>NC_044038.1:71683124-72883124 GCF_901765095.1 Microcaecilia unicolor | reverse complement strand
ACGATGGTTAGTACAGAAAATAGTTAATGCTGACAATGGCGTGTTTCTGTGGGTTGCATTATGTGCATCATGTCTACTAGTTCTGGTAAGAGTAGATCACATAGTGAGTGGTAAACTAGATGCTATTGCTCACTTTCGTAATGGTGAGAGAGTCGGGCGAAGATTAGTTGTGACTTTGATGTTGCAGAGTCAACATTACAAGGTTGACTAAAAGATGCCAATAAATTCAAAAAAAATTGTTCATACCATTGATAAAGATGGTCTTAAATGGAAACGTGCTAGAACTGCCAACAATCAGGATTTGGATTCTGCCATTTACATGTGGTTTGTTCAGCAGCAACACAAGAGAGTTCATATTTCTGGACCAGTTTAGAGCACGAGCAGAAAAGAATAAAGAATTGAATGGGGATAATGACTTTCAGGCAAGTGATGGATGGCTTTGGCGATTTAAAAATCATCATTATATTTCGATTTTAGGAGAGCTAAGCTAAGGACGATTCTAGAAACAGGAGAATATAGTAAGGAACAAATATATAATGCTGACAAAACTGTTTTTTTTTTTTTTCATAATGCTGCCGGATAAGACAGTAGCAATTAAAAATGACGAGAAGAAAGAAGGCTTCAAAGCTGCCAAAGATCGACTTGACTTTTCTGCGTGAGGAAGTCATAGGCTGAAACCACTCTGCATCGTAAAATCAGCGCTTCCTCACCATTTCCACCATGCCAATTTTAAGACATTACCATTCGAATATGCTAACTCACACACTCGTGGATGACAAGAGACTTTTTCAAGAACTGGTTCTTTAATGATTTTGTGCCGGCTGTAAGAAAACAAAACAACTGTGGACTAAAGCTCGATGAGAAGGCCATCTTGTTGCTGGACAATTGTTCAGCACATCTCCCAGCGGAAGAATTAATCAGTCGAGATGGAAAAATCAAAATGGAATATCTACCTAAAAACACCCACATTGCTTATTTAACAACATGATCAAGGAGTAATTTCTGTCTTCAAGAAACACTACAAATGAGAGTTATGCTCTGCAATGATGTTTCCATCTCTAATTATCTTTGTTCAGTCATCATTAAAGACTTCTTCTGGCTAGGAGATACAGCCTGGAGAGCCATTAAGGCAACAAGAATCAAGTGCTGCTGGATGAAAGGATGGGAGGAGCAACTGGCGTCACAGAGAGTAGCGGTAACAGTGATGACAAACAGTTTGAAGGCTTAACTCAAGAAGCAGCACAAATGGGGGAAAATTCAGTAGTTGAATGGCAGGAGAGAATATTGAGGGAATTGCAAAAGAATAGTATCAAGGTGATGGACGAAGAGCTAGGAGACTGGATAGAGGGAAAGTCAGAAACAGAAGAGAACGTATCCATTGCCGAGGAAATGTTGGACTAACATATCATGAATCGAGTTTGGCAGCAATTGGCTGCTGATGAAGGTTGTGAGTTCCGATGGGGATGAGTCACAATGAGGCCCACCCCTAATATCCAAACAGCTGCACAAACTGTGGAATATATGGAAGCGTTACTAAGATAATTAAACCCAAGCAAAACAGATTCTTTGGATACCTAACAAGATACCGGACTTCAAAATATCTTTTGGGAAGTATGAACTCCCCCTAAAATCACAGGTCAGGAATCCTGGGATACTGCTAGACTAATCACTCACTCTGATTCCGCAAATTCAAACTACCTTTAAAAATTGTCTCTATCACCTATGGCAGCTGTGAAATCTCTCTCCATATATTGAAAAGACGAGTCTGACCGCAGTGGTCCATGTCATAACATCACGACTAGACTATTGCAATACCCTGTACACTGGTCAAACCAAAAAGAGTATGTATCAGCTCCAACTAATTCAGAATGCTGCAGCACGACTGATAGAAGGGTGCAAATGGCGTGACCACATCATAACCTTCCTGCAAAAAACTACACTGGCTACCAGTGCCTTACAGGGCTAATTTAAAACTTTTATGTCTGATTTTCAAGGCCCTCAGACAAAATGGACCAGTGTACTTAAAGAACAAGTTAGCTCTTTATACACCTTTGAGACAACTAAGATCCTCTCAAGGAGCATCACTATCTGTCCCCTCAAAGGAAATTATAGGATGCAACACCCCGCTTCTCAGGAGTAGCCCCCATTGGCCTAGTGGTTAGGGTGGTGGACTCTGGTCCTGGGGAACTGAGGAACTGAGCTCAATTCCCACTTCAGGCACAGGCAGCTCCTTGTGACTCTGGGCAAGTCACTTAACCCTCCATTGCCCCAGGTACAAATAAGTACCTGTATACAATATGTAAGCCGCATTGAGCCTGCCATGAGTGGGAAAGCATGGGGTACATGTATGATTGGCTTCTACAGATACCAATTGCAAACACCTCCTGCTAGTGTTAAGTCATTTCATTACATCTCTGCCATATTGTGCCTTATGTAATATCAGAATTTCACTGTCAGACAGCTAGACCGTACCCTCCCCTCCCTTAGCAGACAATACTGCAACATCGTTGTGATCAGACCAACATCCAAGGAGGCTTGGATGGCAGGCATTTTCTCCCAGCACTGCTGCTATGCTCTGCTAAGTGCTGGAAGGGCTTTGGGGTTCAGCTTGGAGGAAAAATCACTATAATAATATTACAAAAGGTGATTAGTGAAGTTCCAGCTCACTGGTTTATGAAGCAACTGTGAAACAGCCTTTTTTTTATCAACGTAATTGGGGAAGAGGAGAACAGATGGTGAAAGTTTAGTGGCTATAACCTGAGTACTCAGCGATTCCTTATTACACTATCAGGCTTATTTTCGAAAGAGAAAGGCGCCCATCTTTCGACACAAATCGGGAGATGGGCGTCCTTCTCTCAGGGTTGCCCAAATTGGCATAATTGAAAGCTGATTTTGGGCGTCCCCAAATGCTTTCTGTCGCGGGGACAACCAAACTTCCAGGGGGCATGTCGGATACGTAGCGAAGGCGGGACTGAGGTGTACCTAACAGATAGGCGTCCTCGAGCGATAATGGGAAAAAGAAGGGCGTTCCTGACGAGCACTTGGGCGACTTTACTTGGTCCATTTTTTGTTACGACCAAGCCTCAAAAAGGTGCCCGAACTGACCAGATGACCACCAGAGGGAATCGGGATGACCTCCCCTGACTCCCCCAGTGGTCACTAACCACCTCCCACCCCGAAAAAAAACAACTTAAAAAACTTTTTTTGCCAGCCTGAAATGTCATACTCAGGTCCATCGCAGCAGTATGCAGATCCCTGGGGGGGGGGGGGGGGGGGGGGGGGGGGAGGTATGTGTGTGCCAGCGGAGGCATCGTGAAGATGTGGACATCCTTCTTTCAAACATTTTGGACGTCCAGAACTACCCCCCCCCCCACAGGGATGGCCAAATTTCCAGTGGAGTGGAATGGTCTAGTGATTAGAGCATTGGTCTTACAATCCAGAGGTAGCCAGTTCAAATCCCACTGCTGCTACTTGTGATCCAAAATCCAAATAAATAAAGGGGGTGTCAGAGGCATAGCAAAGGCATGGACGCCCTTCTCACAGAAACATCCAGGCATGGACGTCCTTCTCACAGAAACATCCACATTTTGGACGTCTTCAACTGCTGTCACAGGGATGGAAGGACATCCTTCACCCATACTCTTTTTTTTTTTTTTTAAGATAACGATGTCCCTGACAAACACTTGAACGTTTTCACCTGGACATATATTTTTCTAAGGTTGTAGATGGCAATTTATTTAAGGTTGTCGATAGCTATTATACATGCAGCTTGTCTGCATGTATGAAGCAGTCTTTGGCATGCGCAGAGCAGCTATGCATAATGCTTGGCTGCTCTGCACTGGCTTCCCCTCCTTAGGAAGGAAATCATGTGCAAGTGAGCTAACAGTGTGGCCTAGTGGTTAGGGTGGTGGACTTTGGTCCTGGGGGAACTGAGTTCAATTCCCACTTCAGGCACAGGCAGCTCCTTGCGACTCTGGGCAAGTCACTTAACCCTCCATTGCCCCATGTAAGCCGCATTGAGCCTGCCATGAGTGGGAAAGCGCGGGGTACAAATGTAACAAAAAAACAAAACAGTGAGCAGCTCATTTGCATGTGATTTCCTTCATGCATGCCCATTCCTTTCCGAATCGCTAAGGGATCGGTAAGGGAAGGGCTTTTTCCGTTCAGTTAGTACATCAGTTAGTCCACTGCAGTGCCCCCTAGGGTGCCCGGTTGGTGACCTGGCATGTCAGAGGAACCAGTGCACTATGAATGCTGGCTCCTCCCATGACCAAATGAGTTGGATTTGATCGTTTCCAAGATGGGCGTCCTCGGTTTCCATTATCGCTGAAAACCGGGGACGACCATCTCTAAGGACGACCTAAATGTTGAGATTTGGGCATCCCCGACCGTATTATCAAAATGAAAGATGGCCGCCGTCTTGTTTCGATAATACAGGTTTCCCCGCCCCTTTGCGGGGACGTCCTGCGAGGACGCCCTCAGGAAAACTTGGGCACCCCGTTCGATTATGCCCCTCTATGAGATTTATGCAGAGTGACAGCAAAATGCATTCAGGACAAGAAGGCGACTTAGCTATGACAGACAGTCATACATGTATGATCTGTGCCATGTGAGAAAAAGACTGACCAAATTCCTCATTGGGTGCCCAAGGTCTCCAACCACAACAGCTAGTTGGGAGAACAGCTGCCATGCCAATTACAGCCAATAAGAAAATCAAGGTTTCAACTATGGCCCACCAATAATGAAAAAAATGGACTTCTCTACCCCAAGCCAGAAAAAAATATTGCCAGCAGGGGTCTTCAGTTTGAGGTCATATTGACTATTATGTGATGGGTCATATGACTGACAAAAGCCAGTAGTATATGCTGTTACAAACACAAGGCATCACATAAAAGAAACATAACACTTCACTCCCAGAGAAACTTTGGCACTCATTGCTAGAGGATGTGGTAAAAGCAGTTAGAATAGCAGGGTTTAAAAAAGGTTTAGACACACTCCTGTAAGAAAAATCCATAAACTATTAAAGCAGACCTGGGAAAAGCACTGCTTATCCCTGGGGTTGGTCGCATGGAATTTTGCTACTTTTTGGGACACAGATTGACCACAGTTGGCCTCACCCAGTATGACAATGATTATTTACTGCCTTATTTATTGACTGCTCCCTCATGTTACTGGACCACACCTTTCCTTCTCTAAAGTGCCATTCCACCCCCTAATGAACTGCACCCTGTGCCTGCCCCCCTCTCCCAAGGAGCTGATTCACCACCCTGCTGAGCTGCATCCTGTCCTTTTCCAGTGGACCACACCTTTCATCCTTCTGCCTGAATGTGCCACACACTGCCTTCTCTCACTGAGCCTACTCTCTTCCCCCATTAGAAAAAAGGTTAACTACTGCCATCTGACAGAGACTTCATTCTCAAAGGAAACAATATGAGATAGAAAACAAAAGGGCAATAGCTAAGCTGAGCTTTCTGGTGCCACTCACATATCAGATCAGGGAGAGAGAAGAAGTGAATAGCACCATTGAAATGGAGGGTGGGGATGAGGTTCATTCCTTGTATGGTATGCACAGAATTAGCCCGTTTGGAGACATTATCCTGATTGAATAATAATTTCTGGTAGCCCTGACATCTCCACCCAGGGCTTGATATGGCAGTAGAGCTGGACACAAGGAGCCAGGGAGGCCTGACCACAATGCCAGCAAACCAAGGAAGAATGTCTGTGTGAAACAAGTATCTTTCAAACTACCCTTCTGCTTCCCAACTCTCCCCCAACACTGCTGTTTCACTTCTTATTCTGTCCATTTTGGAACTATTACTCTCTCCTCTGGGTTTTTTTTTCTATAGTAGTGCTACTGGATGTATGCAGTGCTGCACACATTATATGCAGGTAATATCGCTGTCCCTAGAGGGCTCACAATCTAAAGGGTTTTTTTTTCCTCCTTTGTGCCTGGAACAATTGAGGGTTAGGTGATTTGCTAAAGGTCACAAGGAGCTGCAGTGGGAATTAAACCCATGTCATCAGGATCAAGGCCCACTGCAGTAACCATTAGGCTACCACCTCCCTCAATCCCCTATCACTCTTCTGCATGGCCTCTTCCACTTCTGTACAATCTGAAGTTGCCAAGTAGCTCCATTTCCATGAAGCTGATCCAGTCCTGGTCTTCCTCCTCATGCATTCATATGCTTTAGGTTTTTCTTAGGGAAACCCATTCACAACCCACCCTACTGCAGTCTTTCTGCCTCACCCCCAGTCTATAATTACTAAATAGAGCTCTCGGTCAAAAGATAAAAAGGAGCAGCATCAGGAGGGGAAAAAAAAAGCTGAACCCCACCCCCCTCCCCAAACACACCAAAGGGAGACAGATTCTACAGGATTCTGTTCTGAAAATATTAGTTACCAAAATCCTGTTTCCCCACCACTTGCCAAAACATACTACTTTAAAAATAGGTTTCTGGTCTGTATGTGTATTTTTAAACGGAGCATTGACCTTACAGTCTGCAACAGATCCCTGTATCAGGATCTATGCTGCAGACAAAGCTGAATCCCTCACTCAAGATCCTGGTAAACAATTTTTGTATTTTTCAGAATGGCATAAATTTTGTATACAGGCTCTTTCTGCCTTGGGCAGGACAAGGCTTATACCAACTTAGCCACAGGAATGTAGCTCAGCCTGACCCAGTATAAGAGGAAAAGCTTGGGGGGGGGGGGGGGAGGAGGGATCCTCCCTTCTCTCTCCACCCTGCTGTCACCCAAACCTATTCTACATACAGACTGAATAAAAGTGTGAATCATGCTGAGGATAGTAGGTCAGTAGTGGTGCACAGTATCCATGTAACCCAATTGTCCTCAGTCCTAAGTAGAATATAGGAGAGCCTCCCTCTCCCTCTGTTAGTGAAAGCGGAAGGAGTTATTTTTGCTTTGTTCTGTGGGAAGCAGCTATAAACATGCCTCAGAGGGAAGCACAGTGATTAGAAAATGTTTGTGCACACCTCGGACTCCTGTTCTCTCTGATTTGCTTTCTTATGCAAAGAAAATTAAATGGAACTCGCCAGAGCAACATGGCCTTCAACCTCGGGGTTGTGATATCACAATGCTGCCTGTGACATCACAATCCCCGTCTACAACCGTATTTATTTTTTTGACCCTGCAGTTTCTTCTTGCTCTTTCTTCATCAGTCAAAACCAGGAATGGGATCTAGTGCCATGTGCCTTTATTCACAGCCATCTAGGGATCGTTCTTATATTTTATATCCTCACCCAGCTTTCTAACCATTGCACCATCTTCTTCCAAGACCCTGGGATCATGAGCCTGCATAACCATTGCAAGGTGGTTGTGAGCACTTCCTTTGAGCACTTCCTTTGTGGTATTCCAAGTCCTAATTGACCTGGGTAGCAGAAGAGGAGCTAGGAAACAAGCCTCCATACAATTCTGGGTGGAGGGTTTTGCATGGTTAGTTGGCTGTCTATCTTGGTTCCTGGCTGGAGAGTTTATGATGTCAAAATTTTGCTGATTTATCAGTACAAGCATAGAATGATCATTCACACTGATTGGTCACTCAGATGCCAGCTGATGGGCTGGGCTGTCAATGTTTAACACTAGGAAGGACCAGCAAATGGTCCTTGCAGACTTTTTACATCATCCTCCAGCTTCTACTAAATACAAATGCATACACACACACATAACACCAATGTGCAGAATGGGTAATTCTACTAGTTGGCATCTAATAAGTTATATGTAGGATGAGATAGGCATCTGTCATTAATTGCTCTAGAGCAAGGGTGGGTAACTATGGTCCTCAAGGACCACAACCTAGTCAGGTTTTCAAGCTTTCCACAATGAATATACATGAGATTGGAAGCAGTACATGTAAATCATTCTATGCAAATAAATAGATCTCACACACAGTCATTGCGGAAATCATGAAAACCCAACTGGGTTGTGGCCCTTGAGGACAGTGGTTGCCAACCCCTGCTCTAGATGACCTTTTGCAGGCCTGTCATGTGATAGCTAGAGTTGTCAACCAACTCCAGGTTTGTTTGACAAGATCAATCTAGTCCTTGGTTTACCTCACTATGTACTGGGACTTGTAGTCTTGCTTTTCTTAGGGAATGCAACTCAACTACAACACCCTGCATGCAATGGGGGAAATCCAGCACTGAAAGAACCCTGCCAGGGAAAGCTACAGCCCAGTGACAGGATCCTTCTGGCCTCTCTCACAGCACTAGCACTGTTGGCAGCTCCCCGACAGAGACAGGACCTAGGCACGTGGCAGATCATACTTTACATACTTGCCCTTTCCATGACAAACGCGTTGCATTAAAACCGAGCCCTGACAGGAGCTGTCTGAGAAATCCCTTGACAGCAAAGGATGCAGACATTAGCAAGCCTGGAATTAGCAAACCATTGCGTTGAAGGAGTCATGTTCTAGGGAACCAGAGAGAGGCTGGCTGAGCCTTGAAGATTTCAGCTTATGTGCCAGACATTATAGTCAATGTACCCTGGACTGTTTCTGGCTCTGGGGGCTCCAGCCCCAGGCCCCATTCATTCAGCACAATTACCATCCCTTCTCTCAGTCTCTTCCTCTGAGCTGTACATCTACACAAGGGTTCATCTATCACGCAAGCCATAAAAATAAAATCAATAGTATTTATCAGTCAATCGAGCACTATCAATGCATTTGCAACACACACAGGCATTCATCCCACACAATTTAGCACTGCCAGTGTTTGTGATACACAACTTAACAGCTCAGGCACACTCACACCCCCATCCAGCTGCTCCCAGCCTGCTCCGCTTGGCAGCCTCTAACACCTTGTTTATTTAAATCAGATTGAAATAATTCACATCTAGCCAAATTATTGAAGGTTATGAAATCAATATCTGGCCGGCATTCAAAGCGAGGAGCAATCAGAGGCGTTGCTCAGTGGGTCTTAGCATTCTTATACACACAGGAGTCCCACTGATTGCTCCTAGCAGATCAGAAGCCAAGCAAACTCACTGCAGATGTGACCTGAGCTATAAATGCACTGGGTGTCTGGGCTATAAGCGCCATAAAACAGATTGTACAATCCTGTACACATCTTGTAGCACTATGGGAGCAATTCTATAACTGGGTTATTCTAATTAGGTGTCCTGAGGGCACAGGTGTAATGGGAGCCTATGCTGTGAAGAAAGGTAGGCGATGACTTTCCTTTATAGTAACATAGTAGATGACGGCAGATAAAGACCTGTATGGTCCATCTAGTCTGCCCAACAAGATAAACTCATAGCATAAGGTATGATGCGACAGTACCACCCTCTCCATGAAAAAGTACTTCCTTAGTTGGCCCCCCTGCAACCTCAATTCATATCCTCTATTTCTACCACCTTCCAGTCTCTGGAAAAGGTTTGTTAGTAGATTAATATCTTTCAAATATTTGAATGTCTGTATCATATCATCCCTGTCTCTCCTTTCCTCCAGGGTATACATGTTCAGGTCCTCAACTCTCCTCACACGTCTTGCGATACAAACCCCATACCATTTTCATCACTTTTCTTCTCTGAACTGCTTCAAGTCTTTACATCCTTAGAAAGATACTGCTTCCAAAACTGAACACAATACTCCAAGTGGGGCCTCGGTAGCGTAACCTGGTATGTATTTTTTTTTTGTTACATTTGTACCCCGCACTTTCCCACTCATGGCAGGCTCAATGCGGCTTACATGGGGCAATGGAGGGTTAAGTGACTTGCCCAGAGTCACAAGGAGCTGCCTGTGCCTGAAGTGGGAATCAAACTCAGTTCCTCAGGACCAAAGTCCACCAACCTAACCACTAGGCCACTCCTCCACACCTAGGTGCTTGCATGTACAATGGCAAAAGAGTAGAGTAAGTACTAACACCTAAGTATGGCAGAGATGTGCATAACTTACAGTATTCTGAAAGTTACACATGTAATTGGAAACCCTGCCTTTGTCCTGTCCATCTTCTGCCTTGTCAGTATGAATTTGGATCTACAAGGGAACATAAGACTGAGATTTATCCCAGAGTGCTAATTATAGTTTTAAGGAATTCACGTTCCTAATTGCCCCATCCCCTGATTGGAGATGGGGTAATCTGTTTTGCCCTCACATACAAAAATGGGCATTTGCAGAATGGTGTTAAGGCACCATGGGCTCCTTTTATAAAGGTGAGCTAGAGTTTAGTGTGCACTAAAAATAAGCGTGTGATAAATGTTAGAGACACCCATATATTCCTACAGGCATCTCTAGCATTTAACATGTGCTAATCATTAGCATGTGATACAAACCCTAGCATCCCTTTGTAAAAGACCCCCCCCCCCCCATGCTAGCATATGTGTGTGTAAGTCTAACATTTACACGTATAACACACCATTAAATGTTAGCACCTAGATTATACAATTGCTTTGTCTATGACTAAGAAAAAACAAAGTATCTGTGTTCTTACTGTGATGAATAATCAGGAGCTCCACTTTACTGGTAAATACCATAACTATAAAAGTCTGTAGTCAGCTTTCAATCCCAATCCCGACACCAATTCCTACTGTGTGACCTTCAGAACTAAAAGAACACTGTAATAAGAAATGCTAAGCTATATGCACTGCTTAGTGCCAGGCAGTTCACAGAGTTTTGTTCATACAGTTTAGTGACCAATGTAAGAAAAGCAAAAAATGTGTGTATAATGATGTATGCTTATATTGCCACACTGGGACAGACCGAAGGTCCATCAAGCCCAGTATACTAAGTCCATCTTAATAATGCCTTAAGGACTTTTTTTTTTTTTTTTTTTTTTAAGTATGCAAACTTTTTTTTAACCCTGCTAAGCTAACTGCTTTTACCACATCGGCAACAAATTCCAGAGTTTAATTACATTTGAGCGAAGAAATGTTTTCTCCAGTTTGTTTTAAATTTACTACGTGGAGGGGCATAATCGAATGGGGTGCCCAAGTATTCCTGAGGACGTCCTCGCAGGACATCCCCACGAAGGGGCGTAGAAACCTTTATTATCGAAACAAGATGGGCATCCATCTTTTGTTTCGATAATATGGTCAGGGACGCCCAAATCTCAACATTTAGGTCGACCGTAGAGATGGTCCCCCTTAGAGATGGTCATCCTCGATTTTCAGTGATAATGGAAACCGAGAACATCCATCTCAGAAATGACCAAATCCAAGCCATTTGGTCGTGGGAGGAGCCAGAATTCATAGTGCACTGGTCCACCTCACATGCCAGGACATCAACCGGGCACCCTAGGGGGCACTGCAGTGGACTTTAGAAAAAGCTCCCAGGTGCATAGCTCCCTTGTGTGCTGAGCCCCCCCCCCCCCAAACCCACTTCCCACAACTGTACACCACTACCATAGCCCTTAGGGATGAAGGGGGGCACCTAGATGTGGGTACAGTGGGTTTCTAGTGGGGTTTGGAGGGCTCACATTTACTACCACAAGTGTAACAGGTAGGGGTTAATGGGCCTGGGTCCACCTGCCTGAAGTGCACGCAGTACCCACTAAAACTGCTCCAGGGACCTGCATACTGCAATCATGGAGCTAGGTATGATATTTGAGGCTGGCATAGAGGCTGGAAAAAATATTTTTAAAGTTTTTTTTTCGGGTGGGAGGGGGTTAGTGACCCCTGGGGGAGTAAGGGGAGGTCATCCCCGATTCTCTCCAGTGGTCATCTGGTCAGTTTGGGCACCTGAGGCTTGGTCGCAAGAAAAATGGACCAAGCCTGCCATGAGTGGGAAAGTGCGGGGTACAAATGTAACAAAAAAAAAAAAAGGAAATGCGCTTTTGTTTTGTTTTCTCCAGTGTTGCAGTGCATGCTGAGGTTCCCAGTTACTACTACTAAATAGTATTAAATACTACTAAATAGTAGTAGTAGTATAGCATGGTTAACAGCAGCCCTGACCCTAGCTGTAGCTAGTGGGAATTCCCAAGCCCTACCAGCTGGGGATCTCTTCTGAAGCTGGCCAGAGCTGCCTTCCACCAAGCTTGGCAGATGGGGGCAGCATCCTGGAGCCACTGACAACTAAGTATGTATGGGGTGCTGCTGGCATCAGTGTCTCGAGGAGTTGCTGCTGCCTGCTGGGCTTGGTGGAGAGGAGTTCTGGCCATCTCTAGTGGAGGTCCCCAGCTGACAGACATTGGGGATCCTCATCAGCTAAAGTATTTATATTTTGAGTTGGGGAGAGGGGGGAGAGAGAAAATTTTGTGCCCACCCACTTTGTGCTCAGGCCCACCCAAAATTGGTTGTCTGGCTACGCCACTGAAAAGATGGGTGCCCTTCTCTTTTGAAAATAAGCCTGCTAGTAGCTTTATTACATGCCCCTTATCCTAGTATTTTCAGAAAGAGTAAACAAGCAATTCACATCTAGCTGTTCCAATCCACTCAGTATTTTATAGACCTCTATTACTCTTCAATGCATGGAAGTGTGCATAAGCCCAAAGGCTTAATGCACATTATTTTAGCACTGAGAATTTACCTCCTGGTCTGAAATGCATTTCACTGACAGCGGTATGCAAGTTGCTGTACCAGCTTCATGTGTCAGCATGACTTACTATGATTCTTCTTCTTGCTCACCTACTTCTCCCAGGTAAGGTAGGCAAACAAGAAGTGGAACCCCCCTTATCCATGAGCTTTCATTAGTGCCCACCAAGCACATTTGTAGACAGCATTGATATTCAATTATTCACTGCACTCAACAAGGATTGGTCGACCCTTCACTGACAAGGGACCAACCAGTGCCGAGGTGCAGAGAATAAATTACAAGTTTGTGCACAAAAAGATCTAATGTGGAAAACCATGCAGACATTACCACAGCTTTGTATACACAAGGGTAAGACACTTAACCTTCCATTATCCCAGGTACAAAACCTTAGATTGTGAGCCCACTAACAGGGAAAGTATCTGCCTATAATAAATGTAAACCACTTTGGTTGTACCACAGAAAGACAGTATATCAAATCCATGGCTCTTTGATCCTTTTCTGCACACATGATTTCTTAACACACGCTTAAACCTCTCCAATTGTACTCCCAATGCAACAATGGCATACAAATTACTGCAATACTGTTTTTTTTTTTTTTTAAAGTATTGCAGTAATTTGTATGCCATTGTTGCATTGGGAGTACAATTGGGGAGGTTTAAGCGTGTGTTAAGAAATCATGTGCCAATGTTCAGCACCTATTCTTAATACACGGCTTATGATATCAACCTCTGAATACCATAATTTCTATAGGTTTGTGCATGCTTCTCGGGAAGAGCTAATTGGTTTTCTGTCTATAGCGACAGTGTTCTACAAATACCAAAATCCCAGAGAAGTATCAGACAAGGGAAGACCAATGGAAACCTCTTTTTGTGGCCCTCATGCATGCAGTTTGCCTTGGAAAGAAAAAGTCATAGGGGAAACACCTCAAAAACAAGCTCTTCTGTAAAAAGAAAGAAAAAAAAGAAATCCCAATGCTTTTCAATTTATTTAAACGATTTTGCGCTGACCTTGGTGCTGAAGCCACAGTCATGATAGTTTACAAACCAAGGGGTCCTTTTACAAAGGCGCACTAGCATTTTTAGCACGCGCCAATGATTAGCATGCACTAAATCACGAGACGCCCATAGAAATATATGCGCGTCTAATGTTTAGCGTGTGATAAAAATGCTAGTGCGCCTTTGTAAAAGGACCTCCAAACTCCTATGCTGCACTTTTGGAGGACACCTTCCCCCAAGTTCTATAAATGGCGCTCAAAAATTTGCGCATGCAATTTGAGTAACAAGCCAATTAGCACTGATAATTGGGCGCTAACCATTGTTAATTTGAATTTATGGAATTATCTTGCTTGGTGGTATTCTATAAAGATGCAAGTGTAAATGTTTCAACATGCAACTGAAGAGGGGGTGTGGCCATGGGTGGGTCAGGGGCGTTCATTAAAGATGCACATAGAATTGTAGAATATACAAGATCTGCGCCTAATTTAGGCACGAGAATTAGAATTGTAGAATATGGGAGATCTGCGCCTAATTTAGGCACGAGAATTAACACCAGGTTTCACTTGGTGTAAATCCTCACACCCAAAATTAGGCGCGGATCTCAGCACCAAATGCTATTTTACAAATGACACCCAACTCACAGCGCCATCTAGAGAATAGCACTCCGCGCTCTTTTCACACCACCCAAATATTACTGGTAGGGTCTAATCCTGTGCCAGGTTGCACAGCAGGAACTTTTCAGGAAGCTTGATAATTATCTCAGGAAAATGAGAAGCAGTTTAAGAAAGGGACAGATGAGGAGTTTTTAGCAATAGGATTTATTGTTAAATATATCCCAACAATAGTTGATAGACAGAACATTTGAGGGCCTTAAGGAGTCATCTCTGAGACTGGCCAACCTGATTTAGTATAAAATGACAGTTTATTGTGTCCCCTATACACATTTTTAATCACCATCAGCAGTTAAGCAGGAAGCAGATTAGTATAGATGTTATCCATTGGTATAAAAAAAGAGAAAAGCCAGTGCCTTTCTTACAAACTGCTTCTCAATGCACTTTACAGAGAAACTCTAAGCAGAGCTTCCTTACTCTTTCCTCAGTTTCTTTCTTTCGATACCTTTTCTCCTTATTCATTCAGCTTAATACAGTCCTTCCACTTGAAGCTCACATACACCCAGCAATCTCTTCTCATTAAAATCTCATCTGCATTTTTCTTACCCTCATATATTTTTTATTTTCTGTTTTACACACTTAAAATCGCTTCATGAATAAAAAATTAAACTGAAAGAGGAACAACTACTACTCATGAACAGTTTCCTATCAGAGTTCTTCTTAGCCCTCTTAGACCTTCCTGCTGGCTCTTATCTGGGAGCCATCAAATGCAAGGCCTCAGTGCTTAGAGAGTCTCTCTCTCTTCTTATCAAAAGGAAAGAACTGGAAGGTAACCAATCAAAAGGAAAGAACTGGAAGGTAACCAGTGAATGCAATCAGAGAAAGTTAACAGCATGCTTGGATGAATAAACAGATCTGTGCAATGGCAGGGTTACACCCATCATCCCATCAATGCCCCATCACTAAGAGAGGTCACAAGATGAAGCTGGAGAGGGGAAGTCTCATAGGAAAAAGGAGGAAAACCTTAATGGAGAGGATGATGGATGTTTGGAATAACCCAGGAGACTAACAAACGCTAAAGGGAAAGGGATTCAGACTTGATATACCGCCTTTCTGTGGTTACAATCAAAATGGTTTACATATTGGTATGTATTTTGTACCTGGGGCAATGGAGGGTTAAATGACTTGCCCAGAATCACGAGGAGCTGCAGTGGGAATCAAACCCAGTTCCACAGGCTGCTGCACTAACCGCTAGGCTACTCCTCCACAGTTAAGGCGGCATGGGACAGATACACAGGTAGTGTTAAAGAGCCCAGTTGAGGGAAAGATTTTGTGTTGATTTAGGGATGGAAAAACTTAGATGTCCATTGACCTGAACAACAGAGAGTCACAAAGGGGAGTGGATAAAGCCGACCTGCAGAGAGACTGGCAGTACTGCTGTTTTAAGCTCCACAACAGTCAGCTAGCATGGAGCAGTGGAAGACCTCTGGACCCACTCAGATATACAGTAATTAGGGAGGGGGAGTTACTTAGGGTGGCAACAAATTGACTTAGCTAAGGCTGAATTTAGGGTAGGATGGCACAGTGAGACAAGAGCTACCATTGGGCACGAGTATAGACCAGGAATACCACACAGAATCCTTACTCATCCAACCTGCACCAAACACACACAAACCAGAAGCACCAAAGCCTCCCACCAACACAACCCCCCCCCCCCCCCCCCCATTAACATGCCATCTCTCTGGCAACAGGGAAGGGGGAGCCATTGGCAACCCTGCAGTGGATGTTAACAACTCCAGAGCCAACTCAGGTCTACACTCCCCAGCTGAGGGCAAAAGAAGCGTGTATGGCTGGTAGATAATTCTTAGCAGAGTGGATGGTTGTAAGGCCAAGAAAAGAGTGCAGCGGAAGAAGTGTAGGTCATCAAACCTGTAAAACTGACACTTGGGTGTCAGCCTCAGCTCGCTCAGGTGAGCTGTGGATAACCCGGCAGAATGGCTAGGTCAAATGGGCGTCATCTCCTAAAATATGTAAGAGCAATTCTGTAATCTAGACACCTGAATTTACTTAAACCTTGCATATGTAATTGTCTAGAATAATAGCACTTATGTTCATGTTTTATTAACGATTTGATGAATCACCAAATCCTGGGAAATCCCATAAGTGATTTTCAAAATTTCACAAATATATAAGAAAAGAAAACAGAACACCACTGAGTGATAGGCCAGATCCCAGGTACACCAGAAAACAGACACACCCAAAACTTTAGAAGGCTACAAAGGAAAGCAGAGGTGACTAAAACTTAAATAAAAACTGGAACTAACACATATTAAAAGTCCACAGCAGAAAGATGGGCCTGGAGTTTTTTCTTAAAGGATTGAAAGGATTGCTCTACTCGCAAGTCCAAAGGTATATTATTCCAGAGGCAAGGGGACAGGAAGAAAACGGCGGAGGATCTTGCAGATTCCCAATGAGCCCAAGATGCAGAAGGAATAACCATTCTATAAATCACTGAGAGATTGCAACAGTCACGAATGGCAATAAGGAATTGTAAAACAAGATATGTATTCTGGAATACCATCATGTACGGCCTTGAATGTTAGAGATAGAATCTTGACCTGAATGTGGGCACACCTACAAGGGGAACATGCACACAGCTGGGGCTCCCAGTTACACCAGTATTCTGTAAATTACACATGTATTAGGCAGATCAATATTGGGTTACATGCCCAACTTCCATTATAGAATAGACCTCCTACTGTACATCCTCAGGCCCCCAATTGTAGAATTGTCTTCATGTGACTATTTCTATCATGCAAGTAACATATGTGTGCTTCTTCCCATCCAGCTCCCATCAGGAAGCTATCACTTGCACTTTTCCCTCTTTTCTCTCATCCAACTCCTTACTTCTTATGTAAAACCCATTACATACAGCCTCTTTCTCACTCCCTTTCCTGTGCTACAGCTTTTAGCTAATTAGTTTCCTTCTCTTCTTCACCCCTCCTGCTAGCCATTTTTGGCAGGCGGGTCTATGAATGGTTAAATTTATGTATGTTCTGCACTGGACAGTGGTTACCCTACAGGAGGTTAGACCAGCCTTTGCCGTTTATTAGAGAGAGCAATTATGGAAATTAGTCTGCAATACCTGACTTCATTCAGCAAAGTGCCTAGAGGCAAGGGCCAAGGCCCCAGCTGAAGGGCAGAGGGGGGGAGGGGGGCAGGAGATTCAGATCCATATTCAGCTTGGAGACCAAGCAAAGGAAAAAACTGATCTTGGGGGGGGGGGGGGGGGGGAAGGAGGCACAGAGAAGCAGCAGATAAGAATAGACAGAAAGAGGAAAGGAGAGAGATCAGGGGGGAAAAAAAACTGAAGGAAGGAGATTAAAATCAAGAATAAATCAAGCCCAGTAAGATGTTGATGGCTGACAGAGGCTGGTGTGCAAGCCGTCTAGCCCATCACCCATTGTTTATTACTAGGGAGGGTCTCAAAGACAAGTTTTAGATTCAATCTCTCCCAGCGTTTCCACTCATAAAACCAGAACACTTCTTGCAGTCACATAAAATTGAATTTTTTGTGTCTGCTCTGGGATATGGAACAAATATATTTTATTTAAAAAAGGTACAAAGGTCTAATAACCAAGTTTTATTCCTTTCCATTCTACAAAGATAATAATAGGAAATATGTCTACCTGTATAAATGGGGGGAGGGGGCAGGCAGATGCCTGGTTTCTAATCTCTAATTCACAATGGGAGGTTATCCGATATGATATGTACATATATTTCCATTTGCTCTACTCAGATACACAACATGAAATTTTGCATCAATCATATCTTACACCATCTAAGATCCAAATTATTTGGTAAAGTAATCCGGACACATACTGGAGAGGTTGCATAAGTAAAAGGTACCTTTAAACATTATTTGGTAGGATTGTGAAGTGATGCAAATCTTTCGGAGACTGGTGTTAGATCAGGTTGAAGACATTACAGGCCAGGTTCTGTTGTACTATTATTGTTTGCATGTTAAGACTGCTGTTCTGGGTTCTGGGCAGATTAATAAAGGGAAAGGGAAATGGGATGATATACTGCCTTTCTGTGGTATTTTGCAACTACATTCAAAGCGGTTTACATATATACAGGTACTTATTTTGTACCTGGGGCAATGGAGGGTTAAGTGACTTGCCCACAGTCACAAGGAGCTGCAGTGGGAATCGTAAAGACCCGAAGAAGTCTGGGAAACTATTCCTGGAGGTTAAGCTGGCTCTAGTGTCAAAGTGGAAGTAGGTTGACCAGAGACTTAGCAAGTTATAATTGTACTCTGTGCATTTCACCCACCATGGCATTCTACCCCTACCCCAAAGCATCCATCCTCCTTCTACAAGTTCCTTCCAGAAGAATCTCCCCCCCCCCCCCCCCCCCCACCAAAAAAAAAAAAAACCCTCTCCCTAACTGCACCACTCTCTTCCCAAGGACCCCTTAGTGGTCTATGGTGGGACAAGCAGCAGCAGTTCCTGGACCAGTAGGGCATCCTTCAGGTAGACCCAAGGGGGCCGGATGAACTTTTGGGGAATGTATGTAGGGAGAGGAAGGGGAGATGCTAGCCACCTTGGGGAGCATAAGGAGGGGAAATGGACATGCTGGCCAAGCAGGGGAGGTAATGGATGGGAAACAGTTTTAGTACCCCCCCCCCCCCCCCTTGTGACCTGTGCAGCCTCACGTCTCATTACGGCTCTGGGGTTACCTTACCAAATCTTGGTGCATACTTGAGATGGAGCATTTGACACATCTACTTAAGGATACACTGTCCTCCTTAACAACCTGGTCTCTTTCAGTTAATTATGAGGAGAAATGGGTTCATAGTAAAAGTCTGTTGTAACTAGGATGAGAACTGAGAATTCCTTGGATAAAATGGTGCTTCCCTTTTTACCTTCTGTTATAGCTTTACTACAATAGAGATTGCCTATTTCTGCTTGACATGGTTGTTTCAGTTTGTTATTGTCAGGTAATGTTAGATACTGTACAAATTTTTTCCGATAATCTTTAATAACAGGCAAATGAGGGAAAAGTAAAAAATTCAAACTGAGTGGGCTGTGTCGGCACTAGCGTGTGGACAGCCGCTAGCGCTGCTTAGTAAACCAGAGTGTTAAGTATTTAATTATATCTGCTCCTAACTCATGTTTTACCAGTCTAACATTATATGATGTATTTTACTTTCTGTTGATATATTTTGAACATGTTCATGCTTTTCTAATTGTTATGTAAGCCACATTGACTCTGAGTTATACTCGGGCTAATGTGGGATATAAATGGCATAAATAAATAAGAAAATAGGTGAGTTAAAATGAGAGTCGCACATTCTATTCCTCTCCCTCCCAAAAACTGCACAAATAAACTATTAAAACAAAAAGAAAAGGAAAGGAGACCCAAGAAGAAGAACAAAAGAACAAGCTGCACAATCAAGAAATAGGTAGGCAGATATTTTTTTGAAGAATCCAGCCGTTGCTCCTGTTTTTTAAGTAACATTTAGAGCAGCCTTTCCCAATGGAGAAGGGTAGTTAGTGGGGTTCCTCAGGGGTCTGTACTAGGACCGCTGCTTTTTAATATATTTATAAATGATTTAGAGATGGGAGTAACTAGCGAGGTAATTAAATTTGCTGATGATACAAAGTTATTCAAAGTCGTTAACTCGCGACAGAATTGTGAAAAATTACAGAAGGACCTTACGAAACTGGGAAACTGGCAGATGATGTTTAATGTGAATAAGTGCAAGGTGATGCATGTGGGAAAAGAACCCGAATTATAGCTACGTCATGCAAGGTTCCACGTTAGGAGTTACGGACCAAGAAAGGGATCTGGGTGTCGTCGATAATACACTGAAACCTTCTGCTCAGTGTGCTGCTGCGGCTCAGAAAGCAAATAGAATGTTGGGTATTATTAGGAAAGGTATGGAAAACAGGTGTGAGGATGTTATAATGCCGTTGTATCGCTCCATGGTGCGACCGCACCTTGAGTATTGTGTTCAATTCTGGTCGCCGCATCTCAAGAAAGATATAGTGGAATTGGAAAAGGTGCAGCGAAGGGCAACTAAAATGATAGCGGGGTTGGGACGACTTCCCTATGAAGAAACACTAAGGAGGTTAGGCTTTTCAGCTTGGAGAAGAGACGGCTGAGGGGAGACATGATAGCGGTATATAAAATAATGAGTGGAGTGGAACAGGTGGATATGAAGCGTCTGTTCACGCTTTCCAAAAATACTAGGACTAGGGAGCATGCGATGAAACTACAGTGTAGTAAATTTAAAACAAATCGGAGAAAAGTTTTCTTCACCCAACGCATAATTAAACTCTGGAATTCGTTGCCGGAGAACGTGGTGAAGGCGGTTAGCTTGGCAGAGTTTAAAAGGGGGTTAGACGGTTTCCTAAAGGACAAGTCCATAAACCGCTACTAAATGGACTTGGGAAAAATCCACAATTCCAGGAATAACATGTATAGAATGTTTGTACGTTTGGGAAGCTTGCCGGGTGCCCTTGGCCTGGATTGGCCGCTGTCGTGGACAGGATGCTGGGCTCGATGGACCCTTGGTCTTTTCCCAGTGTGGCATTACTTATGTACTTATGCTCCTGGAGTACCCCTTGCCAGTCAGGTTTTCAGGATATCCGCAATAAAATACATGAAAGAGATTTGCATATAATAGAGGCAGTGTATGCAAATCAAGTTCATGCATATTCATTGTGGATATGTGTATATCCTGCCTCAGGCTCCCAAGACAGATGGCTCCTTGAGACTACAAAAGAGCTTCAAATGCCACCCTGTGCAGTGACGTCATCAAAAAGCCCTGCAAATAGCCAATAGGATAGTTGCAGGAAATGTGGCATCAACTTTCATTTCAGTCTGCTTGAGAGAAAAATGTGCAAAAATATAAATCAGATGGAATCCTTGTTAATGACAGAGGAAGACTTAACACATGTCACAGGAAATATCATGGGCAAATTGAGGGTTTGGGATATAGGAATTTTCTAGGCTAATTCTTGCCGGTGGCAAGACCTTTTTGAGTCACTTAGAGAAAGCACCCAGCTCAGGAAGTCCAGTACCATGTTGGACACATGAGACAAGTTGATAGGACACACAACAGTGTTCCTTTCTAGCTCTAAGCACTCTGGGCTGTCCTGGTTTTTAACCCTTGGGGTTGTAGTCCTGCTTCAGGTGATACTACGACTAAGATGAAATGTAAAGGTATGCACCCAGAGTTGAGGATAGTCCCTTCTGCACAGAGACCTTGCATGATACAGGTGGCAAAGGTGGTTAATAATTTGAGGGGCATTTTCGAAAGGGACGTCCTTGCAAAATGTCCCGATCCAGGGGCAGGAAAACCTGTATTTTTGAAACAAGATGGACGTCCATCTTTCGTTTCGAAAATACTGTCAGGGACGTCCAAATCCTTAAATTAGATTTTCGGTGATAATGGAAACCAAGGATGTCCATCTCAGAAACGACCAAATGCAAGCCATTTGGTCATGGGAGGATCCAGCATTTGTAGTGCCCTGGTCCCCCTGACATGCCAGGATACCAACTGGGCACCCTAGGGGGCACTGCAGTGGACTTCAGAAATTGCTCCCAGGTACATAGCTCCCTTACCTTGTGTGCTGAGCCCCCCAACCCACTACCCACAACTGTACACCACTACCATAACCCTTACAGGTGAAGGGGGCACCTAGATGTGGGTACAGTGGGTGTCTGGTGAGTTTTGGAGGGCTCGCTGTTTCCTCCACAAACGTTACAGGTAGGGAAGGTATGGGCCTGGGTCCCCCTGTCTGAAGTGCACTGCACCCACTAAAACTGTTCCACGGACCTGCATACGACATCTGAGGCTGGCACAAAATATTTTGAAAGATATTTTTGAGGGTGGGAGGGGGTTATTCCCGATTCTCTCAGGTGGTCATCTGGTCATTTCGGGCACCTTTTTGTGCCTGGGTTGTAAGAAAAACATGACCAGGTAAAGTTATCAAAGTTTTCATCAGGGACGTCCTTGTTTCTTTTGATTATGGGTCAAGGATGTCCAAGTGTTAGGCATGCCCAAGTCCCGCCTTTGATACGCCTCTGATACGCTCCCTTGAACTTTGGCTGTCCCTTTTACGGAAAGCAGTTGGGGACGTCCAAAATCGGCTTTCGATTATACAGATTTGGACGACCCTTCTCCAAGAGGCAAAAAACTGGCCATCGTGATCAGGAAACATTTAATTTATTTATTTTATTGCATTTGTATCCCACATTTTCCCACCTCTTTGCAGGCTCAATTTGGCTTGCATTACATTATGAGTAGTGGAAGTACATAAGAAAATAGATATTTAGTATTGCAGGATCTTGGGTAACATGATAATGATAGAGCATAATAGTATAGCAAGCAAATCTCATAGGGCTATTCTGGATATAAGTGTAGGAGTTCACATTTATTGATCTTTGTGGTATACCTTGTTAAAGAGATGAGTCTTCAGTAGTTTGCGGAAGTTAGTTAGCGCGTAGATCGTTTTTAAATTGCGCGGCAGCGCGTTCCAGAATTGTGTGCTCATGTAGGAAAAGGTTGACGCATGCATTAATTTGTACTTTAGACCTTTGCAGTTGGGGAAGTGAAGATTGAGGAATGTGCGAGATGATTTTGTAGCATTCCTGGGTGGTAGGTCTATCAGGTCTGACATGTAGGCTGGGGCATCTCTGTGAATGATTTTGTGAACTAGGGTACATATTTTGAACGTGATGCGTTCTTTGAGTGGTAGTCAGTGTAGTTTTTCTCGTAGGGGTTGAGCATTTTCATATTTAGTTTTGCCGAATACGAGTCTAGCTGCTGTGTTCTGGGTTGTCTGAAGTTTCTTGATTATTTGCTCTTTGCAGCCGGCATAGAGTGCGTTACAGAGAGATGCCATGGGGGGGGGGGGGGGGGAAGAGGAGACCTGTGTTACTGTTCACCTCTCGTGCGGCCACTCCACCCACTTCTCTGCATGTGATCTGTATTGATACAGTGACCTAGAACATCCCTCCCTATCACAGTTTCAGATGACTTTGCAACATTTAATAGATAAATCCAGTTAATTGCTATGATATAGAATGTATAGAACACTTTATATGCAAACAGGACTGAGGCACAGGGACTGCCCTGAGGTGGCATATGGAGAGTCAGTGATATAGATTGGATCAGAAGATGAAAGGCAGATATAGTCTCAGACATTAGAATGCACACTTTTTCCATCCTGTCCATGAGCTTCTTCCCTTACCTACTGGCTTCTGCCCTAGAGAGGATCATTAGGCTTCAGTCTTTGCAATTAGCCCCCTTGTTTTAACTTAAAGGCCCTATCTTTTGTCCATTTTTCTTGCCCATCTGTCTGTCTTGTTAGATTGTAAGCTTCAAGAAGCAGGGACTGTCTATACGTGTCTGTAATGGGCTGTGGGCACCTTGGTTAAGTGATCACAAGCTGGTTATTAAGGAAAAGACTAGCCCATTGGTCAGCACAGGCCCGACTATCCCAGGTTCTCCACTTTCCCTTTTTGGGATTCAAACATGTCCGGTAAGTTCATTCTGGTATCTTGAAGTCATTCTACACTCCCATCTTTCCTTTTCTCCTCAAATTGCTAATCTATGTAAATCTAGCTTTTTTTTGTTCTTTGACAGTTGAATTCTATTTGTAGATATTTTGACCAATCCAATTTCCATATATTTTGGTTCTAATCTCCCAATCTCCTTATGCACTTTCCACTATCTTTCCTTACCATCCTTCCTTATCTCTTTTCCTTTTGTTATCCCATCTTTGCTTGCATTTATATTTAACTCACATTTTCTCAAACCTTACAACTACTCATTTACTACAATTTGTAATATTCTCCTCCAGACTTTGTAATTGTATTTACTATGTAAGCCACATTGAGCCTGCAATACATGGGACAATGCGGGGTACAAATGTAATAAATAAATAATCACTTCTTATGTCCTGTCTCGATTTTTGTAATATCATATACCTTGGCAGTTCCCATTTAAACCTGAAGAAACTCCAATGAGTACAGAATACAGCAATTAAATTCATCCATGTTTCTCCTCTTTCAAAAATGTCATTGGTTACCAATAGAGCAGCGTATTATCCTTAAACTACTCATTCTCACTTTTAAAGCATTCCGCGTGGGGTTCCGGATTACCTGGCTTCATTGACCTTTCCCTACTCCCCTATCCGACTTCTTCGTTGTTAAAAAATGTAAGGTAGCTTTAAAAACACATCTCTTTAAACAAATTTTGTCTTTGGAATGAGAATGAAGTAGTTTCAGATTCATTAATAATCTCCCTTCCCTGCACTTTTCTTTTCCCTTATCTTTACACATCCTTACCCTTCCATTTTGCTTTGACTGCTTGGTTTGAGTGTTGTTGTTATCCTATCTCATTATTGTAGTTCTTTCCTGCTATATGATTTTAAAAATGTAAACCGCTCAGTCCTGCGAGTCAGCTTGGGCGGTATATCAAGTTTTAATAAACTATAAGATGATAATACAGTATGAAGCTTCATAATCTCTTTTTCAAAATATAACAGCCTTGAGTTCAGGAAAATAATAAACATCAAAAAGACAAAAAGAGAGGGATGACATGAAAATAGAGGATTCCTTAGTGCCAGGAAAATTTAAAAAGCAGCTCTCCAAGTAAACTGTTGTATAGGCTTTTGCACGCCACTCTCACTGGTCTCATCCGTGCTGCCTCTTCCACTTCACTTCAATAGCAGTTGACAGGATGCTTTCTCTCTTCTGTTTGCTTTTTGTTAAGTGAGCCACAAGTGATGCAGCAATTCAAGTTTTTTCGGCTGTTAAAGAGACACTTCAGACACCTGGAGACAGGTGGTGTGTAAATAACCGAGCCTCCCTGGTGCTGCACTGCAGTCAGCAAGAGGTGTACCAAGGTATTACTCAAATCCTGTCGCTCCAGGAGTATGAATGAGAGATATACCCCTTCACTCACTACTGCTCCACTGATCAGGCCTGGCTTAAGGAGTTGTGGCCCCCTGAACTAACTTTTCCTCTTCTGTCTCCCCTCTCATCTTAGGGTTGGGGCCTGTCTTGCAGTATGAACTGCATAAATATGCATAATTTTCAGTCAGTGACTATCAGCACTGCCTTCATCTTTAAATTCAGAGCCTCTCTCTGAATAGGGAGCAGCGCTGAATACACAGGTAATAAGGTGATCTTTATGGGGGCAATTTTATAAGAGATGCAGAGAGCGGCGTGGCATCTGGGCACCCCAATTCCATTAAAGAATAGTAAAAAAAACCTGCATTGATGTGCCAAAATTAAGGTGTGACCATTTTCGCCAGGTCAATGGCATGTATAAATAGGTGTGAATAACTTATTCACAAGTTGCATACTCAATTTGAAGACATGCCTCTGCCATGCTCTGTCCAGGTGTCACCTCCCTTGAAGATTAGCTATCTTCTAGAGTAGTACACAGGGCATTTATGCATGCAAGGTGTCTAACTACATGCACACAGTAATAAAATCACCTGTCACCTGTTCAGGTCTGGTTTTCAGCAAACCTAAACTAGACAGATACCTCACCCAGATGGTGGCTGAATGTTGTCGCCATCTGAATGATTTTCTGGTCTGCCCTCGATCCTCTCTTACAGACCAAAGAGTAGAGTGGGTAGGCTCTTCCAAAAGACACAAGAGAGACATGATGATGTTTTTGTGATATTTTATTGAAAATACACCAAAAGACGACACAGCTGCTGTGTTTCGGCACATGGGCGCCCACCTCAGAAGTCTGAAAGTATAGTGTATGCAAATGTATACTGTACATCCAATCCAGCACGCACGGAAACGGACGATGCTGCTAAACACTGCGCAGAAGAAACGGCTTAAATTCTCAAGGAAAATTGCCAAGTCGTTTCTTCTGTCTGCGCAGACTCCTGAGGCGGGTGCCCATGCACCGAAACACAGCAGCTGTGTCGAGTCTTTTGGTGCATTTTCAATAAAAATATCACGCATAAGCATCACCGTGTCTCCCTTGTGCCCTTTGGAAGAGCCTACCCACCCTACTCTTTGGGCAGTACGAGAGGATTGAGGTATTCGGCACTTAACTGGCTATGAAGCACCGCATACTGATAGGACTACCTTTTCCGCAGTTAACTTTAACCGGTTAAGTGCCAAATATTGCGCTTGTTAAGTGCTGACTCAGGCCCTGGAACTCCCCCCAAAGTAGCCGGTTTTGGCTTGGGCGCTAACCTGCCATTTTCAACCAGATAGTGCCGCTAAGTGCTGCTGAAAATGCCAGGTTAGCCCTGGACAGCCAGGAACCTCTCCTGGCCATTTAAATCATTTTGAATACTGGGCCTATAAAATTTAAGTCTAACAATTCATTGGCCTACATTTACGAGCCTAGTGCTGAAAATCTAAGCGCCTCACCCAACTTTCAAAATTAGCAGCAAGGACCGACAGACTGGCCTTAGCAGGGAGTTCGTAGAATGTTATGCCCCTGAGCTTGAAATAGGAAACAAACATCACCAATCTTGCTTATCTGAATTTCAGTAACACAGCACCAACTGAAAGGCAGAATTCAAATCTAGAGAGATAAGGTTTAATGACCACATTTATAAACAGGATAGGAGTTAAGTGAAAGGGAGATTGCAAAGTCACAATTAATGTCATATTCTAATAAGAAACGGTGACATATGAGGTTCCAGAAGGGTCTGGGCTGGGGCCAGAGTTATATATAACTTGTATAAATGATCTTTAGAAAGAATAAGCAATAATATTGCCATTTTTGCATGGACACCGACCAACACACTGGAAATTCACAGCAGGCTCATTGATATTCTAGAACGTAAGAATGTAGGAGAACGGGCAAACTGGCAGATGAGATTTAAGGTTGATTAAGTGTCAAGTAATGCATTGGGCCATTACTCCATAACAGTAACCAGGAAAAAGACCTAGGAATAGAGAACGGTAAACTACAAGCAAATAAAGCCAGCAGTGGCAGTCAAAGTCTGTGGTATGCGGGGCCTAGAGCCTAAAGGTTTGGTGGGACCCTGTCAGGTATATCCTAAATCCTCCCCACCCAGACTCTACACAGAAACAGATGCATTCATTATGGCTCTGCGTTGGTCTGTACAGGACAAGAGATGGTGTATTCTGCTAGCACCATGCATTGTCACCATGCCTTCCCACAGGACATTAGGCTGGTGTCTGAGAAAGTTGGCATCATTAGCTAATCGCCATTCATTCATTCACTCCCCCCCCCATTCAATGTCTTTAGAACCCCAAAAAACAAATGGAATCTTCAGCCCCCGATGCTAACTCAGAACTTAAAAGGTGCAGAAAGCAGTGAGCAGCCAAAACAGATGCCAAGTTTGAAGCTAGGGAGAGTGCTTGCTGGGATTTGGGTATGGCATACAATCAGATATTGAGGTTAGCATACACACACATGCTTGTGGAGATTAAAATGTGTTTATATTATGATGGGAGGGGGGGGACAAACACCCCCGGGGGTGTATTAGAATAAATTAAACAGGGGAGGGAAAACCAGAGAAAGGATTTATTTTAAAACATTTATATACCACAAAAATGTGAATCCTCATTGGATACAGTTTATAATAAACTTCTCAGATGCAAAATAAGACCACATCAATAAATAAACAATTAATAAACTTAATATAACCGTTCCGTTGGATCTATTCTGAGATACGGTATATTAAATATCATGCACACATGGGCGATGCATTTCAGCTGAAACTCAATGCAGAAAAAACCCAATGCCTAATACTCACCTCGCAACATAACACAAACAAATTCACCACCATTAACACACCAAAAGTGAATCTCCCAATTTCGGACACCCTAAAAATTCTTGGAGTTACCATTGACCGACACCTAACACTTGAAAATCACGCGAAAAACACAACCAAGAAGATGTTCCACTCAATGTGGAAGTAAAAAAAAAAAAAAAAAAAAAAGAGTAAGACCTTTCTTCCCAAGGACCGTCTTCCGCAACCTGGTACAAGGAGAGGCATATTTTCAAAGCACTTAGCCTCCCAAAGTTCCATAGAAACCTATGGAACTTAGCCTCCCAAAGTGCTTTGAAAATAAGCCTGTTAATGGTACTCAGTCACCTAGATTACTGCAATGCACTATACACTGGCTGCAAAGAGCAAATAATCAAGAAACTTCTCATATTCACTTCCCCAATTATAAAGGTCTAAAATACAAACTAACGCATGCGTCAACCTTTTCCTACCTGAGCACACAATTCTGGAACGCACTGCCGCGCAACTTAAAAATGCTCTATGAATTAACTGACTTCCGCAAACTACTGAAGATCCCATCTCTTTAACAAGGCATACCACAAAGATCAACAAATTTGAACTCTTATACAAATATCCAGAAATGCCTTACAATATATGCTTGTTAAACTATTAGTATGTTTATCATTACCATGTTTACCCAAGATCCTTCTGTAATGCTAAATGTATATTTTCTTATACGTTTCCACTATTCATGATGTATTGTAAGCCACATTGAGCCTGCAAAGAGGTGGGAAAATGTGGGATACAAATGCAATAAATAAATAAACACCTCCCCAGTTAACCTCCCCAGCCTTACAGCACCAATCCATACGCCACCTCCCCAATTCCAACTGCAAACCTTAAGAACCATCTGTCGCTGGTTTCTAGGGCTTGACCTCTTGACTGTCTGCATCCTGTCCCACAAACTCCTTTTGGGCAAGAAATAAAAGCAGATGGAGCAGGCAGCGTTGATCCTGCATCTGCCTCCTTCTCTCTGACGGCAGTGCTTCCCAGACGCTGCCTACCACCGCCACGATCTACCTCCTCCCTCTGTCTCACTCTCAACAGCAGCGGTAGCGATTCAAGCACGCTACCTCCTGCTTCTAACCCGGAAGCGTCTCCTATGCAGAGGAGACTCTTCCGGGTTAGAAGCAGGAGGCAGCGTGTTTGAATCGCGATGCTACCGCTGCTGTTGAGAGTGAGACAGAGGGCGGAGGTAGATCGTGGCGGCGGTAGGCAGCGTCTGGGAAGCGCTGCCGTCAGAGAGAGGGTGGGCAGGTGGAATGGGAGGGAAGGATGCATGGGGTGAAGGAGAATCGCTGGACACATGGATGGGAGCGAGAGGGGAGGGGAGAGAGGAGAGTCACGGGATAGATGGATGGAGGTGGGGGTCAGGGGAGAGAGGAGAATTGCTGGGGATGGATGGAGGTGGGGGTCAGGGGAGAGAGGAGAATTGCTGGGGATGGATGGAGGGGAGAGGAGAGTTGCTGGACATGGGTGGATGGAGGGGAGGAAAGAGGAGAGAGGAAGGTTGCTGGACATGGGTGGATGGAGGGGAGGAAAGAGGAGAGAGGAAGGTTGCTGGACATGGGTGGATGGAGGGGAGGACAGGGGGCAGAGGAGGGTTGCTGGACATGGATGGATGGAGGGAAGGGCAGGAGAGAGGAGGCTGCTGGATATGGATGGAGGAGAGGGAAGGGAGAGAGAAGAAATGCTGGACATGGATGGAGGGGAGGGAAGAGTGAGGAAGGAGATGAGATGAGGGAAAAGGAAGAGAGGAGAAAATTGCACATGGATGAAGAAAATAGGCAGAAGCTGGATCCACTGGACAGTCAAGTCTACGGAGGACCCAGAGCAAGAAATGAAGAAGAAAGGCAGAAAGTAAAGAAATAAATGGAAAGGAAGCCCTGGAAACGGAGTAAAGAGGACAGATAGCAGCAGAATCAGATACTGGGCCAGTATGATCAGAAAAACAAAGTCACCAGACAGCAAAGGTAGAAAACAATCATTTTATTTTCATTATAATGATTGGAACATGTCGACTTTGAGAATCAGGTGCTCCACATTAAAAGTTTATATTTATTTACTTATTTATGGCATTTTATCCCACATTAAACATGAATTAGATTGGAACCTGGGATCATTTAATGTTTTTTTTCCTGGAGAGAGTAATGCATTGCCTCCCCCACCCCCCAAGCTCTCTCCCCGGCTATAGCCAGCGCTGCAATTTTGAGGGGAGGTGCACAGGTGGACAGGCGGGGGGGGGGGGGGCGCAGAGGTGGACGGGGAGAGAGCCTGTTAAACATTTACCAGCACACCACTGTCTAGTGCCCACCCATCCAACCTGTTGGCCCACCCAAAAATTGACTTCTGGCTATGCCACTGGCGACAAGGGCTAGATTCTAGAAATACATCCGAAACTACACGAACGTATCTAAATCTGCACTACCCAAGCTGCAAAGGACTTAAAATACAAAATCAACTTACACTTCCAATTTCTCCTACATAAGCACACAGTTGTGGAACGCATTACCAAAAGCCTTGAAAGCCACGCTCGACCACCTACATTTCCAGAAAAAACTAAAAACTAACCCATTTGAGAAAGCATACTCGACCAATCATAAATATCTGATCGCTGCAACACAACATACCTAACGTATGAAACGGACATAACAACTCTTCCGTTGAACAATTCCCTAATGTGGCTGTACCATATGAACTCTATCTTACCACAACATTACTTTGTATTTGTTCATACCGGAGTATGCAAACGCCTTTACGGTACTATGTAAGCCACATTGAGCCTGCAAATAGGTGGGGAAATGTGGGATACAAATGTAACAAATAAATATATAGTGCCTTAAAAAATTCTGCACCGAAAAAGTGCTATTCTATGAGCCTCGCTTAAAGTTAGGCACAGTTTATAGAATAGTGCTTACGCCTGGGACTCGTACCTAATTTAGGCACAGCCAGAAACCTGGTGCAAATGTATATGCCTATATTAGGCACATTTTCCCGTAAATGCTAGGAATGCCCCCGTTTTGCGCATGACCATCCCTTTTCCATGCCTCTATTTTATACTCGCGCGTAAAATTTAGGTGTGGATACTGCACCTAAATTTACGCACACAAGTTCCAATTAAATTACTGCCAAGCTTTTTAGAAAATCAATTGGCACCAACTGGCTTGATATTCAATTAAATTGCACACGCATATTGGCCACATGTCTAAATTTGTGCATGCAATTTTTGGTGACTTTTATAGAATTGGGGGGGGGGGGGGGGGAGAGAAATGCATAGCTTTGGGTCACCTAAATCTTTGTGCCAATTTCTAGAATTCCCACCTATGCTCCTGCTTTAGCTCAACCAGGAGCTTTATTCTATAGAACGGGCACAACCACCAAAAAATGCCCAAGCCCTCCACCGGTGTAATCTCATCTGAGAGCGGGGCAGCACTTTCAGGGAACCTGCTTCAACTGACCTCAGCGATCTACCCAACTGGCATCACTACAGCTTCTAAGCGCTGCAATTGCCCTTACAAATCAATGTCAATTTAAATTGCATCTGCTTCTGAATTGCAAGTTAGTGTGACAGTTTTAAACAGGGCCACTGAGGGGGGGAGGGGGGTCTGATGCTGGCAAGCTTCTTCGGGTTCTGTCTCTCTCCTGCGTGCTGGCCGGAACCTGGATGATTGCATTAACGCAATAACCTGGGTGACCCAGGATATCGCCTTAACGCAGTCATCTGCGATCTGGAACACAGGAGCAGTCAGACACAAAAAGTAAGGGAGTGGGTGGGGGCAGCAGCACCACAGCGGCCAAGGCGGGTGGTCTTGCCCCAGGCCCGGCTGTATGTCTTGGCAGCCCTGATTTTACAACTCTTCCCTTCTTCAACTCCATGCTTTCTGTAACAGTTACAACCTCCTCAGTAAGCCCAGATATAGGATACTGCAAGTGGTCTTGTGCTTATCACCATACAATGGGACCTTCCATACAACTACAGGCTTAATTGTTCAAGTCTCAGCTGACTCTTATTTACTTAAAAAAAAAACCACAATTTTATAGACCCTCTTCTTGGCCTGTCACTCAAAATGGCTTACAAATTCAAAACAAAAATACACATATCACATTATATAATTAAAATACATAGATTAACTTAGGGCCTGATATTCAGTTGGTAGTGATTACAGCTTTGCTGACTGCCACTAGTGTCATCCCCACAAATTCAATGCTGGGCGATGTCTGGGCTCCAGCACTGAATTTCTGGGTATATAGACCTGGCAAAAATGTAGCCGGTTAAATGCAATATTCAGCAATTAACTGGCTATGGTGAACTGCATAAAGATAGAACTGCATTTTATGCAGTTAAGTGTTAAATATTAGCAGTTAACCAGCCAAGTGCTGACTTGGCTCCCTAGAACACCCCCCAAAATACCTGGTTTCATGTTGGGCACTAACTGGACATTTTTAGCAGTTAAGTGCTGTTGAATATGGTGATTTAAATGGCCAGGAACCTCTCACGACCATTTAAATTATTTTAAATATCAGGCCTTTAGTGTCATCTATAAAACGGTACATCTTCAAAGCTTTTGGAAACCTTCAGGAGGAGTCATAGTTCTTATTTCATTAGGCGGATGATTCCAGCATGTCACAGCCACTTGTCTGCAAGCTTTTTTACTCCAAAATTTTTTTTTTAAATCTGGAACAGACAAAAGTATCTCCTGGGTAGAGCACAGTAAATGCTGAGATGTATCACTGAAGATGCTCCCCCAATAAAAGTGGCACATGAAATTTTAAGGCCTTAAAAGTAAGCAATGAAACCTTAAACATGGCATGTTTTCACATAGCTAACCAGTATAACCTATTCAACAGAAGCATAGTCTTCACCCTCCTAGAAATCCTGCTACTATATTTTAGACTATCTATGACCCTAAGCACATTGGCTAGTTGTGAATGAAATGTCGTCACAGTCCAGTAAGACCCTCAAATCTCTTGTCTCAGTCTTACAAGATGAAGTGCCTTCCTACCACTGTATAATGAGTTCAGAGTATGAGGTTCGGTTTCGGGCATCTATCCTTAGAAGCTATATCCAAAATGTAGTAAAGGTACAGAACTAAAACAGAACACAGAGGCTCACTACACATGCTGAAAGACTGTTCACAGTTGAGTTGTCCACAGTGGGGTTCACATTAGAAAAAGAAAAGATGTTTACGAGAAGATTTAGTTACATTACACAACCATATCAAAAGACACTCCAAGGATCTCAGAGGTGATACAGAGAGAGACAATAAAAGTAGTACAAATTATCCACTGGAAATTGGATAAAGCAATATAACAGTGCTATGCTATAAAAAAAAAAAAACACACCGGGATCATGACCCTGACAGAACAGTGAAGAACAAAAAATTTGTGATAACCTGGGACATTCCTATTTCCAGTGATAAAGTTCCCAGCATTACTGATGAAGTGCTCGTACCAAATGACTGTTCTGTACTATGAGCAGAGAAAGAAGATTTGGATATGAGATTTAATTACTCACCTTTCCAAGTCCAAGTTCAGGTATACAAATTAATCCCTGTCCAAGTAGACTTGCAATCTAAATTATAACGGAGGCAATGGAGGGTAAAGTGATTTACCCAAGGACAGTTGCTCAGAGAAGCCAGTTTTGAACTCTGCCTTCATTGTTTCTACTGCACGGCTACTCCTCAAGTATTAACAAATGCATCGAGAAAACGTAGGGATAGGATATAGAAACTTGCCCCAGTTGTGTGATTGAAAAAGACTTTCCAATTGCATCTTGATGTACATACGAGACCTTATGAACTCCAGCAGTAGTTTAGCTTTGGAACAATGCAAGTGTTTGAGACAAGCGCTATCAATGAATCTGAGACTGATATAATCTCCACCAGACCCTGACTTAAGAATGAGGTTCACTCTCATCATGGTATGCATAAAAAAAAACAAAAAAAATAAAATAAACTAACCTGTCCAGAGTGACCCTTTTGATGAAGGAGCTATAATAAAACCAAGTTAGGCCCCTCTAAAACTATGGAGTAACAGACATCACCACCAAAGGAGGGTAATACTATGGGCATTTTGCCAACTGAAATATATATGGCTATAATGCCAAATCAATATCAGACAATATTTTAGAGGAGAAAAGATATTACTTATATAAATGTAGCTTTGCTTCAGAGAATGATTGCCAGATTCAGGGTTAGAAAGGTGTGTGTCGGGGGGGGGGGGGGGGGGTGGTTCATAGCTGCAGAATTAGCTACAGTTGCAGTGTCTCGCCCTCCCTTGGATTACCACACAGGACAGCAGTGAATCTCAATGGACCTCTGGTCTTCTTTTAGCCTGAGATAGAGCATGTTTATGAGTGAGAGAGAGAAAAAAAAAAAAAAAAAAGGCTGAAACCAACTGGCATTCTCTCCCCAGGTGAGACCAGATGTTAAGGTCCCCGATGGAGAACAGCTGCACCAGTCCCGATTGTACCCCAATGCATGCATGTATTTGTAGTTTTCTAATAGTAAAGTGGCGTGGTAGCCGTGTTAGTCCACTTTTAAAGGTAATAAATAAGAATAAAATTTTTAAACATAGAAAAGAAATAGACGACGATACCTTTTTTACCTGAATGTTTTTTTGCTTAGCTTTCGAAGGTAACCCTTCTTCTAAATCAGAACTACAAGCTCATGCATGCAACTGGACAAAACCAGACAAGTCATGTGGTAACTGACTGAGCCAATGCAAATGTCACCTAGGGGCTCAGAGGTTCAAGCTCTCCAAATTAAGTAGGAATTACAAATTCATGGACACAATAGTAGGAGTGAGGAAGGGCAAAACCAGGCCTGTATCAGCTCATCATTAATGACATGGGCCAAGCAATCTGGTCTCTAGAGAGACATTCAAGGCCAGTTCAGGTTTCTTAACCTTCCAGTGCACTGTAAGATTTGTAGTCCCTGCTTCTTTCTTGCAAAATCATCACCTCAAGGACATTAGACATAGAAGAGGGAAGATCAAAAAACCAGGATTGATTTAGAGTTACCCATCCAAAATCTGGGTCAAATGGCAGCTCTGCATTCTCCAAGGACTATGAATAGCAAACCTCTGAGAAATTCACACAGGGCAGGAAAAAAAACAAAAACAAAGCTCAAAAATTTGAGAAAACCCTCCAAAAGATTAAAAAGAAAAGGACAGGGGTCACTAGGAAGGCACTAACATCTGTCATGTCACACCATGAGAAATGGTGTAATTTAAAAAGGAGATTTGTCTTTTTCTCTTTTTAATTAACTCAGCAGAAAAATACAGAAAGGAAGGGAATATAGAGAGCACACCATTTCACTTACAATAATTCTGCTCCTCCAATCCCCATCAAAGTTGACCTGAAGGGATTATTAAAACAGATGCTGAAAGGGTGGGAGCGGGGGAGGGAACGGGAACCTCATCTCTACTAATCTGACCCTCTCCAAGATGTTTTCAATTACACTTATAAAACCGGCTGCACGCAATTATCAGCTTTATTAAAAATACATTTGATAAATCCCATGTTCTGCTTTGGTGATATTTAAATCGAAGCATTCCAGGGGCTTTCACTTACAAAGGGTTCATCTTCTCTGCTGCTATTTAATTGAAGAACAACTGGGTTAAAATTAACATTTTATTACAGTAACCAAGATTGCATTAGGACAATTAATACATGTTCTCCCAAAATACAGGTTTGAGGGTTTGCCTGCACTGTCCGTCTGTGGGTAGGGCTCCAAGGCAAATGGTATCCTGAGCAAAAAAACAAAAACAACAAAAAAAAACCAACTCAGTGCCTACCTCAGGCCTCTGGGTCTTGGTATGGATATATGGGATGGGGTATAAGCATACTTTCTCTACCCCCAAACCCAGACTAGCATAGAGCAAGGGTGGGGAAGAACCTTCCCTTCCTCTGCAGCTGAACACTGGTCCATGTTACCAGTGGTGTCTTCAGGCGTTTCTGAAACAAGCCAAAGTTACATTTCTACACATCATACCCACTGTCACACAGCCCCCCTGCTTTTAAACTGGCTATAAAAAGACACTAGAAGGACAAGCTACAAGGGCCTTGTAGGCATTAAGAAATCTCACTAGCCAGTTTCAACCACTCAGTGAAAATGCCATTGACATTATCTGATCGCATCATTTAACCAGTTCTATGTGGGAGTACCTGAATATAAATCATGCATCTTCAGTTTCATAATATATGCTCTGCATTCCTCCTCCTACCAGTGGGAGTAGCGTGTTGCCCATTACAACTCACTCTACAGAACAAGTCTAGAATTTCAGGGCAACTTCAACGTGTTTTATGACCCCAATGACCTGTATGTGTATGTCTTACATTTGCTCATGGCTGGGTAAGGTGGGGTGGGGAGGGGAGACACACAAGTTCTTTCCCCCTATTTTTGCCCTCCATATACTCCCTTCCTCCTGGGTCCACTGCAAATTTCCCAGCAGAGTACAGTCAGAAGCCAGAGGAGCAGGGCCGCCGAGAGAGGGGGCCCAAAATTCCGTAGGCCTGGGCCGCCGAGAGGGGGCCCTGCGCCAGGGTCTCTCTCCTCCTGCTCCCAGGCCACCGGCACTGCAGACCCCAATCTCACCTGCCTGCCCTTGGCTCCGTCGACAGCCCTCCTCTGTTCGCCACCAGGCCCCCTGCATTCAAATCGGCAGCGCCTCACCTCCCTGTGAAAGCAGCAGAATCGCCTCCCTTTGGGCCCTCCCTCACTGTGTCCTGCCCTTGTCTGATGCAACGTCCTGTTTCCGCGAGGGCAGGGCACAGTGAGGGAGAGCCTGAAGGGAGGCAATCCTGCCGCTTTCACACGGAGGTGAGGTGTTGCCGATTTGAATGCAGGGGGCCCGGTGGTGGATGGAGGGGGACTGTCGGAGCCGAGGGCAGGCAGGTGAGACCGGGGACTGCAGCGCCGGGAGAGGGGGAGGGGGTGGCGCCGGCCCTGGGGGTGGCCTTGCCCCGGGCCCAGCTCAGTCTCTCGGCCGCCCTGCAGAGGAGGCTTCAGGGTGAATATCAGAGGCAAATAAGAACCGCACAGTATGGAAAACTACAGCTCTTTTGGGCCTTCTATGGTGGGGCCCAGGCTCCATGCTAGCTCCAGCAACTCCAGTTTGCCTAACAAATAATGCCAGAGGCACCCATTATTTCACGACACATGGTGATCACCCAGCTTGTACCACCAAAAGGCTGGTACTGACTGCCAGTGGTCGACTTATTCTACAGGGGCAGTCTGTGTGCAAGGAAACCTTTCAATGCCCCTAACTCTTTTCATGAGGTACCGGTATGCGAACGCTGCTCTCAGATTCAGAAAATCGTTCAGGACTCTGCTAGCCATTTATTCCTACAAATCCCCTCTGCAGCCCAAGAGCAGCACATCCACTGAAAAATATACACTTACCCCCTACCCCCCCCCCCCCCCGAATGCTATAAAAATCACTAAAACATGTGCACGCAAATTAATTGAATAACGATCCTATTAGTGCCGATAATTGAGATTTTTACAAGCAATTAGTGCTAACTGGATTTAATTAAAATTTGTGCATGTAAAATTTTACATGCGGGCCCAAAAAGGGAGCACAGGCATGGGCGGATCAGGGGTGTTCCTTTAATTTACGCTCATTGAAATGGCCTCTTACAAAATACCAAACCGATGTGTAAAGCTTTCGCCATGATATGATGGCCTGTACTTTACTGGTAGGTAGGTAGGTAGTTGTGTGTGAGTGTGTGTGTGCAGACTCATTCTATCTATGATACAAATCAATCAAATGAAAAAACTACAGGAAACAATATATCAAAACAATTCCATTACATACACTTCAAAAATGTATGAATACTATGCCAATTAAAATAAACCAATAATTATTAAAAACAACAAAGATCACAACAAAACACTGCAGAAAGAGTTCCTGATCGTGGGTCCACCATACCTGCTGTAAATGCAAATAGAATGGATGTATGATTTGTATACAGCTCCTGATGACCCTGGATAGTGAATCATTGCACTGTATCAAGCTCTGAACAGGGTATAATATCGTCGAACTGTGAACAGACTCTGTTGAGGAAATGTTATCATCTTACTAGCGTTTTGCTAGTCGACAACTGTTGGGTCTACAATCGAGTCTGAGCTTATTGTTATATTTTATGCAGAAGGGTGACTGTTTTATGGTTAAGCCCACGCCGGAAGATTGTAAGAATGGGGTGCAGCAGTTCTGGGGAGGCCCTCAAATGGCTACGCCATTGTTTGAATGTACACCACATGCAGGCATTCCTGGGAGCATAGTTTGAATGGGACAGGGGCAAAGTTGTGATCTGTGTATGTATTTTATTTAAAACAAGTATGAGCACATGCACATTTACGCTAACTTTAGCGCAGGTGTAAATGTGTGCGTTGGCATTTTGGCGACTTGTTTGGATGCCTATTTTATAAAAGGTGCCTTTTTGGACTTTGTATATAAAGCATCTTTTTAGAAAATCAATCCCAAAGTCCTTTACCAGATCCATAGAGTTTGTTCTGATTGCTCTGGCAGAAACAGAGCTGTCCTTTGGAGAGGGGCCGACAGGCGAAATTGGGACAACCATCCTGGGTGCCAAACTTTAGAGTCCAATGCTTGCTGCCACACATCAGCAATTTTGAACTGCTTTAAGAAAAAAAAAAAAGTGTGCTGCTGGCTTGCAGCCTCTTAGCTCTCCTCCACTTCTCACCCCAGAATCCATACTCTCACCCTGGCCCCTTCTGCTGTTAGGAGTCATCAGAAAGCAGCAGATCTTTGATGGCTACTGCCACTTCCTTTGCTGGCTTCAACCTGGAGTCTGAATCATGTAGGGCCCCAAAGAAACATTAATGTTCTAAACTGCTTAGACGTTTCTTTTCCGAATATCAAATTTGAAACTTGAAAACATAGAATGTGCTGGTAGCTAAGGATCTTGCCAGTCTCGCCTCCTGCTCAGCACTCTTAACTCTATCCCTTCCTCTTCTTCAAAAATCCTCTGTGCTTATTCCAGGTCTTCTTAGCCATCCCATGCGTCCACTGGAACTCTGTGGGACTGTCTGTCTCTGCACATGGAAAACAAGATGTTGTGGACATGCAGAGGAAGGGGAAATGAAAAGCAATAATTGTACAGGAGGGGCTCATACACACTCCCATCTCCAGGATCAGCCCTGATCACAGAGTGATATCCTCAGTAGGGGCTGCGGCCTGCAGATGTGTCTTGCCCCCATCCTTCCCAGGAGAGAACAACTGAGATTTTAGCCCTGTAAGCCTGCATTATTGATGCAGGTTATTAATTGACTAACTTTACAGAGATCTCAGCTTGGCAGTGAACTGGACTCCTGAGACACATTCAGTGTTAGTAGTGTATTGAACGGATTTCTCCACGCTACAGAGGGCTTGGCCGATACTGCAGCCGCAATGCATGAGTTGGAGAGATAAAGGGGTGCAGGAAGAGAGGACCAGCTGTAAAAAAATAATTGGGTACCACACGTCCACTCTCGATTTCAATTGTATTTTATTCTGTATTGTATTTTTGTTATTTTAGATGGATATCATTTTGTTATTGTAATTTTTGTGTGTGTATTTTATATGGTTACTCACATCAGGCTTTTGATGAGGTGAACAATTTAGTAAAAGTAAACTGTGCAGCCATTCCTAAGTCACATGTACAGGACCCGCTTGAATATTGGAGGTTGTTAAAGATTTTACATGGAATGAGTAGTGGAGTTTGGCACGCTACAGCAGGATGAGGGGAGGCTGCAAGGGTACCCTTGGTTATCTTCAACAGAAGATCCAAGCTCTTTACGGCTTTCGTGAACAAGGAAGGAATACACGCAAGCCCTCCCTGCACAAAACAAATAGCAGAGGCTGCAAATATTGGGGGCGAATCCAACACAGTGCAAAAGGAAGAATTGTGTAATTGCTGTCAAGCAGCCAGGGCCGACGAGAGGGGGGCAAAATTCCCCAGGCCCATTCTCCAAGGTGGGGGTGGGCCCAGACTTGGAACTGGTAAGCTTCTTCCTGCTTGCCTGCTTCTGGGTCTGTCCTCTCCCCTGCTCCTGCATGCCGCCCAGGACCCGAAGAAGGTAGGCAGAAAGCTTGCCGGGCTTGGGCCCCCCCCTTGGAGGTGTAGATGGAAAGATAACAGGTGGGTGGGATGGAGCAGCAATGCAAGTGGGGAAGGCTGGCACACGGTGGTCCGGCTCTGCAAGCAGCTGCTGTTGGGTCAGGATTTCGAGTAGTGATCTTTGCTCACACCTGTGACAACTTATTGGCTGTTTATAGGTTTCTTGTAGGGTTCTAGTGCAGCCAGCAGCCCTCTCACCAGGACAAACACCAGCTGTGCAGTTTGGCACCACAGTTCTTGTCTTGTTAGAGAGAGGAGTGCCAGGCTGCTCCCAACATGACATGCGGAGAGGCAGGATCTTCAGGTAATTAGATTAGCCAGAGATCCTGAGGCAGTATTCTTAGATAACTAGGTTATTTGGGAATCCCTTCTACAAGTATTAACTGAGAAGTGTCGGCATCTAGCTTGGGACTGAACTTCAGAAAACAATTTAATCATCCCATGTCCCAAGTCTAGACATTTTATATAGTTACGGTGCCTTGAAAAAAAGTCTTCACACTTTGTGAATTTTTCATATTCTGCTCTTCTGAAAAATACATTACAGTAGAAGTTTGTTTCACTGACCTATTCAGCACACTCTACATGCAATTATAGAAATATTCAGAAGTACTTAGGAATTGTGATGAGGCAGTTCCAAAGACCTCCTTTAGAGAGCAGGTTTGTAGTAACACAACCCCTAGCTCTAAGACTAGTGCATTTAAAGCTAATGAAGAAATGGAAAAGCTGGTGTGTATATCAGAAGGGAGAATCAGGGCCCATACCACTTTGTTAAGGACTGGATTTACTCCATTTGGCAGAGAGGGGGGCATGAGAAAGGAGAAGCCCAATTTCCCTGCCTCCAAGGGGAAGCTGGGAGGAGGGGCCATCCCTGGAGCGGCTTAAGTTCAGACACAGCTGAGCTATTGGAAAGGGAGCAGCAGAAACAGGGCGAGGAGCTCCTCAAAGAACCAGAAGCCATGGAGTACCAAGTCCAGAAGCAGGAATGGAAAACCTGTAAATATACAACATAAAACGATGTTGGTAGTAGCCCAGTGAGAGGCCACAGTATCAAAGGAACTGTGGAGTGGGAAGTGGGCTGCTGGCCACACAGAAGTGGGAGCTGTTGCAGTAGAACAGTTTGAGGCTGAAGGCCTAAGTTTTATAATCCTTGGACAAGGTATATGGACCAAGAACTACAGATTTCTGTTTCTTGGGAGTTATTGCTTTGGTAAAAAATGTAGAAACCTGGACTTGCTCAGTTTAAAGCCTTGGACTGAACCCAGAAACACCTTGAAGGACTGTACACTTGAAGCTGCACAGGAGTGTCTGCTGGGAGACAAACCTTAGGCCTTTTTACAGAATACAAAACCAAAAAGTCTTGATTAAAAAAAAGTTCCTCTCCTTTGTCCAAGCAACCCCCCAAATTAGCTCATCTTAAGATAAATTTTGGAACAAGGCCCACAGTACGTTAAATAGAGATCACCTGTGTCCAAAATCAAGCTGTTTTGTATGAAGTGAATATAAAGCAAAAGGTCTAAACATGACAAACATGAAGCTGCTGAAAGAAATCCAGGATGAAATTATTCAGAGCACACTGGGGAAGGCTTTTAGAAAATTTCAATGTATCTTAATAGCCTTTGGATCAATGTCAGGTCCATCATTAAAGTGAAAACAGTTTGGCACCACTGCAACACTGACAAAGCACACAAGCTCAGGATTTTGTAATATCAGAAACTCAAACACTCAAGCCCACTGCTCCGGACTGACTGACACCACAACTAACTTGCATAAAGTGAAGAAAAAAAAAAAATCTCAGCTGTGCCACCCAGCCTATAATATTTTAAGGCATGGGCACGGCTCACCATCACAGGACAAAAACTCCACTATCAACTGTGCAGAGAAAACTTCAACATGTCAGTATAAAGTCACTAGAGCAGGGAAAATAACACAGGAAAGCAATTATCCAACAGGAATTAAACATAAAGCTGGCTAAGGCATAACACCACCATGAAGACAATACTCATCTTGCAATCTTCATAGTCTTCACTCGACAGCCACCAGCATACCCATTCTTCCCGTACACCCAACAGGGAGTTCCCGTTTCGTTGAAGCTGCTTCAGGGCCTCAGGGGTAACAATAAAAACAGCAAATCCTGCGTTGCGGCCACTGATACAGAAAACCCACTGGCCTTAGCCAGATGTGTGTTTAATTCCTGTTGGATAATTGTTTTCCTGTGTTATTTTCCATGTAGTGAGTTTATACCGACACGCTTACCTTTTCTCTGCATAGTTGATAGTGGAGTTTTTGTCCTGTGATGGTGAGCCGTGCCCATGCCTTAACATATTATAGGCTGGGTGGCACAGCTGAGGTTTTTTTTTCTCCATTTTATGCAAGTTAGTTGTGGTGTCAGTCCAGAGCAGTGGGCTACTGTGGTAATTGCAGAGTGTTTGACCACCTCATCAAGCTGTCCCTCTGATGTCAGTAGCTGTGGGTTAAGGAAACTGCTGAGGAAGGCCACTGTGAAGCCTAAGACGACTTTAAGAGAAATAGAGAGGTCTTTGGCCATGTCTGAAAAAATGTAGGTTTTTCCCCCAAGATTACTCCAGACATAACCTGTACAGGAGCATGGCAAGAAGGAAGCCACTGGTGAAGAAAAGCCATATGATGTGCTGCACAGTGTTCGAGAAGAAAGACTGCACATATGTGGATCTGGGAGAAGGTTTTGTGACCTGACTAGATCAAAATGGAACTTTTATTTATTTATAGCATTTATACCCCGCTCGGTAGCAGGTTCAGTGCTGCTTACAAGGTGTGGTACAAAGTTTCACAGGGAAGCACAAAGTATGCTACAAAGTATCACAGTGAGAACCCAGTTGTATAGAGTAGGACAGTGGGAAGAGACGTGTGGGATAGAATTGGAGTATGGGTAGTGTTAGTGGTGTGGATTGGGTTCGAAAGTTAAGTTGGGTTGTTTGGGTAGGCAAGTTCAGCAGCTTTCGGAAGGGTAGGTGTTCATTGGTTGTTCGGATGTGTCGAGGTATTGTGTTCCAGAGTTGGCTGCCTATAACGGAGAAGTTGGATGCATAGTAGGTTTTGTATTTGAGGCCTTTGCAATTGGGAAGATAAAGATATGTTCAAGAAGATTTGGACCCATTCCTATCTGGAAGATCGATCAAGTTGGTCATGTAGCTAGTAGATTCGCCATGGAGGATCTTGTGGATCATTGTGTGAAGTGTATGTGTTCCTTAATAGGGAGCCAATGAAGTTTTTCACGAAGTTTTTCAGTCTCCGTGCTAAACGTGTGGCATAAAACAAAAATACCTAAAACAAACAAATACCTATCTATATGTTCCATCTTTGCTTATACCCTACACTGTCTATTAAAATTTTCTATTACGTATTGTGTTGATATTATAAGTAGTATACTATGCTATACTTTGTATTGTTTGAAAATTTTTACTGCTGTAATTATCTACTGCTTTTATGTTTGATTTATTCTTTACTGTACACCGCCTTGAGTGAATTTTTGTCCAAAAAAGTGGTAAATAAAGCCAAGTAAATAAATAAAACTAACAGTACATCCCTGCTAAAACCATCCCTGCATAGTGGTGGCAACATTATCTTTTGGGGATGGTGCAAAGTACAGGTAAAATCATGGAGGAAATTTTGTTCTAGTGTGCTACAGACCTAAGCCTGGGGAGAAAGATTCACCTTTCAGCAGGAGAATGATCTTAAGCAAAAAAAGAAAAGGCACAGTGGAGTGACTCAGCAAAAGGAAAGTGAATATCCCTCGCGATCAGCGTTAGGGGTGGGCAAACAGGGCAATTGCCCGGGGCCCCCATGTCACTGGGGGCCCCGAACCTGCCTGAAGTTAAAAGAGGGACAATTTGCAAAAAAGCTTTGGGGTCCTCCCACCTGGCCCTATCATGCCTAGCACCAGCCCTATGTCCCTGCACTCCCAGTCAAAATCCAGACCTGAATGCTATAGAAGGACTTCAAGACTGCAGTCCACAGATGATCCCCAGCAACTTCAAAAGAGTTTCAGTTATGCTGCTGAGAAGCACAGGGAAAAAAAGCCCCGTACCATCCTACTGTGCAAAGCAGATAGAGACATTTACTCTAAATGATTCATGGCCGTTATTGCTGCAAAGGGGGCTTTCTTCCAACCAAGTACTGCGGCAAGAGTGTGAAGACTTATGCAAGCAAGACTTTTTGATTTCTTAATTGTAATCACATTGTGAATATTTCTATAATAGTTCTTTCACTATTGCAAGTGTAGATTATTTTGAATAGATCAGTGAAACAAACTCTTACTTTAGTGCATTCTGAATGGAGTTTAAGACAGCAGAATGTGAAAAATGTACAAGGGCACAAAGAGTTTTACAGAACATGGTACCTAGTAACTACAATACAATCATCACTGTATTAGAAACATTCATTCGCTTGTTCCTATTTCTAAGCAAAACTCTGAAAATCAATGGCTGCTTGCCGCTCATGTGTTTTTTTTTTTTCCCCCTTTCTAGATCTTTTTTTTTCCTCCTGTATTAACATTGAAAAATATTTAGGGCCAGATATTCAAAAATGATTAAATGGCCAGGAGAGGCTCCTGCCATTTAAATCACCTGTCCAGGGATGACTGGGTATTTTCAGCAGCACAAAACTGGATAGTGCCACTGAAAATGCCCAGTTAGCACCTAAGCCAAAACCAGCTATTCTGGGGGCGGAGTCAGTACTTAACTATTAAGTGTGACATTCAGCACTTAACCAGTTAAAGATAGGACCATTTTTTATGTGGTTATCTTTATGCGGTTCTGGTTAAGTGCCAAATATCACACTTAACCAGCTGTCAGCCAGCTCTCTAAACCTGGAAATTTAATGCTGGAGACCAGACCTGACCGGCATTGAATTTCCAGGCTTAACCAGCAGTGGTATCAGACCCTTATTCATAATAACTTAGTAAATGTCAGCAGATAAAGACCCGCACAGTCCATCCAGTCTGCCCACCAAGGTGGGCAAATTTGAATTTGGCACTCTTCACAGGTTCCACTTCATGATTAAAACACTGGTATACTTTATTCGTCTTTCCTTGCCAATTTTGGGGCACAGACCGTAGAAGTCTGCCCGACACTGGTCTTACTTCCCAGCCTTGATTCTGGGCCTGTTTTTGCCATTTATGGGACCCAGACCATAGAAGTCTATCCGGCATTGGTCTTATTTCACAACCTTAAGTTTTACTTTAATTGGATTCCATCTTTTTTTCTATAATGTTCCTCTGCGTTTATCTCAGACAACCTTGAATTCTGTCACCATTTTTGTCTTCACAACCTCCCATGGGAGGGTATTCCAGGCATCCACCACCTATGTGAAAAAAGTATTTCTTTTGGGTATATTGATGCCACTAACATGAGACCAAAAGGAGCTTCTGGCTCCAATAAATCAGCCATGGTTTGGCATTTGGCATTTCTGGGCCCTTTTCTGTATTTTGCTGCCAGAAGGCTTTTCACGATGGTGCCCATCATGTTTGGCTGCCTGTAAGATTGGTTGTTAAGTCTCTACCGTGCCAATGTTCAAGCATGGGTGGTTGCGGTCCACACAGAGTGGCGGGTATGGCTCTTCCTACCTTGCTGGGCAGACTAGGTGGACCTTCCAGGTCTCTATCTGCCATCATTTACCATGTTACTGTGTTACAGTTGCACCTAGTTTCAGGCTCTCCAAGCATCACAAAAACTCAAAAGTAGGAATGTGTGCAATCACTCATTGAAAAACCACTTCTCACCAAATAACAAAATCTCAAAAATTCAATAAATGTGAGTGATCTTCAGACTGCATCAAGAATTACCATTTCCATTTAGCATTTGGAGGACAAATTGATGTGAGCTAAAGTGGAACCACTAATCCAACGCAGTTTGATTATGAAACTGGTGCCAAGTTGGATGACTGAGCGGGTTTTAGACATCCTGGTGTCATGACTCAGAGTGAGCCCTTGGGCTGCAGCCATAGGAGCCAACTTTTCAAAATTATTGGGGGTGCTAAGCCCAATGGAAATAACCCCTCCCTGGACACATACAAGGAATTTTCTCAATATTGGGGGTGCTCAACCACAGAGTCGGCTCCAATGGCTGCAGCCCAGTTGATGCTACCTAACCAACCCGAGGACTAGCTAGGCCCTGACTGGCAGCAGGCGAGACACAAGGGCAAGGCTGGACTGAAGACAAGGCTGGAGTAAGGCAGGAAGCAGGGCAAGAACATGAAGCAGAAGCAAGGCTGCAACATATTAGAACACTCTAGGAGACCTGTTGCAAAGAACTAGCTGGAAAACAGGAACGTAAATACTACTAAACAGGAAGTGATGACATCATCCAGCACTGTCTTGCAGAGGTATAAAGGATCTGCTGGGTTTCCAGGAAGCAAACAGATCCTTCATGGCATGGAATGCTGCTGGAGACCACAGAAACTAGGTGAGGGGCGTGACACCTGGAGTGAGCACAGTTAAATTCTTTATGAATAATAAAAACAATTTTTTTTCCTTGAGCAATATGATTATAGAAGGAGCTAATAAGTCTGTTCTTTGACCACAGAACAATAGCTTATGAAAGTTATGTGCTATAGGAGTTAGACATGCTGCCTTATAGAATAGGGTGCAGCTAAATGTGATACAAAGTCTAATGCATGCCAATTAACCCCAATAATTGGTTGTTGGCACCCAATGACTGATCATTCTGAGCTTGTTATTCAATTAACTAGTAAAAGAGGCCCGTTTCATAGAGAAATGAAACGGGCACTAGCAAGGTGCCAAGCCCCCTCCATCTCTCTCCTCAGAGTTCCATGCCCTCCCTCCCTCAGTCTCCTCTGAGTTCCAGGCACCCCTCTCCTTTGTGTTCTAGGACCCCCCCGCCCCCTCTTCAAGATCCAGGACCGTCTCCCTCCCCCTCATTGCAGGACGCCCCCCTCCCCAGGACACCCCCTCCCCTCCGAGTTCCAGACCCCTGCGCCTCCCTCCTTCTTTCTGTCTCCCCTCCGAGTGCAAGCACGATCTGTCCTATGGCAGCCCCTCGCCTTCCAGCGTGCCGGCTAATTTAAAAATTATTACCTTGGGGTCCAGCATCTGCAGTGAAGGCGAGCGGCGCTTCAGCCTGCCTTCCCATCTGTCTCAGCTCTGCCTCTGGTCCCGCACTCATTTCCTGTTTCCGGAAGGGCAGGACCAGAGGCAGAGCTCAGACATATGGGAAGGCAGGCTGAAGCGCTGCTCGCCTCCACTGTGGACGCCGGACCCAGAGGTAAGAATTTTTAAATTACAGCTGGCTCCCAGGAAGGCGAGGTGCTGCCGCAGGACAGGTCGTGCTTGCACTCGGAGGGGAGACAGAGAGAGGGAGGGAGGTGCGGATCTCAGAGCAGAGGGGGGGCTGCAACTCGAAGGGGAGGGGGCGATTGTGTACTAACCTCGAACGTTGTGTGGCTGGCTGGTGCTGGCTTCCCTTCCCATTGGTCCGCCCTCTGACATCATCGCCAGGGTGGACCAATGGGAAGTGTGTTACGAACCCAGGCATCCAGACAGAGGTGCAAATTATTATATAGGATTTGTGTATGCAGTTTGGAAGCAATATCTGGGCACCAAATACAGAATCCAGGGGTGCAACGGAGTTTATAGAACACTGCCCTTTACCCTTAAGAAAAGTCCCTCTCTTACTAGCCTGGGCCACCTTAAGAACACCGATCCCGCCCCAGGAGAAAGTGAGCTTGGAGGGGTGGAGTCAATACCTGGGGAGTTTAAAAGATAGGGCCAGGCTGAGGTTAAGGAGGCCCAAGGAAGGAAGAATGAAGCACAAGCCCACACCTGTATGGAATACTTTAGCTGCTGTAACCTGGCTGAGGTAAGCCACCTTTTGCTTCTTGTTAAGCGTTACAAGCCATGCTGAGGTCTGGCTAGCACCAGATCCAAGTTCTCAGAAGACATGAGAACTAGCAAGCTGTGTTTGGGGTGAGGCAGTCCCACCAGCCACAGACTGCTTGGCCTGCTAGCCAGAGGCCTACTCAAAGACTGTTACTAAACCAGAGAAACGGTTGCATTTGAGGTTCCTGGCTTGTGAAGCAACTGGTCTCAGAACTCAGGTGAATAAAACATTTTCACATTTATATACCTTGTCTGGCTGGGCTATTCCCAGGGCCCGCTGCTTTTTAATATATTTATAAATGATTTAGAGATGGGAGTAACTAGCGAGGTAATTAAATTTGCTGATGACACAAAGTTATTCAAAGTCGTTAAATCGCGACAGGATTGTGAAAAATTACAAGAGGACCTTACGAGACTGGGAGACTGGGCGGCTAAATGGCAGATGCCGTTTAATGTGAGCAAGTGCAAGGTGATGCATGTGGGAAAAAAGAACCCGAATTATAGCTACGTCATGCAAGGTTCCACGTTAGGAGTTACGGACCAAGAAAGGGATCTGGGTGTCGTCGTCGATAACACACTGAAACCTTCTGCTCAGTGTGCTGCTGCGGCTAAGAAAGCGAATAGAATGTTGGGTATTATTAGGAAAGGTATGGAAAACAGGTGTGAGGATGTTATAATGCCGTTGTATCGCTCCATGGTGCGACCGCACCTTGAGTATTGTGTTCAATTCTGGTCGCCGCATCTCAAGAAAGATATAGTAGAATTGGAAAAGGTGCAGCGAAGGGCGACTAAAATGATAGCAGGGATGGGACGACTTCCCTATGAAGAAAGACTAAGGAGGCTAGGGCTATACAGCTTGGAGAAGAGACGGCTGAGGGGAGGCATGATAGAGGTATATAAAATAATGAGTGGAGTGGAACAGGTGGATGTGAAGCGTCTGTTCACGCTTTCCAAAAATACTAGGACTAGGGGGCATGCGATGAAACTACAGTGTAGTAAATTTAAAACAAATTGGAGAAAATGTTTCTTCACCCAACGTGTAATTAAACTCTGGAATTCGTTGCCGGAGAAAGTGGTGAAGGCGGTTAGCTTAGCAGAGTTTAAAAAGGGGTTGGATGGTTTCCTAAAGGACAAGTCCATAAACCGCTACTAAACGGACTTGGAAAAATCCAAAATTCCAGGAATAACATGTATAGAATGTTGTACGTTTGGGAAGCTTGCCAGGTGCCCTTGGCCTGGATTGGCCGCTGTCGTGGACAGGATGCTGGGCTCGATGGACCCTTGGTCTTTTCCCAGTATGGCATTACTTATGGCCACCCACATAACCCTCGCCCGGGGTCTCACAAGGGGTAAGTGTCAAATGATGCCCGCATGTTTCTAGAATTAGGAGTAAAGGTTTGATGCACCTGTGCATGCTTATAGCTCTAGGCTCAATCATTTAAAAGGGCACTAAAGTTTCATGGTTTGGAATAAGCAAGTAAACCTCAAACCCACATATCCAAACCATTAAAAAAAAAAAAGGTTTGGTCTGTTTATCTTTCAAAGATAAAGTGCTTAAGTTGCACATAGAAAATTCTATACATTGTGGTATAGCAAATGCTATTATTAACATGAAAGACAAATTTAGAATGAGTTATGAGAGATGTGAAAAATATTTATTTAAAACAAGAAAATAAGAAAATGACCAATTAAGAATATAGCGGTTTGCAGCACATTGGTGCAAAGGTCTGTTAGCGCCTCAGATGGTCATTCCAAAAAATTGAATATGAGTAAGCTTTGTCCACAATGAGTCTTTGAAAAATAAATTTTATGGTTTGGATATGTGGGTGTGAGGTTTCTATAGTTCTAGCCTGGCAAATACACCACAAATGCCATCCAAGTCACAGATTGGAGCTCTTCAGGAGTGAGCTGGCTGCTGGCCTCTCACACAGAGCTACTGTAGAGGAGTAGCCTAATGGTTAGTGCAACAGGGCTTTGATCCTGGCAACCTGGGTTCGATTCCCAAGTCACTTAACCCCTTCATTGCCCCAGGTACAAAAACACAAAACAAAAAGAAAAAAAAACAGATTGTGAGCCTCCTAGGGACAGAGAAAGTACCTGTATATAATGTGTACAGCACTGTGTACATCTAGTAGCGCTATAGAAATGATTAGTAGTAGTAACTTGAGCAGGTAGGAATCAATCAGGATGCAAATTAAAATACATCCAAGCATTTCCCCAAATCCCTTCCGACTGGCAAGACAAAATTTACAAGATATTTCTAAATATTAAATTAAGCCAACCATTAATCAGCTTTAACTCGCCTCTGCAGCCCACTCTCATTTCCATCCTTTAACACGGCCAACTGTGATAGCTGTAAATATGCTGCACAGCCATGGTTAAACCAACTGAAAATGGTATTTTTTTGTTTATCAGGATACAGTAATTATCTAAAATAAAAAACAAATTTCCAGTGCTCCCCGTCATGTTTACAAGAGAGATAAAACATTGAAAAAAGTCCATGCAAAGGGATGGATGCAGGCACAGATCATCTGACACGTTTTGTAATTACGTCCCATCAAATATGGTTGTTTATTTCCTCAGGAGCCGATGCACAAAGCTACCGTGGCAGAACTGCGCAGTTACCAAGAGGAGTTTGTACATATTCTGGGCGCATGATGCACATAAGGTTTCAATGCAAAAATTAAAATTCACTTGGTACACATAGAGGCATATTTTCAAAGCACTTTGGGAGGCTAAGTTCCATATGTTTCTATGGAACTTTGGGAGGCTAAGTGCTTTGAAAATAAGCCTAATAGCATATTAAAATGAGGGGTATAAAAAAGTACATGGGGGATTTTAAAGGGAGCACAATGCAAGGAATTTACCACCAGGTTTGAGAAAGTGTAGGTTTAGTTGAGAGGATTTAAAGCCAGTTTTTCTTTTTGCTAGGAGCATGAGCATGACTAGTTCCTGCAACTTTAAAGACAGAACAGGAGGTAACACAGGTCACAGCAGAAAAATAAAATTATATCTGTGCAAGAACAGCGACATTTTATGTGCAAGAAATTTTATTTGTCTGTAGAAGGCCATTCCAGCACATACGCAGATGTGTACTGGTGCATTCAATGCATATACGTCTAGCAGGCTTTCCCTGATTAGCACACAACTTCTGCACGCTTCAAGTTTGCAGCACATGAGCTTTCTGCATTGCTGTGGCATACCTTCTAGCTAATTTTGTGGTAGAGCATTGACACTTCAGGTTGTGAGAATGCACTATCCTCTGGATTTTATACAGTGCAACTTGAGTTGCACGCGCCAATCTGGTCGTATTCTAGATTTGAGCACACAACTTAATTAGCATAATAAGCCAATCAGTGCCAATAATTTAACTTACCAATTGACACTAATTGGCATTAATTAGAATTTACACACACAAATGCCTAAGCGTATTCTATACTGTGATTCATATAAATTCTAAGACATGGATCTAAAAAAAAAAAGGGGGGGGGGGGTTGGCCATGACCATGGAATGGGCAGGTTGTGGGCGTTGCTAGCATTTATGTGCGGTTATAAAATATACTCTTACTCGTTCTGCACATAATTTAGGAGTCAGCATTAACACCAGGTTTTTGTTGGGCATAAATGGCCACAACTAAATATAGTCACAGAATATGGGTGTTAGCTGTATTCTATAAAATGTGCCTAGATTTAGGCATATTCAATAAACAGTGCCTAAATTTAGGCGTGGTTTATAGAATACGCCTAGGTGTATTTCCCCCCTCCCCCCGCACTTGATTTTTTTTTTTCTTTCAGGTGCGATATATAGAATCTAGCCCTATGTGTATTTGGAGAGGCAGGGGGTCAACTTTTAATGTTGCAGTAACTGTCCCATGCTTAACGGGAAATTCTCCTTGCCTGCCCATTAACCAAATGCCACTTGTACTACCTCAGCTTGCTTTCTCCTGGTCTGGTCTGTCTCAAGTAGACAGCAGCAATCACAATAAATAAGGTCCATATTTTTTTCAAGATCTCCCAAAGTTTTCTCACCTACTCTCCAAAGGACACATGCAGCAGTGTCTAGGGCACACACTTTCCTGTAGCACAGGAGCTGAAGCTCTTTGACCCCTGATCCATCACATACACTTAGGCCACTCAGGCCCCAAGAAGTCCTGAAGCATTGGTCACTTTTGGCCAGAGCAGATTAGTGTCACACAAGATCAGCTCTTTCTCCCGTCTGCTGAAACTCCACGTCACTGTATTCCTTTCATACTTTCTAAAATCTGACCAAATAATTAGAATATCTACTCCTAAGTGTAATGGTGTTTCTCCTAGCATGCAAGCTGTAAAATGACCCTGAAGTAGGGGTTCTCACCTACTCCTTAGGATTTTCAGGATAACCTGACCAAATAAGCATGAAAGATTTATATCTAATGGAGGCAGTACAGTGTATCTTCAGAGCAACTGACTACATAGGGAGGAAGCAGTGTGTTGCTCTGAAACTTTGTTGTCCCCTAAGGCCCTCCCATGCTCCTCCAACAGCATCCACCCCTCTCCTAAAGACTCCATCTCCCCTTAGGTCTCCCTGGGCCCACCTTAAGGATGCCCTAATGATCTAGGGTAGAACAGGTAGGTGCAAGCTCTAGGTTCAAAATGGCAGCTGCAAATTCTAGCAGTAGTACTACTAGAAGTTGCAGCTGCCATTTTGAACCTGGAGCTAGCATTATTATTATTTATTGCATTTGTACCCCACATTATCCCACCTTTTTGCAGGCTCAATGTGGCTTACAGAGTGTTGTTATGATGTAGTCATTACATGATCTTAAATACAGTCGATAATAGGCTGAAGGTAGGTGATTTAGATGCAAGGTGCTAGGTAAGGTATTGTGAGAGGTGTTTTTTTGATGCACCTGAGTAGTTTGAGGAATGATTTATTAAGGATGTCTTTTGTAGGCTTTGTTGAACAGATGCGTCTTCAAAGATTTGCGAAAGCTGGTAAGATTGTCCATAGTTTTCAGGGCCAAGGGTAATGCATGGGCATTCCAGATCATCAGGGCATCTTTAAAGGTAGGCCGGAAAAGTGGGGTCACTGCTGACTGCTGTTCCTAATATTTGTTGCTTCAAGAAGTACTTACCATACAGATTTAGCTCATGCATAGTGCATGAGGATATCCAGAAAATCGGATTGGCTCTGTGTGTTATGAGGACTGAGTTGAGAACCGCCGATTGATTTAATGTATTGTCAATGCACACACAGCTGCACAAGGGATTCACTCATCCCCTCCAGAGGGGCTACATTTGGGCACAGGAAGATATTGATATCGTCAAGGTCAAACAGGGGTAGCTAAAGGAGAACAAAACTGGGATCAGTCAGCTGACAGCTCCTTCCCCAACACCATTCTGTTGGTCCCGATCAGGGCTTAATTTGTAGACAAAACAGGAAGTGGAACTGTGGAGCCGGTGGAAGGGGAGTGGCAGCAGCAATGGGAAAAGAGGGATTGAAGTAGGGACTAAACGACTGTTCTCTGCTGTTCCAGGCTCACTCCATCCTCTCCTGCTTCCTGCAGGCTTCTTGGAAGGGAGGTACTGGAGCAGAATACCCCTGCTGCTCTGGAGTTTGAAAAGAAGTGGTGGAACTGCGTTCCGGGCTGTTGCCCCAGAAATTAAGCCCTGATCCTGATACCACAGGAATGATGGGTCAGTAATGGAGAGGGGGGCCTCTCAGCCATAAATGCACACAACTGGTTAATGATAGCAGCCAGAAGGCCTTATAGAGGAAAGCGCATGACAGCCGATCAAGGCCAGACTCTATTCAACCTGTGTATAAAGATATTCTTCAGTTCTTTTGTTATCCCAGGCCCAGACCAGCATTGCATTATCTGAACTCATTACCTATAATTTCAATTAGATGCCTGGGCATCACAAAACAGATCCCTGACCTATAATAGAGCACAACACGTATAAAATCATCCACTGAACAGAATCTCAAGAGGATGATAGAAAAATATTTTTTTCAAAATGTTTCCTCCATCTGGGGAGCTCCGACAGCTGACCAGTGCATTACTCAAGGTGTTTCTGCTGCAGAAGTAGAATAATGCATTATTAATCTAAATAATTTTACACCACAAAGGTCTTAGGCCAGGTCAGGAGCAGCAGAACACCTTTGCAATTGATGAGGCCAAACAAACTGATCTTCATCCCCCGAACCCCCCAATCTTCTTCATTTCTGATGCCATGTGGGGCAAAAAGCTGATTGGGGTGAGCCACTGGGGCCAACTCATTCTATTGCCCATAGACAAGATTAATATTTTTCTGTTTTTATCTCAGGGGCAAGCACTCACTCGCTTTTCCCATGCTAAAACCTCTTTGTCACAAGTGTGGCAGCTCCTGACATGAGTAAGAGACTGTTGAAGGCAAAAACCTTTAAAGAACAGACTGATTTTATGTATTTCTGTGTCACTTCCAAAACGTCTTCCAACTTGCTTTTAAATATGTCGTTACTGGGACATTTTGTTCCGGAGTGCGGGAAGTGAAAAGGTTAGGCTGCAAAGCTCCCCAGGCTCAACAGCTCTCTCTCTCTCTCCCCAAGCCCGACAAAACGCCTGCAAAGCCCAGGATAATGGAGTTTTGTCTGACTCCTTTCAGCCTGAGGATCTGAATACTCAGTCTCCTTCCCTCTCCCACAGTATCAAGATGTGGCAGCGCTCTGTCACTCCCTTGAGAGACTCAGGTATTCTCAACACTGGAGAGCATTTCATGAGACAGATGGAAAAGGAGATAGCGGGGGAGAGATGAAGAGGAGAGGCAGTGAAAAATGAAAAAGGCAGAGAGAATGAGAAAGGGGGATGTGACAGAGAGAAGGTGCTTAAAAAAAAAAAAAAAAAAAAAAGTCTTAAACCCTGTCTCTCCCTGATCATAGGCTTGTTGAATTTAACCATCTACACATCTTGACTATTCCCCTCCCCCCCAATATTCAAAACTATTTAACTGGCCAGAAATGGCCACTGACCAGTTAAATAGCATTTCAGCACGTAACTGTGAATATTCAGCATAATATAACTGATGATCTCTGCTGAATATTTGCAGTCAACACCGAAAAGTTAACCAGCTATATATTGTGCGATAAATGGCAATATTCAGCACTAACTGGCCAGGGGCGTAGCCAGACTTCAAGATGGGAAGGGGCCAGAGCCCAAAGTGAGGAGGCACATTTTGGTCCCCCTCCTCGCCACCCCCACTGCTGCCACTACACATATCTTGGCTGGTGGGGATTCCCAACCCCCGCCAGCTGAAACACTGTCACCGCCGCACATGCCTTGGCTGGTGGGGGTCCCCAACCCCTGCCAGCTGAAGCACATTTTCCAGTGCTAGTCTCCGGCACCGCTGCTGCCATTTCCTGCCCTCTCTTCCCCTTATGTCATATTTGGCATGCTCAGTTTCAGTAAAACGCATGTGCTAGTTGTGAGGGGAAGAGTGCAGGGCAGGAAATGCGGTGGCTCCTGGAAAAAACAACGCTTCAGCCGGCAGGGGTTGGAGACCCCCACCAGCCAAATCAGGGGTACATTTCCAGTTTTGGGGGGCAAGCCCCCATGGGCCCCCGTAGCTACACCACCGTAACCGGCTAACTTTAGTGGGCAAATTGGACCACATAAATAGCAGTCTTATCTTGGCCTGCTATTAACTGAACCAGGGAGAGCTGAACATTCACTTAGCACCAGCCAACCCCCCCCCCCCCCCCCCCCCCAGAAATTCAATGCCTGTCACCGGAAACGGCCTGGCATTGGATATCTGGGGTCAGCACCGACCGTGGCACTTATGTGGGCTGCCTCCTGCTGGCTAAATACTGGACCATATGTGTCTTGACTACTGTAAGCTCTAGGGAGTAGGATCTGCCTCATACATGCATATGTACAGCATTGCCCATGTCTAGTGCTGCTATAGAAAATTAGAGAGGCAAAAGGGGGAAAGGAAAGTGAATGAGAGGAGAGGAAAGTTAAGGGAATTACAGCAGTAAAGAGTAGGGGTGGATAGCCAAAACATTTGTGTCTTTCATTCAAAGGGTATGCACTCTCTGAAAAAGAGAATTCTATAAACTGGCGACTAGAGGTAGGCACATGTCAAAGGCCCCATTAATTGACAGGTGCCTATGTGCATTAGAGCAAGGGGGCATATATGTGGGCAGAACATGGGCGTGTCTCCCATTTATGCATGTAGTAGTTTATACTATAAATTACATCTGTCATTTGGCACCACTGATGCCAGTAGTATAGCCAGGAACTTTACAGGGGGTGTGTCTCCCGCTCCCCTGTGCTGTTGCTGCCCCTCGTTTACCCCCATACCTTAAATCCCTCCTGGCTTTACTCTTCACCCGGGCATTGGCACTTGTAGGCTGCCAGAGGCCTGCTCCAGGTATTTGTCCCTGAACTGTCCCGCCCCTTCTGATGCAACTTCCTGTTTTGTGAAGGGGCAGGACAGTTCAGGGAGGAAGTCCCAGAGCAGGCCACAGGCAGCTTATGATTGCCACTGCCGCTGCCCAGGTGAAGCCTAAAGCCGGGGGGGGGGGGGGGTGGCATGGGTCTTACAGGGGGTGCATACGCTACTGACGCACCTGGTTTAAATAGGTCACTGATTGATGTAGTGTAAGAAGGGTGTGCCTAACATAGGCATGCCAATGCCAACGTTTGCTAGTATTCTATAATGGAATCATGGTGCCATGATGCCATTAAAAGAATTGGCGGAAGGCGCATGGCATTGGGGCATCTAAACTGAGGCACCAATTCATAATATTGCACCGTGTGTGTAAAGAGGACGTACTCTTCCCCCCTCCCCCCCCAATGGATTGCATGTGCGCACACTACCATCAAGCAAGAGGGTGCACTATTATTGGTGAATGCATTTCCCAATGGCCCATCCCTAGTAAAAAGAGAGATTTAAAAAAAAAATTGGAAGAGAGTTTGGAAATACAGGAGAGGTTAGAAAGAGTGGATGGAATGATGAAAAACTAAAAAAGGATAGAACTCTAATTCTTTGTTGTCCTCTCTGAATTATAATTTTGTTTTTCTCTTATCACCTTTATGTGTGGAAAAAGCAAACAGTTGGCTTCACATGTATAACCTGTCATGGCAGTCAAGTGGATGTTCAGAAGGGTTTATACCGTTAACAATGGCTGCTAACGGAATATAGTCTTCTATGCTGAAAAGTTGAAGCCAAACATAACTTTTAGCCATACAGCAAGATGCCTGACCAAAGTGATCTGTACAAGGAGCAGTCTATAGGTTTGCCACCCCAGATATACAAGCCTAAGATATTGAATAATGTACCTAGATATACAGATCTCAATCCTGTTGAATATATATCTTACTCAATACCAGGCCCGATATTCAGAAGATGCTGAGCTCCTAAAAATTTGTGCTCATAGTTAGCCTCCTAACTTTGTGACCTATTTTCATCCAAGCTTAGCAGCACATCTTAAATTTAGACCTGCTATTTGTTTCCCTAGATTTATGAGCCTAGTACTGAAAATCAGTGCTAAGCTCATAACTTCTTCGCCCTGCCCCCCAAATCCACCCCTGTTACCATCCACTTTATGCTCCTAAATTTATGGATTGGGGGGGGGGGGCGGGGGGTCGATATTCAGCTGCTGCCATTATCTGCTGGATTCTATATACAAGCTACAAACTGAACCTATCCCTAAACTAGTGGGATTAAACCATACACCAACACACAATCTACACCACAAGAGGGCAAAGAGACTCAAGTTTTCTAGCAACTGATTTACGACAACGAATGGAAAACACTTATGGACTCCAGACACTACCTCAACCATTGGGAGGATAGATGCAGAAGCGTAATAAACGAAATAGCGCCCCTTAAAGACAAGAATATCAAAAAGACAAAACTTACACCATGGTTCAATGACAAACTAAAAATACTCAAAACTCAATCCAGGAAACTTGAACGAGCATGGAAAAAAACAGAAGATGAACATACACTCAATGCATGGAAACAAACACACAGAAAATACAAATATGCAATAAGACAAACTAAAAGGTCCTATTACAAAACTAAAATAGGACCGGATTACAAAGATATGAAGAAACTATTTCAACTCATAAACAAAGTTATTAGACACCACCCCTATCACCACAACCAGCACAGACATCCCACCTGCAGACAAACTTGCTAACTACTTTAACGAAAAAATAATAAAATTACGCAGCACACTTCCTCAGCACAACAATGGCATCGAAAACTTCTTCAATGACCTGGACCTAATCCCGGGTGGATGCCCAGCTGACCATATCTGGTCAACATTTACTCTACTCACCACTGAATCAGTTACAAAAACAACTCTTAGGTTTGCCAACACCCACTGCAAACTGGACATATGTCCCAGTCATCTACTCAAATCCGCACGTGACCGCTTCATATCAGACCTCACATCCCATCTAAACTTCATGCTACAACAAGGTCTCTTCCCCGAAGAATATGGCAACATCCTACTCACCCTAATACCAAAAGACACCAAGAAAAACACAAGCGACCTAACCAATTACCGCCCACTAGTAGTCAAACTGATTGAGAGTTTGGTGACCAAACAACTTACGGAATACATGGATAAGCACTCAATACTACACGACTCACAGTCGGGATTCCGCCCCCACCACAGTACTGAAACTGTCCTAGTCACGCTCCTGGCCAAATTCAGGGAAGAAATAGCCACAGGTAAAAGTATACTTCTCCTCCAATTCGACATGGTAAATCACAATATATTACTAAGACTCCTCGGCCACTTCAGGATTGATGGAAATGTACTTAACTGGATAAAGGGTTTTCTAACCACCAGAACTTACCAAGTAAAATCAAACTCAAACATATCACCACCGTGAAAAGTTATCTGCGGAGTACCTCAAGGATCACCATTATCATCAATACTCTTCAACATGATGATGATCCCACTGGCAAAGTCCTTATCCACCCGTTCATCTATGCAGATGACATCACAATCTACATTCCCTTCAGTCATGATTTGAAAGAAATAACCAATGAAATTAATGATGGCCTCAACATCATAGACTCCTGGGCAAACTCTTTCCAATTGAAACTGAATACTGAAAAAACACACTGCCTCATCCTCTCATCTCCACATAACAAGTACAAACCCACAACCATAAACACCCTGGAACACTCCCTCCCTACCTCAGACAGCCTAAAAATCCTCGGAGTCACAATTGACCGCAACCTTACCCTCGAGAGCCAAGTAAACTCCGTAATAAAGAAAATGTTCTATTCAATGTGGAGACTTAAACGAATAAAACCTTTCTTCCCGAGGGAAATCTTTCGAAACCTAATACAATCAATGGTCCTAAACCATGCAGATTACTGCAACACAATCTATGCGGGATGTAAAGAACAACTCGCAAAAAAACTCCAGACCGCTCAAAACACAGCTGCCAGGCTGATATTTGGTAAATCATGCTTCAATAGTGCTAAATCCCTCCAAGAAAAGTTGCACTGGCTCCCAATCAAAGAACGGATCATCTTCAAAATCTGCACCATTGTCCACAAAATCATCTATGGCGTAGTCCCAGGATACATGACAGACCTCATAGACTTACCAACCAGAAACAGAATCAGATCTTCACGATCATACCTAACCTTACACTACCCAAATTGCAAAGGACTTAAATACAAACCAACTTATGCATCCAGCTTCTCCTACATAAGTGTACAACTATGGAATGGACTCCCAAAAGCTGTAAGAGAAATCCATAACCATCTAAACTTCAGAAAATCACTAAAAACTCAACTTCTTCAAAAAGACTTACCCCACTGATCCAATGTAAATCCCCACATCCAGCAACACAGCACAAACAATGATCGTACTGACTAATATTCAATCCTCATTACCTTCTATCTTCACGGTGCCTAACACACTCCTACCTCATCTGACCACAATACAACCTTGTATTTGTTATCAACCGACTGGCAAACGCCTTTACGGTATTATGTAAGCCACATTGAGCCTGCAAATAGGTGGGAAAATGTGGGGTACAACTGTAACAAATAATAAACATATATCATACCTAGCATTGCGTGCTGAAATCTAAGCGTATTCCACAACAATGCACATAACTTAGTTGGTTTAACAAGCTAATCAGGAATTGATAACACCTAACATGCAATAATGCGCACTAAATGACAATTAGAATTTACACGCAGAAACTTACTATGCATATTCTATAATGAACTATAGCTAAATTGTAATGCGTGCAGTTCAAAAGGAGCGTGGTTATGGGTGGGGAAATGAGCAATTCATGGACATTCCCAAATTTATGCACATAGTTATATAATATGGTTCAGGGCGTGTAAATCTATATGCAGGGATTTACACGTTTTCACTGGTATAAATGGAGTTGCATAGTTGTAGGCACTAGGATATCAATTAAGCGTATTCTATATACTATGCCTAAATCTAGGTGCCGCTTATAGATTATACGATGCTTAGGTGGAAATGTTTTTCACCCGGATTTTCCAGGCACCATATATAGAATCTGACCCTATATCCGGAAATTCAGTGCCAGGTCATATCCAGGCTTTGGTATTGAATTTCTAGGTTTGCAGAGCCAGCTAGAGCACAGCTGGTTAAGTGCAATATTCAGCACTTAACTGGCTATGGAGCATCACAAAGATAAGGGCCGACTTTTATACGGTCCTAGTTATGTGGTGACCTTGGCCGGTTAAGCGCCAAGTATCAGCATTCAACCAGCCCAAGTACCGACGCGGGCCCCAGAGTTTGGCTCCAACCAGACATTTTCAGTGGCCAACCAGTTAAGTGACACTGAAAATGACCAGTCTGCCCCGAACAAGAGATTTAACTGGCCAACAGCTGTTTCTGACCTGTTAAAATCGCTTTGATTATTGACTCCTTCGTGAAATTTTGAGTAAATGTTTATGCACTCAGTCCTAGTAAATTTTCCAGAGGCCAGGGTATGACCATAACTCTCAAAGTCAGGAGCATAAATCCTTTGAAAATCAAACCAATAAATAATCTGCGGCACTCACCCCACTGAATAATCAACCCCAGAGTTTCCCAAATCTGGATCACAGCGAGTTACAGCTCTAAAGCCACTATATTTCCTGGGCAGAAAAGGTCTTGCTTCCTTCATCTCATCACAGGAGCGACATGTCGCTATAATAGCCCTGCACATTGTCACAGACTGGAGAAAGTGTGGGTTTCTTTGTACAAAGCCCAATTTAAGCTCTTAGTGCCGAGAGCTCTCCAGGCAGGGAAGAGGTCCAGAGAAGGGAGTTAAAAGGATCAGGGACACACAGAGTGGCTGACTGAAAGGCTTTGGGGCATAATTAGGTTTGAGCTGGGGTTCATAAAAAGCAGCCAGGAAAGAGCCACATCTCTGCTGTGGTATAGATTGCTTTCTTCCTTGCCCAGTGGAAAGAGGGGTGGGGGGAGGGAAATGATTTCCGTCTCATCTCTGGGTCAATAGTGCATACAAAAGCAGCTGAGAGAGGATGAGGAGCACATTCAACAATGGAGGGCCAACTTGGATAAGCTGATCCCCCATCCCCATCCCCCCCCCCCCCAACCTGACTACAGACATTACACCAGCAGATGTGTGGTGGAGATAAATGTTACCGAGCCCAAGAAGAGGGAGTACCAGTTTTATCATAACTAACCAGCAGTGAAACTGTGGCTCAGGTGCTGAGGGGTGGGAGGGGACGCTTGTTGGAAGCTCCAATGGAAAAGTCATTCCATGCTGCATTAAGCACCTTCAACATCTGGCCAGAACTGCCTCACCAGAGCAGAGGAAGGGAAGGGAAAGGCGTAAGAGAACGAGTCCAAGACTATTTTGAAGGTATTTTGTTTCCCTAGAAGGGTGTTAATATAAACAATTACTACTAAAATAGGAGGGTTTATCATTATCATTCCCCCCATGAGCTCATCTGAAAGGCCTAGAAGGAACTGTGTTCAGCTCATAGCTTAGCAGGACTGGAAGACTACAGCACTGCTCCAAACACTATATTTTAGAGTACTTAGAAGCTGCTGAGATTGGGGCCGGATGATAAGACCCATACATGTTGTCAGGGACTTATCCCAAATGAACCTATTGCTGTTGTTGGCCTCCCGATTATATTCTGCGCCCCCCCCCCCCCCCCCCAACAGGCTCTCTCTTTTTTCATTCTTTCCAACCCAACGGATGGTTGGAAAGAAAATCAACGTAAGTACTTGAGAATCTCCATAAATCTATCTAGGGGCAACACAACTCTGAAAAATTTAATGGAATTGGAGTAGGCATAGGATGAGGGAGAACGACACTGGGTAAGATTGCTTTGAGGGTTCCAGTGAAATAAAATTTCTCTCAAAATGGCCCAGTTAATTTCTATTGGAGAAGCAGCCACTGCTACTGCATAGAAACATAAGAACAGTGAAACAGAGTGTTTAAGGAATTGCTGTTTTCAAACTGTCTCTCCCTTCTCTGCTCTTGGTCACAGACAAGAAGCTAACAGAGATACACACAGAGAAACAAGATGGAAATAAATTCCATGACCCATGCTCTCCTCGCTTGTTTTTCTTATAAAACAAACAAGGTATGTTGTGTGCTGCTTGCCCCGAGCACCAAAATACTTAGTTCTTATCCTGTAGCTCAAAACCTTTTGTTTGATTATTAAAATTTGGTATACTGATTGGCCTTTTTGGGATCATGGGGTCTGCAGCAAGGGGGACAGTTTGGCTATTGCTTGTTGTGCAACAGACAGGCTGCCTCTGCACTCCAGGAAAGTGATAACTACCCATAATCTAAGCTGCTCACTAGGCAACAGCATCTTCTGAAGCACTTTGGGCAAACACCAATTCCAAAAACATGCCCACTTCATCCACCAATAACCACTGGTTTTCAGGATTTCTGCAATGAATATGCATGAGATTAGATTTGCAGTACAGTTTCTATTGTATGCAAACAGACCTTATGCATATTCATTGCGGAAATCTTGAAAAAACAAACTGGGTTGTGGCCCTCAAGTACCATGTTTGCCCACCTCTGGGTTAGCAGGTAATGCTAACTGGATAGGTGCCTAAGACTGGTTCCCAAACCTGGTCCTGGAGGCACCCCAGACAGTCAGGTTTTCAGGATAAATAGACAATGAATATTCATGAGAGATTTGCATGCAGTGGAGGGATTTCTATCTATAAAAAATCCACAGTGCATCTCGTTTCCTGCAGAATTTTTATCCCGGTGCACTCCATGCCATCCTTAACATATTGTGCCAATGCTCGACCAATTTGATTTGCCCCATCATTTTCACATAATTGCACCTGATATTATGGTGTCCTATTGGATGTCCTCTTTCCATAAAATCTCTGGAGATTGTCCAATACTGCCTTACATTCTAAGTCTCCCATCTTATTTTTTATACTTCTGGCATTCGCATACAGATAATATAAAGTGTGATTTTTACTGGTGTTTACAACCTGCATAGCAGCTGACGGGGGTAATCTGGAATCATTTATCTCTGTCTGTCCTTCATTTAAATTCTCCCGGGCTAGTTCAGCTTTTAATCAAACTCTCTATTGGAATATTCTAATCTTTGCATTTTGCCAGTATCTCTCAAAGATACCTTATTCTGAATCACGCGCCCCAGAGAGTGTGTTGGCATTCCCCTCAAGCTGTAGTTTAAAAGCCGCTCTACCTCCTTTTTAAAGGTTAGTGCCAGAAGCCCGATTCCATCCTGGTTAAGGTGGAATTAGCTTCTTCTTCCAAAGAATTTTGCCCATTTCCTAACAAATTTAAATCTCTCCTCCCTATACCATGACTTCAGAGTGCTGCCTACTTCTTGGGTCCTATGCATGGAATAGGGGACATTAAGAATGATACTCGGGGGGGGGGGGGGGGGGTCTGGATTTCTGCATTCTACTTAAAAAGCATAAGTTTGGCTTCTAGAACCTCTCACCATGTGAATATGTTGCTCACTCACAGGTTTTGTGATACCAGAACCCTGTAAAGCGCACCCAGTTCTATAAATTCTTTGTGGAAACTGGGGCACCATGGGGAGGGGAAGAGAACAGGTCAAATGCACCTTTAAAAACGCCTTAAAAAAAAACCCCAAAAAACCCCCAAACAAATTTTGGATAACCAGGGGTGGACCGACAGTGATCTGGGCCCCCGGGCAGTACAGGTCATTGGGGGCCACCTGGCCACTGCCCGCTGCAATGCTACCCCCCACACACTACAGCCCCTCCTACCGCCGCAACTGCCGTCCCCTCCCACACTACTGGCCCATGAGCCTCAGTAGGCCCTTCCTGGTCCTACCTTGAAGGGCCCTGCTGGTCTTGTGGCTTCTTCGGGGGCAGGAAAGAACCCACTCTTTCTGTCTGGCGCTGCTGTGTTTTCAAAATGGGTGCTGAGCCTTCCTGTGGTAGTCTCGGAAGCCATTTTTAAAACACGGTGGCATAGCACTGGGCAGAATAGCACAGCTGGCAGGAAAGTGTTTCCTGCCCCTGCAGAGGCCACTAGACCACCAGGGCCCTTCAAAGTGGGACCTGGGAGGGGCTCAGGGGTCTGTAGTATGTGGCAGTAGCAGAAGGAGGGGGAGGAGCCTCTGGGCCCTCGGGGCACTGCCCAGTTGCCTGAATGGTCAGTCTGCCCCTGTGGATAACTAAGCCCCCCCCCCATCCCTGCCGTGCTACTATATCATTTTTCATCATGGCATACTGCACTAGGATTATTCTCAGTACATATCAGAATGCACTTAGGTATAGCCTCAAGGGAAGATTTCAAGGAAACATGGCATGACATGCCAAAATAAAGTTTACTGTACTGTACATGTTTATTTACCTTCATCTGTTAGGAAATGCACACTTAAGGTAAGGGACAAGCTTAAAAGAGGACTGCAGAAGCAAAAAATATGACCCAACCATTTCCACACTTACAGAATGCAGCACTACAGGATTGATATTCAAAGCAATTTAACCAGCTAGAAATGGTTCCTGGCTGGTTAAAATCATTTGTATGGGGATAACCGGTTAGTGCCACTGAAGATGTCTAGTGAGCACCAAACTGGCTATTTTGGGGTGGAGTCAGCACTTGGCCAGTTAAGTGCCAATCTTCAGGAACTGGCCAAGGCAACCACATATTACAGGGGCAGACTGATCATTGGGACAACAGGGCCCAAAGCAGTAGGGGGTCCACCACTGTTCCCTTTAAGCTGAGCAGGAGTCCTTCACCTATAGTCCTGACAGTGGGGGTGCTGTTTCACACCACCACATTTTCAATAGTGAGGGACAGGCAAGCTCTGCAGGACTCTGCTGGTCCCTAATGACTGAAAATATTGAAGCACCACCCCCCAATGGCAGGAATGCAGTTGGAGGACTACCACACATCTTAGAGGGAACAGTGGGGTCCACTTTCCCCTAGCCTCCATCTAGTTTAACCACTCTTGATAGGTAGGTAGGGGCCAATGTCCCTTACTGCCCAGAGGCCCAGATCACTGTCAGTCTACCCTTGCTGTGTAAATAGGACCGCATAAAAGTCAGTCCTTGTCACAGCACCGGGGAGACACAGGAGATGCAAGGAACTTTAGCCGCCTTTTCTGCTGTGGGCATGCTGTCGCAGACTGCTGGGTGCCATCTTCCTGTCGTTTTCTCTGTGGCCAGCGGTTCCCTCTGCTGCTGGTGCACGCTGTTTGCTTCTCCCCTCTCGGACACCGCTGTCCTCTCTACTGCCAGTAATCGTGACGCCTCCCCTTGGATGGCCCTTCTGCTGTTTGGCGCTCTTCTGGGGTTTTGCCTTCCCATGGCATTGGCCTGACGTCAGATGCCCTTCTCTTCTTTAGGGAGGGTTTCCCCTGAATTCGGGGCCTCATCTACAACCCAGTTTTGGAGAGCTCAGGTGTGCTACTTAGTCTTCTGCTTGCTGCCTACCTTGCCTCATAGCCTGGATCCAACACTGCCTTCTGCCAGCTGCCTTGACCCATAGCCTGGACCTGACATTGCCTTCTGCCTGCTACCTGCCTTGACCCGTAAACTGGACGTGACGACATCTTTTGCCACAGTCTGCTCGGTCCTCAGTTTCCGCCGTGAGCCTGTTTCCCCTATAGTCTGAGTACCCAGATCCTCTCTAAGTCTTGTTGGCCGCCATAACCCAGGGGCTCAACTGCTGGGGAACGGCGGTCGCTGCAGGTGAAGCACAGGGCTTGTTGACTACTGGTCTTCTGGATCAGCACAAGGGCTCACTTGCCGTGACAGTCCTATCTTTGTGCAGATTGATATTCAGCATGTAACTGGCTAGGGCAAACAGCTATGGTTTTACAAACTCCATAACCCCAGAAATTCAATTCCGGAGCCCAGGCACAGTCCAGCATTGAATTTCATGTATAACGCTGGAAGCAGTCAGACAAACGTTGAGCACTGATGGCCGATTAATCGACCCCTACAAGTGATTTCATATAAAGAGGAATATATAGCCAGAAGAATACAGGGTAAGATCATTTTTTTGAGGGGGGAGGGGGAAGATTCAGGAAAATAAGTAATAGATGCAGGAATAGAATCAATGAGTGGGGTTGCTATTGTTGAGAGATTAGCATTAGGTAGGACTGGTACTAGAAGATGAAAGAAGGTGAAACTTTAATCTTCCTTGCCACCACCTTCCCATCCCCACCATTCCAGTTTGCAGCAACCGTGCATACAGATGGATGAAAAATAAAACAGGAAGGATTCTGTCTAGAGATTAAAAAAACACCTACATCTGGCTGCACGGTGCTGCACTGCATAAGTACAAGCCACAAGCTCCGACAGTCATTCTAAGAATCTTACAGGAAAATCGTTATTTGTGAAATCTGTCCAGAAAAAGTGTCATGCCTCATTGGGTTATGTGGTGTGGGCATCTTGATCACTTCTTGGTCTTTTGGCCAAGATCCAAGAGCAGCGTCTGAGCTTTCAGCTGAGGATGGTCACTTCTTGGCTTTTTGGTGCACATTGAGAACCTGTAACAAAGGAGGCAGTGCTTAATACCCTATCGGGGCCGCCGAGGTAGGGGGGGGAGGGGTGGCAAGATTCCCCGGGCCTGGCCTCCAAAGGGGGCCCAGCGCTGCTGCTGTGTTGGCAAAGCTTCCTGGCAGTGGCACTGGGGCAGAAGCATGCGCATTGTTGCACGTTTGTTGTTTATGCAGAGCGGGTTCTTTATCTTTAGCTAGGCTGATTGCGGAGGCTGAGGTTCCGCCGCCACTGGCAGGATTTTGCTGAGCGCTACAGGAAATGGCGTTTAAAAAATGGAGATAAGGTAGTGCTAATGAAGGTAAAATATTGTTTTGGTGCTGTTGGGCAGGATGTTCCCCCCCCCCCCCCCCCACCACCACCACCACCACCACTACAGGAGCACTGCAATGTGCAGTTTAAGTAAAAACAAAACAAACAACACGCTTTCTCATTAGATCTTGTTTTTTTTTTGTTATGAGAAGCCAGACTCTGGCCAGTGCCATCTGTTAATTCTCTCTTTTGTTATTCATTAGGCTAAGGTTAAAATAAATGTGTTTTGTTCAGCTTGGCAAGATGGTTTCTCCTCATTTCTTATTCCCGAAACACAACGTGAATACAGAATGGAGGGGGCGGCAGCCCTACACCAGGCCCAGCTCTGTCCCTTGGTGGCCCTGTGCTCCATCACCCCACTGGGGACACGCTGATGGTAGAAAAATAGTCAAAGCAGAAGGATTAACCTGGCTGCTTATTTTGTGTTACTTCAAAGTATTTTATTTTTGTCATGAAACAAGGAAGAAAGGCTTTATGAACAAGCACTAACTTGTTTACACATGTAGTATTTATGCCGTCTGCTAATTATCCGATGACAGAGCTTAGTTAAAAAACAAAATTGTTAACTGGATCCTTTTTATAAAATTTGGAAACCAACCTACCACAGTGTTCTGCAATCCCTGCTTTAGTATAAGTACTGAAAACATGACCTCACCATACATTCATCTCTGCCTGTGATTGTTTTGCAGTCAAAGAAACCCCAAAGATCACACAAAATTTTTGCACACACTTTAATCTTGTGTTAAGGCAAGAGACTATTTAACATAAACTTAAATGATAACTCTTTCTGGATCCTTAAAAGGTAACAAATCCGATTCCATATTCACTGCCAAAATCCTGCTTAAAGCAAATGTGTAAGCTGTCATTTGTGATATCAGAGACAATACAGACCAATGGAATCCAGCAAGTATTTGAAGTAATGAGCAGCTGCTCCCAGGGCTGTTCAGGGGAATTCTGGGGCGGATAGTTGAAATTTTTTAAAATGCAGAAGGTGTTAGAATGCTTTGCTTCATTACTGGTACACTCCTCTAATTAGTGGCTAGAAGTCCCCCCTCAGGTATGCTGAAGTATGATTCATATACTTATGATTTCTGATTAGTATACACAAAGATCCCAAGAGGTTCAATCACAGAAGCAGCACTGGCTTCTAAACAACTACCAAGGCTGAGGGGAATAGAGAGAGATACGAACATAATTCAAGAGAGACAGAGAGTGTGTTTACTATGAGAATAATTGTAGGATATTGGGAGCAGGCCTGCTGTTATGTGGCAGGACTGGGGATTCAATTCTTGGTTCAGATTTCCCGCCCCTTGGGTTTGCTGGAGCCATGTATGTTGGGGGGGGGGGGGGGGGGGGGGAAAGCAGTGTAAGTCAAACAATGGTGACACCTAGTGGCCAAATTGAAGAGTCATAATTGCAAGCCACCCCCCCACCCCCAAAAGGCTAACACCGATGACTGCACCAAATTATCATGGCACCAAGACTATATTGAGAGACCATGATGAATCTGCCTACTTCCCACCTCCAAACAAAAATTAGAGAAAAAAAAAAGCAACATCTTATTCCACTGTGACATGACAGATCTGTGGCTGAGAACCTTCTTATGCGTAGAAGAATACATTAGATATTATTCTGTGGTAAAACAAGCAAAGCAGAAATATTTAGGAGAACTTATCCACTATGACAGTCATCTCAGCAGTTTACATTATCAAGGCAGCTCCCCTCTCCTAGGAGCTTCTCAGTCAGCTGTGATGAAAGGTTACTATATATTCTCTAGCTTAAAATTTTTTCTCCTTCAAGGCATTAGCTCTTAAATGCACTACATCCTGGCTGGGGTTATCACATTTGGCCTAAATGGCGCTATCTAATCTTTCCCAGACATCAAAACCAGATATTGTCCCAATGAGCAGCCTCACCATCTTCAAGGTACTAACTTTGCTGATCATAAAGAAATGTTAGCTACCTTGCAATCTATCTTCTTATTGCATCCACTCCAGCCAAATTACTCAAAAAGGAATGCTCAACTCTTCTCCCTGTTTTAATGTTGCTTATCTGTAATTGTATACTTTTTCTTTTTATAAAACTTGTTTACTCATGGCAGATAGAGATGAACAGAGCACTGAACACTGACAGCCAAGCGAAACTCGTACATTCCAATGACTAAGGCAACATAGGAATACAATGTCACTCCAAAAACAATTACCACCCCAATCCTCACTCACCAGGTAGAAGCCTCCTCACCCAGAACCTCCAAAAAGTTCCATCAGTTCAGGGATAGGCTAAGACAAAGTACATCACCACTTCCAATAGGGGTCCCATTGCTTCCTTGCCCTACAGCTTACTGGTAAGCAACTCTATTAATACAGCAGCTTCGAGCTTAGCTTTCCAAAACAAACAGCTGAGGGCCGCTCTTCCAGTACAATGCAATCTGGCAGCAATTAGTTACATCTTTTCTCCGTTTTAAGGCTGCAATATTTGCTCAAAATCTTCAGTCTGGTATTGTCCCTGTACTTTGGAAAGGGTCTCATGTAAGACCACATCAAGAATAGTTCCCTACTGCCCAGTGTCTATTCTGCCTTTCACTTCAAAGTTTGGGAGTGGACTAGCTTTTCTCTTCGTAGATTCAATCATCAAGTGTGGGTTTTTATCTCAAGGTTGTGAAATGGTTTGTCTTACTTAGTATACTGTACTTCAGCCACACCAGCCTTGATAGTAGGGACAGCTATTTGATCTCCCTTGATACGAGTCCTGCATTCAACTTGGTCAATCAAGATATAGGCATGGGGTGGGGGCTCCGTTATATTAGAAATATAGGATGAAAATCAGTGAAGATCACTTTAGGTCTGCTGGCTTGATGCAGTATGATCTTTCTTCAGGGGAACCACAAGGTTTCAATCTCTTGTCCATGTTTTTCATTTCTTTCTTGCTCCACTGGCAACCTTGATTCATTCCCCTGGTGTCACTGTGTTCTTGTGTGCAGATGACATTAATTCTCTCTTGATGCTATCAAGCCAATAAACTCCTGCCGCAGTGAACCTGTGCCTTGATACAGTGGTTTCCTGGTTAGACTGAAACATAATCCAAAGCCCATGGCCACTGTCTTCCTTTATGCCACCATTCATTGGTGAAGTTGCAGTTAAGGATTCAATATGAATCCTAAGAGTCCACGCAGATCATCAACTTATTTCATTCACACAGTGGCTTACCTAGTTTGGTAGCCACCTGGAACGAAGTAGCCCCCCCCCCCCCCCCCGCCACCTCACTCCTCCATGCATTAAAGGGGTGCATTGAGCATTTGTGTGGCTGTTGGCTCTGCCAATCCCCTGCCCTGGAACAGGAAATGTCAGAGGGGGCAGGGGACCGGCAGAGCCCACAGCCACACAACTGCTCCCAGGGTTGACCGCAACCATCACCCTGTTATTGGTACACCACTGAATTCACACGTCTTTGATGGTGCTAGGGTCCTGCTATAAGGATACCCGCAGTGACACCTAGTGGCTCTACAAGAGTACTGAAGGTTGACTTTCCTTTTACCTCACAGTTTCCAGAAAAAAAAGGAGTTTCCCCCGAGACCAATATTATAATCAGGCAAGTAAATTAGTTTTGGAGGGTAGTAGATGGGGTATAAAACCTTGAGCATAATTCAGAATTCTTGTCTTTGGCTCCTGCCTCCTTGGCCACTGACCTATCCAGCCATCTAAGCCCTGAAGATAGAGATATCTATAAAGAGAAACCTGGAAGCCTTTAGCTGTAAAAGCAGCTGCTCATGCCCTGTACTGTCTCAAGGACAATTGGAATGAGAAACCCGCTGTACCCCCTTCTGGGGCAAAGGAGAAGCTAAACATGATTGAGTGTTTCCAGCAGGATGTCCAGGACCATTTATCATCTGTACTGGATCCTGGAACAGCTCCAGAGGCTGAAGAAACAAGAACCGCTTACAGCCACAGCTGTCCTGGAGACCATCTCACATCCAACCAAGACTAAGCTACTTGAAGTGCTGATTTGGAGCCTCAGAATGCCCAATTTGGGGGTTCACTTTCAAAGCACTTACTATCATATGGTACTTCATGTGTCTTAAGTGCTTTGAAAATGAGCCCCCAACTCTTTCAGCATACCTGACAGAGTATAAGTGAATCTTCTTTAAAACTACTTATTTCACCTGCTATTCCCTTAATGGAAAGGGAATACAAAAATATACTAGTAAATAGGAAGGTTGAAAAGGATAGAGAGACTTTGTAAATATCGTTTGAATGCTGCTGCCTCTGCTGCTGTTTTTGTCCCAGTTATTTGCATTAAGACACCTAAGTAATTTATTGCTTCAGAAAAACAGACCTGCCTTATATTGACTGCATGGAATGTGTGTGATAAACTGTCTACAGCTTCCCAGTTTCTCTACCAGTCCCAGCCCTGGTTCCAAACCAACAAATTCTTTATGTCAGCAGTCCCCCCTCCCCACCCTTACAGTATCCAGGAATATACTGGGATCCATCTTTACACATACACACACCATCTGATCTGTTCATTGCATCCATTTATCTAGCACAAGGATCTATAGATGTTAATTCATGCACTCGTGCTCAATCGATTAGATTATTGTAACTCAATCTATCAGGGCCTCCAGTCTACTCAGATTAGGTGCATTCAATTGATACAAGAGACAGCAGTTTAATTATTATACAATGCTAAAAGATATGACGTGACACTGATACTTGCAGAGTAGCATTGGTATCCTGCTTTGCTTCAGTCCCAGTTCAAAATCCTGATAACAGTCCAAGCTGTACTTCTGTCTACTGATAATCTCATTGTGCTGTATAGACCTGTAAATTCACTTGAGGTCATCACAGTACAATCTATTTCACCCTGTCCCCCACCCACCAAACATTGGAATCAAGACAAAATGCCTTCTTCTCTGTGCCCCCTCATTAGAATGCTATAAGGGGCATCTATATAAATAATTCTCACCTGAAACATTCTGAAGCTCACTATGTGGCAGGGAAACACTGAAGCCCAGCACTGTTGGTAGGCTAGGCTGTCAGCACCACTCACTGTCACTCATGCACCACTCACTGTCACTCATAGACCCGCCCTCAGCCATGCCCCTTCCGCACATAATTCGCAACCCCAACGTTCTAATGAAGCTGCAACTTCCGAGGTGGCATAGATCGGAATTTTTCCCCATGAGTGTCTGCCCCGCCCTCGCGTCACAACGTGATGACGTCGAGGGCATGACACTCAGTGAATCGCATCGCTCAGCCCTACACCCCCCCCCACGTTGCCACTGCTACCACCCTCCACCCCCCCCCAACGTCACTGCACCCAGTACTCAAGCCTCCACCACAGATCGCCACCGCTCCCCCCTCCCTCCGTCCGACGTCAGCTATGTTAAAAAGGAAGCGGGGCACCGCAGGCACCCATCGCCTGTCAGCTCTGCATCCTCTACTCCTCTCACGTCACTGCCCCTGCAGTAGAACCCTGGAGGACCGCAGCGACATGAGAGGTGAGAGCAGGAAAACCTTGCTAGCGCCCGTTTCATTTGTTTCAGAAACGGGCCTTTCTTACTAGTTTTCAATATGACATTTAAATCCAATTTTGGACTTTTTGTTGAAAATGGCCAACACCAAGTGGCGAACATAGCGATTTTCAAACCTGAAAGAATGTTATTTTTGTTTTGAAAATGGCCATTTCCTAAATGTTTTGTGTTCAGTGCATTTTTCTTTTGTCACCATTAAAAAAAACAACAACAACATCCAAGGGAAAAACACACCATTGGGATGTATTGTGGGGGTGTGGGAGAATTCTTGGTACATTGGCCACATAGACATCCCAGCAGAGCAGTGGGGCATCCTAGGGGGTGCTGCAGTGGACTTCACATAAAAGGTCCCAGGTACACATCTCACCATTATGACCTCCTTTATACTGTATCCTTGTGGTGGAAAGTGTGAGCCCTCCAAAACCCACCAAACACCTACTGTAAACTCATATAGGTGACACTTGCAGCCTTAATGGCTATTTTAGTGGTGTACAGCAGGCTTTTGGTGAGTTTTGGAGGATTCACACTTTCCACCACAAGTGTAACCAGTTAATGTGAGATATGGTCCTGGGTCCCCTTCTCTAATAAGACTGGCCATAACATCAGACACTATCATAGAGGCTGGTATGTACTGTTTCTTCCACATCTTGGGGGGGGGGGGGGGGGGGGGGGGGGGGGGGGGGGGGAGGGGGGGGAGAGTCATGCGGTCATTAGGGCACCTTTTTATGATCTGGTCATGAGTGAGACAGGTCTATACCAAAACATCTTTTAGACCTGGACATTTTTGCATTGTTTCATTATGGCAGAAAAATATCCAAGTTTTGAGAACGCCCAAATCTCACCCCCAACATGCCCTCTTGTGATTTGGATGCTCAGCAGATGAATTGCATAGAAAAATTTCTTTAAAAATGTGTTTGAAAATAGCAATTTAGACATTTTGGACCAAAAAAAAAAAAGCGTCCATCTCCCGCTTTGGGCCACTTTTTGGACATTTTTCTGTTTTGAAAATGAGCCCCTATGCCTCTTTACTTGAGGTCTGAACCTCAAGTAAAGAGGTATAGCATTTCAAAACTGGCCTGTATGACTTTAGTCTACCATATCGGAAGGATCCTTAGTTTTGGGTGTGGACAGGCTGAGCTACCAAGGTGTGAGGAATCTGCACTTATCCTGCTGCCTCAAAGCTATAGGAATGGTTTGTCCTGTTCTCTTCAGACCCTCTTCCTACATCAATCCCTGTTCCTACTTCTCTGTTGCCAATATATCTATTTCCTTTCCTGTCTTCTTTCAGTTTAAAATTGTAAGCTACCTTTATATGCTTATGTAGCAGTAGTGGAAAATGAACTAAATGATTAGAGTAATGGCCTAAGAGCAGTGGGCTGAGAGCCAGGGAAGCCAGGGTTTCAAATCCCATTGCTGCTTCCTGTGATCTTGGGCAAATCACTTGACCCTCCATTGCCTCAGGTACAAACTAAGGGGTCACTGCAGAAAACTTGTGTTAGAACACTGCACCGATGGCTGAGGGTACAGCTTTGAACAGAATGTTGTCCAGGCAGTAAGCTAATTATATGCAAATCTGAAACAGAGAACAGTCTGCTACTCAGGGCAACACACCAGACACACATGCACAAGGTTCTGTGCCGAGGGCAGCTAATACTGTGCACCTGTCTGAACAAAGTGAAAGTGTCATCATGCATTTTCACATGTGCCGAATTGCTGTACTGCAGATAAAAATTATCAGCATCACAAAAATGTCTTTGTGCATATAATGTTTGTGATGCCAGTGTTTGAGTGCAGAACATTCTAGCACATGCACAATACAGGTTTTTTTTCTGCTTTGATCCGTGTGCAGAACCGTCACCTCCCACCTGTCTTGCGGGTACTATTATGCTCGCAGTAAAAAGAAGAAACTGGCATTAAATCCTCACAGATGCTACTGCAGAGAATGAGCTAACCCTTCTGTGCCTCCTCAGACTTGGTATTCAAAATTCTTGCATTGTGCTTTCCTTAAAGTCTTCTGCACACTTCTAAGTAAAAAAAAAAAAAATTTGAAACATTTTAAAAGCGCAGAAAAGACGCTAATGTATGCGTCACATTCAGGTTTGACAAGAGCATTCGCACAGGAGTTAAGCATATCGCAAAACTTTTCTGCGCATGCGCCAACACATTCCCCCTTTGCTTTCGCTTTTACAGTGTGCATATAATTTGAATATAAATTTCCTTGGGGCATTGGCGAGCTAGATTTCTGCGCTGTTGGCTTACTGCAGGAGTTCTGAGCATCAGCCTGTTAAGAGTCTTATTACCATTCATTTTAGTATGCTTTGTGCTAGTGTCTAATGTGAGATTTTGTGCAGGGTTAGCTTTTGCACAAAACACTGTTCTGCATTATATGCCAGAAACTTGTGCAGAGATATAGTGTTAATTGCACGCTACCATCTGCACTGGCCCCTTAGACTGTAAGCTCTCTGGGCTACAACTGAAAAAAAAAGGTGAGAAATCCAAAAATTCCCTTCCTTTCCCCTAAATAAACTATGACATCATGGAATCTCTGCAGCCAGCCTAACGGTAACTTACAGAATCAGAGCAGGACATGGAATTCTGTTGTCCCAAAGGTACACTACGCCAAGGCAAGAGCCATGGACTCAGTGGGACAAGCCACCTTGCCCTCTTGCTATTAAGAGTGGAAAAGTGGCCAAAAGCAAAAGCCAGAGTCACCAAATGGTAGTGGGGGCAATTCATCTACTAATCACTAATCTACTGTTCATACCAAGAATGTCAAAACATCACAGTATAGGGTTATGGTTATTCCCTTCAATGATAAATCAATTCCTATAGAGTCTAAAAAAGAAATTTACCCAGTGAAAATAAACATGTTTGCCAGATGGAGGAACTCCCTGTCTGAGTTGATTTTCAAACACAGAGGAGATTCTACAGAGCAGACAAGAAAAACATAGATCACAAGCAACAATTTTAAAAAGAAGAAGAGTCATAGCTTCTCTGCAGGGAGAAGAACAATTCTGGATTTAGCGGTTGTGCCAGCTCTGCTCACCCACAGAGGCTTTAGTATTTCTGGGAATTCTGAGACCCAACCGTATGTGTGAATCTCGGGCCCTGCTGCTTCTACAGTGGCCCCTGTTTTGCAGGGAAGTCATGCCAATTATCCTGACCCAGTACACATCTTTGCCTGGGTAGTTGCAAGAATCCTTTTCTTCATGGGGGTCAGAAGCTTCCCCCAAACCCACTGCTTACTGGAATAATTTTATAGATAAAATCTACTTATGATGAGACCCAATAGTCACCTGTAGAGCTCTGGGGCCTCTCCACGTTGAGAGCATTAGGAACCCATGGGGCTAGGGAGGGCTTAACCATTAGGCAGACAAGGCAATTACCTAGAGCAACAAATTCTGGGAGGCAACAAAGAATAGCTGCACTCAAAATAGGTGCAAAATACGGCTGTTAGACTGATTTTTGGTTTATCCAAGTATGATTATATATTTCCTTCTTACTTACAACTTCATTGGTTGCCGATTGCAGCCAGAGTTTTGCTTAAATTTGCTTGTATTCTTTATACAGTGTTGCATGGACAAATTCCTGTATACATGCTGAATCACTTGTTTTGCACCTCTCGATAGAGTTCGGAGGCATTTGGCTGACAATTTTTTTTTACATTTCCACATGTTAAAAAGAAGATAAAACGGCTAGGTCTTTTCGACAGGCTATTAGCAGTTCAGGGAGTATGTTTATGGAAAGAAATGGCAGAGTTATTTTCTTTATCACAGTCCTATTAGCTTCTAAAAACACATCTCAATGTTGTATTTAAAATGTTATTGATACTGCATCTCAGAAGTTTGTAAGGTTTCTTCGATTAGAAGCCACATAGAACTGGACGCGTTAGTGGGCTACAAGCCTGGATGTAATGTAATGTAGAGAGAATATACTTCAATTATCCATAAGATCATATCAGGAGAATCCCCCAGTTATATGAACAACCTGATTGACCTCCCAATTAGAAATAGAACAGAGAAAGACTAAATGATTTCTCTGTAAACTTGGAGGATGTAATGGGGCAGTTCTGCAAACTAAAAAGTAGTAAATCACCGGGACCGGATGGTATTCATCCCAGAATATTAATAGAGCTCAAAAATGAACTTGTGGAGCTACTGTTAGTAATATGCAATTTATCCCTAAAATCAGGTGTGGTACCAGAAGATTGGAGGGTGGCCAATTTAACACCGATTTTTTAAAAGGGTTCCAGAGGAGATCCGGGAAATTATAGACCGGTGAGTCTGACGTCAGTGCCGGGAAAATGGTGGAGGCTATTATTAAGAATAAAATTACGGAGCACATACAAAAGCATGGGCTACTGAGACAAAAGTCAGCACGGATTTAGTGAAGGGAAGTCTTGCCTCACAAATCTACTGCATTTTTTCGAGGGGGTGAACAAACATGTGGACAAAGGGGAGCCGGTGGATATTGTATATCTAGATTTTCAGAAGGCGTTTGACAAAGTGCCTCATAAAAGACTCCAAAGGAAACTGGAGAGTCATGGGATCGGAGGCAGTGTATTATTATGGATTAAGAGCTGGTTAAAAGATAGGAAGCAGAGAGTAGGGTTGAATGGTCAGTATTCTCGATGGAGAAGGGTAGTTAGTGGGGTCCCTCAGGGGTCTGTGCTGGGACCGCTTCTTTTTAACATATTTATAAATGACCTTGAGATGGGAGTAACTAGTGAGGTAATTAAATTCGCAGATAACACAAAGTTATCCAGGGTCGTCTCGTCGCGGGAGGAGTGTGAAAGATTACAAGAGGACCTCGTGAGACTGGGGGATTGGGCGTCCAAATGGCAGATGAAGGTCAACGTTGACAAGTGCAAAGTGATGCACGTGGGAAGGAGGAACCCAAAATTATGGCTATGTCATGCAAGGTTCCGCTTTAGGAGTTACAGACCAAGAAAGGGATCTGGGAATCATCGTGGATAGGACGTTGAAATCTTCCGCTCAATGTGCTGCGGCGGCCAAGAAGGCAAACAGAATGTTGAGTATTATTAGAAAAGGGATGGAAAACAAGCATGAGGATGTTATAATGCCGCTATATCGCTCAATGGTGTGACTGCATCTGGAGTATTGTGTTCAGTTCTGGTCGCCTCATCTCAAAAAGATAAAGGAATTGGAAAAGGTGCAGAGAAGGGCGACGAAAATGATAAAAGGGATGGGACGACTACCTTATGAGGAGAGGTTAAGAAAGCTAGGACTCTTTAGCCTGGAGAAAAGGCGGCTGAGGGGTGATATGATAGAGGTCTACAAAATTTTGAGTGGGGTAGAGCGGACAGATGTGAAGCGTTTGTTTACGCTTTCTAACAATAATAGAACTAGGGGACACAAGATGAAATTAGAATGTGGTAGGTTTAAAACAAATTGGAGAAAGTTTTTCTTTACTCAGCGCATGGTTAGATTCTGGAACTCATTGCCGGAGAAGGTAGTGACGGCAGCTGGCCTTGCTGAGTTTAAAGGGGGTGTGGACAGATTCCTGAAGGAAAAGTCCATTGATCGTTATTAAATTGTGGGATTTTGCCAGGTTCTTGGGGCTTGGATTGGCCGCTGTTGGAGACGGAGTGCTGGGCTTGATGGACCTTTGGTCTTTTCCCAGGGTGGCAGTGCTTATGTACTTAATGTCATCGTGAACATACCTCAATCTACACCTCCCAAACTGCAAAGGTGTCAAGTACAAAACATACTATGCATCTAGTTTCTCCTTTTTGGGTATTCAACTTTGGAATGTTCTCCCAAGACCCATCCGAGCTATTAATAACTATTCAGTGGCATCGCGAGGGCAGCTGACACCCGGGGCGGGTCGCCGCTGCGCACCCTCCCCCCTCCGTAGCACAACACCGCCCGCCTGCCCGCGAGAACATACCTGGAAGGCGGTGAGGGGCGGGTGGGCAGACCAATCCGCCGAGAGCACGCCGCTGGGGGGGTGTCGGCGCCTCGCTGATTCCCTGCTCGCTCTGCCCCGGAACAGGAAGTAACCTGTTCTGGGGCAGAGAGAGCAAGGAACCAGCGAGGCGCCGACACCCCCCAGCGGCGTGCACCCGGGGCGGACTGCCCCACCGCCCCCCCTTCCTACGCCACTGTAACTATTTACCTTTCAGGAAAATGTTGAAGTCCCATTTTTTTCAAGCAAGTTTACCCTAATGGACCAGCTTAATTCCACCAGAACACCTACGATACTCCTGCTAAGACGTCGACACTTACTCTGACCCCAATGTTATACTTAATCCCTCATCTTCTTCCCTCCATCCTTTACCATTTCCCTCCCATTCTCCTTCCCTTTCACCTATCATATCCTTGTCTACCTTCCCTATTCTAGTTCATTACGTTCTTTTCACATGTCCTTTGTGATGATCATAACTACTTACATTATGAAAGGTATTACAATTTATAATACTGTTCCTACATTTCCCTGTTTGTACTGTATTCTTTACCATGTAAGATGCTTTCTTTTACTATGTAAGCTGCACTGGACCTGCTGTATGTGGGAAAGAGCGGGGTACAAATGTAATAAATAAAAATAAGAGGCAGGTCCTGAAAGTAATACAAATTCAAAGATCCAACAGCACGTGGAGGGTGGACAGTTTTCAGCTAGCCCATTTACCTGTCTTTTAGAACCTGCCTTCAATGGAGTAATTTTTATAAAGATTTTTCTTATGTAAATCCTATTTTATGCATGTAAGCCAGTGGCCTGAGCCGCCCCCCCCCCCCTTAGGGTTTGGGCCCCCTCCGGAACTGCAGAACCTCTTTCCTTTTGCTGGTGGAGATGCTGAAGCCCCGCCAGTCAAATAAATACAGTGCAACCGCTCCCCTCCTCCTCATGCTGCTTCCTTCCTGCAGAAGTCAGCGGCGTACCTTCATGCACAAGAAGTCCCGGCATCAGTGGCTGAAGGCATGCTGCCGACTTGTATGTGAAGAAAGCAGCACGAGGAGGAGGGGACAGCTTAGGCTGTGGGGCCTCAGCATCCCCGCCAGCAAAAGGTATGTTTAGCATGGGGAAGGGGGAGGGGGAGAGAGAGGAATGTGTTGCCCCCCCCCCCCAGTCCACTCCTGGGTGCCCCAAAAATTGGAGGAATGGCTACAGCCCTGATATAAGCAGCCTCTTATATAAAATTACCCCAATGTCTCCATGTTTACTTGAATCTTGTTACTGGGGTTTTACCCCTGTGTGAGGCTGTTCAATGTATCCACCACTTTTCTATGAAGGAATATCTCCATGACCCCTTGTTCCAGTACAGTGGTTCCCAAATTTGTCCTCATGGGCCACCAAACCAGTCAGATAATTAGGTCAGCTGCAATGAAAATGCATGGTTATTTACATACAGTGAAGTATGAATGGAGATCTCATGAATATTCATTGGGGCTATCCTGTAACCTAACTAGCTGGGTTCTCAAAACAGCAGTACTCAAAGCAGTCCTTATAGACCCCTTCTTGTACCAGTACTCGCTCTCTCTCTCTAGGCATCCTCTACAACATCTTACAGAAACATAAATTTCCTTTGGAACAGGATGTATAAAATATTAAAATTCTAATTTTCTCTCCTCCTCCTGGAATATTATTAACTGAAAATATCATTAGGCTTCTGTATAAGTCCCTGGTGCATCCACACTGAGTACTGTGTGCAGTTCCAGTCATTCCATCTTAAAAAGAATATAGCATAATTCAGTGGGGTAGCCAGATGGCTAGTTTTGGGTAGGACAACAGGAAACATGGGCATGAAACATCCTCCCCCCCCCCCCCCCCCCCCCCACCACTCCCTCCTCCAGCACCCATCCCAACTTAACAGCATAAAAATACCTGAGCTGGCAGGGATCCCTAAGCCCTGCCAGCTGAAGACCTCTTCCAAAGGCAACCAGAACTCTGCTGCAAAGCTCCGCAAATAGCGACAGCTTTCCTGAGCTACTGACATTGGTGGCCTATGCAAGCTCAGTTTTTCTGTATGTGTGAAAAATAACCATGTGCGGCTGGCAGCGGTGGCTCGAGAACACTGCCACACACTACTGAGCTTGGCATCAGAGAGTTCTGGGTGTCTTTGGAGGACATCTTCAGCTGCCGGGACTTGGGGGATCCCAGCCAACTACTGCAAAGGTTCACTGCTTTTGGGTGGGCCTCTGCCCATCTGGGCCTGCCCGTGGCTACGCCATGGATGGAAATAGAAAAAAGGTTCAGAGAAGGGGATAGAGAACATCTCTCTTATGAAGAAAAGCTAAACAGGTTAGGGCACTTCACTTGGCAAAAAAAAGAAAAAAAAAAAGACAACTGAGGGTCCAATGTGCAAAGGTCACCATTAAATATGGCAGCCACGGGTGAACTTACCGATCGCAAACGGCGACTGATGCACAAAGGAGATGGCATGCAAATGAGATGCATGGAAATTCTGTAAGGGATAGTGCCTATCACATGTGCAGAATAGGATCAAGGTGTCTCTGCTGTAGCGTTTACGGGACAGGCTGGTAATAGACAGAGGGGGGGGGGGTTTGCAGAGGGGACAGGCAGGTAAGAGACAGGTTGTAAAAGGTCAGGAGGATGAGGGCAGTGGTAAAGCAGTAGGGCCACTTTCCATAGTCACTCTTTCACTTTGCTGATGAGCAGAGATTTGGGGATGGCTGCACTGCCAGTAATTGACGCTGGAAGGAGGGGAGGGCTCCCTGCATCGAGCCCGGGAGGGAGGGGGATGATAGGGAGGCAAAGGCTGAAGGGAACTAGACAGGGGGTCAGCCCCGGAGTTGCCAGCGTGGAGGTCTCTGACAGCATCTGACCTGCCAGAAAATTTTGCACGTTAAAAGATAGGCTCTCCTTTCTGTACATCTCACGGAATGCTCATTGTAATACTGATGAGTTCATTGTAATCCATTTGCATTGGATTATCAGTAGCTGCTATGGCGAATGGTTCAAGCCATGCAGAACCCCTTTGTGCATTAGACAGTAAATGTTTGCTTTAGGTACAACTGGAACACTTTTCTCAATCGTGCATGCATGACCCATATTCACTATCCAGAAAGAGTGCGCACTGTATGCACATGCAAACAGCATGCAATATTATCAGCATATGAAAAAACACAAAGTGACATGTTCTATTCCTGCATATTTTCATTTGTTGTTGACATGCAATGACATGGGATATGCTGTTCATACATCCCATGTTGTCAGAAATGACAGCCCATCCCTAGCTGCTGGAGGATGTGGTCCAGATGACCAACACAGCAGAATTCAAAACGGGTTGGACAAATTCCTGGAGGAAAAGTCCACAAATCATTATGTAGACTGGTGAGAACCACTGCTTATCCCTGAAAATGAGCTAGGAGACACAGATCTACCCAATATTTGTAACAAGGACTAGCCACAGTTGGAGACATGTTTGGCTTGATGAACTTCAGTCTGACTTTTCTTATGTTCTTACTCCCATCTAGGGGAAGAACATTAAGAAACCAAAATCTCCTGAAACTTCTAGCTCTACGTACACATACCGTACTTGTCAGCTTATTTTTGAAAGAGAAAGACGCCCATATTTCGACCCAAATCGGGAGATGGGCGTCTTTCTCCCGTGGGTGAACAAATTGGTATAATCGAAAGCCGATTTTGGTCATCTTCAACTGCACTCCGTCGCAGGAACGAACAAAGTTGATGGGGGCGTATCGGAGGAGTGGTGAAGGCGGGACTGGGGCGTGGTTATCGGCCAAGGAGAGATGGGCGTCTTTAGCTGATAATCGAAACAAGAAGGGCGTTTTTGACGAGAATTTGGTCGGCTTTATTTGGACCCTTTTTTTTCAGGTCCAAGTCCCAAAAAAGTGCCCCAACTGACCAGATGACCACCGGAGTGCACTTCAGGCAGGCGGACCCAGGCCCATCCTCCCTACCTGTAACACTTGTGCTGGTAAATGGGAGGCCTCCAAAACCCACTGTACCCACATGTAGGTGCCCCCTTCACCCCTAAGAGCTATGGTAGTGTTGTACATTTGTGGGTAGTGGGTTTTGGAGGAGAGGGGTTGGGGGCTCAGCACCCATGGTAAGGGACCTATGCATGTGGGAGTGTTGTCTGAAGTCCACCGCACTGACCTCTAGGGTGTCCAGTTGGTGTCTTAGCATGTCAGGGGGGCGAGTGTACTGCAAATCCTGGCCCCTCCCACGACCAAATGGCTTGGATTGGGACGTTTTTGAGCTGCGCGTTTTTAGTTTCCATTATCGCTAAAACAAACAAACGCCTAGCTCGGAAACGACTAAATCCATGGCATTTTGTCCGTACAAACCGTATTTTCGAAACGGAAGATGGATGCCCATTTTTCGAAAATACGGTCTGTCCCACCCTTTCTCGGACATAGACGCCCATGGAGATGGGCATTTGTGTTCGATTATGCCCCTCCAAGTATACCCCCACCAGGAGAGGTGGCTTCTATTCTGCTTACCCCAAATGTAATAATATCTTTGTGTCACAGACCGTGAGAAATCCAAGATCTCTCATGATCTTGTTTCAAGGGCCACAGGGATGGAAGAGGAAAGAGCAAGCCATAGAAATACAGATAAACAATAATGAAAGGCAGATTTGACTTCAAAAGCATTTGAACCATTCAAAGAATAAAAACAAAAAAAGTTCTGTAGAAAAATGGGGGAAAGCATGGAGATAGGTTTCTTGACAAGTGATCCTGTTTCTTAGAGGAGGGGCAGCGTGGCCTCTTCTGTATTCTCCACTGTATACACAGAGGCTCCTCTTTCTAACAGCCGGGCTGGGTGCCAGTCACGGTGCTCTGTACAGTATTTGTCACTGCAGGAACATTCTGCTAGTAACAGATCCTCTTTGTGAAAGGGCTGCTCTGAGTGACAAGGGCTGCACTTTGTTAAAAGGAAGCCTTCTTATAGTAAGGGAGCGCTGCCTTACAGCGCCAGCCACTCCCCTCCCCTCTGTGCCAGCTCTGGCCCGATGCTCAACCCCTGCCACAAATTCAGCAGCAGCTCACTCCCAGTATACATCCTCTGGCATGGAATGGGGCATCACTGGCCTGCCACTTGCTGCAAGATACTGGGCATGTAGGTGAGAACCCACAGGGGTGCCCAAACCTGCGTCTAGGCATTTGTGCACAATGTCCTTTCTCCAGGGCTCCAGATAAAAGCAGATAACACACTTTGATTTTTGTCTTTCCCCAGGAAGGGCTGCCTGGCAGAAACCCAGTGCTGTCACTGGACCAAAGCAGGCCACTGCCAGCATGTGAAGCCCTACACAGTGCATTGGCTGAAATAGCTTGGAAGAATGTGTCCCCACAGGGTAGTGGAAAACCAACTCCCCCCCCCCCCCCCCCCCCTCAGAAACTGAACCCTTTTAATTCCACTCAGAGATTTTGGTTCTCTCATGTAAGTAATTCAGAGCTTGGACTGTGCATACTAATAGGGACAGCCGCCTCCATTAACATAGCAGGTCCATCCAAAGCCCTCCTCCATCACCCTGTGGAGGACTCAGTGGGAATACTTAAAGACCATCAACTCATTCCACAGACTGATGGAGAACAAGCAGGGGACAGAAATGTTTTTCCTCAAGCCTGTTGTACAAAAGACACAAACATGGGAGCGATGGAGGGGGGGGGGGGGCTTGCCTACAGATGTCATCCTCCTCCTCCCCGAGGCCCCACCTCTGGATGGACTTCAGCTATTAATTAAAAAAAAAAAAGAAAGAAAGAAAATGTCATTATCACAGAGGGAACCTGCTCTCTCAGATAAGGAACTGGAGTTCATTCCGAGTCCAGTAATAATAATAATAAATTTTGACTTTCCCTTTTCGCAACAAAATATATGTACAACTGCAGCCCGCAAAGCCTCGGTTCGCTCCTTTCAATCCAGCCAGGTTACACTTCATGCTCCGCGGATCTGGGATGTAATAGGTCGCAGTTTCCCTAAATACCCACGAACCGCCCTCCACCCCGCACGCTGCCTTTCAAATGCCCTTCTCCTGATCCCTCCGATCTCCACGACTCGCTCTCTGAATCAATACATAAAGAGACAGCTTCTTCATCCCGCAGCCCCACATCCTCAACCCGGACGACGAAATGGACCCTGTGAAATCAGCACCAGAGAGTACAAATCACTTCCCCCTTTCGGTAGCGGAATGAGGACTCTACTTCTTTAAATAAAGAAGCCTTGCTGCATTTTCTACACCAAACTCGTGGGGTTTTTTTTCCTCTTTAACGTTAACTATCGTCTGCTGAATACAATTTAATTAGCAAATGGAATTCCCCTAACATTCCAGCAGCCATTCAAGAGTGATTGTGTTTGTTTTGTAGCTCTGACAACAAAGATGAGCTTTTCCCTAGTCCATTAAGTGAAAGCTGGACCTCGGCGCTGAGCACCACTGAAGCGTCAGCCCAGGGATCTCAAGTGCTGGTTCTGTGCAGTCTCCTCTCAAGGGTCCGGAGGAGACGAGAGTGTCATATTCTAGGGGCGATTACTTCTGCTATGCAAGAACCATTAGCCCAGGAAGAATTATGGGCTTTGTTCTGTATCAGGAGCAAACAGAAGGAGACCAATTCACCATCTGCATGTTTTTCTTAAAAACTATAATAGCCGCGCGAGCTCTTTGGGGAAGGGGAGGGGGGAGGGGGGTGTCTGACTTCATACCTTGCACACAGAGAGCAAAGAGCAAAATGGCATTTAACAAGCAATGTCAACTGTAGAGCAAAGAGGTTTTCGTCGTGTCGCCTGCTGTTGTCCCCCCCCCCCCCCCACTTCCTTTCTACAGTATTTTGCAGTATAAAAAAAAAAGAGAGACCCCCCCCCCCCCTCACAGTACCGGCCTGATCCGGTTCGCACATAATAACAGAACAAAAAAAACATGACTCAAGACAAAAAAACGTGCTTCTTTGATAAAGGGCTTGTGCGAATATATCTCTTTCTCTTTCATTTTTCCTTCCTGCACTTCCCCTTTGTGCGTGAGTGAATGTCTACGACCAATTGCAGGGCAAACCATGTTACACCTTCTTGCCCCAAGCCTGGGCAGATCAGGTTACAACAAGGGTATGTCATATAACGAAACATATACACAGCTCAAAGCACTGGACTCTAAACCACGCGTTCCTTGACGTCCTAATATTTCTAAAGGTAACTACAACCGTGCCGATTTCATGGCTAAAACCACATTATCTTTTTTTCTGAATTACAGCAGCTCCCTTTGTTAGGCTGTGATGCAATAATCCTGTGTGCTGCACAGATAACACACAGTCACATCCACTGGCGATTTGCGAAAGCATTATTGTCCCTGCCGTGAGTGAGTCTCTGCTTCCGCTTATCACACTGCTCAAAACAGATCCAGTGAGACACACACAAAGCCAGAGAGGAACATGTACTGAGGTTCAATGTCAGTTCAATCAAAGCAGCACCAGTACAGGATGAGCAAATGAGAGACACGGGGGCGGCCCCTGTGCCCCCAGTGATTCTCCCACGATGACAGCTAGGAATACGACCCCCCCCCCCCCCCCCTCTGCACCCCAGGGATGGGATCTGATTATGGGGACCGTATTGCTATCCCCTGCTCCAGGATCGTAATCTAGGAACAGTGGAAGAGCCCCCCTTTTCTGCAATTTGGAGCTCATATATCTGCAAAAGGGTCACCCCACCCCCCTAACTACAAAGGACACAGAGAGATCGAGAACCAGGCACCTACCTCTACCGGCGGCCGCGAGCAGGAGCAGGATGCCAATAGCACGAATATAATTCCCTTTGAATCCTGCAGCCATGGAGCCCCACTCTCCAGCCCCGTCCCTCTGCCTGTACATCGGTTCTTACTGACTTTCTCCGCACCTGCACTCCCTATCTCTGCAATTAATTTATGCTAATGAGATACGCAGAAGGGGCGGGGCCAGCTCCCAAGCCCCGGCTAGCAGCGGGACTGGAGGGAGGGGACTGTTTACAAGTCCCATGCGGATGACGGGTTTAAAGGGCTGGCTGGCTGCTCCCCTGGCTCCTGCCACTTCCTGGAGCCGGTTTTGATTTGGTAGAGATCTTATTTAGTGCCATAAATTAAGAGTTGAGACGAGACTGAATCAAGTTGAAGGTTTGTTTCATCCTTCCAGGTAGAAGTAGCTGCTTTGTTTTAGACAAAGTCTACGAAGGAATATTGTCTAAAATAAAATCATGATTGAATGGGGAAGGACAACCCTCTTGTGAACACTGTGACCAGTCTGTACATCTGAAATCATAGCTCTCCAACCAAAAACACATTTCTATTTTGGTCCGTCAATAAGTGAGGCAAGAATTTGATTTAGGCAGCGCTACTGTTCTGCATTAACAAAAACAAAGTCAGGTAAGACCAAGAATAGAGCAGCAAAATCGGAGAGGAGAGGGGGGAATGGTTCAGATTCCTATGATACCACTTCTCAGGTCAGTTTGGGGGCAACTCTGTGTAGGTTGCCAACATTTAGGTGCCAAAATGCTCATGAAATGGTGGACACCCAGATACAGATACAGAATAGAGTATAAGTTGGTATTTGCATGTCAAAATTGAGGTGTGAGTGGTATCCGAGATGAATGATCGTTTTACGATATTAAAAAACGAGGACAGAGATTATAATGAAACTACAAGTTAAGTGAAAATCTGATATAAACTCAAGATAATGAATTAAAAAGTATATATAAAATGTGGATCAAATGAGGAATACCTGCCCACCATGAAAGTGCCTGGCTCACATTATAGCCTGTATGGTGGTGACAGAGATATCTGAGAGATCCTATACTATTAACATCTATCAATGTGACATTAAGAGGATGTTGAAATAAGCTAAGAGTTGGGTAAAAAATTGGCAACTGTAACATTGAGGTGTGAGCATTTATGCTCAGGTGTAAGGCTAAATAGTGCATTTAAGTGCATATAGCACTGTATAAGTTATGCATATACATGTGGGATCTGCACATGCCCCCTAACAATTATATGCTACATAGGAGCCAACTTTTCAAAATTAGTAGGGGTGCTAAGCCTAATGGAAAAAAAAACCCCTCTCTGGACACATACAAGGAATTTTCTCAATATTGCGGGTACTTAAGCACCCATAGAGTTGGCTCATATGATATGCTGTAGAATTTATTTGGATTTTGCTCACACCTTTTTCAGTAGTAGCTCAAGGTGAGTTACATTCAGGTACACTGCAAGAGGGTCTTTCTCTATAATATCACCAAAATTTGCCCTTTCCTTTCTGAGCACACTACCAGAACCCTCATCCACACTCTTATCACCTCTCACTTAGACTATTGCAACTTGCTTCTCATAGGTCTCCCACTTAGCCATCTCTCTCCTCTTCAATCTGTTCAAAATTCTGCTGCACGACTAATATTCCGCCATTGTCGTTATGCTCATATTAGCCCTCAAGTCACTTCACTGGCTTCCTATCCGTTTCCGCATACAGTTCAAACTCCTCTTATTGACCTATAAGTGCATTCACTCTACAGCTCCTCAGTACCTCTCCACTCTCATCTCTCCCTACATTCCTCCCCGGGAACTCCGTTCACTGGGTAAATCTCTCTTATCTGTACCCTTCTCCTCCACTTCTAACTCCAAACGCCGTTCCTTTTATCTTGCTGCACCATATGCCTAGAATAGACTTCCTGAGCCGGTAGGTCAAGCTCCATCTCTGGCCATCTTCAAATCTAAGCTAAAAGCCCACCTTTTTGATGCTGCTTTTAACTCCTAACCCTTATTCACTTGTTCAGACCCCTTATTGTATCATCCTCACTTTAATATTCCCTTATCTCTTGTTTGTCCTGTTTGTCTGTCCTAATTAGATTGTAAGCTCTGTCGAGCAGGGACTGTCTCTTCATGTTCAAATGTACAGCGCTGTGTACGTCTAGTAGCGCTTTAGAAATGATAAGTAGTAGTAGTAGTAGTACACTGGGTATTTCCCTGTCCCACAGGCAATCTAATTTTGTACCTGAAACAATGGAGGGTTAAGTGACTTGCCCATGATCCCCAGGAGCAGTAGTGGGCTTTGAACCAGGCACCCCTGGATATCAAGACTGGTGCTCTAACTACTAGGCTACTCCTCCACAATACTTTCATAGTTACACAAGTGTTAATTCAACCCAGTTAGTGCTAATTAATGCCAATGGACGCCATTTATTGGTCCTTAGTGCCAATTAAGGATTAATTAAATACATAAATTGCACATGCAACTGCTAGTATTCCCTTACATACTTGTGCAATTTTGCATTCACTGGTATAGAATTAGGGGGTTTACGCTCTTGTCTCAAGTCTAAACTTAGGGCAAGAGTACCAAAGTGTATTATTGTGATTAATGCACCTTATTTGATAGGCTCCAGTGATAATAATTGAGGTAGGGGGATGGGGAGGGCTGTTAATGTACAGTAACACTTCAGTAAATCTAGCCCTTCCTTTGTACACCATCTGGTGTAAATTCTCAAAAGGTTGCCCGATGAACGCCATGTAAATTCTATAACAATTATGCAACTGTTACTAGTGTAAGCAGTGCATTTTTTTAAAGCAAAAAAGGTGTTGGTACTAAAATGCCAGGCCACCCTTCAGGGGTGGGGTGATCACTGAGGAACCCACCCCACAATATACAGGCCCCCTGCAACCAGTCACAGAATCTATGGCAAGGCAGAATTGGTGTGTAGAGCCTGAGCTCTTTCATTAAAACCTGGGGACCATGGGTCAATTTTAGCAGACTATGGAAAAGGTGCTGGTACTCAGTACCCCCAAGTACCCCCTCAAAAAAAGCCCTGAGTGTAAGTCTGCTTATACTATAGTATTCTAGAGTCTGCGTGTAACTGCCTAACATGCTCTGACCTGCTCATGCCCCTTCCAGGTCCACATCCCCCTGGCATTTGAGCACGCAACTTAAAAAGTGGAGGCTATGCTAATCATTGCCAATTAGCAATAATCGAGGCCTACTATAGCCAATAATGGACTGTTAACTCCAACCAACAGCCAATTAAATCATCAAATTGTGTGCAAACTGGCCTTATTCCATAACTTGTGTAGACAAATTTGCACACTAGTTGAAAATTTAAGCGTGCAAGTTTAGAGAAGTAGGGAGCCTGCTTTCTGTCCCTGAATATAACTTGCCTTGAATTATGTATGAAAAGGTCCGAGCTAAATCCAGACTGATAAATAAAGCATGCACCGAACCCTCCCTTCTTCCTCATGAGAAAGAGAAATTAGGAAAAGATAATGTCACAGTTCCTTCCTAAAAAAATCAGTGCGATATGCTCACCTGTCCCCAGAGAGGGAAATCAAACACAGAGCTCTCAGCTACCCCCAGAAAGAGAGAAATCAGAGCCAGCCCAAACATGACAGAGGCAGGTGTCACCTTATAGACTAACCAATTTATTGAGGCACACGCTTTCAAGGACCAGGGTCTACTTCAGGAAATACACGGGCCTCTCTCAAAACCTCATGCCTTAATAAATTGGTTAGTCTATAAGGTGACACCTGCTGCTGTTATTTCTGTACAACAGACTCACACGGCTACCTCCTTTAAACTTTTTATCGGGGCAGCCCATCTCCCAGAAAAATAAACCAGAAGGAGATTTAGGCTGCATTTTAAGCATCTGACAGCTTAGCTCTAGCCTTTCAGCTGTCTTGAGGTTTTTGGTTTTAGGTTTTTGCAGAAGGAAAAGGCCTTTCTGAGGAGGGTTGCCTATACTATAGTACCATAGCTAAAGCATTTTGGGGACGGCAGAGTGTGTTACTATGTTTCTGTAGTATAGATATTGTTGTGTTTGTCTCACATGTGACAGGTTCCAGGTTCAAAACCAGGTAGAAACAGGCGCATCAGACTGAGAACCTGGGAAGCCAGTTTTCAAATCCCACTTCTTCCACTAACAGTTCTTTTGACCTTGGGCAAGTCATTTGATCTTCCATTACCTTAGGCATGAATTTCTAGCCTCATCCACTGACCTGCTTTAATATATATTCATGCATGTTAACTCACATTATTTAAGGCAGGCTCTATTATTCTCAATGGGTCTTGTTTACTAAGCACATAACTCACATTACTGCAAGTTAATATGTATTTAACATACATTAAAAGGGTTAGCAAATGAAGCATTTGGTTTCTAAAGCAGTCTGGGGAAGAGAAAGACCTATTATACCTGACTATAACTCAGCTTGAGCTCAGATTTGGAAGCAGGGTGGACTGACCATTTGGACAACCAGGCGTTGCCCGAGGGCCCAGAGGCTCTGCCTGGATACCCGCCATACACTACAATCCTCCCCAGTCCTAACTTTAATGCGCGCTACTGCTGGGGGGAGAGGGGAACATGTTTTTTCCTGCCTGCTGTGCCGCCGCTATTTCCCTGCTTTGCACTGCCGTACTTTAAAAATGGCAGCCGAGACTCCCTGCGGAAGTTTCGTAAGACTGTTGAGACCCACGAGACTACCTTGGGAAGTCTCAGCTGCCATTTTGAAAAGATGGCAATGCCGGCAGGCAGAGGAGTAGCGGCAGTGCAGCAAGCAGGAAAGAACATGCTCACCCCCCCCCCCCCAGAGACCACCAGGGCCCTTCAGGTAGGACCAGGACAGCGGGGATATCGGCTGCAGCAGTAGGGGGGCATCAGCATGATGGTAGGGAGGGTGTTGGGCAGCAGCTGGGCAGGAGGGGGCCCAGACCACTCTCAGTCCGCTCCTGTTTGGAGAGGTGAGTAATTAAGGTGCTTATTCATTTTTAGATATTAATAAACCAGCATTTAGACGTTTCTAATATATAAATGTCTAAATTCTGATTTCATAAAGCTGAGATATAGATGTCTAAAACTGAAGAATGTCCAAATGGCTAGGAGGCTTGTGTTTTGGGTGGAACTAGGGCCCAAAAAAAGAATACATTTGTTCCCCATATCTGTGTCCAAAAAGATGGACATTGAGATTTTGGCCTGCCACCTGGGACTTCTGGGTTTCATTATTCAGCAGTGTTCCACTGGAGGGACTAGGAGAGGTCACCTCCTTAATCTCCCAGGGGTTGGTGCCCCTCCTTTCCCCTCCCCTGAAAACAAAACTGGCAAGGGATACCGGGGTCTGTGACAGCCTCAGGAAAAATAAACTTTCAGGTTTTTAAAATGGCTAACAAAAACTTTATTTCATAACAGAGAAATTCATGTACCTATGTTGCCCTGTTTATATTTTAAACATTTATTTTTCTAAAATGGGTGCTCCGAATTCTGCCTTACGTAGCTAGTACATTAATTTCCATTTCTCCATGTTTTTTTAGAACAGCCTCTATGTTGGCAGATCATGTTCTAAGATACTAGTAGAACTAGAGACATCCCAACCTGGATGTCTCAATTTCCAATTGTATATCCTATCTCTCTATATAATAATTTGCATCCCTGGGTGGCTGGCTGGGTTCGTAACAGCATGCAAATGAGCTTACGTCAGCTCGCCTCCAGCGTTCCCTTCCCTCTCAGTGTCCCGCCATCGCGGAAAGACGAAATGATGTCAGAGGAGGGCGGGACACTGTGAGGGAAGGAAAGGGAAGGCTGGAGGCAACGCGAGCCAAGCTTGCCACCGCTGCAACCTGAGGGAAGGAAAGGGAAGGCTGGAGGCAAAGGAAAGGAAGGCTGGAGGTGACGCGAGCCGAGCCTGCTGCCACTGCAATCTGAGGGAAGGAAAGGGAAGGCTGGAGGTGATGCAAGCCGAGCCTGCCACCGCTGCAACCTGAGGTAAAAGGAAAGTTTTAAAGACAGGGTGGCTGGAAGAAAAGAGGGCTGTTGTGGGAGACGAGGGCGGGCAGGTGAGGGCTGGGGTTGAACTCGACCTTGGGTGCTTAAAAGGGGGGCAGGTGGGGGCTGGGGCGAGTCACTGGACATGGATGGGATGGGAGGGGAGAGCAGAGGAGAATCGCTGGACATGGATGGGAGGGATGGGAGGGGAGGGAGAGGAGAATGGACATGGAGGGGATGGGAGGGGAGAGGAGAATGGCTGGACATGGAGGGGAGGGTAGGGGAGAGAGGAGAAATCGCTTAGACAAGAGTCACTGGACATGGATTGGATTGAATGGGATGGGATGGGAGGGGAGAATCGCTGGACATGGAGGGGAGAGCAGGGGAGAGAGGAGAATCGCTTGTCTAAAATACCACTTGAAATCTAACATCTAAACAATTACAGTCAGTTGCTCAGAAACAAACCGGAAAGACCCTCAGTTTGATCAGGGGTTCAGACTGCAGTCCTTGAGAGCTACAAGCCAGTCAGGTTTTCAGGATATTCCCAATGAATATTTATGGAAGAGATTTGCATAAACTGCCTCCATTGTATATTCCTTTGGGTTATCCTGAAGACCTGATTGGTTGTGGCTGTCCAGTATTGCAGTCTGAACCCTTGACCTAGAGTGCATAAAATCCTTTCTGCTAATCGAGTTGAATTCTAGTATCTGTGCATCTGTCCTGTGACTGTCTTTTGGAAGGTGATTTTAAAGACTATTCATTCATTCTGGGTATGGATGGCTGGAGGGGGGGGCAGGGGAGAGAGGAGAGTCACTGGACATAGGTGGATGGAGGGGAGGGCAGGGGAGAGGAGGGTCGCTGGGCATGGGTGGATGGAGGGCAAGAGAGAGGAGGGTCACTGGGCATGGGTGGATGGAGGGAGGGGAGGGCAGGGGGAGAGGAGGGTCACTGGACATGGGTGGATGGAGGGCAGGGCAGGGAAGAGAGAAGAAATGCTGGACATGGATGGAGGGGAGGGAAGAGTGAGGAAGGAGATAAGATGAGGGAAAAGGAAGAGAGGAGAAAAACTGCACATGGATGAAGAAAATAGGCAGAACCTGGATCCACTGGACAGTCAAGTCTGCGGAGGACCAGAAATGAAGAAGAAAGGAGGAAATGAAAGAAATAAATGCAAAGGAAGCCCTGGAAATGGAGTTAAGAGGACAGATAGCAGCAGATTCGGATACTGGACCAGCATGATCAGAAAAACAAAGTCACCAGACAACAAAGGGTAGAAAAAATCATTTATTTTCATTATAGTGTTTGGAATATGTACACTTTGAGAATCAGGTGCTCGACATTAAAAGTTTATATTTATTACTTATTTATGGAATTTTATCGCACATTAAACATGAATTAGATTGGAACCTGGGATCATTTTAATTTTTTTTCCTGAAGTAATGCAATTGCCTCCCCCCCCCCCCAGGCTCTCTCCCCGGCTATAGCCAGCTCTGCAATTTGGGGGGGGGGCGCAGAGGGGGACGGGGGGGGCGCAGACGAGGGACGGGGGAGAGAGCCTGTTGTTAAACATTTACCAGCACACCACTGGCTCCACCTCTCCTCCCTGCTCACTTCAGCCCGGGCGGGACCAGTGCTCTTAAGATGGGTTCAGGCTGTCTAAGGGCCTGTTCTTAAGGGTGAGGGCAGAGTTCTATAAACCCCTTCACAATGCCATTAATTGACAGGCATCTATGTACATTAGACACGATTCTATAAGGTAGCACCTAAGTGCCATAGCACCTAACTGCAAGGCAGGGTGTACATGTGGGTGAAGCGTATCTCCTAGGTACGCATGTAGCTTCTAGAATAATATAAACTATATACCTAGGAGCACACCAATGCCAACCTTAGGCTAGTATTCTAGAATGGAATCTGATGCCATATAGAATAGGTGTTAAGTGCATGGCATTAATTGCCCCCCAAATATTTTTCCGACAGAGACAACATGGGGAAAATCCCATTGCAGTTCCTTGTGACTCTGGGCAAGTCACTTAGCTCTCCATTGTCCCAGGCACAAATAAGTACGTGTATATATTATGTAAACTGCTTTGAATGTAGTTGCAAAAACCACAGAAAAGTGGTATATCAAGTCCCATTCCCTTTCCCTTTAGTAAAAAAGTCCCTTTTGTTAGAAGCCAGAATAGATGTTTTCCTGATCCTTGGATCCTTTGATCATCCCTCAGAGATTATGATTGCACACATCTCAGAGGCCCTCCCTCATTAAGGAGTAGACCATATGTGGCATTTTTCTTTAATAATTTCATTTATGGAGGTGTCAAGGTGCAATGCGTGAATAATCAAGCTAAAATGTTTGCTGTGATGGCATCTTCTTGACGTGGTGGTTATTCCTGCAATGCAGTGTGCATCGGACTGCTTGAGGTAAGTGGATTGCTGAAACATAACTGAGTTGGGTTTTTTTTTTTCATCCTCAGCCTTTGGTAATATCCCGGCCTACCTAAGCCTGGTGCTGGTGTCTTTTGAAGACTCTTCCAAGTTCCTCTGAAGAAAAGTGTTTTGTTTTTCACTCAGTGAGGATGTGATTCGTAGGTGAATATTTTGGGGAGAAATGGATTGCACTGGGGCAATATTGATGCATTGCAGCTGCTATATAAAGACACACTTGAAGTCAACACACAATATTATATTTCTATGATTTTTTGATATACCCTTCTTTGTAATTTTTCAAGTTTGAATTTTGTGGGATATCACACTCCACTTGTCTGCTGTGCTTTATTGCTCCTTTTAATTTAATAACAAATTGAAGAGCAAAAAAATATACCCCTGGATTGTATATAGCACACCTAGAGATCCATGCCAAAATCCACATGTATTTTATAACAATGCGCATAACTTAAGTGGCTTAACAAGCTAATCAGCATTGATAACAGCTCTTAACAAGCCATAATGAGCACTAATTGGCAATAATTAGAATTTACACACACAAATCACTAAGCACATTCTGAAATGCAGTGCGCCTAACTTCTAACACATGCAGGCAAAAAGGAGCGTGGTTATAGATGGGGAAATGGGTATTTCGTGGGCATTCTGAAATTTACGCGCGTTGTGTTATAATATGGCCCAGTGTGCCTAAATCTACATGCTGAGATTTATGCCACATTTTGATTAGTGTAAATGGAGGCATGTAGTTTTTAAGGGCTGAAATATCAACTAACCGTGTTCTCTATACCATGCCTAAATCTAGGAGCCACTTATAGAATACAACTTAGCACTGATTTCCATGCCTACTTTTTTAGGCGCCATATATAGGATCTCCCCCATAACGCACCTTCCAATTTTAATTGTACTCAAAAGAATGTGTGTGGTCTGGCAGGTCACTCTTCTCAAGGCTGTAGAGACTATCCGGTCAGGAAATTTCAATTTTGGATTTGGGTGCATTTTGACAAGCCATGGGGATGCAGTTTCCCACCAAGGAACGTATTGCCTTCAAGGTTTGCACTCTTGGTCCACAGGATTATTTATGGTGAAGTTCCTGGATATATGTTGGACCCTCATAAAATTACCACCCAGAAATAGTGCCAGCCTATCCCAAACTTATTTTAAATCTGCATTATCCAGATACAAATCAATTTATGCGATCCAGCTTTTCTTTCATAAGTACACAACTGTGGAACGCTTTGCCTAAAACGTGAGATCTATCCATACCATCTTAACTTTACCTTCAGGAAACTACTGACATCCAACTTGTTTAAGAAGGCCTACCCCCCTGATCCAAATTAACTTCCTACTTCCTGCGACACAGCAAAATATGGACCGTACTAGACTTCTATCACCAACCCCCTCTTTATTTCTTTGTTGCTTTATACTTATGTTTCTTACATGCTTACTATTGTACTATGTATTTGTATTATTGACCGGAGCCTACCTCTACGGTATTGTGTAAGCCACATTGAGCCTTCAACTAAGTGGGATAATGTGGATATAATGTATTAAATAAATAAATAACTGTGCATGGCTTTTACCTTGTATAGTGGTCATCTGCTTTTTTCAACAGTGCTTTTTTTCTTCCAATTTTTTTTGGGAGTTGTTTTCCCACTGTTGTTTTTGCAAAGCACATTGGAGCTAGTGATAGTAACCCCACTGAGATTTCTATAAATAGCCATTGCAGGCTTTCCTTGGGGTAGTTGAGGCTTCTGTTTTTTCAATTTTTTTCATATTTTAGTGTTTTATGCTATAATAACGGTTCGTGAATGCTTTGTATCAGTCTTTTGAGAAAATTTAAAATTTGGATGATCCTTTTAACTTAACCATCCTTTATCACGCATTGTTCCTTCTTCAGCTCAATAAACAAGTTTTGCTCTTTTGAAACATTGGCTGCCATGTTGGTTCTTTTGGGAGCGATGTCTCCAAATGATTCTTTTGGGAGCAATATGGGTGTGGGCATACCATAACAGGAATGGACCTCACTCCTCACCCCTCACAGTATGATCTCAGTCTCTCAAACTGACTGTTTATGCTTGCTGTAGTACATGCACTGTGCTGAAGAGAGTTTCCTTCTGCGTATAAACATTTTTTATTTATTGTAGCATTTGTATCCCACATTTCCCAACAATTTGCAGGCTCAATGTGGCTTACATTTGCCGTAATGGCGGTTGCCATTTCCAGGTAACAGAATTACAAATGGTAATGTGTTACGTGCATAACATACATGGTGACATACATGTAACATAAAACGTACGTGAACAGTCATGTATAGATATATATCATGTGCATATATATGTTAAGGAAGAATAATTATGTAATACATGAAATTCCTGAGTAAGAAATTGGAAGAATAAGATAGTAATACATGAACGTTCCTGAGTACGAATTGGGTTGTATAATTCTTTAGGTCATCGACTATGGAGAGACCATATTCGACATAGAATTGAAGTGGTTATGCTTATTTATTAGTGGTAAGGAGTTGATCAGTCAAGTAATAAGAATTCAATTATGTCTATGTCGTGTAAAGTCTTATTTTTTGGTGTTTAAGATGGGTGTTTATGGTATGCCTTCTTGAACAGATCTGTTTTCAGTAGCCTTCGGAAGATAGGTCCTGCGTTATTTTTATGGCCTTCGGTAGTGCGTTCCATAGCTGCATGCAGATGTATGAGAAAACTGGTCGCGTATGTGGATTTATATTTTATTCCTTTGCAGTTAGGGTAATGGAGATTGAGGAATGTGCGTGCTGATCTTTTTTGCGTTCCTAGTAGGAAAGTCTATAAGGTCTGACATAAAGGTCGGGGCTTCCCCGTGAACGATTTTGTGGACCAGGGTGCAAACTTTGAACGCAATTCGTTCTTTTAGTGTATAGGCAACTTATCCAGATGTGCTCAGAAATCGCTTTTAAGCAGGCCCGTGGCTCCCAATAAATAGCAAATCTTTCTGTATTCCTGTGCCACATTTTCTTGGTCTCTGACTAGATACTTGATGGTCTTCTCCCTCTCTCCACACAATGCACAGAATAATCACTTGGCACTCATGTCTGTTGTCCATGCTGTTCTCATGCCTGTCCTTTATCACTATGCCAAGTTTTCTGTCACAAGCTTCTATTGCTTGGATGGGAATGGGCCAGATGATCCTAACTGCTTTGCAGTCTCCACATTTCTCTCAGGTTTGTGATCCAAGTACTTTTCTGCAGGTCTGGCCCTGCCATTGAGCGATAGACCCTCTTTTGTTCTGTTTTTCAACCCCTACTGACTTGTCATATGATGCTCACAATGAGACTCTGCCCATGGCCTCGGAGCTTTCTTTTCTGTGCTTTTTTTAACTGTGCTTTTTGGTTCGTGATGTTATAGAGTTTACAAAGTTCCAATGGATGTGATGTGAAAACCTTTTTTTGTGTCTTTCTATGTAATCATTTTCTCCCATCAGAACTTTGCATCCAGCTACATAGTAACATAATATAGTAAATGACAGCAGATAAAGACCTGTACGGTCCATCTAGTCTGCCCAACAAGTTAAGCTCATTTTATAAGATTATTATTATTATTTGTAGCATTTGTATCCCACATTTTCCCACCAATTTGCAGACTCAATGTGGCTTACATTTGCCGTAGTGGTGGATGCCACTTCCGGGTAACAGAATTACAAATGGTATTGCGTTAAGGTGTATACATACATGGTAACATAGATGGATCATAGCATACATGGTACAGATCATGTCATATATATATACCATGTGCATACATACATGGTAGGGAAGCAGCATTATGGTATTGCATGAAGGTTCCTGAGTAGTAATTGGATTGAAACATACATTAGGTCATGATTATGGAGAGACCATGTTTGACATGAGGAGAGAAGTGATAGTATTTGTTTATTTGTCATTAGTATCAAAGGAATTGATCAGTTAGGTGGTAGGAGTTCGATTTTGTCTAGTTCGTGTATGGTCTTATTATTTAGTATTTAAGATCGATGTTTATGATATGCCTTCTTGAACAGTTCTGTTTTCAGTAGTCTTCGGAAGATGGTTAGGTCTTGCGTTGTTTTTATCGTCTTCGGTAGTGCATCTCCATAATTGCGTGCAGATGTATGAGAACTCGGTCGCATATGTGGATTTATCACCGAGGAGGAAACCGCTCGCCTTCTTTCCTCCTCGAATGCACCACTGCTCTTCTGATCACAATCCCCACCAACTTACTTAACATCATCTCTCATACTGTCACCCCCTCCATCTGTCATATCCTCAACCTCTCTCTCTCCACTGCAAATGTCCCTGACACCTTCAAGCATGCCATAGTCACACCTCTCCTCAAAAAACATCACTTGACCCTACCTGTCCCTCCAACTACCGCCCCATCTCCCTCCTACCCTTCCTCTCCAAAATACTTGAGCGTGCTGTTCATAGCCGCTGCCTTGATTTTCTCTCCTCTCATGCCATCCTCGATCCACTTCAATCCTCTACACTCGACAGAAACAGCACTCTCTAAGTCTGTAATGACCTGTTCCTTGCCAAATCCAGAGGCCACTACTCCATCCTCATCCCTCCTCGATCTATCCGCCGCTTTTGACACGGTCAATCATGACTTACTTCTTGCCACACTGTCCTCATTTGGGTTCCAGGGCTCTGTCCTCTCCTGGTTCTCCTCCTATCTCTCCCACCGCACCTTCAGAGTTCACTCTCATGGATCTTCCTTCACCCCCAATCCTGCTATCTGTTGGTGTTCCCCAGGGATCGGTCCTTGGACCCCTTCTCTTCTCAATCTACACCTCTTCCCTGGGCTCCCTGATCTCATCTCATGGTTTCCAGTATCATCTCTATGCTGATGACACCCAGCTGTATCTCTCCACACCAGACATCACCGCGGAGACCCAGGCAAAGGTATCAGCCTGCTTATCCGACATTGCTGCCTGGATGTCCAACCGCCGCCTGAAACTGAACATGTCCAAGACTGAGCTCATCGTCTTTCCACCAAAACCCACTTCTCCTCTTCCTCCACTTTCTATCTCAGTTGATAACACCCTCATCCTCCCTGTCTCATCTGCCTGCAACCTCGGAGTCATCTTTGACTCCTCCCTCTCCTTCTCTGCGCATATCCAGCAGATAGCCAAGTCCTGTCGCTTCTTCCTCTTTAACATCAGCAAAATTCGCCCTTTCCTCTCTGAACACACCACCCGAACTCTCATCCACGCTCTCATTACCTCTCGCCTTGACTACTGCAACTTACTCCTCACCAGCCTCCCACTTAGCCATCTATCCCCCCTTCAATCTGTTCAGAACTCTGCTGCACGTCTTATATTCCGCCAGAACCGATATACTCATATCACCCCTCTCCTCAGGTCACTTCACTGGCTTCCAATCACATACTGCATTCAATTCAAGCTTCTCCTTCTTACCTACAAATGCACTCAGTCTGCCGCCCCTCACTACCTTTCTACCCTCATCTCCCCTTACGTTCCCACCCAAAACCTCCGTTCACAGGACAAATCCCTCCTCTCAGTACCTTTCTCCACCACCGCCAACTCCAGGCTCTGCTCATTCTGCCTCGCCTCACCCTATGCTTGGAACAACCTTCCTGAGCCCTTACGCCAAGCCCCCTCCCTGCCCATCTTCAAGTCTTTGCTTAAACCCACCTCTTCAATGCTGCATTCGGCACCTAACTCTTACCGTTCAGTAATCCAGACTGCCCCAATTTGACTGCCCCTTTTGGACTGACTGTTCACTTGTCTTCTAGATTGTAAGCTGCTTGAGCAGGGACTGTCCCTCTATGTTAAATGTACAGCGCTGCGTAACCCTAGTAGCGCTTTAGAAATGTTAAGTAGTAGTAGTAGTAGTAGTATTTTAGTCCTTTGCAGTTAGGGTAATGGAGATTGAGGAATGTGCATGCTGATGTTTTTGCATTCCTAGTAGGCAAGTCTATAAGGTCTGACATATAGGTCGGGGCTTCCCCGTGAATAATTTTGTGGGCCAAGGTGCAGACTTTGAACGCAATTCGTTCTATTAGTGGGAGCCAGTGTAGTTTTTCTCTTAGGGGTTTGGCGCTTTCGTAACCATTTCCAGCTTTTCTTTATAGCATTTACATTTGTCTGCTTTACTAGTTTTTCAATATTTGCTATAAACTGTCTCATCCATATGCACTGTCCTGGGCTGTGACTATGAATTTCTTCTCATTCAGTTCATCTCTTCTTCATGTGTCTGATTTTGAGTAATATTTTGTATTTGTGTCCCTAGGGTATATAGGGATCAAAAATATAACAGAAAACAAAAACCTGAACACAACAATTGTTCGGATTAAAAAATGAAACTTTAAAATAACAGCCTCTTCCTTCCTTCAAGGAAACCCCAGTGGATTCTATGGTAAATAGATATCAGCAGCAAGATAGGTTCACTAAAGAGAAAGGGAAACCAGAGAACAGCCGCTGGTGTTTGCTTTTGAGAGCTGGGGGTTTTCCTGATAAGGCTCCTTTGTAAAAGCACCTGACCATACTGTGCATAAAGGCAACTGCACAGGGAAATCCCTGATCTTCCTTGTCTCCTGTGGTTCTAGGGGTTCTACCTTCACAAAATCTGAAACTCGCTACCTGTTCAGAGCTGAGACTGTGCCATGATAGGAAAAACAGGAGCAAAACAACAATTTCTCCTCTCTTATCAATGTTCCTCCTTTTACTTTGCCCTGAGCCTGGAGCAGTTCTTCAGGATCCTACCCTACAAAGGCTAGGACTGAGGGCTGCTAGTCCACACTTGCTACTGGGCAGCAGAAAGAAAGGCAAAAGACATACATTTCCCTTTCCCAAACAAGTCATTTCTTTTCATTTGCCCCTGACTGAGTTAGTCCTTAGGGACCCACCCTCCACAGAGCTGGAGATTCCTGTTGTAGAGCTCCCTGCCTTCTTCTGGGGGCAGAAAAAAGGCAACCCTCCTTTCCCTCCCAAACTGGGGCATTAACATGACCTACTGAACCCATCTCACTCCTCCCTTAAGCTCATCCCAGAAGGGGATTGAGCTTGAAGCATCCTAGGTGTTTATCCTGTTATGCTGCTTCCAGGGCAGTCCCACCCCTGCACAGAAATAACAGAGAAATTTCACCTTCAGCTTTCGTGACAACTGGGTCACACCTGTATTGCCACCTACATATGTAAATCAGCTTTGTACCTGTGTAAATGATACCTAAGCCTTCTAAAATTACCTCCTTGGTGTTAGGCTAGAGAAAGTAGCACTAATGAAAGTTGTACACTCCTCGGAAGCATTGGTGTTCCTTTTCTAGGGGAGAGGTTGCCCTCTGTGGTCTTGACTACACCCTTCTTAGTACTTTGCTCATTCAGCAAGTTTCAGGATCCCATATTCTCTCTCTGGTTATCTCTTGGATGTCACCACCTCTGAAGCTCGAAATGCTGCTTATTAAAGATGTGTCATGCTGCAATAAAAGTCATGTGTCCCGCTAATATATTAGGAAGTGTACAGGCCCACAACCATAGACCTGCATACACAGTTATTTTAAATTTAATTTCCAAATTTATATTCTGCCTTTTCAGTCACAGTACATAGCAGAGTACAAGAAAAATAGAAAACAGCGAAAATATAACACAAGTAAAAACTGGTTGAAAAGTGCAGACTCACAGAGTGATAAAATAGTGTTCACGCTTCCTCCATTTGCAAACTCATGCATGTCTGTGCAGTGGTCAAGTGTGAAAAGACATTGTGCAATGTCCCTCGCTAGGGTAACAGAGAGGGGTGTGTATGTGTATGTCTTTGGCGGCATCCATTTTGAAGCGGCACTGGAAACAAGAGGTCTGCAGCCACGCCAAGCAAGAAACAGGGGGCTCTTTCCTGCCCTGAAGAGGCCACTAGACCACTAGGGAACAATAACAAGGTAAAGGAGGGGAGGGGAGGATAGGACACCCTGAGGACCACCTGCCCATCCATTCGCAAAACCCGGACAAACGGGCAGGCTGGCAAAACCTGCCTGGATGCCCCATACTGTCCTCGAAAAGAGGATATGTCCAGTTAAACTGAACATATGGTAACCCTAGCTCACTCCCTCCCCCGGTGACTTTGAAGGAGTCAAGTCAAGTATAAGGTTGTGCCTCAGATATTTCTGCTGACTGCTTATGAACTATGAAGTGGGTTAAGTTCTGACCTGTGTTGTAATGTTTTTGCTTTGTATGTTTTATTATTTTTTTATATGTGTATATTGTACCTCACCCTGGATAAGGGTGGGTTATAAATAATAAATCTAAATCTAAAGGAGCGGGGTCTCTCATCAATCTAGTAATCCCCAATGAAATGGGGGATTACATTTACATTAGACACCAGCGCACAGCGTATTAAAATGAATGGTAATGAGGCTATTGGCTATTCAGTCCTAATGCAGAGAAGTGCGTAGAAGACGTTAAGGCCCATCTGAGGAGGTATAGAAGGGTTAGCTCAGTCTTCTGCAGTAGGGTCTGTGAGGATTTAATGCCTGCCTCTTTATGGTGTGAGTATAACAGTAATTGCAACTTTTTAAGGCAGCACTGGAGATAACAGTTCTGTTTACAGGTCTGAACAGAATAAAATGTGTATCTGCATGTGTACTGAAATGCTGTTCTTTGCATAAATATTAGCACTGCAAAAATGTTATGTGCAAGAACTTTTTGTGATGCTGATAGTTATCCACAGAATAACATTCCATTACATGCACAGCTGTGTGAGGATGCTTTTGTTTCGTTGAGACAGGCGCACAGTACAAAGTACCCTTGGTGTAGAACCTTGTGCATGTGTCCAGCAGGCTTTCCCTTATTATCGTTTATTAATTTGATATGCCGCCTCTTTCGAGCACGAGTTGAGGTGGTTTACATACAACTGTACAGTTAGTTCTGTGTGCTTCAGATTTACATATAATTAGTTTACTGCATTGGCAGGCAAAACATGTGCATTAGAAGCTGTTTTTCTATATTGACCCCTAAATCTGTATCTGAGGCAGCAGCGGGTAAAGAAAGTTGCCCCCAGATTACAAGGTGCCGCAATAGGATTTGAACCAGGCTCCCCTGGCCCTGGCCCTGCTGCTCTAATCATTAGGCTGCTCTTCTATTCTAATTAGATTGCATGCAACCTCCCATATTCCATCTGAAAACAGAATATCCCCCAAGGAACACGACTCAAGGAAGTGAAAACCTATTCATTTTCAATAAATCTTCCCTCTCATGCAGCCATGTTTTCAATTTACACCTAAAGCTATAATTCTGGATCCCCTTTCAGCTTCAAGGGAACTGTTGTTCCCCAGTTTAAGGGGTATGCCTGAAAAGAGCGGTCCCTAGTTCTTTCCAACCCTAAAAGCTTTAAGAGAGAGTAGAGCCAAGTTTAATTGCTTTTCAATCCCTCATGGAGTATTCTTTGAAACTCTCCCTCAGGTATCCGGGACCACCCCATAAAAAGAGTAAGGCATCAAACAAAGTAATTTAAACCAAACTCCATCCTGCAGGGGTAGCCAGTGCAGAGGGAGAGAATTAGGGTAACCCTTTTCCCAAAAAGATTTTGAGTAACCGCCTTACAGCAGCATTTCACACACTTACACTGTCATAATTCTCTTCCTGTATATCTAACTCCTATGTGCCCAAGCTTTCTGCTAAAGTAAGGGAGAGTTACACTGCACCCAGAATGAATCTTCACTAGAAATCCACTGGAAAAAGATTTAGCTTCCATAGGAAAAATGTTCCATTTCTGTATGCCTAACTCCTTAATTCTCCCAAGAAAAAAAGCCAAAATGCTTAGTTTCTGCTGAGCAGATGTGTCAAGCGGATTTCAGCATTTCAGTGCTTCCCTCTCCAGGGATGATGACATCTGGCAGAACTGCCAAGTGCCCAGTTCCAGCAGGGAGACGTTTTGCCCAGTTCTGGTTGTGAACTTATACCCCAAAACAGTGTGGGATTTGTAGCCCTTAATTCTCCCCACTGAAATCAGTGCTGCAAGCCTACTTCCTTCATTGTATGCAAATCTCTTTTCATGCACATTCATTAGGGATATCCTGAAAACCCAACTTGTTGATGGCCCTCAAGGACTGGGAGTGAAGACCACTACCTTAGAGTCAAAGGCACAAGGCAAAGATGCTATTAAATCTAATATTCAGTGGTGTACCTTGGTTGCCACCTGGACTGGAGCACCCTCTTCTTCGAGCAAAGGGGTGCGCAGAGAGTCATGTGGCTGCACCAAAACAGGAAGTTGACAGAGGGGCAGGGGACTGGCAGAGCCGACAACCGTGTGTCTACTCAGCATATCCCCTTAATGCCTGCACAGTGGACAGATCACCCCCCACCCTTGCTACTCGAGACCTAATATTGAATATTGCCTACCTGTACCATATCTCATCAGACAATGTAGTAAAACTGGGCTACAACCCAGTCAGGTTTTCAAGATTTCCACAATGAATATGCATGAGATCTATTTGCATAGAATGGAAGCAGTACATACAGATCAATCTCATGCATATTCATTGAAAACCTTATTGGGTTGTGGCTCTTGAGGACCAAGGCTGCCCACCTGTGATATAGAGAGATGTCTGGGACACTGGTTAACTAAGAACTCTGCATACACTTGATAGAAGTGTAAAGGGCTTTAGCAAAAGATTTTATTATTACATTTAATATACCACTCCACAATGCAGTACTAAGTGGTTTACAATATCCATAGAATCTTAAAAAAAAAACCCCAACACTAAAATAAATAACAGAACACCAATTTTTTGATAGAAAAGCCTAACTCACTCACTCAGGCAAAACACTCATCCTTCTCACATATCTAAAACCAAATTGATCATTATACAAAATGCATACTCTTTGAGCATCCATCCTGAATTCCCATCAGAGAAAGCCTGCTGAAAAAAAACAAGTTTCCAATAAAACCTTATATTTTTTTCCATCAATCTCTCCCTAAAATTCTCTAGGAAGTCCATTCCACAATTGTGGGGCCAGCCCCCCCCCCCCCCTAAATGCTTGCTTATGTGTCCTACTATGTAAGCCGCATTGAACCTGCTATGAGTGGGAAAGTGCAGGGCACAAATGTAACAAATAAATAAATAAATAAAATTGATACACTGCACGTGCTTGATTAGCACCACTAATCTATGTTCCTACAATGACTGCAGCGATCTAGTCAGAACATAAGGAGTTATTAAACGAGCCAAATAAGAAGGCAATTTTTGGTAAAATTTCAGTATTTTAAACCAGACTCGCTACCATACTGGGAGCCAATGGTAATATCTAAACAGCGGCGTCTCTTGGTCAAATTTAGATTGACCTCCCAACATCCTGATTGTCGTATTTTGCAATGATTGCAAGCGCTTCAAATTCAACTGAGAAAGACCCACATTGACATTATTCTCATAATCCAACCGAGAAATCAACCAAGCATGCAAAAAGAGTGTAATGTCTTTTCATTTAAAAATGCTTAATAGAACATAACTGTCGAAGAACAAAAATCCCTCTCTTAACCACTGCAGAAACCTGCTCATCAAAAGTAAGTTGTGAATCTATAAAAACCCCAAGATATTTAAAACCCGGAACTGTTGGAATCATCTTATCAAACAAATGTGGCTCCAATGCCAATCCTGGTAACCGCCTAGTCAGCCAACATGTCACCATCTTGGAACTATTCAGAACCAAGTGGTTATCCGCTAACAACAACTCATTCTTTGACAGACATTGCTGAATACTAGACAAATCTGGCTGTAACAGATTAATCCTAATCACAATGTGTCATCCACATAACAATGCACATTGTGTCCTGATGCGCAAATCAAAGAAATAAGGGGGCTGAGAAAAATATTAAGTAATACAGGGGGAAAGGGCAGACCCCTGCAAGGACCCCACATCCCAATGACTGAACAAATGACATAGCTGCACCCACCATCACTTGAAAAGTATTTTGACCTAAGAAAGGACTTAAACCAATCCAATGGTAAACCCTAAATCCCAATGCTACTCAACTGTCAATTAACAATGTATGATCTAACAAATCAACACCAAAAGCTAAATCCAAGGAAGTTGCTAAGGCAACATAGCCGGAGTCAATACTCTCATAAGTATCATTAAGAAAACAAGCCAAAATAGACTCCATGCTCTGACTCAGCCTAAATCCTGCTTGATATGGATGCAGAATCCCCACTGCTTCCACAAAATCAACCAAATATGGAAGCACCACCACTTCAACTATCTTAGCAGACAGGGATAAGTTAGAAATACCCAATGTACCTGAATGTAACTCACTTTGACTGAAAAGTTGTGAGCAAAATCTAAATAAAATAAATAAATAAAAAAGAAATCAGAAGATAATTCTGCACATCTACACAGTCACCTTGCGGTGTCTTCAAAACAGGACATATACAAACCTGCTTCCATGGTTTAGGAGCCACACCGGAACTTAAACTATTATTCACCATAAGCAGTAAAAGAGGGATCAACCCATGCCTATTCATTAATACCCAAAGAGAAGGGCACGATCTAAAAACCTACTAGTCTTTTTAACTCTCAATATCAGCTTCTCAAATGATGTTAATGAAAAAGCATCCACGGAATCCAGCCCTTACTTCACTAGTTGATATCTCTACTGATTCATTTAACAAAGAAATCCCTATCCTGGAAGAAATAGTAGCTCTCAAATCTGTCACCTTAGCAGAAAAATACGAAGCCAAACTATCTGCAGAGGGTTTTCCAGTCCCAGGATCCCCTCCCTGTTCTACCTGTAATATCATTAACAATCTGAAAAAGTTGCCGAGAACTATTGTTACTATCTTTACAAGGGCATTATAATAATCCATTTTAGCCGTTTTGATTTCCACATCATAAACCTACATCCATGCCCTCTCACACTCCTAAGTTGCCCTTTCAACATTTTCAAACCCTCATGAAACAACTGCATAATCTATGTTCCTAGAAGGTACTGTGGTTTTTGAGCCAATTGATCTATCATTCTAGTTAAAACATTTACCCTTCCACAGCATGCTCCTCCACCATTAAATCTAAAAAGGCAGAAGGAAATGCCCCACCCAAAGCTGGCAGAGCTGCAGGGTCTAGTCCCCATAAATCTCTCTCACAAACCCTCTCTATAAATTTGAGGTTAACCTGTCTGTGTTCCACCTGTAAAGACGATGATCTGTCCATGGAAGAAACTCATTAACAACATTAATCAATCTAAGAGAATCCCTACTCAACAACAAATCTAAAGTATGCCCTCCAGTATGGTTTTGGCCATCCACCCATTGCCCCAATCCTACATCAAACATATGTAAAGACATAAAAGCTAATGGTTCTCAAAGGTACATAGGGGCAGTAAAATTTGACCTCGCAGTTATCTAGAGAAGAATAGCCAATGAACAATATAAAAAATATCTAAGGTGCAGAACAGAATGAGTGTGATAAGAGCTCCACATATTTCCTAATACACAATGGCCAAATTAGATATGATATTTAGAGAAGGGCTGGGTGCTCTACATATGACTATCTGCACTCAGGATCATAGGAGGATACTGTGAAGCAGATACACCCTAGTGGGTGGTGCCTGGGTTTGGGGAGTAGTAGTACAATTCATAGCACAGAAGGTTCTGGTTTCTCTTTTAGGTGTTATTCTGAGCACTCTCCAGCCTGGAGCCCTGGACTACCACCCAAGAGACTACCAATTGGGTGGTGGTCCAGGGCTCCAGGCTGGAACTCCTGGGACTCAAAGATGGTTAGGCGATCTTGTTGAAGCTTGGGGGCGGAGTCAAGATGGCGGCCCGTGCTTGAGGTGTTGCGGATCGTCTGCTGCTCTCTTTAGAATTCCTTGAGAGAATTGCCGCATACAAAGAGAAAGGGGGTGGTAAAGGGCTTACCGCAGCCAGCCCTTGTTCCTGCCCCCACTCAGCAAACCCTCTTGCGATTCTCTCGAGCACCCCAGCCGATACCGGTGAGAGGGATCCCATGATAGGAGCGACCGGAGGAGCGGCGTTTCCCCGAGGGACTGAAATATCTTTGTCTCCGCCGGAACTTAATCCGCCGCTTTGCCCTGCACTCCTTCGGGCTGGCGATGAGGACTCAACGGAATCGGAAAGCGGTGACCGGAGGGCCTCAGACGGCGGTGCCATGCCCCAGGACTCAGTGGAGACGAACTTGGAGCTCGTTGCTCCCCAAGCGGTAACATTACACACTATCTGGGCAGCTATTCAGAATTTAACTAAAGCAGTTAACAAAACATCCCAAGACACTGCTAAAATGGTGAATAAAATAGATTCCTTAACTCAAGCTCTTGAAACTGTAAAACGAGAATCGCTCGTTCAAAACTCACAGACGCAAACGGAAATTGAATCTCTTAAAAAGGTTACAGAAACACTAATAGTTGATAAAATCAAAATGGCATCAAAATTGGAACAGATAGAGAATCTAATAGACGTTAAATTTGAGGATATTAAATTTTCCGACAGCTACTGGGATTTCACCATTGGATTTCTTTAAGAAATACCTGATTGAAGTACTGGCTTATCCTCAATCGGCAATACCACCGATTAACAAAATTTATTACCTCCCTGAAATCAAGCAATCCAAGGTGAACCCAATAGAAAACAACCAAATCTTAGAGCTGAATCTTCAAGATATCTCGGCATTATTGGAGGATTCCCTATCAGAGGTTTCCACTCGAAGGACACTTTTGATATCTTTTGTTTTTGAGCAGGATTTAAATGCACTGATGAAACTTTACTTTAAAAATTCTCAAAAGTTATTTTGTGGACAAAAGTTGTGGATTTTCCCCGATGTAACAAGAACTACACAAGATCGTAGAAAAATTTTTCTTGGATATAGAGAAGAGGTTAAAGCTATGGGAGCAAATTTCTTGTTGGCATACCTCTGCAAATGTAGTGTAAAATACTTGGGGAATAAATATATGTTTTATGAACCAGATCAGCTTAAAGTATTTATAGAAAGTAAAAAACTGTCTAGATAATGTGTGTAAAGGAATTAAGGAAAAAGGAATTATGCTGGGCTTTTGGACCAGGCCATATACCCCGATTTAGAATGCTTAATTTGATCTTCTCATCTTTTTTATCCACCCCCTAGCTTAATTTGTATGTGGTCTAAGAAAGCAATTTTCTGTTTCTTTTAATATATATAATTTTCTTGTTGTTTAAAAGAGATTAAATATCAATAATTGGAAATGTTTCAATGTAAATGTAATCTCTGTAAACTCTGCTGTATTTCCATTTATAAGTATGTCTTGTAAATTTGAAAATCAATAAAGAAATTAAATATGAAAAGATGGTTAGGCTGGGAGCAACTGTGAGGATCCTTAGGTGGAAATATTAGTGAGATTCTGATTGAGAAGGAATATCTCCCATTCGCCTTGCCCTATAGTGGTGGTATTTATAATACTTCATATCCTCAAGGGCCATCAACAGGCCAAGTTTTCAGGAGGTTCCTAATTAATATGTATGAGAGAGATTTATATACAATGGAGACAACAGGCATGCAAATCTCTCTAATGCATATTCATGGCACTGAATATTAAGGCCCAATAGGAAGTTATCCACATAGGGGCTGAACGTTAGGCACTTTAGCGTGGAAAAGCATTCTAATGGATGCAAGGCACCGAAACAGGACAGAAATGGCAGATCTGTTTGAAAACACACTTATGTGCCCATTTACAGAATAGTGCCTAAGTATTTCCATGTGGATCTGCAAAGGGGGTGTGGCCATGGGATGTCAGGAGTGTTTCCTTAAAATGCATACAATATTATAGAATTTGGGGCAGTGGCGAAGCCAGAGGGCCGATTTGATGGTGAACCTGAGTCCAAGGATGGTGGGCCTGAAGATTCATCTCTCCCTCCCCCCTCCCCCACCCACTGCCTGTAAAACCCAAAGGAAAAGAAATATCTGAGCTGGTGGGGATCTGCAAGCCCTGCCAGCTGAAGACCTCCTCCTGGCAGAAAAAAAACAAGTCCATCCTGTACCACTGCCAACAGTGTCCCAGAACCGCTGACACAGCCAGCCTCCGCACATGCACACAAACTGAGCATGCACAAGAGGTGGGGTGATAGCTGCTCGGAAACACTGCAGCTGACTGCACAGGGTGTAAGGGCTCTTTGTGCCAAGAGGAGGTTTTTGGCTGCCATGGCGGGGCTTGTAGATCCTCTCCAGCCATGCTAATGGAGCATTGATTTTGGGTGGGCCTGAGTCCAAAATTGGTGGGCCCTGGCCCATCCTTGGCTACACCACTGATTTGGGGGGATCCATGCCTAATTTTCACACCAGGATTTACACCTGGTTCAGTTGGTGTAACTTCTCGTGCCCAAAGTTGGGTGCTATGGCTATTCTGTAAAGAGCACCAATTCCTGAGTGCCCTTTAAAGAATACCATTCAATTCTGATAATTCTGAATTTCCCCCATTGTGTAGTTAAAGAAGCACAATGGGGCCAAGGAGCAAGACAGGTTCTAGAGTGTGTGAAACTGTAGACACTGTTACATTGGAGAGTGCTGGGCAGGAACTTCTACAGAGGGGAATTACAAGTGTACAGGGAATGAAGTCAAAAGAGTGAAAAGGTATCAGTCTTGTCCAGTGTACTTCAGAGGTGTAGCTAGGTGGGACCATGGGGGCCTGGGCCCCCAAAATTTGCTCTGGGTCCCTGGTTGGCTGGTGGGGGGTCCCCAACCCCTGCCAGGTGAAGGCTTCGTGTAGCGCTGGTCTGCGGCGGCGCCACCACATTGCCTGCCCTGCTCTCTCTTCCCCTCATGTCGGGCACGCTCCTTTTAGTGAAATTGCTCAATTTCACTAAAAAAAAAAAGCATGCCCAACGTGAGGAGAAGAGACAGCAGGGCAGGATATGTGGCAGCGCCGGAGACCAGCGCTGGACAAAGTCTTCAGCTGGCGGGGGTTGGGGACCCCCCCCAGCCAAGGTATTTGCGGCGGCGGTGCATCAGCTAGCAGGGGTTGGGGACCCCCACCAGCCAAGATGTACAGCGGCAGTGGTGGGTGGTGGAGGGGGGAGCGGTGAGAGGACGGGGGGGGGGTGGCAGTGGGGCGGTGACCAAAATGTGCCCCCCCCCCCACCTCGTGGTCTGGCTACGCCCCTGGTTGTACCTTATTGCACTGGTTCTCAACCCAGTCCTCAGGACACACCCATCATCGGGGTTTCAAGATATCCACAATGAATATGCATGAGATAGATTTGCATGGACTACTTCCTTGGCTTGCAAATCTATTTCATGCGTATTCATTGTGGAGGTCCTGAAAACCTGATTGGATGAGTGTACCCCAATGACTGGGTTGAGAAGCATTTCCTTACCACAGCTGCCAAGTTTCCCAGTTCCAGAAGGTAAAATTTTGTGGTCAGTTCTGGTTTTAAACATACATTCCATAGTTGGATTTGCTGTTCCCGATTCTAACTATTGAGATCAGTGCTGCAGGTCCCATAAGGGATCAGGATAGTGATGATCTAAAATCTCCCTCTTGTAACTGGATGACTTGACAGCTCTGACCCTACCTTGTTCATCCAGGGCAGTACTTCTCAACTCAGTCCTTAGGGCAAACCAAACCAGTCTGGTTTTCAGGATATCCACAATGTATGAGAGAGACTGCATACCAAGGAAGCGTGGAAATCTATCTTATGGATGAGCATACCCCGAGAACTGTGTTGAGATCCACTGATCCAGGGAATTTCAAGAGAATCGCAAGTCTAGTTCAGGTACTAACAAAAGGATTCTCAAAGTTTGGAAAACTCCTTAAGAAAAGCCGTATTTGGAGTTAAGGGAAGCCCAGCATACTTATGACTTCATAGATCTCTCTCAAAGGAAATGTGCTATTTGTCATCTTAACACCATTCAACAAGTTTGTCAGTGAATTCTTTTATTTCTGGAACAACACAAACTGGTGTGAATGCATCTGTTTTTACACCTCAAGAGAGTATCCTAAGCCATGAGGACTCTGAAGGAAGATTTCCCCTGCCAGAGAAAATCCTGGGAGTCTCATATTGTGCATGATGATCCAGCTGCTCCTAGACAGCCCTTTCTGTGGTCCAGGGTATGGAAGGATTCACATTATGGGCACTGTTTACAAAGGCACAATGGTGTTTTTATCACGCTAGTGTTTTTAGCATGCACTAACCGTGTAGATGCCTATGAGAATATTATGGGCATCTACATGGTTAACGTGTGCTAACTTTTAGCACGTGCTAAAAGCACTAGTGCACCTTTGTAAACAGGGCCCTATATTTGTTAAATTACTGTATTATTATAATCATGTGACTAGGTTTTACAAAGAAGAATCCTATACAATAAAAAGCACCTCCAACGTTCTGAAGCCGGCAGCGTTGCAGTGAAGCCTGAAGCCCTGAAGTGTTCGTAGGCTTCATAATAGCTCCGCCCTCCACAGGAATCGCACCACTCGCTCTCAAAGCCCCGCCCTCGGAGCCCTGCCATCCTCTGAGCCCTCGATTCGTAGGCTTTGTCATCGCTCCGCCCTCAACAGGAATCGCAACACTCGCTGTCATAGCACTGCCCTCGGAGCCCTCCCGCCCTCGGAGCACAGCTGATCAGAACAGCCAGCTGGCTAAGTTGCTTGCACGTGTTCCACCCTCCCGGCCCTCGCGCCGTGTCCCTTCCGCACTCTGAGCCCTCCTGAACACAACAAAGAGCCGCCTCCCACTCAGTTCCTTGCGCTGCTCAACAAACAACCGCATGAATCTGTCCCTCGCGCTGAAATCCTCCTCCCACTTAAAACCTGACGCCTCACTCGCTTCCTCGCACAAAACTCCTAACTGGACAGACTGCTCTGATAGAACTCCACCTGCAAAGACACTGGCCATCACTACACCAGCACAGCTGCTGAATAAAGAAAATCTGACCCCTGTGCTGCTTTGCCTCGCATGTATTCAAGTCTCCTACACTACTCCAGGCTCCATCACTGTGGGAACAGGAGGTGGTAAGGTGCTGGGCTGGGCTGCAGTGACATTCTCACACGCACACTCTCTCTCACAGACACACTCGCACAGTCACTCTCTCTCTCTCACAGTCACTCTCACACACACACTCTCTAAAACATACACACTCCGAGGAAAACCTTGCTAGCGCCCGTTTCATTGCTCTCAGAAACAGGCCTTTTTTACTAGTTTTTAAATAAAACCTTTTGTATCTTTTTTTACAAACAAAACATTTGTAATAGAAAAGTAAGGTCCTCACTGCTCTTGCAGAATTTCTGAATGTTGACTGGAGGTCTGTTTATTGTGCCAAAGGTTTTGCATCAAAGAGTTTAAGGAACTCATGTTCTTTTTTTTATTAAGAGTCTATTAATGTACATAGCAGTGTCCAAGAGAAGGAAGATAACAGGGAGAAAACATGGTAGATTTAGGACACAGAAAGAAAGTTGCATGGTCCTTCCTTTAAGAAAAATATTTTTTAAATCAAGCAAATATAAAATATTCTTGCATAGTTTGGACACTGCACCTCTTAGGCCCAAGGACTTAATTTCCATCCTGTGTTGAATTTGCCCAATGTCTTAGGGTTCTTTTATGAAGCCACGGTAGAGTTACAGCTGCAATGGCGTGTGGCAAATTGGCCCTACCGCCAGGCTTTCTCAGGAGGCTGACAGTAGTTCCCACTTCCACTGTGCACTAGGAACATTTTTTGAAATTATCTAGCACCGGGGGCTTACCCAGCCATAATTGGGCAGCATTGTGCACTGCCCAGTTACCGCCGGGTTTGCGCAGGAACCCTTACTGTCTCCTAAATTGGTGGCAGAAAGGGCTCCGGGAGTAAAAGGCCGATGTGCTGACTTAGGGCGTCTTTTACTAAGGCATGAACACGTTTTTAGTGCATGCTAAAATTGTGGGCGCACTAAACGTTAGAGATGCCCATAGGAATGCATTGGCGGCTCTAATGTTTAGCGTGCCCACAATTTTAGCATGCGCTAAAAACGTGAGCACGCCTTAGTAAAAGACCCTCTTAGCGCACAACCATTTATTACCCCTTTGAAAAAAAAACCATTTACCTGCTGCGGTAAAAGGGGCCTCAGCGCAGCAAACCCATGCGCTGATACCACCTTGGGCCCTCTTTTACCACAGCTCGGTAAAAGGACCCCTTAATTTCTTGCAACTAATAGCTTAAAACAAAACAAAAAAAACTTCACAAAACAAATATAAGGGCCCTTCTACTATAACACACTAAAATATGAGCTTATTGTGTTTTAATGTGGACTTTTCCCACGTGCTAAGCCCGTATTTTATGCATCAGTATATTCAGGATTTTTCTGTCTTTGGTCCCATGCTAATTTTTCCATTAGCGTATGTGACTTTCCCAAAAATAATGCAGGATTTAGGAGATGCTAGCTGCTCCCATGTTATCCAATTAGCACGCACAAATCAGAACACGCTAGCTAGATAACACTTCCATGCCCATGGCACACCTCCCTCCTGAAAAAAATTAGGCAAAATATAAATAATGCATGATTAGCATTCACAAACAGGCAGATTTGCTTAAAATGTTTTGGTTCACTAACTACTCATTAAAGCTTAACACCCGGGGCAGACAGAGTGGTCTGGGCTCCGCCCGGCCGCTATCCAACACCCTCCCTACTGCCGTGATGCTGTCCCCACTACTGCCACAGCTGATACCCCCACTGCCGCAGTCTTACCTGAAGGGCCCTGGTAGTCAAGTGGTCTCTGCGGGGGGAGGGGGGGACATGTTCTTTCCTGCCCGCTGCACTGCTGCTATTCCTCCGCCTGCCAGAGCTGCCGTGTTTTAAACATTGCGGCCGAAACTTCCCGTTGTAGTCTCGCGGGTCTTGACAGTCTCACAAGACTTCTGCAGGGAGTCTTGGCCACCATTTTTAAAATATGGCGGTGCCGGACAGGGGGAATAGTGGCAGCACAGCGAGCAAGAAAGAACATGTCCCTCCCCCGCAGAGGCCACTAGATCACCAGCGGCGTACCTTTAAAGGTAGGACCGGAGAGAGCTGTAATGTGTGGCGGGCATCCAGGCAGAGCCTTTGGGTCCCCCTAGAGCCTCTGGGCCCTCGGGCACTGCATGGTTGCCCGAATGGTCAGTCCACCCCTGTTAACACCCTTTAGTAAAAAAGCCCCAAATCAAGCAGAAGCTGGGGCAGAAAGTACTGTGGGACATCTATCTCCAAACCATAAATTTAGCCTGTGACCTGCTTCTGCCTTTGTAATTTGTTCTGCAGATGTTAGTCCCACAAAACAGGAAATCCTTGGCTAAAAGATAATCCATTTTTGTTTTGCTTTTTACTTGACCCTGATCCTGTAACATAGGCAGCCGTTACACCCTGACCCAGCCCAGGTTTATGACACATACAGTAAATTAACCACACAGACACTTGGATTCAAAATGGTAACAACTTGGGCACAGCTTTATTATATAATCACAATGTCAACACAAACATTCAGTAATACCAGGGTACCAGAGCCAAATTCAAACTCTAAAGAGCTAACAAAGTACATGCTCCAGTCCACTGTCAGAAGCAAAACTGACCAATCTTCAAGGCATAATCCCAGAACTCCCTTGCCAAGCAGCAAGGGGTGCTCCACTCAAGGTGCAACTATCTCAACTGCACCTACATCAGCTTCGTAAAGTTAGGGGTACATTAGCAAACCAGGCCTGGGTACACCTGCCCACCAAAACTGTGACATCCTAAGGTGAGAAAAGCACAAGATCGTTTTGAGGCAGGTGGGAGGGATGTATTCCATTCCTGGCTGCTCGGCTCAAGATGGCCTCTGGGGACTTAAAAAGCCAGCACCTGCAGGTCTGCCCTTCCAGCAGGGATCTGGCTGTGGTGGGAGAGTTTTCTCCATCCCCAGCTCAACTCCCCACCACGAAAATCCCACGATCATCCTCTGGGTGTGGGTTCATCGGTTGTATGGCGCCATGTTGAAGTTGGCTATGTGAACCCTGGGCCCTTCACCTTGGTACAAATCTGGCCCTCAGAATCTCAGACAAGCTACTGCTTCTCACATATATACTGCTCCTCAGTGACCTACCTTCTTCCCTGAGATGGACCCTCAGCTCTGGGGATTCTTTCAGAAACTGTCACTTGGGGAGGAGAGAGTATCCTTAACTTGAATTTATATCACTAGCACCATTGGCTGACTGATAAGTGACAGAGAAACGTTGTAGACTATGCGTCTCGTGATTGGCTGAGCCCCAGGAGAGGCAGGACACCAGGACTACATCCCTGCGGCCCACCAGTAGTAACACCCCTTTTCTCAGAGTGAACTCCATTTACCACTAAACGTTGCCTCCTCCCAGAGCTTTGCTGGGAAGGGAAGTGAGAGATGGCATGTGTCCTTGGTACAATTCTTTCAGGCAGGAAAGGTTTGCCTCTTTGTGGATGATAACAAAATGTGAAACAAAATAAGACACCCTGGAAGATCTGTTTAAACATGAGGAGAGTTAAGATTTGTTGGACAAGTGCAAGAGTGAATATAGAGATTGGGGAGAAAGTTGTGGAAAAGATCCCACAAGTTGAAGAACTGAAAAGTGACTGCTGTTTTTAAGGATTTCAGTCTAGTTCAATGGAAGTGGAAGGGTTTGAAATTATACCAAAAGACTGAATTTATGGTTTTTGAACTTCCCTCAATCTCCCTTGATGTCACTGCTGGAAATGATAAGAAGATATTATAGGGAAATATGTGCACCTGGAGAAAGACAGTTTGAAGATATGTTAGAGACATATAAATACCTCCAAGCTACTGTATAAATGTATAGAAGGGAAGCCTCTTCCAGTAGAACCAGGGGTCAAAGGATGAGGGTGAAAGATGGTAGACTCAGAAGTATTTATTTACATTAAGGGTGGTGAATGCATCAAACTGTCTCCCGTTTCAGGTGGTGCAGATGAGGACGGTATCAGAATTCAAGAAATCATGGAACAAGCACAGATGATCCCTGAGGGAGAGGAAGGGATTGTAAGTATGGGCAGACTGGGTACGTTGTGTGGTCTTTATCTGCTCTCATTTTATGTATCTCTGCCTTCACTGAGACAAAGTCCTTTCTTACTTTTTCACTGCAGACTTGTCACAAAGTTCAAAAAGGAAAGCACACAAGTGTTTTCTCATTGGAAACTTTCCTGGTTACAAAGTTCCTATGGAGATTTGCAACTATGGTTTGTGTGTGAAAACAACATGCATAGACTTGAAGATATAATCCATGTGTGCAATTTTCCTACCTCACCAACCCTCCTTTCCCCTCGAAGGAATGTCTCCTCTAAATGCAGCTTCAAGTCTGCTATTTAGCTGCTTAAATGGTTTTGAAAATTGTGCTCCCCACGGCAAAGCAATGTGCAATATCTGTGCCTGAGGAGGGGGAGAGGAATGAATCTAATGAGAGCTGTTTTGAATCTGAACAAGACTTGGAGAGGGCATAGCAGAGCTGCAATCAATCTTAGAAGCAGATGAATCTGACAACATTTTAATACACTAGTATGTCCCATTTATTGCTAGACATGTAGAAGACATCTACAGAGAGAACGTTTCTTCCCCGAGGATCTTTTCACAGGTTCACCCCATCCTGAAGTGCTCAGGAGGGTTCTTACTACATTCAGAGCTGCCAGATTATTCCATTCCAAGGTTGAGACAGTTTGGCTGGTCCTGACATTGAGTTTACATCCTAGAGCAGTGTGGGATTTGTAGTCTCTATTTTATACATTGAATTCAGTGCTGCAGGTCCATAATTCATCATTAGGCGGTTAGCAGAAATCCAGGACTGCCCTCAAATCTCCCTCTTGAACCTGGGTAACCTTGCAGCTCTGGTCATTCTTGAATAGGAAGAGGGTAAAGGTCAGACATGAGGGATAATGAATACATATCTAGTTGAGGAGCAACAGACATCAAGGCTGACTTGGAGGCAGCAGTAAGAGTCCCCAGATGTTGTGTGGGGGGGGGGGGGCTCCCAGGGTATCAGTTGTGCAGATAACCTACAGAGTCAATTGATTTTGTTTTACTTTGTTAGTGAACTCAGATGTACAAACAAAAATATTGAACGCATAATATCATGCCTATATGCTCAAATGGTTGTGAGGTCCAACATAGTCTGTGGATTTGTAAAACTTCCAGTAGAGAGGTGTAGTAGCCGTGTTAGTCCACTTTTAAAGGTAATCAATAGAAATAAAACATGGAAAAGAAAATAAGAAGATACCTTTTTTATTGGACATAACTTAATACATTTCTTGATTAGCTTTCGCAGGTTGCCCTTCTTCGTCAGATCAGAAATAAGCAAATGTTGGTAGATGACAGTATATATAAGTGAATAAATAGACACCATATGAAAAATGCTAGTACCAATAAAGATGTCACGCCTGCGGGGCAGCACTTTACAAAATCAGAACACTGTACCAGTGATTTCATGGAAGAATCCTTAAAGGGAACTTTAAAACAATACAGGAACGTAAAACCTTTGAAGTCAGAATGATTAAATATTTTGACACCTACCAGACAGGACTTCACAAAGATCTGGGTTTTCTAGCCCATTATAAACCATAAAATTGTACTGCATTGTCACCCTCCTGTCTCCATGCATTTCTCCCTGTCCCTCATCCACCCGACTCTTCCTGTTAGACTGTCACTGGAATGCTTTGATGTTTCACTTATATTTACTGTCATTTACCAACATTTGCTTATTTTCAATCTGACGAAGAAGGGCAACCTTCGAAAGCTAATCAAAAAATATATTGTTATGTCCAATAAAAAAGGTATCATCTTCTTATTTTCTTTTCCATGTTTTATTTTATTTTATTTCTATTGATTACCTGTAAAACTTCCAGGAAAGAGTTACAGATAGAGGGAGGTTAGTAGTTGTCTTTAGATTGTACACCTGTCTTTTACATTGTAAGCTCCTTGAGCAGGGACTGTCCTTCCATGTTAAATTGTACAGTGCTGCGTAACCCTAGTAGCGCTTTAGAAATATTAAGTAGTAGTAGTAGTTAGGGGAGGATGGGTGGGAATAAGAGAGTGAGATATAAGGAATTGATATGGGGTTGTTTTAAATGTTTTAAGACATTTATACTTGTTTGTAGTTCTGTATATGTAATGGCAGATAATGACCTGTACAGTCCATCCAATCTGCCCGAAAACATAAACTCATTACATAAGGTATGAGGTGCTACAACATATGTATACCTGATCTTGATTTGTCCATGCCATTTTCAGGGCATAGACCATAGAAGTCTGCCCAGTACTGGCTTTGCTTCCCAATTACCAGTGTTACCACCTAGTCTTCGCTAAGTTTCTTTGGATTGATTCCTTCTAAACAGGATTCCTACGTGTTTATCCCACACATTTTTGAATTCCGTTATGGTTTTCATCTCCACCACCTGCCGCGGGAGGGCATTCCAAGTATCCACCACCCTCTAGGTGAAAAAATACTTCCTGACATTATTCCTGAGTCAGCCTCCCTTCAACCTCAATTCATGTCTTCTAGTTCTACCACCTTTCCGTTTCTGGAAAAGGTTTTTTTTTTTTGCAGATTAATATTTGAAAAGTGGCATAAATCTGCATTTGGATGTTTTTCTCACAAGGTACTTTTCAAGACAGTACCAACTTCTGAAACAACCAAGTTTTCAAATCTTTTCGAAAGATAGCATGATTGGACTGATGACTAATATAACTTGGTGACTTGTTCCACCACTTGGCTGATTAAAAGATGCTCCTAATTCAGTTTTATATTTAACCCCTAGCGGCAACAGAAATTGCAAACTCAAATAGTGCCATGAGCTAGATACATAATTCTTACCTAATAACATAATCAAATATATATTGTATAATGGGGCTGAACCATACAAGATAGAAAACACCATACAACACAGTTTAAAAACTGCACGAGCGTCAATAGGCAGCCAATGAAGCTTTGTAAGTAGAGGTTTGGCACTCTCAAATCTAGAAGTCTTAAAAATTAAACAGGCTGCTTTATTCTGCAATAATTGAATCCACCTATAAATAGCTACAGAACAACCCACATAAATAATATTACAATAATCCAAATGACCTAGAGAGGCATAATCGAACAGCGCTGGCCATCTATATGGGCGGCCATCTCCGGGGCCAGCACCGTAAGTGGGTGGATCCAACCGTATTTCAAAAAAGATGGCCGGCCATCTTGTTCTTCGCTAATACTAATACGGTTGGGCCCGGCCAAATGTCAGAGTTCGCCGGGTTTGAGATGACAGGCACCGGTGATCTCAAACCCGACGAAATGCAAGGCATTTGGTCGTGGGAGGAGCCAGCATTTGTAGTGCACTGGCTCCCCTGACATGCCAGGACATCAACCGGGCACCCTAGGGGGCACTTCTAAAAATTAAAAATAAAAATAGCTCCCAGGTGCATAGCTCCCTTCCCTTGGTTGTTTAGCCCCACAAATCTCCCCCCAAACCCATTCCCTACAACACTACACCATTACCATAGCACTAAGGGGTGAAGGGAGGCACCTAGATGTGGGAACAGTGGGTTTGGGGGGGGGGGGTTTGGAGGACTCAACATTTACCACCACAAGTGTAACAGGTAGGGGGGATGGGCCTGTGTCCACCTGTCTGAAGTGCACTGCACCCACTAAAAACTGCTCCAGGGACCTGCATACTGCTGTCAGGGAGCTGGGTATGACATTTGAGGCTGGCATAAAGGCTGGCAAAAAAGTTTTTTCTTTTTTTTTGGGTGGGAGGGGGTTGGTGTCCACTGGGGGAGTAAGGGGAGGTCATCCCCGATTCCCTCCGGTGGTCATTTGGTCAGTTGGGGCTCCTTTTTGAAGCTTGGTCGTGACAAAAAAGGGACCAAGTAAAACCGGCAAAATGCTCGTCAAGCCTGGCTTTTTTTTTCCATTATCAGGTGAAGCCGGCCATCTCGTGAGCATGCCCCCGTCCCACCCCCGTCCTGCCTTCACTACCCTACCGACACGCTCCCTTGATGTGTAACCGGTTCCACAATGGAAAGCAGTTGAACCCGGCCAAAATCGGCTTTCGATTATATCGATTTTGCTGGGTTCAGGAGATCGCCGGCCATCTCCCGATTTGTGTTGGAAGATGGCCGGCGATCACTTTCGAAAATGAGCTGGCTAGTGGAAGAGTCTGTTCTATCAGGTGGAAGTCATCTACTTTGAAATATGCCTTCATACTATGGGGCTCATTTTGAAAGCACAAAGTTCCATAGGTTACTATTGGGTTAATTTTCAAAACAGAAAAACGTCTAAAAAGTGGCAAAAAGCAGCATTTGGACGTTTTTCTCACAAAAACGTCCAAATCAGTATTTTCGAAACCTATTTTTAGATGTTTTTCTATGAAGTTCATCAGAAGTGCGTCCAAATCTCAAGGGGGCGTATCAGGGGCATGTTCAAGCCGGGACTTGGGCGTTCCTAAGACTTAGATGTTTTTCAGCCATAATGGAACAAAACAAAATCGTCCAGGACTAAAACTTAGAAGTTTTGAGCTAGACCTGTTTTTATAAAGAATAAGGCAGAAAAAGGTTCCATAAATACCCAGATGACCACTTGAGGGAATCAGGGATGACGTCCCCTTATTCCCCCAGTGGTCACTAACCCCCTCTCACCCCCTAAAAACGTGATGAAAAACATTACTTGCCAGTCTCTATGCCAGCCTCTCATGTTATACCCAGGTCCATTAGAACAGCATGCAGGTCCCTGGAATATTCTAGTGGTGGGTGCAGTGCACTGCAGACAGTTGGACCCAGGCTCCTACCTCCCCCTACCTGTTATATGTCATGATTGTGACTGTTTTCCTTGGCTGTGCTCACCTTGCCCTCTGGTGGCCAGAACCGGTGGCTGCCATAGATTGTCTTGCTGTCTCCCTACACATTCCAGACTTTCATTCTAGTCTGGTCCAGATATTCTGGCCCTCCAGACTTGGTTTGAAGTTTGGCAGCTAGCCTCACCCTTAGCTGCCTTGAGATTCCTGCAGCCTCAGCTGCTGATAGGCTTTATTAACCACCTTGAAACTTTCTACTTTGCCTTTGCATCGCCAAAGGTTGAGGTTTGTGTGTTTTTTGCACTTCTGCCTTGTCTTACTTTGCCTTGTTTCTTGTCAGTATTCCTAGTATTAGTCTGTGTTCCTAGCTTGTTTGAGTCTCCTGAATCCTGTCTTGAATCCTGTCCTGTTTGTTCCTTCCCTACTACTACTTCCCTGTCTGCTTTTGGCTTCCTTCCCCTTCTGTTTGTGAACCTTGTATCTTGTCTGTTTGAGCCTCTGTATCTTGAATCCTGTTCTAGCCAAGCTTGTTTCTCCCCACTTGGTCCAGTAAGTCCTGCCGGCTGCCCGCACCTAGGGGCTCAACCCCTATGGAACGGCGGTCAAGCGCAGTTGAAGTCCTGTTCCAGTCACGCTAGTTCCTGAATCCTGCTTGTGTTTCCTGATTCTGGTCCCTGCCAAGCCAAGTCCATTCTGGTTCTGCTTATTCCTGCCTCACCTGCCTACAGCTTCTACTCCAGTCCTGTTGGTCCAGTCCTGGTTGGAGGGTTTTGCCTGCTGCTGCCGCTCCTTGTCAGCAGCCCAAGGGCTCATGATTCCAGACTATCCTTCAGAACCTGACATTATACTTGTGGATGAAACTGTAAGCCCTCCAAAACTCACCAGAAACCCACTGTACCCACATGTTGGTGCCCCCTTCACCCTTAAGGGCTATAGTAGTGGTGTACAGGTGGGGGTAGTGGGGTTTTTTTTTGGGGGGGGGTTGGGGGGGCTCAGCAGACAAGGTAAGGGAGCAATGGTCAGATGTGTACCTGGGAGCATTTTATGAAGTCCACTGCAGTACCCCCTAGGGTGCCCTATTGCTTTCCTGGAATGTCAGGGGACCAGTCTACTAAAAAAGCTGGCTGCTCCTACATCCCAATGGCTTGATTTTGTGCATTTTGCACTTGGACGTTTTTGTTTTGAAAATAGACCAAAAAACAAAACATCCAAATCACAAAACCTTGTTCAAAATGGTATTTTCGGAAAAAAAAGATAGATGTTTTTCTTTTTTGAAAATGGCCTTTAGATTTTGAATGTTTTTCGCAAAACGTCCAAAGTTAGACTTAGACATCATATGAAAAATTCCCCCTCCATGTAACTTTGGGGCCCTTTTACTAAAGGGTTGGTGGCGGCAATCAGCTTGCCGTGCACCAATCTGGAACTGCTGCCGAGCTACTGCAGTAGCCCAGCGGTAATTCTGCCCTCAGTGTGCACCATTTCCAGTGCTACAGAAATGTATTTCTCTGTTTTTAATCACTGGGGTTACCTGGCGCTGCCCAGTTACCACCAGGTTAGTGCAGGAGGTAAGTGCTTCCCCCCAAAATGGCCGCATGACAAGTGCGACTATACCGCACGGCCATTTCTTTTTTTCAGTCTTTTTACCCTCTGCGGTAAAAGGGGCCTCAGTGTTCTGCAAAAACTCATGCTGCTACTAACGTAGGGCTCCTTTACCACAGCTTAGTAAAAGGGCCCCTTTGTAAGTCTAAGTGCTTTGAAAATACGCCTTTATATATCATCATACCCAAGTTCCTCTATCTGAAGCACACACTAAACATCAGAGCAAACTCATTGCGAAAGATTAGCTGCACAACAATTCCAAGCAGGGTCGAAACAAAGAAGGGTCCATATTCCAGAATGAACAAATGCAATGGAAGTTAAGGGCTTATTTCCAAAACTCACTAAGTTCATTTTAGTTGCATCAGAGAAAAATCAATTTTTCCTGTCAACATAAATATTTTTCATTTCCCACAAGAGGTGGCGTAAATATACATTCAACAAGCTAAAACATGACAATTATAAGTGTTGTTTAAAATCTTGCATGAGCTTTTTTTTTTTTTTTTAGGGGGGGGAGGGGTGGGTATATATTTCTCATTTGTAAACTCTGGCTGCCCTTGATCTGTGATGGCTTGTTTAGAGCAAGGCTCACGTTAATTATTTGTTTCTCTGTCGTTCGCTTTGTCCTTGTGTTTTGTTGATGGCAGATAGCTAATAAAAATATTTTCAAAAAAAGACCTTGTATGAGTTATATGTTATCTATGAAAAGTAGTTGAATTCTAGAGAAAACTATGCATTTCATTCTATGCCAGTCTTATATAAATCTTGAATCTGAATCATATAGAAACCCTTTTACTAAACTGCGCTGAAAGGAGTCATTACCAGCATCTATTTAATAAGTGGAAATGGCTCACATGCTAACCACGTGCTAATCAGTTGGTGTGCAGCAATGTAGTTGCACTAACCAGTTAGCGCTGAGCATGCCTACTCTCCGACCCCAAACACGCCCCTGGGGAAGCATGTGCAGATGCATAAACTACCATAGGGTGCCTGAGCACGCCCTATAGTAGTACATTTTGGTGTATGGGAAGCATGCGATAGTGCTTACCGCTGCTTACTAAAACATAAGAACATAGAAATAGCCATACAGGGACAGACCAAGGGTCCATCTAGACCAGTATCCTATTTCCACAAGTACCTGGCAGAAACTCAAATAGTAGCAACATCCCATGCTACCGATCCCAGGGCAAGCAGTAGCATCCTCATGTTTATCTCAACAGCAGACTATGCACTTTTCTTCTAGGAACTTCTCCAAACCTTTTTTAAAACCAGATACGCTAAGCGCCGTTACCACATTCTCCGGCAACAAGTTCCAGAGCTTAACTATTCTTTCAGTGAAAAATATTTCTTCCTATCTGTTTTAAAAGTAATTTCCATGTAATTTCATTGAGTGTCCCCTGGTATTTGTACTTTTTGAAAGAGTAAAAAAATCGATTCACTTCTACCCGTTTTACACCATTCAGGATTTTGTAGACTTCAATCATATCCTCCCTCCCCCCCCCCCCCCCAGACATCTGTTTTCCAAGCTGAACAGCCCTTTACGTCTTTAGCCTTTCCTCAAATGGAAGGATTTCCATCCCCTTTATCATTTTGGTTGCTCTTCTTTTTAACCTTTTCTAATTCCACTGTATTTTTTTGAGATATGGAGATCAGAATTGAACACAATACTCAAGGTGGGGGTCGCACTATGAAGCCTAAGATTAAAACTGCAAAACATAGAGGGGCATTTTCGATATGACGTCTAAGTCTGAATTTGGATGTTTTACACAAAACATCCAACTCCAGAACAGGAAAGAAGGTTATTTTCGAAAAAGAAAAACGTCTATCTTTTTTTTTTTTTAAATACTATGGATGTTTTGTAATATGGACATTTTATTTTTTGGTCCAATTTCAAACAAAAAAAACGTCCAAATGCAAAACATCCAAAATAGAGGAGGAGTGGCTTAATGGTTAATGCAGTGGGCTTTGATCCTGGCAATATGGGTTTGATTCCCACTGCAGCTCCTTGTGATTTTGGGCAAGTCAAATGCACAAGGGGCATTATTCTATATGAATGACATCTAAGTCTGAATTTGAACATTTTTTGTAAAACATCCAAAATCAAAAAAGGAAAGGTCATTTTCTACAAAAAAGTCTATCTTTTCCTTTTAAAAATGCTGTTTGGAAAAACATTTTGTGATTTGGATGTTTTATTTTTTGGTCCATTTTCAAACAAAAAAACATCCAAATGCAAAACATACAAAATCCACAAGAAAATCCACAATAGAGTGAAATCATTCACATGTTCTAAATGTGTTAAAAGCTTTGGTTGTAATGTAAATCTCAAAGTGCATCAGAAAGTCCACACAGGAGAGAAACCATTTTCATGTATAGAGCCTGGTAAAAGCTTTAGTCAGAAGGTAAACCTCACAATGCACCAGAGAATACACACAGGAGTGAAACCATTTACATGTCCTGAGTGTGGTAAAAGCTTTGGTTGGAAGGAAAGCCTCACACAACATAAGAGAATCCACACAGGGATGACACCATTTACATGCACTGAGGAGGTGAAAGCTTCAGTTGCATTGGGACAGGTAATTAGGGAATGTACACTTTTGCTATGAAGTATGGAAAAATAGCACTCTGGTATTTAGACATATGAAATGATACCTCCTTTTCATCTATAGATCTAAATTCAAAGCCCAAATCTACTGATAAACAATAGACACAAGGCTCAGATGTTATAAAAAAAAAAAATAGAAAGCTTGGCATCAGGTAGAATAGTGGAATAGTGACATCGCAGGAAAGCAATAGGGCATCCTTGGGGGTACTGTAGTGGACTTTATAAAATGCTTCCAGGTACATATCTCACCATTGCTCTCTTACCTTGTCTGCTGAGCCCCCCCAAAACCCACTACTCCCAACTGTACACTACTACATAGCCCTTACAGGTGAAGGGAGCACAAATATGTGGGTACAGTGGGTTTCTGGTGGGTTTTGGAGGGCTCACAGTTTCCTCCACAAGTGTAGCAAGTAGGGGGAGGTAGAAGCCTGGGTCCACCTGTCTGCAGTGCACTGCACCACTACTAGACTACTCCAGGGACCTGCATGCTATTCTAATGGACCTGAAAATAACATCTGAGGCTGGCATAGAGACTGGCAAGTAATATTTTTAATCACATTTCTTTGGGGTGGGAGGGGGATAGTGACCACTGAGGGAGTAAGGGGAGGTGATCCTCAATTCCCTCCAGTGGTCATCTGGTCATTTGAGGCACCTCTTGTGTGGTGTAGCGTAGTAGTGGTTGGTGCAGTAGACTTTGATCCTGGGGAAGTGGGTTCAATTCATTATAAAAACAGGTCTAGCTCAAAACATCTAAGTTTTAGTCCTGGATGTTTTTGTTTTGTTCCATTATGGCTGAAAAACGTCTAAGTCTTAAGAACGTCCAAGTCCCGCCTTGAACACACCCCTGGAATACCCCCTTGAGATTTAGACGGACTTCTGATGGACTTCAGAGAAAAATGTCTAAAAAGAGGTTTTGAAAATACTGATTTGGGCGTTTTTGTGAGAAAAACGTCCAAATGCAGACTTAGGTCACTTTTTGGATGTTTTTCTCATTTGAAAATGAGCCTGATAGTAACATAGGCCCCGATGCTCAGAAGCAAACTCGGGCACTGTGACTGGAAGCCATTAGTGCTGGACTAGCATCCATGTTTGCTGGTGCACCATGCTCAAAGGTCCCCACTGAGGGGAGTATTGAGAGTGCCAAGAGATAGTGCAATAGGATGCAAATAGAGTCAAAAATGAAAATAAGGACATTACCTATTCCTTCTGGATGCTCAATGTGTAGCGCAGCAAACGAAAGAGCCTTTACCACTGGAATCCCTACAGCAGCTCCGAGCTGGCTTTAGGTTGTCCACACAGGCAACCCATGGCCCCAGATCTCAGTGACAGCTGCTCCATCTGCACAGCACGGCCTTCTGGGCCGCTAGGCTCTTCGTAAAAAAGCAACTCGCAGTCCCCAGGGGGGCATATGAGAGTGAGCTGTATATAAAAAGAAGAATCATAACACAGCACACATAAAATTTGCATGCCATTAACGCTGAGCATTGGGAAGTTATTTTGCGGGGCTGTAACGGTGGTATTTTTTGGCGCTGTTTTGTACAGCACTGGAGTTTTGAGCATCTGGCTGATAATAAATGACTGCAGATAAAGACCTGAATGGTCCATCCAGTTTGCCCAACAGTGGCACTCGTTATCAATTCATGATTAAACTAACAATGAACGTGATATAAAATAGTTGATTATGGTCTTTCTTTTGGATTTCTGGGACATAGACCGCGGAAGTCTGCTTGGCACTGTCCTTGCATTCCAACTATTGGAGTTGCTGTCAAAGCCCACTCCAGCTTGTCTGAATCTGTCTTATCATTTGCGAGACACAGATCATAGAAGTCTACCCAGGGCCGTGCCTAGGGTCTCCGGCGCCCCCCTGCAGTTGGCCCTGCCCCCCCCCCCCGAAAACGATTGCTACACTACCCGCCCTCTTCTCCCCAGATCCTTTTCCTTTTTTTTTTGTTTAAATTTACCTCTGTCCGGCAGCAGCGTAGCGTTAGTGAGAAGGAGGCGGCACTCCCCCACCCCGACGTGTCAGTCTTCCCTTCGCTCAGTGTCCCGCCTTCTTCTGACGTCATTTCTGATGTCAGAAGAAGGCGGAACTGAGCGAAGGGAAGACTGACACGTCGGGGCGGGGGAACACCGCCTCCTTCTCACTAACGCTACGCTGCTGCCGGACAGAGGTAAATTTAAACAAAAAACAAAAAAGGAAAAGGATCTGGGGAGAAGAGGGCGAGGTAAGCATGGTGCGGTGGGGCGCCCCCCAGAGGATGGCGCCCTCCTGCCATGCTTACCTCGCTTACCGTGTTGGCACGGCCCTGAGTCTACCCGACACTGTCCTCACATTCCAGCTACTGGAGTTGCTGTCAAAGCCCTCTCTAGCCCATCCTAAACCAGATTGCCATATAAGGGACACAGACCGTATAAGTCTGCAAGGCACAACCCTTAGTTCTTCACAGCCAGAGTCACCATTACGTTTTGCTTTTTTATACCATCCATTTTCTAATTAGAGAACCTCTGTGTTCAGCCCAAGCCTTTTAAAATTCCATCACCATATTTTCTCTACCATCTCCCTCGGAGGGCTTTCCAGGTACTGACCACCCTCTCCGAGAAAAAGAATTTCCTGACATTACTTCTAAGTCTACAACCGCACAACTTCTATTCATGTCCTCTAGTTTTACCGTTTCCCCTTCCCAGGAAAATATGTGTTTCTATATTAGGGTATACATATTCAGGTCTTCCAACCTCTTCTCAGATGTCTTTTGGCACAAGCCCCATACCATTTTTGTCACCTTCCTCTGGACCGCTTCAAGTCTTTTTCATCCTTAGCAAGATACAGCCTCCAAAACTGAACGCAATACACCAAGTAGGGCCTCACTAATGATTTATACAGTGGTATCAACACCTCCTTTCTTCTGCTGGTTATGCCTGTCTCTATGCAGCCTAGAATCTTTCTGGTTCAACAACCACCTTGTCACATTGTTTTGTCACCTTTAGATCCTCCAGCACTATCACCCCAAGGTCCCTCTTCCTGGCTGTGCATATTAATTCTTACTTCCTATCACATACAGCTCCCTTGGATTTCTACTCCCCAAATACATCACTCTGCATTTCTTTGCATTAAAATTTAACTGACAAACCTTAGATCATTCCTCTAACTTTTGCAGATCCTTTTTTATGTTTTCCACTCCCTCAGGGGTGTCCACTTTGTTACAAATCTTGGTATTATCCACAAAAAGGCAAACTTTACCTTTTAACCCTTCGGCAATGTCGCTTGCAAATATATTGAACAAAATTGGACTCAGCACCAATCCTTGGGGCACTCCACTACTCACCTTTCCTTCCTCCAAGTGAATTCCATTAACTATCACCCTCTGGCATCTGTCTGTCAATCAATTTCTAATCCAGTTCACCATTTTGGGTCCTAACTTCAACCTGTCAAGTTTATTGAAGAGCCTTCTATGAGGAACAGTGTCATTGCTGAAATCCAAGTAGATTGCATCTAGTGTACATCCTCGATCCAATTCTCTGGTTGCCCAGTCAAAGAATTCAGTCAGATTCGTTTGGCAAGATTTACCTTTGGTCAAACCATGTTGTTATGGATCTTGTAACCCACTGGATTCCAGGAAACTCACCATCCTTTCCTTCAGCAATGCTTCCATTACTTTTCCAATAACCGAGGCTTACCGGTCTGTAGTTTCCCACTTCTTCTCTGTTACCACTTTTGTGAAGGGGGACCACATCCCCCCAAACCTCGCCCATCTCCAAGGATTTATTAAACAAATCTTTAAGAGGACCAGCCAGAACCTCTCTGTAGCCTTCTATTGTCTGTTTATCCAAATATATCATTACATGTGACAAAACTGGCACATCACATTATTGGCTGCTGCATGCCATGCTACTTTTGGTATGTTATAGCCATAGAATGTACAAGACTAAACTGGTTTTGGAATTAACATCAGCCTGGAATTAGCAGATTTTGGAAAACAAAATCTTATTATAACTTGTCTGCAGGTGAATGACAAGCATACTTTTCATCTCAACAATGAATTACACTGGTAGATAACAATATCCTTTGTCCATATGAAACTATGGGTCTCATTTTCAAAGCACTTAGACTTACAAAATTCTATAGGTTACTATCCTGCTTATTTTTGAAAGAGAAAAACGCCTATACTGCGACCTAAATCGGGAGATAGACATTTATCTCGCAAAGGCACCCAAATCGGTATAATCGAAAGCCGATTTTGGGCGTTTCCAACTGCACTCCACCACGGAAACGAATAAAGTTGATGGGGGCGTGTCGGAGGTGGGACTGGGGCGTAGTTATCAGCCAAGGAGAGATGGGCGTCTTTAGCTGATAATCTAAAAAAAAGGCGTTTTTACCGCGATTTTGGGTCACTTTTCTTTTTACCCTTTTTTTTCACGAAGTCCCAAAAAAGTGCTCCAACTGCCCAGATGACCACTGGAGGGAATCGGGGATGACCTCCCCGGACTCCCCCAGTGGTCACTAACCCCATCCCACCAAAAAAACCCCACTTTACAAACTTTTTTTCCAGCCTGTATGCCAGCCTCAAATGCTGTACCCACCTCCATGACAGCAGAATGTGTTCGATCCTCTCACAGCCTTTCCCTGGGTCAGATGTGACTCTCGGGTGCACTACAGGGTCACATCAGCATTGCATTGTAGTTGGTGTAGGGTATTGGGCTCCGTGATTTCATTAGCTTGTGTTACAGTCTCACGATGTTGGTAGTTGGTAGGCTCTTCTCCCATGGTGCTTTTCCCCCTGCCTACTGGGTCAGAATGTGTCCAGTTTTGTTTCCGGTAGTCCATGAGGTAGTGGCCATTTTTGTAAGCCAGTTTTAGATCCCTTCCATGTGTTAGCCAAGTTAGACAACTTAGTTCTTACCTTGAATGTAGCTGAAAGAGGGCATTGTACACCATTCTGCCAGCTCTGACCTACTGCTAATCTCAGTACCAGGGAGACTCGTTGCCAGTGGGGCACAAACTCTGATCTGCAGTTAACTGTGAGTAAATGCGGTTATTTCAATAAAGGACGTTTTCGGAGAGATTAGTCTTCAGGTGTCAACTGGTGTGCCAATGTTATACAGCAGCAACAAGTCCTAGAGGCCTGCGTGTATGCAGGTCCCTGGAACACTTTTAGTGGGTACCGGAGTGCACTTCAGCCAGGTGGCCCCAGGCCCATCCCCCCCCCCACACCTGTAACACTTGTGCTGGTAAATGGGAGGCCTCCAAAACCCACTGTACCCACATGTAGGTGCCCCCTTCACCCCTAAGAGCTATGGTAGTGTTGTACATTTGTGGGTAGTGGGTTTTGGGGGAGGAGGGTTTGGAGCTCAGCACCCGTGGTAATGGAGCTATGCATGTGGGAGCTTTTTCTGAAGTCCACCGCACTGACCTAGGGTGCCCAGTTGGTGTCCTGGCATATCAGGGGGGCCAGTGTACTACGAATCCTGGCCCCTCCCACGACCAAATGGTTCGGATTAGGACGTTTTTGAGCTGGGCGTTTTTAGTTTCCATTATTGCTAAAAAAAAACAAACGCCCAGCTCAAAAACGTCCATTTTTTCGAAAATACGGTTCGGCCCGCCTCTTCACGGACCCGTTCTCGGAGATAAACGCCCATGGAGATAGGCGTTTTCGTTCGATTATGCCCCTCCACGGGGCTCATTTCTGAAAGAGAAAATGTCTAAAAAGTGACATAAAGCAGCACTTGGACGTTTTTCTTACCAAAACGTCCAAATCGGTATTTTCAAAACCCATTTTCCAGACGTTTTTCTATGCTGTTCACCTGCAGTGTGACCAAATCTCAAGGGAGTGTGTTGGAGGCATGTTAAGGGCGGGATCTGATAGTTCCTAAGACCTGGACATTTTTCAGCCATAATGGAATGAAACGAAAACGTCCAGGACTAACACTCAGACGTTTTGAGCTAGACCTGTTTTAACAACGTCTAAGCCATTAAAAATTGCCCTAAATGACCAGATGACCACTGAAGGAATAAAGTAATGATCCCTACCCTTACTCCCTCATTGGCAACTAATCCCCCTCACTACCCCAATGATGTAAAAGAAACAGTACATACCAGCCTCTATGACAGCTTCAGATGTCATAGCCAGTCCTATTAGAGCAGCAAGCAGGTCCCTGGAGTAGCCTAGTGGTCAGTGCAGTGCACTATGGAGAAGAGGACCCAGGCCCATAATCCACTCTGTTAAGTGTGAGCCCTTCAAAACCTGTCAAACACCTACTGTACCCACATATAGGTGACACCTGCAGCCATAAGGGTTATTGTAGTGGAGTGCAGTTGGGTACAGTAGGCTTTTGGTGGGTTTTGGAGGGCTCACTCTACAATATAAGGGAGCAATGGTGAGATTTGTACCTGGATGATTTTATGTGAAGTCTACTGCAGAGCCCCTAGGGTGCCCCACTGCTCTGCTGTGATGTCTGTGTGGCCAATTTATTAAGAATGCTGGCTCCTCCTACATCCAGTGGCTTGATTTTATGTGGGGGGGTTTTCAAAAATGGACCAAAAAGGTAAATGCAGAGAGCACAAAAATATTTAGCAAGTGGCCATTTTCGAACAAAAAGATAGACATTTTGCTGTTTTGAAAATGGCTATATTTGCTATTTGGATTCTGGACGTTTTGAGCAAAACACCCACATTCAGACTTAGGCGGCATTTCGAAAATGCTCCTCCATGTAACTTTTTAAGTCTAAGTGCTTTGAAAATACACCTCTAAAGTTTATTTTTTTGCAGAAGATGGACTTAACAGTTTTTGGAAATATGCCCTTCCATTTTTTTTAATGACTCTGAGGAATGGCATATGTCATTAGATGGGCAGATGGGAGATAAGAAAAAAAATGGAAAAGGAAGAAACTGAAATTTGAATTTCTTAAGAAAGCTCATCAAGTTTATTCCACCATACCCAAGTTTTAATTAAAGTTCATTTTTTAAACAAATTTTCTATGCAGTTTGAACAGTCCAACATGCAAGCAACATGGTGCTTGTATGCTGGACTGTTTAAACTGCATAGAAAATTTAAGGAATGTCTGCATGATGAGTTTATAATTCAAAAGTCACTTAACCCTCCATTGCCCCATGTAAGCCGCATTGAGCCTGCCATGAGTGGGAAAGCGCGGGGTACAAATGTAACAAAAATAAATAAATAAAAAACATGCCCCAATATCCAGGGCCAAACTTCTACTACTACTAATAGCATTTATATAGTGCTACCAGACGCAAGCAGCGCTGAACATTTAAAATAGAGAGATAGTCCCTGCTCAAAGAGCTTACAATCTAGGTAAAACAGACAGACAAGACATTATACGGGCAAGGGAATTACAGGGTAAAGAGGAACAGAGGAGGAGGAGGGCAATAAGAAGCGGCTAGGAGCCAAAGGCAGCAGTGAAAAGGTGAGCCTTCAGCATAGATCATAGATTTTAAAACAGGTAGAGATGGAGCTAGACGTATGGGCTCGGGAAGACGGTTCCAGGCATAAGGTGCAGCAAGATAAAAGGAACGAAGTCTGGAGTTAGTGGTGGAGGAAAAGGGGGACGACAAGAGAAACTTGCTCAGAGAGCGGAGTTCACAGGGAGGAATGTAGGGAGAAATGAGAGAGGAGAGGTAATGAGGGGTCATAGAGTGGATGCATTTAAAGGTCAGTAAGAGAAGTTTGAATTGTATATGGAAGCAGACAGGGAGCAGTGAAGAGACTTGAGAAGTGGGCTAGTGTGGGCATAACGATTCTGGCAGAAAATAAGTCGAGCTGCAGAATTCTGGACAGATTGGAGAGGAGAAAGATGATTGAGCGGAAGACCAGTGAGAAGTAAATTGCAATAGTCCAAGCGAGAAGTAACAAGGGTGTGATGATGGTCTATATGACAGAAGATAAAACCAAGTTGCATACCTGTAGCATGTGTTCTTTGTGGATAGCCGAATACAAGTCTTCACAGATGGGTGACATCATCTGGCAGAGCTCATGTGGACAAGCTTTCCCATCTTAGGTAAATCTGGAAGCTTCTAAGAAGCCAAACTGCACATGCGTGCAAATTTCCACTCATCACTATTGTGTGAGACCTGCTTCAATCTCTACTACAGCCTAGAATAGAAGATAATTCCTCAGATATGTGAGGACTTGAAATTCTACTGCCTTTAGAGAACACCTGTTATAGGTACATAGCTTGGTTTTCTTTGAGGCCAAGCAAGATAGCATGTCTTCACAGGTGGAACTTTCTAGCTACAGGCTGCCTTCAACAGACATGGCAAAAAATAGAATGTGAAAAGCGCTTCAGACAGACAGACAGACACCAAAGATATTTTTGGTAGCAAAAAGCCTTTTACATTTTATCTTCTTTATTTTTTTGTAGGAAGACAGCATGGCAGCATGGAAATGAGCCTAAGGGGAGTGGATTTGGATTCTAATCCCCAAAGCGATTTTGGAGGATAGACTGGCCAAACGTACTGTCACTTTGGCAGTCTCTTTCTAAACAGTAGTGTGAAGTGAATGTATGATCAGATGTCAGTGTTACAGCCATGCAAATTTCCTCCATGGACTAAGCTCAAGTGGACTACCAATGCAGCCATAGCTCTGACATTATGAGCTATGACATGACTCTCAAGGATAAATCTGCCTGGTCATAAGTAAAGGAAATGCAATCTGCTAGCTAATTGGATAGAGTATCCCCAGATCATTAGTGTCAAATGAAATGAAATAGGGGAGGACTTTCTAAGGGCTCTAGTCTGTTCCAAGTAGATGGCTAAGGGGCTCTTTTACTAAGCTGTGCTAAAAAGTGGTCTGTTCTATTTTTAGCCTGTGAGTTTCCTGTGCACTGAGGCCACATTTGGCATAGCTGTAAAATGTCCACAATTTCTGTTTTCCCATTAATGGCCACATGTTCTAATTTCCCAATTAGCACATGGCATTAGCGCAGGAGCTCTTAACGACAACTGTTTTCTAGGCAGTAAATAATCTTGGCGGCCCCTTTAAGATGCAGTCCAGGAGCGTTGGGCTGTGGCTTTGCGGCCACAGGTCAGCAGAACACTGCCTGATGAAAACGAGGTGGCTTACAAGCAGCGTTGTTCATTTAGCACAGGAGTCAGTATCCTGTCGTACTGAGATACCACATGTTGGTGACTCCCATGGTAAATCAAGGTGCACTAAAAGCCCAATTTTTACCTCACCTTGATAATTTCCTCCCTAAGCCTTATAGACCTGACATTGTGTGGACTAGTATTGTGCTACCTAGCCAGTACAGTAAAGTCACTGAGTACTCAGGAGTATCTAGGTGTCAGAAAGCTATTTAAGCAACTGCTGTAGTGGGTGGCAGAGGGAACAGGGAACCCTAACTGCCCTCTTGTGATACTGTGGAGAAGGAGAGGCTAATCTATTGGTGTATCTATTGCAGCAAAGCGACCTGGATTTCATCCTATCTACTGGTGGGCCAGAAACATCACAGGACTGAAGGAATATATTATCCATCATATCTACAGGGTCCCTAAGAATCAAAGAACACTTCCACTGATCCTGATTACAAAGGGCCTGCACTTGAGTTCTCTGAGTCCCTGAGTCTCAAGGCAGCTAACATCTGAACTGTAAGTGGAACCTATAGTGAACTGTTTTGCATTGCTACCCACAAAAAGGAGATTCTAGTTAAAGGAATTGTGTTTAGCGTTGGATTAAGTCTGGATAGTGAATGGAACTGCTTATTCAGCCTCCTGGAGGATTCTGGTCCCAGCCCTGGATCCAACATATAAATAATGATACCCTGCATCTAAGTAATACCACTATACCAGGCAACTGCCAAGGTGCATCAAACATCCTGCCCCTTATATAAGTCTCCACTATCTTACCAAATCCCTGCTCAGTCTCCATACCTCCTTTCTCATGGTATATCTACTTTCCTACCCAATCTCATCATCCCTAATCTTTCCTTCCCTCCCCCACCAAAAAAGAGTTCCCATTCATCCCCTTCCTAGAGTGCTCCCTCCCCTCCCCCAATTTCCATCCTCCAACTTCAGAGTCCCCACTGTATCTGAAATTCCCTAGTCCTATTATATCTCCCTCCCTTTTTCCACAATCTGTCACCTACTTACTGGAGCTGATCCTTCTTCTGACTGGTACCTCTAACCCAGCTAGGGCTTGACCCTGCTATCAGTAAAATTCCTCGGTCTTTCTCTCTCTTTTTTCTTTCCCATGGCCATGACGCCTGCACCAGAAACATTCATCATTTGAACCTTGTGGCAATCTGTATGTATGGATCCCATGTGGTTCAGTTATTGGCTATTTGACTTGCACAAGACCACAAAGTTCAAACAGCTGACAACTGAACTATGTGGGGCTCCATACATACAGAGTACCCTATGGTTCAAAAGGAAGACGCTAGTGGTGGCAGGGTCACATGAGGGAGGAGAGAGGGAGAACGTTCATGCTGGTTTGCAGAAGGAACTTTGGGGCAGTTTAATCTATGCCCCCCCCCACTAATACTACTACTACTTAACGTTTCTAGAGCGCTACTAGGGTTACGCAGCGCTATACAGTTTAACAAAGAAGGACAGTCCTTGCTCAAAGGAGCTTACAATCTAAAGGACGAAATGTCAAGTTCGGGTAGTCAAGATTTCCTGAATAGAGGTGTAGTGGAGGGCCCAGAGCAGCTGCCCCTTTTGACAGTAGGTAAAAGTGGCCCTGGGTCCTACAAGAAAGCTAAAGTAGGTCCTGCACAATAATGAAGAGTGGAAATTTGTACACATGTGCAGTAGGGCTTCTCAAAATCTTCCAGACTTATCTAAATTGGAGAATCTTCTCCACACTGGCTCAATTGGATGATGTTACTTATCTGTGAGGACATGGGATATGGCCTGGAGATGTTCACTTTAGAAGAGATAATAGAAATTGCTCCAAGGCCTAAAATGAAACATGGATATGATACAGACGTTCAAATATTTGAAAGGTATGAATCCGCAAACAAACCTTTTCCGGAGATGGGAAGGCGGTAGAACGAGAGGACATGAAATGAGATTGAAGGGGGGCAGACTCAAGAAAAATGTCAGGAAGTATTTTTTCACGGAGAGAGTGGTGGATGCTTGGAATGCCCTCCCGTGGGAGGTGGTGGAGAGGAAAACGGTAACGGAATTCAAACATGCGTGGGATAAACATAAAGGAATCCTGCTCAGAAGGAAGGGATCCCCAGAAGCTTAGCCGGTGGTGGGAGGCAGGGCTGGTGGTTGGGAGGTGGGGATAGTGCTGGGCAGACTTATACGGTCTGTGCCAGAGCCGGTGGTGGGAGGCGAGGCTGGTGGTTGGGAGGCGGGGATAGTGCTGGGCAGACATACGGTCTGTGCCCTGAAAAAGACAGGTACAAATCAAGGTAAGGTATACACAAAAAATGGGACATGTGAGTATCTTGTTGGGCAGACCGTGCAGGTCTTTTTCTGCCGTCAACTACTATGTTACTGTGACAGAGTACATGGGCCAATGGGGTCTTTTTCTGCCTTCACTTGCCCTATGTCTGTGATTACAGACTTTTCCTATAAATACTACACAAGAGATGGTACTTGTTCTTTCCATCCTGGCAGTTTCTGAGATATCTAGGATGTCAGTCCCTCACCCTGTCAGCTCATCCCTGAATCTCCAGGATGTCTGTTTCTATCTGAATGGCTGCTGGAGATTTATTTTTGTTACATTTGTACCCCACGCTTTCCCACTCATGGCAGGCTCAATGCGGCAGGCAATGGAGGGTTAAGTGACTTGCCCAGAGTCACAAGGAGCTGCCTGTGCCAGGAATCGAACTCACTTCCTCAGTTCCCCAGGACCAAAGTCCACCACCCTAACCACTTGGCCACTCCTCCACATATATGGAAATTGGCATCTTTCCACTTTGTTTTGTTCTGCAGATCTCTCCACCTCTTCAAAATGAATGGACTGTGTTGGCTTTGTAAAACAGCAGGGTTTATATTTTTCTTTTTTTAAATTTTATTTTTATTAACACTTTTACAAATTCAGTCATTGAAACAGATACATCATAATAATCAACAAAAATACAAATAATCTCTAATTAAAATCAATATTCAATAGACCACATCTCGGAAGAAGTACCACAGTAACTGAGTTCAGATTATAATAAATACAAGAACAAAGTCAGAAGGAAAAAGAAAAATATTCACGAAACTGGGAAGACCACACAAAGGGTGGGACCCCAGAAAAGGTAAGGAAAAAATATATATCTACTTATTAAAAAAAAAAAAAAGCTTCTAGCTGAGAAGGATCTGTTTAAACATAATTGGCACCTTGGTATGAAATTAAATATCTGCATGAAACACACACACACACAAAGCTGCACCACTGCCAAAACATAGTTCTTCAACCGCAATAACTGCTTCCTCCTCAATTATGGGAAAACATTTATCTTTTGACCACAATAAAGAAACTTCTTTGTTTTTGAAAAGAAAGCTTATCCATATCACTCCAAAGGTGCCCACCAGGGTAGCTCAAGAGGTTATAAACCTTGTGTAGACTTCAGGAAATGTGTTTGTTAACTTAGGGGTCCTTTTACGAAGCTGCAGTAAAAAGGCCCTGCGGTAGCGATGGGGCTGTTTTTGCCATGCGCCAGGCCCCTAAAAGACGTTACTACCAAATCAAGGGTTACACACTCCTCCTCTTAGTCAAATTGTGCTACACAACCAAATATATATGACTATTTCTAAATTTTACTTTCATTTCCACATAACAATTATACATACATTCCATATATCACATCAAATTTATTCCTGCTTAAAAAATACATACAGATCAACCATACACATAACTCTATCCCACCATTTCTAACTGAAACGTAACCTGAACATAGAGCAAAGTGACTGATGTCCCGTTATATCAGTCCACTTGTTGACTGTGGATTTCTTGATCATTAGCAGCTCTCCGGACAATGCAGTATTTCGTTAACCATTGTTCATATACAGATAAATAGCTCAGGAGAATGTCCAATAATGGATGCTAGTAATATATTCCACACTTTTCCAAAATCAATGGATCCCAGTCAATGTCCAATTGTAGGTGTCTGTAATGTATTCCACACTTTTCCAAAACAAATTAATGGATCCCAACACAGGCCGTGTGTTGGGATCCATTAATTTGTTTTGGAAAAGTGTGGAATACATTACAGACACCTACAATTGGACATTGACTGGGATCCATTGATTTTGGAAAAGTGTGGAATATATTACTAGCATCCATTATTGGACATTTTCCTGAGCTATTTATCTGTATATGAACAATGGTTAACGAAATACTGCATTGTCCGGAGAGCTGCTAATGATCAAGAAATCCACAGTCAACAAGTGGACTGATATAACGAGGCCCCTAAAAGAGATACGATTATTTTTACCGCATGGCCATGTGGGGAGAGCACTTACCGCCACCCACTGAAGTAGCAGTAAGGGCTCCTGTGGTAACCTGGCAGTATTAACGCCGGGTTAGTATGCGCTAGAAATTATGGAATAATTTTCCGTAGCACCAGAAATGGCACACGTTTGAGGTGGAACTACCGCCGGCAGTCGTGTTGGGCTTGTGGTAGTTCCGGGTTATAGCGTGGCAACCCTTTAGTAAAAGGACTCCTTAGAAATTGAAGGACTTTATCCCTGCCGACCTATATCTGATTAACCAATCTCTGGGAAAGAGGAAGCAGAAACTTAGGGAGGTGTGGGTGGGGGGGGGGGGGGGGGTTCATCAAGCGGTGTTAGGGCTCTAAGTTGTGTTAATTGGCTCTTAACGTGACTTAAACAGCCCCAATGCCACTTTTCTAAAAATACTACAGTGCTATTTAAGTCGTCACAGACTAATAAGTAATGAGATGCAAAATATGCAAATGTCCTAACACAACTTGCTGTAGGGCCTCCAAAGCATGATAAAATAACCCCCGATTTTTGCCGCAAAGCCGCAGCCTGATCTTCTCAGCCTGCAGCTCTGGGTCCCCCCCTTCCGACAGCCCCTGACTTAAAACCCCAAGATCCCCCCCAAAAGACCTGCCCCCCCATAGTGGTCACCTTACTGAACATTGGTTTGGGGGGGTTGTCTGGAGTCCAGAGGCTCTTCCATCAGGAGCAATGCCCAATCGCTCCTGCCCACTCTAGGAATAATGAGGTAGCTCACAAGCAGTGTTATTCTTTTGGCCTTGGATTCAACAACCTTCTGTACTGGGATCCTGCAGGTTGATGAATCCCATAGTACAATTTAAAAATAATTATTAGATCAGAGTTAACCAGCTGCATAATGTCCTTAAAATAGGACATAACACTAGTATCATAGGTGAAAGAAAACAAGTTTTAGGGAAATTAAATAACTGCAAGTTCCTTGCTCTAATATATTTTCTACTTGTTTATGCAGATCCCAAGTTTCCTTTATTCAGGCCAAATCCCTTGCATGTACTGCAGAAAATTTCCCCAATGTTTTACTGTGCCTGCAGTAATCATGCAGTGGAGAAGTAGCCTAATGGTTAATACTGTGGCCTGAGACCCTAGGAAATGGGATTTGATTCCCGCTGCAGGTTCAAAATACGTATCCTACTATATAAATGAAGAGTAACCAATGTGCCATGCATGCGCAGAACAGCTGTTATGTGCATGCGCGGCACGTCACAGATCACTCCCGACGTTGTTAGAGGCAAGACCAGATCGACCCTGCCGGGCAAATCAAGAGCCAGCACGCGGACGATCCCACCAGGACAGTCACCTGAGGGCATGTCGGCAGCTCAGTAACTCTCAAAGAATATTGCCATTATCAGGATAATTACCTGCTCTCCCCTCCCTCCACCCACAGAACTTTAACGTCTCGCTTCCCAGAAGTAACCACTGGGTCCGGTGCAAGATTGGAGAGGCTGTAGGCAGCAGCAGTGGTTCTCTCTCCTTATACTTGCTCCTGTCAGCCCTCCGATTTTTGCCTTTAGCTCTGCAGCTATGAAGTCATGCTGTTCCTTTCAGCTGCTCAAAGCCTTTCTAGCGTCCTGCCTCTTCTAACAGAACTTCCTGTTTCCAGGCAGGACGCTACAGCGGTTTTGGGCGATTGAAAGAAGAAGCATGCTTGCAGCACTAAAGCCAAAGTCGGAGGGCTGAGAGGAGCAGGTATAAGAAGAGAGAGAACGTGGACTGGGGGGGGGGGGGGGGGGAGGAGTGAGGGTTCAGGAGTGAACAGAGAGAGAGAAAGGGGACCACGGGGAGGGGTAGGGATTCAGGGGAGCAGGAAAAATTGCTGGTAGAAGGAGGGCAAAGAGAGAGATGTTTGAGAAGAACAGATGCTGGAAATAGGGGATGAAAAAACCAAGGGAGACTGTGGTCATGGAGTGGAAGGGAGAAATGGTGATCATGGAGGGCAGGGGAGAGCTGGTGCCCATGGAGGGGAAGTAAAGGGAAAACAGGAGAAAACAGGAGGAGACTGTGATCGGGAAGGGGGAGAAATGGTGCCCATGGAGGGGAAGGGACCGGGAGAGAAGACAGCCAGGAGGAGATGGTCATACACACTCACTCTCTCTCTCTGAACTCACTCTCACAACATCTCTTTCAGACAGGCGCACACACACACACACACTTTCTTTCTCTCTCTCTCACACACACTCACTCTCTCTCACACACACTCACTCTCTCTCTCTCACACACACAAAATATTACCTCCTGTACTTTTACAAGACGAACAGTAGCAGGGAGAAACTTATCTCCTCCTTCTTTGACTCTCTCTCTCTTTCAGACAGACGCACACACACACACTTTCTCTGTCTCTCTCTCTCACACACATGCACACACACATACACATACACACACTCTCTCTGAACTCACTCACACTCTCTCTTTCAGACTGGCGCACACACACACACTTTCTCTCTCTCACACATACACACTCACTCACTCTCTCTCTCTCTCTCTCTCTCTCTCTCTCTCTCTCACACACACACACACAAAATATTACCTCCTGTACTTTTACAAGACAAACAGAAGCAGGGAGAAATTTATCTTCTCCTTCTTTGACTCTCTCTCTCTTTCAGACAGATGCATACACACACACTTTCTCTGTCTCTCTCACACACATAAACACTCACTCTCTCTCTGAACTCACTCTCACACTCTCTCTCTCTTTCAGACAAGCGCACACACACTTTCTCTCACACACTCACTCTCTCTCTCTCTCTCACACACACACACACACACACACAAAATATTACCTCCTGTACTTTTACAAGACAAGCAGAAGCAGGGAGAAATTTATCTTCTCCTTCCTTGACTCTCTCTCTCTTTCAGACAGACGCACACACATACACACACTTTCTCTGTCTCTCTCTCACACACACACTCTCTCTCTCTCTCTCTCTCTCTCTCTCTGAACTCACTCTCACACTCTCTCTTTCAGACAGGCGCACACACACACTCTCTCTCTCTCTCACACACACACACTCACTGTCTCTCTCTCTCTCTCTCTCACACACACACACACAAAATATTACAACAATAAGGGAATTACATTTCACAAAAAATGTTTGCATCTTATTAGCTTTGAGCATTAGGGCATTGTTCTTCTGCGCTGTTCTTGCGGTATTTTTATGGCGCTATTCTGAACAGCGCCAGAGTTTTGATCATTGGCCCCTTAATGACTCAGATATGTATTTCACTTTTTTTGTTGTAAATTTTACTGTGAATCTTAAAGGGCAATTTTATAAATAGATGTGCATGGAAATGCACCTTAATTGGCACTTACGCAAATGGCTCCTTCTACAAGCCACTGTAGTGATTCCCGGCACGGCAAATGCAACAAAGTCCATTCAGTTTCTTTGGGCTTTGTCGCAGCATGGGAATCACTATCGCAATTTTGTAAAAGGAGCCCTATGTGCTATTCTATAAGGTAGCGAATAAATGTTATGGAGTGTAACTGCAAGGGGGTGTAGACATGGGCAGATATAAGTTCATCTTGCCTTTTATTCTGATATATTTCACTTTTACCCTCTAATAATATTCTGTATTCCTTTTACTATGTAAGCCGCATTGAACCTGCTTTGAGTGGAAAAGTGCGGGGTACAAATGTAATAATAACAATAATAATAATAATAATAATAACATAAGAATAGCCATACTGGGTCAGACCAATGGTCCATCTAGTCCTGTAACCTGTTTCCAACAGTGGCCAGTTCAGGTCACAAGTACCTGGCAGAAACCCAAATAGTCACAGCATTCCATGCTACCAATCCCAGGGCAAGCAGTGGCTTCCCCATGTCTATGTCAATAGCAGACTATGGACTTTTCCTCCAGGAATTTGTCCAAACCTTTTTTAAACCCAGATACGTTAACTACTGTTACCACATCCTATTCATTGAATGAAAAAAATATTTTCTCCTATTTCTTTTAAAAGTATTTCCATGTAATTTCATTGAGTGTCCCCTAGACTTTTTACTTTTTGAAAGGTTAAAATTAATTCACTTCTACTCATTCTATACCACTCAGGATTTTGTAGAACTCAATCATATCCCCACTCAGCCCTCTCTTTTCCAAACTAAACCTCTTTAGCCTTTCATATGAGATGAGTTCCATACCCTTTATCATTTTAGTTGCTCTTCTTTTAACCTTTTCTAATCCCACTATCCTGCTTATAATCGAAAGAGAAAAACGCCTATATTGAGACCCAAATCGGGAGATGGGCGTCTTTCTCCCGTGGGCGGCCAAATCGGTATAATCGAAAGCCGATTTTGGGCGTTTCCAACTGCAATCCGTCACGGAAACGGGTAAAGTTGACGGGGGCGTGTCGGAGGCATGGTGAAGGTGGAGCTGGGGCGTGGTTATCGGCCAAGGAGAGATGGGCGTCTTTAGCTGATAATCAAAAAAAAGGCGTTTTTACCGCGATTTTGGGTCATTTTTTTTGGACCCTTTTTTTTCACGAACAAGTCCCAAAAAAGTGCCCCAACTGACCAGATGACCACTGGAGGGAATCGGGGATGATCTCCCCGGACTCCCCCAGTGGTCACTAACCCCCTCCCATCAAAAAAAATCCACTTTAATAACTTTTTTTCCAGCCTCTAAGCCAGCCTCAAGTGCCGTACCCACCTCCATGACAGCAGAATGTGTTCTATCCTTTGACAGCCTTTCCCTGGTTCTGATGTGGCTCTCGGGTGAGTGTGACAACTTTTCTGTTATGCGCACTGCAGTGTCACATCAGCAATGCATTGTGGTGGGTGTAGGGTATTGGGCTCAATGATTCCACTAGCTTGTGTTCAATGCTCACGATGTTGGTAGTTGGTAGGCTCTACTCCCGTGGTGCTTTTCCCTCTGCTTACTGGGTCAGAGTGTGCCCTGTTTTGTTTCCGGTAGTCCATGAGGTAGTGGCCATTTTTGTAAGCCAGTTTTAGATCCCTTTCACGTGTTAGCCACGTTACAGAACTTAGTTCTTACCTTGAATGTGGCTGAAAGAGGGCATTGTACACCATTCTGCCAGCTCTGACCTACTGCTAATCTCAGTACCAGGGAGACTCGTTGCCAGTGGGGCACAACCTCTGATCTGCAGTTAACTGTGAGTAAATGCGGTTATTCCAATAAAGGACATTTTCGGAGAGATTAGTCTTCAGGTGTCAACTGGTGTGCCAATGTTATATAGCAGCAACAAGTCCTAGAGGCCTGCGTGTATGCAGGTCCCTGGAGCACATTTAGTGGGTACCGCAGTGCACTTCAGCCAGGTGGACCCAGGCCCATCCCCCCCTACCTGTAACACTTCTGCTGGTAAATGGGAGGTCTGCAAAACCCACTGTACCCACATGTAGGTGCCCCCTTCACCCCTAGGAGCTATGGTAGTGTTGTACATTTGTGGGTAGTGGGTTTTGGGGGAGGGGGGTTGGGTGCTCAGCACCCGTGGTAAGGGAGCTATGCATGTGGGAGCATTGTCTGAAGTCCACCGCACTGACCTCTAGGGTGCCCAGTTGGTGTCCTGGCATGTCAGGGGGGGCGAGTGTACTATGAATCGTGGCCCCTCCCATGACCAAATGGCTCGGATTAGGACGTTTTTGAGCTGGGCGTTTTTAGTTTCCATTATCACTAAAAAAAACAAACGCCCAGCTGAAAAACATCCACTTTTTCGAAAATACAGTCTGTCCCGCCTCTTCACGTACCCATTTTCGGACATAGACGCCTATGGAAATAGGCGTTCGCGTTCGATTATGCTCCTCCACATCTTTTTTGAGATATAGCGACCAGAACTGAATGCAATCAGGGCTGCCGAGAGACTGAACCGGGCCCGGGGCAGGGCCACTGCCACCCCCAAGGATCGCCACTGCTGCTGCCCTCCCCCCCAGGATTACACCTACTGCCCCCCCTTGCCGCATCTCCAAATACCTTGGATGGCAGGAATCCTCAAGCACCGTCAGCAGAAGAAGTCTTCCTCCAGCGCTGTTCTTCACTCTGCCGCATTGCCTGCCCTGCCCTGCGGCTTTTTTTTCTCTCACGTTGTGCATACTCGGTTTCAAAACTGAGCATGCACGACCTGAGGGGAAAAGCAGCCGCCAAACCAGAAGCCCCAGGCCAAAGCCCTGTGTCTGCTCCTCCCCAGCCTCCAAGAGGGGCCCAGCACCCGGTGCTGGAGTTTTCTCTCTCGTACTCCTGTCGGGATGCTATTACCCGGGTCCCGTCAGAAACAGAAGAGAGAGAGAGACCTCGGCGCTGGGCACACCTTGGAGGCCAGGCTTGGGTAAATTTATCCCCCCCCCCCCCCCCCCGCCCCTCCTCAGCAGCCCTGAACGCAATAAAAGTGGTGTTGCACCATGGTCTTATTTACCATCCCTTTCCTAATAATTCCTAGCATCCTGCTTGCTACCGCACACTGGGCATGGTGCCAACTTACGCACAAAACAAAGTGGTGAAAGCAGAATGAAGTCCAAATGTCTATATTTTTTCACAGCTTTCATCTCCACTGTTTCTTATTATACATCACTGTAGAACATCATCTTACAGTTGAATACACTCCATATATATTAGTCTCTATGACGTACACCATCACGTCACTCCTTTTCTCCTTTTTTTGGCGCAGTATTTTTTCTAAGTAGTTTGTTGTGCCCTCCCTCGGAGAGACTGCTCACTTCTGCATGCAGGTTTGCTTTTACTTTTTACTTTTTTATGTTGATTTTACGTTTTTATGCTCCCCTAGACACTGTCTAGCATTTGTCCTCTTTTTTCTTTCTCACTGCCGGCCTCAGTTATTATACCGTATTGGTTTTCATACAGCTTTTTTGTTCCAGCTTTTTTCTCCGCACTGTTCCTTTACCCCGCTTCACTTTCCCGCGGCGTTCTTTCACTTCTCCCTTTTACTTCTCCTTTCTTTGGTCTGCCCACAGATGTAGCCATTAAGATATTTTTGATTCACAATATATACCACTCTGCTTCTAGCTTTGGACTATTTGTCATATGGTAGACTTGTCCCCTTTCTAGTTTTGGTGTCTGACTTTGTTTTTTTAAATATGCATTTTTATATATGCATTTTTTCCTTGGTAGTTAGTTCTGTCGGCACATCTGGGTTTTTATGTTTTATCTGCTGTTTTGTTCTTTGAGACACACGGTTACCCCAATTTGGTACCCTATTTTTGGACATGCATTATGGCACTCTTTTTGTCATCTCATTTTGGCTTTCATGGTTTTTTATGCTTTTTCATTCTCATTTTTTAATTTTCACTTTTATGCTTGGCTTTATGAGAAGTCCTTATGTCGCCATCTTTACTCTTGGGTGCTTCTATATGTGATTGTTTTTTTACTCTTGTTTTTTCACCACTTTTCATTTAGTTGCACATTGCTCGGCAGGAGTTCTTATATCTTAGATGCATATGATTTTTCATGATTATACTTCCATACAGCACTGTCTTCCGATATGCATGAGCACTGGAGGGTATAATTAATTTGCTTTTTTGTGCTCTCATTCTAGCATATTATGCTCCAGCATTCTTATGGGTTTCATACTCTCTGTGATGCTCCTTAATTTCAAACATATTGGTATGTATGGTATCCTTTGTTTTTCTTTCCAATCACCACTTGTTTTGTTTCTCCTTACCATTTTACACCAGACACATCATCACCCACTTCATCATATATCTCCTTTTGTGATGGTGTCTGCATTACCATTCTAATTTTACGTTTGCTCATTTATTTATTTATTAATGTAACTGTGTTTATAATAACAGTTTTGATTTGTATCATTGTTTGACTATTTATATTGTTATGCTGTGTGTGTTTTTAATTACTATTTTTGGTTTTAATTTTAATTTTAACTTTGTCTTTAATTTTGCTTTCTATGTTTTTAGACTCCTGAAGAAGGCTTGTTGCCGAAACACGGTCCATGTAGGGTCTTTTGGGTCTGTTGACTCTTTGCGAATAAACATTTTGGACGCTCTTGCTCCTTGTTTGCACTAGTCATTTGGACTTCGTTCTGCTTTCACCCCTTTGTTTAGTGCCAACTTATGCACACAATGTATAGACCACTATAAGTTATGCGGGTTGCATGTACACGTGGAGGGGCATAATCGAAAGGGGTGCCTAAGTTTTGCTGAGGATGTCCTCGCAAAACGTCCCGGTGTAGGGGCGGGGAAACCCATATTCTCGAAACAAGATGGACGTCCATCTTTCATTTCGATAATATGGTCGGGGACACCCAAATCTTGAAATTTAGGTCGTCCTTAGAGATGGTCGTCCCTAGACTTGGTCGTTTCTGATTTTCGGCGATAATGGAAACCAAGGACGCCCATCTCAGAAGCAACCAAATGCAAGCCCTTTGGTCGTGGGACAAGCCAGCATTCGTAGTGCACTGGTCCCCCTGACATGCCAGGACACCAACCAGCACCCTAGGGGGCACTGCAGTTGACTTCATAAATTGCTCCCAGGTACATAACTCCCTTACCTTGTGTGCTGAGCCCCCCAAAACCCACTACCCACAACTGTACACCACTACCATAGCCCTTACGAGTGAAGGGGGGCACCTAGATGTGGGTACAGTGGGTTTCTGGTGGGTTTACCACCACAAGTGTAACAGGTGGGGGGGGGGATGGGGCTGGGTCCGCCTGCCTGAAGTGCACTGCACCCACTAAAACTGCTCCAGGGACCTGCATACTGCTGTGATGGACCTGAGTATGACATTTGAGGCTGGTATAGAGGCTGGCACAAAATATTTTTAAAGATTTTTTTTGAGGGTGGGAGGGGGTAAGTGACCACTGGGGGAGTAAGGGGAGGTCATCCCCAATTCTCTCCGGTGGTCATCTGGTCAGTTCGGGCACCTTTTTCTGCCTTGGTCGTAAGAAAAACAGGACAAGTAAAGTCATCCAAGTGCTCGTCAGGGACGCCCTTTTTTTTCCATTATGGGTTGAGGACGTCCATGTGATAGGCACGCCCAAGTCCCACCTTCACTACGCTTCTGACACGCCCTTGTGAAGTTTGGTTGTCCCTGCGACGGAAAGCAGTTGGGGATGTCCAAAATCAGCTTTTAATTATACTGATTTGGACGACCCTGTGAGGAAGACGCCCATCTTCCGCTTTGTGTCGAAAGATGGACGTTTTTCTCTATCAAAAATGAGCCTGTTATTGTATTTAGGTCTTCAAGTCTCTTCTCAGACAATCTTCAGGGTTACTGAGTGACTTTTTAATGGCATAAAAAGTTGCCTTACAGTGAATCTTTGAGATAAGTACATTTTTTCTGATTGTTATATGGATGAGAAGGGTGGTGGGTTTATTTCTTGACTTTGTTACTGTGTGAACATGGTAAAGGAACAACACTGGCAGTTTTATGCATTTATTGTGAGAAGTTTGGGATTGGAGGATAACTGGGAGATAAGGAGGGAGGTTTCAGTCTTTTAAAATAGGCCACATTTGAACTATTTAGAATTCTCTGTTTTTCTACACACGATATTTGAATGTTTATAATTTGCTCATGTTGCTAATCTAGAGATGGAAGTAACTAGTGAGGTAATTAAATTTGCTGATGACACAGTTATTCAAAGTTGTTAAATTGAAGAGGATTGTGAAAAATTACAAGAGGACCTTATGAGACTGGGAGACTGGGCATCCAAATGGCAGATGACGTTTAATGTGAGTAAGTGCAAAGTGATGAATGTGGGAACACAAACAATAGCTATGTAATGCAAAGTTCCACATTAGGAGTCACCGACCAGGAAAGGGATCTAGGTATCATCGTTGATGATATGTTGAAACCCTCTACTCAGTGTGTGTGGTGGTGGCTAAAAAAGCAAATAGAATGTTAGGTATTGTTAGGAAAGGAATGGAAAATGAAAATGAGGACGTTATAATGTCTTTGTATCGCTTCATGGTGTGACCTTGAATACTGTGTGCAATTCTGGTAACTGCATCTCAAGAAAGATATAGTGGAATTAGAACAGGTACAGAGAAGGGCGACGAAAATTATAAAGGGGATGGGACGACTTCTCTATGAAGAAAGGCTAAAATGGCTAGGGCTCTTCGGCTTGGAGAAAAGACGGTTGAGTGGAGATATGATAGAGGTCCATAAAATAATGAGTGGAGTGGAGTGGAACAGATAAATGTGAGTCACTTGTTTACTCTTTCCAAAAATACTAGGACTAGGGGAAATGCAATGAAGCTACAAAGTAGTACATTTAAAACAAATCAGAGAAAATATTTCTTTGCTCAACTTGTAATTAAACTCTGGAATTCATTGCTACTACTACTACTACTATTTAGCATTTCTATAGCGCTACAAGGCGTACGCAGCGCTGCACAAACATAGAAGAAAGACATTCCCTTCTCAAAGAGCTTACAATCTAATAGACAAAAAATAAAGTAAGCAAATCAAATCAATTAATGTGTACAGGAAGGAGGAGAGGAGGGTAGGTGGAGGCGAGTGGTTACAAGTCAAAAGCAATGTTAAAGAGGTGGGCTTTCAGTCTAGATTTAAAGGTGGCCAAGAATGGGGCAAGACGTAGGGGCTCAGGAAGTTTATTCCAGGCGTAGGGTGCAGCGAGACAGAAGGCGCGAAGTCTGGAGTTGGCAGTAGTGGAGAAGGGAACAGATATGAAGGATTTATCCATGGAGCGGAGTGCACGGGAAGGGGTGTAGGGAAGGATGAGTGTGGAGAGATACTGGGGAGCAGCAGAGTGAGTACATTTATAGGTTAGTAGAAGAAGTTTGAACAGGATGCGAAAACGGATAGGGAGCCAGTGAAGCGACTTGAGGAGAGGGGTAGTATGAGTAAAGCGACCCTGGCGGAAGACAAGACGGGCAGCAGAGTTTTGAACCGATTGGAGAGGGGAGAGGTGACTAAGTGGGAGGCCAGCAAGAAGCAGATTGCAGTAGTCTAAACGAGAGGTGACAAGGGTGTGGATGAGGGTTTTGGTAGAGTGCTCGGAAAGAAAGGGGCGGATATTACAGATGTTGTAAACAAAGAAACGACAGGTCTTGGCAATCTGCTGGATATGAGCAGAGAAGGAGAGAGAAGAGTCAAAGATGACCCCAAGGTTTCGAGCTGAGGAGACAGGGAGAATGAGAGAGCCATCAACAGAAATAGAAAATGGGGGGAGTGGGGAGGTGGGTTTGGGGGGAAAAATGAGAAGCTCAGTTTTGGTCATGTTTAATTTCAGGTGGCGTTGAGACATCCAGACGGCAATGTCAGACAAGCACGCTGAAACTTTGGTTTGGATGCAAGGTGAGATATCAGGGGTAGAAAGGTAGATTTGGGAGTCATCAGCATAGAGATGGTAGGAAAAGCCATGGGATGAGATTAATGAACCAAGGGAAGAAGTGTAGATAGAAAAGAGGAGGGGACCAAGAACAGAACCCTGAGGTACGCCGACAGGCAGAGGGATAGAAGTAGAAGAGGAGAATTGCCAGAAAAGTCTGTAGAGCATTATCAAGCTGGACTTGAGGAAAATCCACTGCTTATTTCTAGGATAAGCAGCATACAATGTATTGTACTGTTTTGGGATCTTACCAAGTACTTGTAACCTGGATTGGCCACTGTTGGAAACAGGATTCTGAACTTGATAGACCTTCAGTCTGTCCCAGTATGACAACGCTTATTTTGTTATGTTCTTATGTACTTACCACTTGGTTTTTGTATTTGGTTTACTTAAATTTTAAAAAGAAATCTGATTGTGACTATACAACAGTATCACTTATAAGTGCTATGATCATACGTTGTTGAGTTGTACGCCTATAATCTAAGGATTGTGGCAGTCTCTCAACTTCTTTATGAGTACTTTCAAAAATTGTTTTCAAATATTATTCTTAGGATTGCATATACTTTTTGTACAGGTGTGCTGCAATCTATTTGTGTTGACGTATGATGGGTTAAATGGACACTCTTTGGTCTTTGGCTGTAGTGAGTGTGATAAATAAGAGGCTGTCCTAGCCAGGGCAGGCCACTAGATGGCGCTGTTCCCCTAAAAATGTCCAGGATGTCGGGGTAGGCCACTAGAGAGCGCTAGAATAGATGGAGGTCGCTAGGACCGGGGAGAGCCCTGGGAGGTCCACAGGTGTAGGAGGTTATGGGCTGGGTCCTGTGTAGCTAATTAACCACTTTATACCCCAACTGAGATGTGAAAGGAAAAGAAGAGAGCTGGTAGCTGAAGAAGGAGAATCCCCCTGGAAAGAACTAGCTAAACCCTATGGACTTGTGGTGGACTGTGTGCTCAAGGAAGAAAAACAGGCTGGGATCACCCTGAGCGTGAAAGGATAACTTGCTAATCTGCATACAATTTGTATACTGAGAACCAGCTCACCCTGAGTGAGAAAGGAGCCCAGGAGCTTGAGGTTGGATTGCTCAGGATGCTGGGAAGAGACTGTTTGGAGTCCTGTTCAGAGGCCATAGGCCTGCTGGAGAGCGGGCGCAGAAGCTTTGTCTTCACATGAGGCAGCACTATTGTTGAAACTGACTTACATGGGTTTTATGTTTTCTATTCCAGAATCAATTGTCCTGTAAACACACAACTGTTGTGCAGTATAACTTTCTTAAGAGCTTGTAGAGGCTGCTGTTCCTCATGTTTTACTGGGATTTATTAACTGCCTTTATGAAGAGTTTCACCAAGGTGGTGTACAGCAGGTCCACTTTAACATACAACTTACAATTTCATTAACAATATAATAACATTTGGGAATAAGACTTTTTTCAGATATGTAAGAGACAGGAGGAAGTGCCATAATAGCATTGTGAGACTCAAAGCTGAAGGAGAGAAATATGTGGAAGATGATACGGGTAAAGCTGAACTGCTTAACAATTATTTCTATTCTGTGTTCACGGATGAAAGACCTGGGGTAGGGCTGCAGATGGACACCATCACCGCTCAGTAGCTCTTGGAAAATCATCCCATGGTCTAAGAAACCAAAGCACTCTCGTCAGCACCATCCATGCAGCCACGCACTTATCTCCAAGATATGAGCTTCTCTCATTCGGCCATCGACAGGGAGGGTAGATGAGAACACCACCTGCACACCTAGGTGTTTCACCCTCTGACCCTAAGCCATGAAGTTTCGTATGATATGTTCAGTAGGATACTTAGCAGTATAATTTGTGCCAGAAGGATGCTTAGGTGCATAAAAAGAGGGATGACCAGCAGGAAACAGGAGGTGATAGGCCATTGTATAAGTCTCTGGTGAGGCCCCATTCAGTGTGCAGTTCTGGTACGAAAAGATATAAACAGGATGGAGTCAGTCCAGAGGGCGGCTACAAAATTAGTATGCGGTCACAAAAAATATAGGGGCAGGCTAATGAACCTCAACATATTTATGCTAGAAGAGAGGAGGGAGAGAGGAGATATAATAGAGATGTTTAAATATCTCAAAGGCATTAGTGTACAGGAAGTGAGCCTTTTTCAACTGAAGGAAAACTCTGGAACGAGGGGGCATATGATGAAGTTAAGAGGAAATAGGCTTAGGAGTAATCTAAGAAAGTATTATTTCACAGAAAGGGTGGTGGAAGCGTGGAATGGCCTCCTGGTGGAGGTTGTGGAGTTGAGGACTGTGTCAGAATTTAAAAAGGCATGGGATAAGCACATGGGATCGCTTAGGATAAGGAAGAGTTAGGGGTTATAGAGTATGGGCAGACTGGATGGGCCATTTGACTTTTATTTGCTGTCATGTTTCTATGTTTCTAACAGTAAAAATGACCAACTATAAATAAAATTCAATAAGGGGCCCTTTTACTAAGCCGCATAAGTCCAACGCGTGCCAAAATGGAGTTACCACCCGGCTACCGCGTGGCTCTTGCGGTAATTTCATTTTTGGCACACGTCCAATACACGCGCCAAGTGGAATTTGACGCATGTAAGTCATTACTTCCCAGTTATCACGTGAGACTTTACTGCTAGGTCAATAGCTGGCGGTAAGGTCTCAGACCCAAAATGGACATGCGGCAATTTTCATTTTGCCGCATGTCCATTTTCGACAAAAATGAAAAAGGCATTTTTTTGTAGGTGCGCTGAAAAATAATTCTGCATGCGCCCAAAACACGTGTCTACAATATCGCAGGCCATTTTTCAGCGCATCTTAGTAAAAGGACCCCTAAATGAGGTAACCTTGGAAATATGGTGTCAGTACAATACAAACAATACTGTAACAGACAGCATGGAAGAATATTCAAACAACAGAGATATAATACAATGTCAACATAATAACAATGAAACACCTAATAAGCAATGCATTAGAACATTCAAATAGCATAGATATGATGCTAATGCTTTTCTATGTAGCTGAGGGAACAAGTGCAGATATATAGATAGGGGTAATATAGAGTCAATTGAGATAAGTAGATGGGCGGCTAAACTCAAGGCAAAATCTACAGTTAAACAAGATATGAGGAACTGGTTTGAGTTACAGGGTATTCAGCAAGCTAGTCCAGGTGAAGAGTGAGTGTATAGTCAATCACCACATGTATTAAAGGCTTGTGAGAAGCGGGACATTGCTGTGCTAGTTCTACCTGGACACTCATGACCTTCTCCTTTTGGCTGTCACCAACTCTTGGATACATGTTTATGTGTGAATGTGATTTAATGTAATGGTGCACTTATTTTGCTACTAATTCTACATGTGAATATTTCTCTCCTGTGAAAATAAATACAGAATATAAGTAATGGCAGCTGTTTAGATCATAATCTAATGATCTGTCTGGCAAGCTGCCATGGGAGCTCAAGGAGACAGGTCAGTCTGGCAGGTTACACAGGGGAGAAAGAAGAGGAGAAAACATCTGCAAAATCAGTCACAAAACCAAGAAACAGTGGTGGTGGTCCAGGAAGGAGGAAGAAACAAAGGGTACATAAAATTACTCAGCCAAGTAGGGTCCATCTTCAATAAATTATTTTTCTGTATCCTTAGCTTAGTAAACACGGGGTTAGACTGTAAGCTCTTTGGGGAAGGGGACATTATCCCCCCAATATTCAGCTGGCGATGGTCAGCGTTTTTTAAAATGCTTACTGTCGATGGCACTGTGTTCCGTGCCAGGCCGGGACCTGTATAACTTTTTAAAAACAATTTGACCCCGTTGAGCCCTTTCCTGCCCCCTAACAAAGACCCCTCTTTCCCTCTCCCTCCTCTAGCCCGCAGAAAACAAGCAGTCCCCCCTCTCCTCAGAATGCCCTGCCCCCTACCCCCCCAGTCATTCAGGTAGCCCCCCCCCCCCCCCAGGCTTATCTCTATCCTTGGTGGTCCAACAAGATCATTGGGGCAGGAGCGCAGCCCCCTCGCTCCTGCCCCTCATGGCTGCCTGTCAAAATGGCTGCCACAATCTCTCACGAGGCAGCCTTTCCTGCCCACTTAAATCACTTTGAATATCAGCCCATAAGTACTTAAATACTTACCACCATTGTGTAGCAGTGCCATTACAATAAGTATTAAGTATTATTATTCACCAGCCATTTTCTTGACAATGCTCTCTATGGAGAGTATCTCTCCCCAGTACCTGCTTTGAAAATGCAGGATATAATTTTGCCTCTTCCTGTACCTGCATTGAAAGTGCAGATGACTCTGGAAAACTCTTGAGAAGTAAAGCTGGCCTTGTAACAGTAGGCTCCCAGTCCTGATGGTAGGCTCCCTGTCCTGGAAGTCCTTCACTGACTGCAGCCTGGAGCTCACTTTAGACAATGAAAGTGATTCTTCAGGAAATGTAGGGTGTTCAAATCTGGGATACACATCCCCTGTAATGAATAAGTGGGCAGGAAGGAGCAGCAGCCCCCCCCCCCTCTTACTGAGGGTTGGGGGGAACTGTTGAGAGTCTCATGCCCCTTTTCATCCTGGTTGCTCTCAAGTATCAACCACAAATAGTTTCTGTTTAAATTCACTGCATCAAAAATGGAGCAGTATCAATTTGTTATCTGAGAAGCAGACTAATACCAGATAAGTCAAGTCAAAGTGACGGGTCTATAATTTTCGTTAGGTGGCATACAGTAATTTGGAAAGTTTAAAATAGACAGTACCAGCTGTTCTCAAGTTATAAGCATACATACATACATTCTTTGTTTAAATACACACACACACACATACACACACTTTCCATATATTGAAAAAATTCCCAAAACTTCTATTATTTTTTTCAGAAAAGAAGTTAATTTTACATTGTTTTCTTCTAGCCTGTCTCCTCACTGGTTTCACTGCCCCCTGCTCTCTTTCCCCTCCTTAGTTCTATTGCCCTTCTTCCTATTACCCCTTCCCCAGTTTCACTATCCCTCACTATGCCTACTCACCTGCTTCATTATCCCTCCTCTTTGAACTTTCTGGTTCCACTGCTCCCTCTTGCCCCCCCCCCAACCTTAATCTCATTACCCCCTGGTCTTTTCCCTTTCCTACTGCCCCTCCTATGTTCCAATGCCCCTTCTGTATGCCCCATTTCAAATCCCCCTCATTCTATTTCCATTCTGTCCTCCCCAGTTTGATCACCCTTTCCTTAGTCACCTCCCCACCCTTTCCCCACACTCTGGTTCCATTCTTCCTCCCCAGTTCCATTCTCCATCCTCCAGTTACCCCCCTCCTTATTCCCACTGCCCCTCACCCTATGTCCAGTTCTATTACCCCTTTCTAGATACTCATTCCAGATCCATTACCCCCATCTCCCCCTTCGAGTCCCTCAAGCTACAGCTTCACTCACCTCTCCTGCAGCTTTCCATACTTCGATTATAAGCCCTCTGGAGACAAGTAAATACCTACTGTAAGAGAATGTAATTCACCTTGAAATGCTAAATGTGCAACTTCTGTCGCAGTGCTGATCTCCACTCCTGCTTCAATGCCCTTGTGCGGCCACAGTTAACCTTCTCCTGCCAAGGTTGCCGTCTCCTAGATAGTGCGTCCTGCTGCTCCTGCCATGACAGTTCTGTGCTGTCTCTACCTCACTTGCCAGCATCACCCCATGATCTTGCAGTTCATCCGCCTCCTCTCTAGCTGTGGAAAATATACCTGCAGAAAAGGAAAAGGAGTGTAATCAATCCAGCCAAAGAAGAGAAATAAAGGTAACAAAAGGTATATGGCCTTGAAAAAAGCGAGGGCAGAGATCCTTGTGAATGTGGGGCTTGGAAAAGGAAATTTACACTAAAAATGTTTTTTTTTATCCTGAATGTTAAAAATGTAATCTGCATGCTAATTGAGTGGAAGAGGAATCTAAGGGGCCCTTTTACTAAGCCACAGTGGGCTCTACGAGCATGCAGCATGCACCAAAATGAGACTACTGCCAGGCCAGCACACCCTCCTTGTGGTAATTTCAGATTTGGTGTGTGCCCATCATGCATGGATGAATTATTTATTTATTTCCTCCTACGCACGCCAGTTCTGGCAGTAATCGGCACTTGGCGCATGCCAACCGATCACCACATATGTATCACATGAGCCTTTACCACTAGATCAATGGGTGGCGTTAAGGGCTCAGGCCAGTTTTGGGCACACGCTGGTTTCATTTTTACTACCGGCCCTTTTCCCGTCATGTTAAAAAAAAGCTATTTTTTTGTAGATGCAGTAAAAACTGGCCCGGCGCATGTCCAATACACACGCCTATGCTACCACTGGCCACTTTTTGCCGCAGCTTAGTAAAAGGACCCCTAATAGAGCAGCAGGCTAAGCACCAGGGAAGCCAGGGTTCAGATCCCACTGTGGCTCTAGTGTCCTTGGGCAGGTCATTTAACCCTCCACTGTCTCAGGTATGAACTGGGGCCTTTTTACTAAAGCTTACTGCGTGCTAACAGAATTAGCGTGTGCTAAATGCTAAGAAGCCCATTTTATACTTATGGGCTTCCTAGCATTTAGCATGCACTAAATTTTAGTAAAATGGCCCCTTAGATTGTAAGCCTTCCAGGGACAGGGAAATACCCAGTGTACCAGAATGTAACTCACCTTGAGCTACTACTGAAAAAAAGATGTGAGCTAAATCCAAATAACTAAATAGAATGCAGTGTTGTAATATTTTGTCCAGAACATGTACGTGGTAGCAGCATGCCTATTAAATCATCAGATCTAGTGTGCATGCTACTCCTGCCTCTGGAAATACCCAAACCCCCCCCCCCCCCCCCCCCCACACACAACATCTCAAACTAGAGATGTGCAGTCATTTAAGATGACATGGAAAACCCCAATAATATTAGCATTGTGTCTTACATCACCAAATGACAATACTGTCAGTGGAAGAGCATCTGTGCCATAAGGAAGTCCAAAGCTTGTGAGCTGGCACTTCCTGCTGCTGATCCTGCAAGATTTGGTTCAAAGCATGCAAGATCAGTGGGCAGGAAGTGCCAACCCACGGAATGCTGGCATGGGGTGACAGACTAGCTTCTGAAGAGAGGAGGAAATGGGGTCACTGGTGGAGTTCATACCACCACTGTGACCAGGCCCGGGACTGCCACTAGTAGGGAGGGAGGGGTGGAGAGAAAGTGGTGGTGATGGGGAAATGGGCTGGTAGAGAAAAGTCAAATGCTGGGCTGAGGAAAAAATACATTGTGTGCATGGCCTTTGTTACAGCCTGCAAAGGATAGAGGTGCTCACTGACTAACAGAAAAACTGACAGAAAGGAAAAAATAACAAATGAAAACCAAAACATATTTTTGAGGCAAGATGGCATCAGGAAGCGACACTGCTGATTGACTTTGTTCTGACCAGCAATGGTTTACCTGGGTCTCCAGCAGGGCCGGTCCAACCCAGTTAGCGAGGTAAGCATGGCAGGAGGGCACCAACCTCTAGAGGGTGCTGCCGCGCCATGTTTACCCTCGCTGCTTGCCTCTGCTCCTGGACCCTGACAGCAGCCCTGCCTTCGGTTTCCTGCTCCGGTACCCGTGCCGCCCTGGGGGATTTAAATATTGTATTTAAATTTACCTCTGACATTGCAGCAGCTGCACAGCGTCAGTGAAAGCACTGCTGCCCGACGTCTCTAGCTTTCCCTTCACTTGTTCGTTCCCTCAGTGTCCCGCCTTCTTCTGATGTCATTTCCTTGCGAGGGCGGGAAACTGAGAAGGAATGAACGGGCGATGGGAAGGCTGGGAGACGTCAGCAACAGCGCTTTCACTGATGCTACGCAGCTGCTGCGATGTTGGAGGTAAATTTAAACACAAGATTTAAGCCAGAAAAGAGGGTGGACAGGTAGGCATGGGAGCGGGAGGGCAGGGGAGAGAGGAGCATTGATCGATGGACATGGATGGGAGGGCAGGGCCCAGGGAGAGAGGAGAAATTGCTGGACATGGAGGGGAAGGAGGAGAATTGCTGGATATGGATGGATGGAGGGAGGCAGGGGAGAGAGGAGCATCGATGGACAAGGATGGACATGGATGGGAGAGCAGGGCCCAGGGAGAGAGGAGAAATTACTGGACGGGGAGGGGAGGGGAGAGGAGGAGAATTGCTGGATATGGATGGATGGAGGGGGGCAGGGGAGAGAGGAGCATCGATGGACATGGATGGGAGGACAGGGCCCAGGGAGAGAGGAGAAATTGCTGGACATGGAGGGGAGGGCAGGGGAGAGGAGAATTGCTGGATATGGATGGATAGATGGATGGAGGGCAGGGGAGTTGCTGGACATGGGTGGATGGAGGGGAGGGCAGGGAGAGAATTGTTGGGCATGGATGGAGGGGATGGAAGGGAAGACAGGAAGGTGCACATGGATGGAGGGGAAGGGAGAGAGAGGAAGATGAGATGAGGGAAAAGGAAGAGAGGAGAAAAACTGCACATGGATGGAGAAAATAGGCAGAAGCAAGATCCACTGGACAGTCACGTCTGCAGAGGGCCCAGCTTTTACTTATGGATATAGAGCAAGAAAGGAAGAAAGTAAAGAAATAAATGGAAAGGAAGCCATGGAAACGGAGTTAAGAGGACAGATAGGAGCAGAATCAGATACTGGGCCAGCATGATCAGAAAAACAAAGTCACCAGACAACAAAGGTAGAAAAAAAATCATTTTAATTTAATTTTAGTGTTTGGAATATGTCCACTTTGAGAATTTACATCTGCTACATCTGCTATCTTATTTTGCAATGTATAGCAATGTGCTTCTTTCTGTTTTTCTGGTATTGTGCTGCATGCAGAGTCTAACTTCTTAGGATTTCAGGTTAATTTTTGAAGAATTTGAAGAGGGGCTATCTCTGTTCTGCGTGTGTGACTACAAGGCCAAGTGTCTGAATAGGGATCTGTTTGTTAGATTCAGAGATTTTGCTAACACATTGTTTTTCAGAGTTGACAAGACTGTCTGTTCTCATAATTCATGGTCTGTATGCTAATTTGGTTTGTGTCATTTTGAGTATAATGGAGCTGTAACAGCTTACAGAAATTATTTGTAATGAAAACAAAAAAAAACCACGTTATTTTTTTACTGGTGTAATATTTTCAATGATGCCATGGCTAGTAAAAGGGGTGTGACTACTGTAGGGGCGGAGCCATAGTGATCCCACCCCTGGATGAGTAGGGGCGCCGACTAATAGGCTGCAAGAGGGCGCCAGAAACCCTAAGACCATCCCTGGTCTCCAGTGCTTTAAATGGGGAAGAGGAAGGCAAAATCTAAGGCCCTCCCCTCTGTGCCCTAAGACTGCCCTCAGATGTCTAAATGACATTGGAAAAATGTGGGATCTGCTTGCATTTGGATGAAATTGCAGCTTTTGAAGTGCACAAACGAGGGATAGTGCCCCCCGACCCGTAAGTACATTTCCCAGCTGCAAGGACAGTGTGATGGACGAGCAGGAGAGCCTTGGAGCTGCTACCATTTTGAAAGGATCCCCACTGGTTGTTTCTTTTCTGGTGATGAAGCAGAAATAGAATGGAGTATCTGGGTTAGAAGGAACTGCATTTAGTATTGTTCATTAGAACATAAAAATAGCCATACTGGGTCAGACCAGTGGTCCATCTAGCCCCATATCCTGCTTCCAACAGTGGTCAATCCAGATCACAAGTACCTAGCAGAAACCCAATTAGTAGCAGCATTCCATGCTACCAATCTCAGGGCAAGCAGTGGCTTCCCCATGTCTATCTCAATAGAAGACTATGGACTTTTCCTCCAAGAACTTCTCCAAACCTTTTCTAAACCCAGATACACTAATTGCTGTTATCACATCCTCCAGCAATGAGTTCCAGAGCTTAACTATTCGTTGAGTGAAAAAATATTTCCTTCTGTTCGTTTTAAAAGTAGTACCATGTAACTTCCTTGATTGTCCCACAGTCTCTGTACTTTTTGAAGTGTAAAAAATCGATTCACTTCTACTTGTTCTACACCACTTCAATCATATCCCCCCTCAGCCATCTCTTTTCCAAGCTGAAGAGACTAACCTCTTTAGCCTTTTCTCACGTGAAAGGCGTTCTGTCCCCTTTATTATTTTGGTCGCTCCTCTTTGAACCTTTTCTAGTTCTATCTTTTTTGAGATATGGCGACTGGAATTGAACACAATACTCAAGGTGAGGTCGTACCATGGAGCAATACAGAGGCATTATAATATTCTCGGTCTCCCTTTCCTAATAATTCCTAGCATCCTCTTTGATTTTTGGCTGCTGCCACACACTGGGTAGAAGATTTCAGTGTATTGTCTACATTGACACCTAGATCTTTTTCTGAGTGCTGACTCCTAAGGTGGACCCCAGCATCAAGTAACTATGATTTAGATTATTCTTTCTAATATGCATCACTTTGCATTTGTCCACATTCAATTTCACCTGCCATCTGGATGCCCAATCTTCCAGTTTCTTAAGATCTTCCTACAGTTTTTCATAATCCGCATGCGTTTTGACAACTTTGAATAGTTTTATGTCATCTGCAAGTTTAATCACCTCACTTGTTCCGATTTCCAGATCATTTATAAATATATTAAAATTGCACCGGTACCAGTACAGATCCCTATATCTTTGAACCAGCCTTCCAGTGGAGCATGGAATTAATTTATCAGACCTGCTGTTGTCACAATGGATACTCTTTGGGAGGCAATCCAGACCTTATATTCCTCCCTTAAAACTACAACATCTCATTTTTCTTAAAAACTTGATAGTATTTCCTCATTGTTAGCTGGCCAGAAACACACTTTGAGTCAACAAAGTTCAGCATCCACCCCCCCCCCCCTCTCCCCAATCTCACCATCTTATGGTTTGCAGCATCTTCCTGTGAAAGTGCATTTTTCTGGTTTGCACCTGTACTTTGGAACCAGCTTCATACTAGTATCTGAGAAACTGAATCACTGTCAAAAATTTCACCGGGGTGATTCCCAGGTCCACCCTAATCCACCCAGGGCCTTTGCTACAGGTGCCGTGCGCTTTCACTAGCTGCTGCCTTCCAGGTGCTGTGGAGGACTTGCAGCCCATCTGCATATCCTCACAGCCTTCTCCGGGGTGACTCCCAGATTCACCCCTATCCACCCAGAGCCTTCACTCCTGGTGCCGAGCGCTTCCACTCTGTCTGCAACAAACTTTTGTACATCCACGACCTCTTTATCTCTCGTACTCTCCATCTGCTTGCCCTAACTGAGACTTGGCTTTGCCGTGAAGACTCTATTTTAGCTGTGGCCCTGTGTCATGGAGGTTATGTTTTCTCCCATTCTCCTCGTCCAGTTGGCCACAGAGGTTGAGTCAGGCTACTACTCTCACCCTCTTGTAGATTTCAGCCTCTACTTCCACCTCAGTCTCACTGCTTTTCTTCCTTCGAACTCCACTCCATCCGTCTATTCACTCCTCTCTTAGTAGCTGTCATTTATCAACCCCCTGATAAGTCCCACCACGGGCTTACCGCACGCCAATCCGGAAATACCACCCGGTTACCGCAGGAGCCCAGCATTAGTTCCCACCCCTAGCGTGCGCCATCTCAATGGGTGGTGGTAAGGGTTCTCCCCCCCCCCCCCCCCCCCCCAAAATGGCTGTGTGGTGTTTCACTTACCACATGGTCATTTCTTTTCTTCAAAAAAAGACAACCTTTTACCCGCTGCTGTAAAAGGGGGCCTCAATGAGCATCAAAAACACACGCTGATGCTAGCACAGCACAGTAAAAGGGCACCTTAATGAGCTGTTCATAATCAGTTATTCACATCAGCTGGCACTAATTACGGCTTATGTACACATCTGCCTATAAGTTCTTCTATAACAAATTTATTGAACTCTTTTTTGAGGGATAGTGATTATGTGGAAGATAAGGGAGTTATTAGTCTCAAGCAACCAAACCAAAGCAGAGACAGTCCAAAGGAAGGAAATCTGCTCCAAATAATTGTATTGAAAAGTGACCGGACTTGGCCAAGTTTCTGCACACCAACCTTCGTCAGGGGTCTTTCCAAGGCACAAATCTTCACTGGCACATAAAAAGCACAATTGTATGTGCATCCAGCACTGAAGCAACGGCAGTCATATGCTGTGTAGTCAAGCGTCACAATGCTTTGGACTATCTCTGCTTTGGTTTGGTTGCTTGTGGTGTTTACGTAGAGAGATGTGTTTCAGTTATTAGTCTCAAACGTTTACTTAAGGGAGAAAAAATTAGACCAGATGGATTGTAATAACCATTGACCAGTTGCTAATATCCCTACCCCGGTGAAAACAAGAGTATCTGGATAGTCACAATTAATTGGATCCTTTTCAATCAGGGTTTTATTTCTTATTTAGTACGGAGACGGTACTTTTGGCAATGGTATCTAAACTCCGGGTCTATTTGGATAGGAAGATTGAGGTGATAATATTGCAATTAGATTTGTCAGCAGCCTTTGACCTGGTGAATCATGATGTACTTTTGAGGAAGGTTGAGTGTATGGGAATGGGAGGGAAGGTGTTAAAGTAGTTTCCATTTTTTTTTGAAAAAGAGATTTCTGAAGGTCTATTGACAAGATGGTTGGTCAAAATCATGGTATATGGAACAGAGAGTTCCTCAGGAATCACCTTGTTCCCCAGTTCTTTTTAATTTATATATGAATGAATTAGGATTGACATTGCAGAAGAGAGATATTGAATATTTTTTATGCAGATGATATTGTTTTAATTTTCCCTATACTATTGGATTTTACTGCTGTGAAAGTGTTGATGAATGAGGTTTTTAGGGAAATCTTTATTTGGAAGTCTCAGCAATTCTTAAAGATCAATCCTGATAAAACTAATGTTTCGTGAGTTAGGTCTAAAAGAGCAGTTTCATTGAGGGCTATAGATGGGAAAATAGACATAAATTTGGACACTGTGCATCTTCATGATTCTGACATATCTGTAAAGAATGAAATAAAGTTGTTGGGAGTTTGACTTAACTAAGGTTTGACTATGGAAGTTCATGCCAACTATTTGGTTCAAAAGATCTTGTTCACACTGAAGTTATTATGTAGACTGAGATATTTTTTTGGAAGGCTGTTATTTTCAAATTATTATTCAGGTGATTCTTCTTACATCTTTGGATTATTATAATATCTGTTTATTAGGGTTGCCTGATAAACAATTACGAAGACTTCAGGTATTACAAAATATAGCTGCTAAAGTGATTCTGAAAAGTAAAAAGTCTGAGCATGCAACTCCTTTTTTGCATGAATTGCATTGGTTACCTATCCAGCTCATTTTCGAAAGAGAAGGGCGCCCATCTTCCGACACAAATTGGGAGATGGCGCCCTTCTCTCAAGGTCGGCCAAATCAGCATAATCGAAAGCCGACTTGGCCCTTCCTCAACTGCTTTCTGTCGCGGGGATGACCAAAGTTCCCGGGGGCATGTCGGCAGTGTACGGAAGGCGGGACAGGGGCGTGGTTAAGAGATGGGCGTCCTCGTTCGATAATGGAAAAAAAAAGGACTTCCCTGACGAGCATTTGGCTGACTTTACTTGGTCCAATAGTTTTTCACATCCAAGCCTCGAAAAGGTGCTCGAACTGACCAGATGACCACCGGAGGGAATGTGGGATCACCTCCCCTTACTCCCCCAGAGGTCACCAACCCCCTCCCACCCAAAAAAACAAATTAAATAACATTTTTTCCAGCCTCTATGCGAGCCTCAAATGTCATACCCAGCTCCATCACAGCAGTATGCAGGTCCCTGGAGCAGTTTTTAGTGGGTACTGCAGTGCACTTCAGGCAGGCAGACCCAGGCCCATCCCCCCCTATCTGTTACACTTGTGGTGGTAAATGGGAGCCCTCCAAAACCCACCACAAACCCACTGTACCCACATCTAGGTGTCCCCCTTTACCCTTTAAGGGCTATGGTAGTGTTCTACAGCTGTGGGGAGTGGGGGTTGGGGGGCTCAGCACACAAGGTAAGAGAGCTATGCATCTGGGAGCAATTTGTGAAGTCCACTGCAGTGCCCCCTAGGGTGCCCAGTTGGTGTCCTGGCATGTGAGGGGGGATCAGTGCACTACGAATGCTGGCTCCTCCCACGACCAAATGGCTTGGATTTGGTCATTTTTGAGAATGCCCATCTCTAAGGTCGGTGATCTCAACATTTAGGTCGACAATCTCTAAAGTAGACCTAAATGTTGAGATTTGGCCGTCCCCGACCGTATTATCGAAACGAAAGATGGACACCCATCTTGTTTCGATTATACGGGTTGCCCCGCCCTTTTACAGGGCTGTCCTTAGAGATGGGCGACCTTAGAGATGGGCGCCCCCATTCAATTATGCCCCTCCACGTGAACAACGACTGAATTTAAAATGTTGACTTTTATCTTTAAAATTTTATATGGGCTGAGTCCTGGGTATTTAACTGTCTGATTACTATATATAAGCCATCTCGCTTCTTACAATCATCGAAGGAACTATTATTAGCCTTTCCATCTCATATGTGTTGCTGGTTAGTGAGCACATAAAAAGGCACATTATATGGAAGAGCTTCTGAACCTTGGAATAATCTGCTGTCTGACGTAAGAAATATTTCATACTATGGGGCTCATTTTCAAAAGAGACAATGGTCTAAAATGTGGAATAAAGCAGCATTTGGATGTTTTTCTCACCAAAATGTCCAAATTGGTATTTTCAAAATCCATCTTCCAGACGTTTTTCTATGCAGTTCATCTGCAGTGCGTCCAAATCACAAGGAGCTGTGTCAAGGGCGTGTTAGGGGTGGGATTTGGGTGTTCATAAGAACTGAACGTTTTTCAGCTATAATGAAACGAAACAAAAAATGCCCAGGTCAAAAAGTAAGACATTTTGAGCTAGACCTGTTTTAATAATGACTAAGCCACAAAAAAGTGCTCTAACTGACCAGATGGCCACTGGAGGAATAAAGGAATGATCCCCTTACTCACCCAGTAGTCACTGACCCCCTCCAACCCCCCAAAGTTGTAAAAGAAACAGTACATACCAGCCTCTCTGACAGCCTCAGATTTTAAAGGCAGTCCTATTAGATCATCAAGCAGGGTCCTAGAGTAGCCAAGTGGTCAGTGCAGTGCACTGTGGAGAAGAGAACCCAAGTCCATAATCCACTCTAACTGTTACACTTCTGGTGGAAAATCCTGTTGGATTATTTGTAGTAAATAATTAGCAGATTTTAGTACACACAGCTTCAGCTTTAGAAATGTTAATTTCTTTCTTCATCTCTCTCTCATACACCCCTGAATAATTCACTGCTGAGTCACTTTAAAGTTGAAGTAACAAAACATCTGTTTACTCACAGTTTGTAGTTAGATTATAATCAGACAGGCTTATATATACATATTACTATACATTTGTATTATCAGCTCCTTCCATGTGCTTAGATGGTAATGGATGCTCACACCACCATAGATCCTCTCAGGTTAGGAGAGATCATGAGCTCCATGTGCTCCATGTGCTGCATCTGCTGCATCTATCCCCCACAGGAAGTTGCATAGCTGTGTGACCTCTCTAAGTAATTCACATCAGAGGTCACAGAGTAATCACAGAGAAATAATAGGTGACAGGCAATGCATGTAAAATACAATAAATTCCAACAAACCCCTTCTCATGCATAACTGTCATGCAATTATTTATTCATACAAAGTCCAAGCTTTATACGCAGATTCACAAAATGTTCTCTGGGTAACGGTTTGGTCATGATGTCAGCTGTCATCTCACTGGTGTGACAATAGTGTAGACTGATGACCCCTTCTTTCGCCAACTCTCGCACGTTGTGGTATTTCGTTGCGATGTGCTTGGTGCGTGACTGAACCTTGTCATTCTGTGACAGTCGGATGCAGCTCTGATTATCTTCCATTATCTGGATTGGTCTCTTTTCAGCTATTCCGAAATCCAGCAAAAGTTTTTCAATCCACATCAGTTCTCTGCACGCTTCCGATACAGCCACGTATTCAGCTTCTGTAGAAGACAAACTCACAATACTTTGTTTATGACTGGCCCATGAAATTTGTACATTTCCATACATAAACACATATCCACTTGTGGATTTATAATCAGAATGATCCCCTGCCCAATCTGAATCACAGTAACATATTAGTTTTGGATTACTATTGGCTGAAATCTTTAATTTACAATCAATGGTACCCTTTAAATACCTTACCATCCTTTTAACTGCAGTCCAATCTGATTTGGTAGGTGAGCTGACCCTTCTGCTCAAAATTCCTACTGCATTTGCTATATCAGCCCTGTATGTGGTAGCTAGATATAAAAGCTTACCTATGGCTGATCTATATTGGATGTTATCTGGTAAAGGTTCTCTTACTGTTTCATCCTTCAGAAAATCAGTGATCATGGGAGTGCTTACAACTTGGGCATCTTGCATACCTAAACTTTCAATAAGCTCATTTATTTTCTGCTTCTGGCTTAGAAGATAAGAACCATCATTTTGTTTCTCAATTTCTATACCAAGATAGTATGACACATTACCCAGTTCTTTTATCTCAACATTCTGGTTTAAACACTTTACAATGTCCTTGTACTCTTGCTCACTTTTGCTTGCAATGAGCAGATCATCAACAAAAGCTAAAATGTATGCATATTGTCCATTTGTGCACCTAGTGTACAAGCATTTATCTGCTTCACCTTGCTTAAATCCTAAATTTGTCAATATTTCATGCAATTTTTCATTCCAACATTTTGCACTTTGCTTTAATCCATAAAGACCTTTGTTTAATTTACACACTAGCTGTCTTTGTTTTGTATTTATGAAACCTGTTGGTTGTTCCATGTACAAGTCTTCAGTTATATCTCCATGAAGAAACGCTGTTTTCACATCAATGTGTTTGACTTGCATGCCTTTTGAGACTGCAATGCTCAGAAGTGTTCTGATTGTCGTGTGTTTCACTACAGGTGCAAACACTTCATCAAAATCTTCTCCATATTTTTGAAGATATCCCTTTGCCACTAATCTGGCTTTATACCGTTCCACTTTTCCTTGTGCATTCCTTTTTAACTTGAATACCCATTTGCATCCTATAGCTTTCTTGCCAGGAGGTAATTTTGTAAGAATCCAAGTATTATTTTTATCCAATGCATCAATTTCTTCTTGTGCAGCTTTATGCCATTCAGCAGCTTCTTCTGCTGGCATTTTCTCAATCTCATCCCATGTTAAGGGCTCTTGAGCTTCTGCTGACTTTGTTAGGTAAGACAGTCTTGGGGGTGGAACACCTTTGTTTTCCCTGGATGAGCGTCTGACAACAGGTTGGTCTGACCTTTCCGCATCCTCTAAATCTGAGAGTTCTTCTCCAATTGATTCCCCTTCTCCAACTGTACTGTCTTCTTCAATGATCCTTTCTGTGTCTGTTTCCTCTGCCTGTTCCTCGTTAGATACAGGTGAGTTGCTTTCAGACATCTGCCTTGGTATGGCATTTATATACACTGGCATGTCTATTATGGTTCTAGTTTCATATTCTGGATGATAAGGCTCATCTGGGATAATCCAGCCTTTATCAACCCTTTTGTTTTCATCAAAATATGTAACATGTCTTATGCCAACAATGCCAGTTTTCAGATTCAAAATTCTATATCCTTTGTGTCCTGGAGCATAGCCAACTAAAATGCCCCTTTCTGTTGTGGAATCCAGCTTATGCCTTCTTTGCTTTGGTATATGAGCATATGCTGTACTTCCAAATGTTCTTATGTGTGACAGGTTTGGCTTCCTACCATGCCATGTCTCATGTGGTGTGCGCTCAGCGCCTTTAGTTGGCATTCTGTTTTGTAGGTACACTGCTGTGAGAATGGCTTCCCCCCATAGTCTTTTAGGGAGATTGCTATCTGACAGCATACATCTGGTCATTTCCACAAGTGACCTAAATTTTCTCTCTGCAACAGAATTTTGCTCTGGTGTATAAGCTACTGTTGTGATATGTTGAATGCCTTCTTGTTCTAGAAATGTGCGCATGCTTTGTGAAGTGAACTCACCACCATTGTCGGTCTGAAGAACCTTTGGTTTTCTTTCAAATTTATTGCTCACCATGGCTACGTATTTCTTCAGCATGTCTGTGACTTGACTTTTCTCTTTCAGCAAATAGGCCACACAATATCTAGAGAAATCATCCAAGAATATTAGCACAAATCTGTTATTTCCCAATGATGGGATATTAAACGGTCCACATAAGTCACTGTGTATTAAGTCCAGTACTTTATTACTCCTATTTCCTGTGTATGCAGGAAATGAGGGTCTCACACCTTTTTGAGTAACACAGTCTATGCATTTCTCCATTTTACCAGCATCTGCACTTATCTGAATGCCGGTGGCCAGTTGCTTACTGTAAAGATCCTGGATCACCTTAGAATCACGATGTCCCAGGCGGCGATGCCAGATTTCCAGACTACATTTACCATCATTCTTCCTTACTTGCGCCATATGTGAGGCTTCACCTGAAATGTTCAGCTTATAAACATCATTATGCATAAAAGCTTCAGCATACACTTCATCATTTTTAGAGATTGTGCACTTACTATTTTCAAAATGAATCACAAATCCCTTCTTATCTAATGTAGATACACTAAGCATATTGCAAACTGCTTGGGGAATATACAAGACATCACTTACAGGAATTTCTTTAACTTCATTAGACACTTTGCATTTTAAGAATCCAATACCTTTTGCTTGGATCTTAGCAGTCCCTGCGTTTGCAGTTTTAAGAATACCTTCCTCTGGACACATTTCCTGAAAGAAATTCTTACAATTGGTTAAATGGCATGTACTCCCCGAATCCAAAATCCAAGTACTTTCATTTGAATTATTATTTACCATAGTCAAAGATTTTTCTGCCATTAGAAAGCCCTTGTGTTTATCTTTGTCCTTCATACATTTCCTGGTTTGAAAATTCTTTAGTTCCATTGGCTTAGGTGAGCTAGAGGGAGTGTTTTGTGTTTCCTTACACCATTTAGATACATGTCCCTCCTTTCCACATGAGTAGCAAATCAGCTTGCCCTTGGGTGGAGTTTTCCCATAGCTCCACCTTCCTCTGTTCTTTGCCAAGAAATTTGTTTCATTTCTCTCTGACTGACTTTGAGAACACATCTCCTCAGAATCATTTATTATGCATTCCTGCCTTAGTTTTGATGTTGTCTGTTCAAAAGATTGCCCTTCAATGGCCTCATTTACAGACCTAAAAACATCAAACTTCTTTGATAGTGAGGTAAAAAGAAATGCTCTTTTCAATGCATCACACATGGGAATTCCAGAAAGTTCTAGTTTTTGAAATGAAGACATAAGATGCATAATGTGATCATTACATTTACTTTTATCCCTTAATTTGGTTTCATTCAACTCTGCTAACCAAATTGGTTGCTGCTTTGCATATGTAGTTGCATACATAGTTCTCAGTTTATATAAAATGTCCTTTGGTGTATCTTTTCCCTCCACTAATATGGCTTGTTTCTCTGAGAGAGCTTCCAAAAGCATGCACTTCACATAATAGTTTGCATTGTCCCATTCAGCCATATTTTCAGCTGTTCTGTCTTGGTCTAAGCATATATCTAATCTTTTTGCTCGAAGGAGACATATGAATCTTAGTTCCCACTGCTGATAATTAAACTCAGTTAATCTAGGCACCTTGAGAGAATAGAAAAATGGTGAATTTCTTCCCTCAGCCATTTTCTTAGCCTTCTGTCTGCTGTGTGGGGGGAGAGAGAGACAGACTGAATCTTTCCTTTAAAACATAAGTACATAAGTACATAAGTAGTGCCATACTGGGAAAGACCAAAGGTCCATCTAGCCCAGCATCCTGTCACCGACAGTGGCCAATCCAGGTCAAGGGCACCTGGCACGCTCCCCAAACGTAAAAACATTCCAGACAAGTTGTACCTAAAAATGAGGAATTTTTCCAGTCCATTTAATAGCGGTCTATGGACTTGTCCTTTAGGAATCTATCTAACCCCTTTTTAAACTCCGTCAAGCTAACCGCCCGTACCACGTTCTCCGGCAATGAATTCCAGAGTCTAATTACACGTTGGGTGAAGAAAAATTTTCTCCGATTCGTTTTAAATTTACCACACTGTAGCTTCAACTCATGCCCTCTAGTCCTAGTATTTTTGGATAGCGTGAACAGTCGCTTCACATCCACCCGATCCATTCCACTCATTATTTTATACACTTCTATCATATCTCCCCTCAGCCGTCTCTTCTCCAAGCTGAAAAGCCCTAGCCTTCTCAGCCTCTCTTCATAGGAAAGTCGTCCCATCCCCACTATCATTTTCGTCGCCCTTCGCTGTACCTTTTCCAATTCTACTATATCTTTTTTGAGATACGGAGACCAGTACTGAACACAATACTCCAGGTGCGGTCGCACCATGGAGCGATACAACGGCATTATAACATCCGCACACCTGGACTCCATACCCTTCTTAATAACACCCAACATTCTATTCGCTTTCCTAGCCGCAGCAGCACACTGAGCAGAAGGTTTCAGCGTATCATCGACGACGACACCCAGATCCCTTTCTTGATCCGTAACTCCTAACGCGGAACCTTGCAAGACGTAGCTATAATTCGGGTTCCTCTTACCCACATGCATCACTTTGCACTTGTCAACATTGAACTTCATCTGCCACTTGCACGCCCATTCTCCCAGTCTCGCAAGGTCCTCCTGTAATCGTTCACATTCCTCCTGCGACTTGACGACCCTGAATAATTTTGTGTCATCGGCGAATTTAATTACCTCACTAGTTATTCCCATCTCTAGGTCATTTATAAATACATTAAAAAGCAACGGACCCAGCACAGACCCCTGCGGGACCCCACTAACTACCCTCCTCCACTGAGAATACTGGCCACGCAATCCTACTCTCTGCTTCCTATCTTTAAGAGAAAAAATGTGGCCTTTTTTTCTGCCTGGTAATATTTCTCTTCTTTTTCAATTCCTGGACCCTGGGCCCATAACCCTTTTTGTTGGATTATTTGTAGTAAATAATTAGCAGATTTTAGTACACACAGCTTCAGCTTTAGAAATGTTAATTTCTTTCTTCATCTCTCTCTCATACACCCCTGAATAATTCACTGCTGAGTCACTTTAAAGTTGAAGTAACAAAACATCTGTTTACTCACAGTTTGTAGTTAGATTATAATCAGACAGGCTTATATATACATATTACTATACATTTGTATTATCAGCTCCTTCCATGTGCTTAGATGGTAATGGATGCTCACACCACCATAGATCCTCTCAGGTTAGGAGAGATCATGAGCTCCATGTGCTCCATGTGCTGCATCTGCTGCATCTATCCCCCACAGGAAGTTGCATAGCTGTGTGACCTCTCTAAGTAATTCACATCAGAGGTCACAGAGTAATCACAGAGAAATAATAGGTGACAGGCAATGCATGTAAAATACAATAAATTCCAACAAATCCGAGCCCTCCAAAACCCACCAAAAGCCTATTGTACCCACATCTGGAGCCATAGTGGGAAGCAATGGCAAGAAGTGTATCTAGAAGCTTTTAGGTGAAGTCCACTGTAGTGCCCCCTAGCAGTGGCATAGCAAGGGGGGCGGGGGGGGGGAGTCCGCCCCGGGTGCAGCACGATGACCCCCCCCCCTCGGTGCATCAACACCCCCAGACCCGTCTCATCGGGTCTTCCCTCACTCTGTCCCGCCCTCCGCTGACTCAACTTCCTATTTCCGCAAGGGCGGGACAGACAGAGTGAGGGAAGGCCCGATGAGACGATCCACACTTCTTTTACATGCAGGCGCGAGGCGCTGCGCCTCACCACGGCTTCTGAGATTTCTTTAAAGGTAGGGTGCGGGAGCTGGTTGGACAGAGTTGAGGAGGGTAGGCACTGGGTCGGGGGGGTGGTGATGTGCCTAGGGGGGGTGCAACGGCGAACCGCCCCGGGTGGCAGCCCCCTTGCTACGCCACTGCCCCCTAGAGTACCCTATTTCTCTGCTGGAATGTCTGTGTGGCCAGACTACTAAGAATGCTGGCTCCTCCTACATCCTAATGGCTTGATTTTGTGCATATTTCACTTGGACTTTTTTTTTTTTTTTTTCGAAAATGGACCAAAAAGATAAATGCACAGAGCACACAAACATCTAGCAGGTGACCATTTTCGAACAAAAAAGATAGACATTTTGCAGTTTCAAAAATGGCTATATTTGCTATTCAGATTCTGGACATTTTGAGCAAAACATCCAAAGTCGGACTTAGATGTCATATTGAAAATGCCCTTCCACATGTGTTTTAGGAAAGCTATAAAAACATGGTTGTTTTAGAAATATCTGTAAAGGTACTGTCTATTCCTTTTTGTTGTAATTTGCCTGTATTTTATATTGTATTGTAATATTATTCTGTTGTAACCGACTTTGAACTTGGTGGCCAAGCAGGATGTAAGTGTTGAAATTAAATTAAATTAATAACACTGGATGCCTAAATTGTGTCATGTGCAACTCAAGGGGCATGGGTGGGTCAGGGGTATTCCCAAACTTTGGGTGCAGTGTTATAGGATAGGGTCATTTACGCTCCCAACTGCCATGAGATGCACTCATGCATTTACACCAGGTTCAACAGATGTAAGTCCTCATTTCCACAGTTGGGTGCAGGAATCTGCACTACACAGTATGCTATAATTGGCGCTCAACCCGGAGTGCCCTTTATAGAATAGTGCTTAATGCAGATTCTTCCCAATGCCTAACTGTGGCCACCATTGATGGAATCTGGCCCTAACCCCTGGATTCTATATATCGCACCTAGCATTTCACGCTGAAATCAAAGTATATTCTATAACAATGTGCGTAACTTAATTGGCTTAACAAATTAATCAGAGTTGATAACAGCACTTAACAAGTGCTAATGAGCACTAATTGGAAATAATTAGAAGTTGCACACACAACTCACTAATGGACTCATTTTCAAAAGAGAAGGGTGCCCATCTTTCCACACAAATTGGAAGATGGGCGTCCTTCTCCCAGGGTTGCCCAAATCAGCATAATCAAAAATCAATTTTGGGTGCCCTCAACTGCTTTCCATCGCAGGGATGACCAAAGTTCCTGGGGGCGTGTCGGAAGCATAGCGAAGGCGGGACTGGGGCGTGCATAACACATGGGCGTCCTCGGCCGATAATAGAAAAAAGAAGGGTGTCCCTGACGAACACTTGGCCGACTTTACGTGGTCCTTTCTTTTTTACGACCAAGCCACAAAAATGTGCCCTAAATGACCAGATGACCACCGGAGGGAATCGGGGATGACCTACCCCAGTGGTCACTAACCCCCTCCCACCCTAAAAAAAAATGTTAAAATATTTTTTCCAGCCTCTATGCCAGCCTCAAATATGATACCCAGCTCCATGACAGCAGTATGCAGGTCCCAGGAACAGTTTTAGTGGGTACTGCAGTGCACTTCAGGCAGGCGGACCCAGGTCCATCCCCCCTACCTGTTACACTTGAGGTGGTAAATGTGAGCCCTCCAAAACCCACTGTACCTGCATCTAGGTGCCCCCTTCATCCATAAGGGCTATGGTAGTGGTGTATAGTTGTGGGGAGTGGGGGGCTCAGCACACAAGGTAAGGCAGCTATGCACCTGGGAGCTTTTTCTGAAGTCCACTGCAGTGCCCCCTAGGGTGCCCGGTTGGTGTCCTGGCATGTCAGAGGGACCAGTGCACTACGAATGCTGGCTCCTCCCACGACCAAAGGGCTTGGATTTGGTCATTTCTGAGATGGGCATCCTCGGGTTCCATTATCACCGAAAATCGGGGACGACCATCTCTAGGGACGACCACCTCTAAGGTCGACCTAAATGTGGAGATTTGGGCGTCCCCGACCGTATTATCAAAACAAAAGATGGCCACCTATCTTGTTTCAATAATACGGGTTTCCCCGCCCCTTCGCAGGGACGTCCTGCGAGGACGCCCTCAGGAAAACTTGGGCGCCCCATTCGATTATGCCCCTCCACGTGTATTTTGTAACGCACAGCACTTAAATTCTAATGAGTGCAGGCAAAAGGATTATGGTTATAGGCATGGAAATGGGCGTTTTGTGGGTGTTCCAAAATTTACATGCACTATGACCCTCTGCGCCTAAATCTATGCGCTGGTATTTACACCAAATAAAATGTGACCTAAATAGATGCAACCAAATTTGGTCACGTGGAGAGACGCTCAGCGTATTTTACATACCGTGTGGAAATTGAAGCCTATTCTATAAAATTTAGGCATACTTTACTGCACAGATTTTTCAGGCGCCATATATAGAATCTGGCCCCAAGCGTCTTGTATGCACTGGTAATGGAATAGTACCTGGCACTTATTTATGTAACTTCTAATTATTGGCAGCAGCTAAACCTGTAAGTGCTATGATTGTATGACATTTGTATGATATTGGTGCCTTAATTTAGGTGCCTGTTTATAACATTGCCTTCTTTAGCGTCATCATTTTCTGAGGTTGGCATAGCTTTGGTGTTTTATTTCGAAAAGTGGATTATTGACTGTCATTAAACTAATAAAATAAGCCTGGTGTCAACATAACACACACTCTGAGAACAATGGAGATGTAGGGTAGACGGTCCCATCTAGTGGTGAGAAGTGCATATTTATGGTTTCCGAGGTGGCTATGATTTATAATTATACTTTTTATTTACTTTTCCTACATAATTCACACTTTTGTTGGCATGTCTTCTGGCATGTTAGGATTGATATCAAGTAAATGTAAAAGGGAAACCAATCACTTTCAAAACAACTAATGTATTCAACCTAATATTAACAGAAATAATCTTTAACTTCACCCAAAAGAACAAATTTTGTGAGCTTTTAATAAGTGAATAGAGGATGTTTGTTAATTCTGATTATTGTGGCACACTACAGCTTTCTGGGTTGATAATGGTTTTTGTAAATTAGATGAAATTTTAGCATAATATACTCAGAGGGAAGGTAAGATTCGAAGCTGTTCGCCTGTGTAGAAAGCCCCCTCCTCTCTGCAGGTAGAAGTACAGTGTGAATACTTTTACCTGCCAGCAAAATGTGGTGGAATCAGGCAGAGGGGGATCAAGGGATGAAAAATATGCAGGAGCCTTTTATGTTGAAAGCCCTGTACTTTAAGGCAGGTGCAAATGCAGCTGGCCACATTTTACAAGGAAACACTATGTGGGATCTCCATTTGAAAATGGGCATGTAAGTCTCAGAGCCACCAGCCTTTTCAGGTAAATGTCCATAAGAACATAAGAAAAGCCATGCTGGGTCAGACCAAGTACATAAGTACATAATGCCATACTGGGAAAAGACCAAGGGTCCATCGAGCCCAGCATCCTGTCCACGACAGCGGTCAATCCAGGCCAAGGGCACCTGGCAAGCTTTCCAAACGTACAAACATTCTATACATGTTATTCCTGGAATTGTGGATTTTTCCCAAGTCCATTTAGTAGCGGTTTATGAACTTGTCCTTTAGGAAACCGTCCAACCCCTTTTTAAACTCTGCTAAACTAATCGCCTTCACCACTTTCTCCGGCAACGAATTCCAGAGTTTAATTATACGATGGGTGAAGAAAAATTTTCTCCGATTTGTTTTAAATTTACTACACTGTAGTTTCATCGCATGCCCCCTAGTCCTAGTATTTTTGGAAAGCATGAACAGACGCTTCACATCCACCTGTTCCACTCCACTCATTATTTTATATACCTCTATCATGTCTCCCCTCAGCTGTCTCTTCTCCAAGCTGAATAGCCCTAGCCTCCTTAATCTTTCTTCATAGGGAAGTCGTCCCATCCCCGCTATCATTTTAGTCGCCCTTCGCTGCACATTTTCCAATTCTACTATATCTTTCTTGAGATGCAGCGACCAGAATTGAACACAATACTCAAGGTGCGGTCGCACCATGGAGCGATACAACGGCATTATAACATCCTCACACCTGTTTTCCATACCTTTCCTAATAATACCCAACATTCTATTCACTTTCCTAGCCGCAGCAGCACACTGAGCAGAAGGTTTCAGTGTGTTATCGACGACGACACCCAGATCCCTTTCTTGGTCCGTAACTCCTAACGTGGAACCTTGCATGATGTAGCTATAATTCGGGTTCTTTTTTCCCACATGCATCACCTTGCACTTGCTCACATTAAACATCATCTGCCATTTAGCCGCCCAGTCTCCCAGTCTCGTAAGGTCCTCTGGTAATTTTTCACAATCCTGTCGCGAGTTAACGACTTTGAATAACTTTGAGTCATCAGCAAATTTAATTACCTCGCTAGTTACTCCCATCTCTAAATCATTTATAAATATATTAAAAAGCAGCGGTCCTAGCACAGACCCCTGAGGAACCCCACTAACTACCCTTCTTCATTGTGAATACTGACCATTTAACCCCACTCTCTGTTTCCTATCCTTCAACCAGTTTTTAATCCAAGGTCCATTGAACACAGCACCCTCTCTCCAACAGCAGCTAATCTGGGTCACAAGTACCGGCAGACCTGAAGACGATCAGTTTCTCATAGTTCCTTTCCAGTGATGGACAAAGGCTTTCTCAAGTCTACCTGCAAATAATTTTTTATGGACTTTCCCTCCAGGAACTTGCCCTCATCCTCTAGCAACAACAGTAGTGTGCTGTTTTTCTGGAGGTTTATCTGTTCCTTCCATCACCCTGTATCTCTTTGATATCCCAATCTGCTTTGTTGAATCTTTCTGATATCTCAGTGTCATCTTGGATTCCCACCTTACTTTTTCTTCTCAAATGTCTGCTCTTTGCAAAACTGGCTATTTTATTCTCTGTCAACTACGGTCTGTTCATAAATATTTTCATAGGGACACCTTCCACTCTCTTGTTTTGTCTCTTATAATTCCATGGCTTGATTATTTTAATATAATCTACTTGGGTTCTTCCTCTGTAAACTTGAAAAAGCTTCAATTAATACAAAATACAGCTGCTAAAATTATTTGCCACACATGCAAATTTGACCATATTTCTCCCTTGTTTCAAGAACTTCATTGGTTACTTGTAGAAAAATGCATCCCTTTCAAGTTACTTACACTCACTTTCAAAGTTCATAGGATTGTCTTACTGGACCCTTACTATTCCATATTCCCCTATACGACTATTCTGCTCTATTAATGATCACCATCTTGTTCTTCCAAAAGACCAGTTAGAATCAACTGCTATCACGCTTTTTATTTCAAGGCACCTTTTTGCTGGAACTATCTTTCGCTTATTATTCGTTCAAAATTATCATTTAGAAAGTTTAAGAAAGCTCTGAAAACCTGGTTATTTAAACAGGCATTTAATTTAGAAGATTAAAGGAGGCTAAGAATATATTGCACCATCTCTAATGTTTGTTCCTCTTCCCTGCCCAATCCCAACTTTTCCTTCCCTTTCTGGATGATCCTCTCCCCTTGACCCTCTCTCTTTGTTTGCTTGTTTGTTGCCTGTTTGCTGGTTACTTTGTTTTTACTGCTGAGCGCCTTAATCTTTCCTATCCACACATTATAGTTCCTTTTAACCTCTCTTAATTTTTTGTTTTTAGATTGTAAACTGCCCAGATCTGTGAGTCAGCGTGGGCGGTATAGTAAGTGTTAATAAATTATAAACTATAAACAAATGCTGTAGCGGCGGTATAGTAAGTTTTAATAAATTGTAAACTATAAACAAATGCTGTAGCTTAATTACATGCTGTGTGAAAAAAAAAAACACCTACGATTTGTTTTCAGTCTGTTGCTTGTTAGTTATACAGAGTGTCCTCATGTTTTAGTGCTGTTTGAAAGGTTAAACCAGGACCAGCTCAAGGAATTGTGGCACCCTGAGCCAACGTTTGGTTTGGCGCCCTCCCATTGGCAACCCCCCCCCCCCCCCCCCCCCCCCCAGCCACTGGCACCCCTCAGCCTTTTAAGGGCAGTTTTACCCTCCTGAACACCAACAGTACCTAACACTGCCTGCATCAGCCCTTGCATCTTCCCTCTGCCACGTCCCTGTGAAAACAGGAAGTTATGCCAAAGGAAGGGCCAGGGCAGGGCAGAAGGAAGGTGCTGGGGCTGATGCAGGTAGCATTAGGTGAAACACGGTCTGTGTTTGGTTAGGGAAATCTGCCTTTAAAGGTAGATGGGGGAAGATGGCTTCAGAGAGAGAGAGAAAGAGAGAGAAGAAGAAGGGGGTTACTGCCTCTTCTTTTTTCCCTGCACATGCAACTCTGACAGCTTAACCTATAGGGCCAGTGACATCACAGTCTCAGGCTTGTGGTGCCCTGGGCTAGAGCCTCACCTAGGCCATAGGTTAAGCTGGCCCTGGGTTAAACAACCGTTTTCTATTTAATAAACTCATTGTATGTTCCACCTCATTCATGATTTTATAGGTTTCTGTCAATTTCCTTCCCAACAATCATGATAAATATCAGGAGGGGATACTGATCAACTTTAGATATAGGCAATATTTTTAATGATAGACGTCATTTTGATTACCAGAAGGTCAATAATGTTTAAATTGTCTTAGCCTCTGCATATCTGCCAGTGAGTGAACAATGGCGGCCTCTGGTGGTGAAAATGAAACATGAGCCCATCATACATTTTGATTTTAAAAAATGCATCAGTTGTATTTTTCATCGAATTGTAATACAGCTCATTTTATCTATATTATTAAAGCACTTGTGAGCTGATAAATGTGGGCAAGACCACATAACAGATAAAAATCTGAATTACAGAATGTGAAAGCTTCATTAGAAATATTCAGCAGGAAGTTGCATTAGTATCACACTGGGAACAAGAAGTACAAGCCATAGAGGAGCTTTGAGTCTGTGTTATTTTTCAATTTTATCTCATCGGAGGGGGTTGAGGGGAGGGGATGAAAACATTGCCACCATCCAACATAGAACAGAATAATATGAAATATTCACTTTGGAGAGTTTATATCCATTTGGTCTCAATTTACACATTCATTTATTTATTAGGATTTATTTACCACATTTTTTTGAAGTAATTCACTCGAGGCAGTGTACAGTAAGAATAAATCAAACATGAGCAATAGTCAATTATAGCAGTAAAAATATTCAAATAATACAAAGTATGGCGTGGAGGGGCATAATCGAACGGAAACGCCTATCTCCATGGGCATTTATCTCCGAGAACGGGTCCGTGAAGGGGCAGGCCGAACCGTATTTTTGAAAAAATGGACGTTTTTGAGCTGGGCGTTTGGTTTTTTTAGCGATAATGGAAACTAAAAACGCCCAGCTCAAAAACGTCCTAATCCGAGCCATTTGGTCGTGGGAGGGGCCACGATTCGTAGTACACTCGCCCCCCTGACATGCCAACTGGGCACCCTAGAGGTCAGTGCGGTGGACTTCAGACAATGCTCCCACATGCATAGCTCCCTTACCATGGGTGCTGAGCACCCAACCCCCCTCCCCCAAAACCCACTACCCACAAATGTACAACACTACCATAGCTCCTAGGGGTGAAGGGGGCACCTACATGTGGGTACAGTGGGTTTTGGAGGCCTCCCATTTACCAGCACAAGTGTTACAGGTAGGAGGGATGGGCCTGGGTCCACCTGGCTGAAGTGCACTGTGGTACCCACTAAAAGTGCTCCAGGGACCTGCATACACGCAGGCTTCTAGGACTTGTTGCTGCTGTATAACATTGGCACACCAGTTGACGCCTGAAGACTAATCTCTCCGAAAACGTCCTTTATTGGAATAACCGCATTTACTCACAGTTAACTGCAGATCAGAGGTTGTGCCCCACTGGCAACGAGTCTCCCTGGTACTGAGATTAGCAGTAGGTCAGAGCTGGCAGAATGCTGTACAATGCCCTCTTTCGGCCACATTCAAGGTAAGAACTAAGTTCTCTAACGTGGCTAACACAGGAAAGGGAACTAAAACTGGCTTACAAAAATGACCACTACCGCATGGACTACAACAGGAAACACAACAGGGCACACGCTGACCCAGTAGGGGGGAAAGCACCATGGGAGAAGAGCCTACCAACTACCAACATCGTGAGACTGTAACACAAGCTAATGAAATCACGGAGCCCAATACCCTACACCCACCACAATGCAATGCTGATGTGACCCTGTACTGCACCTGAAAGCCACCTCTGACCCAGGGAAAGGCTGTGACAGGATCGAACACATTCTGCTGTCATGGAGGTGGGTACGGCATTTGAGGCTGGCATAGAGGCTGGAAAAAAAGTTTGTAAAGTGGGTTTTTTTTTGGTGGGAGGGGGTTAGTGACCACTGGGGGAGTCCAGGGAGGTCATCCGCGATTCCCTTCAGTGGTCATCTTGGCAGTTGGGGCACTTTTTTGGGACTTGTTCGTGAAAAAAAAGGGTCCAAAAAAAGTGACCCAAAATCGCGGTTAAACGCCTTTTTTTTGATTATGAGCTAAAGACGCCCATCTCTCCTCGGCTGATAACCACGCCCCAGTTCCGCCTTCACCACGCCTCCGACACGCCCCCGTCAACTTTATTCATTTCCGTGACGGAGTGCAGTTGGAAACGCCCAAAATCGGCTTTCGATTATACCGATTTGGGCGCCTTTGCGAGATAAACGTCTATCTCCCGATTTAGGTCGCACTACAGGCGTTTTTCTCTTTCGAAAATAAGCAGGATAGTATACTACTTACAATGTCAACACAATACGTAATAGAACATTTTAATTGACAGTGAAGGGTACAACATATAGATAGGTAGAGTAAGAGGAGTTAGAAAGTAAGGTGACTAATTTAAAGAAAGTTGCACATGAGGTCAGAGAGACTTAAGTATTATCTCAGCTAGGGTAGGAGGGGATAAACATGTCCTGCTGCAGTATGTGCAGCCCATGTCACTCTTTGTGTGTTTGAGTGAGACTAACAAGTTAGGGGTCCTTTTACTAAGGTACGCTGAAAAATGGCCTGCGGTAGTGGAGACGTGTGTTTTGGGCATGCACAAAATTATTTTTTTGTGAACCTACAAAAAATGCCTCTTTTTTTTTTGCTGAAAACAGTCGTGCGGCAAAATGAAAATCGCCATGCATCCATTTTGGGTCTAAGACCTTACCGCAAGCCATTGACCTAGTGGTAAGGTCTCACTCGGTAACCGAGCGGTAATGGTCTATGCGCATCAAATGCCACTTGCCACGTGCATAGCTGCCACGCGCCAGAAAATATCTTTCTGACGCGCGTAGCGGATGCACACCAAAATTGAAATTACCACAAGGGCCATGTGGTAACCAGGCGGTAACTCCAATTTGGCGCACGTTGCGCGTTGGGTGCACATGGGCACCTACGCAGCTTAGTAATAGGGTCCCTTAGTTACTTCTTCCATTAAAGGCATGGTTGTAATACCCTGTAATAACTCCTCTTGCTCTGTATAGTAATTTTATTCATTTGTATTCTGTAATATCTGCTCTTACTCTCTACAGTATTATTACTCACCTGTGTCTGAGTGAGTAACTTCTCTCTCTCTTGTAAGATGTTTGTATAGGTATTTGCACAACTGTTTTGTTTTGTTTTCCTGTTTTCTCATTTTAGGTACATTTTCATACAAAAGATATAGCAGCTGCTGTTGAAGGCTATATTCATCTGTCCTTAAGTATCTACTTGTAGTTTACACACCCAACAGTGCCACTCAGCTTGAAGTGCAGAGTTCCCAGTCCTCACTGCAGAAGAAGAGGGCCTGCAAGGTGAGAAGGGAGAGAAGAGATGGGGGGTGAAAGGGAAGAGAAGCAAAAGAAAGGGGAAGGGAAGGGCTGACTCATTCCCTATATCCACCCCCTCTGCATTTGTCCTTCCCCCCTACTCAGATGCCTCCATAACCACTCATATAACCTCCTCAACTCACTCACAATCCCTACACCAGTTCAGTGGCGTAGCCACAGGTGGGCCCAGGTGGACCTAGGCCCACCCACTTTGGGCTCAGGCCCACCCAAAATTCTTGTGCATTTGTTATTGGCTGGTGGGGATCCCCAAACCTCACCAGCTCCAAGGGTACTTTGACGGCAAGAACAGCTCCCTTTCCTACATGATCCAGCCAACGGCAATGTCTACATGCTGCCATCATGCTGGCCTCCCCCTGCTGCACACACTCAGTTTTTACGCATACGTGAAAACCAAGCACGCACAATGGGGTGGAGCAAAGGCAGCGTATGGACAGTGTTGCCAGTTGAAACAAGAAGGAAAAGGAGCTGTTCTTGCCACCAGAGGATCTCCACCAGCACAGGTTTTTACTGTAAAGTTGTGACCTGGCACCAGGAGGGGGGGGGGGGGGTTGTGGAGACTACAGTACATGCACCCACTAGGTTTGCCCAGTGGCCCATCCAAAATTTAAGGTCTGGCTACGCCTCTGTCCCAGTTATTCACTATTCGTTCACACACCCTACTCTATAAATTTTAAATATATCCTGAGCAATGCTTAGAGCATACAATTTTATTTTCAACTTGTTCACTATCAAAATGGGTCTCCATGTAGGGTCCACTCACTTGAATGAATGGTATATTATTAGGACAAATAGAGTTACAATCTTAACATGAACTGCAGAGCTGTATTGTGTTTGATCCTCTCAGTCTGATTTTATTAAGATGAAGTAGATTCTCATTACTTCTTCTTATAAAGGAACTGGGCTCACTGGAATAGGAACATGCAGTGAAATGAATTTGGACATGTTATGGTAAGCGTCATCCTGAGCAAGTACACACTCATGGGAATAGTTATCTGAAAGGTTTTGGAGAAATCTACGTGGATGGTTTCACATGTCCCTGCTGGATATATATTGAATGTATTCTCACACTCTTAATCACACTGAGGCATAGATGTAACACAGAAATACTATAGATAGCAGATATAGAAGCAGTTAAGGTTCTGCAGCAGTAACAGGAGGACCTTCTGTATGTCTTATATATGAACTTATTTTTGGTTTTGTCTCAAGCTGTCTAACTAATTTGATTACTGTTCCTGATAGTAGAAGACCTTCTCATATGGTAGATTGGTGTCTGCTGAGCTTCCCCACTTTTAAGGGCCTACATTTTAAGGAAGTTTTGGATGGTTGTTTCTTTTTTCAAGCTGTTTCAAACATGGAGCAATCTTTTTTACTTACAGCAATCATAATTTTTTGTTGCTAAAGTATTTGAAAACATATTTATTACAGAAGCATTTGCTTCATAATGTAGGTTATGTTTTGACTGGATATTTGTATTTAGCTTCAAAATTGATAACTGTGAGGGTCTTTTTACCATGCTGCGGGAAAAAAGGGCCCTGTGCTAGCGGTGGGGGATGTTTTTTCCGTGCACCAGGACCCTTTTTACCGCAGCGGGTAAAAAGCCCCCAAACAAACAAGGCCATGCAGTAAGAGAACTTCATTGGCTCCCTATCAAAGAACGAATCCATTTCAAAGTCCACACACTAATCCACAAGATTATCCACAGTGAATCTCCAGGCTATATGCTCAACCTGATCGACCTCCCCACCAGGAACATGTCCACAACCTCACGAACTTACTTACACTACCCCAATTGCAAAGGACTCAAGTACAAAACCTATTATGGATCCAACTTCTCCTTCTTAGGCAGCCAACTCTGGAATGCCCTCTCCAGACCAATCCGATCACTCAGTGACCATCTGCCCTTTCGGAAGTCACTAAAAACCCATCTGTTCAGGCAAACCTACCCAAACGATCCAGATTAATTCCCACAAATCCATCTATTCATCACATATCCAGGAGACAATGACAACGACCTAGACTACATCTCCCGCCACATTTTCCCCTGCTTATCCCTTGTTCTATCCCCTTTTGCCTCATCGACCCCTCCCCCAATGCTCACCTACACTTATTCACACCTCTTCTACTCCCTTCACTCTTGCCCATCCCCCTCCACCTCATCTACCCCTCCAATTGCTCACTTACCCTTGCTCATTCTTCTCCTACTCCCCTCATCCCTGCATTTCTTCATTCTTATTCCTTTTATTACTCCGATAATACTCAACTTATTTCTCTCCACCAATACTTTGTAATCCCAATTACTATGTAAGCCGCATTGAACCTGCTTTGAGTGGGAAAGCGTGGGGTACAAATGTAATAAATAAATAAAATACTACATGGCCATGAAGTGAGGAGCCCTTACTGCCACCCATTGAGGTGGTGATAAGGGCTCCCGCAGTAACCCTGCAGAATGTGGTGATACCGGGTTACAGCCATGCAAGGCATTTCCGGGGGTTTTCTTTTTCTCATGGAAATGGCACACGCTCAGGGCAGAACTATTGCTGGTGACTGTGTTGGACCAGCAGTAGTCCCGATTTAGTGTTCGGTAAGCCCGCATTGGGCTTACTGACGCTTTGTAAAAGACTCCCTGTGTTTTTTCATTCTTTTGTTAACTGTACATCATGTGGACCATTTTATTGGGATTCAGCCATTGGTTCCCAAATCTGCCCTGGGGACTCCCCAGCCAGTTGGGTTTTGGATATCCACAATGAATATTCATGAGACAGACTTGCATGTGGTGGAGGCAGTGCATGCAAATCTCTGTCATGATTATTCAACACCGGATTTTGCTCAACACCGGGGCTTTAACGCTGAGGAAAAGTAAAAGTTTAGCAGCTTCTTCTGTGGTCAGCATTGTGAGGATTTCATGCCTCTTTACTGTGTCCGAAGTCAATAATCCCAACTTTTATAGAATGTTTCTTTCATTGCAAATCCATTTATCTGAGGTTAACAGACCTACCAACATGGGCCATGTTTCATGACTGTATCAGGGGCGGTCGCCAAACCATAAATTTCTCAGCTGAAAAAATTATGGTTTGGTGACCGCCCCTGATGCAGTCTCGAAACATGGCCCATGTCGGTCGGTCTGTTAACCTCATATAATTGGATTTGCAATAAAAGAAAGAAAGAAACATTCTATAAGCATTGGGATTATTGACTTTGGATGTTGATTATTGCCCCCCCCCCCCCATCTTGTTGAGATTGCCTCCACTAGTGTGAATTTGGATTCCTCTGTACTGTGTGCATATAGACTCACAACTTTTTTTTTAGGGTTCCATAAAGAACATGCTTATAGTTCTGGAATCAGTGGCAAATTGAGCATGTTTGCATCACCAGTGGCTCAAAGGGCTTTTACTGATTGCTGTGATTTAGCTGATTCAGGGCAGGCTTTGGATCTTTAGGTGACAGGGCTTGGAGATCTCCACCAGCTAAGGTATTTTTAATTTTACTTTTTGTGCATGGTGGGGGGGGGGGGGGGGGGGGAGGAGGAAAGTGGAAAGGCAAGGGGAGGCAGAAGACATGGAGTGCCTAGTGCCCACCAATTTGAACCGTTGGCCCTCCCAAAATTTCATGTACCTGTCTACACCATTTGGAAACAAACAAAAAAGCAGTCTGACTTTTAATGCTTGGAAGTGCTGCTTTATCAACACATAACAGATTCTCATTAAAGAGCCTGAATGCACAAATTCTTTGCAGTGAATGCATAACACATATGACTAATACAGCACTCTGACTTCCTTTTCAGCTATCTAAAATTAGGAATGGAAAGTCATTTTAAAATGATAGAAAAATACCAGTGCTGTTTCCTATTTCATTTATTGCCATTTCTCATGGAAAATGGCAGGAAAAGAACTTACAAAATGTCATGATGTTTATAACTCACTAACTTGAAATGTACAAACTAAATGATATGCAAGGGATAGGAAAATCAAAAACACCATAAATCCAAAGGAAAACAATATAGTGAGATAAATTACCATCTTTTCCATGTACACCCCATCTAATATCTTTACACAGCAGGAGAGGGACGGAAGGGGATTTTCTGCACAAAAATCTGAATGTCTAGTGATGTCTGAAATTCACTTCCATTCTTAATGTACCTAACCTTATAGCCTACCATTGGAAGTGTATTTTATTTATCTATCTATTTATTTATTTTATTAATTGATTTATTCATTGGGATTTATTAACCACCTTAATAAAGAGATTCACCCCAGATGGTTTAACATAAAACTTACAAATACAGCATAACAACAGTAAATGATCAAATATAAAGCGAATGCTACATACCTGTAGAAGGTATTCTCCGAGGACAGCAGGCTGATTGTTCTCACTGATGGGTGACGTCCTCGGCAGCCCCTCCAATCGGAATCTTCACTAGCAAAGTCCTTTGCTAGCCCTCGCGCGCCCGCGCGCACCGCACATGCGCGGCCGTCTTCCCGCCCGAAACCGGCTCGAGCCGGCCAGTCTCGTATGTAGCAAAAGAGAACAAGGGAAGACACAACTCCAAAGGGGAGGCGGGTGGGTTTGTGAGAACAATCAGCCTGCTGTCCTCGGAGAATACCTTCTACAGGTATGTAGCATTCGCTTTCTCCGAGGACAAGCAGGCTGCTTGTTCTCACTGATGGGGTATCCCTAGCCCCCAGGCTCACTCAAAACAACAACAACGGTCAATTGGGCCTCGCAACGGCGAGGACATAACTGAGATTGACCTAAAAAATTACCAACTAACTGAGAGTGCAGCCTGGAACAGAACAAACAGGGCCCTCGGGGGGTGGAGTTGGATCCTAAAGCCCAAACAGGTTCTGAAGAACTGACTGCCCGAACCGACTGTCGCGTCGGGTATCCTGCTGCAGGCAGTAATGAGATGTGAATGTGTGGACAGATGACCACGTCGCAGCTTTGCAAATTTCTTCAATGGAGGCTGACTTCAAGTGGGCTACCGACGCAGCCATGGCTCTAACATTATGAGCTGTGACATGACCCTCAAGAGCCAGCCCCGCCTGGGCGTAAGTGAAGGAAATGCAATCTGCTAGCCAATTGGATATGGTGCGTTTCCCTACAGCCACTCCCCTCCTATTGGGATCAAAAGAAACAAACAATTGGGCGGACTGTCTGTTGGGCTGTGTCCGCTCCAGGTAGAAGGCCAATGCTCTCTTGCAGTCCAATGTGTGCAGCTGACGTTCAGCAGGGCAGGAATGAGGACGGGGAAAGAATGTTGGCAAGACAATTGACTGGTTCAGATGGAACTCCGACACGACCTTTGGCAGGAACTTAGGGTGAGTGCGGAGGACTACTCTGTTATGATGAAATTTGGTATAAGGGGCCTGGGCTACCAGGGCCTGAAGCTCACTGACTCTACGAGCTGAAGTAACTGCCACCAAGAAAATGACCTTCCAGGTCAAGTACTTCAGATGGCAGGAGTTCAGTGGCTCAAAAGGAGGTTTCATCAGCTGGGTGAGAACGACATTGAGATCCCATGACACTGTAGGAGGCTTGACGGGGCTTTGACAAAAGCAAACCTCTCATGAAGCGAACAACTAAAGGCTGTCCTGAGATCGGCTTACCTTCCACATGGTAATGGTATGCACTGATTGCACTAAGGTGAACCCTTACAGAGTTGGTCTTGAGACCAGACTCAGACAAGTGCAGAAGGTATTCAAGCAGGGTCTGTGTAGGACAAGAGCGAGGATCTAGGGCCTTGCTGTCACACCAGACGGCAAACCTCCTCCATAAAAAGAAGTAACTCCTCTTAGTGGAATCTTTCCTGGAAGCAAGCAAGATGCGGGAGACACCCTCTGGCAGACCCAAAGAGGCAAAGTCTACGCTCTCAACATCCAGGCCGTGAGAGCCAGGGACCGGAGGCTGGGGTGCAGAAGAGCCCCTTCGTCCTGCGTGATGAGGGTCGGAAAACACTCCAATCTCCACGGTTCTTCGGAGGATAACTCCAGAAGAAGGGGGAACCAGATCTGACGCGGCCAAAAAGGAGCAATCAGAATCATGGTGCCTCGGTCTTGCTTGAGTTTCAACAAAGTCTTCCCCACCAGAGGGATGGGAGGATAAGCATACAGCAGGCCCTCCCCCCAATCCAGGAGGAAGGCATCCGATGCCAGTCTGCCGTGGGCCTGAAACCTGGAACAGAACTAAGGGACTTTGTGGTTTGCTCGAGATGCGAAAAGATCCACCAAGGGGGTGCCCCACGCTTGGAAGATCTGGTGCACCACTCGGGAGTTGAGCGACCACTCGTGAGGTTGCATAATCCTGCTCAGTCTGTCGGCCAGACTGTTGTTTACACCTGCCAGATATGTGGCTTGGAGCACCATGCCTTGACGGCGAGCCCAGAGCCACATGCTGACGGCTTCCTGACACAGGGGGCGAGATCCGGTGCCCCCCTGCTTGTTGACATAGTACATGGCAACCTGGTTGTCTGTCTGAATTTGGATAATTTGGTGGGACAGCCGATCTCTGAAAGCCTTCAGAGCGTTCCAGATCGCTCGCAACTCCAGAAGATTGATCTGTAGATCGCGTTCCTGGAGGGACCAGCTTCCTTGGGTGTGGAGCCCATCGACATGAGCTCCCCATCCCAGGAGAGACGCATCCGTGGTCAGCACTTTTTGTGGCTGAGGAATTTGGAAAGGACGTCCCAGAGTCAAATTGGACCAAATCGTCCACCAATACAGGGATTCGAGAAAACTCGTGGACAGGTGGATCACGTCTTCTAGATCCCCAGCAGCCTGAAACCACTGGGAAGCTAGGGTCCATTGAGCAGATCTCATGTGAAGGCGGGCCATGGGAGTCACATGAACTGTGGAGGCCATGTGGCCCAGCAATCTCAACATCTGCTGAGCTGTGATCTGCTGGGACGCTCGCACCCGCGAGACGAGGGACAACAAGTTGTTGGCCCTCGCCTCTGGGAGATAGGCGCGAGACGTCCGAGAATCCAGCAGAGCTCCTATGAATTCGAGTCTCTGCACTGGGAGAAGATGGGACTTTGTGTAATTTATCACAAACCCCAGTAGCTCCAGGAGGCGAATAGTCATCTGCATAGACTGCAGGGCTCCTGCCTCGGATGTGTTCTTCACCAGCCAATCGTCGAGATATGGGAACACGTGCACCCCCAGCCTGCGAAGTGCCGCTGCTACTACAGCTAGGCACTTTGTGAACACCCTGGGCGCAGAGGCGAGCCCAAAGGGTAGCACACAGTACTGGAAGTGGCGTGTGCCCAACTGAAATCGCAGATACTGTCTGTGAGCTGGCAGTATCGGGATGTGTGTGTAGGCATCCTTCAAGTCCAGAGAGCATAGCCAATCGTTTTGCTGAATCATGGGGAGAAGGGTGCCCAGGGAAAGCATCCTGAACTTTTCTTTTACGAAATATTTGTTCAGGGCCCTTAGGTCTAGGATGGGACGCATCCCCCCTGTTTTCTTTTCCACAAGGAAGTACCTGGAATAGAATCCCAGCCCTTCTTGCCCGGATGGCACGGGCTCGACCGCATTGGCGCTGAGAAGGGCGGAGAGTTCCTCTGCAAGTACCTGCTTGTGCTGGAAGCTGTAGGACTGAGCTCCCGGTGGACAATTTGGAGGTTTTGAGGCTAAATTGAGGGTGTATCCTTGCCGGACTATTTGCAGAACCCACTGATCGGAGGTTATGAGAGGCCACCTTTGGTGAAAAGCTTTCAACCTCCCCCCGACCGGCAGGTCGCCCGGCACTGACACTTGGATGTCGGCTATGCTCTGCTGGAGCCAGTCAAAAGCTCGCCCCTTGCTTTTGCTGGGGAGCCGCGGGGCCTTGCTGAGGCGCACGCTGCTGACGAGAGCGAGCGCGCTGGGGCTTAGCCTGGGCTGCAGGCTGTCGAGAAGGAGGATTGTACCTACGCTTGCCAGAAGAGTAGGGAACAGTCCTCCTTCCCCCAAAAAATCTTCTACCTGTAGAGGTAGATGCTGAAGGCTGCCGGCGGGAGAACTTGTCGAATGCGGTATCCCGCTGGTGGAGATGCTCTACCACCTGCTCGACTTTCTCTCCAAAAATATTGTCCGCACGGCAAGGCGAGTCCGCAATCCGCTGCTGGAGTCTATTCTCCAGGTCGGAGGCACGCAGCCATGAGAGCCTGCGCATCACCACACCTTGAGCAGCGGCCCTGGACGCAACATCAAAGGTGTCATACACCCCTCTGGCCAGGAATTTTCTGCACGCCTTCAGCTGCCTGACCACCTCCTGAAAAGGCTTGGCTTGCTCAGGGGGGAGAGCATCAACCAAGCCCGCCAACTGCCGCACATTGTTCCGCATGTGTATGCTCGTGTAGAGCTGGTAAGACTGGATTTTGGCCACGAGCATAGAGGAATGGTAGGCCTTCGTCCCAAAGGAGTCTAAGGTTCTAGAGTCTTTGCCCGGGGGCGCCGAAGCATGCTCCCTAGAACTCTTAGCCTTCTTTAGGGCCAGATCCACAACTCCAGAGTCGTGAGGCAACTGAGTGCGCATCAGCTCTGGGTCCCCATGGATCCGGTACTGGGACTCGATCTTCTTGGGGATGTGGGGATTACTTAGTGGCTTGGTCCAGTTCGCAAGCAATGTCTTTTTCAGGACATGGTGCAAGGGAACAGTGGACGCTTCCTTAGGTGGAGAAGGATAGTCCAGGAGCTCAAACATTTCAGCCCTGGGCTCGTCCTCCACAACCACCGGGAAGGGGATGGCCGTAGACATCTCCGGACAAAGGAAGCAAAAGACAGACTCTCGGGAGGAGAAAGCTGTCTCTCAGGAGAGGGAGTGGGATCGGAAGGAAGACCCTCAGACTCCTCGTCAGAGAAATATCTGGGGTCTTCTTCCTCTTCCCACGAGGCCTCACCCTCGGTGTCAGACACAAGTTCACGGACCTGTGTCTGCAACCTCGCCCGGCTCGACTCCGTGGAGCCACGTCCACGATGGGGGCATCGAGAGGTAGACTCCCTCGCCCGCATCGGCGAAGCTCCCTCCGCCGACGTAGTCGGGGAGCCTTCCTGGGAGGTGGCCGCAGTCGGCACCGCACGCGGTACCGACGTCGGGGACCTCACCCCGGGCGATGGGCCAGCCGGCGCCACGCTCGACGGTACCGGAGGCGCAAGCACCGCCGGTACCGGAGGGGTAGGGCGCAAACAGCTCTCCCAGAATCTCTGGGAGAACGGCCCGGAGGCTCTCGTTCAGAGCGGCTGCAGAGAAAGGCATGGAGGCCGATGCAGGCGTCGACGTCAGAACCTGTTCCAGGCGTGGAGGCTGTTCCGGGCTGTCCAGAGTGGAGCGCATCGACACCTCCTGAACAGAGGGTGAGCGGTCCTCTCGGTGCCGATGCCTGCTGGGTGCCGACTCCCTCGGCGACCCAGAGCTCTCGGTGCCGACGCGGGGAGAAGACCGGTGTCGATGCTTCTTCGACTTCTTCCGAAGCATGTCACCGGAGCTCCCCGGCACCGACGAGGAGGACGTAGAATCCAGCCGTCGCTTCCTCGGGGCCGAGGTCGAAGGAGGTCGATCTCGGGGGGGGCTGTACCGCAGGAGCCCTCAGGGTAGGGGGAGACCCACCCGAAGGCTCACCGCCACCAGCAGGGGAATGGACAGCCCTCACCTGCACTCCTGACGATGCACCACCGTCCAACGACATCAGGAGACGAGGTCCCCGGTACCACCGACGTCGATGCAGCTATCCGATGTCTCGGCGCCGATGCAGAGGGCCGATGCCTCGATGCACTCGATGCACTGGCGGCCGAGGATGAAGGTCTGGACGCTGATGACGTCGATGCACTCGATGACCCCGGTGCCGATGCCGACGAAGAGCCCGAGAACAAAACGTTCCACTGGGCCAATCTCGCTACCTGAGTCCGCCTTTGTAACAGGGAACACAGACTACAGTTCTGAGGACGGTGCTCGGCCCCCAGACACTGAAGACACGAAGAGTGCCGATCAGTGAGCGAGATTACCCGGGCGCACTGGGTGCACTTCTTGAAGCCGCTGGAAGGCTTCGATGTCATGGGCGGAAAAATCACGCCAGCGAAATCAAAATCCGAAATGACGAATTTGAGCACCAAAACTTTGAGGGAGAAAAATCTCGACCGAGGCCAAAAAGAGGCCTACCCCGACGACGAAAGAAAACTTACCGGGGCAAAGACTGGAAATACGGGAAGGGACAAACGAAACCCAAGGGGGTTTTCGGAGCACTTTCCGAACGAAAATACAACTTTTCCGAAGAAAAAACACGTTGATTAGTAGAACGGACGCGCGAGGTCGACTCTCCGGGGCTCGACACGGCAAAAACACAGCCGTACCGAGTGCGGACGAAAGAAGACTGGCCGGCTCGAGCCGGTTTCGGGCGGAAGACGGCCCGCGCATGCGCGGTGCGCGCGGGCGCGCGAGGGCTAGCAAAGGACTTTGCTAGTGAAGATTCCGATTGGAGGGGCTGCCGAGGACGTCACCCATCAGTGAGAACAAGCAGCCTGCTTGTCCTCGGAGAAACATAATTACAATCAACGAGGTAAACTTGGAGATGGCAAACTGAATCCTAGTAATGGGACTAACATTTCACAGCACTGTAGAACAATCATATAACAAATATATAAGAAATGTCAGCAGGGTACAAATGATATATCATAATAGGCAGCATGGAGGAACATTCTTATATCACAGATATGATAATTGGGTTACTGTACTGTATATCTGTGATTTTCTTAATTCATTTATTTATAGATGGACAAATACTCTAGTGAATGCAATCAGCTGCTTTTATGTGAGGTACTGAGACTCCCAGTCTAAGGGGCCCTTTTACAAAGGCACGGTAGGCTCTATACATGTGCATCATGCGCCCCCTGGTGGTAATTTCAGATTTGGTGCTCGCCCAAAGCACTGGGACAAATTATGTTTTAAAATTCCTACCATGCGTGGCGTTTCCAACGTTAATTGGCAGTTGATGCGCACCTACCGGTCACCACACATGCAGCGCGTGAGCCCTTACTGCTAGATCAATGGGTGGCATTAAAGGCTCAGGCCGTAAATAGGCACACGCTGGTTTCAATTGTACCGCAGGCCCTTTTCGCAGCCCATTGAAAAAAAGTATTTTTTTCCAGATGCAGTAAAAACTAGCATTCCAAAAACACGTGCCCACAATACCACAGGCCACTTTTTGCTACTGCTTAGTAAAAAGACTATAAGAGTACATAAGAACATAAGAGTAGCCATACTGGGTCAGACCAATGGTCCATCTAGCCCAGTATCCTGTTTTCCAAACAGTGGCCAAGTCAGGTCACAAGTACCTGGTAGAAATCCAAATTGTGGCAATACTCCATACTACAAATCCCAGGGCAAGCAGTTGCTTCCCATGTCTATCTCAATAGCAGACTATGGACTTTTCCTCCAGGAATTTGACCAAACCTTTTTTAAACCCAGATATGCTAACCGCTGTTACCACATCCTCCAGCAAAGAGTTCCAGAGTCATCTCACCTAAAGCAGCAAGACTGAGAAAAGGAGAGCCAGAAGGTTCTTTACTCTGTGGGATGAGTCAGGATACATTGCCCAAATTAGTATTTTACTTACTCAGTTAAGGAAGTGTCAGATTGTCCCAATTTCTGTTGGTGTCAGGAAACTGGATTGGGATTCCAGTTCTACACACTAGGTGCTGCAGAATTTATTTATTTATTGGGATTTATTAACCGCATTTATGAAGAGATTCACCCAAGGCGGTGTACAGCAGGTACAGTTTAACATAAAACTTACAATTTTGTTAACAGCATAACAATAGTAAAATAACCAAGAATAAACATAAATGCAATAAATGAGGCAAACTTGAAAACAGTAAATTGAAACCTAATAATAGAACTACCGTGAAACATTATGAAAAATATACACATTTAACAGCCTTGGAATTCAAATACCAGAGATACAATGTTAGCATAATACTAATGATATACCTATTAAGCATGCATTAGAACATTCAACTAATATAGATATAATGCTAAAGATTTTCTACAATACAAATTAATTACTAGGAAATCAAATTGTAATGCAGACCATACTAAAAATGTACTCGTTGTTGGTTTTACACCGAAAGATCGAGAACTTAGAAAATGCATCCAAGAATTTAAACCTTCGATTACTAAATTTTCCTCAGTCTCAATATATGACACCTAGAGATATGTTTGTGAAATTCTTAACTGAAATATATAATTGTTCAGAACAAGCCTTGCCTCCATTACAGAGCATATATTATTTGAGACAGAAAATGAAGCAACAACAAAGAAATGTGGAACAACAAGGTGAAGGAGAAGATATAATGAATGTTACAGATTTATTGGAAAAATCATTGGACAATATTGAGACTCGATCAACTCTGGTGGTATCATTTGTGTTTTTGCAGGACAAAGATACTTTGTTGAAATTATACTTTAAAAAAATACAGCTAGAGTTTAAAGGTGGAAAAATATCTATATTTCTGGACATATCTAAATGGTCGCAAATTAGAAGGAAAAAATTCTTGGAAATGAAGAAAGAATCCATGGAGAAAAAAGCAACTTTTCAGTTGAGATTTCCGTGTAAATGTTTGCTTTTCTTTAAAGAAAAGAAATATATTTTCTATGAACCTGAACAGTTGCGAGAATTTCTTAATGCACAGAGTATTGAAGAGCAGTCACAGGACAAGAGGTTCATTTTGTAAGATAGGGGTTAATCCATTCTCGATTATTCTTTTTGATTTTTCTTATATATAAGCCATCTTCCAATGGCACTTATAATTTTTGCTTCCTTCCGTCATATCGTGGACTATAATCCAATATAAAAATATTATCTTTAGTGGACAATGTTTACTTTGTCTATTAGAAATATTTTTTGTGGAATATTGGTATGGATATGTTGGTATATCTGTTCAAAGTTTACTCTTTGTAAAAATTAAAATTCAATAAAGAAAATTTTTTTTTTTAAATGTACTCGTTGATGTTTGTAATTAGAAGCTCCCACCCATTTACTGCTCCTTTCTACACAGAATCAGCACTGATAATTGCCAATTAGCAAGCAATTATTGATATTAATTGGCATTAATTAGAATTTACATGCAGAACTGTCTAAGCATATTCAATAATGTGCTACATGTAAATTATAAGTCACATCATTGAAAAGGGGGCATGGCCATCAACATTGGAATGGGCGGGTGGTGGGTGTTTCTAAAATCTATGCAAATTGTTATAGAATACACCCGGTTCATGCCTAATTTAGTCACACAGACTGTGGTCAGTGGATTCTATAAACCATGCAGAAATTTAGGCTTATTCTATAAAGTACGCCTAGATTAAGGCATACATTATAGAATATGCTTAGGTGAATTTCATTTCAGCACTGAATTTTTTGGCATGATATATAGAATCTAGTCCTTTATGTGGAAAGAGGGCTCACTATTTCAGAAAAAGGGCACACCCTTTTCTCAAGTTTGCCCATGCACAATGGTTCACACATTCGTGGTAGTTCCACTATCAGGAAAGAGAGCACACTATTTCCAAATAATGCACACTACTATTGGTGAATGACAAAATACAGAGGGGTCCTTTTATTAAGGTGCTCTAGTGGATTTAATGTGCACTAACAATTAGAACACGCTAACCCCTTAATTCTATAAAAGTCACCAAAAATTGCATGTGCCCAATTTGTGTGCACAATTTAATTGAAAAATAAATCAATCAGTGCCAATAATTGGCTTTTTAACAGATACTATTGGAACTAATTAGATTTAATTGGTATTTATGCACGGGCCAAAAAAGGGGGTTTGAAAATGGGAGGGTCATAGGCATTTTGGGGTAGATTGAGGGTGTAGTTTTGAGTTACACACATAATTGGGGCACTGCATTTCCCATGCCAGTTGCACCATGTTTTTGCGGTGCAAATGATGGCGCCTAAATTTACGTATCACTCCTGCACATAAGCGCTATTCTATAAACCACGCTTAAGTTTAAGCTTTTTTTGGCACAAATTTTTTAGGCACCATATATAGAATACCCCCTACATCTGAATATTAAGAAGTCCATTTTATACCTATGGGTTTCCAGTGTTGTGCCAAGAACTAGGTCAAAGTGCTTAAGTAAAATTAAAAATAAATGTATATTTTAATACTTAAGTAAAAGTAAAAAGTAAAGTCAAGAACACCTTAAAATATTAACTTAAGTTAAAGTAAAAAAGTTATAGCGTAATATAATACTTTTTGAGTAAAAAGTAAAGGTACCGCAACTACAATTAATGCAACTGTTATTAATAATTTTATCGCAACAACTTTATTGCTCTACAATTCAATGCACTTTGCTTTTAGTAAAACTAAATTTTTGAAAATGACTGTCACTTATGTGTGTGGGCTTGTGAGTCGTGAATCCAGCACAGCTAAAAAGGTTAACATAAGAACTTAAGTATTGCAATACTGGGACAGACCAAAGGTCCATCAAGCCCAGTATTCTGTTTCCAGCAGTGGCCAGTCCAGGTTACAAGTATCTGGCAAAACAGTACAATACATCTTATGCTGCTTATCCTAGAAATAAGTAGTGCATTTTCCCCAAGTCCATCTTAATAATGGCTTATGGACTTTTCTTTTAGGAAAATATCCAAACCTTTTTTTAAACCCCGCTAAATTAATGGCTTTTACCACATTCTCTGGCAATAATTCCAGAGTTTAATTACATGTTGAGTGAAGAAATATTTTCTCCGATTTGTTTTAAATTTACTACTTTGTAACTTCATTGCGTGCCCCCTAGCCCTAGTATTTTTTGAAAGAGTAAACAAGAGATTCACTTCTTCCCATTCCACTCCACTCATTATTTTATATACCTCTATCATAGCTCCCCTCAGCCACCTTTTCTCCAAGCTGAACAGCCCTAGCCGCTTTAGTCTTTCCTCTTAGGGAAGTTGTCCCATCCCCTTTATCATTTTTGTCACCCTTCTCTGTACCTTTTCTAATTCCACTATCCTGCTTATAATCGAACAAGAAAAACGCCCAAATTCCGACCTAAATCGAGAGATGGACGTTTATCTCACAAAAACGAATAATGCGGTATAATTGAAAGCCGAACTTGGACGTTTTCAACTGCACTCCATTGCGGAAGCGTACAAAGTTGACGGGGGCATGTCAGAGGCATGGTGAAGGCGGGACTGGGGCATGGTTATCACCCGAACAGAGATGGGCGCCTTTCGCCGATAATGGAAAAAAAAGTATGCGTTTGTAGCTAGAATTTAGGGCACTTTTCCTGGACCCTGTTTTTTTCACGAATAAGGCCCCCAAAAGTGCCCTAAATGACCAGATTACCACCAGAGGGAATCGGGGATGACCTCCCCTGACTCCCCCAGTGGTCACTAACCCCCTCCCACCACAAAAAATGATGTTTCACAACTTTTTATTTTCACCCTCAAATGTCATACCCACCTCCCTGGCAGCAGTATGCAGGTCCCTGGAGCAGTTGTTAGGGGGTGCAGTGGACTTCAGGCAGGTGGACCCAGGCCCATCCCCCCCCCCCACCTGTTACAATTGTGCTGCTTAATGCTTAGTCGTCCAACCCCCCCAAACCCACTGTACCCACATGTAGGTGCCACCCTTCACCCCTTAGGGCTATAGTAATGGTGTAGACTTGTGGGCAGTGGGTTTTGAGGGGGATTTGGGGGGCTCAACACACAAGGGAAGGGTGCTATGCACCTGGGAGCTCTTTTACCTTTTTTTTTGTTTTTGTAAAAGTGCCCCCTAGGGTGCCCGGTTGGTGTCCTGGCATGTGAGGGGGACCAGTGCACTACGAATCCTGGCCCCTCCCATGAACAAATGCTTTGGATTTATTCGTTTTTGAGCCGGGCGCTTTCATTTTCCATTATCGCTGAAAAGCAAAAACGCCCAGCTCACAAATTGTCGAATAAAACATTGACGTCTATTTTTTTTTTTTGAAAATACGGTTTGGTCCGCCCCTTCACGGACCCATTCTCGGAGATAAACGCCCATGGAGATAGACGTTTTCGTTCGATTAAGCCCCTCTATATCTTTTTTGAGATGCAGTGACTAGAATTGTATATAGTATTCGAGGTGTGGTAGCACCATGGAACAATAAAAAAGGCATTATAACATCCTCATTTTTGTTTTCCATTCCTTTCCTAATAATACTTAATATTCTATTTCTTTCTTAGCTGTCACTGCACACTGATCAGAGGGTTTCAATATATTGTCAACAATGATACCTAGATCCTTTTCCTGGTCAGTGACTCCTAATGTGGAACCTTGCATCACGTAGGGTTCCTCTTTCCCACATGTATCACTTTGCACTTGCTCACATTAAACATGATCTGCCATTTGGATGCCTAGCCTACCAGTCTCGTAAGATATGCTTGCAATTTTTCACAATCCTCTTGTGATTTAACAACTTTGAATAACTGTGTCAGCAGCAAGTTTAATTACCTCACTAGTTATTCCCATATTGAGATCATTTATAAATGTTAAAAAGCAGTGGTCCCAACACAGACCCCTGCAGAACCCCACTATCTACCCTTCTCCATTGAGAATACTGACCATTTAACCCTACTCTCTCTCTCTCTTCTATCTTTTAACCAGTTTTTAATCCACAGTAGAACATTACCTCCTATCCCATGACTTTTCAATTTCCTCTGGAGTCTTTCATGAGGTTCATCAAGTGCAATATCAGAAAGTGGATTGTTCAGTCTGATAAAAAAAATCCTTCAAATCAGGTCAGGTTGCAATATTACTGATGTCTTCTGACTGCGTCTGCAGATTACAATCAAGGGAATCTCTGAAACGTTAGAGTTTCATATATCAAAGAGACCTTTATCATCATTATTGTCATTATCATCTGCATTAGAAGTAGTGCTGTCTAGTTCATTACTTGCGTCTTCATCTATATCTTCATTATCATCGTCATGCTGTCCAATTACAAAGAAGGCTTTCACAAAATTGGAATCATTGTCTGTTGTTGTTCTAACAATTTTTCATCTGATGGCAAACTCTTATCTTTGAGAATTGATGCAAGAACATCAAATGTGTGGGAAACCTTTAGTCTTAAGGCCAGAAGCAGACTTCTTCCCTAAAGACTCTTATCAAACCAATGGACAGTTACTCCAATGTAAAATTTCCCATGAGATGACGAACAGGCTGTTGTGGTAGAGACATATGTCTTTCACCAAGAATTGCTACCATAGGAGCCAACTTTTCAAAATTATTGGGGGTGCTAAGCCCAGTAGAAATAACCCTTCCCAAACATACAAGGAATTTTCTCAATATTGGGAGTGCTCAAGCACCCACAGCACCCACAGAGTCGGCTCCTATGATTGCTACCAGCTTCAGCTTCATCTCCACTTTAAAGTGACTCAGCTCATCACTGTTCTGTTTGGCTGGAGGCCAGTAACCAGTTCAACAAACACAGGTAACCCTACAGTTTTTACAGGTTATATAAAATTTAAGATGAGATCATCCACTGTTTGCAGTCAAGGTTTGCAATAGCAAAACCCTGTTCCCAATTTTGCTGTTTCATTTGTTTTTCTAATAAATTGTCATTTACATCTCCCTTCCACTTTTACTTTTTACTGCAAACATCAGATGTAACTAAGTAAAAGTAGTAAAAATTGGCAAAATTAATACTTCAGTAAAAGTAACAAATGTTATCCTGTACTTCTTTACAAATAAAAGTAACAAAACATTTACTTAAGTACAGTAACTAGTTACATTTACTTAGTTACTATACAACACTGTGGGTTTCTTAGCATTTAGCATGCACTAGTCACTAGCATGCACTAAATCTATTAGTAAAAGGACCCCCAAATGTTGATTTTTTTTCTGCTCATTTTCATTTGAAAATGACGTGCGATGACATGGAATATCTCGTTGACGTTTTCTATGTCATTGCAAATGACAACCCGTCCTTATTGAACAGTGAGAGCAGAGGGCAATTTAATATCAGCGCACGCTTCCATTGTGGATATTCAAAATTGGCCTGAGTGTACATATTTATGTATTAATTTGGGTTAAAATCATGCCTTTTCAGTAGTAGCTCAAGTGAGTACATTCAGGTACACTAGTTTGTCAGCTATGTGTGGGCATTTGCCACAGAATAATGGTGCAGCTGTCTGAGTCTTGCTGCATATGAGTAAGTGGAACTGACGTTTCAGCTTACTAGAATGTGGCAGAACCCAGACAGTAACAATAACCATGATGCCAGTTGAGGAATCCTTGGAGAATAATGAGGTTCAGTTCTGTTGCACTGATCTTATTTCCAATCCTCTTTTGATCGGTGTCTTCGTGGAATTGATGTAGCCGAAGGTCTTTATTAATTTCTTATTTACCTTCATCAATTACTTCTCCCAGTTGTGTAACCCTTATAGCCCTTTTGGCTTGGATCTGAGAGCAGCTCCTCAGCTGAAATGATCCTTTCTTAGCCTTTCAGTTGAATTGAGATCCTACACAATATGGAGGTTTAGCACTCTACTACCTGATGTCCCTCCCTCCTGGACATATGATGTTATGACCGATAGCAAAGCAGGGAGATAAAACCTACCTTTAAAAAAAAGAGCACAACAGACTGCTGACTTTACTTCAGAAAGATTACTTACATAAACATTATTTTTTTCCTCTACATATATTTTAGTAAAATATGCCCCTACTGTGCAAATTAATTGGAAATGAAATTTAATTAAATGTGTCTAGGTTTATATGTTATGTGAAATTTTCGCACCTGCTTGAAAGCAATTATTTAGCAAATGGAAATGAAATCACCCTGTACAAACAAAGCCCTAAGATACTAATATAGACACAAATTGCTAATATACATCCCACCACAAACATACCATGACACTGCTTCTCACCGTAACACACCCACATCATGACATCCCGTACAACCCACACCCACATCCACCACCCTCCCACCCCAACCCTTGTACCATGATATCTCTCTCATTTATTATTATTATTATTATTTGTTACATTTGTATCCCACATCTTCCCACCTATTTGCAGGCTCAATGTGGCTTACATAATACCGGAGAGGTGTTCGCAGACTCCGGTGTGAACAAATACAAAGTGATGTTGTGGTAAGATAAGGTTCCCTCCCCTTCCCAAATGCACACACTTCTTAATACTACTCTGCACCCCAAGATATGAACACACACCCTGGCCCCTCTCCCCACCCCAAAACACTCCCATATTAATAATGCAACTGACTTATTCCACTTACTATCCTTTTTATTGAAAATTATAATTTCCATTTTTTTCTTGTGCTCTCTATCTACTTAGTTGTTTCTAAGCCACTTAGAAGTCCCTTTAAATGGGCGGGATATCAAATGTTTAATAAACTTGGAAACCTGGATATTCATCCTTCCCCCCCCCCCCCCCATTCGATTCCAATACACACATTCGATTCCAATACACACAAATCCATCCTAACACTCCCACTTCACGTCTATCATTCTGTTCTGTGTTGGATTCCAGAGACCTCTAGTGGCTATACTAAGTACTTGACTTTGATTTGTAAATATTCCCACAGCTTCTGGAATAAGGGAAATGCACTCCTGTCTAGTGAAGTACTGGTAGGATGAGACCCACTTGGAGGAAAACTGCAGACTAATTTTTCCAATGGCCCCCCAGTGAATATTGGTCCCAACTTGTTAAACTATTGTTTAAAAAGCCAATTATTGATGTTAATTAGCTCGCTATTCAATTAAATTGCACATGCAAATTAGGCAAACGCCCAAGTTGGTGTGCACAATTTTTGGCAACCTTTATAAAATTAGGGGGTTAGGGCCCATGATAGAAATTTCACTGGCTCAGATTTCAGTCAACGTTGTCACCTTGTAAGATGGGACATTCAAAACAGTTGCTCAGAAGAGCAGAAAGCAAGATGCAGAACGTATTTCATAAATAAACCTTGGTCAGAGGAAGGTGCCTCTATGGTTCATCCAAAACCTGGGACAGAAAATTAATATGCTGGCAAATTGGAAGATCTTCATATAAGGGATGACATGCTCGTAATATCTGCAACTCGTAAGGATCCATGGTGAAGTAATGTGCACCAGTCTGGGCCCAATCTACACATGCACTTTTGGTGGACTCAAAGCTAAATTCTACAACAGGGATCATAAACAGCACTCTGGGGCTCTTTTAGTAAGCTGCAGTAAGGGATTAAGGTGTGTTTTGGCACGCATGTAGAGTTATCGCGGACACATGGTCATTGTAGATGCTTTACAAGTTGACCATCTCTTGCACCAAAGACTGTCTACAGTCAGCAGGTATTTTTGAGAGGAGTCGTGAATATTGCAGTGAATTGGAAGCTCTGGGATTTCTTAGATCTGAGTGAGTAAAGTAGCTGTGATGATCCAACAATGAAGGTTTTGTGGGGTGATATTACTCAGCACTGCTAACCTTTGGTTCGCAATAGCTTGGGAATACAGAGATGCCATTTTTTAGATCTGAATCCCATTTCTTATATCTTCCTTAAAGGGTACTAGATCTTGGAGCCATCAGATAACCTTATTTTTTCAATATATTACAGTCAAACTTGCACTTAGCTTAGGTGAAGTTTTGCTATTTCGCTGTGTTTTTTTCTTTTTTTCTTAAAAAGATTAGCTCATCTCGGAGACCTTATCTGATCAGATGAGCTAATCTTTTTAAGAAAACAACACAGCGAAATAGCAAAACTTCACCTAAGCTAAGTGCAAGTTTGACTATAATATATTGAAAAATTAAGTTAATGGATGAAAGTTTGAATACTGAGAATATTAAAAATTGTGGATCAATGATGAATACATGCCCACCATAACAAAGTGCCTGGCTCATAATATAGCCTGAATGGTGGTGACATGGTTACTACTACTACTATTTAGCATTTCTATAGCGCTACAAGGCATACGCAGCGCTGCACAAACATAGAAGGAAGACAGTCCCTTCTCAAAGAGCTTACAATCTAATAGACAAAAAGAATAAATAAAGTAAGCAAATTAAATCAATTAATGTGAACGGGAAGGAAGAGAGGAGGGTAGGTGGAGGCGAGTGGTTACAAGTGGTTACGAGTCAAAAGCAATGTTAAAGAGGTGGGCTTTCAGTCTAGATTTAAAGGTGGTCAAGGATGGGGCAAGACGTAGGGGCTCAGGAAGTTTATTCCAGGCGTAGGGTGCAGCGAGACAGAAGGCGCGAAGTCTGGAGTTGGCAGTAGTGGAGAAGGGAACAGATAAGAAGGATTTATCCATGGAGCGGAGTGCACGGGAAGGGGTGTAGGGAAGGACGAGTGTGGAGAGATACTGGGGAGCAGCAGAGTGAGTACATTTATAGGTTAGTAGAAGAAGTTTGAACAGGATGCGAAAACGGATAGGGAGCCACTGAACGGTCTTGAGGAGAGGGGTAGTATGAGTAAAGCGACCCTGGCGGAAGACGAGACGGGCAGCAGAGTTTTGAACCGACTGGAGGGGGGAGAGGTAACTTAGTGGGAGGCCAGCAAGAAGCAGATTGCAGTAGTCTAAACGAGAGGTGACAAGGGTGTGGATGAGAGTTTTGGTAGAGTGCTCGGAAAGAAAGGGGCAGATTTTACGGATGTTGTAAAGAAAGAAACGACAGGTCTTGGCAATCTGCTGGATATGAGCAGAGAAGGAGAGAGAAGAGTCAAAGATGACCCCAAGGTTTCGAGCTGAGGAGACAGGGAGAATGAGAGAGCCATCAACAGAAATAGAAAACGGGGGGAGCGGGGAGGTGGGTTTGGGGGGGGGGGGGAATGAGAAGCTCGGTTTTGGTCATATTTAATTTCAGGTGGCGTTGAGACATCCAGACAGCAATGTCAGACAAGCACGCTGAAACTTTGGTTTGGATGCAAGGTGAGATATCAGGGGTAGAAAGGTAGATTTGGGAGTCATCAGCATAGAGATGGTAGGAAAAGCCATGGGATGAGATTAATGAACCAAGGGAAGAAGTGTAGATAGAAAAGAGGAGGGGACCAAGAACAGAACCCTGAGGTACGCCGATGGATTCAAGATCTAGTACCCTTTAAGGAAGATATAAGAAATGAGATAAGGAATGTTTGGAGCTGGGTAGTGATAAAGATGTGTTTATGAGAAACCCCCCTCCTTTAAAATATAATACTGATACCATTAAAATTGGATATTTGTAGATCTGAGCATAGTAGGATGATGCTGACCTTTTGACAGATGTTTGTAGGCGGGTCTAGCGATGTTACACATAGATGTGCATGCACACAGACGTGTGAGCATCCACACAGACAGGTGGACATGCTCTTGCAAGCTGTAGCGTCTGCCTCTACCCTGGCGTTACTGACACCTACAAAACACCAGCAAGTCGCGGTAGTAGCACCACATCCTATCACTCATTTGATGGCATGCCTACCTTCCACCCACTTCTCTGCCCATCTCTGCCCATTCACGCGATATGCAATACCGCCAGCTTTGGTGCGTGCAGGTTCTGATTTTAGCCAGCCCAGCACTGGCCTTAGCTAATGCAGCCAGAGTCGCCATCTAAGCATCACTTGGCATGCGAACACATATGCAACCCTTTAAGTTTTGTTCTTTATATCACCAATGCAGACAGGTACCTCAGAGTCTGAACATAAAGGACTCATTTTACAAAGCAGTGCTAACGATTCTGATTAGCATGTGCTGACTGCGAAGAAGCCCATGGGAATTGAATGAGCTTCTTCGCATTCAACACACTGCTAATCAGTAGCGCTGCCTTGTAAAAAGAGCCCAAAATGCCTTATGTGCCCATAGAAATAGCTTATTAAAAATGTATAATGTACTGGCAACCAATGATATTTAATAAAAGTGGAGAGATGTGATCGTATTTATGAGCACCTCCCAAAAATCTGACAGCCGTATTCTGCAATGTCTGCAGCTTGTTCATGTTCATAGAGGATAATCCCATTTAAATCTTGAATTGATGAATGTGACTGTTGGGCAGACTGGATGGACCATTCATGTCTTTATCTGCCGTCACTTACTATGTTACTATGTTATTATATGAGGAGTCTGCGTTCAGAAAGAGGTCACCATATGAAAAACCACCAGTAGCTACTGCTCATAGGGTTAAATTATAAAACTCCAGTGTAGGTTTTGACTAATTTTGTGTGTGTGTGTGTGTAGGGGGTTGTATTGGGGTTGTTTGGGGTTTTTTTTTTTTTGCTTTGAAGTCCATTGTGGCTGACTTGGTAATACTGTGTGTAGGTTTTTAAAATATATTATATTTTATGTTCTTTATTAAGTTGGATTTTTGTTACAAATTTTTTTGTATGGTGTGGTGTGGCGTGCTAGAGGTAATATTTGTGTGTGGGAGGAGGGTATTGCTCCCCCAAATGAGTTGTCTGGAAGGGTAAAGGGAAGGAGATAGATTCTAGACTGTGTTGCTTCATGATTGTTAAGGGTGGGAATTGTCCTCCCTGGAGCGGTGGGAATTGGTTAGGTGGTAATTGACATAAGTGGCAATTTTCCAGATGGGAATTAATGAGTGGGAACTGTCCGGTGGGAACTGTTCAAGTGGGAACTGACCTAGAACCCTCCCAGTAATACAATGTTGTAAGATTTGTGATTTTTCAACTTATTCCACTTCTTTTGCTGTATATGTGATCATATATCTGTAAGACTTAAAGCCAGTAAGCATTAAACACAGAGGTTGCCTGAAGAATAAACATTGGAGGCACTGCTCATGTATCATAGTTTGGAGTAAATCATTAGCTTACAGATCTGAAATGCTTTATCGACTGTGTGGGGGCTGGACTCAGGCTCTGACAACAGTTGAAACAACAATTGATTTTCTCTTTACAAATAGATCGGTTAAACACCTCCACTGGGTGATATTCTTTTCTATGAACTATTTGCAATCAACTTTTGGGACATTATTGGCCTGCCACATTCTGAATCACCAATAATTTTGTAATTTGAACTGTACAATTGGTTTCTTCTATGGCTGACAAAGAATGACTTGTTCTGTCTTATTCAATTACACCCTGATTGGTCTTGTGGATGATTTTTAGTTTGCATAATTAACCAAGAGGTTGAAACTTATTTTCACACACTCAAAAACTCCAATGAGTCACTGGATCTGACATTTGATTCTCTCAATTTTTGGATATAGTTTCCAGATGCAGCCACTCGGCACAATGTGGACCATGTCAAATTCTTGAAGCTCTGACACCAGATGAATAAAATACCAATTGCTGACTGGTGCAATACAGCTTCTTCATCTTGTTTGGATCTGTGTTTTGAGCTAAGAAAGTTAAAAGTTAACATTTGTATTTATTTATTGGGATTTTTCAATCACCTTTATGAAGAGATTCACCCTTACAATTTTGTTAACAGCATAACAATAGTAAAATGATCAAAAATAAGCAAAAATACATAAGTACATAAGTAAGTACATAAGTAATGCCACACTGGGAAAAGACCAAGGGTCCATTGAGCTCAGCATCCTGTCCATGACAGCGGCAAATCCAGGCCAAGGGCACCTGGCAAGCTTCCCAAATGTACAAACATTCTATAAATGTTATTCCTGGAATTGTGGATTTTTCCCAAGTCCATTTAGTAGCGGTTTATGGACTTGTCCTTTAGGAAACCGTCTAACCCCTTTTTAAACTCTCCCAAGCTAACCGCCTTCACCACGTTCTCCGGCAACGAATTCCAGAGTTTAATTACACGTTGGGTGAAGAAAAATTTTCTCCGATTTGTTTTAAATTTACTACACTGTAGTTTCATCGCATGCCCCCTAGTCCTAGTATTTTTGGAAAGCATGAACAGACGCTTCACATCCACCTGTTCCACACCACTCATTATTTTATATACCTCTATCATGTCCCCCCTCAGCAGTCTCTTCTCCAAGCTGAAAAGCCCTAGCCTCCTTAGTCTTTCTTCATAGGGAAGTCGTCCCATTCCCGCTATCATTTTAGTCGCCCTTCGCTGCACCTTTTCCAATTCTTCTATATCTTTCTTGAGATGCGGCAACCAGAATTGAACACAATACTCAAGGTGCGGTCGCACCATGGAGCGATATAACGGCATTATAACATCCTCACTCCTGCTTTCCATACCTTTCCTAATAATACCCAACATTCTATTCGCTTTCCTAGCAGCAGCAGCACACTGAGTAGAAGGTTTCAGCGTATTATCGACGACGACACCCAGATCCCTTTCTTGGTCCGTAACTCCTAACTTGGAACCTTGCATGACGTAGCTATAATTCGGGTTCTTTTTTCCCACATGCATCACCTTGCACTTGCTCACATTAAACGTCATCTGCCATTTAGCCGCCCAGTCTCCCAGTCTCGTAAGGTCCTCTTGTAATTTTTCACAATCCTGTTGCGATTTAACAACTTTGAATAACTTTGTGTCATCAGCAAATTTAATTACCTCGCTAGTTACTCCCATCTCTAAATCATTTATAAATATATTAAAAAGCAGCGGTCCTAGCACAGACCCCTGAGGAACCCCACTAACTACCCTTCTCCATTGTGAATACTGCCCATTTAACCCCACTCTCTGTTTCCTATCTTTCAACCAGTTTTTAATCCACAATAGGACTTTTCCTCCTATCCCATGACCCTCCAATTTCCTCTGTAGCCTTTCATGAGGTACCTTGTCAAACGCCTTTTGAAAATCCAGATACACAATATCAACCGGCTCCCCTTTGTCCACATGTTTGTTTACTCCTTCAAAGAATTGAAGTAAATTAGTCAGGCAAGATTTCCCCACACAAAAGCCGTGCTGACTTGTTCTCAGTAATCCATGTCCTTGGATGTGCTCTGTAATTTTGTTTTTAATAATAGCCTCTACCATTTTCCCCGGCACCGACGTCAGACTCACCGGTCTATAATTTGCCGGATCTCCCCTGGAACCTTTTTTAAAAATGGGCGTTACATTGGCCACCCTCCAATCTTCCGGTACCACGCTCGATTTTAAGGATAAATTGCATATCACTAGCAGTAGCTCTGCAAGCTCATTTTTCAGTTCTATCAGTACTCTAGGATGGATACCATCCGGTCCAGGAGATTTGCTACTCTTCAGTTTGCCGAACTGCCCCATTACGTCCTCCAGGTTTACCATGAAGTCAGTAAGTTTCTCTGACTCATCCACCTGAAACATCATTTCTGACAACGGTATCCCACCCAAATCTTCCTCGGTAAACTTGGAGATAGGCAATTTGAATCCTAATAATAGAAATAACATGAAACAATGTCAGAAATATACAAATTTTTAAAAATCTTAACCGCAAACTGACACAAATAGACGCTGACACTCTGCCACTAGCGGTGTCAAGCATTTCTTTGGCAAGCGTCTTGCTGGATGATTTTTGACTGTTATCTTAGTGCATTTTGCACACAGAGAAATAATTTTTTGTGACTCCTGAGGCAGGCTTTACACTGAAACACGGTTCCATGTTGGTCTGCGATTAAGATGTGTGCTTTAATAAAGATTTTCTTCTGGCACCTATTGGATCCATCTTGTTGACTCCTCTTAGGAGGCCTATTGCGCTACCCTACTTTTTGTGGTTCTCTTCTTTTGGATTGTACCGTTGGTCTAACATTAGGTGCCAAGTTATAGAATGAGGAGATTATTGCCTTAAAATGTGACTGTGAAGCAACAGTACCTTACTGCATAATGTAATATAATTTCCTTTGAGGGAGGGGAGTGTTTAAGAAAAGCGAGGTTACTAACCTGTAGCAGGTGTTCTCCGAGGACAGCAGGCTGATTGTTCTCACTGATGGGTGACGTCCACGGCAGCACCCAGGATCGGAAGATCTTCCTAGCAACAGAAGTTTGCTAGCTCTCGCGTGATCCGTGCGCATTGCACATGCGCGACTGTCTTCCCGCCCGAACGCGAGCGTGCTCGCCAGTCCAGTAAATAGCAAAAGACAAGGGAAGACACAACTCCAAAGGGGAGGCGGGCGGGTTTGTGAGAACAATCAGCCTGCTGTCCTCGGAGAACACCTGCTACAGGTTAGTAACCTCGCTTTCTCCGAGGACAAGCAGGCTGCTTGTTCTCACGATTGGGGTATCCCTAGCCCCCAGGCTCACTCAAAACAACAAACATTGGTCAATTGGGCCTTGCAACGGCGAGGACATAACTGAGATTGACCTAAACAACAACAACTAACTGAGAGTGCAACCTGGAACAGAATAAAAATGGGCCTAGGGGGGCGGAGTTGGATTCTAAACCCCAAACAGATTCTGCAGCACCGACTGCCCGAACCGACTGTCGCGTCGGGTATCCTGCTGGAGGCAGTAATGAGATGTGAATGTGTGGACAGATGACCACGTCGCAGCCTTGCAAATCTCTTCAATAGTGGCTGACTTCAAGTGGGCCACTGACGCTGCCATGGTCGAACACTATGAGCCGTGACATGGCCCTCAAGAGTCAGCCCAGCTTGGGCATAAGTGAAGGAAATGCAATCTGCTAGCCAATTAGAGATGGTGCGTTTCCCAACAGCCACTCCCCTTCTATTGGGGTCAAAAGAAACAAACATTTGGGCAGACTGTCTGAATGGGCTTGTCCGCTCCACATAGAAGGTCAATGTTTGCTTGCAGTCCAATGTATGCAACTGACGTTCAACAGGGTGGGTATGAGGTTGGGGAAAGAATGTTGGCAAGACAATTGACTGGTTAAGATGGAACTCCAACACCACCTTCGGCAAGAACTTAGGGTGAGTGCGGAGGACTACTCTGTTATGATGAAATTTAGTATAAGGAGCATGAGCTACCAAGGCTTGAAGCTCACTGACTCTACGAACTGAAGTGACTGCCACCAAGAAAATAACCTTCCAGGTCAAGTACTTCAGATGGCAAGAATTCAGTGGCTCAAAAAGAGGTTTCATCAGTTGGGTGAGAACGACATTGAGATCCCATGACACTGTAGGAGGTTTGACAGGGGGCTTTGACAAAAGCAAACCTCTCATGAAGCGAACAACTAAAGGCTGTCCCGAGATTGGCTTACCTTCCACACGGTAATGGTATGCACTAATTGCACCAAGATGAACGCTTACAGAGTTGGTCTTAAGACCAGCCTCAGACAAGTGCAACAGGTATTCAAGCAGGGTCTGTGTAGGACAAGAACGAGGATCTTGGGCCTGGCTGTCACACCAGACGGCAAACCTCTTCCACTTGAAAGCATAACACCTCTTCGTGGAATCTTTTCTGGAAGCAAGACCCGGGAGACACCCTCAGAAAGACCCAAGGAGGCAAAGTCTACGCTCTCAACATCCAGGCCGTGAGAGCCAGGGACTGGAGGTTGGGATGCAGAAGCACCCCTTCGTTCTGAGTGATGAGGGTTGGAAAACACTCCAATCTCCACGGTTCTTCGGAGGACAACTCCAGAAGAAGAGGGAACCAGATCTGGCATGGCCAGAATGGAGCGATCAGAATCATGGTTCCACGGTCCTGCTTGAGTTTCAGCAAAGTCTTCCCTACCAAGGGTATGGGAGGATACACATACAGGCAGTGCTTTTTTTGTAGAAAAAAAGGTGCCGGTACTCATTGTGGGCGGGGTCACCACATATGGCTCCACCCCTATGATAGCCACACCCACATTGGCCACACCCCTTATAGCAGCCATGGCGCATATAAACAGACATCATTGAAAATATACTAGTATAGGAGAAAAAAATAACATGATTTTTTTCATTATAAATAATTTCTGTAAGCTGCTACAGCTCCAGTATACCCAGTGCAAAATAAGACAGCAGATGTAAACACTAAAATGAAAATAAAATGATTTTTTCTACCTTTGTTGTCTGGTGACTTTGTTTTTCTATCCATATTGGTCCCAACCTCTGATTCTGCTGCTCTCTATCTGTATCCATTTCTAGAGCTTCCTTTCCATTTATTTCTTTCCTTTCCTCTTCTTCATTTCTTGCCCTACATCCATAAGTAAAAGCCGGATCCTCCTCTGCGGAATTGACTGGAGGAGGTACAAAATGGATCCAGCTTTTGCCTATTTTCTCCATCCAAGTGCAGTTTTTCTCCTCTCTTTCCTTTCCCTCATCTCCATCCATGTGCATCTTCTTTTTTTTTTTTTTCTTTCCTCCGCTCCATCCATGTCCAGCATTTCTCCTCTCTCTTCCCTCCCCTGTATCCATATAAAGAAATAATTCTCTCTCCCCTCTCCTCCATCCAAGTGCATTTCTCCTCTCTCCCCGCCAACCCCTCCATCCATCCATCCATCCATGTCCAGCAATTCTCCTCTATCTCCTGCTCTCCTCTCCATCCATGTCCAGCATGTCTCCTCTCTCCCCTGCTCTCCCCTCCCATGTCCAGCGATTCTCCTCTGTCCCCTGTCCTCCCCTGCCATCCGTGACCAGCCATTCTCCTCTGTCCCCTGTCCTCCCCTGCCATCCATGACCAGCCATTCTTCTCTGCCCCCTGTCCTCCCCTGCCATCCGTGACCAGCCATTCTTCTGTGCTCCGTCCTCCCCTGCCATCCGTGACCAGCTATTCTTCTCTGCCCCCTGTCCTCCCCTGCCATCCATGACCAGCCATTCTTCTGTGCTCCGTCCTCCCCTGCCATCCGTGACCAGCCATTTTTCTGTGCTCCGTCCTCCCCTGCCATCCGTGACCAGCTATTCTTCTCTGCCCCCTGTCCTCCCCTGCCATCTGTGACCAGCCATTCTTCTCTGCTCCGTCCTCCCCTGCCATCCGTGACCAGCCATTCTTCTCTGCCCCCTGTCCTCCCCTGCCATCTGTGACCAGCCATTCTTCTCTGCTCCGTCCTCCCCTGCCATCCGTGACCAGCTATTCTTCTCTGCCCCCTGTCCTCCCCTGCCATCCATGTCCACTGATTATCCTCTCTCCCCTCCCCTCTCCTTCATGTCCAGCAATTTTCTCTTCCCTGCCCTCCCCTTCTTCAGCCCCAGCATCAGACCCTCAGCCCCAAACCTCAGTGTCTGTCCTTGGTCCCTTTTTCTCCCAGCCACAGAGTCAGACTCTTCTCCCTAAATCAGCTCCCTTCTCCCAGCCCCAGCAAAATACCCTTCTCTCTCCTCAACCCCTAGCGCCCAGCATGTGCCCTGTTCTCCCATCCCCAGGGTCTGCCATTCATCCAACCCCCACATCAGACCTTCTCCCCACCCGACGTCGAGATCCAGCGCCCCTGCCCCAGCTGCCCGCCCTCTTTGCTTCCCAAAAGCCCTGCTTTCCGGTCCAAACCTCCCCCCCACCCCCGCGACGTGTTTCAATCTTTTATTTATTTTTTTTACTTGCAGTCACAGCGCCGGCGTTGTTGAGAGGACCAGGCTCGCCTCCTCATGCTTTCCTTCCCTTCGCTGTTCCGATTCGCTGCCTCTCAGTGTCCCGCCTTCCTGTGACGTGTTTCCTGTTTCCGCGAAGGTGGGACACTGAGAGGCAGCCTGGTCTTCTCAACAACGCCGGCGCTGTGACTGCAAGTAAAAAAAATAAATAAAAGATTGAAACGCGTCGCGGGGGGGGGGAGGTTTGGATCGGAAAGCAGGGCTGTCGGGAAGCAAAGAGGGCGGGCAGCTGGGGCAGGGGCGCTGGATCTCGACGGGGGGCAGGAACGCAAGTCAGGAACCCTAGGGAAAAAAGGTGCCGGTACGCTGTACCGGCGCGTACCGGCAAAAAAAAAGCACTGCATACAGGAGGCCCTTCCCCCAATGAAGGAGAAAGGCATCTGATGCTAGTCTGCCGTGGGCCTGAAGTCTGGAACAGAACTGAGGGACCTTGTGATTGGTCTGAGTGGCAAAAAAATCTACCAAGGGGATGCCCCACGCTTGAAAGATCTTGCGTACAACTCTCGAGTTGAGAGACCACTCGTGAGGTTGCATTATCCTGCTCAACCTGTCGGCTAGGTATGTAGCTTGGAGAAACATGCCATGACGGCGAGCCCAAAGCCACATCCTGACGGCTTCCTGACAAAGGGGGCGAGATCCGGTGCCCCCCCGCTTGTTGATGTAATACATGGCAACCTGTCTGTCTGAATTTGGATAATTTGGTTGGATAGCCAATCCCTGAAAGCCTTTAGCACATTCCAGACCGCTCATAACTCCAGGAGGTTGATCTGAAAACCTGTCTCCTGGAGGGACCAACATCCCTGGGTGTGAAGTCCATCGACATGAGCTCCCCACCCCAGGAGAGGCGCATCCGTAGTCAGCACTTTTTGCGGCTGAGGAATTTGAAAGGGACGTCCCAAGGTCAAATTGGAGTGAATTGTCCACCAATGTTGGGATTTGAGAAAAACTGGACAGCTGTATCACGTCTTCTAGCTCCCCCGCAGCTTGATTCCACTGGGAAGCTAGAGTCCATTGAGCAGATCTCATGTGGAGACGAGCCATGGGAGTGATGTGAACTGTGGAGGCCATGTGGCCGAGCAATCTCAACATCTACCGAGCTGTGATCCGCTGAGATGCTCATACCTAGGAAACCAGGGACAAAAGATTGTCTGTCCTGGCCTCGGGGAGGTAGGCATGAGCCGTCTGGGAGTCCAGCAGAGCTCCCATGAATTCTAGTCTTTGAACTGGAAGAAGGTGGGACTTTGGATAATTTATCACAAACCCAAGTAGCTCCAGGAGTTGAATAGTCACCTGCATGGACTGTAGAGCTCCTTCCTCCGAGGTGTTCTTTACCAGCCAATCGTCGAGATAAGGGAACACATGCACTCCCAGTCTGCGTAGAGACGCCGCCACTACAGCCAGGCATTTCATGAACACTCTGGGTGCAGAGGCGAGACCAAAGGGTAGCACACAGTACTGAAAATGCTGTGTTCCTACATGGAATCAAAGATACTGTCTGTGAGCTGGCAGTATCGGGATGTGAGTATAAGCATCCTTTAAGTCCAGAGAGCATAGCCAATCGTTTTTCTGAATCATGGGAAGAAGGGTGCCCAGGGAAAGCATCCTGAACTTTTCTCAGACCAGATATTTGTTCAGGGCCCTTGGGTCTAGGATGGAACGCATCCCCCCTGTTTTCTTTTCCACAAGAAAGTACCTGGAATAAAATCCCAGCCCTTCCTGCCCCGGTGGCACGGGCTCGACCGCATTGGCGCTGAGAAGGGCAGAGAGTTCCTCTGCAAGTACCTGCTTGTGCTGGAAGCTGAAAGACTGAGCTCCCGGAGGACAATTTGGAGGTTTTGAGATCAAATTGAGGGCGTATCCTAGCCAGACTATTTGGAGAACCCACTGGTCGGAGGTTATGAGAGGCCACCTTTTGTGAAAAAACTTTAACCTCCCTCTGACCAGCAGATCGTCCGGCACAGACACTTTTATGTCAGCTATGCTGGCCTGGAGCCAGTCAAAAGCTCGTCCCTTGCTTTTGCTGGGGAGCTGCAGGGGCCTGCGGAGGCGCACACTGTTGACGAGAACGAGAGCGCTGGGGTTTAGCCTGAGCAGGCTGGCGGGCAGGTGGATTGTACCTATACTTACTATAAGCGTAAGGGGCATTCCTCCTTTCCCCATAAAAATGTCTACCAGTAGAGGTAGATGCTGAAGGCGTCCGGTGGGAGAGCTTGTCGAATGCAGTGTCCCACTGGTGGAGCTGTTCTACCACCTGTTCGACGCGCTCACCAAAAATATTATCCCCCTGGCAAGGAGCATTCGCAATCCGCCTCTGGACTCTATTCTCCAGGTCAGAGGCATGCAGCCATGAGAGTCTGCGCATCACTATACCTTGAGCAGCGGCCCTGGACACTACATCAAAAGTATCGTAGGCACCCATAGGCGGTCGGTGGCCCAACTGTTTGGGGAGGCTAAAGGGGGTGGGGTTAGGGGCGGGGTTAGGGCGGGCCAGGGTGGGGTTAGGGGCGGGTCGGGGTGGGGCTTACATCCATAATTGACAACACACAGAAAAAAATAAGTAAAAATAAAAGTTACAATTAACAACTTTTATTAAATGTAACATAACATAGTAACATAGTAGATGACGGCAGAGAAAGACCTGTACGGTCCATCCAGTCTACATATTACATATGTATCAGATGCCAAAAAAAGTGGTTGCTCAAAGTCAAAGCATATACTAACCAATGTGTATACTATTCAAAAATGTTATCAATTATTAAACACTGCTATTTCTATCCATGGAAAATCCCAAAATGAAATAGTCACATTAGTGAAGTAACATCCGGCGACTAGACTTCACATCATAGGTGTCAATGATCTGCTCAGGGTTAATATCTCCAACAAGATCACTTTCAATGTTCAGTAAACATAAAGTTGTCAGTCTTTCCTGACCCATTGTGGATCTCAGCCAGTTTTGTACACGTCTCATGGCAGAAAAAGATCTCTCACAGGTAGCTGTGCCAACAGGAAGAGTAAGTGCCAGTTTCAAAAGCTTTGTAAAATTTGGATAAAAATGTGTTGAAGTAGCTGCTTTCAGAGCTTCCAGAGTGATTTCTGTGTTTGGTAAGCCATTTTTTATCATTTCCATCTCTGTGTGAGCAAGTTTCGTATTGATAGAAAGAGCACTTGCATATTTACTGAGTAGCCCATTGCTGCCCTCCAAATCACATTTCAGAACTGCATCAACACTTTTTGCAATTTCCATTGACTGAGGTGAAAACCTGCGACTACATTCTTCTAATAGTGTATCTAGCACAGAAAATTACAGTTGTCTTCCCCATTTTTCTTTTGCATTCTCATTTTCACTTGACGACTCTGAGAGAGATTCTCGTTGTCCAAGTGTGCTTGTAATAAATGAACATTCTAGCGAAGCTGTTCTTTTCACAGGTCTTGACTGTCGACGTTTGTAAGTGTGCTCTTCATCTGTGTCAGGAACATCATGCAGTTCACAGAACCTTTGGATCTCCTCCCAAATATCAGCCCACTTAGCATCTGTTCGCATATTCTGCAATATGTCAATGGTTTTCTGGAGTACACTAGAGGCCCAAGAAAGTATTGTATCTTCTGCCTGCAGTGCTTTGTGTGTCACATGAATTGTACTAAGTACATGGTAAAAAAATAATCAAGTACAACTTGTGCCTCAATTACAGACATATTATAAATTAACTTTAAAAAAATCTATAAAACAAAAGTCACTCAGAACCTTGAGCAAATCTACCATGCCAACACTAACTTCCAAAAACAAAGATCCTACCTATGAAAAAGAAGTGCCTTAAATATTATAGTAGGGCCCTACAATACAAATACATTTATCAGGAAAGCTGAACAAGCCAAATTACTACAGAATGCTACATGGAAACTTCATGCTAACAGAATACCTCAGTCACACAGACAAGACACAAATGCCAAATACAGAATAAGTGACCACAAACTCTAGAAATATAAATTAAATGGAAACCCCAAGAAACTAGACCTTGCATGTAGTACAACACCAGAGAAACAAGAAAGAAAGGCATTTGCTCCTGTGCAAAATATAAAGATGGCACATGCCAGGGATGGTGTTAGGGGTTGGTTCCTTGGCCAGAGAAAGCCTGCATGCTGAAAGCTGAAGGCGCAGCCTGGTAATGGACTTTGGGGTCCTTTCCTAGATTTCTGTCCTGGACCCCAGCCATGCTTACCATCAACTTTGGCAAGATGTATTCCAAATCCAACATATTATATTCACAACATTGAAAATAAAATATTTTTTTATACCTTTTTGTTGTCTGGTCATTTTTTCTCAAATCATATTGGTCCCAGTCTCTGGTTTCTGCTTCCCTCTGTCTTCTCTTAACTCACTTGTCAGGGTCTCCTATTTGACATTTCTTCTTTCTTCATGTCCATCATCCATCTCCCATCTCTGTTTTCCTATATTTCCTTGTTCATTATCTCTCCTGTGTTCATATCCCCTCATCCATCATCATTCCTCTGTGCACCTATGCACCCCATGCCCAGCATATCCCTTCTGCATTCCTATTCTCTCCCTTGTCTGGTATCTCCCCCCCCCCCCCCCGTGTCCATATACCCCCCTCTCCAGTGTCCAGCATTTTATCTCTATTCCATATCCCCATTCCCCCCCCCCCCCCTGGTCAGGCATTACCCCTCTGTGCCCATGTGCTATCCCCACACAGCATCTCACATTTGTGTCCCTGTCCCCATGCTCCCACCTAATGCCCATCATCTCCCTTCTGTATCTGTATACTTCCCTATGTCCCCTTTCTCCCTCCTCCACACCAATGTGTCCCTCTCCTCTCTGATCCCACCCCCCAACCAGTTTCTCTTCCTCTCTTTCCTTCCCCTTATGCATCTGGCTCTTTCTCCCTGCATCTCTCTCCCTTCCCTCTGCATATCATCATCTGCATATCAAGCACCTCTCCTTCCGCCCCACACGTCCAGCATCTCTCTCCCTTTCATCCAGCCCCCCTACATGTTCAGCACCTCTTTCCCTTTCATCCAGCCCCCATACATGTCCAGCACCTCTCCCCTTCACTTCAACCCTCTGCATATCCAGCACTTCTCCCCTTTCCCTCCACCCCCCCCTGCATATCCAGTACCTCTCCCCTTCCTTCCACCCCCTATATATCCAAAACCTCTTTCCTTCCTTCCAACCTCCCCTCAGCAAATCCAAAACCTCTTCCCTTCCCTCCAACCTCCCCTCTGCAAATCCCAAAACCTCTCTCCCTTCCCTCCAACCCTCTGCCCCTGGCAAGTCCAGCACCCTGCTGTTCCCTCCCCTCCCTGCCTCCCCTTACTGGGCCAGCTCGCAGCACCTCACTGACTTCCTCACCCTCTCCCACCCCTGCCGCAGCACTTCATTTAATGTTGTCAGCGCTGCCGTTACAGTTTCCCACCCCCGCGGCGGCGCTTTACACTTTTAGCTAACAGCCAACACTACAGATGCAGCGCTGACGTCCGAGTCCGACGTCCTGCTCTGGGGCCTTCCACGCTGATGTAACTTCCTGTTAGGGAGGCGGGACGCGGAAGGCCCCGGAGCAGGACGTCGGACTCGGACGTCAGCGCTGCATCTGTAGCGTTGGCTGTTAGGTAAAGTGTAAAGCGCCGCCACGGGGGTGGGAAACTGTAACGGCAGCGCCGACAACATTAAATGAAGCACTGCGGCAGGGGCGGGAGACGGTCACGATAAGGACCTGCTTCTGGGCGGGCGGGCCTGAGGCTAAACTGGGTGGGCCTGGGCCCATCCAGGCCCACCCGTAGCTACGCCCCTGAGTAGGTGTTTTTGGTGTCTTCCCCGCAGCCGCAGCTTTTTCCATAAAAGACTATGGGATTATGCACAGGGAACTGATTGAACTTTGAAGGAACAACTATTACTCTAATAAACTCTATGGATGGTTCAGTCAACTAACTCAGCAGCACCTACCTGTCTCTCTCCTGAAAAATCCAACGCGCTGTGCCTGCCCACTGCCAATTTTTTCTGGCAGGAAGTGGGAGGGAACATCATCAGAGACACTCTGTCTCTCTTCGTGTTCTTCCCTACGTGAGGCCCCTCCTGCGCATTCCCGCCTATGAGGGATGGGAGCGAGCGCTCGTAGGGAAGGCTCAGCTGACTCCTGCGTCCTGACTGGCTGCCTGAGGGCGAGGGCGAGGCGAAGAAGCACTGCAGCAGAGCCAGAGGCACAGGACCGTCCGCGGCGCGCTGGTGTGAAAGCCCGGAGCGCGGTAAGCCCCGGGCGGGCGGAACGCGACAACTGCTGGGCCTGGGCTGATGATGGGATGGGCCGGGCGTGTGGTCGCGGACTCGCGTCGTCGGCGTTGGTCCAGAACAGATCCTGGCTGCGGCTGCCTGGGCCGAGCGGAACTGGGTCCGGTTGTGTGGGCGTCGCCATCACAGCGTGGGCGTCGCCGTCGCGTGACGTCATCAGGATCGGATCGTTCGGCTGGGGAGGCTTAGCCTCCCCAAGCCTCTGATACCGGGCACCTATGTAGACACCCCTGGACAGGAATTTCCTACATGCCTTCAGCTGCCTGACCACCTCCTGAAAAGGCTTGGCCTGCTCCGACGGGAGCTTATCGACCAAGTCCGCCAACTGCCGCACATTGTTCCGCATGTGGATGCTCGTGTAGAGCTGGTAGGATTGGATCTTGGACACAAGCATAGTAGAATGATAGGCCTTCCTCCCAAAGGAGTCTAGAGTCTTAGATTCATGCCCCGGGGGCGCCGAGGCGTAATCTCTACTACTCTTGGCTTTCTTGAGAGCTGAGTCCACAACTCCAGAGTCATGAGGCAACTTGGTCCTCATTAACTCCGGATCCCCATGGACTCTTGTAAGCTCTTTGAGCAGGGACTGTCTTTCTTCTATGTTTGTGCAGCGCTGCGTACGCCTTGTAGCGCTATAGAAATGCTAAATAGTAGTAGTAGTAGTAGTAGTAGACTCGATACTGGGACTCAATCTTCTTGGGAATGTGGGGGCTACTTAAGGGGTTCGCCCAGTTCGCCATCAATGTCTGCTTCAGGACATTATGAAGGAGAACAGTGGACGACTCCTTAGGTGGTGAAGGTTAGTCCAGGACCTCGAACATCTCAGCCCTGGGCTCGTCCTCAGTAACCACTGGGAAGGGAATGGCCGTAGACATTTCCCGGACAAAGGAGGAGAAAGACAGACTCTCGGGGGGAGAAAGCTTTCTCTCTGGCGAAGCGGTGGGATCGGAAGGAAGACCACAAGACTCCTCGTCAGAGAAATACCTGGTGTCCTCCTCCGCCTCCCACGAGGCCTCACCGGCGGTATCGGACACTAGTTCATGAACTTCAGTCCGAAGCTGAGCCCGTCTCGACGCCGAGGAACCCGGTCCTCTACTGCGGTGCCGAGAAGAAGACTCCCGTGCCGGCGTCGTCGAAGCTTCCTCCAGCAACGTTCCTCCTGGGTGGCAGCAGTTGCCGATGCCGCAAGCTGTACCGGCATCACTATCCGCATCATGGGCGGAGAGCCAATTGCCGCATCTCTCAACGGTACCGCCAGCGCAGGCACCGGTGGTACCGGAGCAGAAGGTCGCAGCAGCCCTTCCAGAATCTCTGGAAGTATGGCTCTGAGGCGCTTGTCCAGAGTGGCTGTCGAGCAAGGCAATGGGGCCAGTACCGGCGACGAGGTGAGAACCTGTCTGGGGCGCGGAGGCGGTACCGGGCTGTCCGGAGCAGAGCGCATCGACACGTATGGAAGGCAAGCGGTCCTCCCGGCGTCGACGCTTCACGGGTACCGAATCCTTCGGTGTCCCAGAGCTCTCGGTACCGCAATGGGAAGGTGACCGATGATGGTGCTTCTTCGCCTTCGCGTGAAGCACAGCATCGGCACCTCCCGGTACCGATGAGGAGGACGTGGAATCCAAACGTCTCCTCTGGGCCGGGTCCGAAGGCGATCGGTCCCGGGGGGCCTGCACAGCAGGAGCCCTCGAGGCAGGTGGAGACCCACTCAATGGCTCACTGCTACCAGCGTGGGATCTTTGGACAGCCATCACCTGCGCTCCTGACATCGATGCTCCCTCCGATGCCGTAATTGATACCGGTGATGACCTCGGCTCCGTCGACATTGAAAGACCAGATGAGGCTCCGAACAGGATGTTCCACTGAGTCAATCTCGCCGCCTGGGTCCTCTTCTTGACCTGGAGGCACAAAGTACAAGTGTTAGGGCGATGACCAGCCCCGAGACACTGAAGACACAAAACGTGCCTATCAGTGAGCGAGATCGTCCGATTGCACCGCGTGCACTTCTTGAAGCCGCTGGAAGGCTTTGAGGACATGGGCGGAAAAATCGCACCGGTGAGGTCAAAAACAGATTACTGTAATGGAATCTATGCGAGATGCAAGGATCAAATCATAAAGAAACTTCAGACCGCCCAAAACACAGCAACCAGGCTTGTATTTGGAAAAACATGTTTTGACAGCGCCAAACCACTCCGAAAAAAACTGCATTGGCTATCAATCAAAGAACGTATCACTTTCAAAATCTGCACAACTGTCCATAAAATTAACTACGGCGAGGCACCAGGATACATGACAGACCTTATTGACCTGCCAACCAGAAACACCACAAAATCTGCACGATCATACCTAAACCTCCACTACCCAAGCAGTAAAGGACTTAAATACAAATCCACCTATGTATCTAGCTTTTCCTACCTAAGCGCACAATTATGGAACGCATTACCAAAAGCAGTAAAAACTACGCCCGACCACCTAAATTTTTGGAAAGCACTAAAGACAGACCTATTCAGAAGAACATACCCCACCGACCCAACATAAGAATACCTGGACACTTGTGACACAATGTAACCAAAGACCGTAACAGACATTACCGGACTCTTCTTCCCCCTTTCCCTCCCTACGTTCCCCCCAATTGTACCTACCATACATGTACCTCATTCTACCACAATATCACTTTGTATTCATTCATACTATGTATTTGTTCAGACCGGAATCGGCTAACACCGCGAATGGTTATATGTAAGCCACATTGAGCCTGCAAAAAAGTGGGAAAATGTGGGATACAAATGTAACAAATAATAATAATAATAAAAGCGATGATGCCGAAAAAAAGGGCACCAAAAAAGGGGAAAACCCGTACGGGCGGCGAAAAAAGCCACTAAAGCAAAGAAAAGGAAACTTACAGAGGGAAAAACTCCTAGACGTAGCGGAAACCTCTTTTTTTTTTTTTTTTTACCAACGAATCACGAGAGAGAAGAAGGCCGAAAAGGCACAAAAATCGCGCGAAGAACGCGATGGGGGCCTCTCTGGGGAAGAAAACAAACAAAACACGTCCGTTCTGACCATGGAAAACAAGAGACTGGCGAGCACGCTCACGTTCGGGCGGGAAGACGGTCGCACATGCGCGATGTGCACGGATCACACGAAAGCTAGCAAACTTCTGTTGCTAGGAAGATCTTCCGATCCTGGGGGCTGCCGTGGACGTCACCCATCAGTGAGAACAAGCAGCCTGCTTGTCCTCGGAGAATTTATTATATTCTTCCGGAAGTGTCATATATTTACTATGAAGTAAAATGTGATCATCTAATGCAATGTGTTTAAGTACTGTATGTACATGAAGGCTTAGTTATATGATGCTAGAGATTAGTGATCAACTGCAGAGTGACTCTGCTACTACTATTACTATTTATAATTTCTATAGCGCTACACCATACACAAAAAGAGACAGTCCCTGCTCAAAGAGCTTACAATCTAGATAAGACCAGAAAAACAGGCAGAACAATTAAGGGTAAGGGAACAGAGAGGTGAGGATAAAGCACAGGACAAGTGAGTAATGGTTAGGAGTCAAAAGCAGTGGTAAAGAGGTGGGCTTTAAGTCTGGACTTGAAAACGGCCAAAGACGGGGCTAGACGTACAGGCTCGGGAAGTCTATTCCAGGCGTGAGGTGCAGCAAGGCAAAAGGAATGGAGTCTAGAATTAGCAGTAGGGGAGAAGAGGACAGATAAGAGAGATTTTTCTACAGAACGGAGTACTCGGGGGGGGGGGCGTAGGGAGAGACGAGAGTGGAGAGGTACTGGGGAGCAGCAGAGTGAATGCACTTAAAGGTTAATAGGACAAGTTTGAATTGAATATGGAAACGGATAGGGAGCCAGTGGAGTGACTTAAGGAGAGGGCTAATGTGGGCATAGCGACTTTGGCGGAAGATGAGTCACGCAGCAGAGTTTTGGATTGATTGAAGATGAGAGAGATGGCTAAGAGGGAGGCCGGTGAAAAGTAGGTTACAATAATCAAGACGAGAGGTGATAAGAGTGTGGATAAGGGTTCTGGTAGAGTGCTCAGAGATGAAGGGATGGATTTTGCTAATGTAGAGAAAGAAACGACTCCATGAATGTAGGTATGCTTGTGAGTGTAGGTAATGTTTGACTGCCTAAGGTTAGGTACATTTACTTCTTGCAGCTTGGTTGTTGATTTCATTACTAAGCAGAAAGAAAAGTCATCAACAAGGTGGGGGAGAGATAGTTTATAATTTACTAGTAAAAAAGGCCCGTTTCTGTTTTAAAGGAAACGGGCGCTAGCAAGGTTTCCTCGGAGTGTGTATGTTTGAAAGAGTGTGAATGTGCGAGTGTGTGTGTGTGTGACAGAGAGTGAGACTGGGTGCGAGTGTGTGTGTGAGAATGAGAGTATGTGCCAGGGTCCCCCCTCTCTCCCAGTTCCAGGGTCGTCGTCCCCGGTATGTCTCCCATTTGCAGGGGTGTCCCCCCCTCCCTCCCTCCATTCCTTCCTTCCTCCCAGTTGCAGGGTCCCCCCTCCTCCCATCCTCCCTTTTTCCCAGTTGCAGGGTCCCCCCTAGGGTTACCATTTTGTGTCCTCTGAAAAAGAGGACACATGTCACGCCCCCTACCCCGCCCCCGCCATGCCTCATGCCCCGCCCCTGCCATGCCCCCTTCAGGTCCGGGTTTCGCCCCTATTCCCCGCCCCCGTCACATAGTCCCCTCCCCCCCATCACATACCCCCCCCCCCCCTCACTTACTATCTAGCCCTGGTGGTCTAGTAGCGTCTTCTCTTCGGGCAGGAAAGAGCCCCCTCTTTCCTGCCCGGAGCGCTGCCTGCCCTTGCCTGCTGCATCCTCCTCGGTCTGGCTGGGGATTCAAAATGGCCACCGAGAGTTGAAGCGGCCTCGTGAGAGTTCAACTCTCGGCGGCCATTTTGAATCCCCAGCCAGACCGAGAAGGATGATAGACAGGGGAGGCAGCGCTCCGGGCAGGAAAGAGGGGGCTCTTTCCTGCCCCGAAGACGTCACTAGACCACCAGGGAACATGGTAAGGAAGGGGAGGGGATGGGAGACCAGATCCACGGCGCCGATCGCCCGCCCACACGCCCACCACACGCACGCACCTGCCCGCACCCGCGCCCACGTTTGTCCAGAAATCCGGACAAACGTGGGCGCGGGCAAAATCCGCCGGATGCCCCGGACATGCCCTCAAAAAGAGGACATGTCCGGGAAAATCCGGACGTATGGTAACCCTAGTCCCCCCCTCCATTCTTTCCTCCTTTTTTCCCAGTTGCAGGGTCCCCTCTCCCTTTTTCCCAGTTGCAGGGTCCCCCTCCCCCTCCCTTTTTCCCAGTTGCAGGGTCTGTGTGTCTCCCCCCTCCTTTTGTCCAGTGGAAACAGCTGTAAAAACGGCAATGAGAAGCAGCTCCTAGGTTTCCTTTTTTTTGAGTGTATAGGAATGACGGCTGCTTTGGGGAGTGGAATCAGAGATTAACCAATGGGCTTCCTTGCTTACCATAGACTTGCTTTGTTCACTTCCACTCTATTGAACGTTCCACTCTATTGAACGTTCTGCAGCATGTCATAGCAGCCAATCAGTGGCACTTCAGGAATGACATCACTTATCTACTCCACTTTCCTTTTCCACGGTTCCAGGCAGCCTCAGAACGTTGGAGGTGAGAATTATTATATAGGATTTGGTATTTGATATACTGCTGTTACAGTGCATAGTTTATAATTTTATTAAACTTGCTATACCACTCTAAGGGGCCCTTTTACTAAGCCACGTAAGTGTCTACGTGTGCCCAACGCATGCCAAAATGGAGTTACCGCCCAGCTACCGCCTGACTCTTGCAGTAATTTCATTTTTGGCACGCATCCAATACGCATGTCTGAAAAATAATATTTTCGGACACGTGTTTGGGCATGTGCCAAGTGGCATTTGACGCACATAGATCATTACCGCCTGGTTACCGAATGAGATTTTACCGCTAGGTCAATGGCTGGCGGTAAGGTCTCAGACCCAAAATGGACATGCGGCAATTTTCATTTTGCCCCATGTCCATTTTCGTCAAAAATTTTTAAAAAGGCATTTTTTGCAAGTGCGCTGAAAAATGATTCTGCGTGTGCCCAAAACACACGTCTACACTACCACAGGCCATTTTTTAGCGCACCTTAGTAAAAGGACCCTTAACTGACAAACAGAGCAGAGTGGTGTACAGACTAGATTTAAAAAGAAACAAGAAAAGGAACTACAATATCACTAGGACAGCACACCAATCACATAAAAGAGAAGGGAAAGGAGCAGGGGTGGGAAGGTCAGACAGTATAAAAGAAGGAGAGTGGAGGGTCACGTGACGTGATGAGCTGAACAAGAAGCGTATTGTTTCAGCTCCGAGGCCCTCACCCCTGGATCGAGTAAATTTGCTGAGGATAGATCTTTCATAAACGCTATTATTGCTATTAACGTGCCTATGGACAGATACTTACAAAAATCGCCGGTTGAAATGGCACACAGGTCCGTAAAAAAAGAAAAAAACAAAGTAAGTACTATGGATGGGAAAATGGCAGACGCCCCTCCTGAAACAACACCATCGACAAGTTTCAACGAACAGCAATTAACACAGCTGATGAAAGCAATCGTGAATTCGTGGGACCCGAAGTGGGTAGCGATCAATAACAAATTGGACAGTTTTTAAATAGCGCTAGACGGTCTGGGGACCCGCACAAGTGACTTAGAAATAAGGGTGTCCGCGCTTGAAGATGACTCTCGCAGTTACGGCCCTGATCTGCGAGGCTTGCAGCAACAATTAAAGGAACAAGGAGAGCGACTCGAAGATTTGGAGAGCCGCTCCCAGCGGAACAATGTTCGCATAGTAGGCCTGCCAGAACAACTTTCAGAGAGAAATCTAGAGACCTGGCTAGAGAACTGGCTGACAAAGGAGCTGGCCCTCACAGATTCCTGCAGTCCCTTAGTTATAGAACGAGCACACCGCGTGGGATGCAAAATGGAGGAGAATGCCAGGCCACGGGTTGTGGTTGCGAAGATATTAAATTATAAACACAAGATAGAGATACTCCAAGCTTTCAAGGTTCGCAGGGACTCGCTAAAGTATGGAGGCCAGCCTATCTTGATTTTTTAAGATTATACTCAAAAAGTACAAGAATAGCGCAGGAAGTTTCACCCCCTTTGCGCTATGCTTGTGGCGAAGAAGATAAAATTTTCCCTACAGTACCCTGCAAAATTGCGACTAAACACTCAAGATCGATGGCAGACCTTTTGCACAGTAGAGGAGGCAAAAAAAGCATTACCAGAAGGTCAATTACTGGACAGAACCTGAACAAAGGACCTGGTGGTAATTGTGCATGTTAAAGTTATTCTTGAATATGTTTATTCTGGTTAAGTTGAATGAAACTGTAATTTAGATCCGGAGTGGGGGTCTCACAGCAAAGAACGTGACACTCTCAATCTCACAGGCATAGGCGGTCGGTGGCCCAATTGTTTGGGGAGGCTAAAGGGGGCAGGGTTAGGGGTGGGGCCAGGGGTGGGGCTTAAATCCATAATTGTCTGATAACACACAGAAAAAATAAATAAAAATAAAAGTCACAATTAATACCTTTTATTAAATTTAGATATTAGATATGTATCATATGTCAAAGAATAAAGTGGTTGCTCAAAGCATATACTAACCACAATCGCTCAACTGCAAAACACTATGCACAACTTTGTGCAAAAACACAATCAGAACCTTACTGTACCATAAATATTACACTGGGCAGACCCTAATACACTAATATACCACCCATACGGAAAATGCTGACCGTCAACAATATGAAACAAGGGATCATAATATCACAATTCTCATGTACAGCCACAAAACACCCTAATTCATGTTTAATGTGGGATAAAAGGCCATAAATAAGTAAATAAATATAAACTTTTAATGTTGAGCACCTGATTCTCAAAGTGGACATATTCCAAACGCTATAATGAAAATAAAATGATCTTTTCTACCTTTGTTGTCTGCTGACTTTGTTTTTCTGATCATGCTGGTCCAGTATCCGATTCTGCTGCTATCTGTCCTCTTAACTCCGTTTCCAGGGCTTTCTTTCCATTTATTTCTTTACTTTCCGCCTTTCTTCTTCATTTCTTGTCCTACATCCGTAAGTAAAAGCTGGGTCCACAGCAGACTTGACTGTCCAATGGATCCAGCTTCTGCCTATTTTCTCCATCCATGTGCAGTTTTTCTCCTCTCTTCCTTTTCCCTCATCTCACCTCCTTCCTCTCTCTTCCCTCCCCTCCCCTCTATGTCCAGCAATTTCTCCTCTCTCCCTGGGCCCAGCCCTCCCATCCATGTCCATCTATGCTCCTCTCTCCCCTGCCCCCTCCATTCATCCATATCCAGCAATTCCCCTCTCTCCCTGAGCCCTGCCCTCCCATCCATGCTCCTCTCTCCCCTGCCTCCCTCCATTCACCCATATCCAGCAATTCCCCTCTCTCCCTGAGCCCTGCCCTCCCATCCATGGTCCTCTCTCCCATGCCCCCCTCCATTCACCCATATCCAGCAATTCCCCTCTCTCCCTGAGCCCTGCCATCCATCCATCTCCCTCTCTCCCCTGCCCCAACTGCCCACCCTCTTCTCCCCCTCAAGATCCCTTTCCTTTTTTTTTTCTTTTAAATTTACCTCCGAGTCTGGCAGTGCAGCGTCAGTGAAAAGCGCTCCCAGTGAAACTGCTTCTCTTTGCTCAGTGTCCCGCCTTCTTCTGACGTCATGACATCAGAAGAAGGCGGGACACTGAGCGAAGGGAAGCGCTTTCACTGGGAGCACTTTCACTGACGCTGTTGTTGCGCTGCCGGACTTGGAGGTAAAATTTAAAAAAAAAAAAGGAAAGGGATCTTGGGGGAGAGAAGAGGGCGGGCAGTTGGGACATGGGAGCTGCAAGACTCACGCGGGAGGACGGCTGGCTGGGGAGGCTTAGCCTCCCCAAGCCTCTTATATGGGGCGCCTATGCTCACAGGCCTAACAGCCTGCTTAGATGTGTTTATTTACACCTTATATGTGTGTAAACAAAGAAACTGACACCTGTTATAAAGAAGAATAATCAATAATTTTTATTTTTTTCAACTGTCCTCCCTTGGACAGAGGCAGTATGAGAACATCATACTGGAAGCAAAGTATACTCACAATATATATATTCAGCAGTAATACAGAGATATATGTTTGCTCAGCAGTAATACAGAGATATATGTTTGCTTTGCTTAAGATACATATATTCTCCTCAGTTTATATACACTTACTTTCGTACTACACCCAATGCCTGCACGTCAGCAACCCTTTCCTTTGAAGCCTGCCTGTTCTTTCTTTTCTTTCTTATCTACAAATGCCAGCAACATTCTTTCTGCCTCCTTGAACAGACTTTCTCTGCTTCACACAAGGCTACCCAGCTCAAGGCTGATTCTATGACTCCCTTATTATTTTCACAGGTTTGTGACTCATATCTCTTTTGCCTTAATACTTGCATTTCACTGACCATAGGAACTTTCTTTTTTCTCATTATATTTAACAGATGGTACGGGGCAAATCGTGGGGAAGAGGCAGGGAGGGGTGGGGGGTAGGGTGGGGAGGAAGGGGGGAGGGGAGACTTTAGGTGATACACTAGAAATACTGGCACTACAGAAGCTGCTGATAGGTGATATTGGGACAATTTACACTTGGTTTGTTGACATTAGGGAGACACAACAGTCGAGGGATCAAGGGAGCTTAAAAGGTAACTTTACAGAATATGGAATTAAAATCAGATTCAGTGGACAGAGTGTTTTCTTATGGCCTTTGTCATGCCGGCCCAGGTAATTACATGGAATGTGGGGGGTATCACATCCCCGATTAAGCGTGCTAAAATACTAACGGCCCTACACAGACATGGTGCTGATATTGCCTGCCTACAAGAGACACGCCTCTCCGAAATTGAACATGGTAAATTGCAGAGAGCCTGGGTGGGTGAAGTCTTGGCTAGCCCCTCTCAGGAACGGAAAGGCGGTGTGGCAATATTATTTAGGAAAGGGCTGTCCTATCGAGCCACTGTGTTAGCCAGAGATCCAGGTGGGCACTATATATTGGTTAAGATTTGGTTGCAAGGACTGGAGCTAAATCTGTTGGTGGTATATGGCCCTAATAAACATGACCCTGAATTTTATCAGTCTATACTTAGGATTTGTCATCAATATGGGGGACACCATTACTACTAGTGGGTGATCTCAATTTGATTATGAACCGAGAACTAGATTGTACAAACCCTACTTCTGCACACTACCAAGGTTATAGGCATAATACCCTCTCCTCTATGACACAAACTTTAGACTTGGTAGACACTTGGCGGGCCCTACACCCGACTGAGAAAGACTACACGCACCGGTCACGAGCTCATGGAACACAAGCTAGACTAGATTATATACTAATAACTCGAGTGCTGTTTTCCAGAATACAGAGAGCAACAATAGGCCCAGAAGAGATTTCGGACCATTCCCCAGTATGGGTTGATGTTGAAACAAATATAGACAAGCAGGGAGGGCCGGGATGGAGGTTTCCAGCTTACCTTTATTCAGATACGGCCTTCCGAAACTACATTATGGAGAAATGGGCTGAATTTATAACAAACAATGCAAAACATAAAGACCAACCCCAGCTATTTTGGTCGGCTTCAAAGGCAGTGTTACGAGGACACATCATTGCATATGTTGTATTAAAGAAAAAAAGGGCAGCCGCAAGTATACTGCACTTAGAGCAGGAATTAATAAAGGCTAAACGGGCGCATCTCCATAATCCATCTAAGAAGACACTAGAGAATTTGAAGGCCACTCAGGTGTCGCATAATACACTTTTACACGAGAAGGAAACACACTCATTAGTGTACAGGAAGTATAAGTTGAGCAGATATGGTAATAGACCAGGTCGGCTGCTGGCCTGAGTTATAAAGATATGGGGAGGCCCTAGAGTAATAGATGCACTAAAAGATAGTACAGGAATGATACAAACAAGACTGCTAATATTGCTCAAATTTTGACTACACACTTTACTTCTCTATATAAGCGAGAATTTACGGGTAGCCTGCAAGTAATCCAGGAATACTTGGCGAAGGCTGAACTTCCTGTATTGACTGCAGCAGAAAGGGAGACATTGAATGGCCCGCTGACCTTGAAAGAAGTGCAGATTGCATTAAAAAATCTAAAATTCCACTCCGCCCCTGGGCCGGACGGATTTTCTGGAGAGTATTATAAACTACTACCCCCAGAGGCAGGAGGCGCAATATTAACATACTTTGAAGATGTTATAGAGACCGGCTCATTCCCTCTACGTGCAAATACATAGACTATAACACTAATACCTAAGCCAGGTAAACCCAAAGAGGTGGCTGAGTCATATCGGCCCATTGACACAAAGCTGATGGCGAAAATCCTGGCTGACCATTTAGCCCCAGTTCTGCCCCGGCTGATCGGACCAGATCAAGTAGGGTTTGTTAGAAACCGGCATGCGACCCTGAATGTTTGGAAGGCATTAATAGCTATGGCAAGATGTCAGGAGGAAGGGGGACCCGCCATGATGTTAAGTTTGGACGCCGATAAGGCTTTTGATAGGGTCAGCTGGGAGTGGAAGAGTGGCCTACTGGTTAGGGTGGTGGACTCTGGTCCTGGGGAACTGAGGAACTGAGTTCGATTCCCACTTCAGGCACAGCTCCTTGTGACTCTGGGCAAGTCACTTAACCCTCCATTGTCCCAGGTACAAATAAGTACCTGTATATGTAAGCCGCATTGAGCCTGCCATGAGTGGGAAAGCACAGGGTACAAATGTAACTAAAATAAACTTCCTCTTTCAAACCTTAAAGTGCATGGGGTTTGGGGGCTGGTTTAAACAAGCGGTGAACACGTTATATGACCAACCGAGAGCGGCAATTTTAACCTGGAGGACGTAATGGGGCAGTTCAACAAACTGAAGAGTAGCAAATCTCCTGGACCAGATGGTATTCATGCTAGAGTACTGATAGAACTGAAAAATGAGCTTGCGGAGCTACTGCTAGTGATATGCAACTTATCCTTAAAATCGAGCGTGGTACCGGAAAATTGGAGAGTGGCCAATGTAACGCCAATTTTTTAAAAAGGCTCCAGGGGAGATCCTGGAAATTATAGACCGGTGAGTCTGACGTCAGTGCCTGGGAAAATGGTAGAGGCTATTATTAAAAACAAAATTACAGAGCACATCCGAGGACATGGGTTACTGAGACCAAGTCAGCACGGCTTTTGTGTGGGGAAATCTTGCCTGACCAATTTACTTCAATTCTTTGAAGGAGTAAACAAACATGTGGACAAAGGGGAGCCGGTTGATATTGTGTATCTGGATTTTCAAAAGGCGTTTGACAAGGTACCTCATGAAAGGCTACAGAGGAAATTGGAGGGTCATGGGATAGGAGGAAAAGTCCTATTGTGGATTAAAAACTGGTAGAAGGATAGGAAACAGAGAGTGGGGTTAAATGGGCAGTATTCACAATGGAGAAGGGTAGTTAGTGGGGTTCCTCAGGGGTCTGTGCTAGGACCGCTGCTTTTTAATATATTTATACATGATTTAGAGATGGGAGTAACTAGCGAGGTAATTAAATTTGCTGATGACACAAAGTTATTCAAAGTCGTTAAATCGCGACAGGATTGTGAAAAATTACAAGAGGCCTTACGAGACTGGGACACTGGGCGGCTAAATGGCAGATGACGTTTAATGTGAGCAAGTGCAAGGTGATGCATGTGGGAAAAAAGAACCCGAATTATAGCTACATCATGCAAGGTTCCACATTAGGAGTTATGGACCAAGAAAGGGATCTGGGTGTTATCGTCGATAATACACTGAAACCTTCTGCTCAGTGTGCTGCTGCGGCTAGGAAAGCGAATAGAATGTTGGGTATTATTAGGAAAGGTATGGAAAACAGGTGTGAGGATGTTATAATGCCGTTATATCGCTCCATAGTGCGACCATACCTTGAGTATTGTGTTCAACTCTGGTCGCCGCATCTCAAGAAAGATATAGCGGAATTGGAAAAGGTGCAGTGAAGGGTGACTAAAATGATAGCGGGGATGGGACGACTTCCGTATGAAGACAGACTAAGGAGGCTTGGGCTTTTCAGCTTGGAGAAGAGACGGCTGAGGGGAGACATGATAGAGGTATATAAAATAATGAGTGGTGTGGAATAGGTGGATGTGAAGCGTCTGTTCACGCTTTCCAAAAATACTAGGACTAGGGGGCATGCGATGAAACTACAGTGTAGTAAATTTAAAACAAATCGGAGAAAGTTTTTCTTCACCCAACGTGTAATTAAACTCTGGAATTCGTTGCCGGAGAAAGTGGTGAAGGCGGTTAGCTTAGCAGAGTTTAAAAAGGGGTTGGACAGTTTCCTAAAGGACAAGTCCATAAACTGCTACTAAATGGACTTGGAAAAATCCACAATTCCAGGAATAACATGTATAGAATGTTGTACATTTGGGAAGCTTGCCAGGTGCCCTTGGCCTGGATTGGCCGCTGTCGTGCACAGGATGCTGTGCTCGATGGACCCTTGGTCTTTTCCCAGTATGGCATTACTTATGTACTTATGTACTAGCACCAGAATTCAGTATACACCGTGGCACGCGACAGGGGTGTCCACTTTCCCCGTTGTTGTTTGTGCTATCCCTAGAACCCTTACTACGTCATTTAAACCTAGCAGCGACGGTGCGGGGAGTGCGGGTGGCAGGGCATCACATAAAAATTTTAGCCTATGCAGATGACATCCTAGTAATAATGACTAATGTAGGCCGTTCTCTAGATTCATTACTGATGATCCTAGAAGTGTACAAACAGGTAGCAGGTTTTTCCTTGAATTATACTAAATCCCAGGCCTTGTCAATAGTAGCAGAGGGGTGTATACGTAATTTGAGAGGTTTTCCATTCAAAAAGGCAGATGGAATGTTAAAATATTTGGGTGTAATGCTTCCCGCGAACTTAGAACACTTATACACAGAATATTCAGCAGCTACTAAGAGACACACAGCAATGACTACACGGGTGGGAGTCTCTCCCCCTAAATTTACTGGGCAGAATAGCAATGTATAATATGTTTATAGTTCCAAAGTGGCTGTATGTCTTTCAAGTGTTACCTTTGGTACTGAGGCGTAGAGAGGAGGCAAGCTTGAATAAAATGTTAAGACGCTTTCTCTGGAAAGGGAAAGGCGCAAGGCTTTCATTATTGACAATGTGTACCCCAGTGGAATATGGTGGCCTGGGACTAATAAGCATGAAGAACATAACGGTTGCCTGCGGAATGAGGCACGTCAATGACTGGTTCCACTCCAGGTCAGATTACTCTAATACGGAGCTGGAATTGCGGCTTCTTCCACAAATCCACTTTAGTAATTGCTTGCACACATCCGGAGGGAAAATACTAAGTATTTTGAAAGTTACAAGAATAATGTCTTCTGCGAAAGCGACATGGAAATGGATATGTTGGTTACACCAGTTTTCCTCCAAAGTGATGCCATTCCTTTCTATTGCTGAAAACCCGCAATTTCAACCGGGTTGAATATACCCCGCATTGTTGCGCTGGAGAAAGCAGGGGATTTTGTACCTTTTACATGTTTTGACTCTGGAAGGGGAACTCCAATCTTTCCAGCAATTGCAGAAGGAATATTCCATCCCCAGGAAAGATTATTTCCACTACACTCAGTTGCAACATTTCATCCACACCTACCTGGACTGATCTAACGGAAGACGTACAAGTGGAGTTGTCCTTCGCCTACTCTTTAGAAGCACAAGTAAAGGTTTCATTGGCATTCCATCACCGCCACCTAAAAGATACGACTCCAGAAGTGACATTTGAGCGATTAGCATCAACCTGGGGGAAGGATCTCTCCCTGGAGTTGGCCGCAGACCAACTGAGGGACCACATTTTGTCAATTCGGAAGTACTCGGACCACTCTGTGTATTGGGAATTACAATATAAAATTGCCTGGCGGGTACATGTAGCCCCACGAAGAGCATTCCACACGGGCATGTCCCCATGGGGGTCATGCCCAAAGTGTCGTGAGGATGGAGCCACATTGGGCCACATGCTTTGGATATGTAAACGAATAGGAGAATTTTGGACTATTCAGGTCTCGGGGCTGTGGAAGGTATGGTGGCAGGTTGATGCCCCGATATTGTTTGGACACTTTATGCTCCCCCCTAAGAGTCCAAGGGGAATGAAGACTTTCCTATGGAAGACAGTTATTGTTGCAAAACAGTGTATTCTTGCAGAGTGGATAACTCATAGAAAACCTACAATACAACAGTGGAGGTTGCATGTAATCAACTTGATACGAATGGAGAGGATGGATATAAAAACTTTTTAATCGGCGAAAGGAGAGAACTGGCAGAATTGTTGGTCCCCGTTTTTGAACACTTTGACCCCGACAGCACGGAGTCGGCTTCTGAATAGATAATTGTCAGGAAACTATATAATGCTGATGCAATTTGTATAATGATGAAGGAAGATCTCAAAAGGGGGGGGGGAGAGATTAGAGGGATGGGAGGAATGGAAGAAGTGGGGGAGAGGGCTAGGATAGGATAAGAAAAATGAGTTGCATTATCCAACATAACATATGTTTACTGATTAGTATAAACTGTTGTTAGAATTTTACGATGCTGTCTGTAAACATTGGACCAATAAAAATGATTAAAACATAAAAGAAGGAGAGCAGGACTGTTATTGAGACCCTAGCCTACCATCATCATAAGCCTGACTAAAAAGCCAGGCCTTCAATTCATTTTTAAACTTTGTAAAAAAAGAGATTACTATGCAGCGATAGGAGGAGCCTGTTCCAAACAGCGGCCATGATGGTTTTACAGATCTTTCCTGCCATTTTCCAGGTACTCATAGTTCAAATGTTATTTCTCAGGTCCGCCTAGCAGTTGGTGCAGCCAATTTTCATGGTTCTTTCTGGCCGGGAAAATTTCAAACTTGTAGTTCTAGTCAAAAATGTCCTGCTCTGGTACCAGAACATTTGTAAAAGTCCCAGGTCTGAATCAAGCAGGCTTATTTTATCGCCGCACATTCCCTTCTCCATCACCAGGCAATTAAATTGGTAATCCTTGGTCAATAAGTCTCCCCAGCTTAAATCCCATTGCCCCATGTTCAGGCACCAGTTTGTATAACCCGGATCTCACCGACTAGATCTCTCTCCTGGGCCACAAAACAATTAATCTTTTTCTCACTTTCACAGCATCTATTTTTAATCACATGAGCTTGGGTGCAGGCCGGGCCAGACTTACTCCGGTAAGCCATAGGATGTTAAGCTGGGCTTTACCTGAGTACTCTTGATCAATCTGAAACAAACTCTTCACTCTCACTTCCAAGAATACTATCCACACCAAGTGAAGGGGTGGAACGCCGGATACCACTCGAATACTATGAATACTACTGACCACCAGAACAACCTCATGTTTTGTGCTTACTGATGGACTTATACTTATGGACTCTACCTTTGCTTTTGGCCTTTTAGCCATACTTTATTAATGCACTGGACCTTTTGTGCCTTACATATAATGAGCCTAGACTAAGACCAAAACCTGTGCAGTTTAGACTTTTACTAGTAGTATGTATTTGCTAACCAGCAGCTAGATAACAAATTGTAGTAGTCAGCAGTTTAGGGTTGTAATAGAAGGCAGCTGGCTCTGCCAGCCCAGTCTCGTGATCCATGCATAGAGGCTGTATTATGTAGATGTGCTGGAACACTGCAATAAGTTACATTTCTTGCAAAGTAACAATTTCTATGAAAGCTATGAAACTGACGTATCTTTCTCTGTGAGAACTACAGAACTACTAATGTATTGCGCATGTGCCTGTACTGCGCATGTGTGTGTGTGACGTATGATGCGTTTTATGCGCATGACTAGTAATCTGTATAAGAACGAGTGTCAGATGACGCTCGACACACAGTATTCTGAGATTGTACTCGGTGCTGTGTGAATTGCTAGCAATAAAAGTTGTTTTGTTTTGGAACCAATTTGTCTTTCGCCTCCTGATTTTCGGACCCGTTACATTGGCGACCCAGATGGGACAGGAGTAGAAAGGGAAATCGGATTATATTCTTTCCCCTTCCCACTGCAGGCGGATCGGTTCACCGACTCCCCCGGCCGGGAAAGTGGTTAGTGGCCACCGCTGACTTCAGCGTCCACTTCACGGCGGGAGGGCCGATCAATTCCAGCCGGCTGAAAGTGGGACTGTGTGGCTCCGACAAAACAGCTTTCTCATTTTTCTTTTTTCTCTCCGGAGAGACGCGTACGACGGCGCGGCCTGCTGGGACGACGGACAGGCGAGTATACTCAACGTAGTGACCGGCTCGGTAAAGGGCCGAAGAAGAGGATTGATCACCCTCTTAGCCAGTGACTAATACGGACTAGGTCCCGGAACCTCACTAGGCTTGGGCGAAGAAACCGTACGGGAGGGTTTCTTGTTGTGTGCGAAAGTTGTGTGATTGGGCCTGCAGTTCCAGGCTGGGCGACCACGTCCTGGTCAGGCCGAGTGTTGACCCTTCTGTGTCCGGTGGAACGAGACCCCTTACTCCTCCACCATCCCTCTCCCCTTCGTCTGTCTCCTATCCTTTGGCACTCAGGTTAGGATGGGCGGGGGTGGTTCCACACCGCTAGACTTAATGACGGAACACTTTAGCGAAGTGTTCGACCAAGATAAATGCAGTAGGGCCGGGATGATACAGCGATGTCAATTTATGTGGCCCGGGTTAGGAATTGCCGAATGGCCCCCGGAAGGGTCATTTGAGTACGAAAAGGTGGCGGCGGTCATGAATATTGTTATAGTTGGGGGAAACCCCGGGTGCCCAGAGGACATCCCCTACATTGAGGCGTGGTTAAGCGTTGTCCGAGACCCGCCCGACTGGGCCCAACATAAGGTAGAGAAGGCCGCCCTTATGGTGATAAAACAGAGGAAGGGACGGGGAGCTAAACGAACCCCGGCCTTCGCTCTCCAAACTCCGGCAGTCGCTGCCGTTCCGAAGGCCAGGGGAACCGCCCCTATAACGCCCACCGCCCCTTCCGTCAGAGCCCCAGAGGCCACGCCCCGTACTACCGCCAAGAACAATAAGGCCACGCCCCGTGCTACCAGTGCGCTTCCCAAACCTAGACCACCCATGAAAGGCCGAGGGAAAGCTCAGGGCCCGCCCGAAAAGGTGCCCCCTAAGGCCCCAGTTCTTGTTACCACGGAAGCCTACGAAGATGATGTGGCGCCTCCTCCATACGTTCCCCTATACCCCGACCTCGCGGACTTGTCGGATGGCCCGGATGACGCTGAGGCCTCCGAGTCCGAGTCGGACACTGGAGACGCTATAATCCCGGACCCCACCACTAACAGGAAGAGTCACAGAGTAGTGAAAGCCGTTACCCGATACCCCCAGTCGAGTCCGAGGAGTACACTTCCGGCTTCCCGGAGGACAGAAGTGACTAACCTATACCCGGTCCGGCTGTCCACGACCTACACCCCTAACCCAGTGGCCGATGCCCAGCCCATTCAGTCGACCGTCTACAGCCACGTCCCCTTCTCCAGCGCTGACCTATATAACTGGAAGTTGCACGGACCATCTTATGATCAGAAACCCGAACAACTGATAGAACTGGTAGAAGGCATTATTTACAGTTATAATCCCACGTGGGCCGACCTCCGGCAGTTGAGCGCCCACATCCTGACCACTGAAGAACGCCGCCTCCTACAGCAAAATATGGAACAAGCGATCCGAGACGCCAACCCGGGAAATGCTAACGTACAGGCCATCCTAGATACAGAAGCCCCTACCGCGGTCCCTGCATGGGACTACCGGACCGAGGAAGGACAGGCCGTCATTCGCCGGTACCAACAGGCATACCTGGGCGGCCCCTTAAGAAGGGAAAACAGAAAATTACAAATATGGGAAAAATTCACAATATAGTTCAACAGAAGAATGAAAGTCCGGGGGACTTCCTCGAGCGCCTTATGGATGCATTCAGGAGACATAGTCCAATAAACCCCGAGGACCCCAAAAACGTCTCCACAGTGGTCATGAGTTTTGTTAGCCAGTCAGCACCCGACATACGGAGGAAACTCCAGAGAACCGAAGGATTTGAAGGGATGGGCATCAGCCAACTGAAGGCTATAGCTGATCGCGTGTTCAGATACCGCGACCAAGAAGAGAAGGCCGAAGCCCGGAAGGAGTCCACCAGGCGGATGCGCGAGAATGCGGATGTGTTAGCCACAGTGCTGGAAGAACGCTTAGGGTCCAGGCCACGGGGCAGAGGTAGAGGCCGAGGGGGGAGAGGAACACGGTCCCCCTTAGGACGCAACCAATGCGCAAACTGTCGGGAGGAAGGGCACTGGTGGGCGGACTGTCCGGAGAAACCGCGTGACCAGAAGAGAGGGGGGGAAGACACCGACCGCCCAAAGGCCCCCAGACAAGGACAACGAGGACGGGGCCGCGGCCGGGAACGGGCCGAACAGCAGGAATGGCAGATGGCTCTGGACGCCACCCGGGACCATACGGCATGAAGGGACCGGGAGGGCAGAGTCCCCACTGACCCTCTGGTGGAGATCCGCGTGGGGACGCAATTGATGAAGGCCCTCCTAGACACGGGGGCCAACGTTCCGTCATCACCACAGCCATCGCCCCGGCCACAAAAGAAACCATACCAATTATCGGTGCTTCTGGAAAATCGCTCACAGCCCCCCTCCTCAGGGAACGCCAAGTCCAGATCGGTGGGACGATGGTGTCTCACCAGTTCATCCATATCCCCGAGTGCCCCGTCCCCCTGATTGGCCGCGACCTACTGTGCAAACTCCAAGCCACCCTGAAGTTCAAACCAACGGGCGAAGTGGAAGCCCATTTCGAAGACCAACCAGTGACGCTCCTCTGCCCGGTGCGGGAGGAATGGAGACTATATGCCCCCCTTATTGCAGGCCCTGACGACGGCCGCTACTACCAGGACACCCCTTTCGCACAACAGAGAAGGGACCTAATGGAAGAGGTGCCCAACGTATGGGCGGAGGTGAACCCTGGTGGACTAGCCGTCAACGCCATCCCCCTTTGGATCGAACTCAAACCAAATGCCCAAGTTGTCAACCAAGGACAATATCACATCCCTTATGCAGCCCGGCATAGCATGCAAACACACCTACAGAAACTCCTTCAGCACGGGGTCCTGAGACCTGTCAGATCTGCTTGGAACACCCCATTATTGCCCGTGAAGAAGCCAGGAACGTCGGAGTATAGGCCCGTCCAAGACTTGAGAAAGGTCAACAACCAGGTAGCCGACATAGTTGCTCTCGTACCGAACCCTTACTCCATTTTAGCCCAAGTGCCAGCCCAGAGCAAGTGGTATAGTGTCATTGATCTGAAGGACGCCTTCTTCTCCATCCCCCTTGCCGCCGACAGCCAGAAATTGTTTGCCTTCACGTGGGAAGACTTACAGACTGGTAATAAGCAGCAGTTTACCTGGACACGACTCCCCCAGGGATTCAAGAACTCCCCCACCCTCTTCGGCGACCAACTCGCTCAGGACCTGAAGACGTATCAGGACGAGTATGGGCCGGTCGTCCAATACGTGGACGACCTGTTGGTGGCCCGTGAAACGTACACGGACTGTGCAGAAGCTACCCTTTACCTCTTGAAAACCCTGGAAGCCCAGGGGTACCAGGCCAGTCGCAAAAAGGCCCAGATATGCGAGATCGAAGTCGAATACCTGGGTTTCCGCCTCCGAGAAGGAACCCGAAGGCTCGGTACCCCCCGAACCCAAGCCATCCGCGACCAACCCACTCCTGCAAATAAGAAGGAATTGCGGGCACTCCTCGGAGCCGCTGGATATTGCCGCATTTGGATCATCAACTTTGCCATCCTGACCCACAGTTTGTACGCCAAACTGAAAGGACCTGAACTCGAGGGCCAAAATCTCCAGTGGGAGAAAAGCGAACTGAAAGCCCTTCAGGACCTTAAGGATGCCCTTGTGGCCCCACCAGCGCTCGGACTGCCAGATGTGACTAAGCTGTTCCACTTGTTCATCGACGAAAAGAAGGGATTGGCACTTGGAGTCCTCACCCAACTGGTTGGCACCTGGCAACGCCCTGTAGCATACCTCTCCAAGGGCATGGACAACGTGGCACGAGGATGGCCGGGCTGCCTCCGAAGCATTGCGGCGGCCTGTCTGCTGATACACGAGGCCAATAAGCTCACCTTCGGCCAAACACTCTTTGTAACTACGCCCCACACCATCCGCGGCCTACTCGAGAGCCACGGACCCAGATGGATGACCAACTCCCGATTGGTTAAATACCAAGCCCTCCTGTGCGAAATCCGGAGGTACGGATCCTGGACACAACTAACCTTAATCCCGCTACTCTCCTTCCGGCCCCTGAACCACCACTCCACGACTGTGAAGAGGTAATGGCCACTGTGCACTCGAGCAGACCTGACCTGAAGGACCAACCCTGGCAAGGGGGCATCACCCTTTTTACCGATGGAAGCAGCCAGGTGATAGAGGGAATTCGAAGAGCTGGCTATGCGGTGGTGTCTGAGGACCATGTGATCGAGGCTATGGCCCTGCCGCCCGGAACGTCAGCACAGAAAGCGGAGCTGATCGCCCTCACCAAAGCCCTCCAGTGGGCTGAAGGAAAAGTTGTTAACATTTACACCGATTCCAAATACGCTTTCCTCACCCTCCAGGTGCATGGAGCCTTGTACAAGGAGAGGGGATTTCTGACAGCTGAGGGGAAAGGACTTGCAAATGCCGCTGAGATCTGCCAGTTACTCGAATCAGTATGGAAACCGAAGAAGGTGGCTGTGATGCACTGCAGGGCCCACACCGGGAGAACGGACCCTATCGCCCGGGGAAATCAGCGGGCAGACGACGCTGCAAAAAGAGCAAGTCAACTCCCTTACCTTTCTTGTTCCTCTGACCCTGTACTCGTTGTTCACCTCCCCACCGAGATCCCTATCTATGCCCCGCAAGAAACGGAATGGGCCCGGCAAGAGGGCCTGGAGGCACGCAATGGCTGGTGGATGCTACAAGACGGACGCATATGGATACCCGAAGCCCTGGCGTGGACCGTGGCCAAGGAGGCCCACGAACGAACCCACCTAGGCAAGAACGCTCTGGGACGCCTGCTCGAGAAGACCTATTACATTAACAAATTATCTCTGTGGACCAAAAATGCTTCCAGTCAATGCTTAACCTGTGCTCGGAACAATCCAAGGACGGGACCCGGGCCGACGCCAAGCCATGTTCTCCGGGGCACTAGCCCATTCCACGTTTGCCAGATTGATTTCACGCATATGCCCCCAGCACGGGGATATAAAGCCATCCTCGTCGCTGTGTGTACCTACACTGGATGGATTGAAGCTCAGCCCACCAGAACGGAAATGGCGAAGGAAGTCACCTCCTTATTGATCCAACACATTCTGCCGAGATACGGCCTCCCCAAGCAAATAAACTCCGACAACGGCCCTGCATTCGCCAGCGAAGTTACACAACAGCTCAGTACGAGACTGGGCCTCGACTGGAAGTTGCATTGTGCCTGGAGGCCCCAGAGCAGCGGTATAGTGGAGAGAGCTAACCGTTCCCTGAAGAATCAGCTAGCCAAGCTGTGCCAAGAGGCAAAGGCCAAATGGCCCGACCTGCTCCCACTGGCCTTGCTACATATGAGGTGCACCCCCAAGGCCACAGGCCTTACTCCTTATGAGATGATGTATGCTAGACCACCACCACTACCCTCTTTTCCCGACTCCTTGCAGATACAGGGCGAGAATTCCTTAGTGAGACAGCTGAAAGCCTTACGCGAGGTAGTGCAGGACATCCAACAATACACTGAGAGTGTAGGTCCCTTAGTCCTCACCAGTCCTACACACCAGTTTAGGGTGGGGGATGAGGTTTGGGTAAAGGAGTGGGATGAATCGGACTGTCTGAAACCCAAATGGAAAGGGCCCTCCCTTGTTCTCCTAACGACTCCAACCGCTGTTAAAATTGCAGGAAGCCCAGTGTGGATACATTGACCCGACTGAAGCCTGCCGCTCCTACTAGCAGCACCCCGAAACATTGGACGGCGCATCAACATCCTAACGCTCCACTACGGCTGACCCTCAGAAAGACGTGAACCGGTAGATTCATGCCTGCCCAGCAACAGGACCCCAGCTTTTGGACCCACTGTGTCTTTGGCTCTGCGTTTATTGTAGCCATAATCGTGGGCCTTATCATCTTTTTGCTGCAAAGGCTCGGATACCTCCCACCATATATGTGATGATGCTGAGTCTACTCCTCCTCCTTTGCTCAGTCCCGAGCTATCACCCCCTGAGCCAGAACTGTACTGAATGTTTGCGCCTGGTGCGCCATCGTATAGAAGGGGGGTACCACCTAGTCACCACCCTCATCCACCAGTCGCAGCCCCCGGACAGCGGTTGTCGGCTCCTTCCGACTTGTGCCATCATCACCACGGCTGGCCTCCAACAGTTCCACAGGTGCCTCCAAGGCAACCTCACCGTCTGCCATAGCCCCACCAAGCCAAGATACTACAATGTCACCCTCAGTGTAGGACTCCCTGCGTATGTGGCTGGGTCCCCGGGGTTGAAGGGGATGGCATTCTGTATTACGTTAATTCCACTCGCATCCTTGCTGGCGGTACCCAAACTGTGGCTACACTCACCTTCGACGTTTGCGCCGCCATGGACAAACACCCTTGGTCCCGTAAGTGTGGAAGCCAAAGTTGGCGTGAGGCATATGTGAACGACCACAAGTATGTCTGCCCTTTCAGTCCAGACATGAGATGCTGCTCCCCTTGGGTTTGGCTCCCGTGTGCCGGCGACACTCGAGCCTCGGGCTGGAAACGAGTATGCGCTTACACGGGAGGAGGATATACCGGATGCCCCGGCCTGGGCGAATTTCGTCGAGGTTCTGGTAACTATGTGTCCCTAGACTGGCCCATCCGAGGCCACGACATGCCATGGAGAGGAACGTGGGGCCTTGGCATTGACGGAGGAGGAATGGATCCGCTAACGTATATTACCATATATCAAAGCCTCGAAACAAAGCCTCCCACGCAGTACCAGACTACTGTCGTTGGGTACCAAGAGGTATTCGATGAAATCGCTCGCGCTGAAGAAGCAGCGACTAAGTTCCCCATCTCCCCAGAAGCGCGGAATATGTTCCTTAACCTGGCCGAAAACATTGCCTTCTCCCTGGGGATTACCAACTGTTTCGTCTGTGGAGGCACCGATATGGGTGAGCAATGGCCTTGGGAAGCGAGGGAGATCCGACAACAGACATGGGATGCGCTCAACACCACAAACATTACCTTTCCCCAGCGCCCGAAGCCGTACGAGTGGGCCCTGAGAACCAATATCATAGGTACCCTCTGCGCTAGTCGAGCGCCATCGCAGCGTTATTCTGTACCCGTGGGAGATTCCGCTTGCACGGGGGTCCTTCAGTTTAACGGCAGTCGACATACCTGGTGGCAGACGGACCGCCTGCCTGTCCCGGAACCCATCTGGACTGAACCCACCTTGAACGCAACATGGACATACGGAGGGAATGCCTCCCTTAAGTGGGTAGCCCCGGAGGGCTACTACTATATTTGCGGGCGCAGGGCTTATGAACAGCTCCCGGCCCGCTGGTACGGTACCTGTCTCTTGGGCACCGTCCGACCTAGTTTCTTCCTTCTGCCCCTGCGAGTCGGCGAGACATTGGGTATCCCCCTTTACATGGAAACGGGGCCTGAAAACATTGGCAGACGTAAACGGTCCCTCCCAAGTACCAAACCCAAAGTCCAGATAGGAGACTGGAAGGACAACGAGTGGCCGCCGGAACGTATCATTCATTACTATGGACCGGCCACATGGGCTGAAGATGGTACATATGGGTACCGTACTCCTATCTACATGCTGAATCGCATCATCCGCTTGCAGGCGGTGCTTGAGATCCTTACCAATGATTCGGCCTTTGCCCTCAACATTTTAGCCCGACAGAACACTAAGCTTATTACCGCAGTTTACCAAAATCGCTTGGCTCTTGACTACCTCCTGGCCCAGGAAGGCGGGGTGTGTGGCAAGTTTAACCTCAGTAATTGCTGCCTACAGATAGATGACCAAAGCCAAGTCATCAGCGAGATAACTAACCGGATGGTCAAATTGGCCCACGTCCCTGTCCAAATCTGGAACAGTGCTTGGGATTGGACCTCCTCCCTAACTAGCTGGTTGCCGACCTCCGGGAGCCTAAAGGGTCTCCTCGTCATGGGGGGCCTGTTTTTGCTGTCCTGCCTATTAATACCTTTGTCTCTCCCTTTAGTTTTCAGGTGTCTCCGCTCCACCATGGAAAGCATCGCTGACCGCCGTGCTGCTGCCCAACTTATGGCTCTCCAGATGTACTCCCCCATTCCCCAGTCTGATGAAGCTGACGATGAAGCACCTTGTGGCTGACGTGCACCTTTCACCTCCTGAGTCGCTTAATGGGCCAGTACCCTTGTGTCAGCATAAGACCGGATACAAAGGGGGGGGGATTCCACTAGGGGCCCTCCGTCTCAACCCCGGCGAAGCAACCAACGGCTGCGCAAGGGCTTAGGGCTCACTTGTTGCCTCCCTCGCTAACTATCCTTGTCCTTTCTTTCCTTTTCCAGGGTTCATGGAGGTGATACTCTCCACCAGATGGATGTTCAAGTATCAAAAGGGGGGAATGAAGGGGTGGAACGCCGGATACCACTCGAATACTATGAATACTACTGACCACCAGAACAACCTCATGTTTTGTGCTTACTGATGGACTTATACTTATGGACTCTACCTTTGCTTTTGGCCTTTTAGCCATACTTTATTAATGCACTGGACCTTTTGTGCCTTACATATAATGAGCCTAGACTAAGACCAAAATCTGTGCAGTTTAGACTTTTACTAGTAGTATGTATTTGCTAACCAGCAGCTAGATAACAAATTGTAGTAGTCAGCAGTTTAGGGTTGTAATAGAAGGCAGCTGGCTCTGCCAGCCCAGTCTCGTGATCCATGCATAGAGGCTGTATTATGTAGATGTGCTGGAACACTGCAATAAGTTACATTTCTTGCAAAGTAACAATTTCTATGAAAGCTATGAAACTGACGTATCTTTTCTCTGTGAGAACTACAGAACTACTAATGTATTGCGCATGTGCCTGTACTGCGCATGTGTGTGTGTGACGTATGATGCGTTTTATGCGCATGACTAGTAATCTGTATAAGAACGAGTGTCAGATGACGCTCGACACACAGTATTCTGAGATTGTACTCGGTGCTGTGTGAATTGCTAGCAATAAAAGTTGTTTTGTTTTGGAACCAATTTGTCTTTCGCCTCCTGATTTTCGGACCCGTTACACAAGGATTTGTATTTTATGCAAATTGAACTTTACTAAACTCTGCAACAGGCAGTTAAATCAACTTCATACATGCTAGAGCCAAACAGCTCCGGTAACTCCCAGCAGATTTTATATTCCAATGTCAGTCTTTTCTTTGGGAGATATCTAAAATGATTTCTCCATCAGGTATACATGAATAGATTTGATAGTCTTTCAGTATGTACATATTTACAACTCTAATGTAAAAAAACACAGCGAAGGTGACACTGAAAAGAGAAATAACTAGTTGAAGTAGGTAGATAAGTACAACTTGGAAGACCAGGGAGTAAAAGGGGCGATCAAGGAAAACAAATAATAGCAGAAAAATTAAATGAGTTCTTTGCCTCGGTCTTCACAGAGGAAGATTTGGGAGGGATACCGGTGCCAGACAGGGTATTCGAGGCTGACATGCCGGAAAAACTTAATGAAATATCTGTAAACCTGGAAGATGTAATGGAAGTCTCCAGGACCGGATGGTATTCATCCCAGGGTACTGATAGAACTGAAAAATGAGCTGGCAGAGCTACTGTTAGTGATTTGTAATTTATCCTTAAAATCGAGCGTGGTACCGGAAGATTGGAGGGTGGCCAATGTAACGCCGATATTTAAAAAGGGGTCCAGAGGAGATCTGGGAAATTATAGACCGGTGAGTCTGACGTCGGTGCCGGGCAAAATGGTAGAGACTATTATCAAGAACAAAATTACAGAGCACATTCAAAAGCATGGACCAATGGACCAATGGGACAAAGTCAACATGGATTTAGTGAAGGGAAGTCTTGCCTCACCAATCTGCTGCATTTCTTTGAAGGGGTAAACAAACATGTGGACAAAGGTGAGCCGGTTGATATTGTGTATCTAGATTTTCAGAAGGCCCTCATGAAAGACTACATAGGAAATTAGAGGGACATGGGATCGGAGGTAGTGTCTTACTGTGGATTAAAAACTGGTTGAAAGATAGGAAACAGAGAGTAGAGTTAAAAGGTCGATATTCGCAATGGAGAAGGGTAGTTAGTGGGGTCCCTCAGGGATCTGTGCTGGGACCTCTGCTTTTTAACATATTCATAAATGACCTAGAGATGGGGGTAATTAGTGAGGTAATCAAATTTGCTGATGACACAAAGTTATTCAAAGTCATCAAATCGCAGGAAGATTGTGAAAAATTACAAGAGGATCTTATGAGACTGGGAGACTGGGCATCTAAATGGCAGATGACGTTTAATGTAAACAAGTGCAAAGTGATGCATGTGGGAAAGAGGAACCCAAACTATAGCTACGTCATGCAGGGTTTAGTGTTAGGAGTCACGGACCAAGAAAGGGATCTAGTTGTCATCGTTGATGATATGTTGAAACCTTCTGCTCAATGTGCTGCTGCGGCTTGGAAAGCAAATAGAATGTTGGGTATTATTAGGAAAGGGATCGAAAACAAAAATGAGGATATTATTCTGCCATTGTATCGCTCCATGGTACGACCGCACCTCGTATATTATGTTCAATTCTGGTCGCCGCACCTCAAAAAAGATATAGTGGAATTAGAAAAGGTGCAGAGAAGGGCGACAAAGATAATACAGGGGATGAGACGACTTCCCTATGAGGAAAGGCTGAGGAGGCTGGGGCTCTTCAGCTTGGAGAAAAGGCGGCTGAGGGGAGATATGATAGAGGTCTATAAAATAATGAGTGCAGTTGAACGGGTAGATGTGAAGCGTCTGTTTACGCTTTCCAAAAATACTAGGACTAGGGGACATGCGATGAAGCTACAATGTAGTAAATTTAAAATGAATTGGAGAAAATATTTCTTCACTCAACGTGTAATTAAACTCTGGAATTCGTTGCCGGAGAATGTGGTAAAGGCGGTTAGCTTAGCGGAGTTTAAAAAAGGTTTGGACGACTTCCTAAAGGAAAAGTCCATAGACCATTATTAAATGGACTTGGGGAAAATCCACTATTTCTGGGATAAGCAGTATAAAATGTTTTGTACTTTTTTTTGGGATCTTGCCAGGTATTTGTGACCTGGATTGGTCACTGTTGGAAACAGGATGCTGGGCTTGATGGACCTTTAGTCTTTCCCAGTATGGCAATACTTATGTACTTAAGTATTTTGCTTTTTTATTTTTATGGACTGTCTGCCTCATTATTTTTGTGTAATTGGGGAAGATCAAATCAATAGGAGTTTTCCTTATTGTTCTGCCCCCATATTCATGGAGGCAGAGTATATTGTTATCTGTTATGTATACTTAATATGAGTATTATTTGTATTCAGTTGCATTGTCTGTGTAATAATTAGCACTGTGTACTGGGCTTCCCCTTCCTTATAGTTTGCAGTATCCTGTGATTGGCTCCTTGTGAACTTTCCCTATTGGCTGTTAGCTCTGAGCTAGGGTCAGGCCTCCCTCTCTGTCTCTGTGGGCTGTGTGAGAGAGCCCAGTCTTGTAGCATGTTTATGCGATCAGCAGCTGTTCTAGGGGCTGATCCCTCCTTAATTACTGTAATTCCAGCAAGATTTTTCACCATTTCCCCAAGTCATTCCCCATTTATTTTCTCCTCCTTATTCTCCTTTGAGTGTTAAAGCTTTTCCTCTCAGATGGGCTGTGCTTCTCACCATCTCCTTACCTCTGGAGTGGCTAGATACAGACTCTATGTGCAGAAGGCAACAATTCTCTTCTAAGCAACTAAACTGTAAGTTGGATTTTCTTTGTTTATTATGAGTACTGCAATAAAAGATTTGCTTAAGAATTGAGGCTTTGCAGGTCCGCAGAAGAATGCAAGAAGTAGTAAACAAAGCAGACCAGAAGTCCAGAACAATTATTTACTGAAAGATACTCGATGTGACCACATTTTGCTATAATGGCTGCATCAGGGGTTTAACAAAACACTAATAAATAAGCACACAAATTAAAATCAATAAAATGCAGAAAAAAATCAAATCATAATTATCCTGAGCAACAAGTAATTGCATGCATGCAACATGCAAAGGAACATAGATACAGATTCAGAAGCATTAAAATGCTGTTAATCACTACTGACTTTTAAAACAATTATAAAGACAACAAAAATATGAAACCAGTAACAGAATACATAAATTATGCAAATCAATATGGACCTTGTGTGTACAATCAAATATAATGTGAAACATAGCGACTTTGTGCAAAACAATACTTCAAAACCAATCTAACAGAGCACATACCAACTAAACTGAAGCATCAATTTTTAGAATTGCCCCATATATATTTTCCTGTGCCCAGAGGCAGTGGGGGTGGTCGACCCGGGTGCAGGCAGTAAGAGGGTGCATTGAGAAGTCGCGGAGTGACTGTCAGCTCTGCCGGTCTTCTGCCCCCTCTGTTAACTTCCTGTTCTGAGGCAGGGGCCAAGCAGAGCTGACAACCACTCCGTGACTGCTCAATGCACCCTCTTACTGCCTGCACCCGGGTCGGACCACCCCCACCACCCCACCCTTGGCTCGCCACTGGGTTAGAGCACCAGGCTGACAATTAGGGAAGCCAGGGTTCAAATCCCACTGCTGCTCTTTGTGATCTTGGACAAATTACTTAACCCTCCTTTGCCTTAAGTACAAACTCAGATTGTAAGCCCTCCGTGGACAGGAAAATATATATGGGGCAATTCTATAAATTGGCACCTCAGTTTAGTCACCCCAATTCCATGCGCTAGTAATTCTATAATGGCATCTTGGCACCAAGATTCCATTATAGAATACTACCGTAAGTTGGCATTGGCGTGCACATGTTTAGGTGTGTTGTCTTATGCCATGTCAATGGCAGATGTAAATTGGTGTGCCCAGTGACACACATAATTTGTAGTACTCTGAACTATGCGCATAACTGGAAGACACGCCTATGGCTCATCCATGCTCCGCCCATATGTACACTCCCCTTGCAGTTAGGCATTATGGCGCCTAGGTGCTACCTTTATTGCACAGAGCTTAGTGCACATAGGCATCTGTCAATTAATGGCACCTTTGATGTGCCTAAGTAATGCCTACCTCTAGGTGCTAGTTTATAGAATTGCACTGATACTGTACTTGAATATAACATACCTTGAGCTACTACTGAAAACATATGAGCTAAATGCAGAATGATTTTGGTGTAACTGCCTGGAGGCTTTATTCTAGTTTTATAGCCGTCCATCATGGGACATATACTGGTCTGTGTGCGTGGAGAGAGATTGTGAGATTGCAGGGCTTTAGACACCGACAACCGTTAAATAAGCTGTATATCCACTCCTGGGGTCACCATCAGCCCCCAAAAAGACAGGATACATTTGTTTTTCTCTGAAATTATTTGAGCAAGTTTTGCCTTTTCCTTTGGACCATGGCCAGTGAAGGACCCCATGACTGGGGACTATGGGGGCAATACTCCTCCCTCCTACAGCCTTAGGTTTTTAGGAGGAGAGCACAGCAATCAATAATTACTTTTAGGAATGTTGTGTGCCGCCTCCCCCTCCCCCCCCCCAGCTTTTTCATTTAAAATACTAACGGCCATCCAACAGCTGGAGAAGCACTTAAGTATCTCATCTCCTGTTGCCAGCTGAAGCCTTATGATAACAGCCTCATAATTTTGTTGCTACAATCACAAGATTTTTAAGCATTTCTCTGACTGCCCAGGCTCAAGTAACTTAAGGAATGTTGTCGAGAGATGGTACAGTAACTTTTAAAAGTAATATTTGCTGTGTTATGCCTCCATACCAACAGTGCGGGGTTACGGGGACCCCTACTTGTCTGGGCTCCCCACTCCCTCCTACTGCAGAAGTTGCTTGGGTGGAAATTATTCCACTGTGTTTGGATGCTGTGATGGAGCCTATGTCCCATCACTGGCACCCATGAAAGCTAGGGAGGGACCAGTAAGCCAATAATTAAAACAGCAGGATAAACAAAGAAAAACCAGGAAGGAGGCAACTACAACCAAAGAATTCTCCCCTGAGTATCAGAAATCAGGTCTGGCTGATTCCTATGACAACCTGAGAGGGTGGAACTAGAAGGGGAGGAGTCCACTGTTTTATAAAACCTGAGAAGCTGAATAGTCTAGACTAAAGGGTGAGATCCTTGCAGGCAAACAGAAGAAGAGCAACGTGTGTACGGTAAAGGATTATTTTTTCTTACTAGAAGGGCTGTGGGTATATCTGCATATGGGGTGCACATATCTGCGGTGGTGGGCTTGAAGCATTTAAGGCAAGATGCTATTTAGGTGGTGGTAGGCAGGCAACTTCATTTTTTAAAACCTTTTAAAGGTGAACTGCAAGTTACTGCTAAATGTGAGGCCTAACAGTCAGACTCATAGATGTGACTTTATTGGAACTTGAATATACCCTCTTACTAAGGACTAGTATAGGCTATAAGAAACTGGCAAAAGGAGGGCTGATGTCTGAATGTTAGACAAGGTGTTTCCTAGGACTGTCAATCATACACTTTATATAAGTTTAATAACTCTAATATGGACTAATACTTTGACTGGGAACCAGACATAGATACCTAAAATAAGAAGTTGTGGAAGAAACATCCAGGTGCCAAAAAGGGGCTTTAATTAAATAAGAAATATTTTTTCACCTCTCTCACTGAGGCTTTCATTTCTATCAGAAATCTGTGTCTAGCAGGATCACTATAACATACCTTCAAACCCTGCGCCTATTTCTCTTTGCAGTTGTGGATGATATCAGCCTGGCAGTATTATGCTGGGGTATCTCCTATGATATGGGAGTAAGTATATAACCCTGCAAGCAGAGATTAAGGGGTCTGTTTACCAAAATGCAGTTACCTGACAGTATCTGCCCATTCAGTTACTGGACAGTGCAGACACTTATTGCATGTTAAGGGCAATCTGTATTATTGGTGATACACTTGTTTATGGGGAGTTTTTCTACAGTATCCTTGTTGTTGATGGACCATTCAGGTCTTTATCTGTTGTCACTTACTATGTATGCAGTGATGTCACCTGTCACTGGCAAACTTACAGCCCTGTTCTCTCTTCCCTTTCCTGTTTCTATTAGGAGGGAGGGGTTAAGGCAGAAGTGTAGCCAGTCATGGTATTTTGGGTGGGCCTGAACCCAAACTGAGTGTGTACGCAACAACCCCAACAAATAAAATACCTGAGTTGGAGTCATTTGTTATACTAGGAAAAAAGGCCCGTTTCTGAATCCAATGAAACATGCACTAGCAAGGTATTGGCTTCCTGCAATTAATGTTTTGAAAGGGATTGTTAGGAGAAATGTGTTGTCATGCTAATGAATAATTTACATTGTTGTATTGTGTACTATTTTTTGTTGTTTTTTTTCCTGTGTTGGTTGTGTGAGTGAGAGATGCTGATTCTGCATGTTAGAGCTTGTGTTTTTTTTTTTGTTTGTTTGTTTTTTTTTTTTTTGGGGGGGGGGGGGGGGGAGTGTGTGAGTGAGAGACAGAGATCTTTATTCACCATGGCAGAGTTTTTGTGTATGATGTGGTGGTTGGGGGGAATGTGTGTGTCTTAGTGAGAGAGATCTTGATTTTCCATTTTACAGTTTGTGTATTAAGGGGGTGGGAGGGGAGTGTGTGGGTGTGAGTGAGAGAGAGATGCTGTTTCTCCATGGCACAGTGTGTGTATGATGATGGGGGGAAGGTGGAAGGAATGTGTGTCTGTGTCAGAGAGAAAGATGGTGATTGTCCCATGGAGAGTTTGTGTATGATGTGGGTGGAGAGGGTAGCGGTGTCTGTGTGTGAGAGTGTTTGGAGGGGGGACAATTGTTGGCGTGCGGGGTGGCGAGTTGCAGGTCTACTCGCGCTGCTGTTGCTTGGGCTCTCTGGATGACATCATCTGAGGTTTCAGTCCCAGGCATAGCCAATCAGAATGGAGGCATGGGCCCAGGCAGCTTCATGGAATGTTCATGGTGCAAATTATTATATAGGAAAAGGAGGGTTTTTTTCCTTGGAGAAAAACTTTGCAGGGCTATAAAGCCTGGAACAAAATTCAAACCTCATATCTCTTTGGTTTTCCCTCCCATGAAGATCCTCGCAGCTATGGGGGTCCTCAGACCTAATGTCTTAAGAACCAAAACACTATAGAAATTGTTAGCTAGCTTCTACTTAACGCTGAAGCTTAAAAATAGCTGATGATAAAATTAAGGCCAAGTTTCAGAAAGTCAACACACAGATACTATTTTGCAGTCTGGGTAACCCAGGGGCATTGGGGAGCCCCTACCTACTTTATAGAACTAGGAGAGGAAGAAAGCTGCATTACTTTTACCATTTTTTTTTTGTTTACTGGCTTGGCATCCAGCTATTTCACCAAGGCTGAGGAAAGGAAACCTTACACCACCACAGCAGTGCCCTGGCTATCCCAGAGGTCTCCAGCCATCAAGAGACTCACCATCTACAGAGTCTCAGGTACAAGAGATTAGTCATGTAAGTGTGGTTCCCTTATAATTGGCACTGCTACTTCATATATTTAGGAGTAGAGATGTGATCTGTGAACAACAGTCAAAGTTCTCTGTGGAGTTCAGGAGATTGTCTCTCTGTATTGAGGAGTTCGAATTTGCATGCCTCTACTGAAGAAATGCCTGCTAAAATGATTTGAAGTGGTTCAGAGTATGTGGTCTCAATTTATTCAAGGAGAGTGTGTGAACTGTTATGGCCTTTTGGAGACTCCTGGAGAGGTCTCCAGTCCAGGCCAGCATGTGCCCCAGAAAACCAATTATATTCCTGCCTCTCTCATGCTCCTGAACAGAACATTAGGCAGCCACCTAGAGCAACCCTAAAAGACCAGGAATTACACATTTACTGGTCTCCAGTTACAGTGACTCCTACTCTGAGCCTCTTCTCGGCTCTTACAAATGGTCCCTTATAGCTAGTGGGGCAGGAGTAATCCCTGAATGCTCCTGCCCCATCTGTGCCTAGATTCAAAATGCTAGCAGTAAGGAGTTATTGATGTCAGGGAATTGGGGGGGAGGAATCTTTCCATATGGAATAATGTGGTACATGCCATCTTCTGCAGTGCCCGTTAATGCACAGTAACTTGTGCTAATTCACGCATTCTCCTCATATTTACTGACCTTTTCCACAGTGAACTCAGCACATCAATTAGTGCATGCAAAGTGTCACAACCATGGAGTAACTATTAATGACTGTGCACTAATAGTTACTGTTTACTGCACTTTACTAAAACATCTACTTTCCTCCAAAAGTAGCCTGGGGAAGCAGAAGAGGTTGAAGGAGCTCAAGGATTCAGGATCATTCTAGGGTGCTGGCTGAGTAGGTCACTACTCTGGGAGTGCTGCCACCCCATAAGCCATCTAGGCTTAACCAAGGTCACAGGCTACCTGATTCCACTGAAGGTGTTCCACATGCTGTTTTCTCCCATCTGGATATGGGAGGAACTGCTGAGAAGCAAACTCTATGTTGCAGTCATTGAGGCTGCTTCCTGTGCTCATGCTGATGTAGCTGACATGGGGCAAAAAAATCTCCCTGTTGCTCTGACTTCCCTTTTAATTCTGCCATTCCAAGATGACTGTCTGGCACTTTTTTTTTGCGGGGGGGGGGGGGGGGGGGGGCTCTGCAGCCACCAGATTGATGTGCTGTTGCTCTCCTTCCCTTGTACCTGTGTGGTAATCTGGGAAGCTTTTTGAACTGTACAAACCTCCTTCCTTAAAAATGTATGTGCCCCTAACTGGTTCAAAAACAGTTTCAAACTGAGCTGTGTGGAAGGGAGGGAAAGGTCCCAGCTTTGCTTTTGTCAGAATGATCTAGGTCCCAGGGAAAAAGAAGAACATGGGGGACTTGACAATTAGAATGGGAGAGGACAAGTGGGGTCAGGGGAAAGTGATAGGGGGGGAGGAGCAGAGTGTAACAAGGATCTGAAGGTGACGAAACAGTATGACAAGGCGGTGGCCGTAGCTAGAAGTTTGCTAGGCTGTATAGAGAGAGGTGTGACCAGCAGAAGTTTTAATGCCCCTGTATAAGTCGTTGGTGAGGCCCCACCTGGCGTATTGTGTTCAGTTTTGGAGGCCATATCTTGCTAAGGATGTAAAAAGAATTGAAGCGGTGCAAAGAAAAGCTACGAGAATGGTATGGGATTTGCGTTACAAGACGTATGAGGAAAGACTTGCTGACCTGAACACGTATACCCTGGAGGAAAGGAGAAACAGGGGTGATATGATACAGACGTTCAAATATTTGAAAGGTATTAATCCACAAACGAACCTTTTACGGAGATGGGAAGGCGGTAGAACTAGAAGACATGAAATGAGATTGAAGGGGGCCAGACTCAAGAAAAATGTCAAGAAGTATTTTTTTCATGGAGAGAGTAGTGGATACTTGGAATGCCCTCCCGTGGGAGATGGTGGAGATGAAAACGGTAAAACAGCAAAAGTAGAGGCTGACAAATGTGCAAACCAATAGGGAGATATCAAAAACCAGTTTATTCAGAATATTCATATTAAGGACCCGACACGGTCCGTGTTTCGGCGCCAAAGCGCCTGCCTCAGGCATACATACACACACATCATTAAACCAGAGAAAAAATATTAACAAATGAGCGAATGCTGATACTATTGGCCAAATAAGATAAAAACCTATTTCTCATAAAAAATGTATCAATTCTAAAGAAGCATTAAGACCATGTGGAGATAACGAATTTAAGAGAAAAATGATTTTGTTCCTCTTTTACTAATTCTGTATCAAGATTTCCTCCTCTCCATGATGCCCTCAAGACTTTGAAAATTATAAATTTTAAATCATTGATATTGTGATTCTTATCATGCCAGTGTTCAACTAAAGGAGCGCTGGTAACATGTCGGCTAATGCAGCTTCTATGTTCTATAATATGAGTCTTGATCGCTCTTTTGGTCTTCCCTATATAAAGCATCGGACAAGGGCACATGATATACATTTACAAATGTGCAATACTATTATGAATGTCCGTATGTTTGGCTACATATTTTAAGGCGGATATATTTTATTTGAAATCTCTTAATATTATGTTTTTAATTTGGCCTGTTTTTTTTGTAGAAAGTTGATTGTGACCCCTGAGGCAGGCGCTTTGGCGCCGAAATACGGACCGTGTCGGGTCCTTGATATGAATATTCTGAATAAACTGGTTTTTGATATTATCTCCCTATTGGTTTGCGCATTTGTCAGCCTCTACTTTTGCTGTTTTGCTTTGACTTTCCGTGGAGGCTCCTCCCGTCTTCTTGGAGATGAAAACGGTAACAGAATTCAAACGTGTGGGATAAACATAAAGGAATCCTGTTCAGAAGGAATGGATCCTCAGAAGCTTAGCCGAGATTGGGTGACAGAGCCGGTGGGGGGAGGCGGGGCAAGTGCTGGGCAAGACGTCTACGGTCTGTGCCCTGAAAATGGCAGATACAAATCAAGGTAAGGTATACACAAAAAGTAGCACATATGAGTTTATCTTGTTGGGCAGACTGGATGGACCGTGCAGGTCTTTTTCTGCCGTCATCTACTATGTTACTATGTAATTGGGGTAGGGTTATCATATTTGCCCTAAGGAAAAAGGATACATGACCCCCCACCCCCCCCCCAAATTTTCTAGCCTCCCTCCACCCACATGTAGGGTTACCATATGGCTCCAGAAAAAGGAGGACGGATTGCGCCAGCCGGGTTTTACTTCCATTGCTTTCAATGGAAAGCAATTGCGCCAGCCGGGTTTTACTTCCATTGCTTTCAATGGAAAGCAATGGAAGTAAAACCCGGCTGGCTCAATCCGTCCTCCTTTTTCTGGAGCCATATGGTAACCCTACACATGACTCATTCACTACCCCTCCCTTACCTTAGTGTGGTGCCCTGGTGGTTTAGTGACCTCTTCAGGGCAGGAAAGAGCCCCCTCTTTCTTGCCTGGTGTGTTGGCAGACTGTCTTGCTCCTGGTGCTGATTCAAAATGACAGCTGACGGTTCAAGCAGTGACCTTGCAAGACTTCTGCAGAAGTCTCTTGAGGCTGCCACTTGAACTCTCGGCAGCCATTTTGAAGTGGCGCCAGGAGTAAGACCGTCTGTTGCTATTTGAGTCCTGTACATTAGTGCTGGTTTAGTATGATCTGCTATATAGGTATGAAATTCCATTTTTTTTGTAGGGTTTTGTTACTTGTTAGTAGAGAGTTGCTGTTACTGACGTTCATTGTACTTCACCTGTGAAGACCTAATTCTGCATTTATACCGTATTTTTCGGACTATAAGACGCACCGGACCATAAGACGCACCTAGGTTTTAGAGGAGGGAAATAGGAAAAAAAAAATTTTCCTTTTTCCCTCTAAAACCTAGGTGCTCCGGTGCGTCTTGTCCGAGTTTTGGACCTCCGTCCCGTACTTACACGATTCCATGTTCCCTGGTGGTCTAGTGACGTCGGGGCAGGAAAGAGCCCCCTCTTTCCTGCCCATCGTGCTGCTCTCCGTGCTTCTCAATGCTTTTCTGGCAACCCTGCTGTGGAACTGAACAAGACTGTCTGCATTTTACTTAAGATAGTTATCCAGCAGTGGAAATCAGTATGGAGTGACTCAATTTCATCCATCCTAGCCCTGCCACTACATCTAAAGGCTCCTACTGTGTTTGTTTTTTTTAATATAAATGCTCAGCCAGAAATTTAAAAAAAAAAAAAAAGTCTAGGGACCTAACCCTTAAAGCTAGGAGCCTAGATACTTGTAAGAAGGATCCAGCTTTTACATACAGTGGGGGAAATAAGTATTTGATCCCTTGCTGATTTTGTAAGTTTGCCCACTGACAAAGACATGAGCAGCCCATAATTGAAGGGTAGGTTATTGGTAACAGTGAGAGATAGCACATCACAAATTAAATCCGGAAAATCACATTGTGGAAAGTATATGAATTTATTTGCATTCTGCAGAGGGAAATAAGTATTTAATCCCTCTGGCAAACAAGACCTAATACTTGGTGGCAAAACCCTTGTTGGCAAGCACAGCGGTCAGACGTCTTCTGTAGTTGATGATGAGGTTTGCACACATGTCAGGAGGAATTTTGGTCCACTCCTCTTTGCAGATCATCTCTAAATCATTAAGAGTTCTGGGCTGTCGCTTGGCAACTCGCAGCTTCAGCTCCCTCCATAAGTTTTCAATGGGATTAAGGTCTGGTGACTGGCTAGGCCACTCCATGACCCTAATGTGCTTCTTCCTGAGCCACTCCTTTGTTGCCTTGGCTGTATGTTTTGGGTCATTGTCGTGCTGGAAGACCCAGCCACGACCCATTTTTAAGGCCCTGGCGGAGGGAAGGAGGTTGTCACTCAGAATTGTACGGTACATGGCCCCATCCATTCTCCCATTGATGCGGTGAAGTAGTCCTGTGCCCTTAGCAGAGAAACACCCCCAAAACATAACATTTCCACCTCCATGCTTGACAGTGGGGACGGTGTTCTTTGGGTCATAGGCAGCATTTCTCTTCCTCCAAACACGGCGAGTTGAGTTCATGCCAAAGAGCTCAATTTTTGTCTCATCTGACCACAGCACCTTCTCCCAATCACTCTCGGCATCATCCAGGTGTTCACTGGCAAACTTCAGACGGGCCGTCACATGTGCCTTCCGGAGCAGGGGGACCTTGCGGGCACTGCAGGATTGCAATCCGTTATGTCGTAATGTATTACCAATGGTTTTCGTGGTGACAGTGGTCCCAGCTGCCTTGAGATCATTGACAAGTTCCCCCCTTGTAGTTGTAGGCTGATTTCTAACCTTCCTCATGATCAAGGATACCCCACGAGGTGAGATTTTGCGTGGAGCCCCAGATCTTTGTCGATTGACAGTCATTTTGTACTTCTTCCATTTTCTTACTATGGCACCAACAGTTGTCTCCTTCTCGCCCAGCGTCTTACTGATGGTTTTGTAGCCCATTCCAGCCTTGTGCAGGTGTATGATCTTGTCCCTGACATCCTTAGACAGCTCCTTGCTCTTGGCCATTTTGTAGAGGTTAGAGTCTGACTGATTCACTGAGTCTGTGGACAGGTGTCTTTCATACAGGTGACCATTGCCGACAGCTGTCTGTCATGCAGGTAACGAGTTGATTTGGAGCATCTACCTGGTCTGTAGGGGCCAGATCTCTTACTGGTTGGTGGGGGATCAAATACTTATTTCCCTCTGCAGAATGCAAATAAATTCATATACTTTCCACAATGTGATTTTCCGGATTTAATTTGTGATGTGCTATCTCTCACTGTTACCAATAACCTACCCTTCAATTATGGGCTGCTCATGTCTTTGTCAGTGGGCACACTTACAAAATCAGCAAGGGATCAAATACTTATTTCCACCACTGTATGCTAACATACAGTTAGAATTTTGTGTCCAACAAACAGCTTACTTGAGGTAGATATTATTACTGTTAAAAGACAGCAGGCTGATTATCCTGGCATCTGGGTGACCTCATCTGACTGAGAGCTGTGTGGATGTTGACTAGCGAGTATCTTAGAAGTTTCTAGCAGTGTCCTACCACATATGCACTGGTATTTTCACAGCCAAATTGTCCACCAGAGGAGGACATGAGCCAAATATTGGGGAATCTGGATGACATCTTCTAGATTCCCAGTCACTTGACACCACTGGGAAGCTAAGGCCCATTAGGCTGCTCTCAAGTGGAGTCATGCCCTGTTGAGGCAATGTGGCCCATTAATCTCAACATCTGCTGAGCTGAAATCAGTTTACTGCTGCAGCCAAGGTCTTCATTCTTGGTGGTGGAAGAAAAGCCCAAGCTTGTAATGTGTCCAGCACGGCTCCTATGTACTTCAAATGGCAAACTGGTTGAAGGTGGGGCTTGGGTTAATTTTTGACAAATCTAGTAGCTCCAACACCCAAAAGTGTATTAACACTGCTGCACCTTCCTGCAATTTGTTCTTGACCAGCCAAGTGTCCAAGTAGGGAAACACACTCCCAGTCTGCGTAGATATGCTGCTACTACCACTAGACATTTGGTAAAGACCCTGGAAGCTGATGCAAGGCAAAAGGCCAAACGCAGTACTGTTAGTGAAGTTTCCCTACACAGAATCTGAGATACCTCCTGTGACTAGGAAGTATTAATGTGGGTAAAGGCATCCTTTAAGTTCAGAGAGCACAACCGATCATTTTCCTGAATCATGGGGAGAAGGGTGCCCAGGGAAATCATCCTGAACTTTTCCTTGACCAGGAATCTGTTCAGGGCCCTTAGGTCTAGGAAGGGACTGGATTCCCCCCTGTCTTGGGCACAAGGAAGTACCTGGAATAGAATCCCTCTTTGTCCCCTGGTGGTACGGGCTCTCTTGCTCTGGCCTGTAGGAGGGAGGATAGATTTCATCTGCAAGTATCTGCTTGTGCTGAGAGCTGATATAAGATGCTGTGTGTGTAACTTGGTGGTCTGTCACCAAATCGGGGCATAACTGACATGGACTATTTGAAGAACCCACTGGCCAGAGGTTACAAGGGGCCATCTTAGATGACAAAAAGTGAAACGTTGAACGGTAAGCTGTCTGGGACTATTACATTGAGTGCAACTATGTTCTGCTAGAGCCAGTCAAAAGCCCGTGCCCTGCTTTTACTGTGGAGCTGGCTGGGGCTTCTGGGAATGGCAAGGCCTGGGACGGTGGGCCTGTGAAGCCTGGGCAGAGCAAGTGGGAGGCAGGAACCTATGCCTTGCTTTGACTGTGGAGCTGGTTGGGGCTTCTGGGGATGGGGTTGGCGAGGCCTGGGACATTGGGCCTGGAGGTGATGAAGCATGAGACCTAGCTCTTAGCCTTGTTTGCGAGTGGATTCAACCACCAGTGAGTAGTGTGGCAGTTGCACCCTCTCGAATCTGGGAGCCTTTTGGATAAGATACTGCGTATCCACTTTCTTAGGTGCAACCTGCACTGAGGGGAGACTCCATTCAACAGTGCATCCTTAAGGATAGGGTGCAGTGGCACAATGACGCCTTCCTTAGGAGGAGACTTATAGCCAAGGACTGACATCTCTGCCCTGGGCTCCTCCATCCAACTTAAATGGGACGGCTGCAGCTGTTATCTCACAAAACCTGTGAAAGGGTTCTTCAGGTGGGGACTTTTTGTCTCTTGAGGTAGGGTTCTTCAGGCGGGGACTTTTCTCTCTTGTGGTTGGGAGGGGTCAGAAGGTATTCCATGTGGATCCTCATCTGACTCCAATGAGCAATCCCATTCAGCTCTCAGCATATTCAGAGGCAGCTGATGGAGTTTGTACCAACCTCGGCCTAGTGGAGTGGTGTCCATGCCCTGAAGAATAGCTCTACTCTCAACATCAGGGGAGGAGTCAAGTGGTACTGCATGCGTCTGTTGCCATTGATGGAGGCTCAGAGGGGGCCTGGGGCTGTTTTGGCAGCGCAAGCACCCTTGATGCCGGAGCAGTGTTCCCCTGCAGTAACTGTGCCAGCTCCTCTGATTAGGATCTGGAATTGCTCATCGAAGGCTGGCACCAGCAAAGGTATGTGAGCCAGGTAAAAGGCAGCCTGACTGCGTTTTGCCAAACCGGTAACTGGGACCTTGACTGGTCAGTGATTTGTGCACCAGCACCTCTCCAGAGAGCAGGAGCGCTTCTCTTGGTGCTGGTGCTTCTCAGGTATTGGAGGATCTGATGTCCCAGTGCTCTCAGCACCATGCATCAGAGGACCAATGCCTATGCTTCTTGGGCTTCCCCAAAGCATAGGATCCTGGTCTTTCAGTGCTGAGGATGACATCAAGCCTGTATGTACTGTGTTGAGGCCTGCTATTGGCACCTAATGTTGAGGCAGGTGGAGACCTGATGCTAATGCACTCCCAGTGGATGTATAAGTCTGAGTGGCCATAAGAGGTCAATGCAGCCTGCCAGTGCCAAAGTTGAGGGATTGGCCTTTGAGGAGCCAAAAAGCTGCTCCTGTTGAACCTTCTGTGCTTACTAGGTTTCATCTGCATTTGGGCACACAATGCACCAAGAGTGCGGGTCTGTGACAGACATTACCTGGTTCACCTCTTAAAGCCACTGGAGGTCTTCTGAGTCATAAAAAAAAAATCTTGGTTAAGTTAAACTCAATCTTGAATAAAGGGGAAGAGTTAAAATTGAGGCCATAGCTGTATCTTAACTGTACAGCCTCTCCTGACAAAAGGAAACTTGAAAAGCTGAAAACTACAAAAAATAAGTAGCGTTGAAAGGAAAAAAAATCTTAAACAAAATACTGAATAAAATAAAAACAAAAAACCCGCACGGGAAAGCAAAACAAGAGAAAGTGTGAGGCAGAGAGAAGCACGAACATGTCCTCTCAGCTCTGCGTCAGGTGGGAAGGCACCAGCGCATGTGTGGTGGGATGCTGCTAGAAACTTCTAAGTTTGCTAGTCAGCATCTGCATCGGGCTGTTGGATGATCTCGCCCAGATGTGAGAAGAGGAAGACCTGCTTCCCTCGGAGTATTCACAGTTCCATGCCCAAGGTGATGTGATATTGCTAAACTGATTCAAATCTGAAAGACAGGATTTGAACCATGCAAGTAGTGTGCCAGCAATACCTGTATCTACTGGCCATATAAGCATATTGTCCAGTGTCAAAGGCTGCTGAGAAATCCCAACAGTACTAATATTGAAGCAGGTTCTGTTAGTTCTTGTGTCCCCATTTGACTCTCCAGAAACTGTCCATACCCAGGTCTGAATACAGCCTGGCATGGATCTAGCCAGTTTTTTTTTAGCCAATTGAATTTAATTAACTTGCTGATCTCACACTCGCATGCACACAAGGAGTGACACTGGCTGCACATACTATAGCCAGACATGTTTATCCAGACCTACCCTAGCTGTATCTTTCTTGAATTAACCTCCTTTGCTTACCTATCTATATTTTCCATCTTTGCTTATACCCTAGGCTGTCTAGTAAAATATTTTACTACATATTGTATTGACCTTGGAAGTAGTAATTATGCTATACTTTTTTGTTTCAATATTCTTACTGCTGTAATTGTCTATTGGTTATGTTTTTCATAGAAACATGACGGCAGATAAAGGCCATCCTGCTTATTTTCGAACAAGAAGGGCGGCCATCTTCCAACACAAATCGGGAGATGGCCGCCCTTCTCTCAGTGTCGGCCAAATCAGCATAATCGAAATCCAATTTTGGCCGGCTTCAACTGCTTTCCGTCTCAGGGCCGGCGAAAGTTCTCGGGGGCGTGTCGGTAGGGTAGCGAAGACGGGATGGGGGCATGGTTAACAGATGGCTGGCTCCAGGCCCATAATGGAAAAAAGATGGCTAGCCCGGATGAGCATTTGGCCGGTTTTACTTGGTCCATTTATTTTTAGGACCAAGTCTCAAAAAGGTGTCCCAAATGACCAGATAACCACCAGAGGGAATCAGGGATGACCTCCCTGTACTCCCCCAGTGATCACCAACCCCCTCCCACCCTAAAAAAAAAAATTTACTTTTTTGCCAGCCTCAAATGTCATACCCAGCTCCATGACAGCAGTATGCATGTCCCTGGAGCAGTTTTAGTAGGTATTGCAGTGCACTTCAGGCAGGCGGACCCAGGCCCATCCCCTTCCCACCTGTTACACTTGTGGTGGTAAATGTGAGCCCTCCAAAACCCACTGTACCCACATGTAGGTGCCCCCCTAAACCCATAAGTGCTATGGTAGTGTTGTACAGGTATGGGGAGTGGGTTTGTGAGGCTCAGCACCCAAGGGAAGGGAACTATGTATCTGGGAGCAATTTGTGAAGTCCACTGCAGTGCCCCCTAGGGTGCGTGGTTGGTGTCCTGGCATGTCAGGGGGACCAGTGCAAAACAAATGCTGGCCCCTCCCACAACCAAATGGCCGGCTTCGGTTTCCATTAAGGCCGAAAACCAAGTCCGGTGATCTCAACATTTAGTTCAACCTACATGTTCAAATTTGTCCAGCCCCAACTGTATTATCAAAACGAAAGATGGCCGGCCATCTTTTTTTGATAATACGGTTGCCTCTGCCCCTTTGCAGAGCCGACCCCCGAGATGGCCGGCCATCTTTGATTATGACCCATCCAGTCTGCCCATCCTCTGCAACCCCTAATTCTTCCTGTTCTTAAGCGATCCCACATACTTATCCCATGCCTTTTTAAATTCTGGAACAGTCCTCGACGCCACCACCTCCACCGGGAAGCCATTCCACGTCTCCACCACCTTTTCTGTGACATACTTCCTTAGGTTACTCCTAAGCTTATTCCCTCTTAACTTGTCATATGCCCCCTCATTTGAAAAAGGCTCTCTCACTGTACATAAATATCCTTGAGATATTTAAAATCTCATCATCCCTCCTCTCTTCCAGTGTATACGTTGAGGTTCATAAGCCTGTCCCTATAATTTTTTGCATTCAAGACCGCTTACTAATTTCGTAGCTGCCCTCTGGTCCGACTCCGACCTGTTTATCTTTCTGTAGGTGCGGTTCACTGCACGCAGTACTCCAAATGAGGCCTCACCAGAGACTTATACAACGGCACTATCAGCTCCTTTTTTTCCTGGTCATGCTTCTCTTTATGCACCCAAGCATCCTTCTGGCTTTGGCCATCACTTTTTCTACCTGTTTGTTTCTGACGACCTTAAAGCTTTCAGTCACCCCCCAAGTCCCGCTCTTCCTTTGCACACTGAAGCACTACACCCCCTATACTGTACCGTTCCCTCAGAATTTTGCTACCCAAGTGCATGACCCTGCATTTTTTGGGGATTAAACCTTAGTTGCCAAATATCAGTCCATTCCTCTAGCTTCGCTAGGTCCTTCATGTCACTCACACCCTCCAGGGTATCTACCCTGTTGCAGAGTTTAGTATCATCCGCAAAGAGCCAAACCTTACCAGACTGCCCTTCAGCAATATCGCTCACAAAGACATTAACAGCCAGCCCTAGGACTGATCTCTGCAGTACACCACTGACCAAATCCATTTCTTCAGACCAAGCTCCATTTACCACCACCCTCTGTCTCCTATCATTTACCAATTTTTTACCCAATCAGTTACTCTAGGTCCCACACAGAGGGCACTCTATCAGTCACCTGTGCAGAACTGTCAAAGGCTTTGCTAAAATCCAAGTATACCACATCAAGCGCCCCTCCCACATCCAACTGTTCTGTCACCCACTCGAAGACAGATTCGTCTGACACGACCTGCCACTAGTGAAGCCATGCTGCCTAGGGTCCTGCATTCCATGTAGTTCAAGAAAGGTCACAACCCTCCTCTTTAGAAGCGTTTCCATTATGCTTATTCTTGCTGTACACCATCTTGAGTGAATTCCTTCAAAAAGTAAATAAATCCTAATAAATTAAACTAATGCAGACCACGTGTTCTATAAGCTTTCCCAGAAAAGGGATGCTAGATAATGGCCAGTAGCTTTCCAGTTTGTTTTGGTCAAGGAACATCTTCTCAGTAGGGGATATACCACAACCCTTGTTAGTTCTGTTGACAACTGTGCCTTCTACATGAGGAACTTTAAATTTTAGTGACCCATTCATTCAGGAATCTGTTGCCAGCTGTACTGGGTAAGGTCTTCTGTGGTACAGCCAAAGCAGTTTATATATTCTATGCAGGTACTTTCTCTGTCCCTACTGGGCTCACAATCTGTTTTTTGTACTTGGGCCAATGAAAAGTTAAGTAGATTTGCCCAGAGTCACAAGAAACTGCAGTGGGGATTGAACCTTGGTTCTCAACCCACTGCACTAACCATTAGGCTACTCCTCCACACCAAAGCAAATTAATCTTGTTAAATATTATAAAGAATGGTTTTGAATCTCCTTGCAAAGCTTGAAAGTCTTAAAAGTAGTTTATATCCATTGGACTGGAAGAGACTCGCACATGCTTCCATGCATATAGTGTATACACATCTAAAACAAAAAATAAGATGCACAGATTTTGAAACAAATCTCCATACATTTCACTCCCCCACCTGTTTTGGTTAAAAAAAATTATTTAAAGACTGATACAATACAAAACAAATAATGCACTTGAATGTAGACCATACCAACTGGAAATTCACAAATTAACATTCATGCCATTTTTAGGGAACACTATTATCCTTTTATTTAGCGTAGAGATGTTCAAAATACATTTTTATGTACATAAATGCATTCACTGTGTAAACACCATATGCACATGGGGCAATAATCAACAGAGGTTCTTATGGACAAAGGCAGAACACCTCAAGGTCTTTACTAGAATAACACTCAAACCTGCAAAAATACTCTATGCTACCAAAAGCAAAACATCTTTAGTATATTTCCCCAAAATATTGTATGTAGAGGGCAAAAAGCAAAACAGGAAAAACAAACTTAATTGGCAAGTCCCAACAGTTCCTTATTGCAACCCTTGGAATTGAGTGGGCTCCTTATTGAATTGTTCTGGGACTCTGGCCAGACTCCCCTACCCCCCCCCCCCCCCCCACTAACCTTCCCTCAGCATCCAGACCATCCTAAAAACTTTACAGATAAAATGGTTCCCTCAAAATCCAACTCATAAGCAACATATAACAATATCATTCAGTGCTGGTGCCTTTAGATTCTCAAAAGTGGGAAAGTTCTCATCACTTCACAAATTTCCTATGGTAAAATGGGGACAAATCCCCTCACTTTGGGATGCACTATGGGGGGGGGGGGAGGAGGGGCAATTGCACCATATCAAATGGGTTAGAGTCATATTTGAGGTCATGCCTAGGCTGAATAGAAGGTGCTGGGGGGGGGGGGGGTGCAGGAACGGCTCTTATTGAGCTTGCACCATAACAGCCTGTACATAACTCAACCTATGTGGTAGCCATGGGAAGCAGGGGGAGTACAACAGCTTTCCAGCTGACATTGTAGGATAGCCAGCAGCAGTGACATGGGCATCAAGGTAGGGCTTTGTATTGCGTGTTCCTCTGTCACCACAAATGCAACAACGGCTACACAGTTAAACAAGCTCTTGACCCTTCCTCAGTCTGTCAGCTTCTTCCATTTTCTTCCTCCCTGGATTAGGCCTAGTTTGTCATGCAGACAGGCAACTCTTGCTGCTGCTGCTTCAGCAGTTTAAGCCCTACAGACCTCACTCAGCACTCCCATGATCTGTTGGCTTCTCTGCAATTCCATTTCAAATCTTCCCAGCCTCAAGTGCCTTTTTACAGTTCCCTTATTTTACATTTGCTTATTTCCGATCTGACGAAGAAGGGCAACCTTCGAAAGCTAATCAAGAAATGTATTATGTCCAATAAAAAAGGTATCATCTTATTTTCTTTTCCATGTTTTATTTTGTTTGATTTCTATTGATACAGTTCCCTCTAAAACACCAGAAAGAAAAAGGAAGGCAGGTCCATCTTCTATTATATCACACCAGGCACAGTTCACAGTAACAAATGGGGCAAGATTTTGGTATCCTGCTACCGACCAACACATCTACAGAAAAATTTCTTGTGGGTATTCTGAAAACCTGAATGATCTACTTAGGGATGCGTGCAGCCCAAACAATTTAGTTTCTTTTTCTTCAAATGTTCCCAACATTTCAGGTGTTTTGTTTTGATTCACTTTATTAACTCATCATAGAACAGTGTTAAATCAATTTAGAGTATACAACATTTTTTTTTTAAAGGCACACCAATGAATGGATACATATCCCTAATTGCAGTCCTGGTTTTTTAACCTCCAGCTTCTCATTTCCTGGGTCTGTCACCTGCTGTTTAAATTGTGAAAGTGAACTACAAAGTAATCCAGCACTTCCAAAAGGGTCATGGAAAAGGATCTTGACACTCTTTTGGGGGTAAATTGTTTAGGATTGGGTGTTAAAGGGAGCCTAGAATAGCTGTGAGCATATTGGAGTTGAAACTGAGAGCCAAAAGCAGTTGGCAATCTGATTCCATTTTAAAGTTCCTTTGCTATGAAACTTGTGCAGGAACCAGGGAGAAGTAATGGGTAGTTCCTTTAAGCGGCACAGCTGTACAGTGGCCCACATGGGTCAAAGGAACAGTTGGGGCTGGGACAGCAGAGGAGGACGAGGAAGCAGCCTGAAGTGTGGCTGGGCAGCGCCTCTTGCTGCACTGGAGCAGTAAGTGCTAAGGAATGGAGGGTCACATGGTATGTGTGTGTGAAGGCCTTATAAAAAGGTGGATTGTGTGTGTGCAGGGGGAGGGGCCTTAAAGTAGATTGTGTGTGCAGGGAGGGGGCTGTTTTCTCCAACCATGGAGGAAGTCAGGCTGGAGCAAGCTAAATAGGATAGTTTGTGCCATTGGGTGGTGGTGGTGGGAGGCTGGAAAGAGATGGCTAATGTATCATGGGGGCTGGAGAAAGATGGGATAATGTGCCATGAGAGGGCTGGCATAAGGTGGCAGGAATGTGTGCTATGGGGACTGGGATAGAGGAAAGTAAGGTGATGGTTTGCTTGAGAGAAGGGGAAGATACCTTTTGGGGTGAACAGAATAGGGATCTTGCTGGGAGTTGAGAACAGGTGGAGAAAAAAAAGGGGGCTGAAGGAGAGAAAATTGGAGGTATTCTGTCATAGGTGAATACCCTGGAGAAGGGGCAGTGCAGTGACTTGCAACCTTCATCTTGTGGCACATCGACAAGGCACATCAGTATTTTACAAATAATATTTTAACAAACAAGTATTTACTGAAATACTCCAGTACTCGGAGCATTTCTAACCCAACTATTACTGTATTGAAGCCAGTATAAATACAGCATCCTTCTCTGATTTTTATCCTTCTTCCCCAATATTGCAGGAAGCCCTACTCCATTTCTGCTCCAAACACTCCTACCTGTGTATTACAACAGAAAACCCCCTACTCTGTTCCCACACTTTCCCAACAATTCAGGGTGCCATATTCCCTCTCTTCCCCTCATACATTTTTTCCACTCTAGCAGGAACTTGTACTCCTGACACTTCCTCCAGTTCCACTGTCCTGGAAATAAGCGAGAGAACAGCCTGGGTCCATAAATACTATGTTCAGTTGGTTCTGTCAACCCCTTGCATCAAAAGTCTACTTGTAAATTGTAGGTGTTGCATTTTTATTGGACTAACTTTAGCATGTCATTGCCCACATGTGCTGGCCTTTATTTTCAACCTATCCAAGTGGACTTCACATTAGTCTGGTGGCCACATGGCTTTACTAGAAATGATGGAATCTGTGACTGAGTTGACAGGCACAAGTTCTTCTCATTTAGGGACTCTCACAGGAATAACAGAAAACATTGCAACCAAAAATACTATCCATCGGGAAAGGGGAAAATGTGTTCACACACTTGCAGGCTTATTTTCAAAAGAGAAGGATGCCAATCTTTCGACACAAATTGGGAGATGGGTGTCCTTCTCCTAGGGTCACCTAAATCGGCATAATCAAAACCAGATGGTAAAATTATGTATCATACCTGATAATTTTCTTTCCATTAATCATAGCTGATCAATCCATAGACTGGTGGGTTGTGTCCATCTACCAGCAGGTGGAGATAGAGAGCAATCCTTTTGCCTCCCTATATGTGGTCATGTGCTGCCGGAAACTCCTCAGTATGTCGATATCCAAGCTTCATCCGCAGGACTCAGCACTTAGAGAATTACACCCACAAAGGGACACTCTGCCCAGCTCACCACCGCCGAAACGGGGGAGGGGAATTAACCCAGCTCATCCCCACACAAGTGGGGGAGGGGAATCCGTCCAGCTCATCCCCGCGGAGCGGGGGAGGGACACCACCCCGCCGATGCGGGGGGATCTGGCTTATCCTGCAACCGCGGGAGGAGCTGACTGACCCTAACACCGCCAAAGCAGGAGGGGTACAAAGCTGCCCTACAGCCGCACGAAGCGGGAGGGAGCGCCGGCAGAATTTAGGTCTCAATCCAGCCCCGTAAAACGGAGGGGAGAGGAATGCAGCAGCTCACTGTAACACAAACTCGTCTCAACACTTGAAAAATCCAATTGAAAAAACTTGAACACTAAGTCCTCCTGAACAGGAACTGAAGACTAAACTTGAACCTGAAATGCAACCAGAATATAAACAGTACAGATATCTGGGAGGGGCTATGGATTGATCAGCTATGATTAATGGAAAGAAAATTATCAGGTATGATACATAATTTTACCTTCCATATCATGCTGATCAATCCATAGACTGGTGGGATGTACCGAAGCAGTACTCACCCAGGGCGGGACATTGAAATCCCTGACCGCAACACTGAAGCTCCAAACCGGGCCTCCGCCCGAGCAGCCACAGTCAAGCGGTAATGCCTGGAGAAGGTATGGGCCGATGCCCAAGTTGCCGCCTTGCATATCTCTTCCAAGGAGACGGACCCGGCCTCTGCCATCGAGGCCGCCTGAGCTCTAGTGGAGTGAGCCTTCAGCTGAATAGGCGGCACCTTCTCCGCGGCCACATAAGCCGCTGCAATGGCTTCCTTGACCCATCTTGCCACTGTAGGCTTAGCAGCCTGCAGACCCTTACGAGGACCTGCAAACAGGACAAACAGATGATCCGATTTCCGGAAATCATTGGTCACTTCCAAGTATCTGATGACTCGTCTCACATCCAGAAATTTGAGAGCAGAGTATTCCTCTGGGTAGTCCTCCCTACGAAAGGAAGGGAGACAGAGCTGCTGATTCACATGGAAGCGAGAAACAATCTTGGGCAGGAAGGAAGGCACTGTGCGAATAGTCACTCCTGCCTCAGTGAACTGCAGAAAAAGCTCTCGACATGAGAGTGCCTGGAGCTCGGAAACTCTTCTGGCTGAAGTGATAGCCACCAAAAAGACTGCTTTCAACGTCAGGTCTTTCAGAGATGCCCTCGCCAAGGGTTCAAAAGGCGGCTTCTGCAAGGCTCTTAGCACCAGGTTGAGATTCCACGCAGGCACCACTGAGTGCAGAGGAGGGCGCAGGTGATTAACTCCCTTGAGAAAACGCACCACATCTGGCTGCGAAGCCAGGGAAGCACCCTTCAGGCGGCCCCTGAAGCAAGCCAGAGCCGCTACCTGGACTTTATGGGAACTGAGCGACAGGCCTTTCTCCAGACCTTCTTGCAGGAACGCCAGCACTGAAGAAATTGGAGCAGTGAAGGGAGAAAGTGAGCCTGCTTCACACCACGCTGCAAAGGTACGCCAAACCCTGGCGTAAGCAGTAGAAGTAGAGCGCTTCCTCGCTCTCAGCATAGTGGCGATGACCTTGTCTGAGAAGCCCTTCTTCCTCAGACGCTGCCGCTCAATAGCCAGGCCGTAAGACCAAAGGGGGAGGGATCCTCCATCACCACGGGACCCTGATGCAACAGGCCCTGCTCCACTGGCAGCCGCAGAGGGTCGTCCACTGAGAGCCTGATCAAGTCCGCATACCAGGGACGTCTGGACCCACCAGGCTTATTCGGCCCAGATGCTTTGCCACCCGGTCTAGTACCCTGCCCAACATGGGCCAGGGCGGGAACACATAGAGAAGCTCCTGTGTCGGCCACTGTTGGAGAAGAGCATCTACTCCCAGAGATCGAGGGTCCCGTCCTCTGCTGAAAAAGCACGGCACTTGGCCGATGACGCCATCAGATCTAGGCTCGGCTGGCCCCAGCGCTTCGTGATGTCCAAGAACGCCTGAGCCGATAACTGCCACTCTCCGGGATCCAAGGTATGGCGACTGAGAAAGTCCGCCTTGACATTCATGACTCCGGCAATGTGGGCCGCTGACAGCTGTTCCAGGTTCGCTTCCGCCCACTGGCATAGATTCATGGCTTCCTTGGCTAGAGGGGCGCTCTTGGTACCTCCCTGGCGGTTGACATAGGCCACAGCCGTGGCATTGTCCGACAGGACCCGTACTGGCTTCAACGCCAGTACCGGGAGGAACTCCAAAAGCGCCAACCGAATGGCTCTGAGTTCCAGGAGGTTGATAGACCACTTTGCCTCTGCAGGAGACCAGAGCCCCTGCGCTGTCCTTCCCAAGCAGTGGGCTCCCCAGCCCGTCAAAGAGGCGTCCGTCGTGACGACAATCCACTCCGGGGTCACGAGGCATCCCTGCAGACAACTTGTCTGTCTTCAGCCACCAGCTCAGCGCCTTGCGCACTGCTGGGTCCAAGGGAAGGCGCACAGCATAATCCTCCGACACCGGAGTCCAGCGCTGCAGCAGAGAGTGTTGTAGTGGTCTCATATGAGCCCTGGCCCAGGGCACTACTTCCATCGTGGCCGTCATAGAGCCCAACAGCTGCACATAGTCCCAAGCCCGAAGCGGAGAGGCTACTAGGAACTGGTCCACCTGAGCCTGAAGTTTGACAATCCGATTGTCTGGCAGGAACACTCTGCCCACTTGGGTGTCGAATCGAACTCCCAGATACTCCAGGGACTGAGTCGGGCGCAGCTGGCTTTTCTCCCAGTTGATGATCCACCCCAGGGAGCTCAAAAGAGCAATCACCCGGTCCACAGCTTTGCCGCACTCTGCATAAGAGGGGGCTCGGATCAACCAGTCGTCCAGATAAGGATGACCGCGATGACCACCATTACCTTGGAGAAGGTCCGCGGAGCAGTAGCCAACCCGAACGGGAGGGCTCTGAACTGGAAGTGTCGGCCCAGGACTGCAAAACGCAGAAAGCGTTGATGAGGAGGCCAGATGGGAATATGCAAGTACGCTTTCTTGATGTCCAAGGATGCCAGGAACTCCCCTGCCTTCACTGCCGCTATAACAGAGCGGAGAGTCTCCATGCGAAAGTGCCGCACTTTCAAGGCCCGATTGACCCCTGTTAATATATGGCCTGGCTTTGGATCTACCACTGGAATAGTGAAGGCCAAAGCTATGAAGCCTAAAATAACTGAAGAAGTACTGACTAGGCCAAATAACAAGTACATGATTTAATATTTGAGAATCAGTAAAAAGCGGTTCTGAATAATGAGTCCTGCCACAAATTGGTACAATTTTTAATTCAAATACAGCTCCTGTAATGGGGAAAACAAAAACAAAAAGGATGGCTCAGATGAACAAAATGGAGCCTATTACATAGTTCTTAAGATGAACAAAATGGAGCCTATTACAGAGTTCTTAAGATGGTGTGAAAAGTATGTGAAAACTATTGCAACAGGGAACAGGTGTCTCAGAAAAGAACTTGTTCCCAAAACATACTGATAAGAGCGCGTGAGAACGTATCATCTCAGGAATTGAGAGCTAGGTTTCCCACCATTGATTTCTATGGGGAGGTTGTGTATAAAAGAGGGAAAATTGTGCCTTAGAGGGGAGTCTTCTCAGAGGGCGAAGCGCTGGTCGGTTGTACTCAGAATCTCTCTGCTGATTGTTCCTGATAGAAGTCTGATGTCTGTATTTTTATCAACTTGAAGACTTGTCTTTGGGGTAAGAAATAAACTATACCTATTTATCTAGATCTATCTCTGTCTTTATTCGTATGGAATTTATCTTCTCTTTACCTTACATTTAGCCTACAAAGCAGATCACATACACTCAGTGTTTGGAGACACTTAGACTGATTTTTAATAGGCATTATCTGGAAACATACTTAGATCCGAGAAGACAGAAAGTAGAAGTTCAATTACAACTCTTAATGCCACCCCATAGCAGACCTCCTTGTGATTGGCTGATAATGGAGGTTGGAGAAACTATACAAGACCTGTTATATGAACCGACTACTTTTAGTGTAGGAGTCAGAAAGAGGTCTAGAACAAAAGTGAAGAAAAACAGTGGTGACCCCGAACGCTATTCCTACTCGCTGCCTTCTTTCCCTCCATTTAACCGCAAGAGGGGATACTTTCTCTTGTGCGCTTAAATGTCCTGTGTTCTATGTCATCTTTCTACATGTTTTCCCTGCTGTTATCTCTTCATTTCTTTCCCTATCACGGCCCCTGCTTGGTCTTACCCCTACATACTTTTCTACTTTCTTGCTGTCTTCATGCCCTGCTTCTCTGTTCTTATCCTATCTCACTCTTTAACACTGACACTCCGTGTTTGCGACTCTGTTCTTTCTCTGTTTCTGTTGGGCATCCTATAACTTTCTTTCTTTTACACAGCCGGAAAAAAAAAAGTAATCACTTCGCTGCTCGCCGTCGTCCAACCGCTATTTTCCCCTTATCTCTAAACTTCTCTGCCTCCCATGACTTTGATTTAATAAGTGCAAGATTTGTATATATTCCTTCTGTTCTTTGCCATCCGTATCCACTACACTTCCCAGAATGACCTTATTCAGTTCTTTCAGTCCTCTGAATAATGCTTCCTTATCTGATGATTTACTGCTTTCTTGTAAGAATAACTGCGTAGTAGTCAGTAGAAGTGTCCGTTTTTTTCCCTTTTGCCTCCGTGTGTGTGTGTCTCTGCACTCCGTCTAAATTAGATTTTTGAGTGTACTATACTGTCTCTGCTTTTCTTAGTCTTTATCTCTGTATGCCGTTGTCTAAATCTGGCTTGGTTTTTTTTCCACTCTACAGTGCATTTCCTGTTCTCTATTATTTGCTGCGTAGTTCAACTGATTGCTCTTTTTCACAGCTGCTCAGCCATTTTCTTTTTATTTTATCTGAATCTCTCCATAAAATTTGGTTCTTCTCCCCTTTTTTCCCTGCCCTCTTCTCTGATGCTCTACCGACTGACTCCTATACCATATGTCCGTGGTCCGTGTAAGACTTATAAAAGATGTGTCCCGCGCGATACCAATTGGGGTAATTTATCACCTTAGAAAAATATTGCTATCACTTATTTATTTTTGATTGCCTATAAAGTTATTCTTTTCCCTTTCTAAGCCCCAGATAGCGTGGGGTTTTTCTTTTTGTTCCGGAACGCTGCTTGTAACAGTCATGTTTGATATATAGCTATTTTTTTTTGTTGAACTAACTCCCTGCCTGCTAGCGGCGGAAGAAGAGAGAAAAAAAAAAAAAAAAAAGCTCTCCCATGCACTTCATCCTACCAACGCCGTGTGTACATTTCATAAATGTCTAATTTTTTCACGTTATTTTATTTCCAATTATGAGCTGTAAAATTACTTATCTCTTTTCATGCCTCATGTTGCCAAGTCCGTGTACGTGCACTTCTGAGCATATAAGACTGTACGGGGATGTATGTCTGCTTTCACTTTCAAACTTAAGGCACTGCATCTTAGTTTTACTCTCCGTGAGATACTTAACCCCCCCCCATTCCTACGCTCTCTAATTGTGTTTCTAGCACCTTATTTCTTTGCATGTCTCCTCACTCTGCTTGGCTTTTTATAACTTGCTTTTACTGTTAGCTACAGGCACTGATTATGGTGTGCAGCTCTCTAGCTACGTATGTAGCTTCCCTCTCTACGGCTGTTTTACAGTTCTCCGCTTTTATGGCTGGGATCTTTCACTCTATTTTTATTCCCACTTTTCTATATCTGTAACCTCTCCTTTTTTTGAAATACGGGTAATGAATTCCTTTTTTTTTGATTTTGATGGTTGCCAGACCTCTTTTAAGAGAAATGCCGCTGTCTCAAATTATCCCTTTTTTTTTTCTCCCTCTTCTTCCCTAGACTTCCTCGCTCATATTTTTAGCATTATATCACAGTTTCCGTTTACCCATACACTTTTGCTTTCTAACCCTTTGAATAAGGTACAGATTTATATATGGCTATTATGTTTGTTTTTTTAAGCATTTTCCTTCTAAAAATGGGTTTTACATTGGGCTATGTTGCATTGTTCTGCTTCTATAACCGAGGGAGGCTCCCGAGAATGCCAAACCAAAATACTTCTTAGCACATAAATTCAGTTGTAATCTTCTAGGAAGCCTTGGACCAGTAACTAGAAAATTAACCCTTACTTAACAGAATCAAGCGTTATGCTGTTAGTAATGAATTTTTGGATTGCCGTTTCTTACATAATAGTTTCTAAGAACTTTAATATGTTTGATTAGATAAAATCCTATCCTGATTATTTATACCAGCATAAACTTTTAATATGAGCAAATTAAAGTTACAGTGTGCTGTATAGTCCTATTTTCAATAGCCGTTATGCCCGATGGTTGCAGTAAGCAGTAAACCGTCTACCCTTCTGGTTTTTATTTTTTTTCTTTCCTTCTTATAACACCTATATCAACATTAATCCTTATAACAATTTTCTGTAACCCCGTATATATCCATGATTTATAACAATGTTCTGGTTCAAACTCTCTACATATTTAAAGCTGTACTTTCCAGAAGCAGTCTCTTCCTTACACAGTGCTGATTCCCGTGTACCGGCCCCCCCCCCATGATTTATATTCCATGTTTTTTTTCCCTCTTTGCACTTTAAATGGTATTACCTTTCTTTTGCCCGGTAGATAGATGTCTTAATAGTCTTTTAGAAAAGCTGTTGCATGTTTTGTTATGAAGCAAGTGTTTTTGCTCTTTTTAAGTGCTGCTATCATATTGTGTTTGTGTTCTATAACACACGGGTATAGCGTGATTTCCAGAGCGTGCTACTTACAAACTCTTTCTTGTAAAAATATTTCTGCTCAAATCTTTATAACTTTTACTCTCATAATGGCAGTGCTGGTCCGCTGCTCATGTTTATACTTCTAAAGCTATGTATACAAAACTGCTCCATAAGGTCAAGTATTTCTCAGTCATTTTCAGCTTTGTTCGTCTTGCATGATTGATTCCGTACTGCCTGCCCCAGCTTTCTATCAGCTGTTCCGCTCTACCGCCTTCAAGCTTTCCTTATATAGTTTGCTATGTAGCAACCTTAATATACACTGTAAAGTTTAGGTGCCTTACCAGAAGAGCTTACATGTTTTTTTAGAGGAAAAAAATAATTTTTTTTGCTTTCTACTTCTGGATTAGATTTCTGAGGTCCTTTCTAGGAACATGCTATATTTCCTATTTCTTCTTTTCCTTTTTCCCTTTATTTCTTAATTTTTCTTTATTTATTTTTCTCTACTAGTGTTATGCAATTAATTTTGATACCGATGTCTGGGACTCACATCCATCGAAGGTGCTCCTTCAATGGATGACGGTATCTCATTTATTAGATTTTGAGCAGACTTCCATTCCATTGTCGGAGTGGCCTGCGGATTTGGCATTATTGCCCACTTATGAGTTACTTGTATAGATGACCGCGGAGTTAATAAAGAGACGTCTAACGACTTCCGTTGCGATTGTATACAGGTTGACTAGGGCAACGAAATTATTTTTAGGACAGTTAGGTTATGTGGATGCTGCCTAGCCATGAAATTTTTACATGCTTGGGTGCTGAGTGGATGCCGCTATTGTGTGTGATACCGCCAAAACTTTAAAGGTCCATTGGGGTGGTTAGTCGTGTGTGATTCCCTAAACAGCGGAACACCGTTGGACCGCTGCTCTTCTACTTACGAGACCTTGTTCGCTGGTCTTTTGAGTTCTTTTTTTTGGGAGTGTTTGCAATGTCCCTTCTTGGGGGCTCTATCATGGGTATATACTCATGGCTGATAGCCAGTACAGTTGTTAGCAGACAAGATAGTTTGAGATTACTCTTGTTTTTAGAAGCACACTCTGGGGAGTAGTTTTCATTAATTTGGGATAGAGTAGTATAAATATATAATAGCTGACACTAATCACCTTCTACTCTATTTTTCTTACACTTTTTCATCTTTGTGACTTTCAATTGTCTGTTTACTTAACCTGTGGCAAAAGCATAGGGCTTTCCGCCAATTGGTAATTTATATTCTAGATTTTGTTACTGGGACGCTCTTGAAGACGCGTGAGTATAAAGGCGTTTTCTATACGCATGACGCATGCTGTCCTTTGAATGATTTTTCTTTGCACGTTTTTATACTATACTAGGATCCAATTTGAGATTTAATTTGCCATTTTACACCTCCACCTAGGTGGACTGCTTTCCCCTTATTTCTAAATTCCATTATGTCCACTCAGCCCTCCACCAGCCCCCTGGAAAGAGTTCTCAACTTTTTTCCTGCTGAAAAAAAGGAACTCTCCCGTTTATGTCAGACCTGGCACACCGTTTGGTCCGCTAAAGATCCAGGACTAGAGTGGCCAACAAAGGGTTCATTTGATCAGGATAAGCTTCAAGCCTTGATCTGCTATAATGAATCCAACAAAACAGGAAAATCTAGGGATAAGCATTTAGCTGCTATTAATAAATTTATACTTATTGCACAATATCAGCACGATAGGTGTCGAGCTAAGTCCGATACCGATCAAGCCCCTTGCCAAGAGGCAATAACACCTACTGCCCCTCCACCTTATGATGTTGCAGGTACTACCAAGCTCCTACCATGTGCAGTGGGATACACACCAATACCCCCGGGATATTGTGATAAACCTCAGCTACAGATTTCTCAGGGATCTCAGACACAGACCCCCCCATCTCAAGGATCACAGACAGTGACACCCTCACTGCCTGCGGTACCTCCTGCTCCTATGATATTTGACCCACCTACCACCGTGCACATTGCCGGTGTAGTTGATCTATCTCTTCCCTCATTACCGAAAACCCCAGTTCCAATATCTCAAGGATCAGTACAAACCCAGACGCCCTTGACCCCGTCAACGATCCCAGAGACCACAGCCACCGCCCAATTGCCTACTATTACTGCTGCTCCAACGATGCAAGCAACCACCCAGACATTAACCCCACTACCACCTCATGTATATCGTACTATCGGAGGCCAGGAGATTGAGATACCCCCACCTATTATTGAGCAATATCCTTGTGTCCCGATCCCATCGGCTCCAGTCACTATTCACCACCCTACAAGCAGTCAAATTGATGCGACTACTGGTGTTTCCGCCCAGACCTCCACTTATCCTGAGCTAGGATCAGGATTGACCTCACACATGACCACCCAAACGACTACCTACCCATACATGGGACATACTACTCAGACATCGCCTCCACCACCACATTTGGACTCCTCAGTCCAAACTGGTCCCTTGCCTCCCACATCCCTACATCACCCTATCCTGTCTCAGTTACGACAGATGGGCTTCATTCCATGTAGTCCCGCTACACAAGCGCGGGCTATTTGTCAGGAGCTCCATGATCGGGGTTTCCTTAAACCACCCCCTGTTCCAGTGAACTCTTCTATGCCTATTCTAGAACCTGAATGTTCTACTCCTCCTAGTTGGGATCAATTGGGTGCACGCCCCAAGAGTAAAATTCCCCAGTTAGCAGAAGATCTAGCTCTTTTCCGCCGTCCTCTCATACCTCCAGTCAAACCAGGTACTGGTCCGCCAAAAGTAATATCTTCCCCATTAGAAGAAGCATGGGAAGTTTTAAAACAACAACTTCCAATTAAAACTGATTTGATGGATATTCGAAATGAACCTCCCCCTGTGTTAAGTTTCTCCTCTTTGATGGAAGGAGATTCATCTCATCTTGATCTGCCTAAGACCCTTCCCCTGGACACCCCGATTCCTTCAGGGGCAGGCTGTCTACCGTCACCCGGCCTCACCTTGGCCAGTATGGGAGATGATCTTGCATGCGTTTCAGAAGGACTTCGTTCCCTACGCAAGTCTATGTCAGCAATTCCTGACACTATCGCATCCGCTATACCAAAATCCGAAATACCCCAGGTACCCCAACAACATGATGTCATTTCTCACCATACTAGACAGCGCCATCCTCACAGTTATCTTACTGATGAAGGATCCAGCCGCTGCCTTGCAGTTATTGACAATCCTCGTCACCTTACAGGCCTGCATGTCAGTACAGAACCCATTATATGTGGTCCGCCTAGCACACCTGCCCAATATGTGGCATTACATGAGAATTCATGGCATTACGTTCAACCATGGATTGATAACCTTGCAGGTTGGTCTGAGGCGCTCCAACCTCAGTCCGCCCTCTTCCCACGTGTAGGATCCCTACGACCAGACAAGCTCTCATTAGTGAGAAATCTCATTTATAATCACCCTAACCCCCATTGGGATCAGAAAACAACACTCTACTTAATCCAAGGCTTTCAGGTTTGGAAAAAGTATGAGAATCAGTTTCCCCCAACCGCCATGAACCCATTGGAGAAAGTAAAACTTTTTCCCCTGTTGAATAAAATGTCCGGAGGTGTCCCTCATACGGAATATACTCCACTTTCAGCGGTTGAATTAAATACCCTCATACTACAGCTCCCGGATATTGCACAGGGAGGTAATCGATGGTTAAAGAAATTACAGGACATAACCTTAGGGACTACTCTGTCAGTCGGCGATATGAAGGCGCTCCTAGGCAGAACTCCACACGCTAGTGTCACTGACATATTCACTCAATCAGGTTATGCGAAATTTGTCACTGATACTCAGTATGATGGCAATCCTTTAACAGAGATTCAGACCAAAATATTTCAGGAAATTCGGACCATGTATCCGACCTTTAAAGACTTTTCAGTTATCACTTCCCAAAGATGGGAAATGGATTCAGAGCCTATTGAGGCTTATTTACTCAGACTTCAGAACCTGTATAAGGAAGAGACGGAGGAGAAATTTGATTCCGATAATGCCCTTCCAGTATTTTACCATTTGCTTAAGGGTACTTTACCTACAGAAATTAGAAATAAGCTGGAGAACACGGTGGGTCTCCAACTGGAAAAATGGCCAAAGATTCGTGAACACATCCTTCATCATTGCAGAAGGCTTCTTAAAAGCAAGCAAGATGAAGCTCAACATCGTAAGACAGTACACACTAACTTGGAAGTGCTACAGACTGAAGATCTCAAAAAGAAAAGAGCCTCTAAGAGCTCTGACCCCGATACCAATACCCCCGACACCTCTCCCCCTGTTATTGTTATGTATGCTGATCAACGCTATGACAATAACGGCCAAAATCAGGGCCCTTGGCCCTACCGCCCAGATCGTAGAAATGAATACCCAGAAGCCAGAGGTCGTCGCTCGCAGCCTCAGCGTGGTCCCCTACGGGGCCCTCCTGATGCTAACAGACGATTTCGAAACGATTATTCTCGCCCTAGCCCAGACCGCTATCCAGACATTCAGTGCTATCGCTGTCTCCAATATGGTCATTACGCACGTGAATGCTCACAACGTCCACATACTGTTCCGAGAAGTCAAATCCGTCAACGTCAACAAGAACGCCAGTCGTTCCCTTTGTGGAACCCAGATCAACGCCGTCCACAGTGACTAGGCGTAGTCCGCACCGCAGCAGGATTAGATGATCCAATGATCACCCTGCTTATCGGTGATGTTCCTGTCCCCTTTTTAATTGACACAGGCGCGTCTCGCTCTGTATTAGCCCATGTCCCACACAAACTACAGAAACTTCTTAAAGTTTCCCCAGACAATGTTACCACCACAGGATTTGATGGTGTTCCTACGGACACACCACTGCTTGAGCCCCTGCCAATTAAATATGCTGATCAACAACTATCTGCTCCCTTTTTGTATGCTCCATTATGCCCTGTTAATTTACTTGGAAGAGATCTATTGACACTGTTTCATTTTGAAATTCATTTCGATCCTTCCAATGAAACCACTTCACTCTTGATGGCTGTCACCTCTATGGTTGAACATCAAATAGAGGGAGCTTTGAATGCTTTACCGGGTTTTCTATGGGCCACACCAGAAAAACCCTATGGTGAAGTTGCAGGCCCCCCCCATCGTATCCAACTGTTACCTGGTTGTACAGGTCCTAAAATTGCCCAGTACCCTTTAAAACCTGAAGTTATTGCTGGAGCTCAAAAACAAATTGACTCCCTATTACAGCAAGGTATCATTGAAAAGTGTAATTCACCATACAATACGCCATTATTCCCAGTTCCAAAGAAGGAACCTGGCGCCTTTCGTATAGTACAAGACTTACGCGCGCTAAATGACCTTACCTACGCGGTATTCCCGAACGTGGAAAACCCAACTACACTCCTCAATAGTATCTCTTTGCAGACATATCATTCCACCATTGATTTGTCTAATGCTTTCTTTTCCATCACCCTTGACCCTGTAAGCCGCTCCCTAACGGCTTTCCAATTCAATAACACCACATATCAGTGGACCCGTCTCCCACAGGGATTTACTGACAGCCCTACAGTCTTTTCTCAGACTTTAGCAGGACACATACAGGAATTCAAACAGTACAGATATGATCTCCCACCAAAAACTTCCATTGTTCAATATGTAGACGACATGCTCATCACCTGCCCTGACTTCGACACGTGTGTGCAAGTCACCTGTGACTTTCTTGGCTTTCTTGCTACAAAAGGTTACAAAGTTAACAGAAAGAAACTAAAAGTTGCTCAGACACATGTTACTTTTCTTGGCCACCACATTGGCCCCCATCAAAAAAGTCTGGGTCCCGATACTCTCCAACATGTTTCCTCTTTGCGTATGCCCACCACCATTTCTGATCTCAGAGGTGTCCTTGGAATGTTAAATTTTTGTCGCCTGTGGATACCAAATTATTCAGCCCGGACTCAGCCCTTTTATATTAAACTACAAGGCAAACAGAAAGCAAAACATGAACCCGTTCTTTTTACACCTCAAGAAACAACTGATCTTATGGCGCTGGTAAAGGATGTTATACTTTCTTCACCATTAGCAACCATAGATGTGTCTCAGGATGTGCACCTTTGGGTCGTACATACCGAAAATACCTGGTCTTGCCTGATCACTCAGGAACACGAAGACCTGGCTTGTGGTTATCTTTCTGGTACTTTTTCACCTGTTGAAAGGGCCTTTGCTACCTGTGAGAAAGGCCTTGTTGCCGCCAGCACAGCTGTTACAAAATTATACAGCTACATTCCTCACCTTCCGGTGATTCTTCACACGTCCCATGATGTTAAATATCTGTTGGATAAACAGATTAGTCATATGACCGTCTGCCGCTTACAAAAGTATCAAGTACTTTTGTTCAGCGTGGTACACTCTATTCACCCATTAACTTTAACTGACCTCCAACGCTTAGATCCACTACTCACTGTAACAGAGACAGCACAGAATGCTATTTTTCCCCATGAATGCACTACCCAATTGTCTGTACCTCCATCTCTCCATCTACATTCAGAAATCTTGCAGAATGGCGAGGTGTGGTTTACAGATGGTTCTCAGCAAAACGGAGTTGCTGGTTTTGCCGCCCTCCGTTATACACCTGAAGAAGATATACTGGACCCTGTACAATACAGGTTACCAGATTCATTCACAGCCCAAACCGCAGAGCTTGCGGCAGTTTTGTATGTTTTACAGTTTAAAGCACTTCACTCAGATTTAAGCATTGTCACCGATTCGGACTATGTGTTTGCTTCCTTGCATTCCCATGTTCGTAAATGGAACCAGAGGGGTATGATTTCCTCCACTGGACAACCTCTTAGTCACTTACCTTTGTGGACTTCACTTTTTGAAGCACTTGAGAAACGCCATCAAAAAGGCCTTCGCACCAGTATCTCCTGGATTAAAGCACATCAGGAGACAGTTTTCTCTTTCGCCATTAATGGTAACCATGCTGCAGATGAACTAGCCCGTGACGTCACTTCCTTTTCCAGTCTTCCTACTGCACCCGCTCCCGAGGTTACACTTCCTGTACTCGCGTCCGAAGCGCCCCCTTTTGACACGCCCCCTTCTACTCCCTCGGATTCAACATCCTCTGAATCCTCCTCTCCTACCACCCCACCTAATTGCCAAACCCCTCCTATTATCACCTCCTTGTCATCTCCCGAATTAGACCCCCCTGTTGCATCCCCTTCCTCAGACTCCTTAATCTCAGACTTCTCTACAACCCTCGCTTCCTCCCTTTCACAAGCAGAACTCACTTTATGGAAGCAAGCCGGATGTTACCTAAACCCGAATGGTATTTGGACCCATCCCAATGGACAAATATGTATTTCACAGCATGTTTTATCTCTTCTTTTGCATGCCCTCCATTACCCCTTGCATTTGAATGCCACTACACTGTATGATCAGTTGTCTCCCAAATTATGGGCTCCCCAAATGCTGCCCATGTGTTACACCGTAGTTCATAACTGTTACAAATGTTTTCTTTACACACCTAAACGAGGACCTGTCATTCCTTCAGGTCATTTACCTGTTGTCCAGGGACCTGGCCAACATTGGTATATAGATTTCACAGATATGCAGACGCCTGTTCGTGGTAAACGGTATCTGCTTGTCTGCGTGGACGCTTTCTCGAAGTGGGTGGAAGCTTTCCCCTGCTCTAGAGAAACTGCCCAAACTATGGCTCACTTACTGTGCACTGAAATTATTCCTCGATTTGGTATTCCTGCCAAAATTACCACAGATAACGGTACGCACTTTGTAAATGAACTGTTGCAGAACCTCCTTCCGGCACTTAGCATTACCCACAGAACTGTCTGTGTATACAAACCCACCAGTAATGGTTTGGTTGAACGATACAATGGCTTACTTAAAACAAAAATGCGTCAGCTTATGGCAAATGGGATAAAGATTTGGCTTGATGCCCTTCCGTTGGCACTCTTATCTCTCCGTGCCACTCCATCCTCTTCCCTTAAACTGACGCCATTCCAATTATGTACAGGTCGCCAGATGCGACTCCTACCTGGCAACCCAAACACTCAAGTACCTGATCAATACTCTGTATATTGGGACATTTTGCAAACTATTGTAAGTTCTCTGTCCTCAATTCCACAGGCTATTTCGGACAGAAGAGGGGATTGTGATGCCACTAGATCCCCCCCTTATAAAGTGGGTGATCTAGTACACCGGCGTTATTATACGCACAAGACCTGGCGAGATCCCATCTATGTTGGCCCCTTCAAGATAGAAGCCCTGTCAGCCACAGCTGCAAAGCTAGAGGACCACACATCTTGGGTCCATCTGAAAGATATACGAGCTTATCCGAATACCCCATCAGGTCTCCTGGATGTTTCCGTTGATTCCACCACGAACCCCGTCACCTCTGACACTGAGCCCGAGACCAGCGACCCCGCACCCAACACTTTTGGATCAGCTTGATCAACTTAACCACCTCATCCCATCTCCTGATTCACACCTCCTTGATCTGGCTGATATAGTCCTCCAATCCTTCGCAGATTCTCCAGAGTCACCCCCTGAACAACCACCTGTATCTGAACCAGTACGTGAGTTGCCTTCTTCATCTCCACGTTATCTTGCCAGCCAGAAACGCTACAGTATTTGTAACTACCCCAGCAGTATTTGCCACCAGTCATCCTACCCCCCCCCCCCGGGCAGACATATCTGCCACGACAGACTTTTCAACTGGCAATCCCCCAGGGCCTATTGAAATCTCTGCAACTATTCCTTTCCTCATTGATCCTCCTGTTCTGTGTTTTACAACTGTTCCCAATCCTATTGGTAGCTCGGTCCATATTGTCCCCAATCGTGCAACTACTTTTGAGGATAATATTACCTTGCTTGAATTACGACCCATCCCTCCTCCTTATTTTTTGGTTCCTGCTAGTGACGCTCCTCCTCCCACGATTCCTACTTTAGCCACGTCCAACATCACCCTCCCGGTTAGCTTAATACTCAGTGACCATATGTCCCTGACTGTACCAGACACTTCACCTTTTCCACCTGATTCTCCCCCACCGTCGCCTTTAAATTTAGGTGCACATTTGATCCTTGAACCTCCACGATATCTAAGAGAATTACTTCATCCTTATTGGGACCCTGCCCCAGAAGACAATCCCAATTGGGACCCCTTCACCCGATACCACATACTGTGTGAACCTTTGCTTGACAGTTGGACATTAGGTCCCAGCCGTACGGTTATACACACTCAGGTACTGTTTGCAGGCACTTTAGGCTTACAAATTGAACAAACAGACGACCTCCTACTAAGACCACAGACTGGTGACGTTGTAGATTTTTGGGTACTTGCATACACCGTATTGGGCACTGCTGAGATTCCCATCCTGTTCATTAGAGAGGTTGGATTGGAACCCTTGGAAATATATAGTCTTTTCCAACTCCCAGATCCTACTGAAATAGGGGCTATTAGAATTTACCCCCCCTACCCAAACATCTCTCGTTAAAAACTAGGGATAAATTTGTTAGGCATCTTAATCATCAGCCGTTCTCTACCCTTAGTGTAATCTTGATACAGGGTTTCATTACGATAGCTACCAACATGAAGTGCTTAGCCCTCCTGTTATGTGTACTCACCACACCCATGATACCTGGAACACAGTACTTAGCAAATTCTCTACCACAATCCACAACCACTTATGAAATAGCGTTACCCACTACTAAGGATACAACTACAATCACCCTTGATGTGTGTGCTTACACAATGTGTGGGGAACAGCCTGTGCAGCAACATTTGTCAGCTTTTGAAGTATACCTGTGTCCCTTCCCCAATTGCGGAACTTGGGCTCAGGTATGGTGGTACACAGGTTCATGGGTTCCCTACTCTGGTAGTGCGATTCCAGATCTCAAAAAGAGTATTTCCATCATGAAAATGCGAGTCACTGGCCTTTGCCACATGTCCAAATGTAATCAAGTGGCTATCACTTTCAGAGGAGTAACGGTTGTTACTTACAGGACTTATTCCATAGGAATAGATGCCACTGGTAGAGACCCCATTGGACATTTCAAGATTGTTCCACCCCCAGCCCAACCTACAGCAACCAATCCCTTGGTACCCACAAAGATCCCAGAAATAAAAATTCCTTACCAGATTGTACCAATTAATAATTCTAAAGATTTGGTGGCACTAGAAACAGGATTTGGAGAGACAAACTTATGGCTTGAATGGGCACATTATACTACAAAGAGCTTGAATGTGTCTAATTGTTATTTTTGTTCCCATGCACGCGCAGAACCAACAGTAGTTCCTTTCCCTTTAGATCTCCACAATGATCCAGATGGATTTTGGTGTATGTTGCAATTATTGCAGGTTAAAGACGACATTAATCAGTCTTGTCAACATCTTAACGAGCACCACCCCTACTTACCCCCTCGGATGAGGGTTCCACCTGCATTCAGGATTCCGAATCCTGCTACCAGATATCATACATGTCTGGAACGATATGGGGTTAAAAAGACACGGTTTTTAGGAAACTTAACCAATTGTCACATAACTTTAGGAAATGGGACTCTGCATAATATGAACCTAACACGGTTCGCACAAGCTAGAGCAGATATATGGTGGTACTGTGGAACTCGTACTATCCTCCATACACTTCCTAACAATTGGACAGGCAGATGTGCCTTAGTTAAGTTGGTCATTCCAATTATTATAGCATCCTTGCTTCCTCCTCACAGCAGCTCTTCCTCACGAGTGAAGAGAAATACAATGCCTGGATCTTTTGATGATCGGGTCTATATAGATGCTATTGGAGTTCCAAGAGGGGTTCCTGATGAGTTTAAAGCCAGAAACCAAATAGCCGCAGGATTTGAATCAGTTTTCTTTTGGTGGGCGACTATCAATAAGAATCTTGACTGGATCAACTATATATATTACAACCAACAGAGATTTGTGAACTACACTAGGGATGCAGTTCGGGGAATTGCAACACAATTAGATGCCACTAGCCGTATGACGTTGGAAAATAGATTAGTTCTTGACCAGCTTCTAGCTGCCGATGGAGGGGTGTGCCAAAAGATAGGTACCCAGTGTTGCACCTTCATCCCCAACAATACAGCTCCAGATGGATCAATTACCAGAGCTTTAGAAGGCTTAACCTCACTGTCGCAAGAATTGGCAGAAAACTCTGGCGTTGATACATCCTGGACAGGTTGGATGGATAGAGCCTTTGGTAAATGGAAAACATTTATCATTTCAGCAGCCACAACTATAATCATTGTGGTAGCAATTTTTGTTTTAGTAGGATGTTGCATAATCCCTTGTGCTAGAGGCTTAGTAGAACGCTTAATTGAAACCGCAATAACGAAAAAGACAGCAGCAGGTCAGTACACCCTACACGAAAATCTCCTTCCCAACACCACAGGAGATAACACATTGGACTATCTCCCTCCGAGAAGGACCAATCGCTATGTAACTGTTAGAGACACAGGAGAAATGTCTGCAGCTCTATAATCAGATAATAGCGCGATAATGTGATAAATTGTGCAACGGTATGCAAATGTATGGTTAACATATAATCAGTATATAACCAAAGCTTTTTGATTTATAACAATGTATATATAATCACATAGATATGAGTAACATAGAACAGGCATATGGAAAAGTTGTAGAAAATTAATAGTGTACTAACTATAAGTTTGTGTAGGATTGTCATAATTGAAGTTTTGTTAGGATGATAAGTTCACACCGTAAACAAAACAAATTGTACCAGTTGACCTTAAGACTCAGATAATTTGATGGCCTCATAGAATACCTTCTGGAATGGATGGTACCACGGTACGTTAACCCTGGTGTCACCCTATGGGATAGGGTGAAGAGGGGAATGTTAATATATGGCCTGGCTTTGGATCTACCACTGGAATAGTGAAGGCCAAAGCTATGAAGCCTAAAATAACTGAAGAAGTACTGACTAGGCCAAATAACAAGTACATGATTTAATATTTGAGAATCAGTAAAAAGCGGTTCTGAATAATGAGTCCTGCCACAAATTGGTACAATTTTTAATTCAAATACAGCTCCTGTAATGGGGAAAACAAAAACAAAAAGGATGGCTCAGATGAACAAAATGGAGCCTATTACATAGTTCTTAAGATGAACAAAATGGAGCCTATTACAGAGTTCTTAAGATGGTGTGAAAAGTATGTGAAAACTATTGCAACAGGGAACAGGTGTCTCAGAAAAGAACTTGTTCCCAAAACATACTGATAAGAGCGCGTGAGAACGTATCATCTCAGGAATTGAGAGCTAGGTTTCCCACCATTGATTTCTATGGGGAGGTTGTGTATAAAAGAGGGAAAATTGTGCCTTAGAGGGGAGTCTTCTCAGAGGGCGAAGCGCTGGTCGGTTGTACTCAGAATCTCTCTGCTGATTGTTCCTGATAGAAGTCTGATGTCTGTATTTTTATCAACTTGAAGACTTGTCTTTGGGGTAAGAAATAAACTATACCTATTTATCTAGATCTATCTCTGTCTTTATTCGTATGGAATTTATCTTCTCTTTACCTTACATTTAGCCTACAAAGCAGATCACATACACTCAGTGTTTGGAGACACTTAGACTGATTTTTAATAGGCATTATCTGGAAACATACTTAGATCCGAGAAGACAGAAAGTAGAAGTTCAATTACAACTCTTAATGCCACCCCATAGCAGACCTCCTTGTGATTGGCTGATAATGGAGGTTGGAGAAACTATACAAGACCTGTTATATGAACCGACTACTTTTAGTGTAGGAGTCAGAAAGAGGTCTAGAACAAAAGTGAAGAAAAACACCCCTTTGAGGTCGAGGATAGGCCGTACAGAACATCCTTTCTTTGGTACCACAAAGTAAATGGAGTAACGTCCCTTGCCAAGCTGATTTTCTGGCACCGGAACGACCGCACCCAGGCGGATCAGATTGTCCAAGGTCTGCTGCACTGCCACAGCTTTGACCGGAGACTTGCAGGGAGAGAGTACAAACCCGTCTCTTAAGGGTCGGCAGAACTCTAGCTTGTAGCCGTCTCTGATGACTTCCAGCACCCAAGTGTCTGAAGTTACCCTGGTCCACTCGCCCAGAAACGAGGACAGGCGTCCTCCAATCTGCACTGGGCCATGGACCAGGACCCTGTCATTGGGTACGAGACCCTGGGGGAGGACCGGAGGGCGCACCTCTGGGACGGCGGTCTCTGCGAAAGGAATGCTGCTTGGGGGAGAAGTTCCTCTTGAAGGAAGAGGGGGCAGAGGAGCCCGACTTGCCCGGGCGGTACCGACGGGCTTCCTGAAACCGTCCTCTGGAGATACCGGGGCGAGCACTGGCCCGAGCCCTGACATCTGGTAACCTCTTGCCCTTAGACGTGCCGAGATCGGTCACAATTTTGTCCAGCTCGACCCCAAAGAGCAGCTTGCCTTTAAAAGGCAACTTAGCCAGGCGGGACTTAGAGGCGTGGTCCGCAGACCAATGTTTCAGCCAAAGCCACCGCCGCCGCCGCACAGACTGTCTGAGCCATACCTTTAGCCGAGGCTCTCACGACATCATACAGTAAGTCTGCCAAATAAGTCAAGCCCGATTCCAGGGCCGGCCAATCAGCCCTCAAGGAAGGATCCGAGGGGGAAGCCCGCTGCACAATCGTCAGGCACGCCCTGGCCACGTAGGAGCCACAAACTGAGGCCTGCAAACTTAAGGCAGCCGCCTCGAAGGACGACCTTAAGGCCGCCTCCAATCTTCTGTCTTGGGCTTCCTTTAGGGCCGTGCCACCTTCCACCGGCAACGCCGTTTTCTTAGTCACCGCAGTGATTAAAGAATCCACGGTAGGCCAAAGAAAGGCCTCCCGTTCACTTTCAGGCAAAGGATAGAGGCGGGACATAGCCCTAGCCACTTTGAGGCTCGCTTCCGGGACATACCATTGAGCCGAAATTAAGGTGTGCATGGCATCATGCACGTGGAAGGTTCTAGGCGGGCGCTTCGTCCCCAGCATAATGGCGGAGCCAACAGGGGCTGAGGGAGAGACGTCCTCTGGAGAGGAAATCTTCAAAATGCTCATGGCCTGCACTAACAGGTTGGGCAAATCCTCTGAGTGAAAGATCCGCGCTGCAGAGGGGTCATCCGCTCCATCCGAGCGGGAATCCGTCTCCTCCAAGGAATCCCCAAAGGACCGTTGGGAGAACTCAGATACGCTGCCCTCATCTACATCAGAGGAAACAGTCCTCTAAGGCCTGGGAATCCACCCGAGGGCATTTACTTCCGGGGGCCTCAACCCCTTTATCGGACAAGGGAGAAGGGGCAGCGTTTTGCATAAGGAAGGCCTGATGCAGCAGCAAAATAAACTCGGGGGAGAAACCCCCCAGACTGTGCACTTCAGCAGCCTGGGCCACAGCCCTAGACGCACCCTCAACCGGCGCTCGCAAGAGCGGGGGAGAAACATGCTGCGCATCCAAGATGGCGTCCAGCGCGACACTCCGCGAAGGAGCCGTGCGGGAAGAATGGCGCTTAACTTTAGCCGCTTTTTTGCCGTCGCCCAAATCAAGGGCGGCCATGGCATTAACGTCTCCCAGCTCAAGGGCAGCCCAAGAAGAAGCCGTCCGAGCAGAGTGGCCGGCCAAGATGGCGGAGGCGAGCAGCGGGGGATGGACGTTTATGGCGGGAAAAACCGCCGCACCGGAGGAAGACCCGGGACACTGACCGGCCTCCGAACTGACACCCACCAAGAGCGAATCAGACTTTAAGATCCCCGCTAGAAGCGCACATGCGGTCCGGGGAGCGATTCTTCGCGCCCTCGCCCTCCGACGCCATAGGCCACGTGGAGATCGATCGGGGAACCCCCTGCCCGCTATAAAAAGGTAAAAATTACCTGCTTCTCGCTCCGAGCTGTAACGAACTGGTGTCCCAGTGAGTAGCTGCAATAAACGTTTAAATAAACGTCGAAATAAACTCCCTTAAGGACGTCCAAAAAAAATTTTTTTTTTTTTTTTTTTTTTACGGAGCCAGCGGGAGGGGGGAGAAAAGGAGGGACCTGGCGCCACCAGGTTTGCACTTGCTCAAGAAGAGCCCTCAACCCCAGGTACTCAACAAAACCTAAAAATTAGGCTTGGAGACCTAGCCAGAGCTGCTGCTGTGTGTGACCACCACCTGCTGAGATAGAGAACATACTGAGGAGTTTCCGGCAGCACATGACCACATATAGGGAGGCAAAAGGATTGCTCTCTATCTCCACCTGCTGGTAGATGGACACAACCCACCAGTCTATGGATTGATCAGCATGATGATATGGAATTTTGGGTGTCCCCGACTGCTTTCCATTGTGGGGACGACCAAAGTTCCGGGGGCGTGTCGAAGGCGGGTCTTGAGCGTGCCTAACACATGGGCATCCTCGACCCATAATCGGGGGGGGGGGGGAGGGTGTCCCTGACGAGTACTTGGATGACTTTACTTGGTCCTTTTTTTCTTACGACCAAGCCATGAAAAAGGTGCCCGAACTGACCAGATCACCTCCCACCCTTCAAAAATTTTTTTTCTTTTTTTTTTTAAATATTTTGTGCCAGCCTCTATCATACCCAGTTCCATGACAGCAGTATGCAGGTCAGTTTTAGTGGGTGCAGTGCATTTCAGGCAGGCGGACTCAGGCCCATCCCCCCCTTCTACACTTGTGGTGGTAAATGTGAGCCTTTCAAAACCACCACAAACCCACTGTAACCATATTTAGGTGCCCCTTCATCCATAAGGGCTATGATAGTGATGGGTAGTGGGTTTTGGGGGGCTCAGCACACAAGCAGGCTTATTTTCGAAAGAGAACCCCGGCCATCTTCCGACACAAATCGGGAGATGGCCGGGTTCAACTGCTTTTTCGTTGCGGCGCCGGCCAACCTTCAAGGGAGCGTGTTGGTAGGGTAGCGAAGGCGAGACGGTTGTGTGGGTACGGGATGGCCAGCTTCACCTTATAATGAAGAAAAAATGGCTGGTTCGAACGAGCATTTCGCCAGCTGGATTTGGTCCATTTATTTTTAGGACCAAGTCTGAAAAAAGTGCCCCAACTGACCAGATGACCACCGGAGGGAAGTGGGGATCACTTCCCCTTACTCACCCAGTGATCACCAACCCCCCCCCCCCCCCCCCCCCCCCCCAAAACTAAAACTTTTTTTTTTTTTTGCCAGCCTGAAATGTCATACTCAGCTCCTTGACAGCAGTATGCAGGTCCTCAGAGCAGTTTTTAGTGGGTGCAGTGCACTTCAGGCAGGTGGACCCAGGCCCATCCCCCCCACCTGTTACACCTGTGGTGGTTAATGTTGAGCCCTCCAAAACCCACTGTACCCACATGTAGGTGCCCCCCTTAGGGCTATGGTAATGGTGTAGAGCTGTGGCGAATGGGATTTGGGGGACTCAGCACGCAAGGTAAGGGTGCTATGCACCTGGAAGCTATTTTTTAAGTGCCCCCTAGGGTGCCCAGTTGGTGTCCTGGCATGTGAAGGGGGGGGGGGGCCAGTGCCCTATAAATGCTGGCTCCTCCCACACCCAAATGCCTTGCATTTCGCTGGGTTTGAGATGGCCGGGCCCGGTTTCCATTTTGGCTGAAAAACGAAGCCTGCCATCTCATATAAACCCAGCGATCCAGCTCTAAACCCGGCGAGCTATTTGGCTGGCGCCAAGCGTATTTCAAACATACGTTTGGCTCCACCGTCGTGGAGCCGGCCCCAAAGATGGCCGGCCATCGATTTGGCCGGTGCCATTCAATTATGCCCCTCATTATAAGGGAGCTATGCACCTGGGAGCAATTTGTGAAGTCCCCTGCAGTGCCCCCTAGGGTGCCGGTTGGTGTCCTGGCATGTCAGGGGGACCAGTGCACTACAAATGTTGGCTCCTCCCATTACCAAAAGGCTTGGATTTGATCATTTCTTAGATGGGTGTCCTCAGTTTCCATTTTCGCCAAAAATCAAACGACCAAGTCTAAGGATGACCATCTCTAAGACTGACCTAAATTTCCAGATTTGGGCGTCCCCGACCGTATTATCAAAACGAAAGATGGACGCCCATCTTGTTTCGATAAAGCGAATGCTACATACCTGTAGAAGGTATTCTCCGAGGACAGCAGGCTGATTGTTCTCACTGATGGGTGACGTCCTCGGCAGCCCCTCCAATCGGAATCTTCCTAGCAAAGTCCTTTGCTAGCTCTCGCGCGCCCGCGCGCACCGCGCATGCGCGGCCGTCTTCCCGCCCGAAACCGGCTCGAGCCGGCCAGTCCAGTATGTAGCAAGACAATACACTTCAAGGGAAGAATCAACTCCAAAGGGGAGGCGGGCGGGTTTGTGAGAACAATCAGCCTGCTGTCCTCGGAGAATACCTTCTACAGGTATGTAGCATTCGCTTTCTCCGAGGACAAGCAGGCTGCTTGTTCTCACTGATGGGGTATCCCTAGCCCCCAGGCTCACTCAAAACAACAACCATGGTCAATTGGGCCTCGCAACGGCGAGGACATAACTGAGATTGACCTAAAAAATTTACCAACTAACTGAGTGCAGCCTGGAACAGAACAAACAGGGCCCTCGGGGGGTGGAGTTGGATCCTAAAGCCCAAACAGGTTCTGAAGAACTGACTGCCCGAACCGACTGTCGCGTCGGGTATCCTTCTGCAGGCAGTAATGAGATGTGAATGTGTGGACAGATGACCATGTCGCAGCTTTGCAAATTTCTTCAATAGAGGCTGACTTCAAGTGGGCTACCGACGCAGCCATGGCTCTAACATTATGAGCCGTGACATGACCCTCAAGAGCCAGCCCCGCCTGGGCGTAAGTGAAGGAAATGCAATCTGCTAGCCAATTGGATAAGGTGCGTTTCCCTACAGCCACTCCCCTCCTATTGGGATCAAAGAAACAAACAATTGGGCGGACTGTCTGTGGGGCTGTGTCCGCTCCAGGTAGAAGGCCAATGCTCTCTTGCAGTCCAATGTGTGCAGCTGACGTTCAGCAGGGCAGGAATGAGGAAGGGGAAAGAATGTTGGCAAGACAATTGACTGGTTCAGATGGAACTCCGACACGACCTTTGGCAAGAACTTAGGGTGAGTGCGGAGGACTACTCTGTTATGATGAAATTTGGTGTAAGGGGCCTGGGCTACCAGGGCCTGAAGCTCACTGACTCTACGAGCTGAAGTAACTGCCACCAAGAAAATGACCTTCCAGGTCAAGTACTTCAGATGGCAGGAGTTCAGTGGCTCAAAAGGAGGTTTCATCAGCTGGGTGAGAACGACATTGAGATCCCATGACACTGTAGGAGGCTTGACAGGGGGCTTTGACAAAAGCAAACCTCTCATGAAGCGAACAACTAAAGGCTGTCCTGAGATCGGCTTACCTTCCACATGGTAATGGTATGCACTAATTGCGCTAAGGTGAACTCTTACAGAGTTGGTCTTGAGACCAGACTCAGACAAGTGCAGAAGGTATTCAAGCAGGGTCTGTGTAGGACAAGAGCGAGGAGCTAGGGCCTTGCTGTCACACCAGACGGCAAACCTCCTCCATAGAAAGAAGTAACTCCTCTTAGTGGAATCTTTCCTGGAAGCAAGCAAGACGCGGGAGACACCCTCTGACAGACCCAAAGAGGCAAAGTCTACGCTCTCAACATCCAGGCCGTGAGAGCCAGGGACCGGAGGCTGGGATGCAGAAGAGCCCCTTCGTCCTGCGTGATGAGGGTCGGAAAACACTCCAATCTCCACGGTTCTTCGGAGGATAACTCCAGAAGAAGAGGGAACCAGATCTGACGCGGCCAAAAAGGAGCAATCAGAATCATGGTGCCTCGGTCTTGCTTGAGTTTCAACAAAGTCTTCCCCACCAGAGGAATGGGAGGATAAGCATACAGCAGACCCTCCCCCCAATCCAGGAGGAAGGCATCCGATGCCAGTCTGCCGTGGGCCTGAAGCCTGGAACAGAACTGAGGGACTTTGTGGTTCACTCGAGATGCGAAGAGATCCACCAGGGGGGTGCCCCACGCCTGGAAGATCTGTCGTACCACACGGGAATTGAGCGACCACTCGTGAGGTTGCATAATCCTGCTCAACCTGTCGGCCAGACTGTTGTTTACGCCTGCCAGATATGTGGCTTGGAGCACCATGCCCTGACGGTGAGCCCAGAGCCACATGCTGACGGCTTCCTGACACAGGGGGCGAGATCCGGTGCCCCCCTGCTTGTTGACATAGTACATGGCAACCTGATTGTCTGTCTGAATTTGGATAATTTGGTGGGACAGCCGATCTCTGAAAGCCTTCAGAGCGTTCCAGATCGCTCGCAACTCCAGAAGATTGATCTGTAGATCGCGTTCTTGGAGGGACCAACTTCCTTGGGTGTGAAGCCCATCGACATGAGCTCCCCATCCCAGGAGAGACGCATCCGTGGTCAGCACTTTTTGTGGCTGAGGAATTTGGAAGGGACGTCCCAGAGTCAAATTGGACCAAATCGTCCACCAATACAGGGATTCGAGAAAACTCGTGGACAGGTGGATCACGTCCTCTAGACCTCCAGCGGCCTGATACCACTGGGAGGCTAGGGTCCATTGAGCAGATCTCATGTGAAGGCGGGCCATGGGAGTCACATGAACTGTGGAGGCCATGTGGCCCAGCAATCTCAACATCTGCCGAGCTGTGATCTGCTGGGACGCTCGCACCCGCGAGACGAGGGACAACAAGTTGTTGGCTCTCGCCTCTGGGAGATAGGCGCGAGCCGTCCGAGAATCCAGCAGGGCTCCTATGAATTCGAGTTTCTGCACTGGGAGAAGATGGGACTTTGGGTAATTTATCACAAACCCCAGTAGCTCCAGGAGGCGAATAGTCATCTGCATGGACTGCAGGGCTCCTGCCTCGGATGTGTTCTTCACCAGCCAATCGTCGAGATATGGGAACACGTGCACCCCCAGCCTGCGAAGTGCCGCTGCTACCACAGCTAGGCACTTTGTGAACACCCTGGGCGCAGAGGCGAGCCCAAAGGGTAGCACACAGTACTGGAAGTGGCGTGTGCCCAGCTGAAATCGCAGATACTGTCTGTGAGCTGGCAGTATCGGGATGTGTGTGTAGGCATCCTTCAAGTCCAGAGAGCATAGCCAATCGTTTTGCTGAATCATGGGGAGAAGGGTGCCCAGGGAAAGCATCCTGAACTTTTCTTTTATGAGATATTTGTTCAGGGCCCTTAGGTCTAGGATGGGACGCATCCCCCCTGTTTTCTTTTCCACAAGGAAGTACCTGGAATAGAATCCCAGCCCTTCTTGCCCGGATGGCACGGGCTCGACCGCATTGGCGCTGAGAAGGGCGGAGAGTTCCTCTGCAAGTACCTGCTTGTGCTGGAAGCTGAAAGACTGAGCTCCCGGTGGACAATTTGGAGGTTTTGAGGCCAAATTGAGGGTGTATCCTTGCCGGACTATTTGGAGAACCCACTGATCGGAGGTTATGAGAGGCCACCTTTGGTGAAAAGCTTTCAACCTCCCTCCGACTGGCAGGTCGCCCGGCACTGACACTTGGATGTCGGCTATGCTCTGCTGGAGCAGTCAAAAGCTCGCCCCTTGCTTTTGCTGGGGAGCCGCGGGGCCCTTGCTGAGGCGCACGCTGCTGACGAGAGCGAGCGCGCTGGGGCTTAGCCTGGGCCGCAGGCTGTCGGGAAGGAGGATTGTACCTACGCTTACCAGAAGTATAGGGAACAGTCTTCCTTCCCCCGAAAAATCGTCTACCTGTAGAGGTAGAAGCTGAAGGCTGCCGGCGGGAGAACTTGTCGAATGCGGTGTCCCGCTGGTGGAGAGACTCTACCACCTGCTCGACTTTTTCCCCAAAAATGTTGTCCGCACGGCAAGGCGAGTCCGCAATCCGCTGCTGGAGTCTATTCTCCAGGTCGGCGGCACGCAGCCATGAGAGCCTGCGCATCACCACTCCTTGAGCAGCGGCCCTGGACGCAACATCAAAAGTGTCATAAACTCCTCTGGCCAGGAATTTTCTGCACGCCTTCAGCTGCCTGACCACCTCCTGAAAAGGCTTGGCTTGCTCAGGGGGAAGAGCATCAACCAAGCCCGCCAACTGCCGCACATTATTCCGCATGTGTATGCTCGTGTAGAGCTGGTAAGACTGAATTTTGGCCACGAGCATAGAGGAATGGTAGGCCTTCCTCCCAAAGGAGTCTAAGGTTCTAGAGTCTTTGCCCGGGGGCGCCGAAGCATGCTCTCTAGAACTCTTAGCCTTCTTTAGGGCCAGATCCACAACTCCAGAGTCGTGAGGCAACTGGGTGCGCATCAGCTCTGGGTCCCCATGGATCCGGTACTGGGACTCGATCTTCTTGGGGATGTGGGGATTAGTTAAAGGTTTTGTCCAGTTCGCAAGCAATGTCTTTTTTAGGACATGGTGCAAGGGAACAGTGGACGCTTCCTTAGGTGGAGAAGGATAGTCCAGGAGCTCAAACATTTCAGCCCTGGGCTCGTCCTCCACAACCACCGGGAAGGGGATGGCCGTAGACATCTCCCGGACAAAGGAAGCAAAAGACAGACTCTCGGGAGGAGAAAGCTGTCTTTCAGGAGAGGGAGTGGGATCAGAAGGAAGACCCTCAGACTCCTCGTCAGAGAAATATCTGGGATCTTCTTCTTCTTCCCACGAGGCCTCACCCTCGGTGTCAGACACAAGTTCGCGGACCTGCGTCTGCAACCGCGCCCGGCTCGACTCCGTGGAGCCACGTCCACGATGGGGGCGTCGAGAGGTAGACTCCCTCGCCCGCATCGGCGAAGCTCCCTCCACCGACGTAGTCTGGGAGCCCTCCTGGGAGGTGGCCGCAGTCGGCACCGCACGCGGTACCGACGTCGGGGACCTCACCCCGGGCGATGGGCCAGCCGGCGCCACGCTCGACGGTACCAGAGGCGCAAGCACCGCCGGTACCGGAGGGGTAGGGCGCAACAGCTCTCCCAGAATCTCTGGGAGAACGGCCCGGAGGCTCTCGTTCAGAGCGGCTGCAGAGAAAGGCATGGAGGTCGATGCAGGCGTCGACGTCAGAACCTGTTCCGGGCGTGGAGGCTGTTCCGGGCTGTCCAGAGTGGAGCGCATCGACACCTCCTGAACAGAGGGTGAGCGGTCCTCTCGGTGCCGATGCCTGCTGGGTGCCGACTCCCTCGGCGACCCAGAGCTCTCGGTGCCGACGCGGGGAGGGGACCGGTGTCGATGCTTCTTCGACTTCTTCCGAAGCATGTCACCGGAGCTCCCCGGCACCGACGAGGAGGACGTAGAATCCATCCGTCACTTCCTCGGGGCCGAGACCGAAGAGGGTCGATCTTGGGGGGGCTGTACCGCAGGAGCTCTCAGGGTAGGAGGAGACCCACCCAAGGGCTCACCGCCACCAGCAGGGGAATGGACAGCCCTCACCTGCACTCCACTCGATGCACCACCGTCCGACGACATCAGGAGACGAGGTCCCGGTACCACCGACGTCGATGCAGCTATCCGATGTCTCGGCGCCGATGCAGAGGGCCGATGCCTCGATGCACTGGCAGCCAAGGATGAAGGTCTGGACGCTGATGACGTCTGCACACGATGACCCCGGTGCTGATGCCGACGAAGAGCCCGAGAACAAAACGTTCCACTGGGCTAATCTCGCTACTTGAGTCCGCCTTTGTAAGAGGGAACACAGACTACAGTTCTGGGGACGGTGCTCGGCCCCCAGACACTGAAGACACGAAGAGTGCCTATCAGTGAGCGAGATTACCCGGGCGCACTGGGTGCACTTCTTGAAGCCGCTGGAAGGCTTCGATGTCATGGGCGGAAAAATCACGCCGGCGAAGTCAAAATCCGAAATGACGAATTTGGAGCACCAAACTTTAAGGGAGAAAAAATCTCGACCGAGGCCGAAAAGAGGCCTACCCCGACGACGAAAGAAAACTTACCGGGGCAAAACTGGAAATACGGGAAGGGGCAATCGAAACCCAAGGGGGTTTCCGGAGCACTTTCCGAACGAAAATGAAACTTCCGAAGAAAAAACACGCCAATTTAGAAAACGGACGCGCGAGGTCGACTCTCCGGGGCTCGACACGACAAAAACACAGCCGTACCGAGTGCGGACGAAAGAAGACTGGCCGGCTCGAGCCGGTTTCGGGCGGGAAGACGGCCGCGCATGCGCGGTGCGCGCGAGAGCTAGCAAAGGACTTTGCTAGGAAGATTCCGATTGGAGGGGCTGCCGAGGACGTCACCCATCAGTGAGAACAAGCAGCCTGCTTGTCCTCGGAGAATATGGGTTGCCCAGCCCCTTCATGGGGATGTCCTGCGAGGATGTCCTCAAACTTGAGCATCCCTTTCGATTATGCCCCTCTTAGTGTACATATGTACACACACTAACATATGTATCCTGGCTATCCAGGGAGTTTAAAGCAGTTTACGCCTGTATTTTAAGTGTCACAGAACAGAACCCCACTCAAGAGCCGATTACCTCATACCTACACTCTCTCCAGCCAGCAACCCGGCATTTTAAGTTTTCATCTGTAGCAGTTGGCAGTGAGTCAGACTGCCTGCTTGTGCCAACCCAAGCCTTCTCTCTGACACTTCCTTCCTATGCAGAAACGGGATATTACATCTGAAGACTTGGAGGTTGCCTGCTTGTGCCAACCTGAGCCTTCTTTCTGACACTTCCTGCCTATGTGGAAGTGGGAAGTTACATCGGAGAAGACTTGGGGGTTGGCGCTAACAGGCTGTCTGAATTGCTGCCTGCTGCTGCCAACCACTATGGAAGAAAACTTAAAATGCCAGGTTGCTGCCTGGGGAGGGGACAGGAGTGACACCAAACTCCCATGACACACTTGCGGAGCAGCTGCAGCACACTGGTTTAAAAATGCTGGGGATTGAACTTAACAGGGGAAGAGGTACAAGATAAGACAAATGGAGAAGGTGGAACCTGAGGGGAAACTGATGTGATGGGTATTTCATGCCTGTGGTGGGGAGAAGCCAGCTCTTATAATGGAATTCTGCATGTAAAGTGCAAACAAAATGTGCAGAATCTTCCACTTTTTTGTGCAGAATTCCTCCAGAAGTAGTATGTGTGCACTAATGTGAAGATAAGAGAAGATCAATGCCTCAAACTTTTCCCACACTTATGAACAGGGTTTCTCCTGGAGCAGCATGACAGTAATGGAGCTTCACTAATAAGCCCTGGTATGTTGAATATGGATCTCTGGTTCTCAAGTTTATTACTAGTACTCACCTTAACATTTGCATCAGAATTTTACGATAACATGCATAGGCAACTTATCAAAGTATAATTGGAAGTTCTTGATGGACTCAGTGGCACTAAACAATTGTATCTTTCTGCCACATTTTAAGTCTCAATTGTATTTCTTGGAACCGGAATATCTGCTATTTCTCCATATGTTACATAGAATTAAAACACTTTTTTTTTTTTTTACATGCTTGTTAACCATTTTGTCTGTAGTTCACTGTTCTGTGCCTGCTGGCATTGGTTTTTCATCCTTGACTTTTTTTTTTTTATTAAAGTCCCTTAACCATTCTTGTATTAGGTTTGATAAAGTGTGGATCCTGAAGTAACACTTTTTTTTATAATTCCTACTGTATTTGTGCATTTTCCTGAGAATATTCCTCACTAGATCTTGTTAAAGATGACAAGATGATGGAGTACAGTTTGCTACATTTTCATGGTGAACTTATATACTTGGTCAATCCAGGGTTTATTTTGCACAATTCAAGGCACTTTATTCAAGAGTATGGGATGCCATCAAAGCTTTGTTACTGCCAGTTTGTGCAATGTTGCTTTTCTTACAGCTGGCCATGACTAGCCTCAGCTGGTCTTGTGGTCACATACTATACTCTTATTGCCCTTTGTTCTATCACCACACTGTTGAAAAATCAATGATTCCATCAGCATCTATTGTAGTAGACAAGTTACTATTGGTCTGTAGTTGTCAAGGACATTTATTTGTTTCCTCTTAGAAGTGTTGTAATTAGCCCTTGTGGTGTTTGTTCTGGCTTTTTTTTTTTTTGGTGCAGTTTCCCTGGTTTTGAAGTTAACACTTCAGCCCAAAGTTGAACTCTTCTGGAACAAGACTCTTCCACTTGAAGCTCTTGTTACTTCATCCCATTCTGTAGTTTTGATGACTGCCTTATGTTCTGTGCACTGGTATGTAATTAGGTAAATTGAAACCACATATTCACTGTATGCATACAGTTTATTTTCCCCAGGGTCATGTCTTTAAATGAGCTCATTTTGTATATACTATAAAAGGAATAGATCTCATAACCTATGCCAAGGTATGCTGGAGATTATCTGTCTCTCAGATTCGCTAATGCTGACCTCCAACCCTTACTGCAGAAACAGGCCCTCTTGAATTTAAAATCTGCAGTATGCACAGGCAACATATCAAAATGCACTTGAAAATTTCATTTTTCAGGAGAGTTGCCTCCAGTATAATCTGGATAATTCCTGGCATTTAAGGATCTTCTTTATATACAGATAGAACACAATAGTTACTTGGCACTAATACTTCTATTAACAATGCTGCTTTTGTGCTTTTCTTTTACCAAGGTATCCAGTTTTGTGTGTGGTTAGAGTTGAGTGACTGAAACTCTTCCCACACTCCCTGCATGTAAAGGGTTTCTCCCCTGTATGTATGCGATGGTGTATGGTTAGGTTAGATAGCTGCCTGAAACTCTTCCCACACTCCCTGCATGTAAAGGGTTTCTCCCCTGTATGTATGCGATGGTGTATGGTTAGGTTAGATAGCTGCCTGAAACTCTTCCCACACTCCCTGTATGTATGCGCTGGTGTGTGGTTAGGCTACATAGATGACTGAAACTCTTCCCACACTCCCTGCATGCATAGGGTTTCTCCCCTGTATGTATGCGCTGGTGTGTGGTTAGGCTACATAGCTGACTGAAACTCTTCCCACACTCCCTGCATGCATAGGGTTTCTCCCCTGTATGTATGCGCTGGTGTCTGGGTAGATGAGATAGATGACTGAAACTCTTCCCACACTCCCTGCATGCATAGGGTTTCTCCCCTGTATGTATGCGCTGGTGTGTGGTTAGGTTACATAGATGACTGAAACTCTTCCCACACTCCCTGCATGCATAGGGTTTCTCCCCTGTATGTATGCGCTGGTGTGTGGTTAGGTTACATAGACGACTGAAACTCTTCCCACACTCCCTGCATGCATAGGGTTTCTCCCCTGTATGTATGCGCTGGTGTGTGGTTAGGTTACATAGACGACTGAAACTCTTCCCACACTCCCTGCATGCATAGGGTTTCTCCCCTGTATGTATGCGCTGGTGTGTGGTTAGGTTACATAGACGACTGAAACTCTTCTCACACTCCCTGCATGCATAGTGTTTCTGCTGTGGCAATGTTTCCAAATGTGCATACATGCTCTGCTGTTCAGTTAGCTTGTTTGCTTGGCTCGTTCCCTGAGGTGTGGTCAGATTAGACAATGCACAGAAAACCTTTCTGTGTTGGTTTCCATGGGCCCTGTGTTTTTCTGTCTCAAAAGTTTTTGTAGCCATCACTGTTTTAAAACAGACGGAGCTCTTCTCTTTAGAGACTTGAGATGTACAGTTATTGGCCTGAGGCTCCCCTTTAACACTTTTTGCTTTCTTAAAATCCGAGGGTAAATGTTTTAGTTTGAAATGTTTGCTTAGATAGTCCTGATTACTGTAACTCATCTTGCAGCAGGAACAGGTGTAAACCCTTATAGGTTTAGAAGGCACTGTTAAAGAATAGAAGGGAATAGACATTAGAGAGAGAGTGAGACCCATAATATAGTAATAGTATACAAACTGAAAAAACTACTAACTTGAACCAGATAAATTACTGTTGAATACTGACCTTGTAATTTTCCCAAAGATCCAATTTTTCAATATCATTTTTATAATTCTTTTGGCATATGTTATGGGTGAATAACTAACATTAGTATGTTTGTGAGCTGAGTTTCTATTGAAATGAAACCTATTTAAGGTTTATGATAAGTTTTTGTTGTGGTATTTGTATATCTTACTGTATATTTTGTTTGCCATCAAGTAGTTAAAATTTATTAACCACACAATCCAAAAATAAATAGTGATTAATAGTTGTAGGTATAAACAGAAAAGAAACAAGTATGAAAATTGTTGTTTTGTGGCTTCCCCTTCCCCCTCCATCTCAAATTTATTTACTACATTAAGTGAAACCAGTGCTGGGATCCTCCTGATTTAATGCTTCAATTGCAACTATTTGTGGGGTTTTTCGCCAATGTTGTCATTATTCCTAGTCTGGTCATTTCAGCAGTGGTCCTGAGGCTGGGAGTCGGGCACCAGAGCTTCCATAGCAGGGGCACTAAATCAAACCTATAGGTGTCACACTGTTTTGACTGTCGGAGGAAAGCCAGTTCAGGCCAGAAGCCTGACCAGTTAACTAAGAAGAAACCAGACAGATTGTGCAGACCTCGGTTGTCACGTAGTTAACATTAGAGATGGTTTTTACAAAAGGATCCTTTAAAATCAGCATATGTGACATGTATGATGGTGCTGGTGAAGTTATGCAGGAATTGGTGCGCTTTGAGCATGACAAAAATGGCGACATTAAGTACTAGAAAGGGACTTAAACATATGAATTGCCTTAGAAGCCTGCATAGACCTATGTGCTTTAACGTCTGATCATTATTGCTACAACATCCTCAGCTTGCATTTTAAGTAAATAAGGAAGGTACCAGGAGCTAACTAACTCTGGAATGTTAGGAATTTAGAGAGAACTGTAGCTGGATGGGACACAGAAACAAGCTAGAAGGTGGGAAAGATTATTCTGGAACATGGGTAGAATTAGTGACTAGATGAGAAATGATTTGTGATATAAGATAGGCATATGAGAGGGATGCAACATATAGACAAACTTATAAAAAAAAAAAAAGGAACCACCCTTCGGGGGGGGGGGGGGGGGGGGGGGGGGGCGGGAGAGTCTAGGAGGTGGTTAGGGAGCTAATTATCACCTAGCACTTCACATCTAACTTTTCTACTTGTGTGCCAATCATTTGGGTAATCCTTCACCCATCCTAGAGGTGGTGTGAAGAAGTTAAACCGCACTAAATGAGTGTCTGCCAGAGCTGTGCTTAGGTGATACAACACCTATGACAGCTCCTTTGCTGCAGGAGTGCAAACACTGCTTTTTCAGCATATGCACCCCAGCTGACCAAGGGTGTGGAAGATATGGGATGAAACCAACAATTGTCAGCATAATATGCTGGAGGCTTACCTCGATAGACTTATACTTTTTACATGCTCCAGCATAAAGTGATGTGGTAATTTTATTTTGCATGTAAAATGAATAGTGTATTTAGTTCCAAAAGTTATATCTTACCAGTATAAGTTGTGCCTTGCAGGTTAGAAGTCTAAAAAAAAAAAATCAGGTACAAAAAAAATGCAATAAATTATAATACACTAGTAAAAAAGGCCCGTTTCTGACACAAATGAAACGGGCGCTAGCAAGGTTTTCCTCGGAGTGTGTATGTTTGGGAGAGTGTATGTGAGTGACTGTTTGAGAGTCAGAGTGAAAGTGTGAGTCCAATCCATGCTCCTCTGTCACCTGGCCCCTCCATTCATCCCTATCAGGCAATTCCGCTCTCTCCCTGAGGCCTGCCCTGCAATCCATATGCATCCATGGCCATCTGTCCCCTCCATTCATCCCTATCCAGCAATTCCCCTCTCCCTGAGTCCTGCCCTTCCAATCCATGCCCATCCATGCTCCTTTGTCACCTGGCCCCTCCATTCATCCCTATCCAGCAATACCCCTCTCTCCCTGAGGCCTGCCCTGCAATCCATATCCATCCATGCCCATCTGTCCCCTCCATTCATCCCTTTCCAGCAATTGCCCTCTCTCCCTGAGCCCTGCCCTCCCAATCCATGGCCATCCATGCTCCTCTGTCCCCTGCCACCTCCATTCATCCTTTTCCAGCAAGTCCCCTCTCTCCCTTCCATGACCCCCCCCTCGCATCCATGCTCCTCTCTCTCCCATGTGCCAGCCTGGGCCGCCCTCTTCTCCCCCCCCCTTCGCATCCATGCTGTCGTTTCTCCCATGCCCTCCCGCTCCCATTGTTGTACTTTACTGGCCACCCTCTTCTCTCCCCCCCAACATGCGTGTTTTTTTTTCTTGTTTTTAAATTTACCTCCGTGGCGGTTCCGGCAGCGAAGCGTCAGGGAAGGAGGCGGTGCTCCCGACGTCTAGGTTTCCCTTCGCTGTGTTCCGCCTTCTTTTGACATCATCCTTGACGTCAGAAGAAGGCGGAACACAGCGAAGGGAAGGCTAGACGTCGAGAGCGCCGCCTCCTTCCCTGACGCTTCGCTGCCGAGCGATGCGATTGGTTGTGTCATTGCTCCGCCCTCGACGTCATCACGTTTGACGCGTGGGCGGGGCAGACACAATGCGATCTCACCCCCTTCACTTTGCTAAGAGAGGCTTCATTAGAACGTTGGAGGTGCGTTTTATATAGAGAGATATGGAGGGGCATTTCCCGAAAGAACATCCAAGTCAGAATTGGAGTGTCCTGCTCATAACGTCCAAATAAAATCCATCTCTGTCGTTTTTAAATACGGTGGGGTTTCATGTTTGAAAAGATATGAGAATGTCCAAAATGCACAGTAATTTTACAAACTGAAACATCCAAATTAGGGGTGTAAAAAAACACAGGAACAAGGATGTCTGGCAAGTATTTTTACAAAAATGGCCACACAGACATTCTTGCAGGGCAACAGCCTAGTGGTCAGTGAAATGGCCTGTAAACCAGGGCACCCTGGTTCATATCACTCTACAACTCTTATTTTAAATGCTGAGCCCTCCAGGAACAGGGAAATATCTAGTGTACCTGACTGTACACCACCTCAACAGCATTCAGGTTGCAGGAGTGTGTTGGAGTATAATACTTATGATATGATACTTATGCTGACCCAGAATATTTGTTTTCTGACATGCAGATGTTGAATCTCTGGGCGGTCATCGGTGCTTCCCGATGGCAGGGTGCTTGACAGTCATCCAACCGAGCTGCAAGGAATGCCAAACCTGTCCCACAGTACAGATACTCTGATTGCCAAAGGGCATCAGTGACAAGTCACATGGAGTGACATGCAGCGCATCCCAACCTCTCCCTAGAAATGCCTCAAGTTTCTGAAACAGGCCCTGGGTAATCAAAGTCACCTCTGAGGCTATATCCAGTAGACCCTGACAGGAAAATTTCTGTTGAATCAACAGATCTAAGGTATATCTGTAACCTTTAGGAATAAGTTTACCCAGAAAATACCCGTTTTCCTTGATAGAGTCCCTTAGAAGAGGCCCTTCCGGGTTAGAGGGCTGGGCATCAGCAGTGTAGTCTCACCCTCATCACACTCAGCGATGACAAGCCGAGGAGTCAGCACAGTGGCGCGTCCAGAGGTTGCGGGAACAATGGATGCAGATAAACCATGAAAGGTGAAATGCTGTTTGGGGTCAGGGTCAGGGTCCGTGCCCTGCGAGAGCCCAGTTCTGGATGGCCTGCTACTCGTACTGCAGGCACCCTATTTGGAACTGCACGACCCATCATTGAAGAACGGAAGCCCAGAACCAAGACCGCTCACCTGGGGGTGATGTGGCAAGTATGTGCCCTCTACACTGCTCCTCTTGGCTGCCACGTTTAGCCACAGTGTCCTCCGCTCTCTAAGCAAGAACTTCCACTGCTCATTTTATCTTTTAAACGTTGACTGTTACTGAAGGACATTTCCACTGCTGCGGGTATTGTTTTATGTACTAGCGACCTCTCTTCTATCTGATCATTCTCACTGATGCAGGCAAACCCTGTAGGGATCTTTACCTGAGATCTCACCTTTGCTGGTCTTGGCCTATACAAGCCTGAACCATTCTCATAACGATATGGATTCTACAGCCTGTGCTCTGTAACTGTCAGAAACCAGCTTGGTTACCGAAAGGAAAAGTACTGCTGCAGCGTTGCAAAATTACTTCAGCCAAGGACATTCTTTGTTTCAAACTAGCCGTTATCTCCCTGGGAAGCTTGGAGGAGAAGAACACCCATGGCTCTAACAGAGGGAGTTTTCATGCCATCTATAACAAAGGCACTCTTCTTGACCATGAAGCTGGCTGGACAGTACATCATGGTATGTGATTGGTCCCCAGGTATCATCTGACGATTTGATACCAAAGGTTTGGACTGAAGAAGAGTTGGCGTTGGAGAGGGAAGAGAGAGAGAACACTGGAGAACTTGCAGGTGGATAGAAAGCTCTAAAGAGAACAAGAGAGTGGCCTAGTGGTTAGGGTGGTGGACTTTGGTCCTGGGGAACTGAGGAACTGAGTTAGATTCCCACTTCAGGCACAGGCAGCTCCTTGTGATTCTGTGCAAGTCACTTAACCCTCCATTGCCCCATGTAAGCCGCATTGAGCCTGCCATGAGTGAGAGCGCGGGGTACAAATGTAACAAAAAAAAAAATACCAGTGAACTGCATGCCTTATAACAAACTCAAGGTTAGCTCAGGCACCACAAGGCCTTACGGAAGACTGTGTAATCTACCTTCAGAGAATCAATTCTAGGACCTATTCCTGGACTGACTCGCTGAGGCTTCAGCTCGAGTCAAAAGAAAATCTGCTTCTCTACCATTGGGAGCCTTTCACAGAAGGCAAGGTGAGATTCAGGATTTATTACCTATAGTCGGGGAAATTAGTCTTAGTTTGTCTGAGACGGGTTACTTCAGGACTTTTGGTCTGTGTATTCAGCTTATCACTGTATTGCATAAGACGTGTAAAGTTCTTATAGGATTGTTTGGAATTCAGGATTGTTCTGATTGGTGTAATCATTTCTCTACTTAGTCTGTTAGGGTAATAATTATTGCACTACTATCTATTTGGTGATAATCTCATTTTATAGCAAGTTATTTTTGTGTTTGGTTTGGCACTTTGCTTCAGATCTATTTATACATATTTTTCTTTACCTAATAAAAATAATATATTTCATCTGAGGTGTGGTTCATTTCCTATCACAAAAGCTAGCTTGTCGCTTGGGCTTTAGAGGTACGCCCCCTAGACATGAGTCCACAGTATTGCTCTGCTAATGTTATCTGATATATAGTACCTCTAAGATCCCTACATAATGGGGCAGCTTGTCCGTTTCCAATCCTAATTGGTATTTTTGGACTTCAACCCGTGTTACTTACTGAGGGCTTTTATCCGGATTTTCTTTTTATTACATTTGTACCCCGCGCTTTCCCACTCATGGCAGGCTCAATGCGGCTTACATGTTGTATACAGGTACTTATTTGTACCTGGGGCAATGGAGGGTTAAGTGACTTGCCCAGAGTCACAAGGAGCTGCCTGTGCCTGATTGGTAGTTTTGGATTTCAGTCCCGCGCTGGCTAGCTCTGTTGCGAGGAGTTTGCTTTTGTTTTCTCTGATTTACAACTTCAAGCTTGTCTGTGCCTTAATTTTATTGCCGCTCGGTTAATTAGCCTGTGATTTTGACCCAGATGCTAAAGATCTTGAATTTGGTGACTTCAGAAATCTTTTTGTAAAAGGTCTGCCTGACCAACTGAAAATTCCTTTGGCAGGAAAACATAAAGAACCTTTTTCTATCCTTCTGAAGCAGGCTGAAGATATTTTTGATATCTGTTGTGTGCAGCCCGCTGCAGCTGCTCCCAAATTAGCTTCTAAAAATCGCCCGAAGGTGGTGCCGTGCAGTCACATCCATGCTTTCTCTGGAAAACAAGGTGTGAAGTCCTTCTACACAGTCACGGGTTGGCAGTACCCAGCCTTGCCAGCCAAGTGGCACAGCGCCTCCTACTGCACGGGAGGGCCAACAACACCCGAAAAAGAAGCGTTTTAATCACAGGAAGTGGGCTGCAGAGAAGATCCGGGCCCTAGAAGCACAGATTGAACAATTGCTGGCGAAACATCAGGTTATAGATCCTGGTTTTACACTGAAACCATCTCCACAGAAGAAAGGAGGCAACTTCCAGAAGACCAAAAGAAAGTCTCCTGGGCTGACCACCGCGACTGGGCCTAGTGTCAACTCCATTGAGGTGGAGCCTCTGTCCTCTTCAGAGGAAGAACAGGCATGACTAGGACCTGCCCCTCCATCAGCTATCGTGTCCACAGTTCACGAGGAGTCCTCTGTGACCACTGCTGATGCCCAGCCCTCTAACCCGGAAGGGCCTCTTCTAAGGGACTCTATCAAGGAAAACGGGTATTTTCTGGGTAAACTTATTCCTAAAGGTTACAGATATACCTTAGATATGTTGATTCAACAGAAATTTTCCTGTCAGGGTCTACTGGATATAGCCTCAGAGGTGACTTTGATTACCCAGGGCCTGTTTCAGAAACTTGAGGCATTTCTAGGGAGAGGTTGGGATGCGCTGCATGTCACTCCATGTGACTTGTCACTGATGCCCTTTGGCAATCAGAGTATCGGTACTGTGGGACAGGTTTGGCATTCCTTGCAGCTCGGTTGGATGACTGTCAAGCACCCTGCCATCATTACTACAAGTGTTGGTGAAGAATTCTTGATTAGAAATGATCTTCTGAAGAGACTGCGGCCTATCTTGGATTATGTCCAAGAAGTTATCTGGTCCCAAGTCACCCATCCCATTCCTTATGGGAGAGTAAAGCACTTGAGCAGAGTTGGTGGTTCCAGCTCTGTAGAGCTTAGGGACACCTCTATTCAAATTAATTTCCAGCGTTCAGCAGACCCTCACATTCTGGAGCTCCAGTGGGATGATACTCCAAAGGGGGGGGGGGGGGGAACAGCCTAGTGAAGTAATCAGAGTCCAGAAAGCTTGGATAGCTGACATGGTTCTACATGCTGACAATTTGGAGATTATTTTGCACGACTCGCCTACTGCAGGTGACTCGCTAGATACTGCTGCCGATATATCACAGGAGGCCTCTTCTTCCACTTCCAGTCCTGATCCACTGCATCCTCGCAGGTTGACTGACATCCAACAGAAGGATGATGCTTAGCATCCCCATCTAGATAGCTGACATCCAATCACTTCAGTTCACTTTGTTGTTGCCTAGCGATGTTTCCTTCAAAAGTGACAGTCTGTATTGCCGTCTTCGCAAGTCTGTGCAACTTCCCTTTAGTAAGTGTTCCTCCACTTCTGTGCAGGTACCTGGACAAGGTGCTAAGTCGCTTCTGGGAATGGGCAGCCTTCCCTTGACTGTGGGACAGAAGTCTTTCACTCACCACTTCTCTATTGTCAGAGGCCTACAGCAGCCCTTATGTTTGGGCTCAGATTGCCTTGCACGACTGGGAGTTTATGTGGACCTGGTGAATCTTGTCTTGTGGAGTAGACTGGAGGGTAGCCCAGTGGAATCTGAATCTACGCCTGTTAGCCTGAAGTCTGGACAGACCATACCCCAGGTCTGTGAGGTAGTCTGTGCTGAAGATGTGACCATTCCGGGAATAACTCTTCCCGGAAAATCTCTATTTTTCCATCAAGCTCCGTCTCACGCACAGGGACAGCGTCTGTTGAACAAAGTGGTGTTCTTCAACCCGCATTCTCACTTTAGAGACCTTGGGTTGTTTACCGGTGTTCTGCCATGTTTGGAGGTGACTGGTACTTCTTTGCACTTGTTGGTCACCAATCCGCAGTCAGATGAAGTTGTGTCTGCAGGAGACCCTTTTGGCTTTCTGGTGGGAGTTTTTTCCTGATGTCAAAGTAAGTTTACCTATTATTGGCAGGCTGCCTTCCTCTTGGAACACCTGCTGGGGGGGGAGACACCTGAATGTCTGTTTACCTCTCCCAGAGGCCTCATCTCTCGAGTTTGTTTGGCCAAATGATGCAATGTGTTCACAAGTGCAGTTGGAAGACGACTGCTTGATTTTGTCTAGGAGGATGTCTTTACGCCAGAAGTCTAGAGTGATGAATTCTGTTGAAACTTCATTTCTGCAGGAGGAAATTGAAGAGCAAGTGGAAATTCCATCCAACCAGCCTTTCTCAGAGTTTGATGCTATGGTGAAAGATCAAGTGGAACAGGCTGATGCTTGTAGTACTGATACAGAGAAGGTGCAGTTGACTGAGTTGCTGTATAAATACAAGGACCTTTTTGCTGTAGACTCGTATGATTGTGGGCTTACAGACCTGCATATCCCTAGAGTGCCTACGGAGTCAAATAGCAAGCCTGTCTTTGTGCGCCAGTATAAGATTCCATTGGCTTCCTACGAATCCATGCAAGAGAGTCAACACTTTGGAGGCCAGGGGCATCATTAGGCAATGTAACAGCACATACAACTCCCCTCTGTGGCCCATCTTGAAAAAGAATAACAGCTGGAGAATCGCACTGGATTACCGTCAGTTGAATAAGCGAGTACCTTTGTCCAGGTGGCCTGTGGCTCCGCTGGATCAGAGCCTTGCTAACATTAAAGGGGCTAACTATTTCACCAGCTTAGACTTGGCATCAGGGTTTTGGACAGTACCTGTTCATCCACACAATCAGCATAAATTGGCCTTCACATTTGGGAAGAAACAGTATACTTGGAACAGAACTCCCTTTGGTTTGCTCAATTCCCCTGCTGAATTTAACATCTTGCTACGCAAAGCACTTCCAGATGCCGAAGCTCAGAACTGTGGTCTGTGGATGATATTCTGATCAAAAGCCCTACTTTTCAAGAACACTTGGTAGAGATTGAGCATGTTTTCTTACAGTTGACAGATGCTGGAGCTAAACTGATGCTGGCCAAAGGACAATGGTGTAGGAAATTGCTGAATTACCTAGGGTATGAAATTTCTGCTGAGGGTCTGCGACCTCAGAAGAAGCGAGTGCAGGCCTTACAACAGCTGAAACAACCCCTCAATCTCACAGAACTTTGTTCCTTTTTGGGAATATGCAATTACTCCTGACAGTTCATAGATGAGTATGCAGAGATCACTCAACCCTTGGTCAAGTTATTGAAGAAAGATGCGCCTTGGGTTTGGGGTACAGAGCAGGAATCTGCTATGCAGGAGCTGAAGGATCAGCTTAGCCGCTTTCCATGTCTCGCCTACCCCGAGAGGGGGGTCATGAGTTCTATGTTGAACTGGGATACTCCAAGCACTCCATGAGCACTGTCTTATATCAGAAATATGATTCTGATAAGCGGGTCATGGCCTATGCCAGTAAAGGCCTATCCGATGTGGAAAAAGAAGTATTCAGACTATGAGAAAGCACTTTTGTCCACTGTTTGGGCTCTGCAACATTTCCGGAGTTATATCCAAGGCGAGAAGCTAATCGTGGAGACTTGTCACCAACCCATCAGTTTCCTGGGTAGCGACCGAATCAAGTCTGGTCGGGTGTCCAACAGCAGGATAGTCTCCTTGACATTGGCTCTTCTGGGATGGCCTTTAGAGGTAAGGTATGTTCAAACATCGTAATGCAGTAGCTCAAGGTATGGCTAACTTGCATGACTGTGCAGGACATGATTCCCTTGCAGGTATTCCAGAAACAGATGTTTCACCGCAAGAGAGAACCCCATCGACACCATCTGTATGATAAGATTTGTGCTACAATGCCTAAGGTCTATGTGGAAGGTTGTGCCTTCCGCCGTGACAGACCATGAGTTGGTTGCAGGTGTGGGAGTGGTATGGAATCCAACCATTCCTGAAGAGACTTTGAAGCACAGCTTAGGTTCACAGACAAACCAGTATACTGAGATTGTTGCAGCTTTGGTGGTGGTACAGTCTGCAGTTCAGAAAGAAATTTGAGAATTAACCATCTGTACATATTCAGATTATGTGAGGTAGAACTTTGTCTCTCATCTACCCAACTGGAAGCAGAACAACATGTTAAACTCTAAAGGAAAAGCAGTACATCATGGAAATTTGATTCTGGCCTTGGATCAACTGATACAAAACCATGACATAACCTATTGGAAGAAGGTCAAGGGTCACGCAAAAGTTGATAGCCTCTGAGAACTGCCATAATTCTCCTGTGAGCGCATCTTCCTTGGAGAGTTGATGCGCTAGGTTGTTCCCTATCATGTCAGGACTGAGACACTGGCCGTTCAAGCTGTCACTCGACAACAAGTGAAACAGCCTAGTGAGACTCCAGTAGTGCAGTGACATCCCATCATTTGATCTTGTCATGGCACAGAAAGCAGATCCAGTTGTTGGACAATTTTGAGAACATCTGTTGTCAGAAGAGAAGTCCGCTGAAGAACTGAGGATACTCTATACATCCCGAGAAAAGTTTAGACTCCAAAAGGACCTGCTTATTCGGACAAGTAAACATGGCATTGAACAATGGGTTGTGCCTCAGGCATATTGTGGCATTGTTACAACATGCTCATGATGAACCATGTGCAGGGCATCGAGGTGAAGACATCACCTATGAGACTTTGAAGCAAGTGGCTTACTGGCGCCACATGCGTCAGGATGTGCAGCTGTATTCTCGAGGTTGTTTGACCTGTTGTCGTTTCCAGTCATCTTCACCACCATATCGAGCACCACTCAGGAAGAGGGGTATTGCTATGCCCTGGTCAAATATCCAGATTGATTGGATTGGCCCTGTGGTTCGATCCACCTGTGGCAATAAGTATATGCTTACTGTCACCTGCCTGTTCACCAAGTGGTTGGAGTGCATACCGCAGAAACCACGGCTACCTTACTACTGAATAATGTGTTCAGCAGGTGGGTCTCCCCATGCGAGTGGATTCAGACCAAGGATCCCAGTTTAATGCAGAAGTAATCCAGCACATGTGGAAAATGCTCAGAGTGAAGAGTAAATTGCACATTGCCTACAGGCCTCAGTCCTGGGGACAAGTGGAAAGAGCTAATCGCACCATCATCACCATTTTGAAGAATTATGTGTCATCTTCAGGTAAGGATTGGGACATGAGGTTACCATTGGTCCTCATGGTTATTTGTGCTACACCTCACTGTTCTACAGGAGTGTCACTGTTTGAGATGATGACAGGTAGGGAAATGTTACCAATTCATTTGCTGTACAGGCTAATGATGTGAACTTGTCCAGTGCTACTACCTGCCATGAGTATGTCACCCATTTGCGTCAACATTTGCAAAGTGCCTTTGCCCAAAAGAACTTGGATAGTAGCGCTCGAGGTAGAAAAGCCTATTATGATCAAGGGGCTACCTCCAAAGAATACCAAATTGGCAACAAGGTATTCTATTTCAATTTTGCCAGAAAACAAGGTTAAAGAAAAGAAATTTCTGCCCAATTGGCTTGGTCCATTTGCTATAGTGGAAAAGCTTCACCTGTGGCTTACCAAATTCGCATCAAGAAAAATTCTCAAGGTGAAGATGTCCTTAAATGGGTCCACATCAATCAGTTTGAGACCATGTCATCCCAGTCATTTTGCTCCAGATATGTGCATTGTTGAAATGAACCAAACTAACCATGAAGCAGAATAGCTTCGTCTTTTGTTTTTAGCTACAGAAACATCTTGAAGATTCGGTGCTGTGCCAACCGGATTGACCCTGTTTCCATACCTGATGTTGTTTTTCAAGATGTTCGACTCCCTGCTTCCAAACCATTTGTGGTTTTGAACATTCCTTCCCTTTGTTCCTCATGATTTCCATTGTCTAGTCATGACTGTTGGATTTTCTTTTCCCAAGAATTTTTCTTCTTGGGGGAGGTTTTATTTGTTTATTTTGTCAGATCCAGTGTTCCTGAAATTGAAGTTCTGGATTTGTTTTTGGACACTGTGATAAACACAGGCCTGCCCTACCCTGAAGAGGGCGCTCTTCTACCAGTAATAGGAAAATGGTCATCAGGGTAATGACCTAAATGGGCCAGCAGAGGAGCACCAGCTGAGGCCTGTTAAGAGAGACACCAGAGGTGCTGGACTCTTCCAGAACTAGGAGGAGGGGCCCGAAAGGGTGTGGTGTGCTAGGAGCAGCCCTATATAAACAGTAGCTCCTGAGGAGCTAGGTGGGGGGGGGGGGGGGGGGGGACGGGGACCTACAACGCCCAGGTCCTGAGGCAGGTTGTAATTCCTTGGGTAAGAGAAAGTCCCTAAAGCATGAGAAGAAACAGGCTGCAATTCCTTGGGGAGGAGAAGGTCCCTAAAGAAAGAACGGAAGCCTGAGGACAGTAGGGGAAAGTGAAGAGGTACTTACCTGACTGTGGACAGGATTTATGAACTTGTGTATTGTGGGAAGTTAAAGTAACTAACAGCTGTGTGGGGAGTGAAGAGTGTCCTATCCAGGGGTGGAGGCTGTTAGATACTGAGACCCAGGGTCTCCCAAAGGAAATGGGCTCAGTGAGTGGATTTACAAAGTGAATAACTTGTTCCCCACAAGACTGAATCCAGGTTCTAACAATAAAGTGAATTTGCAGATGCTGACTGTCTGAATTTGCATATTTCTGAAGGCTGGAGAAGCAGAGTTAGTTCCAGGGAACGTGCAGTGGGGCACTGTCCTTGAGCAAGAGGAGTGACCGGGGCACGTTGGACATAACTGGAAGGAGTTCCAGGGGGAAGGAAGGCAGGTCTGAGCAGTCACCCGGAGTGTAGCAGGAACCCAGGCTATTGAGGTGGGTGCCTGCAAATCATTAGGAAAAGACCAGCTGGAGTCTTGCTCAAGAGCTAGGGGCTAGTGAAGCTGGGTGAAGAGCCAGAAGTGCATGTGTTTTTCAAGCTGTGCAGAAGCTGAGCGCAGGTGAACCGGGACGGGAGCCAATAGAGGGCCTCAGCACACACGAGAGCACTACGGGGGGTTTACAACACTTCATTGACTTTCTTTTTGAACTGTGTCCAATTATGTTTTAAGACTTTTTCATTCTCACCATTTTTGTTCCTGTTTGTCTTCTTGGTGTGAGAAGTTGTCCATTTACACCTTATTCATCAAGGTCCACCACCATGAGATTGCAAGATTTTGTGGAGTCCAAACATGGGTAATTCTCCACTATGCAACATCTTGTTTTTAATATCATATTCTGTACTAATTTTTTGCTGATGCTTTTGCCATGCATTTTATAGTATCATGATGATTTGATGTTGATTATAATTTCATGTGTTAAGATATTATCACTTACACCATATTAGTGTTCTAGTATTCAGTAATTTGCTGTATTAGCATTTTTGAATTTACTTTTGAACCTTGTTATATGATAGCATGAAGTATTTGCTTCTAGTTTGCATTTTGACAGAGTTAAGTTTTGAGTTGCTGAAATTTACTGTTTATGCTTCTCTATAGTCTTGACCATGAGTTCTGGTTCTAACCTGTCTAGTTGTATTGTTAGGTTGGAGAAGGCATTTACTCCTTTGTAGTAATTTCCATCTCCAATTGGGGGGGGGGGGGGGGGGGAGGGAATCTGTAGGGGTATTTACCTGAGATCTCACCTTTGCTGGTCTTGGCCTATACAAGCCTGAACCATTCTCATAACGATATGGATTCTACAGCCTCTGCTCTAACTGTCAGAAACCAGCTTGGTTACCGAAAGGAAAAGTACTGCTGCAGTGTTGCAAAATTACTTCAGCCAAGGACATTCTTTGTTTCAAACTAGCCGTTATCTCCCTGGGAAGCTTGGAGGAGAACACCCATAGCTCTAACAGAGGGAGTTTTCATGCAATCTATAACAAAGGCTCTCTTCTTGGCCATGAAGCTGGCTGGACAGTACATCATGTTATGTGATTGGTCCGCAGGTATCATCTGACAATTTGAAACCAAAGGTTTGGACTGAAGAAGAGTTGGAGTTGGAGAGGGAAGAGAGAGAGAACACTGGAGAACTTGCAGGTGGATAGAAAGCTCTAAAGAGAGCAAGAGACTGTTTTCCTAATACCAGTGAACTGCATGCCTTATGACAAACTCGGGGTTAGCTCAGGCACCACAAGGCCTTACGGAAGTCTGTGTAATCTACCTTCAGAGAATCAATTCTAGGACCTATTCCTGGACTGACTCGCTGAGGCTTCAGCTTGAGTCAGGAAAATCTGCTTCTCTACCATTGGGAGTCTTTCACAGAAGGCAAGGTGAGATTCAGGATTTATTACCTATAGTTGGGGAAATTAGTCTTAGTTTGTCTGAGACGGGTTACTTCAGGACTTTTGGTCTGTGTGTTCAGCTGATCACTGTATTGCATAAGATGTTTAAAGTTCTTATAGGATTGTTAGGATTTCAGGATTGTTCTGATTGGTGTAATCATTTCTCTACTTAATCTGTTAGGATAATAATTATTGCACTACTATCTATTTTGGTGATAATCTCATTTTATAGCAAGTTATTTTTGTGTTTGGTTTGGCACTTTGCTTCAGATCTATTTATATATATTTTTCTTTACCTAATAAAAATAATATATTTCATCTGAGGTGTGGTTCATTTCCTGTCACAACAGCTAGCTTGTCACTTGGGCTTTAGAGGTACACCCCTTAGACATGAGTCCACAGTATTGCTCTGCTAATGTTATCTGATATATGGTACCTCTAAGATCTTTACAACCCCCAGCCAAGGTTTAAAAACAAACAAACAAACCCTCCCCCCCCCCCCCCAGCCCTGTGCAACACAATCACACTCAGAGTTCAAATCCACACACATTCACATGTGAACACCCCCAAGCCAAAACTAACCTCTAAAAATGACCAACCTAAGGGCATGGATCTTCTACTATACAATAACAGTGTGGATAATGGGGATACCAGCAACAACTCCAAATTAATGGAACAAGATACCAGTACGCATCACAGGAAAAAGACGCCCACTCCAACAACTGGAAGCGCCCAATTACCACCTAAACAACAACGCAGTGGCCAAACTAACAACCAGCAACATGAAACCAAACGTAAACAACACCCAACAAAACCACAACAGCAAAACAGGCACACAGACAACTACAAGCTGTTAACAGCTAAACATGACACGTATGTCCCAATACAAAGAGGTTACATAAATGTGAGAGCAGTAAATAAGACAACACTATTAAGAGACTGGATAGAAATGGAACAACTCAGACTAATGCTCATAACTGAAACGTGTCTGCACCTTGAAGACGACCCTGCACTACTAGACATATACCCACCAGGATACAAAATAATACATATCAACAGAACCAAAAGAAGGGGAGGAGGCGTTGTAATAATATTCAAATCCTCTTCCACAGCAGAACCTGTCTCTAAACACACATCCTCAACAACTGAAATCCTGGCATGCAAAATCACCAACAAAACACTAACTGACCACTATGCATCACATTATTCTACTACCCTCCAGGAAGCTGGACAAATGCCCAAAATGATTTCGAGGACTTTGTATCAAATATCTGCACCAATCACCCAAAGGTCCTATTACTAGGTGACACAAATCTGCACCTAGAAAAACAAAACGACACAAACTCCAGAATACTAATGAACTTCATAAACCAATGGAACTTCACAACAGCACAAGGAGTCTCATTGCACACAAAAGGACACCAATTAGACATACTAGCCCAAAGATTCTCAACAAGTACCAACCACATACAAACCAAACCACACATGGAAAGAGGTACCATGGTCAGACCACAGCAAGCTTACTTTCACACTACAATGAAAATAGAGCCAAGAACCCAGCACACATTCACAACCAGAGGAAAAGTAGACAACCACACATTCTGGAAAACAACAATGAATGAACTCAATGACATACCACCTGTGGATGAACGCTTCATGAGAAACTGGGAAAAAATAAGTGAAAACATATGAAACAAAATAGCACCACTGAAAACAAAAATCACAAAACAACCACGTCCCTGGTTTAATGACAAACTACTACCCATGAAGAAACTCTGTAGTAAACTCTAAAGAGCATGGGCCAAAAACAAAACAGACGCAAACAAAACCATATGGAGAAAAGCCTTAAGAACATACACACACAAACAGCATAAAGAAAGCAAAAGCAGAACACTACAGTACATATACGAACCTCGACTAGACCAATATGAAAAAAGTATTCAAACTCATGAACAAACTACTAAAAACCCAGAACATACTGGTGACAACTGAAACACCACCGACTGCAGACAAGCTTGCATCATACTTCAAAAACAAAATAACAAACACAAGATCAAACTTTGCAAAAGCACAAATATACGTCCTACAGGACTGTGAAACAACAACCACACTGCAGCAGACAGAATATGGACCACGTTCAAACTACCCCAACTAGACACAGCAAAAACACTATTGACAAAATACGCACATGCATACAGCCTACTTAACAAATGCCCCAACTATATGATGAAAAACCCACTAGACTGGTTCATCGAGTACCTCACCAAACAGATCACATACATGTTTGTAAGAGGTCAATTTCCAACAGACAAAGGTGACGATAGTACTCACAGCTATCCCCAAAAACACGACCAGCGCTATCACAAAGTACAGACCAGTAGCCTCAATACCACTACTGACAAAAATGATGGAAGGTCTAGTAACACAGCAACTAACAGAATACTTGACAAAATTCTCAATTCTTCATAAATCCCAATTACGTTTCAGACCACAACACAGCACTGAAATTGTCATAACACCCTGATAATGAAATTCAGAACCATAATCTGCCAAGGACAAAACGTATTACTACTACAATTCGATATGCTCGACAACATAGGAATCAGCGGTGCAGTGGCAACATGGTTCAATGGCTTCCTAAAGATCAGATCCTACATTGTAAAGATGTCCAACTAAATATCAGCGTCATGGATCTCTGAGTGTGGGGTACCACAGGGATCGCCAATATCACCAATACTGTTCAATGTAATGATGGCGCCACTCGGAAAAAAACAATATCACAAACGTACAGGACAAAATAAAAAAGGATTGGACCTCATGGAAGAATGGGCAACAACTTTCAAACTGAAACTGAGCAGAGACAAAACCAAATTCCTAGTACTATCCAGTCCACACAACCTTACATCCTACCAAAAATTCACAATCAACCAACAAACATACCACATTGAAACACAACTTAAAATACTAGGAATCATTCTCAACAAACCTAAACCTGGATAATCAAATAGCAGCAGTAACAACAAAATGCTTCAGAACACTATGGAAACTGAGAAGAATAAGAGACTATTTCCCTAGACAATCTTTCCGGATTGTCCAAAACTGGACTCTACTGGTCCAATAAACGATACTATCTCAACTAGACTACTGCAATGCAGCATATGTAGGGTGCAAGGAAAACACACTAAAATTGATGCAAACAGTCCAAAACACGGCAGCAAGACTGATTTTCATGAAATCGAAATATGGAAGAGCAACCCCACTGCTTGAAACACTACATTGGCTACCAGTCAAGGCAAGAAAAATTTTCAAAGCGAGCACCCTATTCTACTACTATTCGGAATGGCACCTGAATATATGCTTAACATGATTGAACTATCCTCAAGAAATGCCAGCCCAGAAAACAGAAACTACCTACTCCTACATCTACCCAACTGCAAAAACACCATCTACAAAACTATCTACACAGCAGGATTTAGCCATCAGGGTTCCAAATGGTGGAACTCGATACCAAAAACCATAAGAAGCATCACAAATCTCCTCCAGTTCAGAAAAGAAATGAAAACCTACCTCTTCAAAAAATTCTACAGCTAATCTCAAAGATATTGTCGCCTTCCTTTGTGATTAGCTGTAGAATTTTTTGAAGAGGATGTAATGGGTCAGTTCAGCAAGCTGAAGAGTAGTAAATCACCGGGACCTGATGGTATTCATCCCAGAGTATTAATAGAACTAAAAAATGAACTTGCGGAGCTACTGTTAGAAATATGCAATCTGTCCCTAAAATCGAGTGTAGTACCGGAAGACTGGAGGGTAGCCAATGTTACTCCGATTTTTAAGAAGGGTTCCAGAGGAGATCCGGGAAATTATAGACCGGTGAGTCTGACGTCGGTGCCGGGCAAGATGGTGGAGGCTATTATTAAGAATAAAATTGCAGAGCATATACAAAAACATGGACTGATGAGACAAAGTCAGCACGGATTTAGTGAAGGGAAGTCTTGCCTCACCAATCTAATGCATTTTTTTGAGGGGGTAAGCAAACATGTGGACAATGGGGAGCCGGTTGATATTGTATATCTGGATTTTCAGAAGGCGTTTGACAAAGTGCCGCACGAAAGACTCCTGAAGAAATTGCAGAGTCATGGAATCGGAGGTAGGGTATTATTATGGATTAAGAACTGGTTGAAAGATAGGAAGCAGAGAGTAGGATTGCGTGGCCAGTATTCTCAGTGGAGGAGGGTAGTTAGTGGGGTCCCGCAGGGGTCTGTGCTGGGTCCGTTGCTTTTTAATGTATTTATAAATGACCTAGAGATGGGAATAACTAGTGAGGTAATTAAATTCGCCGATGACACAAAATTATTCAGGGTCGTCAAGTCGCAGGAGGAATGTGAACGATTACAGGAGGACCTTGCGAGACTGGGAGAATGGGCGTGCAAGTGGCAGATGAAGTTCAATGTTGACAAGTGCAAAGTGATGCATGTGGGTAAGAGGAACCCGAATTATAGCTACGTCTTGCAAGGTTCCACGTTAGGAGTTACGGATCAAGAAAGGGATCTGGGTGTCGTCGTCGATGATACGCTGAAACCTTCTGCTCAGTGTGCTGCTGCGGCTAGGAAAGCGAATAGAATGTTGGGTGTTATTAGGAAGGGTATGGAGTCCAGGTGTGCGGATGTTATAATGCCGTTGTATCGCTCCATGGTGCGACCGCACCTGGAGTATTGTGTTCAGTACTGGTCTCCGTATCTCAAAAAAGATATAGTAGAATTGGAAAAGGTACAGCGAAGGGCGACGAAAATGATAGTGGGGATGGGACGACTTTCCTATGAAGAGAGGCTGAGAAGGCTAGGGCTTTCAGCTTGGAGAAGAGACGGCTGAGGGGAGATATGATAGAAGTGTATAAAATAATGAGTGGAATGGATCGGGTGGATGTGAAGCGACTGTTCACACTATCCAAAAATACTAGGACTAGAGGGCATGAGTTGAAGCTACAGTGTGGTAAATTTAAAACGAATCGGAGAAAATTTTTCTTCACCCAACGTGTAATTAGACTCTGGAATTCGTTGCCGGAGAACGTGGTACGGGCGGTTAGCTTGACGGAGTTTAAAAAGGGGTTAGATAGATTCCTAAAGGACAAGTCCATAGACCGCTATTAAATGGACTTGGAAAAATTCCGCATTTTTAGGTATAACTTGTCTGGAATGTTTTTACGTTTGGGGAGCGTGCCAGGTGCCCTTGACCTGGATTGGCCACTGTCGGTGACAGGATGCTGGGCTAGATGGACCTTTGGTCTTTCCCAGTATGGCACTACTTATGTACTTATGTACTTATGTCTTCAAAAACTATATCAGGGTGAGCAGCCAATGAGGCATATTGTATCTTGCCTCTATAACATGCCAGCGCTGCCATCTGAACCTTGAGCGAATTGAGAGCCAAGCCTTTTTTGAATCCCTCCTGAAGGAAGGATAAAATTTGAGACAAGGTAGCATGAAATGGAGAAACACCATTTGTGCAGACCACCTCTCAAAAGTTCGCCACACTCTAGCATAAGAAGTGGACTGCTTTTGGGCTTGCAGCAACGTAGTAATAACATAACCCATGTAACCCACCCTTCTTCCTCAATCGCATCCTCAGCCATAAGACCAAAGCGGGAGGGATCCTCCATATGTACTGGACCTTGGTGTAATAAGCCATCTGTGGAGGAAGAGTCAACCAGGAGAGATTTGAAAATGGATGAGGTCCTCATACCAAGGACATCTGGCCATCTGGCCCAGTCTAGGGCTACAAAACTACCTTCCCGGGATAACGCAAATCCTGTGCAATGTCCTTCTCACGAGAGGCCAAGGAGGAAACACATAAAGGAGGCCATCCGACGGCTAAGGCAGTACTAGTGCATCCATTCCCAGGGAGTCTTTGTCACGTATATGAATGTTTCCTTGTCTGTGCTCACCTCGCCCTCTGGTGGCCAGAACCGGTGGCTGCTATGGACTGTCACACGTTCCAGGTTTCAGCCCAATCCGGTCCAGATCTTCCAGGCTACCAGACTTGCTTTTCTTGTTTGTACCTGAACAGCACCCGTAGTTGCCTTGTCATTCCTGCAGCTGAACTTCAATTGCTGATGGGCTTTATTAGCCATCTGGAAGCTTCTGTGTTTGCCTTTGCATTGTCTAAGGTCCCTGGTATGTTTGGGTTTTGTTGCACTTCTGCCTAGTCTGGTTTCTTGTATTTAGTTTCTTATCTGTTTCTAGTTAGTCTGTGTGTAGTCAGCTTAGGGTCATTGCTTGTTTCTTAGTCTTGGTTTTTGTCTGTATTTCTGTGTGTAGTTCTTAGGTTGTCTGTGTTTCTTGTTTAGTGGCTGCCTGGCAGCTTTCAGTTCTGTCTCGTCTGTCAGTGTTGGTTCCCTGTTTAAGTGGCTGCTTGCAGTTTCCAGTTCCTGCCCTGTCCAGTAAGTCCTGCCGGCCGCCTGCAGCCAGGGGCTCAACTCCTGGGGAAGGGCGGCTAAGTGCAGGTGAAGTCTAACTGTTCCTGTCTGAGTTCTGTCTTGTTCCTGGTGTGAGGTGGTTTGCCTGCCACTGCCGCACCTCGGCAGTGGCCCAAGGGCTCACGAACATAGCTTCTGCCGTGGAAACCTAACAGTCTTTCTCCATGAAGCGGCTGTAGAATCTGTGTATTGCTCATTGAGTCTGGATGCCATGAGGTCCAGAACCAGAAGGGCCCACTGTATGGACATGAGGCGAAATGCATTCTTTGATAGTTGCCATTCCCCAGAGTCCAGAGACACTCTGCTGAGGAAATCCGCTGTTCAAAAATGCCCAGGCCAAACATATTCCGCGAATTAGAAAAAAAGATGGAAGTCCAAAAGACAGCCGGCGTGGTTGAAAAGTGAGGTGAAGGAAGCTATTAGGGCTAAAAGAAATGCCTTCAGAAAATGAAAGAAGGAACCATCTGAAAATAACAAGAAGCAGCATAAGGAGTGTCAAAGCAAATGCAAGGCGCAGATAAAGAAGGTCAAGAGGGATTATGAAAAAAGATAGCATTAGAGGCAAAAAAACATAGCAAAATTTTTTTCGGTATATTAAAAGCAGGAAGCCAGCAAAAGAATCGTTTGGGCCGCTGGATGACCGAGGGGTAAAAGGGGTGATCAAGGAAGATAAAGACGTAGCGGAGAGATTGAATGAATTCTTTGCTTCGGTCTTCACCGAGGAAGATTTGGGTGGGATACCGGTGTCGGAAATGGTATTTCAAGCGGACGAGTCGGAGAAACTTACTGACTTCACGGTAAACCTGGAGGACATAATGGGGCAGTTCAGCAAACTGAAGAGTAGCAAATCTGGACCGGATGATATTCATCCTAGAGTACTGATAGAACTGAAAAATGAGCTTGCGGAGCTACTGTTAGTGATATGCAATTTATCCTTAAAACGAGCGTGGTACCGGAAGATTGGAGGGTGGCCAATGTAACGCCCATTTTTTAAAAAGGTTGCAGGGGAGATCCGGGAAATTATAGACCGGTGAGTCTGACGTCAGTGCCGGGGAAAATGGTAGAAGCTATTATCAAAAACAAAATTACAGAGCACATCCAAGGACATGGATTACTGAGACCAAGTCAGCATGGCTTTTGTGTGGGGAAATCTTGCCTGACCAATTTACTTCAATTCTTTGAAGGAGTAAACAAACATGTGGACAAAGGGGAGCTGGTTGATATTGTGTATCTGGATTTTCAAAAGGCGTTTGACAAGGTACCTCATGAAAGGCTACAGAGGAAATTGGAGGGTCATGGGATACGAGGAAATATCCTATTGTGGAGTAAAAACTGGTTGAAGGATAGGAAACAGAGAATGGGGTTAAATGGGCAGTATTCACAATGGAGAAGGGTAGTTAGTGGGGTTCCTCAGGGGTCTGTGCTAGGACTGCTGCTTTTTAATATATTTATAAATGATTTAGAGATGGGAGTAACTAACGAGGTAATTAAATTTGCTGATGACACAAAGTTATTCAAAGTTGTTAACTCGCGACAGGATTGTGAAAAATTACAGAAGGACATTGCGAGACTGGGAGACTGGGCGGCTAAATGGCAGATGACGTTTAATGTGAGCAAGTGCAAGGTGATGCATGTGGGAAAAAAGAACCCGAATTATAGCTACGTCATGCAAGGTTCCACGTTAGGAGTTACGGACGAAGAAAGGGATCTGGGTGTCGTCGTCGATAATACACTGAAACCTTCTGCTCAGTGTGCTGCTGCGGCTAGGAAAGTGAATAGAATGTTGGGTATTATTAGGAAAGGTATGGAAAACAGGTGTGAGGATGTTATAATGCTGTTGTATCGCTCCATGGTGCGACCGCACCTTGAGTATTGTGTTCAATTCTGGTCGCCGCATCTCAAGAAAGATATAGTAGAATTGGAAAAGGTGCAGCGAAGGGCGACTAAAATGATAGCGGGGATGGGACGACTTCCCTATGAAGAAAGACTGAGGAGGCTAGGGCTTTTCAGCTTGGAGAAGAGACGGCTGAGGGGAGACATGATAGAGGTATATAAAATAATGAGTGGAGTGGAACAGGTGGATGTGAAGCATCTGTTCACGCTTTCCAAAAATACTAGGACTAGGGGGCATGCGATGAAACTACAGTGTAGTAAATTTAAAACAAATCGAAGAAAATTTTTCTTCACCCAACGCATAATTAAACTCTGGAATTCGTTGACGGAGAACATGGTGAAGGCGGTTAGCTTAGCAGAACTTAAAAAGGGGTTAGACGGTTTCCTCAAGGACAAGTCCATAAACCACTACTAAATGGACTTGGGAAAAATCCACAATTCCAGGAATAACATGTATAGAATGTTTGTACGTTTGGGAAGCTCGCCAGGTGCCCTTGGCCTGGATTGGCCGCTGTCGTGGACAGGATGCTGGGCTCGATGGACCCTTGGTCTTTTCCCAGTGTGGCATTACTTATGTACTTACGTATGGATGCATGGTGGGGAAGTGCCTCAGTTTTAAAGTGACAGTGCACTATGGCAGTGTCTGTGCCGGGCTCCATGGATGATGTCACCCACATGTGAGAACATTATGCCTGCTTGTTCTCAGAGAATGATGTCACTGCAAATCTGAGTTCTTTGCTTCCATTTGCAGGCAAGGTGACACAAACATATGTCTAGACTGATTTACCAGATAATGAAGAAACTATTTGCATTAATCAAGTTAACCAAGTAATGCAGCATGAAGAATGGTTGCAAGATTTCCCCTTGATGAACTGGCACACAAAGTTTGAACAATTTTCAGTTGAAAAATGAAGACTTAACATTATCGACATAAGGCTGCATAGTAGGCTTTGAAAAACAGTTCATACCAAAACGTTTAGAGCCCTATTTATTAACCTATGGTAAAATAGCATCTTTGAATGCTATTTTGCCTCAGGAAAATTTTATCCTATGATTCACTAACCCATGGTAAGTTTTCTTTGCATCGGCTGTAGCCAGGAACATCGTGCATGCCTGGTCACTACAATGCAATGACATTTAAAAAGGCAGGTGTTAAAAATATCGTCATTTCCCAATTCCTCTAAAAACAAATGAGGGTCCGTATCCGCTCATCTCCAATCTGTTTTGAAACAAAACACCCTAACCCCGGTTCCTTTTGAAACAGAAGCAGCTCCTTCTCCTTGTACTTCTTTGCACCTACTGGGCTATCCCAGTCACTTCTGCTCCAGTTGCTCCATCTTGGAAAAACGGCTCCAGCAGGCCACTAGCACTAGTCTTATGGTTCTACTGTTAGGAATCACGCTGCCTTAGGATACTGCATGATAATCACTCGGGGCCTACTACTACCATTTTTCAAGAGGTACTGAATGTTCCTCATTTGACATTTATTTCTATTTTTCCTTGAAAATATCTTATGACTTGCAATTATGCATATGATTAAAAACCTACTGCTGTAATGTCTCATTTGTTACCTTCTGCTGTCAGTTCTCTCTTCCACATAATCCCCCACTTGATGCCAAGCTCCTTGCCATACTCCTCTCCATACCAGACGAGGAGCTCACAGTGTGGAAAGATCAGTTTGCAGGATCTGTAGTAGATTTTCCCATGATACTGAAAGGCCACTAGATTTTGTTCTTCCTCGTTTCTAGCACAATTCACAAATCTGCAATATATATATATATATATATAAGCATTAAACTACAAATACTCAACCATAAATTAATTTATTTTTATTTCTCTCTATGCTGTTGAACATATTTTCCCAACATATATGTAGCTTCCACGTCAAGGAGGCAAGATTTAACTTGCTATTGCATTTTGAAACAGTGTATATTTTCTGTGTAAAACTCTATGGTAGTTTTTTTTTTTTAAAATAAAAGGCTTATTTGTGATTTGCACTCTCGAGCACAGCAGGCCAAGTATTCTCACAAATGGATGTTTACTTCCATTGCTTTCAATGGAAAGCAATGGAAGTAAAACCCGGTTGGCTCAATCCGCCCTCCTTTTTCTGGAGCCATATGGTAATCCTAGATGATGTCATCTGATGGAGCTTGATACAGATGCTGACTAGCAACATTAACTTAGAACTTTCTAGCAGTGTCCCACTGTGCATGCGCTGGTACCTTTCTGCCCAATGTGTGAGTGCGGGTTTCTCAGTCATATAAAATATATAAAGAATACAAAAAGGCTCTGAAAGGTGCATGAGCTATTCAAGCAGTTTTTGTGTAGGGCAAGTGAGGGGCTCTAAGACAATGGTCTCACAACAGACAGCAAACCTTCTCCACTTAAAATGAATAACACATCCTAGTAGAATCTTTTCTAGAAGCCAGCAAAGATGTGAGAGACATCCTTCAGCAAATCTAAGGATTCATATTCTATGCTCTCAATATCCAAGCTGTGAGGGCCAGGAATTGGAGGTTGGGATGCATAAGGGATTCTTTGGATTATTTTCCAACCTTCATCATAAAGAACAATCTCCATGAATCTTTGGAGGACAACTCCAGAAGAAGAGGAAACTAGATCTGCCTTGACCAGTAAGGAGCAATTAGGATCATAGTTCCCTGGTATTGCCTGAGTTTCAGTAAATTTTTTTCTATGAGAGGTATTGGAGAATACGCATATAGAAGACCCTCGCCTCAATATAGGGGAAAGACATCTGATGCTAGACTGCTGTATGATCTATGCCTAGAACAGAACTGGGAGACCTTGTTGTTGAGATGAGTGGCAAAAATATCCACCAAGGGGGTTCTGTGTGATCTGAGCCTGGAACAGACTAGGGGACCTTGTTGTTGAGATGAGTGGCAAAAATATCCACTCATGGACGATCATGTGGGCTACACCCATGTTGAGAAACCATTCATGATATTGCAAAATCCTGCTCAGTGTGTCCACCAGGCAGTTGTCCTTTCCTGGTTGGTATGTGGCTCAGAGGTCCATCCAGTGAAGGAGGGCCCATTGCCACTACTTCTTGGACAAGGGGTAAGATCCTGTACCTCCCTGCTTGTTTACATAGAACATTGCAACCTGGTTGTCCGTTTGAATGAGAATAATTTGGTTTTGTAGCTGATCTCCGAAAGCCTTTAGAGCATTCCAAATGGCCCCCAGCTCGAAGGAGTTGATATGGAGGTCTGTTTCTTGAGCAGACCATGTCCCCTGGGTGTGATGCTCATCATCATGAGCTCCCCATCCCTGGTTGGATGCATCTGTTATTAGTACCATTTAAGGAGGTGGAATTTGGAATGGTAGTGCACTAGAGAAGGGCATGAGTCAACTCTGGAGCAACCTGGATGACATCCACTAGATTCCCAGCCACCTGAGACCACTGGGAAGACAGGGTCCATTGGTCCTCTCTCAAATGCAGACGTGCCATGGGAGTGACATTTGCTATGATGTCACCTGTCATCAAAGTCTCCGCTCTCATTTGTGGAAGCAAAGTCCAAGCCTGCAATGTGTCTAGAAGGGTTCCTATGTACTCTAATTGCCAGACTGGGAGAAGGTGAGACTTGGGGCAGTTTATGACAAGCTTCAAACAAAAAAAAAAAAAAAAAGAAACTGTGATTCAACTATCCAATCAAGCAAAAGAAAAACATTGAAAATGGACCAAAAAAAAAAAACTGAAAATGGACCAAAAAATGTCATAACATAAATACAATTATTACTCAGTAAACTTCATGCAATACCATAATGAACTCTTCTTTATCATGTATGTATGCACATGGTATCTATATATACCATGATCTGTTCCATATATGTTATGTTCCATGTATGTATGCACCTGAACGCAATACCATTTGTAATTCTGTTAACTGGAAATGGCAACCACCAGTACGTCAAATGTAAGCCACATTGAGCCTGCAAATTGGTGGGAAAATGTGCGATACAAATGCTACAAATAAATAAAGTTTAAACTTAAAACAGTGGGAGGAAAAGCCTCAGACCCCAGGCTGGAACTGCTTTTGTTTTCCAGAACCTGAAATGCTTCAAAAATATTCAAATCTCCCCTAAATAAAGGGTACCTTCTCCTTAAAAAATATTTTAAATATGTTCTGAAGACAAATTGCAAAAGGATATGAAAGATATGCATGAAAGACTACAGAACTCAATCAAACAACTCAAACCATGTTGGGTCCCACCGACGATGGCCAGCATTTTGCCTAAACAAAAGGCTGCTTCAGGGACTGTCGATCTGTTGAACTGGCTCACAGCTCACATACTCCTGCTTACTGTGAGCCAATTCAACAAATCGATGGTCCCTAATACCCTGAAGCAGCCTTTTGTTTAGGCGAAACGCTGGCATTCATCCCAGACGAGTCTAATGCCTGAGCCTCTCGTTTGAGGGCAAATTCAACCACAAGAGAGTGGTGTGGTAATTGAGCCTTCTCGAATCTGGGAGTCTTTTAGATATGATACTGGGTATCCAACTTCTTAGGTGCAACCTGCACTGAGAGATTCCAGTTCTTCATCAATGCATCCTTAAGGATAGGGTGAAATGATACTGTGACCTCTTCCTTGGGAGGAGATTCATAGTCCAGGACAGTTAACATTTCTGCCCTGGGCTCTTCCTTCATCTCCAACTTAAATGGGATGGCAGAAAAGTCATCTCCCGGACAAAACTGGTGAAAGAGAGACCAAGCTGGAGATTTACATCTCTCGAGGTGGGGAGGGATTAGAAGGTGTTCCATAAGACTCCTCTTCTGCAAAGTAATGTGGATCCTCCTCTGAATCCCATGAGCGGTCCCATTCAGACTCTTAAGCATACTCAGACCAGGCTGAGTGAGTCTGTCCCTGCCTCGGCTCAGTAGAACCAGGTCCATGCTCCATAGAGCGCCGAGGTAGAGTCCTACCCTCAGACTCTGGGGAAGCTTCCTCCCCCAATGTCAACAGCAGTACTGTATGTGTCGATGTCCACACTCTTCAAGGTGCAGGTGTCAGATCTCTGCACAGGCATCAATGGAACCTCAGGGAGAGGCTGGGGCTGATCTGCTGGTGGTGCAATCACCCTTGAACGGTTTACACCTGCAGCATCTGCGCCAGCTCTTCCCTCAGCATGGCCCACAATCACTGATCAAAGGTGGGCATTGTTAAAGGCAGCGGAGCAGGGAGAGAAGAAGCCTAAGCAGGTGTTGGTGTACAACCGGTAGTGGGGACCTGGCTGCCTGGAAACTTGCACACGGGCACCTCTTCTAAAGAGGGTGAGTGCTCCTCCCAGTGCTGGCGCTTCTCTGGCACTCCCAGCACTGTGCATTGATGAGGACCGATGCTTGTGCTTCTTCAGCTTTCCCCAGTACTTAGCATCATGGTCCTTCGGTGCGGACGAGGACGTCAGACCCACATGTACCCTCGGTGTCGGTTCAGTGCTGATTGGTCCTGAGGCCTGTTTTCAGCACCCGATGTTGAGAGAAGTGGAGATGTTCTCGATGCTGGTGCACTCCCAGTGGATGCAGAAGTCTTGGCGGCCATCGAAGTTGATGCTTCTGGTGCCAATGTCGATGTATCAGTCTTTGAGGAGCCAAAAGGTTTCTCCTGTTGAACCTGCCATGTTCTGTGTCCTCAACTGTATTTTTAAACAGAGAGGAGTTAGGCTGATGGTCAGGTCCAAGGCACATGATGCACCAAGAGTGTGGGTCTGTCACAGAAATCACCCGATTACTTTGGGTGCACATTTTGAAGGCACTGGGATTTTGAGAAAAGAATTGCAGGCAAATTAAACTCCTCAATTTTGAACTGGGAAAAAGGGGCAGGGTTCAAACTGAGGTTGGTGCTCTGGCCTAAAGAGGGCCTAGCCACCTGCGAAAAAGAGAAAACTTTAAGAGCCAAAATAAAATGAAGGAAAAAAAATAATGGACAAAAATAACCACATGGGAAAGGCACTGCCAAAACAAGTGAAGTGCGCACTGAAAAAAGGAGAACATAAAGATGCATCCTCCCTGCTCCGCGGAAATATGAAGACTGAGGGCAGGAAGGCATTAGTGCATGTGTGGTGGGATGCTGCTAGAAAGTTCTAAGTTAATGTTGCTGGTCAGCGTCCACACTGGGCTCTGTTGGATGATGTCATCCATCTGTGAGAATACAACGGCCTGCTTAGCTTCAGAGAAACATAAAATCCAATATTTGGAAGACCACACGCAAGTGTAAATCCACTGTTATGTAGAACTTTAAAGGGGTGTAGTTTGGGTGGGAATAAATCTACATGTGCAGTCCCTTTTTCACAAAGGTAATACACATGTATGTGGGAAAATTCACACATTGGGATCTACACCTGCTCCCTTTGCTCGTAGAATAGTGGCGCAACCAGACGACTAATTTTGGGTGGGCCTGAGCCCAAAGTGGGTGAGTTTGAAGTTCTTACTGCCCCTGCCCTCCCCCCCGTCCCCAAACGCCAAATATAAATGCCTGAGCTGGTGGTGATCCCCAAGATCCACCAGCTGAAGACCTCCAACGGCAGCCAAAACATTTTTGAACCTCGGCAGCCAGTGGCAGTATGCACGAGCCATTGTTGGCCGTGCTCCCCATGCATGTTCAAATTTTTGCACATGCATAAAAACTGAGCTTAATGGGGGGGGGGGGGGGGGGGGGGGCAGCAGGGTTGCTTCAGCTATGATTTCTTGTGGACACTGTGCCAGTTGGTAAAGCTGGAAAGCATTTTGGTTGCTGTTGGAGATCTTCAGCTGGTGGGGCTTGGGGAATGCCACAGTAAGGGTGTTTCAATTTTGGGTGAGCCCCAGCTCACTTAGGCTTACCTGTGGCTAAAGAAGTTTTTTTTTTGTTTTTTTTAAGTACTAAATTTGGCCAGTCCTTTATAGGATGAATTAAGGAAGGTATCTTCCTTAATCTCTCAGGGTTGATATTCATAGCAATAAGTTGGCAGGAGAGGCTCCTACCTTCTCAAACTATGCTCAGTAGGCCAGTCGCTGAAATTCAGCGGCACTTAGGGGCCCTTTTACAAAACCACAGTAAGGCTAATGCATGGGTAATGCACGCCAAATCAGCACTACTGCCAGGGTAGCACGCCTGCCCACCCAGTGGTAATTTCGAAGCTGGCATGCGCTCATTCCTGTGGTACAAAATAATTTTCTATTTTCTACCATGGGGAGCGTTCATGGTTACTGCGTGGGTAGCATGTGATCCATTACTGCTAGGTCAAGTGGTGGTAAGGGCTCAGGCCGTAAATAGGCGAGTGCTAGTTTTAATTTTAGTGCACGCCCATTTTCTGGCCCATTAAAAAGAAAAACCTTTTTCCCAGCCATGGTAAAAAATGGCCCAGCTAGCGCCCAAAACACGTGCCCATGCTACCGCAGGCCACTTTTTACCACAGCTTAGTAAAAGGACTCCAGCAACACTGCCACTTATTGGTACTACAGACCATCTCTCTAATCCAGGAAGGAGCAGGGCGTTCCTGAAGCAGAGTTGGGGAGGAGCCAGGATGATGGCAATATTTGGTGTCGGTGCCCACTTAGGTAAATGGGAAGATAGAACCACACAAAAGGCAGTCCTAATTATGCTTGATTAGCCATGTGGGTGCCAACATGAATACTTGCTGGTACCCACATAGCTTTCAAGTATTGGGTTGTCACTGCCTTCCTCCCAGTTCCCCCAGATGACCCAACCCCCATCTTGGGACTGTCTCTAAGAAGTAGTAAGCCCCTCCGGGCCTACCTTAACTTTGTTGGTGATCCAGTGGCTAAGCATGGCAGGAACAAATCTCACTTCATCCTGCCCCTGGTGGCTCTTAAAGAGTGGCAGCCGTGATTTCTAAGTGGTAGTCTTGCATTATTATTCTAAGGCCCGGGGGGACTTAGTGGAACTTGGAGGGAGGAAGTCTGGGGGGCTGCCTTCTGTTGTTGTGAGAGCAGCTGGGAGGAAGTCAAATATGTTGAGGGAGGGGGAAAATCTTTACATGGATCCTAGCTGATATTCAGTAGGGACCTGCATAACTCCTTGTGGCCAGCACATGTCCAGTGAGAGACAGATATTCAATGCTGGTGCCCAAACATGCTGACCACCACTGGCTGAATATTGACCAACCATTGTTTGTTTATTTCCCCCTCCAAATTAAAAATAAATGACAATTGTAGCTTTTGTGGTTAATGAGTAGTATTCACATGTGCATTTCTACAAATTAGTTAACATTAACTTAGGAACACAGTTTAGCGGTTCCAACCTAGTGAAATGTCTTCCAGGATATTCAGCTACAAGATGTACAGACCAAATACTGAAAGTGATCCGAGAAGAGAGTGAGGCTTCGTATGCTGATGTTGTAATTCACCTGGGGACAAATGACCTGGCCAACAATAGCAAGTTTACAGCACAGAGAGCATTCCAGAAACTTGGGGAGGGACTGAAATCTTTGGTTTGGACTGTGGCTTTTTCTGAATTCCTACGTGGGGGAGGGGAGAAGAAAGACTAAGCAAAACAGAGGAATTCAATAAGTGGTTTGAGTCTTGGTGTAAAGAAGAAGGTTTTAGATACATAGGAGCGTGGGGTAATACATGGAAAAATAACAGGCTGTACTGTAATGATGGGCTACATCTTTCTGTGATGGGAAAAAGGATCCTTGGGGAGACATTCAGACAATATGTTTATAGACATTTAAACTAGAGGGTGGGGGTGACAAAAGGAAATGAGGGATTTCGGAAAGTCACCCCCAGAATAAACATGATGGCAGAGGGAAAGGTCATGTAAATATAGTAAACCACCTAAACTCACTAAGCACATGGAAAGCTATGTGCACAAATGCTCATAGTCTAAGTAAAAAGGTTCAAGACTTGCAAGCCCTGATGTTTGAAGAAAAATTGAATACTACTACTACTACTATTTAGCATTTCTATAGCGCTACAAGGAGTACGCAGCGCTGCACAAACATAGAAGGAAGACAGTCCCTGCTCAAAGAGCTTACAATCTAATAGACAAAAAAAAAAATAAAGTAAGCAAATCAAATCAATTAATGTGAACGGGAAGGAAGAGAGGAGGGTAGGTGGAGGCGAGTGGTTATGAGTCAAAAACAATGTTAAAGAGGTGGGCTTTCAGTCTAGATTTAAGGGTGGCCAAGGATGGCGCAAGAGGTAGGGGCTCAGGAAGTTTATTCCAGGCGTAGGGTGCAGCAAGACAGAAGGCGCGAAGTCTGGAGTTGGCAGTAGTGGAGAAGGGAACAGATAAGAAGGATTTATCCATGGAGTGGAGTGCACGGGAAGGGGAGTAGGGAAGGACGAGTGTGGAGAGATACTGGGGAGCAGCAGAGTGAGTACATTTATAGGTTAGTAGAAGAAGTTTGAACAGGATGCGAAAACGGATAGGGAGCCAGTGAAGGGTCTTGAGGAGAGGGGTAGTATGAGTAAAGCGACCCTGGTGGAAGACGAGATGGGCAGCAGAGTTTTGAACCGACTGGAGAGGGGAGAGGTGACTAAGTGGGAGGCCAGCAAGAAGCAGATTGCAGTAGTCTAAACGAGAGGTGACAAGGGTGTGGATGAGGGTTTTGGTAGAATGCTCGGAAAGAAAGGGGCGGATTGTACGAATGTTGTAAAGAAAGAAACGACAGGTCTTGGCAATCTGCTGGATATGAGCAGAGAAGGAGAGAGAAGAGTCAAAGATGACCCCAAGGTTTCGAGCTGAGGAGACAGGGAGAATGAGAGAGCCATCAACAGAAATAGAAAACGGGGGGAATATTGTTGTTATTACGGAGACGTGGTTCAATGATTCCCATGAATGGGATGTGACCATACCGGGCTATAATCTTTTTAGGAAGGATAGAGAAGGCGAAAGAGGTGGAGAAGTGGCTCTGTATATGAGAGACAATATCAGAGTGGCTGAAATGCGGGGAACCTGGGGAAAGGAAGAAGATTTATGGATCGTCCTGGAAAGAGAATATGGAACCTGTATCCACACGGGGGTTATCTACAGACCTCCTGCGCAAACGGAGAAGTTAGACAAGGATCTGATAGAAGATATTCAAAAGACTGGTATGAAAGGGGAGGTGCTACTGTTGGGAGATTTCAATTTGTCTGACGTGGATTGGAACGTCCCATCTGCGGAATTGGAAAGAAATAGGGAGATTGTGGATGCCTGTCAAAGTGCCTTGCTCAGACAAATGGTGACGGAACACATGAGGGAAGGGTTGATGCTGGATCTAGTGCTCACAAATGGGGGTAGTGTTTCTAATATCCATGTGGGAGCCCACCTATGTAATAGTGATCATCACACCATATGGTTTGATGTAAGGGCAAAGGCAGAGTGCGGACACACAAAACTCAAAAGTACTGGATTTCAGACGTACTGATTTTGATAAAATGGGGGAATACCTGAAGAAGGAGATGTTGGTATGGGAAGGCGTAGGAGATGTGGAAAAACAGTGGTCCAAGCTAAAGGCTGCTCTAAATATGGCAACTGATCTTTTTGTGAGGAAAGTAAACAAAAACAAGAGAAGCAGGAAGCCTATACTGTATGGTTCTCCATACACGTAGCTGAAAAAATAAGAGAAAAAGAGGCTTTCTTCAAGAAATACAAAAGACCACGACGAGAGGATCACAGAAAAGATTATTGGATTAAACTCAATGAAGCGAAGAGGGAAATACGGCTAGTGAAAGAGCGAGCGGAAGAAAAAAATGTCCAAAGATGTAAAGAGGTGACAAGACCTTTTTCAGATATAGAAATGCTAAATAGTAGTAGTAGTAGTAGTAGTAAGGAGAAGAGATAGGAATGGAATTGCGAGACTGAAAGATAATGAGAATGGCTATGTGGAGAGTGATGAAGATAAAGCGAACGTGCTAAACAAGTGTTCCAGGAGGACAATCCTGGAGAAGGACAGAGGTTGACTGCCGAGGGAACGTCTCGGAATAGAATGGATACTGCGCCGTTTACGGAAGAAAGAGTTTATAAACAGCTGGAGAATCTGAAGGTGGACAAAGCTATGGGGCCGGATGGGATACATCCCAGGATACTGAAGGAGCTCAGAGAGGTTCTGGCGGGACCTCTTAAAGATTTATTTAATAGATCTTTAGAAACGGGAGAGGTTCTGCGGGATTGGAGATGAGAGGATGTGATCCCTCTTCACAAAAGTGGAGACAGGGAAGAAGTGAGAAACTACAGACTGGTAAGTCTCACATCGGTGGTAGGAAAAATAATGGAGTCGTTGCTGAAAGAAAGGATAGTTAACTTTCTAGAAGCCGAAGGGTTACAGGACCTGAGGCAACATGGCTTTACCAAAAGAAAATCCTGCCAAATGAATCTTATTGACTTCTTTGACTGGGTGACCACAGAACTGAAGGACGTGCGTTAGATGTAATCTACTTGGACTTCAGCAAAGCCTTTGATACGGTCCCCCACAGAAGACTCGTGAATAAGCTGAAAGGGTTGAACTTAGGACTGAGTGGTGAACTGGATAAGAAACTGGTTGACTGACAGGTGGCAGAGGGTGGTGGTAAATGGAATGTGCTCGGAGGAAAGGAAGGTGAGCAGTGGAGTTCCTCAGGGGTCGGTGCTAGGGCCTATTCTGTTTAATATATTTGTGGGAGATATTGCTGAAGGGTTGGAAGGAAAGGTGTGCCTTTTTGCAGATGACACGACAATACCCAATAGAGTGGATACCCTGGAGGGAGTAGAAATGATGAGAAGGGATCTCCGAACCTTAGAAGAATGGTTGAGGGTCTGGCAGTTAAAATTGAATCTTAATCCTAATAGGGGATATATATATATAATAGGAGGTACCTAAAACATCAACAACAAACAGTACTCCTGTTCTATATAAATTACAAAATCTTTATTAGTGAAAAAAAAAACAGTAACATTAAAAGAATTACCAAATAATATCCCTGCAACTCACTCACACTGCCATCCACACCAAACTTATACCCGGATCACATATGTAAATCCCACAGAGAACATCAAACATAAACCCTAAATTGCAGTTTCTTCAGTCTCTGTGTATCATCAGAGCACAATCTCAATAAAGATCAGTCAGTGAGCCCTAAAAAAACAAGGGCCCACAAACCCCAGTTCTTAATAATTGTAGCAGATATTGAACATTGCTGATCTTTGTATCCAACAAGTTCTCAAGTGAAAAAAGAAAAAAACTCCACTGCAAAATAAAGCCACTGTTCTTATCCCTGTGATAAAAAAACCACAGAGAATTGCAAAATCACACAAATCTTCTGCGATCCTCCTGCACACAGTCAAACCTTTAAATTAAAGGCAGCCAAAGAATGCTTCAGGTAAGTGGGAGGCTTCCAGGGATAAGTGTGTTTAATTTATTTGATGTAGTACATGGCAACCTGATTGTCCGTTTGAATTTGAATAATTTGATTGGACAGCCGATCTCAGAAAGCCTTTAGAGCGTTCCAGACCGCTCGCAACTCCAGGAGATTGATCTGAAGACCTTTTTCCTGAAGGGACCAAACTCCTTGAGTGTTAAGCCCATCTACATGAGCTCCCCACCCCAGGAGGGATACATCTGTTGTCAACACTTTTTGAGGGTGAGGAATTTGAAAAGGACGTCCCAAGGTCAAATTGGATCGAATTGTCCACCACTGAAGGGAATTGTGAAATTCGGTGGACAGTTGGATTACATCCTCTAGATTCCCGGCAGCCTGATACCACTGGGAAGCTAGGGTCCATTAAGCAGATCTCATATGAAGATGGGCCATGGGTGTCACATGGACTGTGGAGGCCATATGGCCTAGAAGTCTCAACATCTGCCGAGCTGTGATCCGCTGAGACGCTCTGGCCATGGAAACTAGAGACAGAAGATAGAAAGATATAGTGGAATTGGAAAAGGTGCAGCAAAGGGCGACTAAAATGATAGCGGGGATGGGACAACTTCCCTATGAAGAAAGACTAAGGAGGCTAGGGCTTTTCAGCTTGGAGAAGAGATGGCTGAGGGGAGACATGATAGAGGTATATAAAATAATGAGTGGAGTGGAACAGGTGGATGTGAAGCGTCTGTTCACGCTTTCCAAAAATACTAGGACTAGGGGGCATGCGATGAAACTACAGTGTAGTAAATTTAAAACAAATAGGAGAAAATGTTTCTTCACCCAACGCGTAATTAAACTCTGGAATTCGTTGCCGGAGAACGTGGTGGAGGCGGTTAGCTTGGCAGAGTTTAAAAAGGGGTTAGACGGTTTCCTAAAGGACAAGTCCATAAACCGCTACTAAATGGACTTGGGAAAATTCCATAATTCTAGGAATAACATGTATAGAATGTTTGTACGTTTGGGAAGCTTGCCAGGTGCCCTTGCCCTGGATTGGCCACTGTCGTGGACAGGATGCTGGGCTCGATGGACCCTTGGTCTTTTCCCAGTGTGGCATTACTTATGTACTTATGTCTGCTCTTGTCTCGGGGAGATAGGCGATACGTCTGTGAATCCAGCAGAGCTCCAATAAATTCCAGTCTTTGGACAGGGAGAAGATGGGACTTGGGGTAATTTATAACAAACCCGAGTAGCTCCAGCAGTTGAACAGTCATCTGCATGGACTGTAGAGCTCCTGCCTCCGAGGTGTTCTTCACCAGCCAATCGTCAAGATTAGGGAACACATGCACTCTCAGTCTGCGTAGCAACGCTGCAACTACTGCCAGGCACAGCACACAATACTGGAAGTGCTGTGCTCCCAGACGGAATCGAATATACCTTCTGTGAGCTGGAAGTATCGGGATGTGAGTATAAGCATCTAAGTCCAGAGAGCATAGCCAATCGTTTTCCTGAATCATGGGAACAAGGGTGCCCAGGGAAACCATCCTGAACTTTTCTCGGACCAGGAATTTGTTCAGGGCTCTTAGGTGTAGGATGGGACGCATCCCTCATTTTCTTTTGCACAAGGAAGTACCTGGAATAGAATCCCAGCCCTTCTTGCCCTGGTGGAATGGGCTCGACCGCATTGGTGCTGAGAAGGGCGGAGATTTCCTCTGCAAGTACCTGCATGTGCTGGAAGCTGAAGGACTGAGCTTCCAGTGGGCAATTTGGAGGTCTGGAGATCAAATTGAGGAAGTATCCGAACCGGACTATTTGGAGAACCCACCAGTCGGAGGTTATGAGAGGCCACCTTTGGTGAAAAAATTTTAACCTACTACTACTACTATTTAGCATTTCTATAGCGCTACAAGGCACAGACACTTTTTATAGCAGCTATGCTCATCTGGAGCCAGTCAAAAGCCCGTCCCTTGCTTTTGCTGGGGAGCTGCAGGGGCCTGTTTGGGCGCACGCTGTTGACGAGAACGAGCGTGCTGGGGCTGAGCCTGAGAAGGCTGTCGGGAAGGAGGATTGTACCTACGCTTATTGTAGGCATAGGGAGCACCCCTCCTTCCCCGGAAAAATCGTCTACCTGATGAGGTAGAAGCTGAAGGCGCCCGGCGGGAGAGATTGTCCATAGCGGTTTCCTGCTGGTGGAGCTGATCGACCACCTGCTCGACTTTCTCACCAAAAATATTATCCCCCCCGGCAAGGGACATCCGCAATCCGCTCCTGACTCTATTGTCCAGGTCAGAGGCACGCAGCCATAAGAGTCTGCGCATCACTATACCTTGAGCAGTTCTGGATGCAACATCAAAAGACTCATAAGCTCCCCTGGACAGGAATTTACGACATGCCTTCAGCTGCCTGACCACCTCCTGAAAAGGCTTGGCCTACCCCGGAGGGAGCTTGTCGACCAAGTCCGCCAGTTGCTTCACATTGTTCTGAATGTGGATGCTCATGTAGAGCTGGTATGACTGAATCTTGGACACGAGCATAGAGGACTGATAGGCCTTTCTCCCAAAAGAGTCCAGGGTTCTAGATTCCCGTCCCAGGGGCGCCGAGGCAAAATCTCTAGAACTCCTGGCTCTGTTGAGAGCGGAATCCACAACCATAGAGTCGTAAGGTAACTGCAACTTCATCAACTCAGGTTCTCCGTGAATCCGATATTGGGACTCAGCTCTTTTGGGAATGGTGGGATTACTTAATGGTTTCATCTAGTTCCTTAGAAGTGTCCCTTTGAGGAACATTGTGTAAGGAACAGTGGATGATTCCTTAGGTGGCAAAGGATAGTCAAGGACCTCGAGCATCTCAGTCCTGGGCTCATCCTCAGATACCACAGGGAAGGGAATAGCCACAGACATTTCCCGGACAAATGAAGAGAAAGAAAGACTTTCCGAGAGGAGAAAGCTTTCTTTCTGGCGAAGGAGTGGGATTAGAAGGAAGACCACAAGACTCCTCGGAAGAGAAATACCTGGGATCTTCTTCTTCATCCCACGAGGCATCCTCCTTGGTATCGGACAAGAGTTCTCTAACTGCAGTCCGAAACCCGGGCCCGTCCGACGCCGAGGAACCATGTCCTCGATGGCGTGGCCGAGAAATCGGACTCCCATGCAGGCGGTGATGAAGCTCCCTCCAGCAATGTCGACCTGGGTGGCAGCCGACGCTGATGCCGCAGGCGGTACCGGCGTCGGGGACCTCACCACAGGCCTTGAGCCAGCTGCCGCTTCCATCGACGGTACCGAGGGCGCAAGCACCCCTGGCACCGGAACAGGCTGACGCAGCAACCCCTCCAGCAGACCTGGAAGAATGGCTTGGATGCACTCGTCCAGAGTCGCTGTCGAACAAGGCTGCGGGGTCGGTGCAGGAATTGGGTCCAGAATCAGTTGAGGTCCAGGAGGCAGTACCGGGCTGCCCAAAGACCGACACCTCCTGGAGGGTGAGCAATCCTCCCGGCGTCGGCGCTTCACAGGTGCCGAATCCTTCGATGCCCCGGAGCTCCCAGTACCGTGCTTAGGAGACTGATGACGATGCTTCTTCGCCTTCGCCTCCTCGGAGTCAGGTCCGAGAGTGGTCGGTCCCGTGGGGCCTGCGCAACAGGAGCCTTTGAGGCATGTGGACATCTACTCGATAGCTCACTGCTCCCAGCGTGTGGTCTCCGGACAGCCATTACCTGCGCTCCCAAAGTCGATGTCATCTCCGGTGCCGATATCGATGCGTCGATGCCGAAGAACCGGACGAAGCTCCAAAACGTCGGTCCCGCTGAGCTTGTCTCGACAACTGTGTCCGCTTTTTTAAGCTAAGACACAACTTACGTGTGTCTGGGCAATGGTAAGGCCCAAGGCACAAGACACCACGCGTGGGGGTCGGTACCTGAGATCGTCTGGTTGCACCGAGTACACTTCTTGAAGCCGCTGGGAGTCCTCGATGACATGGACAGAAAAATAGCGGTGACGAGATCAAAATTCGCGATTGTGCCGACAAAAAGGAGAACCTGCATACGCGCAGCCTAAGAGGGCCGCAACAGAAGTGAAAACTTTGTTTTTGGTGTTTTTTTTTTAAACACAAGGGAGAAAAAGCAAAAGAAAAAGAACACGAAGAGGAAAACCTCTAGCGAAAACAGAAGGCTCTTTCTTTGGGCCGAACAGAGAGAGACCGACAAGCAGCCACTCTCCAACTGCGGAAAAGAAAAAAACTGAGTGGGGAGTCACGAGCGCTGCATGGAAGATGGCCGCAGCATGTGCGATGCGAGCACCCCGTATTCCAGAAGGCTCTGGCAAAGCTTTGCCTATTTTGTTGAGAAAATTGCCGCTTCTGGGCCGCCGTGGAGGCCGACCATCAGTGAGAATTCCCGATCTTTGATAGTATATTTTTTTCAGAGTGTGACAATTTCTTAGAGAAGATTCAAGGTGACAACTTGCCTTTAGTGTCTGAATGAGAAAGGATGGCTCCAGCCCCTATAGAAGATGTGTCAACGTTTATGAAGAAGGGCTTCTGCAGGTCAGGATGATGAAGTACCGGGGCAGTCATGAAGGCTTGTTTTAGGAGGTCAAAGGCTGATATCGCCGTCTCTGGCCAGTCCTGGGTGTTAGCTTATCTCCAGATTAAAGTGGTAAGAGTTGTGCTATAGATGAATAGTCCTGGATAAACTGGTGATATTATTTTGAAAAGCCCAGGAAACACTGTAAGGCTAGTTGCACCTGGGGATGAAGTCAGTCGTGGATGGAAGACAGCTTTGCTGGATCCATCTTCAGGCCCCGGTCAGATATAATGTACCCAAGAAAGGCAATTCATTCCGCCCAAAGATGCACCTCCAATTTGGTGTACAGGTGGTTCTCGCACAGGTGTTGAAAAACCTGTTATCTGCACACCCTCTGGTATGTTGACCTTTCAGTGTGGCTTTCTTTCCAGGAACAAACTCTTTTCTTTTTATCTGACATAATAATATCCATGCATCCTACTTAATGCTCTCTTGACCTGTTCCCATCAGTATGGTTAACTATCCCTGAGTTAAATCTATTACCCAGAATTCTTCAAGTCATTAACAGTAGTCTTACCACTGGAAGTGTGCCCAAAGAATGGAAGACGGCAATAGTACACCCTCTTTTAAATAAACCATCATTAGATCCGCAAATACCTGCTCATTACCATCCAGTATCTAATTTGTATTTCCTTTCCAAAGTTCTTGAAAAAATAGCATTCCTCAGCTATTCACTTTCAGTGAAAAAAACTCTTGCCCTCCATCCTAAACAATCAGGATTCAGACTGCATTACAGTACGGAGACTGTTCTCACAGCTATCTTAAATGAAATTTATTCACATCACGAAGAATAAAAAGCTGTCCATGCAATATCTCTCGATTTCTCAGAAGCGTTTGATCTGGTCAATCACAAATGACTGTTATCTCAATTGTCATTGTTAGGAATAGGTGGAATCATTTTAGCATGGTTCATATTGTTCCTCGCTAATTATTCATACAAGGTTGTCACACCTTTCTCTATCTCACCACAGCATCTTTGACTTGTGGAGTCCCACAAGGTTCAGTTTTGTCTCCTCTCCTGTTTATTTTTGCCATGTTGATCCAAACGACTGGAGTATCATTTCACTTTTATGCTGATGACATTCTCCTACTGTACCCCACTGATCCATATAATCCAGTCCTGGGGCCACTTCAAAACTGTCTAATGCAGATATCTAATTGGTTAACTGATCATGTTAGTTTTGAATAAAGAAAAAACTTTGCCATGTTGATTCCCTGGCAGTCTTACCATACCTACCACCCCTTTGAATCTATTTGTGACCTTATTCTCCCCTGTAGCATCCTTCCGTTATTTAGGCATCTTACTTGATCTTATTTTTTCAACTCAAATTTCTAATCTATGCAAGTTTCTAGCTTTTTTACTCTCCAGCTGCTCCATTCGATCTGCTGATTCTTTAATATAGATACATTCCATTCTCTTGTACTGTCACTATTAATAACAAAGCTTGATTATTGCAATATTGTTTACCTAGGATGCTCTCATACAAACATAAAAAGGTTACAATCCATACAAAACACGGCTATTAAACTTACTTGTGATATACGAAAGTTTGATCATGTTTCTTCTTTGCTTCAAAAATTTAATTGCTCCCAACGAACGAATGCATTCAAATTACTCACACATCTTCAAGGCACATAGAACCCGGTTACCCAGACTACCTTTCTGTCTTCACAATACCATGTCACTGCCACATCTCTGCTCCTTAATGATCAAACAACTGATGCACGAAAACATGCACGAAAGCACTCATTGCCATGCATTTTTCTTTGCGGGCCCTGTCTAATGGAATTTGCTTCCATTAAACATTAGGACTGAACTATCTTTAAAGGCCTTTAAAAAACTTTTGAAAGCATGGCTGTTTGACCAGATTTTTCAAAAATAAATAGTAGAGACTCCTGGTCTATCATCAGCACTGGCAAGTTTTTCCTTCTTTGCTCCCTTACTCCCTTCCCTGTCTTATACCTTTCTGTTCATTATATCCTTAACCTGTTGCTTTATTTTGCTAAGTGCCTGCTACTGTCTGAATGATACTACCTTTCCTGTCAATAGATTGTAGTTCTTTTCTTGAAGTTCTGTATTTTGTAAATTTTAGTGTTTGTAGACCACCGAGATCTGCTGGCCAGCTTGGGCGGTATAGAAGGTGTGAATAAACTATAAACTTGTTCCTGGTGTTCGCAAATTTCTTGGAGAAAATCAAATTGTCATCTAAATACACCAGGACACTGTTTTGTAACAGGTCCTGAAAGATGTTGTTTACAAAATTTTGGAAGACTGCTGGGGCATTAGGGATAATCAAACAACATAACTAAATATTTTGTAATGACCATTTCTAGTGTTAAGGCCATCATTTTCCTTTTGTCTCCCTCCCAGAAGATACGAATCAGGTTGTAGGCCTCCCAGTCAAGGCCCATGTAGGCGGTCGAACAACTCAGATATCAGAGGGAACGAGGTATTATTGTTGATCGTGATAGTATTGAATCCATAACAATTGATACAAGGATGTAGGGTACCATCTTTCTTCCTCACAAAGCAGAAGCCCACCCTAGCTGGAGAAGAGGATGGCCAAATGAACCCCCTGTAGGTTATCACGTTGTAGGTAGACATAGCCTGGGGGTTTCAGGAACGGAGAAACGGGTAAAGCCTTCCCCGAGGTGGCATCTTACCTGGCAGGAGTTCAAAATAGAACAGTCATACTCCCAGTGTGGGGGGAGTGTATCGACCTGTTTTTTGGAGAATACGTTGGCATAGGCCACATAAGCCTGCGATAGCCCCTCCAGAGTAACCATCTCAGTGATGGCTACGGGCATGACCACAGGCACTGGGTCAAGGCAGCGATGTTGACAAAGCTCACTCCAGCCTGTAAGCTCCCCATTTTCCCAGTCTATACCTGGATAGTGTTTCTGTAGCCAGTGTAGTCCCAAAATAGTAGGGTTTACTGACATCTGAAGGATGTATAGGACAATAGCCTCCCTGTGGGAGAACTCCAATTCTCAGGTGTAGGGGAACCATTTGGGCTATAATAAGTCCCTGAATATTTCCATACATCGAAGAGACCGGAATAGGCTTTGGGAGATCTTCAGTAGGATGCTATAGTGCCTGACAAGAGCCTCATCAATAAAATTCCCTCTTGCTCCAGAATCAGTGAAGGCCTCTGTGCTAGTTAATGCCTGGTCTAACTCTAGAGACATGGGAACTAAAATTGCATGCGGGGAATCTGAACAAGGGAACCTAATGCTGTTTCCCACTTATTAGGGCATTTGAGGGCATAGTGCCCTTTCTTCCCACAATACAGACACAAACTCAGCAACCGATGTCTGTTTCTCTAGTTCAGAAAGGGGTGAATGGTCCACTTGCATAGGCTCTCCTAAGTTGGAAGGGATGGAGTTCTTGGTAGCCAAATGCAGGGCATGCTGGAAGTTAGGTGCCAGATGAACCGTCCTGTGCGAGAACTGACATTCTCGAGCCCTGCTCTTGAATCGATATCCACCCGGGTTGCAAAAGCAGATAAGATCATCTAGAGACGAAGGTAGATCCCATCCATCCAGGTCATCTTTTATTTGGGGTGCCAACCCCTGCCAGAAACTGCCACTAGGCTGTCAATATTCCAATTTAGTTCGAAAGCTAAAGCACGAAACTGAATAGCATAATTTTCAAGGGTTAGTACCCCTGTCTTCATTTAAGGAGCTTGGAAGTCTGCGGAAGAGTTTTTTTCCGCTCTGAAATTGCTCACGGAAACTATCCAAGTTACTAAGCAATGGGTCGTGTGCTCCAAGAGTGCAGATGCCAAGTGAGGGTCTGGCCTGACAGCAGGGATATGATGTAGGCCACTCTACAGGTTTTAGGACTTCCATCATAGCGAGGAGGAGCCATGAGCTGGACACCCGATGCTGTGGCAGCTACTGTGACTAGACTAGTAGACGGTGGAGGAGGGGTAGAGGCCTGAGGTGTCGTCAATATTTGAAGGTGGTCTATGTGGGTAGTCAGATCTTGAACACAGCCAGAGAGTTGCTGAAGCTGAAGGGCCAATTGCTGAAGCAGCTGCAAGGGGAGGAGGGTGGGAATGTGAGACTGTCCTGTCTTCAGGGATCATCTGCTACAGGAGAGTAACTTTGCTTTCTTTGAGCACAAGCAGGACAGCATATACTTACATCTGGGAATCCCTAGCTACCAGGCTGTCTGAAACAAAAAGGGCAATAAACAGAACATGCCCGCAACTAGCAGGGCTAAGAACATGTTTGGAGTTTTCTTTTTTTTCTTGGGGGACAGCCTGGAAAATTCAATTCAATTAAATTCATGTATACCGTGTGAAGGATCCCTCCGCTCCTTTCAGGAAAACTCCAAGTTTTATATATGATACTCCACTGAGATACAATCCCCTGTAATCTTCCAGGTGTACCCTCTGACCTGAGGTACGTCAGCAACACTATTCCACGTCGGCAGCACTATTCCAGCTCAGCTCCCGAAATATCCATCAGGGAAATAATCCCAGCGGTTTCAAGAATGCAATCCCAAAAATAAACAGTTCAGAAAAAAACTCAGTAGTTTTAATAATGCAGTTCCAAAAGCAAAGCAGTTCAGGAACCTCCACTGCTTCAAAAATGCAGTTCATAAACACCCAGCTCTGAAATCCCCCTCCCTCCACAGTTTCAATAATGCAGTTCCACACCAACAGGGCATGAATCTCAGCAGTCACAATGATGCAATTCAAAATAAGTAATTCCAAAAGCAAAAAACGTTCCAAAAAAAACCCCCCAAGCAGTTCAAAGAAAACAAGCACTTCCAAACAGGCAGTTCAAACAAGCAGTTTAGAAATCCCACCTGCAGTTCAGAGGCAGAGAGCCTCCAGGGGTCCCCTCCCTTTTCTGGCCAGCTCTATCTCCTGGCTTCCTCCCACTTGACCCCGTCGCTTCCTGGCCCTCCACGATAGCCACTGCCTTCCCTTGTTTACCAAGATCCCGCACCAAGCGGTTACCTGCTGTCTGAACCTTTTACCTTTGGATCTTGCCAGAGCTGCAGTCTCCATCGGCTCCTCTTGTCTCACTTCCTCCTCCTTTTCTTCCCCCTTCAATTCCATGGGCTCCTCGCCCCACCCATTCTCCAGCTGATCCTCCTCCCCCTCCATTCCGGGCCTCCCGACCGTGTCTTGGGCTTCCCCTTTACCTGCCTTTCCCTTGGGCTCCACTGGGGGCTGCTGGGATAGGTAGTCTTTGATTCTGTTATAAGACCTCCTCAAAGGCTGCTGGGAATCGTAGTTTTTACCCTGCCTCCAGCCCTCTGGTGAAAGTGATCTATGTCTTCTCCTGACATGTGGAACTCCGTGAGCTAAGAATCTGGGTTGTCCCCTCCTCTGGGCCTTATCTTCTCCTCCGCCAGTACCACCCCTCTCTGGCCCCTTATCCCCTTCCTCACAACCGCTAATATTCCATTTCCAGGGTTCAGTGCGGTTTGCATTCTAGGTAAGACAAAAGCAGATATTGTTATTGTAAGGTATAATAAACATTATTTATTTATTTTCTTATTTATTGTGAACATTTATATCCCATATAATCCCACCAAGACAGGCTCTATGTGGCTTACAATGTTTAGGAAAAGTACAGCATAATAATACTAGTGCAAAGCGGGGCAGAAAGTGGATGAGGGGAAGAGAGGGAATCAACAAGGGAGAGGAAAGCGGGGATGCAGAAAATCAAGCGGTAGAGGAGTAAGATCAATCACACAGGTAGGTCTTTAGGGATTTCTTGAACATACTGTGATCGGTTGTCTCTTTTAACGCTGATGGTAGACCGTTCCAGAAACGGGGACACGTGAAGCAAAAAGAAGAGGCAAAGAGCAGCTTGTATCTTAAGTTCCTGCAGTTAGGAAAGTGGAGATGAAGATAGGTGTGGGACGACTTCACGGAATTTCTGGGCGGGAGGTCGATAAAGCTGAACATATAGGCTGGAGCGTCCCCCATAGACAATCTTGTGGGCAAGAGCGCAGACTTTGAATTCAATGCGTTCTTTGATCGGGAGCCAGTGGAGCTTCTCACGAAGGGGCTTTGCTCCCTCAAACCGCGATTTGCCAAATAGCAGTTTCGCTGCCGTGTTCTGCCCAGTCTGGAGTTTCTTAAGGGCGTGCTCTTTGCAGCCGGTTGTAAAATTCCATTGCAGTAGTTGAAGTGGCTCAAGACGAGGGGAATGGATTAGTGTCCTGAATAGGTCACTGCTTGATACGCTTAAGGGACCTATGGAAGGAAACATTTGCTTCGTAATAGACATGACTTGAAAGCTCAAGAGTCCAATAGGGATCCAGAATGACCTCAAGAGTTTCAAACTGGCTGCGACAGGAATGGTGATGTTTCTGTGCAGTAACCGCGCCCGGTATAGACTTCTTGAACTGGGAGGAGAGGATGAGGCACTGCGTTTTTTCCTGATTAAGCTTAAACTTAAATGTGTTAGCCAATTGACCATGATGGCGAGACTATTCTGAATTTCTGCGGAGATTTCGGCTAAGGAAGAATGAAATGGGATGTAGATGGTCACATCGTCAGCATAGATATAAGGATTTAGGCCATGGTTGTGAAGGGCCATTGCAAGAGGAGACAACATGATGTTGAACAGGGTAGGTGAAAGGGGAGAGCCTTGAGGAACTCCATAGCGAGAACTCCAAGATGGCGAAATAGAGGACTGGACTTTGACCCGATAAGATCGGCATGACAGAAATTCTCTAAACCAATCCAAGACAGGACCTCCAACACCACTTTCAGCTAGTAACATAAGGAAGAGACTGTGGTCAACCATGTTGAACGCGCTTGACATATCAAAATTGAAGAAGCAAGATGTTCTTTCTGAAAGACAGTTCCTTTCTAAAGTTGGACAGGAGGGTAACCAGTACTGTCTCGGTGCTGTGGTGGCGGTTGGAATCCAGATTGGAGGCATGAAGAATCGAGAATTTGTCCAAATAATCAGAGAGCTGTGAATTCACCAAGCTTTCTATAGTCTTAACAAGCAATGGGATTGTAGCAACAGGGTGGTAGTTACTAATAATACTAGGTTCACACAAAAGTTCCATAGAAACCTATGGAACTGGTTGGATCCAAGATGGCGATTGAAAGGATGTGAGTGTCGGAGCTCCTGAGCACCCAGGAGGAAAAAACGCCAGAGTCCCGATTGAACATCATGGGAAAACGGAAAGGGAAAGCAAAAGCTCTTACCTCCCCGAGCCAAGCTGTAAATCCTGCTGTGCGTCAAACCGTCCTCGAGTCCTTCTGAGTGCGGACACTCGGAGAGCGGTTACCTGCGACTACTGGATCCGCTTCCGTGGAAGTGGATCATAGCATTGAGGGGGTCTCGCTTAGTCCTCCCTCTCATACAGCCCCCCCCCCCCGTGTCCAGGAGCTGATTCGGTTCTGACGGAGGGACAGAAGACCTGAGCGATTGGTGGTATACAGCCCCTGTCAGCTGTCCTGGGAGGGCCCGTTGGAGCCTCAACACTGACCAAACTAACAACGGAGGAAATGGCTACCTCGTCTTTGGATCGAGCTATCACCCCTGAAGGAAACCGAGGAACTGCAAGACCGGCTGTAGTAATGCTAGAAGTGCTCTGGGATGTCATTCAAGGTATCCATACTTCTTTATAAATTACTACAAACTCTCTTAAGGGGGAAATTACTGAATTAAAAACAAAATATCAAGAAACTGCTCGGAAAGTCCAGGAAAACACAGAAAAGGTAACTATTCTGGAAGGAGAGATTGCTAAATTTCAGTGTTACAGCCATACTAATCAAGGAGAGGGAGATTCATACTCGTAAATTATTATTTCTTGAAAATCAAAGTCACAGGAATAATTTGAGGTTCATAAATTTTCCAAAATCGCCGCTAATTCCAGCAGTGGACATGTTGAGAAAATACTCTGCAGAAGTACTGGGAATACCAGCAGTAGGGTTCCCACCTATTGCTAGAGCCCAGTACATAACTGGAATAAAGAAAATAAATGGACAACCTCAAAATTTACCGGACCTAAATTTGACTGAATTCCTAGAAAGCTCCTTGGAGATTGTGTCTGAAAGGACTACATTATTAGTTACTTTCGCTCTAGAAATGGATAGGAATAACATTTTCCGGAGTTATTTCCGTTATGCAAGTGCAGTTTTTATGGGCTCAAGGATTCAAGTTTTCCCTGATTTGGCAAGGGATACTCAGAAGAAAAGAAGAGAATTCTTGTCTTATAAGACAAGAGTTCTTAACTTGGGAGCTGTTTTCCAGTTAAAATTTCCTTGCAGATGCTTGGTATCCCTAAATGCAAATAATTATATTTTCTTTGATCTCTTAAATCTGCTACAGTTTATTCAATCACAAGAAAATGTGGAAAAGCCTTTAGTTGTTTCCCAGTGAGAAAGTGTTATATGTAGGCTAGCAGGAGTAAGTTTGCTCTTCAAATTTCAATGATATAGATTTTTTTTTCTTTTTACGTACCGTGTTTCCCTGAAAATAAGACCTAGTATAGGTCTTGCTGCAATTGTAAAATATAAGGCCTCCCCCAAAAGTAAGACCTAACAAAGTTTTTTTTCTTTTAAAGCAGGGCTGCCGAGAGCCGGACAAGGTCACCCCCCCCCACCCGAGGTTGCCGGCCCCCTCCACACGCCCTCCGTCGCTCCCGGAAGTTGGAACTAACCTTATACGCCTCCTTTAACCAAGTTCACACTCGCAGCATCAGGGCAGGCCACTCCTTCCTTCCGTGTCCTGCCCTCGCCCAACGTAACGTCTGCGAAGGCAGGGCACGGAAGGAAGGAGAGGTCTGCCCTGCTGCTGCTTGCTGCGAGTGCGAACTTGGTGAAAGGAGGCGTTTAAGGTTAGTTCCAACTTCCGTGAGCGACAGAGGGCGGGTGGAGGGGGGACCCGGCGACCTCGGGTGAGGGGGGGGGGGGGGGACGACCTTGTCCGGCTCTCGGCAGCCCTGCTTTAAATGAAAAAAAACTTTGCTAGGTCTTACTTTTGGTGAAAGGAGGCGTTTAAGGTTCCAACTTAAGGGAGCGACGGAGGGCGGGTGGAGGGGCCCGGTGACCTCGGGTGGGGGGGGGGGGGGGCGACCCCGATGATTCCCCGAAAAATAAGACATCCCCTGAAAATAAGACCTAGCGTGTCTTGAGGAGCAAAAATTAATATAAGACAGTGTCTTATTTTCGGGGAAACACGGTAATACTTGGATCAAAGTTTTGAAAACAAAAGAATGGAGAATTGTATTTCCTTTAGTTTATTAATGTATATTATTTTCATTTCCTGAATATTTCCATTGCATTTATGTTGGTAATGTAAATGTAAAATTTATAAATAAAGATTAAAAAAAATACTAGGTTCACACTTTGGGTCCTACGGTCTAGGTGTCAGGAGAATATGGCCATGATCAATGGGGAAGCGACCGTGCTGGAACATGAAGTTAAGATAAGATGAAAAGTCAGCAACAAAGCATTCCGGCACCGATTGCAGCAGGTAGTTAGGGTAGGTATCCAGCTTGCAGTGCGCTCGTGAAAACTTGCGAAGGGCCAGAGAGACCTTCTCGGCGGTGACTAGCTCAAAGGTAGACCAATAACAATCGGCTGGGCAAGGGCCATGTGTGGATGCAAGGCCATGTAGGAAGTCAGCAGCACTAGAGTAGGTTTGAGGAAGCGAGTTCCGAAGGAGAATTTTGTCCCTGAAATGGTTGGCTAACTGGATCGCTGATGGCATGCCCACACTTGGAGAAGTAACTGGGGTGGTATCAAGCAAGGAATTCAGCTGACGGTAGAGCTTCCGTGCATCCAACATGACCGATTGAATTCTTTTCTGGAAGAAAGTTCTTTTGGCTTGTCTGATTGCATATTTGTAAGTGCGAAGTGAGAGCTTCCAAGCTGACAAGGTGTGGTCGCCTTTAGACTTATACCAAGCTCTTTCCAGTCGCCTAGTTTGTTGTTTAGGCGGCTTTAAGGTCATGAGTAAACCAGCTTTAGCTTTGCAGTGGGAGGAGGATTTAAGTTGCAAAGGTGCAAGTCCATCTAAGATGCATTGACACCGGGTTCTCCCAACGAGAGAGGTAATCAAAGGGAGTCAGCGTTGGCTTGCCAGGCACCCCTATAATTTGCTCCCAAATGATTTCAGGTCTACTTCCCCTCTTGTATAGTAAGTAGCAGGTTCTTCAGGCAATGGATGGCTATTCTTCTGCCAGCGGAGTGCAAACCTTAGTTGGTAGTGATCTGACCAAGGAACAGCTGACCAAGCGGTATCAGCTACACAGAGGACAGACTCAGGCTGTAGGCAAAGAGATCAAGGGTATGGCCTTTTGGTGTGTCGGTTGCAGATCAGGATAATGAAGATCCAGGAGAGTGAGGAAACTCAGGCACTGACAAGCGTTTGGAGAATACGGATTTTCTAAATGGAGGTTCAAGTCGCCCAGGACAAGGAGGTTGGAATAGTGGTGCAGGAAGTGGAGAAAAAGGTCCATAAAATCTGCCTGACAGGCAGCCCAATTGTTAGGTGGCCTGTAGAACAGAATACAACAGAGACATTCTTGTAGAGAGCTGCTGTGGATCTGATGGAAGCGATTTCAAGACCGGGCGAAAATGGATTCAGCCAAGGAGTCCAACCCGGAGGCCCGAGTGATAAATCATGGCAAGGCCCCCACCTCTTTCCCCCGTCCTGGGTCCATTGGACGATTTGAAGACTATTGGTGTAATGCACGAGACTAAAAACATTAAAGGAAAGGATAATAGATGATGACTAGGAAGTAGAAGTCTGATGGATTATTATGAGCAGTCTTTGGGAAGAGAAAGCCTGTTCCTGAAGTCGAGGTAGCTGTTCTTTTTTTCTGATGGGAATAGGTAGAGAGTTCCATATTTTGACTCCAAGTACAGGGAACAGAGAGCTGAAAATCTTCTGATTTCGAATTGTCTTTGAAATGGTTATGCTAGCAAAGTGGTCTTAGTCAGCAGTTCAGAGGTGAAGCCCTGTAAGATTTGAAAAACTAAACAAGCAGCTTTGAACCTGAGTCTTTCTGCTATGGGAAGCCAGTACAGTTTGTTTAGATGAGTTGAAACACTATTAGTCTTGCAGCTGTATTTTGTTTTTGTTACATTTGTACCCCGCGCTTTCCCACTCATGGCAGGCTCAATGCGGCTTACATGGGGCAATGGAGGGTTAAGTGATTTGCCCAGAGTCACAAGGAGCTGCCTGTGCCTGAAGTGGGAATCAAACTCAGTTCCTCAGGACCAAAGTCCACCACCCTAATCACTAGGCCACTCCTCCACTCTGTATGATTTGAAGTTTTTTCTCACATTGACACTTAATACCAAGAAATAGAACGTTACAGTAATGTGTTGTTACAAGGTGCTCTGTAAACCATGAGCAGCCAGATTGGTTTCTCCTCTTCAAGTTGTATTAAAAGAGTTTCAGATTCATGTAACTCTCTACTTTAATTCCCTGACTGCGCACATCTTGCCTAAGTTGTTGCACTAGTGGTTCCATGCAAAAGATAAAGATGGAAGGCAATAAATGGCAGCCTGGCCTTGTGTCCTGTTCTATAGAGAAAGGGTCAGACACCCATCCATTTGTTTGTACCAATGCACTTGAATTGGTATAAAATGTCCAAGTCCCACTGCAAAATACTCCCCTTGAATCCTAAATATTGTAATACCTTCCAGAGATAACTCCGGAGTCAGAATCAAAAGCTTCTGTGTCCCAGGTCTTCAATCCCTAGCCCTCTTTATTTGAATGCTGAGAGGTTAGAAGTTGATTCCCTTTAACTGCATGAGGGGTGTCTCTCACACAGTGGCGTAGCCATAGGTGGGCCTGGGTGGGCCGGGGCCCACCCACTTAGGGCTCAGGCCCATCCACAGTAGCACATGGTAATGAAATGCTGCTCTCCACAAATACTGGCACCTTCGCATGCTCAGTTTTCAGCGCATGCCTGCTGCAGACTACCAAGGTGGAGACTGGAGAGAAGCATTTTCCCACCAGCTGAAATATTTTTTTGATGTGGGGGTGGGGGAGAGAACATTTGGTGCCCACTCACTTCTTGCCTAGGCCCCACCCAAAATCTGCTGTCTGGCTACGCCCCTGCTCTCAACATCTTGCTTCCAGGAAAAATTCCACTAAGAAGTGCTATAATTTCAATGAAGGAGGTTTCCTGTGTGGTGTGAGGGCAGGGCCTTACCTGTCCTACACAAATGTCTTGAATACCTTCCTGCACCTTTCTGATTTTGATCTTAAAACCAACTTGATAAGAGTTCAATCTCAGTGCACTGGGCACTTACCATCATCATAGGGAAGGTAAGCCCATCTCTGCTCAGCGTTTAGTTGCTCAATTCATGAGGGGCTTGCTATTACCAAAACCTCCCATCAAGCTCCATACAGTGTCCATGGAATCTCAGTGTTGTCCGCACCCAGCTGATAAAAGATCCTTTTGAGCCGCTTGATCCCTGCCATCTGAAGTATTTGACCTGGAATGTTTGGTTTTGGTGCAGTCACTTCAGCCTGCAAGGTGAGTGAGCTCCAAGCCCGTGTACAGATCCACCTTACGCAAGATTTCATCACAACAGAGTTCTCCTCGCATTCCAGTTCTTTCCTACAGTGGTGTCGGCGTTCCATCTTAACCAGTCAGTTGTTCTGCCAACATTTTCCAATAATCCCATGTCATCTCAGCAAAAGCATACTGCACACTTTGAACTACAAGAGAGCCTTGGTCTTCTATCTGGAGTGACAAAACCCATAGACAGTCCACCCAGCTTTTTTGTTTCTTATGACCCCAACAGGCGGGGCTGCCAGCTGTAAATGCACACGATCCAGTTGGCTAGCAGACTCTCCTTTACTTATGCCCAGGCTGCGCTGAATATGTAGGATCACATCATGGCTCATAATATCAGAGCCAAGGCTGTGTCGGTAGCCCACCCTGAAATCAGCCTCCATAGAAGAGATTGCGAAGCTATAATGTGATCATCTATCCACACATTCACATTCATTACTATGGTGAGCAAGGTAATCAATAGAAAAAGAAACAAAATAAACATGGAAAGGAAATAGAGGATACCTTTTTAGTGAAACATAACAATACATTTCTTGATTAGCTTTCGAAGGTTGCCCTTCTTCGTCAGATCAGAAATAAGCAAATGTTGGTAGATGACAATATATATCAGTGAAACATCAAGCATTCAGTGACAGTCTAACAGGTATGGGGGTGGATAGGTGAGAGACAGGAAGAGCAAAAATCCCAACACGACAGCCAATTTGGTCAATTTCGGCATTGTTTGAGGTCTACAGAATACAACTCCTCACCCCAAGCACAATTTTGTTTCCACCAGAGGTAAAATCGCCAGAGGTAAAATCAACGAGGCCACTTCTGGTCAGAGCTAACAGATGCCCTCACTATCGCATCTCTTACATATGGTTCAATCAAATCCCGCTGGAACACCAAATGAAAGCCATACTAACAAAATAGTACAAAAACATTACTGCTAGTTCTAACTACATATGTCAAACAACACCTATGCAAAGGCGACCAATTAATTCTGCAATTTGATATATCGGCGGCATTCGATGTAGTTGACAGCACATTGCTACTTGAATGCCTGGAGCACATAGGAATAACAGGGACTGTTTTATTTATTTGTTACATTTGTATCCCACATTTTCCCATTTATTTGCAGGCTCAATGTGCTTACATTACTACTACTACTATTTAGCATTTATAGCGCTGCAAGGCGTACGCAGCGCTGCACAAACATAGAAGAAAGACAGTCCCTGCTCAAAGAGCTTACAATCTAACAGACAAAAATAAGTAATCAAATCAAATCAATTAATGGTACAGGAAGGAGGAGAGGAGGGTAGGTGGAGGCGAGTGGTTACGAGTCAAAAGCAATGTTAAAGAGTGGGCTTCAGTCTAGATTTAAAGGAGGCCAAGGCTTACATAGTACTGGAGAGGCGTTCACGAACTCCGGTATGAACAAATACAAAGCTGTGTTTTGGTTGTGTTTTGTTCTCAAATGGTTCAGTGAATTCCTTTCAAATTGAAGCTATTCTGTCAAGCAAATCAACCAACTTTCCAACTACTACGCTATTCAGGGATCTCACCTCTCAACCTGTTTAAGTCATCCCTTGCCTCAATACACCTGGGACTTAATGAACTACTGATGACATCCTGCTTCTCTTAACAGTAACAGCATCAAACAAAGATCCAACTCAGTCTGTAGCGAATAGTATGATTGCTGTTAGCACCTGGGCCCTGACCAATAAACTGAAACTGAATGCACAAAAAACCAGGTCCTGTGGTTCCAAAATCAGGGAGTTGAGGTCCCATCATCAATATCTTTGTTCAATAGTTAAAGCTTTACAGTCGAATCTGAAAACAGAGTATTAGGGTTCTTGCCTGATTCTTCACTCACCTTCTCTTCCCATATTAATCAGCTATGGAAGAAAACACTATTCAAATGAGACAGCTACATCTAGTCAGACCGTTCTGCAACCAAAAAGCCTTCGCACTAGTAGTTCAAATGTTAGTCCTACTTCACTTGGATTATCTGTGCAAGAACTCCTAGACCTGATTACTCAAGTGATCCTGAATTACCCTAGGCTGGTGATCATGGAAGACTTCAATCTACGCATCAAAACTCCAGATACCACCACAGCTGCCTTCTTGGACACGATGACAGCACTAGGATTTACACAGGTGATCAATTCTCCAACCCATAAAAAGGGTCACACACTAGACCTGGTATTCTACAAAGGGGTGGATATCCCAAAATTCTGGGATAACACTCACCCCTATCATGGTCAGACCATCAGTGGCGTACCAAGGGGGGGGGGGGGGGGGGGGGGGGCGGTCCGCCCCGGGTGCATGCCGCGCGCCGGTCAGCGTCGTTCGTTTCTATGCTCCCTCTGCCCCGGAACAGGAAGTAACCTGTTCCGGGGCAGAGGGAGCATGGAACAAACGACACTGACCGGCGCGCGGCACCCCCCCCAGCGGCGTGCACCCGGGGGGGGGGGGGAGGAGTTCTGTCGCCGGGGGTGGGGGGTCGCGCTGCACCGGGGGGGGGGGCGCATCAGCGATCCGCCCCAGGTGTCAGCGCCCCTAGGAACGCCACTGCAGACCATTTTCTAATTAAATTCTCCATACGTGACCACCTAAAACAAATGGCACCTCCCAGAGTTTGGAAGGAGATCAGAGACAAAAAAAAACTGACCGCTTAGAATTTTCTAGAGGCCTTGGACTATCCACATGTGGATGAAAAGACAACAACAGTATCAGAACAAGCTGACATCTGGAATACACACTTAGCCAAGACCTTAGAGAAACAGCACCAATAAAAAGGGTCTTATGCCCCACTCACAAACGCTCACCTTGGTTTTCTCTAGAACTTCGGATTCCTTAAATGCGAAGGCCAAAAACTGGAAAGGATATGGCGCAAATCTCGCCTGGATGAAGACAGACTAAACTGTAGGAAGCACATGACAGAGTACCGCCAAGCATTAACAGCAACCAAAAAAACAGTATTTCTTGCAATGCATTGCATAGGCTGCCAATTCAACCAAGCTATAGTAAATAGCCTACTGCAGCCCCCACAACAGAACCAGCCTGCCCAGTCTAAACTGAATTGCAATGATTTTGCTGCATACTTTGCCAACAAAATTAAAAGTATCCGCCAGGATTCACAGGCAATCCCACCCAGTCCCCAACCAGTCAACCAGGGGTGCACAAACTCGCCCCCTTCTAACAGAGACAGATGGGACACTTTTAACCTAATGACAGAGGAGAGCCTTGACAAAATCCTAAGAGACCTTCGACCAACTACCTGCTCCCTCGATCCAAGTCCATCAAAGATAGTGCAGCAGGCAAGTATGGGCCTCATAGAAGGCGCCATAAAAATTGTGAACACCTCTCTTTCTAATGGGCAACTACCAACAGCATTAAAAAGGGCAGTGGTCCACCCTCTGCTGAAGAAAAACAACCTTGATCAGGACAAACTTGAAAATTACAGACCAGTGTACAACATCCCGTTTCTTTTTTTTTTTTTAATTTGTTTGAAGTCTTTATTGGTCAAATAAAGAAAAGATAACAATACAATAGCTCTGGGAGCGACTAAAACATTTCAATGTTACATTTGGTATGCCTAGTACAGACAGAGAGGGTAATACAGTATACAATCAGAGAAACCAAAAGAAAAAAGCAACACTGGGCCTTCAAGGATGGGACAACAGGAGTACTTTATTAGCCAAAGACCCGACATGGGCCGTGTTTCGGCGCCCAAAAGGCGCCTGCCTCAGGGGTCTATTAATAAAAACATATAAATACATCAATAAAAAGTATATAGATACATCAATAAAAAGAAGAATCATCAATAAAAAAAAAAAAAAAAATTGCAAAATAAATATTGACAGCATCGTATTCACTTCAAACAGAAAATAATATGTAAAGAATTATAAATAATACAACGTTGATATTATGAAAAAATTATATTAATTTAAAAACTTTGTAGTCTTCCAGCAACCATATGATAGTCATAGAGATAGCTTCAATAGATTATGTTTTAAAATATAAGCTGACATAATGTCAACCAACTTTAAGACATGGGCAAACATGTAGTAAAGAGTTATTATAAAAATATATTTTAAAAATTGTATAATAGTGATGGACATATATAATCACGTATGTACACATATATATACACAAATGTACATCCAAAACTGTAAGAACTGATTATATGTTTTGTTGAAAGCATGTATCATATAGTAGTTATAATAGGTAAAATAATGTGGTTTATCCGATCTCATTATGTGCAATGGCTGCAACGTCATCGGTATGGTTAACAATATGTATGTATATAGAAAATCTCTCTTACCAAATTTGTAAATATGGCGATCGTTCAGAATTGAGGTTGTAAATGCCTACAAAATGAATAAACAGGAGTTGAAAAATATATATAGGAGTTGAAAGATTATATATATGTTTGAAGGGGAACCGGCAAGTGCTCATGGCCCCCTCGAGAAAAGGTGTCTAATTATATAAAGTGCGGAAATAACAGTGCCTTTCTTGATGATTGATGGGGCGCTCCTTAGTGATTAAAGGGGAATTCCGATATTTAGTTAACTCGTTACAGATACCATGCTTTGGACATATATAAGAAATGGGAAAGAAAAAGAACCGCCCAAGGAGAAAAAACCGCCGATTGGACTGATTAGTAAAATTTCTTACCTTAAAAAAGCCTGGGTGACTTGCATTAATTTTGCTGTAGCGCGAAAAAAGGGGCTCCGGCGAGGGAGCCTTCTCCTGTTTAGTCCAAGAGATAAATGGGTATTTGGTGTCTGGTCCTTTCTATATAAACTAACGAAAAAGGCGGCAAAAAAAGAACGCCAAGGAAAAAACGTTTGTAAAGGGTGCGTGAGCGTCATAGAGACGTTAGCGTGATGACGTCATCTTTTCTAATACGGAAATGAGTTGTAAAAGAGACAGGGCACCATTTGGGGAGCTTTCAGGCATAGCGCTTACAATTGTAATGGTTGTCAGTACAGCATATGATTATATGTTAACATAAACAGCTATAAAGCAGTCTTAAAACAATGGTACCATAAACATAATTTTCTGTAGATAAATGTACTTAATTTAGGTTGCTAGACATCAATGAAAATGAAGTGAAATAAATAATATAGCATGAATTAATGTGATGAAACATGTGTATAGCATATTATAATGAATATAAATATTTAAAAAAAATTTTATATAGTAAAAATCAGAGTATTAATCAAACGTATCATATTAAGGATGAATTGTAAGGAAGATTTCAGTCATGGTATATGTATTTGAAAAGGAGGGATAATAGAATGCTGAAGTAGAAAAAATAATAAGATAAAACAATGGTCGAAAATCATATTTTGATACATAAGTGATTGGGTACGATGCTTCATGGGATGATAATGAGATAAGGAATGAATGGTGTTTTTATAAAGTTATTATTGATAAATCTATCAATCTGATATTCCTTATTGAAACAAAGGGGAAGAAAGGATGCGAAAAAAATGACTATGAAAAAATAATAAATGAAAAATAAAAATTCAAGAGAAAACTGTTAGATCCAATTCTGCATTAAGTCCTGCTGGATACAATGTATTTAGCTGGAAGATGGTTTTTTGCTCTTGTTTTAGTAGCATTGAGTCTAGGTTTCCACCTCTCCACGGTTTTGATATGACCTTAAAGACACAGAAACGGAGGTCAGCAAAGCTGTGGGATTGTTCCAGACAGTGGTTTACCAATGGTGCAGAAGTGTCCATACGCCTGATGTTACTTCTATGTTCTATCATTCTAATTTTCACTTTTCGAATTGTTTTTCCTATGTAAATCAGGTTGCAAGGACATAAGATTAAATAGATTACACCCTCTGTATTGCAATCTGATGAGTGATTCAATGGATAGTGCTTCATTGTGATAGGATGTATAAAAGTGCTGATGTTCATAGAGGATGCACATACCGAACATGACCCACATGGTTTATGTCCAGTTGAGGGTTTAGTTATTAATCTTGTGATAGGCAAGGCAGAAGGAGCTACAATTTCTTTGATGTTTCTGTTTCTCGTGTGTGCTACAGTTAGATGTTTGTTCTTGAAGCAGTCTAGGTTCTCTAAGATGTGCCAGTCTTCTCAAAATTCTTTGTATATCAGATGACAGGTTTGAAAATCTAAGGCTGCATACTATGTCAGGATTTTTTCTTTGTGTCTTGCCTTGTAGCAATGTATTTCTATTTGCCATTCTTGCCATATTGAGTCCTTCATTAACATGTTTCTCAGGATAGCCTCTTGAAAGAAACCTCTCCGTCATAGGTATTGCTTGATTTTCAAAGTCATTGTAGTTACTGCAAAGTTTTCTTAATCGGAGGAATTGTGAATATGGTAAATTCTTTTTCGGACTTCTATTATGAAAGCTCTGAAAATGCAAAAAATGGTTCTTATCGGGTCGGTTTCCTATATATCGTTGTTGTAAAGTGATGTGTATCTTTTTAATGAGGATGTCTAGAAATGGTATTTCTTTTTTTGTCATATTTCATAGAGAAGTGTAAGTGTGGATTGAGGTTATTTAACCACCCATGGAATTCTTCAAGTCTAGCGGTGTTTCCTTTCCAGAGGATAAGAATATCGTCTATATAGCGTTTCCATAACTTAAGCTCCTCCTTAAAAGGGTGATCTTCCAAGTATTGATGCTCAAAAAAAGCTACGTAGAGTATTGCCAGATCGGGAGCCATGCTTGCTCCCATCGCTGTGCCTTTTATCTGTTTGTAAAAAGAATGCTGGAAACTGAAAAAATTCTCTTGCAATGCTATGGATGCCAGCTGAATGATGAAAGTCGTAGGTACTCTTAGGTTGTTATCTCTATCATTTAGTACATCAGTGATAATGTCTAAAACCGGTTGGTGTGGGATATTAGTGTAGAGTGATTCCAAGTCCAGGGTGACCATGGTTAATTCTGAAAGGTCGCCATCATACTCTTTTAAGAGATTGATCACATGGGAAGAATCTCTGATATAAGATTTTACTTGCGGGATGAAGGGTCTTAGAAAGGTATCCACGAAAATGGAGAGGGGCTCCAGAGCAGAGCCTATACCTGATACTATCGGTCTTCCTGGGGGATCTGTAACGAGTTAACTAAATATCGGAATTCCCCTTTAATCACTAAGGAGCGCCCCATCAATCATCAAGAAAGGCACTGTTATTTCCGCACTTTATATAATTAGACACCTTTTCTCGAGGGGGCCATGAGCACTTGCCGGTTCCCCTTCAAACATATATATAATCTTTCAACTCCTATATATATTTTTCAACTCCTGTTTATTCATTTTGTAGGCATTTACAACCTCAATTCTGAACGATCGCCATATTTACAAATTTGGTAAGAGAGATTTTCTATATACATACATATTGTTAACCATACCGATGACGTTGCAGCCATTGCACATAATGAGATCGGATAAACCACATTATTTTACCTATTAGAACTATTATATGATACATGCTTTCAACAAAACATATAATCAGTTCTTACAGTTTTGGATGTACATTTGTGTATATATATGTGTACATACGTGATTATATATGTCCATCACTATTATACAATTTTTAAAATATATTTTTATAATAACTCTTTACTACATGTTTGCCCATGTCTTAAAGTTGGTTGACATTATGTCAGCTTATATTTTAAAACATAATCTATTGAAGCTATCTCTATGACTATCATATGGTTGCTGGAAGACTACAAAGTTTTTAAATTAATATAATTTTTTCGTAATATCAACGTTGTATTATTTATAATTCTTTACATATTATTTTCTGTTTGAAGTGAATACGATGCTGTCAATATTTATTTTGCAATTTTTATTTTATTTTTTTTTTTATTGATGATTCTTCTTTTTATTGATGTATCTATATACTTTTTATTGATGTATTTATATGTTTTTATTAATAGACCCCTGAGGCAGGCGCCTTTTGGGCGCCGAAACACGGCCCGTGTCGGGTCTTTGGCTAATAAAGTACTCCTGTTGTCCCATTCTTGAAGGCCCAGTGTTGCTTTTTTCTTTTGGTACATTTGGTATGCCATCAGTCAAACTTGTCCAACAGTTCTTCATCCAACAGTGTCAATTACCAACTAATAATTCTTTAAAACTTCAACATTTATATAGATTTTCTCCACTATACTTTTATTCCCTCCCCCTCCCCACTGAACCCCATACCCTATCCCCTGGAACATCGCTTGCCACTTCCACCCCTACCACACTCATCTCGTGTCTCAGATATTTTGAGTATTCTGAATAAAGGATTGCCATACCGCTTTCCATTTAATGTGTTGGTGTTTTCGCTCGGCTATGAATTTCTCCATGTCACACACATAGGTCAACTTGTTTATCCATCTCTTAACCGGTGGGACCCCTACCTGCTTCCAATACATTGCAATCACCACTCGGGCGGTACTCACTGCCTGCCGCACAAGTATCTGTTGGGTCAGGGTAAGGCCTGCCACTCCTGCCGAGAAAAGGAAAATCTCCGGCTTCCAAGGGACAGGCCGCCCGATCCATGTTTGCAGTCTACTGTGAACTGTTTTCCAAAAAGCTCTAACTTTGCCACAGCTCCACCACACATGGCCATTGTTCCTCGTTGGCCGCATTTCCTCCAACAAAGACCAGAGGAGTTCGGATATATTGTCTGCAATCGATCTGGGGTAAGGTACCATCGATATAGCACCTTCACTGCATTCTCCTGCAATGGAACGTGAGTGGATATTCTTACCGCAGCCTTTTGCATTCTCTCCCACTACGCCTCACCCAGCCCCACACCCAGCTCCCGTTCCCAACTAGTTCTATGAATTTTATAACGTGGTGTGTTTGTACTAGCACATCTATAAAGTCTGCTAATCAACCCACAAGTGGAGTATGATTTTTCACATATTTCCTCCAGGTCTAACTTTTCCCGGGCCATTACCTGCTGGACCGCTGTAGTCCGAAGAAAATGGGATATCTGACGATATGCGAATTCATCCCCCTCCACTACCGGGTATCTAGCTTTGAAATCCTTGAAAGATAACAAGGAGTTCGCTTCAAACATTTGGCCCCAGGTTTTCACCCCCTCCCCATACAATCTAGTGAACACCCCTTTTGTGTTCCCTGGCATGAATAACGGGTTAAATGCTATTGGTGAGAGGTGAGACAATACACACTGCCTTTTGGGGAAGAGACTATCCCAGTAGAAGAGCGTGGTTTGCACAGACGGGCATACACCCTCACCCAGCTTTCTGAAAGACCTCAGTAGCCAGACAAGGGTGCTAAGTGGCTGCACTCACACTGAGTATTGTTCCAGGTGAACCCATTGCTGATCTGGATATTCCTGGTACCACTCAATTGCTGCCTTCCCCTGTGCCGCCCTATAATACCATAAGAGGTTAGGGACACCCAACCCCCCCCTCTGCCTCTCTTGGTACATAAGTGTTCGGGATAACCGTGAACGCTTAACTGCCCAGAACGAAGTGCTCTATACGATCTTGCAATACTGCTAAGAATCGCCTGGGCATCATCACAGGCAGCACTTGGAATAGGTACAGCAACCTTGGCAACACAATCATTTTAACCGTGGCTATTCATCCGAACCACGAGCCCACCTGGTCCCTCAATCTATCCAAATCTGCCGCAAGGTGTCTGGCTATGTTCTTATAATTGGCCGAAAAAAGTGCGGATGCATCCGCCGTCAAGTTAACTCCCAAATATCTGATGTGTTTCGTAGCCCATCTAAAGGGAAATTCCGCCTTCAAAGATTCAACCACTTCCCCAGGGAGCGTTACATTCAGGGCCTCCGATTTTGTCATATTTACCTTAAACCCAGACATTGCTGAATATTCATCTATAACCCGCATAAGACTCACAAAAGCAGGCATAGGATTGCTCACAAATAGCAGAACATCATCTGCGAACAGAGCCATCTTATGTGTCCTTCCCTCGATTCTGGGTCCCGATATGACCGGATCTGATCGCACTCTAGATGCAAAAGGTTCCATAACCATAGCGAATAGTAAGGGTGACAGGGGGCAACCCTGTCTTGTCCCTCTATGTAGGGTGAATAGCTCTGAATTGCCCCCATTGACCCTCACACACGCCTTGGGGGAGTCATAAAGGCCTGAATCCACCTTCGAAACTGCATCCCAAATCCCATGACTTCCAGAACCTTATACATAAAAGGCAACTGCATCCCAAATCCCATGACTTCCAGAACCTTATACATAAAAGGCCAATGGACTCTATCGAATGCCTTCTCAGCATCCAAGCCGAGAAGGCAAAGCGGTCTCTGATGACTCTTGGCTAGAAACATAAGAACTACGACCCTCCGTATGTTATCCATGGCCTTTTGGTAAGACACAAAGCCCACCTGGTCCGGGTGTATAAGGGCTGGCGATTGGCCAAACCTTAGCCAATATTTTTACGTCTGCATTTAAAACCGAAATGGGCCCGTATGATCCACATCGGTGGGGTCCTTATCTGGTTTGGGCAAAACAGCTATCCAGGCCTCTTTCATGGAGAGGGGCAGCACCCCCCCTCTCCCCACTTGATTAAACAGGTCTGCCAGCAACGGGGCGAACTCCGGTGCAAACTGCTTATAAAATTCATTGGGGAGTCCATCCAGCCCCGGAGACTTACCAGAGGGCAGACTCCCAATGGCTTCCTGTATTTCTACCGGAGTGACTGGCTTCTCTAACGTGCCCTGCTGTTAAAGGGTCAGTACGGAAAGATCACTGTCTATCAAATATTGCTCCACTGATTCCATATCAGGACTGATCTCCTGAGCATACAGGGTTTGATAAAATTCCCCCAAACGTTTACGTATTTGCTCTGATTGGCGGATCTCAGCTCCCTGTGCATCCCGCACTTTCAAAATTGTCCGGTCTACCTTTTGCCTACGCAATCGCATAGCCAAGAGTCGCCCTGCCTTATTAGCAAACTCGTAAGAGCCCACCCTGTTTTTCATCTGGAACATACTAAGCTGCTCCGAATAAATTGAATCAAGCTGCATTCTCCACTGTCGCAACTCATCCAAAATTTGGGCTGAACCTCCCACCTTATGCTGCGCTTCCAGGTACCCGAATCCTTGCCATACAATTCGCTATCTGTGTCTTCTGGGCCTTGGAACGAGTGCTAGCTAGTTGTAAAAAGTAGCCCCTAGACACAGCTTTCATTGCGTCCCATACTACGCTAATTGTGGGCCTGTCTCCAGGTTAAATTCAAGATATTATTTTAGCATGTTTCTATAGCCTTCTACCACCTCCCCTTCCTGCAGCACACTAACATTTAGCACCATCTCTTGTCCTTTGTTTCACCCTTATATTTGACAAGGAAACCCATACATGGAGTGATCCGATATCGTCATACTACCTATCCCTGCTTCCGGCCCCCTCTCCACCAAAGCTACGTCTAGAATATGTAATCAATACGACAGTATGTTTGATGAACCGGTGAGTAGAATGTGTAGTCCCTACTATTCCCATGAATCAGTCGCCACACATCCACTGTGCCCAAAGAATGTGCTAGTGATTCCAGAGCTGACGATTCTTTTCTCCATCCCTCAGATCTAGAGACCCCCGTTCGATCCAAGCCAGGTTCCATACAGCATTAAAATCACCCCCCACTATTAGGGACCCCATGGAAAATGCCAGTAACTGTCTTGTGACTTTCTCAAAGAATTCTATTTGTCCACTATTAGGTGCATATATAGAGGCTACCGTTAGATCCTCTTGGTCTATTTTAATGTGCAAAAATAAAAAGCGCCCCCTGGATCCCTTTTGACTTTCATGACGTGCCCCCACCGTAGAGTGTATCAGAATTGCTACCCCGCCCTTTTGGGAACCTTCTGCAGAGGCAAAGTGCGCCACTGGGTATGCAGAGTGAGAGAGAAGTCTTTCATGCCGGCGCCTCAGGTGAGTTTCCTGCAAAAGGACCACGTGTGGTTTGAGCTGCCGCAACTCCTTATAGAGCTTCTGTCTTTTTTGCGGCATATTCAATCCCCTAACATTATATGATATTATCTTAAGGTCTGTACCCATTTCCCAGGTTTGTGCCCAGTCAAATATGCAAAACAATTACCTTCCCGCTTAAATGTGGAAGTCCCTGCCCCGAAGTTCCTTACCATAGTTATCCCCCCCAATCCCCCATCCTCCTCCCTGTCTGCCCTCCCTAACCCTTTCTAAACTCCACCACTATGGGTTCTCATCACCCCAGTGGGACTCAAGGAAGTTACCCCCACCACACTCACAACCCCCCAGCCACACATCTCCCACACCTCCGCCCTTCCTCCCTTTTACCATTCAGCATTACTCCCCTCAGGCCATGCCCCTATTATCCGGCCTAGTAAAATCTATCTTCTTTTTAACATCTCCCCTCTTTCAATCTGCACATTCATCCAATTCACCCCTCACTCCTGCTTCATGCCCCAATACTGACTAGAAAGTCCCGAGCTGCGGACCCAATGACCAGTTTCTCAAATATATCGGTCATTCTTTCACAGTCCCCCTTCTACCTGTTCAACGCTTCTGGGCAGCCCGCTTGGTGTTCTCCGGGACTCGCTGCCATCTTTGGAGCTTCGCACACGTTGTTGGAGCTACATCCCCGGGTGGAACTTGAGATGTCACAAAGTTCGCTGCATATAACACGCCCCAGGCTTCCGCAAGCGACTGGATTCTGTACTTAGTGCCTTTCAAAGCAAAATTCAAAGAGAAGGGAAAACCCCATCTGTATTGTACTTGGTTCTTTGCCAAAATATCCAGTGCTGGTTTCAGCTTGCACCGTTGCTGCAAGGTATATTGTGAAAGGTCCTGGTAAACCAGCACCTGGGCCTCTCCATACTCCACACTCTTCTCCTGCCGAGCATGGGCCAATATTTTTTCCTTTTCCTCATATTTGTGGAATCGCACGATGATGTCTCTTGTTTGTTTCTCCTTTCGGGCGCCCAATGCTCTGTGTGTCCGGTTCAGCTCACAAGGGGTTTCTCCCGCTTCTGGGCCTAGTAGTGTGGCGCACAGGAATCGCACTATTGCACTATCGCCTTTACATCCTTGGTTTCACCTCCCTCTGGGACTCCCCGAAACCTTAAATTATTCCGCCTGCCTCTGTTTTCGAGGTCATCCAGCTGGTACTCAAGCTGCACGTTCTTTCTCTCCCAGCTCCCGTATCGATACATTATGCGCATTCAAAGTCTCTTCATGCTCATCCAGTTTCAATTCCGCCTCCTCCACTCTGCCGCCAAGCTCTCTGAGATCCATGCTCAGTGTTTCCATGCGCTTCAATATCTCCGCCTTAGATTGTTTAATCTCCTCTTGGATATCTGATAGGAATCTGCGGAGCTCACTGGACATGCCCTTTTTCGCTGGCGGCGCACGTGCTTCTGCCAGGGATAAGGCTGAGTCTGAGTCCGATGCCGTGGCCCGCTCCAGAGACTCATGGCGCTTGGCGGTCTTGCTTTTCACACTGCTCTCCTGCTACTCCACGTCTTTTTTGCGGGTTGAGGCGCTTTTGCTCATGGCTGGGGCCGCTTAAGGTTAGATTATGGTCACCTTCAGTGCTTTTTTTTCCCCTTTGGAGTCGCGAATTTGCTTTTAATTCAGGCGTTGTGTGGGGAGCTACGAGGCTAGGCGGCCATTTCGTTCGGTGACGTCACTTTCCTCACAACATCCTGTTTCTAAGGAAATTCATAGAACAAACAGTCTGTGTTCAACTTAATGACTGGGTAAAAAAGAGAAACTGGCTAGATCCATGCCAATCTGGATTCAGACCTGTTATGGTACAGAAATGGTCCTTGTATCCGTACTAGATTATCTTTACAGAAACTGAGACAAGGGATTCGCCTCAATGTTAGTACTGCTTGATTTCTCTGCAGCTTTTTGACACCGTGGATCTTGATATCATGCTAGCACGACTGACAGAAACAGGTATCAATGGAACAGTTCTTGCTTGGTTCAGATCCTACCTATCAGACAGGCAACAATCCATAATGTTTGGCAGCAACTCATCACCACCATGGACACTGATCTGCGGGGTTCCACAAGTATTGATACTGTCACCTATTCTGTTCAATATCTACCTCAAACCACTAGCTGAGCTGATTCGGTCAATGGACACTTAGTTCTACATCTATGCGGATGATGTGCAGCTACTCATACCCATTAAACCTGACTTACCTACAGCCTTGAATAAACTGATTACCTGTCTAACATCAATTCAAGAATGGGCTAAACTCAACAAACTTTGCCTGAACCCAAGTAAAACCGAGCTTCTCTGGGTCCCCAACACAAGGGGATACATACCTGACATCAAAATTTCTTTTTGGGAAGTATGAACTCCCCCTCAAATCAAAAGTCAGGAACCTTGGAATACAGTTAGAGTCAACACTTACACTGATTCCCCAATTCCAAGCATCCTTCAAGAGCTGCTTCTACTATTTGCGACAGCTACGCTGCTTCTCTCCTTACATCGAGAAGGTAAATCTTATCCCAGTTGTGCATGCCATGATAACATCAAGACTGGATTACTGCAATGCACTATACAATGGTCTGACTACAAAGGGCCTGCACCAGCTCCAGTTGATTCAGAATGCAGCAGCAAGACTCATAGAAGGTTGCATGCGATGTGACATATCACACCATTTTTGCAAAAACTTCATTGGCTACCAGTACAATACAGGGCTAAATTTAAACTCTATGTCTGATCTTCAAGGCCCCGAAAGAAAATGGCCCTGAGTACCTGAAAAATAGAATGATCCTCCAGACACCGCCAAGGACACTAAGGTCCTCCCAAGGACTTTCACTAACCACACCATCTCCAAAAGACATTACAACGATGTGATACCCGCAAGCAAGCCTTCTCCGGAGTAGCCCCCACACTCTGGAATACACTGCCTGAAAGGCTGCTCTTAACACAAGACTATCTCTACTTCAGGAAGCAGGTGAAAGCTTGGCTCTTCAACCAGGCCTTTACTGGAAGAAGTAACTAACTCGTTAGTCTCACTCACACACAAGGAGTGACTCAGGCTGCATATACTGCAGCAGGATATGTTATCCACTCCTACCCTAGCTGAGATAATATTTAACCATTTCTCTGACCTCATGTGCAACTTTCTTTAAATCAGTCACCTTACTTTCTAACTCTTCCTACTTTCTTACCATTCTATATGTTACATCTTTGCTTTACTCTACGCTATCAATTATAATGTTCTATTACGTATTGTGTTGACATTGTAAATAGTATACCATGCCATACTTTGTATTGTTTTTGAATATTTTTACTGCTGCAATTGTTTATTGCTCATATTTGATCTATTCTTACTGTACACCACCTTGAGTGAATTCCTTCAAAAGGCGGTAAATAAATCCTAATAAATAAATACATAAATAAGTAAAGACAGCTTTATTTATGGTCTATTATTATGATGCAACCACAGCATGATCTCTCTCAAATCTTGACAATCCTTACACAATCTTTAGCATCATCAAACGTGCGTGGGATAAACATAAAGGAATCCTATTCATAAGGAATGGATCCTCAGAAGCTTACCCGAGATTGGGTGGCAGAGCCGGTGGGGGGAGGCGGGGATGATGGTTGGGATGGGCTAGTGCTGGGCAAGACTTCTACGGTCTGTGCCCTGAAATGGCAGATACAAATCAAAGTAAGGTATACACAAAAAGTAGCACATACGAGTTTATGTTGTTGGGCAGACTGGATGGACCGTGCAGGCAGGCCTTTTTCTGCCGTCATCTACTATGTTTACTATATGTATGTTAGTTGAATGTTCTAATGCATGCTTATTAGGTGTATCATTAGTATTATGCTAACACTGTATTATATCTCTGGTATTTGAACTCCAGTGCTGTTATATGTGTACATTTTTGATACTCTATCATTACGCTTCAATTTACTGTTTTCAAATGTACCTCATTTTTTGTATTTATGTCTATTCTTGGTTATTTTACTATTGTTATGCTGTTAACAAGATTGTAAGTTTTATGTTAAACTGTACTGCTTTACACCGCCTTGGTGAATCTCTTCATAAGGCGGTCAACAAATAAATAAATAAAATATTTTCAAAGATTTATCAATGTAAAGAATTTTAATTAATCAAAGGACATCCTAAATGCTGAGAATGAAGATAGATAGGGAGAGAATGTGGACAGGAAAGTTCCTTCGGTGGTATCCAGATTAGTTAAAATATTTAAGATTAGTGATTCCAATGGGCAGACTGGATGGACCGTGCAGGTTTTTTTCTGCCGTCATCTACTACTATGTATGCTATTGCGAGATATGCAAAGGTTCTTACAGAGTTGGAAAGATTTATCTTTGTCGTTACGGAGAAGAATATATTTAATCATGATACTATTGCCAAAGTGGTTATATTTACTACAAAATCTGCCAATATCATTACAGAAGAATGATTTACAATAATGGAATAGAATACTAGGACGTTTATTGTGGGGTGGGGTCACCCAGCCTGAATGCAGTTGGAATTGTTGCAGATTCCAAAGGAAGGAGGAGGAATAGGTCTACCTGACCTTAGAAAGGGGGAAAGGGGATTGAGACTTGATAGACCGCCTTTCTGAGGTTTTTGCAACTACATTCAAAGCGTAGTACATATATTCAGGTACTTATTTTCTACCAGGGGCAATGGAGAGTTAAGTGACTTGCCCAGAGTCACACGGAACTGCAGTGGGAATCAAACTCAGTTCCCCAGGATCAAAGTCCACTGCACTAACCACTAGGCTACTCCTCCATACAATATGGCAAGTTTATTAAGACAAGATAGGGAATGGATGTGGTGGTGGTAGCGGGGAACAAATAATTTTTGCAGTAGGATCATAGAATGTCAGACGGTTAAACTGTACACACTGGAATATGTCTTGCATGCAAGTAGACTACATTTGCAAAAACATCTTAGAGTGAACATCTTTTTGGATTCAGTGAGACGGGCTTTGCAAATATGTAGGAAAAAAATATGGGATGTCAGGGAGGTGCTATGTATATTTGATTTTGGAGGGCAATGAGGAATTCCTCCCCACGGCTGCAAGACATGGGATTAAGACATGGATGGAGAAGGGGATATGTAATATATGTAAGGTTAAAGAGAAGGGAATACTTCAAGCACTGCAGTTTTCTGTATTATAAGAAAGATATGGACTAAGGGAGCAAGATGGGTATTGCTACCTCTAGATGAAACATTCTGTCCAAAATCCTCTCTCCAAATACCCTGGATAACAAAGCTTTTGATAATATGTGGCTTCAAGAAGGGGTAACCAAAGGCATGATAGGTCAGTGTTATAAAGAATATGTAAGAAAGAAAGCAAGATCCCTTTTAACATACAATACAGAAATGGGTTAGAGATGTAGTAGGTGAATATATAGGAGAGGATTTTTTTGGAGTGGAAGAGGGGAGAAGATGACCTAGTGGAGAGTGCACAAGTAAGAGATGCACTACAAAGTACATGAAGGTAGTTTCCTAAATGTAAACATCTGGAAGGATCCTATATTCACTGCTGGTGGGACTGCCTTCATACAGAACAATTCTGGCAGCAAGTGTGAATGTATCTGGATCACTCCAGGGAAAGAAAATATCCAGAAATAAGGAAATATACATCTATTCAATCTGGACTAGAAGTTGAACTTAGAACGGAATGAAGATTGCTTATTTGTGAGAAGATATGTTGATAGCAAAGCAATACATCCTAATACACTGGATACAGGAAGAACCCCCACATTGATGTTATGGAGGAATCAAATACACAATCTGTTATGGATGGAGCTTATGTCAATTCAGCGAGTGGGGAAAAGGAAAGTGAATGTATTCATATATTTTTGGACTCCGATGCTTAGGTTGAGAAGTGTGTTATATACTTTGAGTAACTGAACTATTGGCATGATATTGACTGTAATGAGATTTAACTTTGGGTCATGACTCTGGCTCCACAGTTAGGATCCATAGCTACTAACACTAGCTGTCTATGTGTGAGGGGTGGAGGGGAAAGTGGGTAACAAAAATTGGAAAGAAAGGTGAGATGAGCAGTGTACATGTTTGGAACTGTGTAATATCTGGTTGAAAGCTTGATAAATGTACTTTTCTGAAATAAAGAGACATTCTATAAATTACCCATTCTGCAAGTATGAAGAGAGGGCTCTTGGAAGAGAATGTGCAGGCTGAAACTACTTCTGTTGAGCTCCAGGGGTGCCTGAAAAACAGTCCTTTGCATTAATTTCTGTGGGTAGCTGAAAGTGTCCCCCTTGGAGTAGCAGCACTGATGAAGGGAGAACTTAAAAGAAGGGTGGTCCCCTTTTTAGTTTTAATCCTCTAACAGTGAATGAGTAAGATAGCAGATCTGTTGTAGACTTGCCAGTGGATGAGAAAAAACTGAGTAGGAGGAGAAACAATCACAAAGAAGGGAGCACTCGTGCATACCCAGAGAGCTTTTCTGGACTCTTCTGGGCTCTGAAAGAGTAGATCCGACCTGGTGCCATCAGGGATGACATCACCCATATATGTGGCTGATTACATCCTTCTTGTCCACTGAGAAATACCATTTAAGAAACAGAAAGGGAGAGGAATATGTTTAGGATAGAAGTGCCATGGCCCTTACCTCATCCAGTTTGAATATGATTCATTGATTGCATCAATGTACTCATAACAGTTTCTCCCTTTGGTTATCTGTGGGTTTAAAGAAAATACTCGAGAAATTGTTAATGAAGTGTAGTATATTTTAAAGTTTAATAAAGCAATATATGAATTCCTAGCTAGCCAGAAAATTAGGATTCAAAATATTAAGCAGTATACTTGAACCACAGGATTTACAGCAATATTTGAAGCAAAGGAGAAATTTACTCTGATCTATTAATTTTTGTTCTTCAAGTCCTGCTAGACCTGCCCAAATGATTGGGTTTATGATGTGCAAGCCACAGATGGAAACAAAGAATACAGCTTTCCAGCGACATCATCCTCACTATATTTCCATGGTGCAGCCCTGCACTAGTCACCATACTAATGTCAAAGCCAAGATAACAGGAAAACCAAAAAATATATTAACCAGGGGGAAAAAAAACCCTTCTTAAATTCTTCTGCCTGACCTCCACTCCTTTCTTTGTTCTGCATTGAGAACTGTTCAAGGCCAGTTACTGTCATGTCCCCTACCTCAACAAAAGCGGCGTCCTCGGGCTGCGCAGGGTCCCGTCGACATGCATACTTGACTGGCACAGCCCTGAGCCATTTGTGTGTAGTTCTTTTTTGGCTTTAGGCTCCTTGATTGCTTTGCTTCCATGCACCTGGCTCTGTTCTCTCTGCTTGGCTTCCAGGTTCCTTGATTGCTTTGCTTCCACCCACCTGGGTCTGCTCTTCCTCTGCCTGGCTTCCCTTGCTTCTCTCCTATTGGTCTTCAGGTTCCTCCTTCCCCTGCTCTTGTCCTATGGCTGTGCCCCTTCTCCCTGCTGATGTCAGACGCCAGCACTTTATCAGCTGAGCTCTCCCTAGACTCCTTGCTTCGGCTTCTACTTTGGTAGGTGTTACTTGCTCAGTAGTGTGCTTCTCCTCTACTTTGTTCTTCGTTGCTGACTTATGTACCTGAATTACTCTTGTGTCTGCTGCCTGCCTACTGACTCTGCCTGTAACTGGATTACTCTTGTGTCTGCTGCCTGCCTACTGACTCTGCCTGTACCTGGATTAGTCTTGTGTCTGCTGCCTGCCTACTGACTCTTCCTGTACCTGGATTAATCTTGTGTCTGCTGCCTGCCTCCTGACCTTGCCTGTACCTGGATTACTCTCATGTTTGCTGCCTGCCTACTGACTCTGCCTGTACCTGGATCACTCTCTTGCCTGCTGCCTGTCTGGCTGTCATGTTCATCACCCCGCTTCCTGCTCCATCTCATAAGCCCTGCAGGCTGCCCGCACCTAGGGGCTCAACCTCTGGGGAACAGCGGTCAGCGCAGATGAAACCCGGGGTTGTCCGGCCGCCAAGCAGAACCTGGTCTGAGTACCGGGCATGGCAGGGCTCTACTTGGTACAAGAACTCACATGTCTGACAGTTACTGAGGGATGGACAGAACAAACTGCAGAAGAATGCATAGGACATAGTGCTGTAGATATGGGCAATCCTCTCTACAGCAGTCACTATCTTCCCAGAGGGTTCTGGACTTATCTAGCATGACTCAAGGAACAGAAATTAACAGGTATGAGTAAATTTCTCCTTCCTTATCTTCCTGCTAGACCAGTCCAGGTGCCTGGAAAGTACCTAAGCATTTTCACAAAGGGCAGGTGGAAGAAAAACTTGTAGTGCTTCATGAACAAATGCAAGGATATTTATTTAAAATGCATGGAAGGTCAGATAACTGCCCAAAAATATTTTCTGGCTTAACAGAACTATTCTCTGTCCAAGACATGGCATGAGGCCTAGTTGAATGCACTCTAAGTCCTTCTGGCACTTAATGCCCTTTGAAGAAATATGCAGAGCGAATGCAGGAAAACTGTGGACAACCACTCCACCTTTGCATGGCCCTGCAAACAGAACAGTCTCTCTGAGCTACAGAAAAAGGTTAGTAATTTTCAAGTTCCTAAGCAAAAACCAATGAAAATCCAAGTAAATGAAGAACTTCACCAGGACCTTGAGTGTATTTCTTGGGAAAAAAAACAAAAAGAAAGATGAACAAACTGATTCCAAGTGAACTGATTCCAATGGAACAGAGTCATCAAATGCAATCCCCAACAACTGCTGCCCCTCCAAAGCTCTCCCTTATAACAACCCAGAAATTGCTCCTATTTCTAAAAAGTACTCACAGCTGCCTCACCCCCAAAATTACCCTAACTGCTCCCACTCCCATAATGTCCTTACAACTCCTCTATCACTGCACTGTTTCAAACTCAAAAACTAATTCCTCACAACTGCTCCATCATCCTACAAAGTGTACAGGTCAAAAGCTATCCACTCACAACTCCCTACCACCCTGCAAAGTTCCCCATCCCTAAAAACTGCACCACCCTAAAAATCTATCCCCTGTAACTGCCCCAACACACACACATATATGTACATTTATAAATACATATATTCACACACAGAGAGGGGTTGGAAAGATTCCATGAGACATGCTTTGAGTGTTTTCCCCACGTTTTCTTCTTCAGCTGAAGAGCTCATTGGCCTTGGCATTTTGCCCTGTGATCCACTGGGCTGATGCTTGGATTGTCTTATGGCCAAATTCCCATTCCTTGGGTAAGGAAATTGGCCTGGTTATGTTCCACTCCTATTACATAGGCTGCTGAGATGATCCTGAAGTGCTTCTCAGCCCACTATAAAGTGAATGATACATACCTGTAGCAGGTGTTCTCCGAGGACAGCAGGCTGATTGTTCTCACGACTGGGTGACGTCCGCGGCAGCCCCCACCAACCGGAAGAAGCTTCGCGGGCGGTCCGCACGCAGGGCACGCCCACCGCGTATGCGCGGCCGCCTTCCCGCCCTTGCGCGACCGTTCCCGCCAGTTGAATGACAAGCAAAAGATGAAAACGCAACTCCAAAGGGGAGGAGGGAGGGTAGGTGAGAACAATCAGCCTGCTGTCCTCGGAGAACACCTGCTACAGGTATGTATCATTCACTTTCTCCGAGGACAAGCAGGCTGCTTGTTCTCACGACTGGGGTATCCCTAGCTCTCAGGCTCACTCAAAACAAGAACCCAGGTCAATTGAACCTCGCAACGGCGAGGGTACACAGAAAATTGACCTACGACAGAACAACTAACTGAGAGTGCAGCCTGACCAGAATAAATTCGGGTCCTGGAGGGTGGAGTTGGATTTACACCCCAAACAGATTCTGCAGCACCGACTGCCCGAACCGACTGTCGCGTCGGGTATCCTGCTGGAGGCAGTAATGTGATGTGATGTGTGGACAGATGACCACGTCGCAGCCTTGCAAATCTCTTCAATAGTGGCTGACTTCAAGTGGGCCACTGACGCTGCCATGGCTCTAACACTATGAGCCGTGACATGACCCTCAAGAGCCAGCCCAGCCGGGCGTAAGTGAAGGAAATGCAATCTGCTAGCCAATTGGAGATGGTGCGTTTCCCGACAGCGACCCCTAGCCTGTTAGGGTCGAAAGAAACAAACAATTGGGCGGACAGTCTGTGGGGCTGTGTCCGCTCCAAGTAGAAGGCCAATGCTCTCGTGCAGTCCAATGTGTGCAACTGACGTTCAGCAGGGCGGGTATGCGGCCTGGGGAAGAATGTTGGCAAGACAATTGACTGGTTAAGATGGAACTCCGACACCACCTTCGGCAGGAACTTTGGGTGGGGTGCGGAGTACTACTCTGTGTGTGATGAAATTTGGTATAGGAGCATGAGCTACTAGGGCTTGAAGCTCACTGACCCTACGAGCTGAAGTAACTGCCACCAAGAAAATGACCTTCCAGGTCAAGTACTTCAGATGGCATGTATTCAGTGGCTCAAAAGGAGGTTTCATCAGCTGGGTGAGGACGACGTTGAGATCCCATGACACTGTAGGAGGCTTGATAGGGGGCTTTGACAAACGCAAGCCTCTCATGAATCGAACGACTAAAGGCTCTCCAGAGATGGCTTTACCTTCCACACGATAATGGTAAGCACTAATCGCACTAAGGTGATTCCTTACTGAGTTGGTCTTGAGGCCAGACTCCGATAAGTGCAGAAGGTATCAAGCAGGTTCTGTGCAGGGCAAGAACGAGGTTCTAGGGCCTTGCTCTCACACCAAACGACAAACCTCCTCCATTGAAAAAGTAACTCTTTTTAGTGGAATCCTTCCTAGAGGCAAGCAAGATACGGGAGACACCCTCAGACAGACCCAACGCAGTGAAGTCTACGCCCTCAACATCCAGGCCGTGAGGGCCAGGGACTGAAGGTTGGGGTGCAGCAACGCTCCGTCGTTCTGCGAGATGAGAGTCGGAAAACACTCCAATCTCCACGGTTCTTCTGAGGACAACTCCAGAAGAAGAGGGAACCAGATCTGACGGGGCCAAAAGGGCGCTATCAGAATCATGGTGCCGTGGTCTTGCTTGAGCTTCAGTAAGGTCTTCCCCACCAAAGGTATGGAGGATAAGCATACAGGAGGCCGGTCCCCCAATGGAGGAGAAAGGCATCCGACGCCAGTCTGCCGTGGGCCTGTAGTCTGGAACAGAACAGAGGCAGCTTGTGGTTCGTCTGAGAGGCAAAAAGGTCCACCGAGGGGGTGCCCCACTCTCGGAAGATCTTGCGTACCACTCTGGAATGAAGCGACCACTCGTGCGGTTGCATGACTCTGCTCAGTCTGTCGGCCAGACTGTTGTTTACACCTGCCAGGTATGTGGCTTGGAGGAGCATGCCGAACTGGCAAGCCCACCGCCACATGCCGACGGCTTCCTGACACAAGGGGCGAGATCCGGTGCCCCCCTGCTTGTTGGTGTAATACATTGCAACCTGATTGTCTGTCCGAATTTGAATAACTTGGTAGGACAGCCGGTCTCTGAAAACCTTCAGTGCGTTCCAGATCGCTCGGAGCTCCAGGAGGTTGATCTGCAGATCCTTTTCCTGGAGGGACCACAGACCCTGGGTGTGAAGCCCATCGACATGAGCTCCCCATCCCAGGCGAGATGCATCCGTCGTCAGCACTTTCGTGGGCTGCGGAATTTGGAATGGACGTCCCAGGGTCAAATTGGTCCGGATGGTCCACCAGAGCAGTGAGTGCGGTAGCTGGTGGAGAGACGGATGACATCTTCTAGATTCCAGGTGGCTTGAAACCACTGGGAAGCTAGGGTCCATTGAGCAGATCTCATGTGAAGACGAGCCATGGGAGTCACATGAACTGTGGAGGCCATATGACCCAGAAGTCTCAACATCTGCCGAGCTGTGATCTGATGAGACGCTCTGGCCTGCGAAGCCAGGGACAGGAGGTTGTTGGCCCTCGCTTCGGGAAGGAAGGCCTGAGCTGTCTGGGTATTCAGCAGAGCTCCTATGAATTCCAGAGACTGTGTTGGCTGGAGATGGGACTTTGGGTAATTTATCACAAACCCAGCAGCTCCAGAAGATGAATAGTGCACTGCATAGACCGGAGGGCTCCTGCCTCCGAGGTGCTCTTGACCAGCCAATCGTCGAGATATGGGAACACGTGCACTCCCAGCTTGCGTAGGTAGGCCGCTACCACCACGAGGCACTTTGTAAACACTCGTGGGGCAGAGGCGAGCCCAAAGGGCAGCACACAATACTGAAAGTGGCCGTGCGCCCAGGCGGAATCTGAGATACTGTCTGTGAGCTGGCAGTATCGGGATGTGAGTGTATGCGTCCTTTAAATCCAGGAACATAGCCAATCGTTTTTCTGAATCATTGGCAGAAGGGTGCCCAAGGAAAGCATCCTGAACTTTTCTTTGACCAGGAATTTGTTCAGGCCTCTCAGGTCTAGGATGGGACGCATCCCCCCTGTTTTCTTTTCCACAAGGAAGTACCTGGAATAGAATCCCTGCCCTTCTTGCCCGGGTGGTACGGGCTCGACCGCATTGGCGCTGAGAAGGGCGGAGAGTTCCTCTGCAAGTACCTGCTTGTGATGGGAGCTGAAGGATTGAGCTCCCGGAGGACAATTTGGTGGAGGGGAGGCCAAATTCAGGGCTTATCCGCACCGCACTATTTGGAGAACCCACTGGTCGGAGGTTATGAGAGGCCACCTTTGGTGAAAAGATTTTAACCTCCCTCCGACCGGTAGATCGTCCGGCACGGACACTTTGAGGGCGGCTATGTGCCCGTGGATCCAGTCAAAAGCCCGTCCCCGGCTTTTGCTGTGGAGGCGCAGGGGGCTGCTTAGGCGCACGCTGTTGACGAGAACGAGCTCGCTGGGGCTGTCCCTGTGCCTGACGAGGCCTTCGGGCCGGCTGGGTGTACCTACGCTGCGCAAAAGAATAGGGTGCAGCCTGCCGGGCCCGGGAAAAACGTCCACCTGTTGAGGTGGATGCTGAAGGCGCCCGGTGGGAGAGCTTGTCGAGGGCGGTTTCCCGCTGATGCAGTTGGTCCACCAGCTGCTCGACTTTCTCACCGAAAATATTATCCCCCGGCAAGGGACGTCGGCCAGTCTCTGCTGGGTGCGGTTGTCCAGGTCAGAGGCACGCAGCCATGAGAGCCTGCGCATCACTATACCTTGGGGCCGCAGCTCGAGATGCCACGTCACAGGTGTCATAGATACCCCTGGACAGGAACTTTCTGCACGCCTTCAGCTGCCTGACCACCACCTGATAAGGCCTGGACTGCTCCGGCGGGAGCTTATCGACCAGGTCCGCCAGTTGCTTCACATTGTTCCGCATGTGGATGCTCGTATAGAGCTGGTATGACTGGATGCGGGTCACGAGCATGGAGGATTGGTAGGCCGTCCTCCCAAACGAGTCCAGAGTGCGAGACTCCCGCCCCGGGGGGCGCCGAGGCGGTATCCCTCGAACTCCGTGCCCTCTTGAGAGCAGAATCCACGACCGCCGAGTCATGGGGCAATTGGGGCCGCATTTAACTCTGGGTCAGAGTGGATTCTGTACTGGGATTCCGCTTTCTGGGGATGGTGGGATTAGATAGCGGTCTCATCCAGTTCCGAAGCAGTGTCTCTTTGAGGGACATTGTGCAACGGCACCGTGGAGGACTCTCTAGTGGTGATGGATAGTCGAGGACCTCGAGCATCTCAGCCCTCGGCTCATCCACAGAGACCACGGGGAAGAGAATGCAGATAGACATATCCCTTACAAGGAGGCAAAGGAGAGGCTCTCTGGGGGTGAGAGCTTCCTCTCCGGTGAAGGCGTGGGGTCAGAGGGGAGGGCCCGCAGACTCCTCTGAGGAGAAATATCTGGGGTCCTCCTCTTCCCCCCACGAGGCCTCTTCCTCGGTATCGGACATAAGCTCATGTAGCTGAGTCCTGAACCGGGCCCGGCTCGACGTTGAGGCACCGAGGCCTCGGTGTCGTCGAGCGGTGGACTCCCGCGCCGGCGGGGACGAAGCTCCCATCCATCGACGTCGACTCCACCTGCGTGGCGGTCGAGACCGGCGCCGCAAGCGGCGGCGGTGTCGACGGCCTCGGCACCGGGCTAGAGCTCGCCGGCGCCACAGTCAACGGCGCCGAGGGCGCAAGCACCCCCGGCGCCGGCACAGCCTGGCGCATCAGCCCTTCCAGGATCCCCGAAGGATGGCTCGGAGGGCACTCGTCCAGGCCCGCTGCCGGGAAAGACGGTGGGGCCGGTAGAGGTGTCGGTGCCGGAAGCTGCTCGGGTCCAGGAGGACTGCACCGAAGTGCTGGGACCCTGACGCGTCGGTACCTCCACAACCGAAGGGGATCTCTCCTCTCGACGAGGACGCTTCGGCGTCGACTCCTCGCCGGCACCGGTATCCTGGTGCATCGAGGGCGATCGATGACGGTGCTTTTTTGACTTTTTGCGGTGCCCGTCATCGGCGCCAGGTGGAGCAGAGGAGGAGGAGGTCGATCCCCCTCGGTCCCGAGGGACCGGGTCAGACAGGGTTCGGTCCCGAGGGCCGATTGCCCACGCGGCCTCTCACCCCTACCTTCACCGGAGGACCGGCGGGCCGACGGGACCTGTGCTCCTGGGGTCGATGCCATCGGTGCCGATTTCTCAGGCATTGATACCGGTACCGAAGAACCGCCCGTCGATACCGATGCCGTCGAGGTCGACGTCGAGGGGCCGGCGCAAGTTCCAAAAAGACGGTCCCGAAGAACTTGCCTCGCAACCTGAGTCCGTTTCCGGAGACCGAGACACAAGGAACACGACTTGATATTGTGCTCCGGCCCGAGGCACTGGAGGCACCAAGCGTGGGTTGTCGGTCTGCGAGATCAGCCGGCCGCACCGACCACACTTTTTAAATCCACTCGGGACCTTCGAGGACATCGACGGAAAAATCGCGTCGGCGAAGTTAAGTCGTCGATGGTGGCGGTAATCACACCTCGAAAAATAAAACGACCGTGCGGGCCACTAGGCCGCAACGCGACGCCCCCGCTAGAAACGAGGGAAAATGGGAGCGCGTGCTCCTTTTTTTTTTTTTTTAACAGAAAGAAAAGGGGAGCGCGCGGCACCTAAATAAAATAAAACAAAGAAGTTTGCGTAACGCGACGGTTTTTTCCGGGGCTGAGAACAGAGAGAGCGGCGAAGGCACGACTCTCTCCAGTCGCGGAAAAAAAAGGAACTGGCGGGAACGGTCGCACACGGGCGGGAAGGCGGCCGCGCATACGCGGTGGGCGTGCCCTGCGTGCGGACCGCCCGCGAAGCTTCTTCCGGTTGGTGGGGGCTGCCGCGGACGTCACCCAGTCGTGAGAACAAGCAGCCTGCTTGTCCTCGGAGAATAGTAACTTTACTTCCAAGGCCACCCCTAGGCTCTTGGTTCCCCTCGACTGTACATTTGCCACTGCTGTGGTATTGTCTGATAGAACACACACCACTGCCCCTTACAATTAAGGCAGAAAATACATCAAGGCTAACTGGATCACTTGGGTCTTGAGATGACTGATCAAAGTGCTTCCCAAAATGGCCTAACCACCAATCCAGAGTAACCTGGTCCAGGCAAATGTGCACCTCAACCCTTCAAACTTGTATCTGAGGTGACCACTATCTAGTTTGGAGCCATGAGAGTCATCTCCACTAACAGATACATAATAGGGGTAAGCCACCTTATGAAAACTTGGGCACCCCTTTCGATTATGCCCCTCCATGGTTCTTAATCAGAATATTCATCACGCAATCATAAATAATCTGAAATTAACCCAGACCCTGGGCACCAATGAGCCTGCAAAGTCCAAAACTGGGATAACAGTTTGTTTGCTCTCTCCAGGATCAAGTACACCTTGTTATGTTTAGTGTTGAACAAAGCCCCAAGACAGACAAGACTCTGGGATGGTCATAGAGAACTCTTTGTGAAATGAATCACTCATTGCAAGGCTTTGAGTACTAGTACCACTCTGGCAGTCACTCACCTGTTATCCTACTCTGACTTGGCCCCGATTAAGCAGTTGACCAGGTAGGGAAGAACTATCATCCCCTCCTTGTGCAAGAAGGCTGCCCTTACCATCATAACCTAACAATAACAAATACGAAATGGACAGAGACACCCTGGACTGACCACTACAAACTAAACCTATCCCTACATTGGTGGAAGAAGGGTATACAACGAATACTTGAACACACATCCTACAGCACAAGAGGTCAAGTAGACATGAAAACATTCTGGCAACTAATATACAATAATGAATGGGCAACACAAACAGACTCCATATACTACCTCATAGAATGGGACAAAAGATGCAAAAGCATACTAGATGAAATTGCGCCCTTACGAACAAGAACCCCACGCAAGCATAACTCGACATCATGGTTCAACGATGAACTGAAAAAGTTAAAAACACAAACCAGGAAACTCGAATGAGCGTGGAATAAAACAAAAGATGAACATACACTCAACAAGTGGAAACAAATACAAGAAAATACAAATATACAATAAGACAGGCCAAAAGATCATACTATAAAACCAAATAGGGCCAGATTACAAGACATGAAGAATTATACCAATTTGTGAACAAACTCCTAGACACCAACTTGGTCACTACCACGAATACAGACATCCCATCTGCAGATAAACGTGCGAAGTACTTCAATGAAAAAATTGTAAACCTACGCAACACGCTACCTCAGAACAACACCGACATTGAAAACTTCCTTAATGAATTGGACCCAACCATTGGAGAATACCCGGCAGATCGGACCTAGATAAACTTCGCCATCCTTACCGTCAAAACAGTTACCCAGGCGATTAATAGGTTTTCCAACACTCACTGTAAACTAGATACCTGTTCCAGCTACCTAATGAAATTCGCCCCTGACCGCTTCATAGTAAACCTCACATCTCACCTAAATTACATGCTTCAGCAAGGCCTCTTCCCTAAGGAAAATGGCAACATCCTACTCACCCCAATACCAAAAGATACCAAGAAAAAAATACAAACGAAATCATTAACTACCGTCCAGTAGCATCTATCCCGTTAGTGGTCAAACTGATGGAAAGCATGGTAACCAAACAACTTACAGATTACATAAACAAATTCTCAATATTACACAAATCACCGTCAGGCTTTCGCCCCCTCCACAGCACGGAAACAGTATTACTCACTCTTCTAGCCAAATTCAAGCAGGAAATACCAACAGGCAAAAACATCCTTCTCCTCCAATTCGACATGTCTAGTGCATTCGACATGGTAAACCATAATATATGAATAAGATTACTAGATAAGTTCGGGATTGGTGGAAACATACTTAACTGGATCTAGGGCTTCCTAACCACAAGAACAAATCAAGTAGAATCAAATTCAAACATATCATCACCGTGGAAAGCAGACTGTGGAGTACTGCAAGGATCACTGCTATCATCGATCCTATTCAACTTAATGATGACCCCACTTGCCAAGTCCTTATCCAACCATGGCCTTAACCCTTTTATACATGCAGATGATGTCACAATATACATTCCTTACAAACCAAACTGACATAAACCACCAACGAAATCAAGCTCGGCCTGAACATCATGGATTCATGGGAAATGCATTTCAACTAAAACTTTAGAAAAAACTCATTGTCTCATCCCAACACAGCGCGAACATCCCCACAAGTATCAACACCTCAGATCACACCCTTCTTATCTCAGACAGCTTGAAAATCCTCGGCGTTATAATGGACTGTAACTTAACACTAGAGAGCCAAGTGGCATCCACAACAAAGAAAATGTTCCACTCAATGTGGAAACTCAAATGCGTGAAGCAATTCTTCCCGAGGGAAACATTTCGCAACCTGATACAATCAATGGTACTAAGCCACTTTGATTATTGCAATGGAATTTATGCGGGATGCATAGAACAAACCTTAAAGAAACGCTCAAAACACGGCAGCTAGGCTTATATTTGGTAAAACACGATTTGAAAGCGCAAAACTCCTCCGTGAAAAACTACACTGGCTCCCAATCAAAGAATGCATCGCCTTCAAAGTCTGCACCCTGGTTCACAAAATCATCTATGGAGAAGCCCGAGTTACATGACAGACTTGATCGACTTACCAATTAGAAATACATCCGAATCAACACGATCTTATCTAAATCTGCACTACCCAAGTTGAAAAGGACTTAAATACAAAACAACTTACACATCTAGTTTTTCCTACATAAGCACACAACTGTGGAACGCATTACCAAAAGCCTTGAAAACAACGTACGACCACCTAAACTTCCGGAAATCACTAAAAACCAACCTGTTTAAAAAGGCATACCCTACCAATCCAACTTAAATGCCTAATCTCTGCAACACAACCAAACTAAAGCACATAATGGACATAACACAACTCTTCCGTTCTCCGATTCCCTAATGTGGCTGTGCCACATGAACTTGATCTTACCACAACATCACCCTGTATTTGTTCACACCGGAGCCTGCATAGGCCTCTCCGGTACTATGTAAGCCACATTGAGCCTACAAATAGGTGGGAAAATGTGGGATACAAATGTAATAAATAAATAAATAAATAAAATAAATAACCTTATAAAAGGTCCTTGAAGCTGTGGCTAACCCAAAGTAAAGGTACAGAACTGAACATGCTGACTGAGGATGATGAGCTATAAGAACTGTGGTACTGCTGAATGATTGAGATGTGGAGGTAAGCCTATGAAAGATCCAATGAAGAGAAGAATTCTCTTATCAGGACCACAAGGAGCAAAGTTTCCATGCAAAAAAAAAAAAAAAAAACAGTTAACCACGGTACCTGTTGACAGCCTTTAAGTCGAGAATGGGCTCAACTGAACCTTCCCTTCTTTAGGAACACAAAATAAATGGAGTATTTGCAACCCCACTCATCAAGTGCCACCAGAACCATGGCACCCAAGCAAGAAGCCTTTGTGGGGAAGACTGAACCACCCTGACTTTAGTGGTCAAATCACAGGGACACACCATAAAGGTGCCTCAAATGAGGATAGTGCACTCCAGGGCTTCGCCCAAAGAATCACCTCGAAAACCCATAGAAATGAGGTTATGTTGACTTACTCCATGAAAACCCCCCACAGATGATCCCCCTCCTGGAGTGCATCAGGAAATTTTCATTTCAAGAAGCAGAAGCAACTTGGACCAGAGACTCCACTAACTCATGGCCTGAAATTTAGAAGCCTAAGTATGGACTTCTTGCTTAGCTTGTATTGTTTGTCATCCAGAAGCAAATCTGACTGACCTTGTTCCAAAGGTCAAACATGCTTAGTCCTCAGACAACCACTGGGATATAAGTTCTCTCAGATCCTTCACAGTCTCTCTATCTCCTCACTAACAATAGATTCTCCTTGAAGAGGAGCTCAAGGCCACGTATCCTGTCAAATTGTGGATTCAGAGCAACCACCAAGCTGTAGAAATCAAAGCAACTGACCAAGAGATAATTTGCACCAGACCATAGAGGCTATCTGATAGTAGGTTGCCCCGGACTCCAGAAGGATAACCATTGAACCCAGTGAAGCAGAGCCAGAGTGATAGCCACTACACATGGCCACCCGAATCCCCAGGCTAAATGATAAGAATACCTGCTTATGTATGATTGCAATCTTCCTCTCCTAGGAGTTCTGGAGAGTAGTCTTCCCTTCCACTGATCTGGTTTACAAGCTGACCAAATTTTGGTTATGGTGCCAAAAATGGCCCGAAATTCATGTTAAATGTGTATATTTCTGATCAGTTTCATGGTAGTCCTATTATGTTTCAATTTGCTGTATGTATTGTATCTGTGTTTATACTTGTACATTTTACTATTGTTATGCTGTTAACAAAATTGTAAGTTTGATGTTAAATTATACCTACTGTACACCACCTTGGGTGAATCTCTTCAAAAAGATGGTTAATAAATCCAACTAACTAACTAACTAACTAACATTTCAGCCAAAAAGGCTGGTTCATTTCTGCTGAAACTGAAACTGCTGTGCAGCACCCACTCCCAACCTCCTCCTGGGCCTACCGATTCCCACTCATTCCTGCATCAAAATGTGTTTTTCGAGACAGCAGCCATTCTGAAATTGGAGCCAGCAATAGGCAAGAGCAAGTGGGGATTGCATCTGTCCGTGCCAGCTTGAATCTCAAAATGGCTGCTGCAATGACCAGAGGCGGTCTCATGAGACAGCCACTGGAAGTCCTGGAATCCATTTTGACACAGGAATAGGTGTGGCTAGGAGCAAATTAGGATTGTTCCTGCCCTCAGTAGCTATCAAAGCGGTAGGCCCAAGAAGTGGACTCTTGTTGAGCTGTGGATCCCTGAGGGGGAGGGGGGTTTGCTCAGGGGCCAGTTAGGGCTAGTTTTGCTTTTGGCTTTGGTGTCAGGTAAAATTGAGTAATTAACTATTACAACTTTTTTTTAGACAGGCTGGAACTGAAACAAATAGGCCTAGTGGAGTTGGATTCTAGACTCTAAATAGATTCTGAAGGATTGTCTGACTGAACCGGCTGTTGGGAATCCTGTTCTTGGAAGTAGTGATATGCGAATGCATGTACTGAAGCCAATGTTACAGCACTGCAAATTTCCTTAATGGAGGCTGACCTCCTATGGGCTACCAACTAGGCCATAGCTCTGATGTTGTGAGCCATGATATGGACCAAGAGTCAGCCAAGCCCGGCATAAGAAAAGGTAATGCAGTCTGCGAGGGAACTGGAAAGAGTGTGCTTACCTTTTGGGGTCAAAAACTTTCTATGGGCCTTAGTCCACTCCAGACAGAAGATCAAGGCTCTCTTGCAGACCACAGTGTGCAGTGCAATTTGCCAGGATGGGCATGAGGTCTTGGGAAAAATGTTGGTAGAACAGATGACTGGTTAAGATGGAATTCTGACACTACCTTAAGTAAAATGGTGTGGTAGCCGTGTTAGGTCCACTTTTAAAGGTAATATATAGAAATAAAACAAAACATTAAATAAGATACCTTTTTTTATTGTACTAACTTAAAGCGAATGCTACATACCTGTAGAAGGTATTCTCCGAGGACAGTAGGGCTGATTGTTCTCACTGATGGGTGACGTCCACGGCAGCCCCTCCATCGGAAACTTCTCTAGCAAAGGCCTTTGCTAGTCCTCGCTCGCCCATAGCGCACCGCGCATAGCGCGGCCGTCTTCCCGCCTGAACTGGCTCGTGTTCGTCAGTCCCGTATGTAGCAAGACAAAACAAGGGAAGACACAACTCCAAAGGGGAGGCGGGCGGGTTTGTGAGAACAATCAGCCTGCTGTCCTCGGAGAATACCTTCTACAGGTATGTAGCATTCGCTTTCTCCGAGGACAAGCAGCTGCTTGTTCTCACTGATGGGGTATCCCTAGCCCCCAGGCTCACTCAAAACAATAAACATGGTCAATTGGGCCTCGCAACAGCGAGGACATAACTGAGATTGACCTAACACTTTATCCAACTAACTGAGAGTGTAGCCTGGAACAGAATAAACATGGGCCTAGGGGGGTGGAGTTGGATTCTAAACACCGAACAGATTCTGAAGTACTGACTGCCCGAACTGACTGTCGCGTCGGGTATCCTGCTGCAGGCAGTAATGAGATGTGAATGTGTGGACAGATGACCACGTCGCAGCTTTGCAAATCTCTTCAATACTGGCTGACTTCAAGTGGGCTACCGACGCTGCCATGGCTCTAACATTATGAGCCGTGACATGACCCTCAAGAGCCAGCCCAGCCTGGGCGTAAGTGAAAGGAAATGCAATCTGCTAGCCAATTGATATGGTGCGTTTCCCCACAGCCACTCCCCTCCTGTTGGGATCAAAAGAAACAAACAATTGGGCGGACTGTCTGTTGGGCTGTGTCCGCTCCAGAAAGAAGGCCAATGCTCTCTTGCAGTCCAATGTGTGCAGCTGACGTTCAGCAGGGCAGGAATGAGGACGGGGAAAGAATGTTGGCAAGACAATTGACTGGTTCAGATGGAACTCCGACACAACCTTCGGCAGGAACCTAGGGTGAGTGCGGAGGACTACTCTGTTATGATGAGACTTAGTATAGGGAGCATGGGCTACCAGGGCTTGGAGCTCACTGACTCTACGAGCTGAAGTAACCGCCACCAAGAAAATGACCTTCCAGGTCAAGTACTTCAGATGGCAGGAATTCAGTGGCTCAAAAGGAGGCTTCATCAGCTGGGTGAGAATGACGTTGAGATCCCATGACACTGGTGGAGGTTTGACAGGGGGCTTTAACAAAAGCAAACCTCTCATGAAGCGAACAACTAAAGGCTGTCCAGAGATAGGCCTACCGTCTACACGATAATGAAAAGCACTAATTGCACCAAGATGAACTCGTACAGAGTTAGTCTTGAGACCAGACTCTGACAAGTGTAGAGGGTATTCAAAGCAGGGTCCTGTATGGGACAAGAGCGAGGATCTAGGGCCTTGCTGTCACACTAGACGGCAAAACCTCCTCCACTTAAAAGAATAACACTTCTTCGTGGAATCTTTCCTGGAAGCAAGCAAGACGCGGGAGACACCCTCAGAAAGACCCAAGGAAGCGAAGTCTATGCTCTCAACATCCAGGCCGTGACAGCCAGAGACTTGAGTTTGGGATGCAGAAGCGCCCCCTCGTTCTGAGTGATGAGGGGTGGAAAACACTCTAATCTCCACAGTTCTTCGGAAGACAACTCCAGAAGAAGAGGGAACCAAATCTGACGCGACCAAAAAGGGCGCAACCAGAATCATGGTTCTGCGGTCTTGCTTGAGTTTCAGCAAAGTCTTCCCCACCAGAGGTATGGGAGGATATGCGTAGAGAAGGCCTGTCCCCCAATGCAGGAGAAAGGCATCTGATGCTAGTCTGTCGTGGGCCTGAAGTCTGGAACAGAATTGAGGGACCTTGTGATTGAGCTGAGTGGCAAAAAGATCCACCAAGGGGGAGGGGGGCCCACTCCCGGAAGATCTTGCGTACCACGCCCGAGTTGAGCAACCACTCGTGAGGTTGCATTATCCTGCTCAATCTGTCAGCCAGACTGTTTGTTTACACCTGCCAGATACGTGGCCTGAAGAAGCATGCCGTGACGGCGAGCCCAGAGCCACATCTGGACGGCTTCCCGACACAGGGAACGAGATCCGGTGCCCCCCTGCTTGTTGACGTAGTACATGGCAACCTGGTTGTCTGTCTGAATTTGAATAATTTTGATTGGACAGCCAATCTCTGAAAAGCTTTAGAGCGTTCCAGATCGCTCGCAACTCCAGGAGATTGATCTGAAGACCTGATTCCTGGAGGGACCAAGCTCCCTGAGTGTGGAGCCCATCTACATGAGCTCCCCACCCCAGGAGAGATGCATCCGTGGTCAGCACTTTTTGAGGCTGAAGAATTTGGAAGGGACATCCCAAGGTCAAATTGGATTGAACTGTCCACCACTGAAGGGAATCGTGAAAATCGGTGGACAGCTGGATCACATCCTCTAGTTTCCCCGCAGCTTGATACCACTGGAAGCTAAGGTCTATTGAGCTGATCTCATGTGAAGACGGGCCATGGGAGTCACATGAACTGTGGAGGCCATATGCCTAGAAGTCTCAACATCTGCCGAGCTGTGATCTGCTGAGATGCTCTGGTCAAGGATACAAGAGACAGAAGATTGGCTGCCCTCGCCTCTGGGAGATAGGCATGAGCCGTCTGAGAGTCCAGCAGAGCTCCTATGAATTCTATTTTCTGAACTGGAAGAAGATGGGACTTTGGGTAATTTATGACAAACCCCAGTAGCTCCAAAAGTTGAACAGTCATCTGCATGGACTGTAGAGCTCCTGCCTCCGAGGTGTTCTTCACCTGCCAAATCGTCGAGGTAATGGAACACATGCACTCCCAGTCTGCGTAGCGACGCTGCTACTACCAGCCAGGCATTTGGTAAACACTCTGTGCGCAGAGGTGAGGCCAAAGGGCAGCACACAATACTGAAAGTGCTGTGTTCCCAGACAGAATCGAAGATTCTGCCTGTGAGCTGGCAGTATCGGGATGTGTGTATAGCATCCTTTAAGTCCAGAGAGCATAGCCAATCATTTCCCTGAATCATGGGAAGAAGGGTGCCCAGGGAAACCATCCTGAACTTTTCTCGGACCAGATATTTGTTCAGGGGCCCTTAGGTGTAAATGGGAAGCATCCCCCCTGTTTTCTTTTGCACAAGGAAGTACCTGGAATTGAATTCCAGCCCTTCTCACCCCAGTGGAACGGGCTCGACCGCATTGGCACTGAGAAGGGCGGAGAGTTCCTCTGCAAGCACCTGCCTGTGCTGAAGCTGAAGGACTGAGCTCCCGTGGACAATTTGGAGGTCTGGAGATCAAACTGAGGAGTACCCTAACCGGACTATTTGAAGAACCCACCGGTCGGAAGGTTATGAGAGGCCACCTTTGGTGAAAAACTTTTATCTCCCTCCGACCGGCAGATCGTCCGGCACAGGTACGTTTATAGCGGCTATGTTCAGCTGGAGCCAGTCAAAAGCCTGTCCCCTTGCTTTTGCTGGGGAGCTGCACTGTCTGGGCGCACGCTGTTGACGCAAATGAGCGCACTGGGGCTCAGCCTGAGAAGGCTGCCGGGAAGGTGGATTGTACCTACGCTTATTGTAAGCATAGGGAGCAATCTCCCTTCCCCGGAAAAAACCGTCTACCTGTTGAGGTAGATGCTGAAGGCGCCCGATGGGAGTTTGTCGAGGGCGGTTTCCCGCTGTTGAGCTGCTCTAACCACCTGCTCGACCTTTTCACCAAAAATATTATCCCCCCAGCAAGGGACATCCGCAAGCCGCTGCTGGGTCCAATTGTCCAGGTCAAAGGCACACAGCCATGAGAGTCTGCGCATCACTATACCTTGAGCAGCGGATCTGGATGCAACATCAAAAGAGTCATAGTAACATAGTATATGACGGCAGAAAAAGACCTGCACGGTCCATCCAGTCTGCCCAACAAGATAACTCATATTTGCTGCTTTTTGTGTATACCCTATTATGATTTGTACCTATGCTCTTCAGGGGCACAGACCGTATAAGTCCTGCCCTGCACTATCCCCCGCCTCCCAACCACCAGCCCCACCTCCCAACCACCGGCTCTGGCACAGACCGTTAAGTCTGGCCGAGCACTATCCTCACCACCCCAGCCCTGCCTCCCAACCCCGGCTCTGGCTCAGACCGTACAAGTCTGTCCAGCACTAGCCCCGCCTCCCAACCACCAGTCCCAGCTTCCCACCACCGGCTCTGGCACAGACCAGATAAGTCTGCCCAGCCCTATCCCCCGCCTCCCACCACCAGCCCCGCCTCCCGATCTTGACTAAGCTCCCGAGGATCCATTCCTTCGACACAGGATTCCTTTATGCTTATCCCACGCATGTTTGAATTCCGTTACCGTTTTCATTTCCACCCTCCCGCGGGAGGGCATTCCAAGCATCCACTACTCCTCTCCGTGAAAAGTCGTAAGCACCCCTGGACAGGAATTTACGACATGCCTTCAGCTGCCTGACCACCTCCTGAAAAGGCCCTGGCGTGCTCACGGAGGGAGCTTATCTCCAAGTCCGCCAGTTGCTTACATTGTTCCGCATATGAATGCCCGTGTAGAGCTGGTAGGACCTGAATTTGGGACACGAGCATAGAGGACTGGTAGACCTTCCTCCCAAAAGAGTCTAATGTCCTAGCCTCTCCGCCCCGGGGGCAACCGAGGCAAAATCTCTAGTACTGGCTCTCTTTGAGAGCGGAATCCACAACCGCAGAGTCATGAGGTAACTGGGACCTCATCAACTCAGGTTCTCCATGGATCCAATACTGGGAATCCGCTTTCTTGAGGATGGTGGGATTAGATAACGGTTTCATCCAGTTCCTCAGCAATGTCTTCTTAAGGATATTATGCAGCGGGGCCGTGGAGTACTCCTTAGGTGGCGGATAGTCAAGCACCTCGAGCATCTCAGTCCTGGGCGCATCCTCATTTACCACAGGGAAGGGAATGCCACAGACATTTCCCGGACAAAGGAGGAGAAGGACAGACTCTCCGCGGAGAAAGCTTCCTCTCAGGTGAAGGAGTAGGATCAGAAGGAAGACCACAAGACTCCTCGGAAGAGAAATATCTGGGGTCTTCCCCTTCATCCCAGGAGGCATCCTCCTCAGTATCGGACAAGAGTTCTCGAACTACAGTCCGAAACTGGGCCCGTCTCGATGCTGAGGAACGATGTCCTCGATGGCGATGTCAAGAGGTCGACTCCCATGCCAGCAGCGATGACGCTCCCCTCCAACGATGTCGACGAGGAGTCCACATGGGTGGCAGCCGAGGCCAATACAGCAAGCGGTACCGGCGTCAGAGACCTCACCACAGGCATGGAGCCAGCTGCCGCTTCCTTCGACGGTACCGAGGGCGCAGGAACTCTGGTACCAGGAACAGACTGATGCAGCAGCCCTTCCAGAAGACCCGGAAGAATGGCTCAGATGCTCTCCTCCAGAGTCACTGTCGAGGAAGGCTGTGGGGCTGGTACTGGAGTCAAAGTCAGAATCTGCGAAGGCCTGGGAGGCGGTACCGGGCTGTCCGAAGATCGACGCACCGACACCTGTTGTATGGAGGGTGAGTGCTCCTCCCGGCGTCGGCGCTTTCCAGGTGCCGAATCCCTCGACGCCCTAGAGCTCCCGGTACCATGCCTCGAGGGAGACCGGTGCCAATGCTTCTTCGCCTTCGCTCGAAGCACGTCACCGGAGCTCCTCGGTACCGACGAGGAGGACATGGAATCCACACGCCTCCTCGGGGCTGGTTCGACATCAGTCAGTCCAGGTGGGCCTGCACAACAGGAGCCTTCGAGGCAGGTGGAGACGCACTCGACGGCTCACTTCTCCCAGCTACAGGTGAAGTTCGGACAGCCATTACCTGCGCGCCCGATGTCATCCCCGGTGCTGATATCGACGACGACCTCGGTACCAATGTTGATGTCGATGCCGAGGGATCAGTCGGAGCTCCGAAAGACTGTCCCGAAGAGCTTTTCTCAACACCTGTGTCTGCTTTTTCAAGCTAAGACACAACTTGCAAGCGTCTGGGCGATGGTCGGGGCCCAAGGCACTGGAATGCACCAGGAATGCGGATCAGTGCCCGAGATTGACCGCTGGCGACCGAGCACACTTCTTGAAGCCGCTGGAAGGCTTCGATGACATCAGCGGAAAAATCGCAGCAGCAGTGAAGTCAAACGGCTCGATCGTGCCAACTCAGTGCACAAAAAAAGGAGAACCACAGATGTGCGGCCCCAAAAAGGCCGCAAAGGAAAACGAAAGGAAACTTATCAAGGGCAAAAACTAAGGCAAAAAGGGTTATTTATTTATTTTTGTAAAACTGGAAAAAGAAGAAAAAGGCAATGTAAACAAGAAAAAAAGTGATTAAATAGCACGCGAAAGCGCCTAAGTTCTTTCTGGGACCTGAAGAAGAGGGACCGACAAGCAGCCACTCTCCACCGCGGAAAAGAAAAAAACTGAGGCGGGATCGGACGCGCTCAGACGGGAAGATGGCCACGCATGTGCAGTGCGTCCGCCCTGCATCCTACGGCTGTCGTAAAATGTTTTAGATTTTGCTGGAAAATCTTCTGTTCCTGGGTCCCGCCGACCCACATGTGAGAACAAGCAACCTGCTTGTCCTCGGAGAAATCAAGGCACATCTCAGCCCTTTCAGGTGACTAAAGCTTGGCCTGAATTTACAACTCTAAAAGGTCTTTGTTTTCTCAGACCTAACAAATAAATGAAACAAGAAATGGCAGAGCCCCTTCAGCTCAGGCCACCCAATGAGTTGTTCACTTTCCAATTTAGTAAGGCAAAGCAGTCCCTGCACTGATGGATGCTTGCTTTAGCTGTTACTGAATTAGAACAATGAAAAACTACTTAAGATGTGTTTGGTGAATTTTTTGGTTACAGTTTAACTTTTTAGGGGACTCTGCATATGAACTTGTAGTGTTAGTGTGTTTGGACACTGTTGGAGCATATTTCACATTTGCACAGCAGCACTTGAGGATCCTCTATGATATATTTCGTATTTAGCGTATAATAGCAGTGAAAAATAAGCTGCACTGATAGATCTCAGGTTATGAGGTTTCCTCTTCGCATTTTCTAACAATTTTTATGATCCCTCAGCATTTTTACAGCAATTACAAAATAGGCATAATATATGCAATCAATTTTAAGGTGTCCTCTTAAAAATATTTCCATTAAAATCTAATAACAAAAACCTTTTAAAGTATATTTGAAGCAAAAAGTCTTTGAGCACGTCAGCTGAACCATTAGATGACCGAGAGGTAAAAAGGGCACTCAAGGAGAGCAAAGTCATAGCATAAAAACTAAATGGATTCTTTGCTTTATTCTTTACTGAAGAGGATGTTCGTTACCCATGCCAGAACACTTTTTGATGCTGGCAGGGCAGGAGTAATTCTTTGGTAGGTCAGCAAACAAGCGCATTAGACCATCCATCATAAAAAATATACAAATAACACTGACAAATGGGACCCTATATAGTTCTTACTGCAGAGGAAAATTAGCAGATGAGGAAGCAGCTGGTAAGAAAGTGCTGCTCACTGACTTCTCCTGCCAGTGGAAAACTAGGCTCAGAGGTGAGGAAAGAACAGAAATACCTCTGTGAGCATTGGTGGCTCTGGCCATTTCATCCTCCCAATAATCTTCGATCAGCAGCTGATTCTCCGAGGACAAGCAGGCTGCTTGTTCTCACTGATGGGTGACGTCCACGGCAGCCCCTCCAATCAGAACACTTTCTAGCAAAGTCCTTTGCTAGTCCTCGCGCGCCGATGCGCACCGCGCATGCGCGGGCCGTCTTCCCGCCCGAACCGGCTCGTGCCGGCCACTCTTCTTTTGTCCGCGCTCGGTACGGTCGTGTTTCGCCATTCGCGCCCCCAAAGTTAACCTCGCGCGTCGTTTATCGACTTCGTTTAAAAAAAAAAAAAAAGGTGTCGGAAGGAGACCTTTATGGTTTTCTCCCTTCCCATACTTCTAGTTTTGCCCCGGTAAGTTTCTTTCGTCGTCGGGGTAGGCCCTATTTAGGCCTCGGTCGAAGTTTTCTTCCCCCTCTTTTTGTGGTGCCATTTTCACCATTTCGAGTTTTGATCTCGCCGGCGCGATTTTTCCGCCCATGACATCGAAGTCTTCCAGCGGCTTCAAGAAGTGCAACCCAGTGCGCCCGGGTAATCTCGCTCACTGACAGGCACGCGTCGTGTCTTCAGTGTCTGGGGGCTGGGCACCGCCCTCAGGCCTGTAGTCTGTGTTCCCTTTTTGCAAAAGCGGACTCAGGTAGCGAGATTAGCCCAGTGGAACGTTTTGTTCTCGGGCCCTTCGTCGGCATCGGCACCGGTAGTATCGACTGCTTCGACGTCGTCGGCGCCCGGACCTTCATCCTCGCCCCCGATTGCATCGGCCCTCTGCATCGGGGCGACATCGGAGGGCTACGTCGGCGTCGGTGGTATCGAGACCTCCTCGTCTGCTGATGTCGTTGGACGGTGGTGCTTCGTCTGGAGTGCAGGTGAGGGCTGTCCATTCCCCTGCTGGTGGCGGTGAGCCTTCGGGTGGGTCTCCCCTACCCTGAGGGCTCCTGCGGTACAGCCCCCCCGAGACCGACCCTCTTCGGCCTCGGCCCCGAGGAAGAGACGGCTGGATTCTACGTCCTCCTCGTCGGTGCCGGGAAGCTCCGGTGACGTGCTTCGTTCCAAAAATATCGAAGAAGCATCGTCACCGGTCCCCTTCCCGTGTCGGCACCGAGAGCTCTGGGTCGCCGAGGGAGTCGGCACCCAGTAAGCATCGGCACCGAGAGGACCGCTCGCCCTCTGTTCAAGAGGTGTCGATGCACTCCCCTTTGGACAGCCCGGAACAGGTTCTGACATCGACTCCTGCATCGGCTTCCATGTCTTTTTCCACAGCCGCTCTGCACGAGAGCCTCCGGGCCGTTCTCCCAGAGATCCTGGGAGAGCTGTTGCGCCCTACCCCTCCGGTACCAGGGGTGCTTGCGCCTCCGGTACCGTCGAGCGAGGCGCCGCCTGGCCCATTGTCCGGGTGAGGTCTCCGACATCGGTGCCGCTTGCGGTACCGAGTGCGGTAGCCTCCCAGGAAGGCTCCCCGACTACGTCGGCGGAGGGGAGCTTCGCCGGTGCGTCGAGGGAGTCTACCTCTCGACGCTCCCACCGTGGCCGTGGTTCCACGGAGTCGAGCCGGGCACGCTTGCAGACACAGGTCCATGAACTTGTGTCTGACACCGATGGTGAGGCCTCGTGGGAAGAGGAAGAAGACATCAGATATTTCTCTGACGAGGAGTCTGAGGGTCTTCCTTCTGATCCCACTCCCTCTCCTGAAAGACAGCTTTCTCCTCCTGAGAGCCTGTCTTTCGCTTCCTTTGTCCGGGAGATGTCTACGGCCATCCCCTTCCCGTGGTTGTGGAGGACGAGCCCAGGGCTGAAATGTTTGAGCTCCTGGACTATCCTTCTCCACCTAAGAAAGCGTCCACAGTACCCATGCATCATGTCCTCAAAAAGACATTGCTGGCGAACTGGACCAAGCCTCTAAGTAATCCCCACATTCCCAAGAAGATCGAGTCCCAGTACCGGATCCATGGGGACCCAGAGCTGATGCGCACTCAGTTACCTCATGACTCTGGAGTTGTGGATTTGGCCCTAAAGAAGGCCAAGAGTTCTAGGGAGCATGCCTCGGCGCCCCCGGGCAAAGACTCTAGAACCTTGGACTCCTTTGGGAGGAAGGCCTACATTCTTCTATGCTCGTGGCCAAGATTCAGTCCTACCAGCTCTACACGAGCATACACATGCGGAACAATGTGCGGCAGTTGGCGGGCTTGGTGGACAAGCTCCCCCCTGAGCAAGCCAAGCCATTTCAGGAGGTGGTCAGGCAGCTGAAGGCGTGCAGAAAATTCCTGGCCAGAGGGGTGTATGACACCTTTGATGTTGCGTCCAGGGCCGCTGCTCAAGGTGTGGTGATGCGCAGACTCTCATGGCTGCGTGCCTCCGACCTGGAGAATAGAATCCAGCAGCGGATTGCGGACGTCGCCTTGCCGTGCGGATAATATTTTTGGAGAAAAAGTCGAGCAGGTGGTAGAGCAGCTCCACCAGCGGGACACCGCATTCAACAAGTTCTCCCGCCGGCAGCCTTCATCCTCTACCTCTACAGGTAGACGATTTTTTGGGGGAAGGAAGACTGTTCCCTACTCTTCTGGTAAGCGTAGGTACAATCCTCCTTCTCGACAGCCTGCGGCCCAGGCTAAGCCCCAGTGCGCTCGCTCTCGTCAGCAGCGTGCGCCTCTGCAAGGCCCCTCGGCTCCCCAGCAAAAGCAAGGGACGAGCTTTTGACTGGCTCCAGCAGAGCATAGCCGACATCCAAGTGTCAGTGCCGGGCGACCTGCCAGTCGGAGGGAGGTTGAAAGCTTTTCACCAAAGGTGGCCTCTCATAACCTCCGATCAGTGGGTTCTCCAAATAGTCCGGCAAGGATACACCCTCAATTTGGCCTCAAAACCTCCAAATTGTCCACCGGGAGCTCAGTCTTACAGCTTCCAACACAAGCAGGTACTTGCAGAGGAACTCTCCGTCCTTCTCAGCGCCAATGCGGTCGAGCCCGTGCCATCCGGGCAAGAAGGGCTGGGATTCTATTCCAGGTACTTCCTTGTGGAAAAGAAAACAGGGGGGATGCGTCCCATCCTAGACCTAAGGGCCCTGAACAAATATCTGGTCAAAGAAAAGTTCAGGATGCTTTCCCTGGGCACCCTTCTCCCCATGATCCAGGAAAACGATTGGCTATGCTCTCTGGACTTGAAGGACGCCTACACGTACATCCCGATACTGCCAGCTCACAGACAGTATCTGCGATTTCAGCTGGGCACACGTCACTTCCAGTACTGTGTTCTACCCTTTGGGCTCGCCTCTGCGCCCAGAGTGTTCACGAAGTGCTTGGCTGTAGTAGCAGCGGCACTTCGCAGACTGGGGGTACACGTGTTCCCATATCTCGACGATTGGCTGGTGAAGAACACATCCGAGGCAGGAGCCCTGCAGTTCATGCAGATGACTATTCACCTCCTGGAGCTACTGGGGTTTTGTGATAAATTATCCAAGTCCCATCTTCTCCCAGTGCAGAAACTCGAATTCATAGGAGCTCTGCTGGATTCTTGGACGGCTCGTGCCTATCTCCCAGAGACGAGAGCCAACAACTTGTTGTCCCTCGTCTCGCGGGTGCGAGCGTCCCAGCAGATCACAGCTCGGCAGATGTGAGATTGCTGGGCCACATGGCCTCCACAGTTCATGTGACTCCCATGGCCCGCCTTCACATGAGATCTGCTCAATGGACCCTAGCTTCCCAGTGGTTTCAGGCTGCTGGGGATCTAGAAGACGTGATCCACCTGTCACAGAGTTTTCTCAAATCCCTGTATTGGTGGACGATTTGGTCCAATTTGACTCTGGGACGTCCTTTCCAAATTCCTCAGCCACAAAAAGTGCTGACCACGGATGCGTCTCTCCTGGGGTGGGGAGCTCATGTCGATGGGCTTCACACCCAAGGAAGCTGGTCCCTCCAGGAACGCGATCTGCAGATCAATCTTCTGCAGTTACGAGCGATCTGGAATGCTCTGAAGGCTTTCAGAGATCGGCTGTCCCACCAAATTATCCAATTCAGACAGACAACCAGGTTGCCATGTATTACATCAACAAGCAGGGGGCACTGGATCTCGCCCCCTGTGTCAGGAAGCCGTCAGCATGTGGCTCTGGGCTCGCCGTCACAGCATGGTGCTCCAAGCCACATATCTGGCAGGCGTAAACAACAGTCTGGCCGACAGGTTGAGCAGGATTATGCAACCTCACGAGTGGTCGCTCAACTCCAGAGTAGTGCGCCAGATCTTCCAGGTGTGGGGCACCCCCTTGGTAGATCTCTTCGCATCTCGAGCCAACCACAAAGTCCCTCAGTTCTGTTCCAGGCTTCAGGCCCACGGCAGACTGGCATCGGATGCCTTCCTCCTGGATTGGGGGGAGGGTCTGCTGTATGCTTATCCTCCCATACCTCTGGTGGGGAAGACTTTGTTGAAACTCAAGCAAGACCGAGGCACCATGATTCTGATTGCTCCTTTTTGGCCGCGTCAGATCTGGTTCCCTCTTCTTCTGGAGTTGTCCTCCGAAGAACCGTGGAGATTGGAGTGTTTTCCGACCCTCATCACACAGGACGAAGGGGCGCTTCTGCATCCCAACCTCCGGTCCCTGGCTCTCACGGCCTGGATGATGAGAGTGTAGACTTTGCCTCTTTGGGTCTGTCAGAGGGTGTCTCCCGCATCTTGCTTGCTTCCAGGAAAGATTCCACTAAGAGGAGTTACTTCTTTCTGTGGAGGAGGTTTGCCGTCTGGTGTGACAGCAAGGCCCTAGATACTCGCTCTTGTCCTACACAGACCCTGCTTGAATACCTTCTGCACTTGTCTGAGTCCGGTCTCAAGACCAACTCTGTGTAAGGGTTCACCTTAGTGCAATCAGTGCATACCATTACCGTGTGGAAGGTAAGCCGATCTCAGGACAGCCTTTAGTTGTTCGCTTCATGAGAGGTTTGCTTTTGTCAAAGCCCCCTGTCAAGCCTCCTACAGTGTCATGGGATCTCAATGTCGTTCTCACCCAGCTGATGAAACCTCCTTTTGAGCCACTGAATTCCTGCCATCTGAAGTACTTGACCTGGAAGGTCATTTTCTTGGTGGCAGTTACTTCAGCTCGTAGAGTCAGTGAGCTTCAGGCCCTGGTAGCCCAGGCCCCTTACACCAAATTTCATCATAACAGATTAGTCCTCCGCACTCACCCTAAGTTCTTGCCAAGGTTGTGTCGGAGTTCCATCTGAACCAGTCAATTGTCTTGCCAACATTCTTTCCCCATCCTCATTCCTGCCCTGCTGAACGTCAGCTGCACACATTGGACTGCAAGAGAGCATTGGCCTTCTATCTGGAGCGGACACAGCCCACAGACAGTCCGCCCATTGTTTGTTTCTTTTCATCCCAACAGGAGGGGAGTGGCTGTGGGAAAACCGCACCATATCCAATTGGCTAGCAGATTGCATTTCCTTCACTTACGCCCAGGCTGGGCTGGCTTTGAGGGGTCATGTCACAGCTCATAATGTTAGAGATCCATGGCAGCGTCGGTAGCCCACTTGAAGTCAGCCACTATTGAAGAGATTGCAAAGCTGCGACGTGGTCATCTGTCCACACATTCACATCTCATTACTGCCTGCAGCAGGTACCCGACGCGACAGTCGGTTCGGGCAGTCAGTGCTTCAGAATCTGTTCGGTTTAGAATCCAACTCCACCCCCCTAGGCCCAGGTTGTTCTGTTCCAGGCTGCACTCTCAGTTAGTTGGTAAATTTTTTAGGTCAATCTCAGTTATGTCCTCGCCGGTGCGAGGCCCAATTGACCATGGTTGTTGTTTTGAGTGAGCCTGGGGGTAGGGATACCCCATCAGTGAGAACAAGCAGCCTGCTTGTCCTCGGAGAAAGCGAATGCTACATACCTGTAGAAGGTATTCTCCGAGGACAGCAGGCTGATTGTTCTCACAAACCCGCCCGCCTCCCCTTTGGAGTTGTGTCTTCCCTTCTCTTTGTCTTGCTACATATGAGACTGGCCGGCACGAGCCGGTTCGGGCGGGAAGACGGTCGCGCATGCGCGGTGCGCATCGGCGCGCGAGGACTAGCAAAGGACTTTGCTAGAAAGTGTTCCGATTGGAGGGGCTGCCGTGGACGTCACCCATCAGTGAGAACAATCAGCCTGCTGTCCTCGGAGAATACCTTCTACAGGTATGTAGCATTCGCTTTTACCATGGAAAAAGTCTGCATTAGGAGCAACTGAATTAGCTCCTTGAGGCCTTCCTAACGTTTGCACCCTAAGCACTGGCCTAGTTTACTTATGCCCTAATCTAGCCTTGGACGGTGATGACTCAGAAATGAAGCATATTGCTGTGAAGCTGGAAGCGGTAATTGCAGCAAACCAAAACACTAAAAGTAACAAATTACCAAGATTGGATGGTATATATCCCAGAGATCTGAGGGCTTGTCAGGATGATTGCTGGCACTTCCTAACATCTTGACTAGCCCCAGCTGATGTAGCATTTCCGAGCATGGTGTGTTACTATGTACCTGTTGATGCCATCAATTTGCCACATGAAGAATTTGCCTATCATCCATGTCCAGCGATTTGCCCCAGCGCCCACCTGCTTCCCTTTTCAGTCCCCAAGTTCTAAGCCTTAGCCTCCTTCTCAGTTGCTATTGCTAGTTTCAGTTCTAACCTCAGCCCCCCACCTGCCTGCCCTCTTCTCCCGCAACATCCCCTTTTTTCCTGCCACCCTCCATTTAAATCTGTTTTACCTCAAAGTCAAAGCGCAGTGGCAGTGAAAGAAGCAAGCTCACCTCGGGCCTTCCCTTCCCTCACAGTGTCCCGCCCTCGCAGAAACAGGAAATGACAAAAGAGGAAGGCAGGATACTGAGTGGGAAGGGAAGGCCCGAGGCGAGCCTGCTTTTATCACTGATGTTGCCGCTTTGACTTTGAGGTAAAACAGATTTAAACATAGGGCAGCAGGAACAAAAAGGGGGCTGTCTGTCACGGGAGCTGAGGGTGAGCATGTGGGGACTGCAGCTGGAACTGTGAGCCACAGGCGGCAGTAAGGTGGTACTGCCCAGTGAGGGAGAGGCTTCCTGAGGAGTAGCAGAGGTGTATAAAAGCTCAAAGTGAAGCAAAGGAGAAAGGGGGAATGTGTGAGCCCATGGAGGTTGAGGAGTATCCCCAAGCAGAGGAGGTTCAAAGTTATGAGGAAGGTGCACCAGAAGCCCAAGCCCCAAAGGAGGAGAAGGAGGTATAATACATTTAACCACCTATCAAGGTAGCATTAAGCAGTGCTTCATAGAAAAGAACCGAGTGAATAACCTATGAAGAAATAAGTTACACTTTTGTCTTTTCAAGCTTTGGTTTGCTGGCAGAGTGGGGTGGGGTCCCAATGCAGCATAAACCTGCTGGATTGGGAGTAGAGGGTTTTGAGTCTGCCAGTGTTTGAGACCCTAGGCTTACTAGGGGAAAGGGCTCAAACTCTTTCTTGTGAACATTTTTGTTAAGATTAAAATGACTGAGAAGGTTTGCTACCCACTGTGTGTGTATGTGTTTTTTTTTAACTGAAAAATCTCTGGACTGTTGTGAATACCTTAGGGAAAAGCACTAGAAGTTTCCTTTTCAAACAAAACTGTTGAATGACTCTGTTTAAAAGCCTGCACGGAATCAGGTGTGGAAAGTTAGATTGTCTTTGGAGGGGAGAGAGGGAAGTGAATACAGGAACCTGAACAAACTTGCATGTTTTTTCCCCAATCTTTAATGAAGGGGATGGCTGTTTCCTTCCTTCTCATGGGGAGAAGAAAAAGGGATGAACTAGAAAAGTAAGAGCCCTTTTATCACTGACCAGAAAAGAGGACCAAAACATTGTTTAAGGAATCACTTACCCTAAAGGAAAAGGGACTCTCTTGCTTGACTGTGGGAGTGAAAAGAAGGCATTGTGGTATGTGGACAATTGCCTGGGGTCTTCTTTTTCTGGGGAAAAGTTTCTAACTCTCTAGCACCTCCAGCTGGAAGGAGAAGGAGTTGGACAACTATCTCATAAAGAGAAGGAGAAGTAGCTGGTGACAGTCCACCCCCACCCCCAACCTGGAAAATCTGGGATAGAGGGGAGCCCTGAAGGAACTTAGATGTTACGTCCTGGCTAGCGGGGAATACATTATACATTATGTGAGATGGGGAGTTTCATATCTGTGCCTAAGCTACCTATCTTGCTCTTGTGGGGTAACTACTGACATATTAACATTTTGAGTTCTTCTCTCCCACTATAGTGATACAGTTTTATAAACCACCCCAGCACTGATGTGCCAGCCAATCTTCACCACTATGTTTTTTCTACTTAGATGATCATTTTTAACTTCTTGGTGACCTCAGCGGTGCCACTTGCCTGTGCCTTCACACTTTTGCAAGATAATAGGCATCTACCTCCTCATTGGTGCCCCGACTTAACAATCTTCAATTTAATTGAATTTAAAGTAATTAAACCAATTTTATATTCATCTTAAATACTGTCAGACTGGGGACATGACGTCCGACATGCATGTTTCGCCTCCAAGGCTGTCTCAAGGACTGTCCCCTTTAGGTGCCATTTGTGAGAGATGTTAACATTTGACCATACCCAATTGACATGAACCTTTGAAAGTGTTTCTCAGACTGCTGAATGATGAGCTGGCCTGTTACAAGAGGTTCACTGAAGGGCATGACAAAGGGGAATGCCCTTTTGGCATCCCTTCATACATTCTTGTTGGTACCATCACTATATCTCCTCCCATCCATCATATCCTCCGAGACTGTCGACAAAGCAGTCTCCGCTTACAATGCCGCTCTCTCCTCTGCTCTGGACACCCTCGCACCTTCCACCTCCCGTCCCACAAAGCGTACTAATCCCCAGCCTTGGCTGACCCCTTGCATCCGTTACTTTCGCTCCTGCGCACGATCTGCTGAACACCTCTGGAGGAAATCTCGTACTCATTCAGACTTCCTTCACTTTAAATTCATGCTTTCCTCCCTCCATTCCTCCTTATTCCTTGCAAAACAGGACTATTACACCCAATTGACCAGTTCTCTCAGCTCCAACCCTCGTCGTCTCTTCGCCAACCTTAACTCCCTCCTCAAGGTGCCCCCCGCTCCCCACTCCCCCTCACTCTCTCCTCAATCACTGGCTGATTACTTCCACGACAAAGTGACAAAGATCAACCTTGAGTTCACTACCAAGCCATCACCCCCCACCCCCCCTCTCCACCCATTAACCCTCTCCCTCAACCAACCAACCCAGGCCTCCTTCTCCTCCTTTCCTGAGATCACCGAGGATGAAAACTCCCGCCTTCTTTCCTCCTCGAAATGCACCACTTGCTCCTCCGAACCCCATCCCCACCAACCTACTTAACACCATCTCCATACTGTCACCCCTCAATCTGTCGCATCCTTAACCTTTCTCTCTCCACTGCAACTGTCCCTGACACCTTCAAGCACACCGTAGTCACACCTCTCCTAAAAAAACCATCTCGACCCTACCTGCCCCTCCAACTACCGCCCCATCTCTCTCCTCCCCTTCCTCTCCAAAATACTTGAACGTGCCATCCACAGTCGCTGCATTGATTTTCTCTCCTCTCATGCCATCCTAGATCCACTTCAATCCGGCTTTCGCCCCCTACACTCGACAGAAACAGCTCTCTCTCTAAAGTCTGCAACGACCTGCTCCTCGCCAAATCCAGAGGCCACTATTCCATCCTCATCCTCCTCGATCTATCCGCTGCGTTTGACACTGTCAATCATGACTTACTTCTTGCCACATTGTCCTCTTTTGGGTTCCAAGGCTCTGTCCTCTCCTGGTTCTCCTCTTATCTCTCCCACCGCACCTTCAGAGTACACTCTCATGGATCCTCCTCCACTCCCATCCCACTATCTGTTGGAGTTCCCCAGGGATCTGTCCTTGGACCCCTTCTCTTCTCAATCTACACCTCCTCCCTAGGCTCACTGATCTCATCTCATGGTTTTCAGTATCATCTTTATGCTGATGACACCCAGCTATATCTCTCCACACCAGACATCACCATGGAGACCCAGGCCAAGGTATCGGCCTGCTTATCTGACATTGCTGCCTGGATGTCCAACCGCCACCTGAAGCTAAACATGTCCAAAAACGAGCTCCTCGTCTTTCCACCCAAACCCACCTCTCCTCTTCCTCCACTCTCTATCTCAGTTGATAACACCCTCATTCTCCCCGTCCCATCTGCCTGCAACCTCGGAGTCATCTTCGACTCCTCCCTCTCCTTCTCTGCCTATATCCAACAGACTGCCAAGACCTGTCGCTTCTTCCTCTTCAACATCAGCAAAATTTGCCCTTTCCTATCTGTGCACACCACACGAACTCTCGTCCAAGCTCTCATTACCTCTCGCCTTGACTACTGCACCTTGCTCCTCACCGGCCTCCCACTTTATCTATCCCCCCTTCAATACGTCAAGAACGCTGCCCGCACGACTTATATTCCGCCAGAACCGAGATACTCACATCACCCCCTCTCCTCAAGTCACTTCACTGGCTTCCGATCAGATACCGCATTCAATTCAAGATTCTCCTCCTTACCTACAAATGCCCCGGTCTACGGCTCCGCACTACCCTCATCTCCCCCTATGTTCCCGCCCGTAACCTCCGCTCCCAGGACAAATCCCTCCTTTCAGTTCCCTTCTCCACCACTGCCAACTCCAGGCTCCGCTCATTCTGCCTTGCCTCACCCTATGCCTGGAACAATCTGCCTCAACCCCTAACGCCAAGCCCCCTCCCTACCCATCTTCAAATCTCTGCTTAAAGCTCACCTCTTCAATGCTGCTTTCGGCACCTAACCTTCCGTGAAATATAGTATGCCCTATTAGTCGGACTCTACACTTGTCTTTGACTGGACACTTGTCTCTAGATTGTACACCTGTCTTTTAGATTGTAAGCTCCTTGAGCAGGGACTGTCCTTCTATGTTTGAATTGTACAGCGCTGCGTAACCCTGGTAGCGCTTTAGAAATGTTAAATAGTAGTAGTAATATATGACCATCTCTGGAAAAAGGTGAAGGGGATAGAACACTTTGATTTTTAAAAAGAGTTCCATGAGTGATCCGGGAAATTACAGACCGGGAAGCCTGACTTCAGTGCCAGGGAAAATAGTAGAAATTATTATAAAGAATAAAATTATGGAACACATAGACAAACATGGTTTAATGGGACAGAGTCAGCATGGGTTCAGCCAAGGGAAATCTTGCCGTATCAATTTGCTTCATTTGGTGAGCTGGTTGATGTAGTGTATCTAAATTTTCAAAAAGCTTGACATAGTTCCTCAATGACAAGGGGATGATCAGAAGCAAACGCCGGCGCTAGAGGCGGTTAGCGCCATACTAATGCCGGCATTTGCTACCGCCCCATGATGAGAGTCCCGAGGGCTCTGAATGCAACTAGCATGCAAAACAGGGCTAAACATATTCATCCCCAATGATCAGCGATCAACGCGCCAAAAATTGGATCACTGGCCGCAGCAAACCCTACGCCAGGTCCGAGCTGGCATAAGGGTTTGCAGACCAATGGGGAGGCATGGTGAGCCCTGTCCAGCATGCATTTGCATGCTACAAGGCCCCCATTCCCCCCAACAAAGCAAACCCAAAGACCCCCCCCCAGCGAAAGGGGGCTGGAGATCCAGCAGACCCCCCCTGACGATCCCCCCCAGGATCAGGTCTCCGACCCCCCCACCCCGACACAGTTCAGGGAGGGCTGAAGATCTGGTGGGTCTCCAGCCCCCCCTAACCCCCCAGCATTGGCAAGGGTCCCTGGTGGTCCAATGTCAATCTACCACTCACCCTCCTCCCTACCCCCTACCTTGGATTGGAGGAGGGAGGTAGCCTGCCTCCCTCCTTTCTTCGATGTTGCAAATGGCGGCGCCCAGACCTGCCCAGTGTATCCTGGGATGCGCTGGGCAGGGCTTCACAACATATAAGGGAGTTCATCCCTCATATGTTTGTGAAGCCCCGCCCAGCGCATCCCAGGATACACTGGGCAGGGCTGGGCGGACCTCCAGCCTCCCTGTCACTCGGGGGGGGGGGGGTTGGTTGCCCACTGGGCCACCAGGGACTTTTTTGGAAATGCTGAGGGGAGTAAGGGAGGGCTGGAGACCCACCGGATCTCTGGCCCTCCCTGAACCTGGGGGGATGGGGGATTGTCAGGGCGACCGGAGGTCCACCGGACCTCCAGCTCCCGTTTTGCCTTGCTCGGGGCAGGGGTAGTTGGGGTCTGGTGGTCCCTTGGACCTCCAAGCCCCTGTGTTTGACAGGTTTGGGCTTTTGACAGCCCAGACCTGTCAAACCAGTGCGAGAGGATTGTACTAGCGCATGCTCAGGCACTATTCTCCCGCACTTCTACCCTTTGATCAGAGAGAATTGCGTGCTTAAATCTGCAAGCAATTATCTCTGATCACAGGTCTAATAATGCCCCGCGCTGTTCCAGCGCTATTTTTAGAGTGCTGTTTGGAACAGCACAGGGCTTTTGATCATCTGTCTGTGAGAGACTACTGAGAAAATTAAAAAGTCACGAGATAGGAGGCAATGTCCTTCTGTGGATTAGGAACTGGGTATTGGACAGAAAACAGAGGGAAGGGTTAAATGGCCATTTTTCTCAATGGAGGAGGGTGAATAGTGGAGTACCACAGGGATCTGTACTGGGACTGGTGCTATTTAACATATTTATAAATGATCTGGAAAATGGAACGAAGAATGAGGTGATTAAATTTGCAGATGACACAAAACTATTCAAAGTTGTCAAAACACATGTGGATTGTGAAAAACTGCAGAAAGACCTTAGGAAACTGGAAGACTGGGCATCCAAATGGCAGATTAAATTCAATGTGGACAAATGTTAAGTGGAGTAAATTGGGAAGGACAATCCAAATCATAGTTACCTGATATTTGGGTCTTCCTTAGAAGTCAGCACTCAAGAAAAAGATCTAGGTGTCATTGTAGACAATACACTGAAATTTTATGCTCACAGTGTGGTGGTGGCCAAAAAAAACAAACAGGATGCTAGAAATTATTAGGAAAGGGATGCAACATAAGACGAAGGATATTAGAATGCCTCTGTATCGCTCCATGCTGCGACCGCACCTTGAGTATTACATTCAATTCTGGTCACCATATCTTAAAAAAGATATAGCAGAATTAGAAAAGGGTCAAAGGAGTGACCAAAATGATAAAAAGGGGATGGAACTCTTCTCATATGAGGAAAGGCTAAGAGGTTAGGGCTCTCAGCTTGGAAAAGAGACGGCTGCGGGGGGATATGATTGAGGGCTATAAAATCCTGAGTGGTGTAGAATGGGTAGAAATGAAACGATTTTTCACTCTTTCAAAAAGTACAAAGTCCAGGGGACACTCACTGAAATTACATGGAAATACTTTTAAAACATATAGAAAGAAATATTTTTTCACTCATAGAATAGTTAAGCTCTGGAACTCGCTGCAGGAGGATGTAGTAACAGTGGTTAGCGTATCTGGGTTTAAAAAGGTTTGGAGAATTTCCTGGAGGAAAAGTCCATAGTCTGTTATTGAGATGGTGTTATGTTTGGTCGTGAGCCCTTGGACCTAGGCCGAGGCCTAAGTCATACTGACCCCATGTTAGCAAAGAGACTAAAGGCTATGAGGCCCAGCATGTCCAGGGAAACCAGAGAGTACAACCAGGAAGGAAAGGTAGAACACTCATACGGGCCGCAAGGCCAAACTGGAACCCATATGTAACAGTGTCCAAGCGCACAGCTGCAAGGCCGAACTGGAACCCAAACAAACAGAAAAAAAGGAGAAAGGAACAGGAACAAGGTACCCTAAGAAAATATTAAGCTGGCAGCCCATGCAGCGCAGCACATCACCACAAACAAAAGGTCAAATGACTAGTACATACAGGCACAAACAGTAACTGAAGGGTTAAAGACAAACCCACACAAAGAGACAGGCTCACACTGTGCCAGAAAACACAAACGGAAGAGCAGCTCACAGAGACTCAACCAGCAGATTCAGTAAGTAAGGATTAAGGCAAACCCACATAGAGAGACAGCTCACAATGTGCCTGAAAGCACAGACAAACAGAAGAGCAGCTCAAAAGACTCAAGCAGCAGATCAGTAAGTAAAGGATTAAAGGCAAACCCACATAGAGAGACAGCTCACAATGTGCCTGAAATCACAGACAAATGGAAGAGCAGCTCACACAGACTCAAACAGCAGATTCAGTAAATAAGGGTTAAAGACACACACACACACACCACACCACACACACAGATAGCTCACACTGTGCCTGAAAGCACAGACAAATAGAAGATCAGAAGGGAATTAACACTAGAGTGTCCTGTACAAGCAGGGGTAGGCTTAAGTAGGGTCTGGCATCTGACATCATCTGCCTCAGACGCCAGCCCAATCCCTGATGTAGCCAATCATGGTCGAGTCACTGTCGCTACCATGCTTGTTCCAGTAAGATCATGACAGATGGACATGGGGGAAGCCACTGCTTGCCCCAGGATTAGTAGCATGGAATGTTGCTACTAACTGGGTTTCTGCCAGGTACTTGTGACCTGGATTGCACACTGTTGGAAGCAGGATACTGGGCTAGATGGACCACTGGTCTGACCCAGTATGGCTATTCTTATGTTCTTATGTAAAGAAGTTAGGGATCACACACAGAAAAAAAAGCAACACTGGGTGGGGGGGGGGGGGTTCCTTTTTCCAGGCGTATCCATGTAAATGCATAGTAAAACTGGGAACAACAAAATATGTGTTTTATTCACCGGAACAACTCAAATCATTCGTAGAAATGAAACAACTGAAAAGTTAAGGAAAATGAGAGACATGCTGTCTATTTAATTTAATGTAGTTATTATGAATATGTAAACTTCTCTATTCATTTAGCCTTCCATTTATATATTATTAGTGGTCTAAGGAAGCATGATGTTTATTTGGATAGTTATTCAGAAATTTTACTTTTTGTATATTCTTGCTGTATTTCGCAAACAAGTTGTATGCTTGTTTATATATTGAAATAAAACAAATTTTAATAAAAAAAAAAAGCAACACTGGGCCTTCAAGGCTGAGACAACTGGAGTATTTATTGATAGGTGACCCGACACGGGCCGTGTTTCGGCGTTAAACAGTGCCTGCCTCAGGGGTCAGAATTTGGAAATGGACTCTATGAAATATATACGTGTCCAATGTCTCTGTGAACGGATGTGTGAATCTTTGAAAATCAGCTTGCCTGTCAGAATGGACAGCGACAGTTTAGGAACAAACTCTTGTAGTAAACTTATCTTTTGCCAAGGATCTGATAGAAGATATTCAAAAGACTGGTATGAGGTGCTACTGTTGGGAGATTTCAATGTCTGATGTGGATTGGAACGTCCCATCTGCAGAATCAGAAAGAAGTAGGGAGATTGTGGATGCCTGTCAAAATGCCTTGCTCAGACAATGGTGATGGAACCCATGAGGAAAGGGTTGATGCTGGATCTAGTGCTCACGAATGGAGGAAGTGTTTCCAATATCCACGTGGGTGCCCATCTATGTAATAGTGATCATCACACCATCTGGTTTGATATAAAGGCGAAGGCGGACGCACAAAACTCAAAGTACTGGATTTCAGACGTACTGATTTTGATAAAATGGGGAATTACCTGTCGGCGTGCGAAGGTGTAGGAGATGTGGAAAAAAAGTGGTCCAAGCTAAAGGCTGCTATAAATATGGTGACTGATCTTTATGCGAGGAAAGTAAACAAAAACAAGAGAAGCAGCAAGCCTATATGTTCTCCAAACAAGTAGCTGAAAAAATAGAGCAAAGAGGCTTTGTTCAAGAAATAGATAAGAACGCAACAAGAGGATCATGGAAAAGATTATCAGATTAAACTCAAAGAAGCGAAGAGGGAAATACGGCTAGCAAAAGTGCGAGTGGAAGAAAAATGGCTAAAGATGTAAAGAGAGGTGACAAGACCTTTTCAGATATATTGGAGAAAGGAGAAAAGATAGGAATGGAATTGCGAGACTGAAAGATGAGAATGGCTATGTGGAGAGTGATGAAGGTAAAGCGAACGTGCTAAGGTAAATTATGTATAATCATACCTGATAATTTTCTTTCCATTAATCATAGCTGATCAATCCATAGACTGGTGGGTTGTGTCCATCTACCAGCAGGTGGAGATAGAGAGCAAACTTTTGCCTCCTATATGTGGTCATGTGCTGCCGGAAACTCCTCAGTATGTCGATATCAAAGCTCCATCCGCAGGACTCAGCACTTAGAGAATTACACCCACGAAGGACACTCTGCCCAGCTCACCACCGCCGAAAACGGGGGAGGGGAATTAACCCAGCTCATCCCCACACAAGTGGGGGAGGGGAATCCGTCCAGCTCATCCCCGCGGAGCGGGGGAGGGACACCACACCCGCCGATGCGGGGGATCTGGCTTATCCTGCAACCGCAACCGCGGGAGGAGCTGACTGACCCTAACACCGCCGAAGCGGGAGGGGTACAAAGCTGCCCTACAGCCGCACGAAGCGGGAGGGAGTGCCGGCAGAATTTTAAGTCTCAATCCAGCCCCGTAAAACGGAGGGGAGAGGAATGCAGCAGCTCACTGTAACACAAACTCGTCTTAACTCTTGAAGAATCCAAGTGAAAAACTTGAACACGAAGTCTTTCTGAAGTAACTGAAGACTAAACTTGAACCTGAAATGCAACCAGAATAAAACAGTACAGATATCTGGGAGGGGCTATGGATTGATCAGCTATGATTAATGGAAAGAAAATTATCAGGTATGATTATACATAATTTTACCTTCCATATCATCAAGCTGATCAATCCATAGACTGGTGGGATGTACCGAAGCAGTACTCACCCAGGCGGGACATTGGAAATCCCTGACCTCAACACTGAAGCTCCAAACCGGGCCTCCGCCCGTGCAGCCACAGTCAAACGGTAATGCTTGGAGAAGTATGAAGCCGAAGCCCAAGTTGCCAGCCTTGCATATCTCTTCCAAGAAGACGGAACCCGGCCTCTGCCATCGAGGCCGCCTGAGCTCTCGTGGAGTGAGCCTTCAGCTGGATAGGCGGCACCTTCCCCGCGGCCACATAAGCCGCTGCAATGGCTTCCTTGGCCCATCTTGCCACTGTAGGCTTAGCAGCCTGCAGACCCTTACGAGGACCTGCAAACAGGACAACAGATGATCCGATTCCGGAAATCATTGGTCACTTCCAAGTATCTGATGATGACTCGTCTCACATCCAGATATTTAAGAGCAGAGTACTCCTCTGGGTAGACCTCCCTACGAAAGGAAGGGAGACAGAGCTGCTGATTCACATTGGAAGCGAGAAACAATCTTGGGCAGGAAGGAAGGCACTGTGCGAATAGTCACTCCTGCCTCAGTGAACTGCATAAAAAGCTCTCGACATGAGAGTGCCTGGAGCTCGGGAAACTCTTCTTGCTGAAGTGATAGCCACCTAAAAGACTGCTTTCAACGTCAGGTCTTTCAGAGATGCCCTCGACAAGGGTTCAAAAGGTGGCTTCTGCAAGGCTCTTAGCACCAGGTTGAGATTCCACGCAGGCACCACTGAGTGCAGAGGAGGGCGCAGGTGATTAACTCCCTTGAGAAAGCGCACCACATCTGGCTGCGAAGCCAGGGAAGCACCCTTCAGGCGGCCCCTGAAGCAAGCCAGAGCCGCTACCTGGACTTTAAGGGAACTGAGCGACAGGCCTTTCTCCAGACCTTCTTGCAGGAACGCCAACACTGAAGAAATTGGAGCAGTGAGGAGAAAGTGAGCCTGCTTCACCCCACGCTGCAAAGATACGCCAAACCCTGGCGTAAGCAGTAGAAGTAGAGCGCTTCCTCGCTCTCAGCATAGTGGCGATAACCTTGTCTGAGAAGTCCTTCTTCCTCAGACGCTGCCGCTCAATAGCCAGGCCGTAAGACCAAAGGGGGAGGGATCCTCCATCACCACCGGGACCCTGATGTAACAGGCCCTGCTCCACTGGCAGCCGCAGAGGATCGTCGACTGAGAGCCTGATCAAGTCCGCATACCAGGGACGCCGGGCCAATCCCGGACCCACCAGGATTACCCTGCCGGGATGCTTTGCCACCCGGTCTAGCACCCTGCCCACATGGGCCAGGGCGGGAACACATAGAGAAGCTCTTGTGTCGGCCACTGTTGGAGAAGAGCATCTACTCCCAGGGATCGAGGGTCCCGTCCTCTGCTGAAAAAGCGCGGCACTTGGCAATTGGCCGATGACGCCATCAGATCTAGGCTCGGCTGGCCCCAGCGCTTCGTGATGTCCAAGAACGCCTGGGCAGATAGCTGCCACTCTCCGGGCTCCAAGGTATGGCGACTGAGAAAGTCCGCCTTGACATTCATGACTCCGGCAATGTGGGCCGCTGAAAGCTGCTCCAGGTTCGCTTCCCGCCCACTGGCAAAGATTCATAGCCTCCTTGGCTAGAGGGGCGCTCTTGGTACCTCCCTGGCGATTGACATAGGCCACAGCCGTGGCATTGTCCGACAGGACCCGTACAGGCAACACCAGTACCGGAATGAACTCCAAAAGCGCACAACCGAATGGCTCTGAGTTCCAGGAGGTTGATAGACCACTTTGCCTCTGCAGGAGACCAGAGCCCCTGCGCTGTCCTTCCAAGCAGTGGGCTCCCCAGCCCGACAACGAGGCGTCCGTCGTGACGACAATCCACTCTGGGGTCACCAGAGGCATTCCCGCAGACAACTTGTCTGTCTGCATCCACCAGCTCAGCGCCTTGCGCACTGCTGGGTCCAAGGGAAGCGCACAGCATAATCCTCCGACATCGGAGTCCAGCGCTGCAGCAAAGAGTGTTGAAGTGGTCTCATATGAGCCCTGGCCCAGGGCACAACTTCCATCGTGGCCGTCATAGAGCCCAACAGCTGCACATAGTCCCAAGCCCGAAGGGGAGAGGCTACTAGGAACTGGTCCACCTGAGCCTGAAGTTTGACAATCCGATTGTCTGGCAGGAACACTCTGCCCACTTGGGTGTCGAATCGAACTCCCAGGTACTCCAGGGACTGAGTCGGGCGCAGCTGGCTCTTCTCCCAGTTGATGATCCATCCCAGGGAGCTCAAAAGAGCAACTACCCGGTCCACAGCTTTGCCGCACTCTGCATAAGAGGGGGCTCGGATCAACCAGTCGTCCAGATAAGGATGGACTTGTACCCCTTCCTTTCGTAGGAAGGGCCGCGATGACCACCATTACTTTGGAAAAGGTCCGCGGAGCAGTTAGCCAACCCGAAAGGGAGGCTCTGAACTGGAAGTGTCGTCCCAGGACTGCAAAACGCAGAAAGCGTTGATGAGGAGGCCAGATGGGAATATGTAGGTACGCTTCCTTGATGTCCAAGGATGCCAGGAACTCTCCTGCCTTCACTGCCGCTATAACAGAGCGGAGAGTCTCCATGCGAAAGTGCCGCACTTTCAAGGCCCGATTGACCCCTTTGAGGTCGAGGATAGGCCGGACAGAACCTCCTTTCTTTGGTACCACAAAGTAAATGGAGTAACGTCCCTTGCCAAGCTGACTTTCTGGCACCGGAACGACCACGCCCAGGCGGATCAGATTGTCCAAGGTCTGCTGCACTGCCACAGCTTTGACCGGAGACTTGCAGGGAGAGAGTACAAACCCGTCTTTTAAGGGTCGGCAGAACTCTAGTTTGTAGCCGTCTCTGATGACTTCCAGCACCCACGCGTCTGAAGTTATAGTGGTCCACTCGCCCAGAAACGAGGACAGCCGTCCTCCAATCTGCACTGGGGCGTGGACCAAGACCCCGTCATTGGGTACGAGACCCTGGGGGAGGACCAGAGGGAGCACCTCCGGGACGGCGGTCTCTGCGAAAGGAATGCTGCTTGGGGGAGAAATTCCTCTTGAAGGAAGAGGGGGCAGAGGAACCCGACTTGCCCGGGCGGTACCGACGGGCTTCCTGCAACCGTCCTCTGGAGGTACCGGGACGAGAACTAGCCCGAGCCCTGACCTCTGGTAATTTCTTGCCCTTAGACGTGCCGAGATCGGTCACGATTTTGTCCAGCTCGACCCCAAAGAGCAGCTTGCCTTTAAGAGGCAACCTAGCTAGGCGGGATTTAGAGGCGTGGTCAGCAGACCAATATTTCAGCCAAAGCCACCGCCGCGCAGAGATTGTCTGAGCCATGCCTTTCGCTGAGGTCCTCAAGACATCATACAGCAAGTCTGCCAAATAGGCTAAGCCCGATTCTAGGGCCGGCCAATCAGCCCTCAAGGAATGATCCGAGGGGGAAGCCCGCTGCACCATAGTCAGGCACGCCCTGGCCACATAGGAGCCGCAAACTGAGGCCTGCAAACTTAAAGCAGCCGCCTCAAAGGACGACCTTAAGGCCGCCTCCAATCTTCTGTCTTGGGCGTCCTTTAGGGCCGTGCCACCTTCCACCGGCAACGCCGTTTTCTTAGTCACCGCAGTGATTAAAGAATCCACGGTAGGCCACAGATAGGCCTCACGTTCACTCACAGCCAAAGGATAGAGGCGGGACATAGCCCTAGCCACTTTAAGGCTCGCTTCTGGGACATCCCATTGAGCCGAAATTAAGGTGTGCATGGCATCATGCACGTGGAAGGTTCTAGGCGGGCGCTTCGTCCCCAGCATAATGGCAGAGCCAACAGGGGCTGAGGGAGAGACGTCCTCCGGAGAGGAAATCTTCAAAGTGTCCATGGGCCTGTAACAACAGGTTGGGCAAATCCTCTGGGCTAAAAAGCCGCGCTGCAGAGGGGTCATCCGCTCCATCCGAGCGTGGATCCGTCTCCTCCAAGGAATCCGCAAAGGACCGTTGGGAGACCTCAGACACGCTGCCCTCATCTACATCGGAGGAGACAAATTCCTCCAAGGCCTGGGAATCAACCCGAGGGCGTTTACCTCTGGGAACCTCAACCTCTTTACCAGACGAGGGAGCAGGGGCAGCGTTGTGCATGAGAAAGGCCTGATGCAGCAGCAAAACAAACTCGGGGGAGAAACCCCCCAGACTGTGCACTTCCGCAGCCTGGGCAACAGCCCTAGACGCACCCTCAACCGGCGCTCGCAATAGCGGGGGAGAGACATGCTGCGCATCCAAAATGGCGTCCGGCGCGAAACTCCGCGAAGGAGCCGCGCGGGAAGAACGGCTCTTAACTTTAGCCGCTTCTGTGCCGTCGCCCAAATTAAGGGCGTTCATGGCATTAATGTCTCCAACCTCAAGGGCGGCCCAAGAAGAAGCCGTCCGAGCCGCGTGGCTGGCCAAGATGGCGGAGGCGAGGAGCGGGGGATGGGCGTTTATGGCGGGAAAAAACCGCCACGCCGGAGGAAGGACCGGGACATTCATCGGTCACGAAACTGTCACCCAACAAGGGCGAATCAGGCTTTAAGACCCCCGCATCCCCTCTAGAAGCGCTCAAGCGACCCGGGGAGCGACCCTTTGCGCCCTCGCCCTCCGACGCCATATGCCACGAGGAGAAGAATCGGGGAACCCCCTGCCCGCTATAAAAAGGTAAAAATTACCTGCTGTCCGCTCCGAGTTGTAATGACCTGGTGTCCCAGTGAGTAGCTGCAATAGACGCTTAAATAAACGTCGAAATAACGCCTTTAAGGACGTTCAAAATTTTTTTTTTTTTTTAACGGAGCCAGCGGAGGGGGGAGAAAAGGAGGGACCTGGCACCACCAGGTTTGCACTTGCTCAAAAGAGCCCTCAACCCCAGGCACTCAACAAACCTAAAAATTAGGCTTGGAGGCCTAGCCAGAGCTGCTGCTGTGTGTGACCACCACCTGCTGCGATAGAGAACATACTGAGGAGTTTCCGGCAGCACATGACCACATATAGGGAGGCAAAAGTTTGCTCTCTATCTCCACCTGCTGGTAGATGGACACAACCCACCAGTCTATGGATTGATCAGCTTGATGATATGGAAACAGTTATTTCTCTTCGGTGTTCATGGAGACAAATCCTGGAGAAAGACTACGGTCGGCTACCGAGGGAACATCTGGGAATGGAGTGGATACTCTGCCGTTTACGGAAGAAAGAGTTTATAAACAGCTTGAGAATCTGAAGGTGGACAAAGCTATGGGGCCAGATGGGATACATCCCAGGATACTGAAGGAGCTCAGAAAGGTCCTGGTGGGACCTCTTAAAGATTTATTTAATACAAACTATAAACAACCGTTAAATTATTTGCAAAACACTTTCTATCTTTATTAAATATTTTCTAAATACTTCAATTTATACTTTACACAGTCATAAACAGAACATAAACACAATCATTCATTCTCTTTCACACATCACATTGTATAAAACTTACTCATCTTAACATATAAGCGCTATAGCCCTTTCCTCACAAAATAAGTCTGCTTCTCCTGTATGTTAATTAAACAATCAATTGCCTTGTATATCATAGGGCCTACCCTCCAATGAAAAACATACAGGGGAGAATTTTCTCCTAGATGATAATTGATCATACATATCCAGCAGATTACTTAATAATAGAACTTCCAATAGTACTCAATTCATAAGTCCTCACGAAGGCATCACTGATTTTTAATCGTTGAATATTGATGAAAAACCAACGAGGTTCAACCTCCAGTCTCTAAGTGAAATAGCTGCACGCTTATATATTGTTAGCACTCAAGTCCAGGGATCATCTCTTCTGAACCTTATATAAAGTCTTCATTCAGTTTATTCACTTTCAGCAAGTCGCTACAGGACTGGTTTATTTAATAGATCTTTAGAGACAGGAGAGGTTTTCTCGAGATTGGAGATGAGCGGATGGGATGTGGTCCCTCTTCACACAAGTGGAGACAGGGAAGAAGTGGGAAACTACAGACTGGTAAGTCTCACATCGGTGGTAGGAAAAATAATGGAGTCGTTGCTGAAAGAAAGGATAGTTAACTTTCTAGAAGCCAACGGGTTACAGGACCTGAGGCAACATGGCTTTACCAAAGGAAATCCTGCCAAATGAATCTTTTGACTTCTTTGATTGGTGACCAAAGAACTGGTTGAAGGACGTGCACCAAATGTAATCTACTTGGATTTCAGCAAAGCCATTGATATGGTCCCCCACAGAAGACTCGTCAATAAGCTGAAAGGCTTGAACTTAAGACAAAAGTGGTGAACTGGATAGGAAACTGGTTGATCGACAGGTGGCAGAGGGTGGTGGTAAATGGAATGCGCTCGGAGGAAAGGAAGGTGAGCAGTGGAGTTCTTCAAGGATCAATGCTGGGCCTATTCTGTTTAATATATTTGTGGGAGATATTGCTAAAGAGTTGGAAGGAAAGGTTTGCCTTTTTGCGGATGACACGAAAATAGCCAATAGAGTGGATACACTGGAGGGAGTGGAAATGATAAGAAGGGATCTCTGAACGTTAGAAGAATGGTCAAGGGTCTGGCAGTTAAAATTTAATCACTATTCCTTTTAGGGATCAATTAAATACTACTGGTGCTGAAAATTCTAATGTAGATATAATATTCACAGCAGTATATAATGCCACACCTTCTACTCTTCAAATATTTACTATTTCTTTTAGTTTTTTAATATGCAGTGCTCAGTGTTTGTTATTGTACCAAATTACCATGGTATACGATAACAGCATGCAGCACAACAGCCCTAAACCATCACAGCACTGTTCCAGCCTACCTGCCTGTCTCTTTTAGGCATAGATGAGATTCACCATCCTTAAAGTATTATGAGTAAGAATAGCACTTATCTCTTAGGCATCTTCTGTCCAGTGCAGGGTCTTGTTGTGCTGTTGCTGTATACACCCGTGTGTAAGTGCTCAAGTGTTTAAAATCACTGTCCCATTGTTATTCCCGACGTGGGGCCACGTTTACCACGACGGCGTCTTCAAGGGAACTTATCTGCAAAACGGGAGTGAAACCGTGTCAAGAACCTCCCTGGAGGAGTGTTGGTGTCTGAGGATCTAAAGGTGAAGAAACAATGCGACAAGGTGACAACCGTGGCGAGAAGAATGCTAGACTACATAGAGAGGAGTATAACTAGCAGAAGAAAGAACGTGTAGATGCCCCTCTACAAATCATTGGTGAGGCCCCACTTAGAGTACTGTGTTCAGTTTTGGAGGCCGTATATTACTAAAGATGTAAAAAGACTGGAAGCGATGCAAAGAAGAGCTACCAAAATGGTATGGGATTTGCATTGCAAACCGTAAGAGAAGAAACTTGCCGACCTGAACAGGCTTCTCCGCCCGCTCTCCAGCAGGCCTCACTGGCCTGTGGCTTCTGAGCAGGACTCCAATCAGTCTCTTTCCAGCACCCCGAACACACCAACCTTCAGGCGCCTGGGTCCCTTTTCAACTCAGGGTGACCTGTTCCTTCTGCCCTCCAACTGCTGCCCGGGTTCTTCTGGGGTGCACCCTCTGTTCCTGGGTCACTCCTCCGGCCTTCCTGTGCTTTTTCTCTGTACACCTCTGTTGCAGGAATTGATGCAGGAATTACCACTATTGTTGGCAGAATCTGTGGTACTTCAGGAGTCAAACAGCACACACCAGAATGAGGGAGAAATCTTCTTTATTTGCCAGCAAACAAAGTAGGACATCAGCTCTAGCTCTCTTCTCTTTCTTAGCTCTCTTTGTCTTGTGGCTTCTGTCTGTCCTCTTCAGCTCTCTTCTCCTGTTGTCTGTCTTCTCTCTCCTTCTTCTGTCTGTTCCTTCTGACGTAAGCTGCTTCTGCTCCCACTTATATACAGTTTTATCCCCCTCTCTAGCCCCCCTTACTCTCCAGATGGTAAAGAATAGATTAATTACCCTGCCTCAACCAATCATCTCTATACATTACTTAAAAAATATCAGTTACATAGGTTTAATATTTCTCAAACTGACCTATGACCTGGAGCCTCTCACACCAGACAATTGGGCACCAGAACTCTTAGCATTTCATTATGATTATATTCCCAGCCATAGCTTAAACTGGGTTCATTTAAGGGCTAAGGGATATTCTTACTTAATGCTACAGTCCTACACTTAGCTAATCAATCAAGGAGAAGGCTTTTCCTGACCTTTTCACCTATTAGCTTCATACATTGAACCAGCCAGGACTGCAGATAACTCAAACCAGATGCTGACCTTTTCAACTGCAGTCTTACTTAGAAAGTAAGGCAGAGAGTTGAACAAATATTCTACATAGAATTATTAATTACACAGAATAAAACATATTCTAAATAAGCATCCTTATAAGACATATTCTAAATATCAAGAACTTCTAAAATCTAACTATTGCCTCTCTCTAAACAGTATTTCAGCCTAATCTTGAATCTAAACCAGATGACATTCCTTCACTTTACTTTACAGAACTGAGAATTTAACCACCAAACTTTAAACAGAATTAATTAATATAATTTCTTTGTCCACTGCTGTCTCACCTCCGGAACTGCAACCTGGATTTCCTTAGCTTGTATGAAATATGCAGATTAGATGCAAATTACACAAGTCCAACACAGCACATTCACCAGGCAGCGCTTTATTCCAGCCCCCTGGGCACACTCCTTCCAGCTTAAACACTTTCACAGGTCTTCCCACTGAGCCTCCCACACACAGACACCTGGGCTCAGCGCTAACAGCCTTCTGTCCTGGACAAGATGTTTTCCCCTCACCAGGAGTATACAGCTCTGTCCTCCTGCCCCTGGCTGCTAGTTCATTGGTCTTACTACACAGTTCTATTCACAACAGACTAACACACAAAAGTCTCTAGAGCTCAACCAGTACCTCCAGGGAATCTTCTTTCATCAGCTGCTAGGTCTCCAGCTCCTCTCTTCTCTCTTTCCTTTCACAAACTCAGGTAGGTATAAGGTGGTTGATTAGCTTATCCACCCCTTTAGGCTCTTCCCCCTAATTCCAAGTAGGACCCAGCCCATAACAACTTACACCTGTTTGTAGCCCAGGACTCTCCCTGGTCCTAGCAACCTCCACCTGGACATTCCCCTACTGGGTCCCTCTAGTGACTCCTCAGTCATGACATGACCTGGACATTTTTCTCTTATTTCTATGGGACCAGTGCCCTCTAGTGGCCTACCCAGGATAGGACAGCCCCTTATTCTTCACAACGTGTATACCTTAAAGGAAAGGAGAAACAGGGGTGACATGATACAGACGTTCAAATATTTGAAAGGTACTAATCTGCAAACAAACGTTTTCCGGAGACAGGAAGGCGGTAGAACTAGAGGACATGAATTGAGGTTGAAGGGGGACAGATTCAGAAGTAATTTCAGGAAGTATTTTTTCATGGAGAGGGTTGTGGATATGTGGAATGCCCTCCTGTGGGAGGTGGTGGAGATGAAAATGGTAATGGAATTCAAACATGCGTGGGATAAACACAAAGGAATCCTGTTTAGAAGGAATGGATCCACAGAATCTTAGCGGAGATTAGGTTGAAATGCCGATAATTGGGAAACAAAACCAATGCTGGGCAGACTTCTACAGTCTATGCCCTATTTGTAACTGAATAGATATGGGTGGGCTGGAATGTAAATTTTAAGGGCTTCGACGTTAGCTTCAGAACTTAGTAGAAGAACAGTGCTGGGGCAGACTTCTATGGTCTGTGCCCTGAGAATGGCAAGGACAAATCAAACTCGGGTATACATATAAAGTATCACATACCATGTAAAATGAGTTTATCTTGTTGAGCAGACTGGATGGACCGTATAGGTCTTTATCTGCAGTCATTTTCTATTTTACTATGTTACTATATTTAATTGAATCCTGAGGCCTGTTACTTCACAGGGCCTGAACACAAGGTAAAATGCCTCTGTAGTTCAGGAAGCACACTCTAGTTCAGGAAGCACACTCTGTGGCTGGTGGGGCTGCCATGCTCCAAACATAGCCTGTAAGTCCTTTTCGGTTCTTCTCCAAGTTCTAGGTTCTGGCTCCAGCCAGACTTCAGAGCAAGGCTTCCAAGTTTCAAACAGGAAACAAAAGTGGCTTACCTCAGCTTAGGGTTACCATATGGCTCCAGACTGGGTTTGTTTTCCCAAGCCTCTTGAACCACATCTAGGATTCCCCTAGGTCCTCTCCCACATAACAGTTCAAATGGAGAGAATCCTGTCGACCTCTGGAGCACCTCCTGGATTGCAAACCGTATATACGGAAGTAGAGAATACCAGTTTTCCTGTCTTTGGACATTAACTTTTTCTGCATCTGCTTCAGAGTCTTATTAAAGTGTTCCACCAGAATGTCTGTCTATGGATGATAAACTGATGTCTACAAGGTCTTCAACTTTTAGCAAGGCACACACTTGCTTCATAACTCTGGACATAAAGGTTGTACCTTGGTCAGTCAATATTTCTGCTGGAATACCCATCTGGGAGAAGACTTCCTACAGAGCATTAGCCACTGTGGTAGTTTTCATACTGTGCAAGGCAATGGCATAATAAAAAATGACTAGAATATACTTATTTTATTTATTTATTGCATTTATATCCCACATTTTCCCACGTAGTGGTAGGTTCAGTGTGGCTTACATAGAACAAAGGGGCGGTTACAAGGTATCGCGCAAGGTTAACAGGTCGGTAGAGACAGTGAGAGTCTGAAGAGCTTTCTCATTGAAGAAGTTAGCCAGGGTAAGTTCATAGGAGCTTCTATGTGTATTACATGACCATAAATTAGGAAGTTATAAAATAAGAGTCAAAAAAGAACACTTATTACCATGAGTGGTGCATTCCAGTGTCCCACAAAATCCATCGCTATTCTTTTGAACGGGGTGTTGACAAGGGGCATGAACACAAGAGGGGCTGGTGGAACCCTTGCAGGACTATTTGGCTGGCAGGCTGGGCAGGAGTGACAAAAAAGCTCAACTTGCTTGAATACACTCGGCCAGAAAAACCAAGCCAAAATCTGTTCCTGGGTCTTCTCCTCCCCCCAGGAGACCTCTTAACAGGTGACTGTGAGCTAACTGCATGTCCCGCCTAAGGTAGGGTTGAGGGGCTATCAGTTGCTCTACCTGTTCTCCCTCCAGGGTTCCCTTGGCCACCCTATACAGCAAGCCATTCTTTATTACAAAATACAGGAGTGTTACCTTAGAGGGTCCTAGTTACTCACGGGAAGTCCCATCTACTGAAACAACCCTAGCTCTGGCTGCTCTATGGGACTCATCCTCTGACTGTGCCATTTTAATATTTCCTGCAGCTCCCTCGCCACTCCACTCAGATAGACTGTCCAAAGGGTCGGGGTTGTCCGGCTCACCATCTTCCCCCGACTCCAGATCTCCATCTACTGCAGCTCCTACATTCAGACAGTAACACAGTTTCTCTAACCGTCGTTGGTGGCAGGGTTTGGGCAAATTTGGATTTTCGATATACAAATCAGGATGGAAAGATCTCAGGAATGACTCCAACTCCTTCTTTGGGCCTCTGATCAGCTGGGCCCAGATGATGCCAAAATTGGGGAAATCCGAGCCCAAAACTACTGGTAAAGTAGCCAAGGCAAGACTGCTACTTCCAAATAAGCTTGCCCTACAGGAGTTTTAAAGGACACTTGAACTGTCGGATACTATCTCTGATCATCATGTATATATGCCAGGGTCACAGTTCGCTTGTAATTCAATTACAAATGATAAGTATCTCTGGAAAAGGGTCTAGACGGAGTCCACTAGTGCTTGGTATGGGTATCCTTCCAGCTTAACTTGTAGTACGTAATTTCTATTTTCTGTATGGGAAGCTTCCCACAAAATTGCAGTCTGAGTGGCTACCAGATTCACATCCATGGAATCTTCAGCTACATCTGGGCAGTCTCGCGCTATATGACCTCATGAAACAGTGGGGGGAATATGGATCCCACGACTGGGTAGAGGTGCGCAGTATGTATGTGGGGACGAGGGTTTCCATTATTCCAACCCCTTCCTGGAATTCCCAGGCTGAGGGGAGGTTGCTGATCCCTCTGGTTGTCTGGTCCAGCCTTTTCTCTTTTTCCTCCCAGGACTTCCAGCCTGCTTCTTTTCTTTATATTCTGACTCTGCTTGTGCTTGTAGGCTTTTGCTGCTAAATTGTGGGTCAAATTAGGGTGCTGCCTCACCTACTGCTTCATAGGCAGGGGTAATCCTTCAAGGAACTGCTCCAGGAGGATGACTGTTGCGATCTCCGGGCCCATCTTGCCTTCCGGTTGCAGCCAATCTCCAGGCAAACTCTTTGAGTCAGTAGAAGAAACCTCCAGGGGTTTTCTTTAATTTTTAGGTACCCCTTCTGAAACCACTGCCGGTAGGCCTTGGGGTGCAGCCTGTCCTCTCCAAAATGGCAGCTTTCACCTCCACATAGGTGGCCGACCCTGTGGAATTGGCATCTTGGAACACTGTTGGCTGCTACCAGTCAGTGAATTCCCCAGATAAGCAGTTAATGATGCTTCTGGTCAACCAGCAAAGGTGGGCAGTTCTCTCGAAATTGGCCAAGAAATAGTTCAGGTTGTTTTTTGGCAACATTTTCTTTAATGCTGAAACTGGTGTCTGGGCAGCAATTCCTGCTTGGTCCTCAGAGCTACAACAGAGCTGCCAAGCTGAGGCCCAAGCTTCTGGAACACTTGCTGCTGCACCTGTTGTTACTGCTATAGCTGTTGTCACTATTCAAGATGCACCTGTAACATAGTAACATACATAGTAAATGACGGCAGAAAAAGACCTGCATGGTCCATCCAGTCTGCCCAACAAGACAAACTCATATGTGCTACTTTTTGTGTATACCCTACTTTGATTGTACCTGACCTCTTCAGGGCAACAGACCGTATAAGTCTGCCCAGCACTATCCTCGCCTCCCACCACCGGCTGGCTCTGCCACCAATCTCGGCTAAGCTCCTTAGGATCCATTCCTTCTGAATAGGATTCCTTTATGTTTATCCCACGCTGTGTTTGAATTCTGTTACCGTTTTTCATTTCCACCACCTCCCGCGGGAGGGCATTCCAAGCATCCACTACTCTCTCTCCGTGAAAAAATACTTCCTGACATTTTTCTTGAGTCTGCCCCCCTTCAATCTCATTCATGTCCTCTCGTTCTACTGCCTTCACACCTCCGGAAAAGGTTCATTTGCGGATTAATACTTTTCAAATATTTGAACGTCTGTATCATATCACCCCTGTTTCTCCTTTCTTCCAGAGTATACATGTTCAGGTCATCAAGTCTCTCCTCATACGTCTTGTAACGCAAATCCCTTACCATTCTCGTAGCTTTTCTTTGCACCGCTTCAATTCTTTTTACATCCTTCGCAAGGTACGGCCTCCAAAACTGAACACAATACTCTAGGTGGGGCTTCACCAACGACTTATACAGGGGCATCAACACCTCCTTTCTTCTGCTGGTCACACCTCTCTCTATACAGCCTAACAACCTTCTAGCTACGGCCACCGCCTTGTCACACTGTTTCGTCGCCTTCAGATCCTCAGATACTATCACCCCAAGATCCCTCTCCCCGTCCGTACCTATCAGATTCTCCCCCGCCTAACACATACATCTCCCTTGGGTTTCTATTCCCTAAGTGCATCACTTTGCATTTCTTTGCATTGAATTTTAATTGCCAAACCTTAGACCATTCTTCTAGCTTCCTCAGATCCTTTTTCATGTTTTCCACTCCCTCCCGGGTGTCCACTCTGTTGCAGATCTTAGTATCATCCGCAAATAGGCAAACTTTACCTTCTAACCCTTCGGCAATGTCACTCACAAATATATTGAACAGAATCGGTCCCAGCACCGATCCCTGAGGCACACCACTACTCACCTTTCCCTCCGAGCGAATTCCATTCACCACCACCCTCTGGCTTCTGTCCGTCAACCAGTTCCTAATCCAGTTCACCACTTCGGGTCCTATCTTCAGCCCTTCCAGTTTATTAAGAGCCTCCTGTGGAAACTGTGTCAAAAGCTTTGCTGAAATCTAAGTAGATTACGTCCATAGCTCGTCCATGATTTAATTCTCCTGTCACCCAATCAAAGACTCAATGAGATTCGTTTGGCACGATTTCCCTTTAGTAAAACCATGTTGTCCTCGATCTTGCAACTTATTGGCCTCCAGGAAATTCACTATCCTTTCCTTCAGCATCGCTTCCATTATTTTTCCAATAATCGAAGTGAGGCTTACCGGCCTGTAGTTTCCAGCTTCTTCCCTATCACCATTCTTGTGAAGAGGGACCACCTCCGCCGTTCTCCAATCCTTCGGAACCTCTCCCGTCTGCAAGGATATGTTAAACAAATCTTTAAGAGGACCCGCCAGAACCTCTCTGAGCTCCCTCAATATCCTGGGGTGGATCCCATCCGGTCCCATGGCTTTATCCACCTTTAGCTTTTCAAGCTGTTCATACACATTCTCTTCCGTGAACGGTGCTCTATCCACTTCAATCTCATTTATACTTTTTGCAGTCCATCGCGGTCCTTCTCCAGGATTTTCTTCTGTGAAAACTGAACAAAAGTATCTATTTAGCAAATTTGCTTTTTCTTCATCATTATCCACATAGTGGTTCGCAGTATCTTAGTCTCACAATTCCCTTTTTAGTCATTCTCCTTTCACTGTATAAACTGTTGTTGCTGGCCCTCCACCAAGGCCTGGAGTAGCCTTTTCATATTTTTGCTGTATTGCTAGTGGCCAGAACCGCACAGTACACCAGTAAACAAAAATAAAACCTGCTTGTCTGGCACTATATGTCCCCTCCCCCTAAACTAGGGCAGGTTAATCCCTTTTGCCCAATGTTCCCAGTGTAGTGTCGTTGATAGGCCCAGAGCCCTGGAGGTCACAGATCCAGCTTCCTCGGGCAGGATAAGCTCCAGATCCCCCTCCTAACACCACATGTGATACCCCAAGCAAGGATTGTGGGTGGGCCTGTGAAATAACACAGCCGGATAAAGGGATATAAATGAAGACAAGTGTTTAAGTGAATCCTGAGGCCTGTTACATCACAGGGCCAGGAACACAAGGTAAAACGCCTCTGTAGTTCAAGAAGCACAGTCTTAAGCAGGCCTCAGGCTGCCAAGCCCAGAATACAGTCTGTGGATGGGGCTGCCATGCCCAAACAACCTGTAAGGTCCTTGTTGGTTGTTCTCCAAGTTCTAGAGACTAGCTTGCGTCTCAAACAGGAAACAAAAGTGGCTTACCTCAGCCAGGTCACAATCATTGAACATAAGTTATAGTGGCATATGCTGAGGCTTCAAATCTTCCTTCCCTAGGACTCCAATAACCTCAGTGTGGCCTTATCCTTTATACTTCCTGGTTCCAACTCCACCCTTCCGGGCTCACTTCCTCTCGGGGCAGGACTATTGTTCTTAAGGTGGCTCAAGCTATCTGAGGGACTATTCTTAAGAGTGCAGGGCAGTGTTCTATAAACCCCCCGTCACACAGTCATAAAGCTGGGATAATTGAGGTGGCATATTTATGCCTGGAAAATGAATCACTGATAATATGACTATGGACTTTTCCTCCAGAAATTTGTCCAAACCTTTTTTAACCCCAGATAAGCTGACTGCTGTTACCAACATCCTCTGACAAAAAGAGTTCCAGAGCTTAACTATTCATTGAGTGAAAAAATATTTCCTCCTATTTGTTTTAAAGCATTTCCTTGTAACTTCCTCAAGTGTCCCCTATTCTTTGTACTTTTGGAACGAGTGAAAAATTGATTTAATTCTACTCCACTCAGGATTTTGTAGATCTCAATCATATCTCCCCTCATCCGCTTCTTTTCCAAGCTGCCCTAACCTCTTTAGCCTTTCCTCATACGAGAGGAGTTCCATCCCCATTATCATTTTGGTCTCTCTTTTTTGATCCTTTTCTAATTCCACGATATCAGAACTGAACGCAATACTCAAGGTGCGGACGCACCATGGAGTGATACAAAGGCAGTACTTTTGGAACAAGTGAAAAATAGATTTACTTCTACTCATTCTACACCACTCAGGATTTTGTAGACCTCAATCATATCTCACCGCATCCATCTCTTTTCCCAGCTGCCCTAACCTCTTTAGCCTTTCCTCATACGAGAGGAGTTCCATCCCCATTATCATTTTGGTCTCTCTTTTTTGATCCTTTTCTAATTCCACGATATCAGAACTGAACGCAATACTCAAGGTGTGGACGCACCATGGAGTGATAAAAAGGCATTATAATATTTTCAGTCTTATTTAACCATCCCTTTCCTAATAATTCCTAGCATTGGTTTGCTTTGTTGGCCGCAACCGAACACTGAGCAGAAGATTTCAGCATATTATCTACAATGACACCCAGACCTTTTTCTTGAGTGCTGACCCCCAAGGTGGACCCTGAGCCCATCTTCGGACATTGCAACCCAGCTTGGAACACCCTTGGAGAATCCCTTACCTCTTACTCAGGACCCTGCTGTTTCCTCTCTAAGGCCCAGATGATCAAAAGCCCTGCACTGTTCCAAACAGCGCCCTAAAAATAGTGCCGGGACAGCGAAGGGCTTTTCTGCATCGATGATCAAAGATAATTGCATGCACAATCCTCCCGCGCTTGTTTGACAGGTCTGGGCTGTCAAAAGCCCAAACCTGTCAAACAGCCTGCCCCGAGGCCCGAACAACGAGGCCCCCCCCCAAACCCCCAGAAAACATCGTGGCCGCCGCCGGCCAAACCCTGTCCACCCTCCCACCCAGCGACGGGGGGGGGGGGCGGGGGGGCGGCTGGAGGATCGGTGGGTCTCCAGCCCCCGAAACCCCCAGAAATCGTTGATCCATCCCTTACATGGTCTGTAGCCCCGCCCAGTGCATCCGGCGTCGACTGACTGGAAGAGGAGGGAGGCAGGCAGGCTGCGTCCCTCCTCCAACACAAGGTATGGGGCCAGGACGGGGCCAGGGGGGTGTCACAGACACCACGGGACCACCATGGAATCTAAGGACAACGCTGGGGGGAGGATTGGGGTGGGCTGGAGACCCACCGGATCTCCAGCCCTCCGTGAACATGGGGGGGGGGGGGGACCGGAGGTCCACCGGACCTCTAGCCCCCCGTTCGAGTTTGCCTTGGGGGGAAGGGGGGCCTGCCAGCATGCAACTGCATGCTGGACAGGGCTCACCATTCCTCCCCAATGATCCGCAAAATCTAACGCCAAGCTCGGAGCTGGCGTTGATTTTGCTGCGGCCAGTGAACCCAATCTTTGGCGTGCTGGTCGCTGATCATTGGGGATGAATGCGTTAAGCGCCAATTAGCATGCATTTGCAAGCTATTGCGCTAGAAGCCCTGTTTAGCATGTATTTGCATGCTACTTGCGCTGAGAGCCCTTGAGTGCGCTGTTTCAGGCGCTCGAGGGCTCTGATCATGGATCGGCTGCAAACTCTGGCGCTAGTATGGCATTAACAGCCTCTAGCGCAGAGTTTGCTTTTGATCATGAGGTCCCTAAGGCTTTAATTTCTCTGATGGCCCACCCTCTTAGCTACGCCAGCTAGCTCTGCTCCTTCAATGTGGCCCAGTGAGAGAGTGCACTTAAGGAAGCTCGGGTATATACCATCCACTCCTCACAAGCTGTTATTGGTTAAGTGGACTATAAATACTTATGTTAAATTAATGATGAAGGCTAATGCTATACTATTTACATACATTGTTTATAAAGTTTAAGTAGATGGTGCATCAAAGGCTCCTTAACAACCTTCCACAATTGCTGGAAAGTTCATTGCCCAACTTAATCCAGAGTTTCAACAACAATACCTGGCAAATATTCAGCACATTTTATTTTTAAAATTCTGGCCGTGGTGGGCTTTTATGCCTAGCCATATCTGGATACTGGCGCTGAATAGCCAGATATAATGTGGGTGCTGGGACTTATCCAGGTACCAGCAATATTCAGACCCAGATAAAGTTACGGCAGCCTTTCTTCTGTCCTAACTTTATTCAGATAGTTACCCACTTAGTGGACTCAAGATTGCTGCTAAGGGGGAGATTCTATATATGTTGCCTAAAAAATTGTTGCGGAAATCAGTGCCAACTAAGTGTATTCTATAAGCAGCGCCTAGATTTAGGCACAGTATATAGAATACGTTTAGTTGATATCTCTGCTCCTAAAACTATGCACCTACTACTACTACTACTATTTAGCATTTCTATAGCGCTACAAGGCTTACGCAGCGCTGCACAAACATAGAAGAAAGACAGTCCCTGCTCAAAGAGCTTACAATCTAATAGACAAAAAATAAAGTAAGCAAATCAAATCAATTAATGTGTACAGGAAGGAGGAGAGGAGGGTAGGTGGAGGTAAGTGGTTACGAGTCAATGTTAAAGAGGTGGGCTTTCAGTCTAGATTTAAAGGTGGCCAAGATGGGGGCAAGACGTAGGGGCTCAGGAAGTTTATTCCAGGCGTAGGGTGCGAGACAGAAGGCGCGAAGTCTGGAGTTGGCAGTAGTGGAGAAGGGAACACATAAGAAGGTTCATCCATGGAGCAGAGTGCACAGAAAGTGGTGTAGGGAGGACGATGTGGAGAGATACTGGGGAGCGCAGAGTGAGTACATTTATAGGTTAGTAGAAGTTTGAACAGGATGCGAAAAACAGATAGGGAGCCAGTGAAGCGACTTGAGGAAGCTCGGGTATATACCATCCACTCCCTCATAAGCTGTTATTGGTTAAGTGGACTATAATACTTATGTTTAATTAAATGAGGAAGGCTAATGCTATACTATTTACATACATCTTCTAATATAATAAAACCCACCCTCAACGTTCTGAAGCCACGTTCTGTGAAGCCGGAAACTTGAAGCCGGAAGCCTGAGTTCTGTGAAGCCGGAAACTTGAAGCCGGAAGCCTTGAAGCCTGAAGCCTTGAAGCCATCTGACGTCACTCCCAGGCTGAGGCTGAAGGGTTTCAGCCTGCCGTCTCTGCCCCGCCTCTCGCGAGAAAACAAACAAATCCGGAAGCGAAACGTCAGGGAAGGAGGCGGGCGCTCCCGACGTTCTAGCCTTCCCTTCGCTGTGTTCCGCCTTCAAAACAAGGCGGAACACAGCGAAGGGAAAGCTAGACGTCGGGAGCGCCGCCTCCTTCCCTGACGCTTCGCTGCACGAACCGCCACGGAGGTAAAGTTAAAAAGAATAAAAAAAAAAAACAGGATGCATGGATGCGAAGGGGGGGGGGCATGGATGCGAGGCAAGGATGCGAAGGGGGGGGGCATGGATGCGAAGGGGGGGGGAGAAGAGGGCGGGCCAGGCTGGGACATGGGAGAGAGCGTAGCATGGATGCGAAGGGGGGGGGGGGGGGGGGGGGAACATGGAAGGGCGAGAGGGGACTTGCTGGAAAAGGATGAATGGAGGCGGCAGGGGACAGAGGAGCATGGATGGGCATGGATTGGGAGGGCAGGACTCAGGGAGAGAGGGAAATTGCTGGATAGGGAAAAATGGAGGGACCAGGTGACAGAGGAGCATGGATGGGCATGGATTGGAAGGGCAGGACTCAGGAGAGGGGAATTGCTGGATAGGGATGAATGGAGGGGACAGATGGGCATGGATGGATATGGATTGCAGAGCAGGCCTCAGGCAGAGAGGGGAAATGCTGGATAGGGAAAAAATGGAGGGGGCCAGGTGACAGAGGAGCATGGATGGGCATGGATTGGAAGGGCAGGACTCAGGGAGAGGGGAATTGCTGGATAGGGATGAATGGAGGGGACAGATGGGCATGGATGGATATGGATTGCAGAGCAGGCCTCAGGCAGAGAGGGGAAATGCTGGGATAGGGAAAAATGGAGGGACCAGGTGGACAGAGGAGCATGGATGGGCATGGATTGGAAGGGCAGGACTCAGGGAGAGGGGAATTGCTGGATAGGGATGAATGGAGGGGACAGATGGGCATGGATGGATATGGATTGCAGAGCAGGCCTCAGGCAGAGAGGGGAAATGCTGGATAGGGAAAAATGGAGGGGCCAGGTGACAGATGAGCATGGATGGGCATGGATTGGAAGGGCAGGACTCAGGGAGAGGGGAATTGCTGGATAGGGATGAATGGAGGGGACAGATGGGCATGGATGGATATGGATTGCAGAGCAGGCCTCAGGCAGAGAGGGGAAATGCAGGATAGGGATGAATGGAGGGGGCAGGTGACAGACAAACATGGATGGCCATGGATTGGGAGGGCAGGGCTCAGGGACAGAGGGGAATTGCTGGAAAAGGATGAATGGAGGGGGCAGGGGACAGATGGCCATGGATTGGGAGGGCACGGCTCACACTCTCTCTCTCATATACAATGTCTTTCTGACTCTCACTCTCACACACTCTGTCTCACACTGTATCACATTCACTCTCTATGTGCCACACAGTCACTCACACACTCGCTTGGTCTCATACACTCACTCAAACAGAGAATCTGTGTCTCACACACACTCTCTCTCTCGCCCACACACACACACTCTCACTCACACTGTGTCTCACATACACACTTGCACACACTCTCATTCTCACACACACACTCTCTCACAAACACACTCACACCCAGACTCACGCTCTCTCTCACACAATCACACTTTCACTCTGACTCACAAACAGACACTCTCACATACACTCTCCCAAACATACACACTCCGAGGAAAACCTTGCTAGCGCCCGTTTCATTTGTGTCAGAAACGGGCCTTTTTTACTAGTTGTTTATAAAGTTTAAGTAGATGGTGCATCAAAGGCTCCTTAACAACCTTTCACAATTGCTGGAAAGTTCCCTCACCCCCTATCTATAGCGCTACAAGGCTTACGCAGCGCTGCACAAACATAGAAGAAAGACAGTCCCTGCTCAAAGAGCTTACAATCTAATAGACAAAAAATAAAGTAAGCAAATCTGTCTCGCACCCCCTACCTCTCTCCGCTACAGGAACTCACTGCCCATCCATCGACTTCATCACCTCACCTTCTCTCCTACCCTCTTCCTCCCTCTTGGCTTTTAATCTCCGCCTCTTTCTTCCGTCCATTTTGTCTTCCCCATTCCACCTAAATACCTCTCGCCTTCGACGCCTTCGTGGCCACACCTCTCCTACTCCCCTCCTCTCTCTTTTACTCCTTCTCTTACTCTCAGCCGGTGACATCAATCCCAATCCTGGCCCCCCTCACCAACTATTATCCCAACTCTACAGATCTCACCGCGACCTCTCTAACCTCATCTCTATTTCTCTACTCCCCTCCTCTTCTCTGCCCTTCTCTTGCGCCCTATGGAATGCCCGCTCTATCTGTAACAAACTCGCCTATATCCAGGACCTCTTTATCTCACGTCACCTCCATCTGCTCGCCATAACAGAAACCTGGCTCTGCCCTGATGACTCTGCTTCAGTCGCAGCCCTGTGCCATGGCGGTTATCTATTTTCACATACTCCTCGCCCTGCTGGCCGTGGGGGCGGTGTTGGACTACTTCTCTCTCCCTCCTCCAGATTTCAACCCCTTCTTCCACCTCAATCTCACTGTATTTCCTCCTTTGAAGTCCACTCTATCCGCCTTTTCTCTCCTCTGCCTCTTCGAATAGCAGTCATTTATCATCCCCCTGATAAGTCCCTTTCATCCTTTCTCAGTGACTTTGACGCCTGGCTTGCCTTCTTCCATGATCCTTCCTCCCCCTCTCTCATCCTTGGTGAGTTTAATATTCCTGCTAATGATCCTTCCAACTCTTATATTTCCAAGTTACTCGCTTTAACGTCCTCCTTTAATCTCCAACTATGCTCCACCTCCCCCACTCATCAAAATGGTCACTGTCTTGATCTCATCTTCTCCTCCAACTGTTCACCCTCTAGTTTCCTTGCCTCTGATCTTCCCTCCTCTGATCACCATCTTATAACTTTCACACTTAAATCTCCTCCCTCCCAGTCCCGTCCTATCTTATCTAATTTATCTAGGAATCTTCACGATATTGACCCTTCATCTCTATCCTCCCATGTTTCAAACCTCCTCTCTACTGTGGCACCATCCACGTCTGTCAACAAGGCTGTTTCTTCCTACAACAATACTCTATCCTCTGCCTTAGACACTCTTGCACCTTTGATGACTCGCCCTGTAAGGCGTACAAAACCCCAACCTTGGCTGACTTCTAATATCCGCTACCTACGTTCCTGTACCCGCTCCGCCGAACGCCTCTGGCGGAAATCTCGGGCCCTTGCTGATTTCTTACACTTTAAGTTCATGCTGACCTCCTTCCAATCTGCTCTTTTACGTGCCAAACAGGATTATTATATCCAACTGACCAACTCTCTTGGCTGTAATCCTCGACTTCTCTTCAGCACATTGAACTCTCTCCTCAAGGTGCCCCCTCCCCCAACTCCCCCTTCATTATCTCCTCAGACCCTTGCTGAATTCTTTCACAACAAGGTTCAAAAGATAAACTTTGCTTTCTCTACCTCACCACCTCTCCCTCCACTAGTCCATTCCCCTCTCTCTCCTTCCCCTCATTCCCTTTCCTCCTTTCCTGAAGTTACTATTGAGGAAACTACACTTCTCCTTTCTTCCTCAAAATGTACCACCTGTTCCTCTGATCCCATTCCCACCCACCTTCTTAATGCCATCTCTCCTGCTCTTATTCCTTTTATCTGTCACATTCTCAACCTCTCACTTTCCACTGCGACTGTCCCTGCTGCCTTTAAACATGCTGTGGTCACACCTCTCCTTAAGAAGCCTTCACTCGACCCTACTTGTCCCTCTAATTACCGACCCATCTCCCTCCTTCCTTTTCTCTCCAAATTACTTGAGCGTGCTGTTCACCGCCGCTGCCTTGATTTTCTGTCCTCACATGCTATTCTTGACCCACTACAATCTGGTTTTCGCCCTCTTCACTCAACCGAAACTGCGCTTACTAAAGTCTCCAATGACCTATTACTGGCTAAATCCAGAGGTCAATATTCCATCCTCATTCTTCTTGATCTTTCCGCTGCTTTTGACACTGTCGATCACAGCATACTTCTCGATACCATGTCCTCACTTGGATTCCAGGGCTCTGTCCTTTCCTGGTTCTCTTCCTACCTCTCCCTCCGCACCTTTAGTGTTCACTCTGGTGGATCCTCTTCTACTTCTATCCCTCTGCCTGTCGGCGTACCTCAGGGTTCTGTTCTTGGTCCCCTCCTCTTTTCTATCTACACTTCTTCCCTTGGTTCATTAATCTCATCCCATGGCTTTTCCTACCATCTCTGTGCTGATGACTCCCAAATCTACCTTTCTACCCCTGATATCTCACTTTGCATCCAAACCAAAGTTTCAGCGTGCTTGTCTGACATTGCTGTCTGGATGTCTCAACGCCACCTGAAATTAAATATGACCAAAACCGAGCTTCTCATTTTCCCCCCCAAACCCACCTCCCCGCTCCCCCCGTTTTCTATTTCTGTTGATGGCTCTCTCATTCTCCCTGTCTCCTCAGCTCGAAACCTTGGGGTCATCTTTGACTCTTCTCGCTCCTTCTCTGCTCATATCCAGCAGATTGCCAAGACCTGTCGTTTCTTTCTTTACAACATCCGTAAAATCCGCCCCTTTCTTTCCGAGCACTCTACCAAAACCCTCATCCACACCCTTGTCACCTCTCGTTTAGACTACTGCAATCTGCTTCTTGCTGGCCTCCCACTTAGTCACCTCTCCCCTCTCCAGTCGGTTCAAAACTCTGCTGCCCGTCTCATCTTCCGCCAGGGTCGCTTTACTCATACTACCCCTCTCCTCAAGACCCTTCACTGGCTCCCTATCCGTTTTCACATCTTGTTCAAACTTCTTCTACTAACCTATAAATGTACTCACTCTGCTGCTCCCCAGTATCTCTCCACACTCGTCCTTCCCTACACCCCTTCCCGTGCACTCCGCTCCATGGATAAATCCTTCTTATCTGTTCCCTTCTCCACTACTGCCAACTCCAGACTTCGCGCCTTCTGTCTCGCTGCACCCTACGCCTAGAATAAACTTCCTGAGCCCCTACGTCTTGCCCCATCCTTGGCCACCTTTAAATCTAGACTGAAAGCCCACCTCTTTAACATTGCTTTTGACTCGTAACCACTTGTAACCACTCGCCTCCACCTACCCTCCTCTCTTCCTTCCCGTTCACATTAATTGATTTGATTTGCTTACTTTATTTATTTTTTGTCTATTAGATTGTAAGCTCTTTGAGCAGGGACTGTCTTTCTTCTATGTTTGTGCAGCACTGCGTACGCCTTGTAGCGCTATAGAAATGCTAAATAGTAGTAGTAGTAGGAGAGGGGTAGTATGAGTAAATCGACCCTGGCGGAAGACGAGGCGGGCAGCAGAGTTTTGAACCGATTGGAGAGGGGAGAGGTGACTAAGTGGGAGGCCAGCAAGAAGCAGATTGCAGTAGTCTATGCACCTCCATTTACACCAATGAAAACATGGCATAAATCCTGGCACACAGAGTAAATCCTGGAGCGTAGATTTAGACATACTGGGCCATGTTCTATAACTACGAGTGTAAATTTCAGAATGCCCACGAAATGCTCATTTCCCCACCCATAACCACGTCCCTTTTTGACTTTGCGCATTAGAAGGTAGGCACACTGCATTACAGAATGGGCTTGGCAAGTTGTGTGTGTAAATTCTAATTATTGCCAATTAGAGCTGTTATTAACACTGATTAGCTTAAGCCAATTAAGTTATGCGTGTTGTTATAGAATACACTTGGATTTCGGCATGGATCTAAAGGTGTGCTATATAGAATCCAGGGATAACTGTGTAACTCCTGTTTCCACCCAGATTCCGCCCCCAGACTGCTCTGGCACTACCCAGTGTCAAGGTGGTCTGCCCAGATATTTGGTGGCACTATTTGGGTAAATGCTATCTGGGTTAGCCCCAGCTACCGTGATTTAACTGGGCAGAGGCCTCTCCTGCCTGTTAAATCATTTTTAAGTATCTACTGCAACATTCCTCACTCTCAACTGTTCTGATCCACAAGAATCCAAACTACAACCTATGGATTTTAACCAGCAAACTTGCAGTGTACGTCTACAGCAAACTTACATCTAGCTTGTCTGCCTCCACATAGCACAAACCCTAGCCTTGACAATAATCAGAAAGTTATTCCACTTGGTCCTCCTGGGCATTTTAAAACACCAAGGGAATGCTTCACTATGGATGCTTATCAGACTCTTCACACAACAAATACATGATTCTTCTGCCACTGGCATGACAGTTCCTTAATCTTTAATCTGTAATAACATGAATGTTCCTACCTCTTTTCAATGTCTGAAAACTATGCCAGTATATCACCTCTGTATTTCCCTCCCTTAAGCCATCTTGCTTTGCTGCTCATTGCTTCTGCCTCACTTCTCCATTCCATTTTCTGCTTTACTGCAACTACTCTAGGGGTTTCTTCTGTTCACTAGCAGACTGTTCCTTAGTTTCAGGTTCTCAATTATCTTCACCTGTTTTCTGAGTCCTTGCTGCGTTCTTACTGCATGTCCCAGACTTCTTGCCTCTAATGTGAGCTCACCTCCTGTCAGTTCAGGACTCCCAGGGACTACAACTCTCAGCATTCCATTGAGTTCACTTTCTTTTAGCGCTCTCCAATGCCCTCTGGAGGTCCCTGTACTGCCAGGGTGTCATAATGCTTAGCATATGTATACATACCTTTTACATCAACTGTTCAGTAGGTATGTCTACATCAGCATTTGTACACTACTGGGACTTGTTCTGGGAGTCCATCTTTTAAACACACGTACAGGCTTATTTTCGAAAGAGGACGCCCATCTTTCGAAACAAATCGGAAGATGGGCGTCCTTCTCCCAGGGTCGCCGAAATCGGCATAATCGAAAGCCGATTTTGGGCGTCCCCAACTGCTTTCCGTCGCAGGGACGACCAAAGTTTCCGGGGGGGTGTCGGAGGTGTAGCGAAGGCGGGACTTGGGCGTGCCTAACACACGGACGTCCTCGACCCATAATCGAATAAAGAAGGGTGTTCCTGACGAACACTTGGACGACTTTACTTGGTCCTTTTTTTTGTTACGACCAAGCCATGAAAAGGTGCCCAAACTGACCAGATGACCACTGGAGGGAATCGGGGATGACCTCCCCTTACTCCCCAGTGGTCACTTATTTTTTGCCAGCCTCAAATGTCATACTCAGGTCCGTTGTAGCAGTATGCAGGTCCCTGGAGCAGTTTTAGTGGGTGTAGTGCACTTCAAGCAGGCGGACCCAGGCCCATCCCCCCTACCTGTTACACTTGTGGTGGAAAATGTGAGCCCTCCAAAACCCACCACAAACCCACTGTACCCACATGTAGGTGCCCCTCTTCACCCATAAGGGCTATGGTAATGGTGTACAGTAATGGGGAGTGGGTTTTGGGGGGTCTTAGCACACAAGGTAAGGGAGCTATGCACCTGGGAGCAATTTGTGAAGTCCACTGCAGTGTCCCCTAGGGTGCCCGGTTGGTGTCCTGGCATGTGAGGGGGACCAGTACACTACAAATGCTGGCTCCTCCCATTACCAAAGGGCTTGGATTTGGTCATTTCTGAGATCAGCGTACTCGGTTTCCATTATCGCCGAAAATCAGAAACGACCAAGTCTAAGGACGACCATCTCTAAGGTTGACCTAAATTTCCAGATTTTGGTGTCCCTGACTGTATTATTGAAACGAAAGATGGACGTCCACCTTGTTTCGATAATACGGGTTTCCCCGCCCCTTCACGGGGACGTCCTGCGAGAATGTCCTCAGAAAAACTTGGGCATCCCTTTCGATTATGCCCCTCATAGGCACCTATGTTAACTTTACAAAATAGTTAAAATAACTACCTTTTTTGGATTTCTCACATAGGTATTCTGTTATAAAATCAGCCCCTAAGAGGCTAATTTTGAAAGAATCTAGACACCTGACTTTCAGAAAGAGGAACCTAAACTTTATTTGTGAATTTAAAAAGTTGCTGGTCCTGAGCTCCTAGATTTTGAAGCCTTTGATCACAAGACTCTCTTAAAGGAGGTTTGGCCAAAACTGGAGCTAAGGCAGGGTAATGGTCAATAAACCAGTGCTGGGCACCTATCTTAGGTACTTAACTCAGGCATTCCTATAGAAACACAGGAAAATGTAGGCATATAAAAACCATATGGCCTATCCAGTCTGTCCATCCATGCCATTTACTCTCCCTATCACTCCCTTAGAGATCCTATGTACTTGTCCCAAGCTCTCTTGAATTCAGATACTGTTTTAGTCTCCGTCACTTCCATCGGGAAACCATTCCATGAATTCACCACCCTTTCCATGAAGTATTTCCTCTGGATACTTCTAAGTCTATCCCCTTTCACCTTCATCCTATGCCCCCTCGTTCCTGAGCTTCCTTTCAATTTAAAGAGATTTGCCTACTGTGCATTTATGCTGCATAGGTATTTAAATGTCTCTATCGTATCTTCCCTCTCCTGCCTTTCTTCCAAGGTATGCATATTGAGATCTTTTAGTCTGTCCCCATATGCTTTATGATGAAGACCACTGACTATTTTAGTAGCCGCCCTCTGGACCACCTCCATCCTCTTTATATCTTTTTGAAAGTGCGGTCTTCAGATTTGTTCACAATATTCTGTCATGTTCCCTGACCGTTCAGGATATGGGCATCTGAGGACGGGGCAGCCATCTTGGATTTGGGTATTTCCAGGATAGGGCGGCCATCTTAGAGGTGGGTGTCTTAAGTTGTGGTAGTCATCTTGGAGTTGGGCAGTTTCAGGAAGGAAGGCCATATTTCGGCGTAAGGGCGTCTCCGGTGGGGGCAGCCATCTTGTTGACAGCTGCACATGTTTGGGCCTAATTCCTGGTCTATTTAAAGCCCGACTACCAGTCCTTCCACGCTTCGGCTTCTACTCAGTTCCTTGGGTAATTGCAGTGCTTCTAGATACCTTCACGTCTGCTTCTTGGTCTTGATCTCTACCTGATCCTGGATTTGCTATTGTTTGCTGCCTGGTATTGACCTTTGCCTGTTCCTGATCTGCTACTGTTTGCTGCCTGGTACTGACCGTTGCCTGTTCCTGGATCTGCTACTGTTCGCTACCTGGTATTGACCTTTGCCTGTTCCTGGATCTGCTACTGCTTGCTGCCCAGTACTGACCTCTGTTGGCTCCTGGTCCTGCTTCTGTCCGTTGCTTGGCCGAGCCCCGTGGACTTTGTTCTGGACTCAGTTCTCTCTGCTGTTTGCTTCCCGCACCTGGGGGCTCAACCCCTGGGGAACGGAGGGGGACACAGGGGGAACTCGGGGTTGGCCGACAGCTCGGTGAGGAATCCTCCTCCATCGGGCACAAGAGCTCACACCTCCACTGGGCGAGCCTGACAATTCTAAATGAGGTCTCACCAGAGTCTTATACAGTGGCATCATCACCTCCTTTTCCCTACTGGCCATTCCTCTCCCTATACACCCAAGTATCCTTCTAGCTTTTGCCGTTGCCTTTCAATCTGTTTGGCTACTTAAAATCATCACATATGATCACACCCAAGTCCCGCTCCTCTTTAGTGCACAAAACTTCTTCACTCCCTAAGTTCCCTCAGGTTTTTGCAGCCCAAATGCATAACCCTGCATTTTTAGCATTAAATCTAAGCTACCAAATTCCCAACCATTCCTCTATCTTTGCTAAATCCTTCATCTTGTTACCCACACCATTGGGGGTGACTTAACTTTAGAAATCTCTGTTTAAAGAGCCTAAATGTAATGTTTATTTTTATTTAGCAATTTATAGACTACTTTGAATTTTAGGCGGTTCACAACCAACATAAATAATAATGTTAGGTGCCTATATTCAGAAAAAGGTTTTGGAAGACATTTTACTTTCTGAATATATGTTCCTAACCTTAATACGTCACTTAAGAACTTCTACTGAGGCACTCAGACCTCTTTGGAAACTGGCCTCTACATTCTTGTTTTTACTTATAGTTCTACTGTTTTACTGTCTTTTGATTCCAGGGCTAGCAGGTATACCAAATTTACAGTCAAAAGTCTGGCTTACCACCCATGAATAACCACTGTTAGCAGCCTCATCTTCATCTGTTATTATTCCTTCATAGGGTCCAAAATGAACACCTTTTGGTAAAGTTGTTGCCTCATTCCAGACTCCAAGCCCTGCTTGGGGGATATTTGAAGGTCTGATTCTCATTCCCAGTGGCAGGGTGAGGGCAGATCTATTTGACGACCCTGGTTCAACTGCAGTGTCTTTAACAAACATCGGAGGCCCATGAACTGAACACTCCTCAACAAAAAGTTCCTGGCACTCCTCACAAACTAAAATGAAGCAAAGAAGAAAACAATTACTATGCACTTTCTTTTTATATTTATTCACAGCCTCCAAGTTACCCAGTTACAGGAAGGAGACTTTTTGGTAAGTCCTGGTTTGAAAGGTTCCAAAGCAGTGTGGTATTTGTAATCCCTGATTCTACCCATTGAAATCAGTGCACCGTGTCCCATAATACATCAGGATAGATCTAAAATCTCCCTCCTGGAACTGAGTAACTTGGTAGCTCTGCCTATTCCTGTGTATCAAATTATTTTTATTCCACTACTGTCATTTTCCATACCACTGTTTATACTAACACCTGTTAGACGAGACAAGGCTGACATTCTATGTTTCTCTATCCAGGTGACAGTCACTAGGCACAAATACAGCATCACCCCTGTTAGTGAGTGATGAGAACTTTTGTCCTATAAATCTTACATTTTTTTTATCCACAAAGGAAAATTGCACCTTGCCCTTCAAATATTCCTAGTGATTCTTTACTTCATATTATTAAGAACATTTTGCGGTCAACATTCAGCCTATAGTGGTGAGCAGTGTATAAGTCAGTTTCAGCTGCAAGCTAACTTATACTCCAGATATTCGATGCTGGGGCATGCGTGGTTCCTTGCACTGAATATCCAGCTATGTTCACCGACTTGGAAATAACTGGTTAAACCAGGCATCGACCGATATTCAGACTGGTGCCCAGTTAACTCAGCACAGTTGTTTTGCTGTCCTAACTTTATGCTCTTATTTAGCTAGCTAGCAGACTATTACCGCTAACCAGCTGTTGGTCTACCTCTGCCCACGTCCTGATCCTAATCTAGCCAGTTAGAGGATGGCTAGTTAGCGGGGATATTCAGCGGCACTAACCCTTTGTTGCTGTTTATGTTTGCACTTTTTATACTTTATAGGGGTTATTCTATAAAGAAAGGGATAACATTTCCATGCCAAAAACACACATAAATGACTAGAATACTGACACATACTTGTTGGAGATTTATCCTTAGTTTCTAATTTCAGACCTATTGCAAACATTCCCTTTCTTGCAAAACTGCTTGAGTTTGTTGTGGGATCTCAGTAATCTAAGTATATAGAAGGCAATGATCTTTTGATGGTTCTCAGCATGGTTTTTGATAATTTCATAGAAATCAAACAAAATAAAACAAGGAAAAGAAAATAAGATGATACCTTTATTGGACATAACTTAATACATTTCTTGATTAGCTTTCGAAGGTTGCCCTTCTTCCTCAGATCGGAAATAAGCAAATGTGCTAGCTTATTTCCGATCTGAGGAAGAAGGGCAACCTTCGAAAGCTAATCAAGAAATGTATTAAGTTATGTCCAATAAAAAAGGTATCATCTTATTTTCTTTTCCATGTTTTATTTTGTTTGATTTCTATTGATAACCTTAAGAGTGGACTAACATGGCTACCACACTCCTCTACTGATAATTTCATAGTAAGGAGACCCTGCTGTTGCTTTTAACATCGGAAGTAAGATGTATTCTGTGCAGTAGTAGAGAGATGGTTTTGCTACAATTCGATATTTCGGCTGCTTTCGATACTGTCAATCATATATCCTGTTTACATTGTCAGAATTTGGTTTTAGTGGGATTGTTTTTAATTGGGTTGGATCTTTTCTGAGGAATAGACAGTATCTAGTATTGAAGGACAGCAGTTATTCATCTTCATGGGAATCTTCTTGTGGTGTTCCCCAGGGCTCTCCTATCTCTCCGCTCCTGTACAACTTGTACATGAGTTCTCTTGGTCAAATTTTGTTGAAACCTGGTGAGCTCATGTTGTCCAATGCGGATGACATTTTTTTCTTGATCCCTTTTGATCAGAATGTGGACTCTATTTCTTTTATGATTAGTAGTTGTATAGACAGGATAAAAGCTTTGTCAGTTAAGTTCAAACTTAAGCTTAATGCTGATATGACCGAGGTATTATGGTTTTCCTTGGATTTAGTTAAATTCCCAAGACGATCGTAGTGGAACATGGATTCCAGTTTAATGTAGAGCAAACCTCAAGTTTTGGGAGTAGTTTTTGGACTCATCATTGACAATGAGCCACAGATCAATAGCTTGATTAGAAAATCTATTTCAAACTGAAACAACTGCGACTGGGCTGAGTCGTATTTTTACAAGAACATTTTTGGATTATTGTGCAATTAACTATTTATGATTACTAATTATGGAAATTCTCTACATTTGAGGTTGTCTGGGCAGCTTTCTAAGATTCAGATGATCCAAATTTAGCTGCTAGGCTAATATTTTGGAAAACATCAAACAGATCATATAACTCCTTCGTTGGGTGCATTACATTGGCTGCCTGTGCAGGCCCGGATCATTTTAAAAAATACTTGTTTTGTATTTAAGTTTTTGATGGCACTGGCCTTGAAGATGGATCTCAAATGGGGGAATTGTTAAAATTCAGGACAAGTTCTAGGAGTTGAAATTATTTGATGTTAGCTTTTCCTTCAACCAAAGGTATACGGTTTAAAGCTGCTTTTTCCCATTCCTTTTTCTTTTCAGATGTTCATTACTGGAATAATCTTCCCTTTGAGTTGCGTTCAATGAGTTGTTAATTTATTATTTCAAAAAGCTTTCAAAACATATTTGTGTACTAGGCCAGGGGTGTTATGATTTTATTCCTTTTTTTAAAAGTACTTTTTATTATGTGTTCATTCATGATGATTGCATCAGTCTCTTACCTAAAAAATGTAACTCGTCTCAAATCTTTTTCTAAGAGAGCTGGCAAGAGTTAAGTCTCTGACAGCATAGCACAGCATAACATAACATGTGTATGTGTACATATGTTGGAAACCCAGTTATGAACTATTCTGTAACTATGGGCATATATCTTTGATACAGAATAGTTTACAGATGGGCATTCACATGGGCAGAGTTTGGGTAGAACACACAATGGTGAAATTAGATCTTACCTGCTAATTTTCTTTCCTTTAGTTCCTCCAGATCAGTTCAGATGAGAAATACTAGCCTCAAAGTGAGCCTATAAGTGCCCTCTGCAGCCTCCCTAAGCTATAATAGAAGCACCCTCAAAGCCTTCCTTTGTATCATTTTAAACACACATCGAAAAAAACACCTGTTTTAAAACAAGGAAAGTAACCAGAAACAATAATACACAGAGACTGACTGAGGTAACCTCTGAGTCCTCAGAGTTCACTCTTCACTGTTCTGTTTTATTTATTTATTTTTTGCTGCTGCTCCACTCGAGTCTTCTACACTTCCAACCAAAAAACATATCTGTCTATAGCTAACTCCCTATGAGTTCTCTGAACTGGTCTGCAGGAACTAAAGGAAAGAAAACTAGCAGGTATGATCTAACTTCACCTTCCTTAGCATTCCTCCAAATCAGTTCAAATGAGTAGGGAGTACCAGAACAGTAATTTTCATGAAGGAGGGACTGCTAAGCCCATGGTCAGCACCCTCTGTTCAAAACATGCATCCTGCCTCATTTGCATATCCAGTCAAAAAACGAGAGGTTAAAGAGTACACCAAAAAGATAGTACAACAAAAAGCACACATCAACCTTCGGAAACAGAACAGTGAAAAGAACTTTATTGACAATATCCAACATGGTCTGTGTTTCGGCGACCAAGCGCCTGCATCAGGAGTCAATGGGAACTTAGAACTCTTAAATAAAGTTAAGAAATTTTCTGTATATTCCTCTAAATAACACACAGTGGTCCCTATTCTAATCGAGGAAACAAAAGCTGAAAAATATTCAGTGAACGCTGTCCCACTTACCATCTGCAAAATAATAGTACGTATAGTTCTTTGTTTCGTATCGCTGATGCCGTTATCGGTCAAGACAATTGCCAAAAAGCTAGTTTTCTTGATCGATAACAGCGTCAGCATTTACTGAACATTTTTCAGCTTTTGTTTCCCCGATTAGAAGTGGAACCACTGTGTGCTATTTAGAGGAATATACAGATGACTTCTTTCCTTTATTTAAGAGTACTAAGTTCCCATTGACCCCTGATGCAGGCACTTAGTCGCCGAAACACGGCTCATGTCGGGTCTTGTCAATGAAGTACTTTTCAATGTCCTGTTTCCAGAGGTCGATGTGTGCTTTTTTGTTGTACTCACTTGCACATCCAGCCAATAATGCCTTGCAAAGGAATGTAAGGAAGACCAGGTGGCTGACCTACAAATATCAAGAGGAGGAATCAGACCAAGCTTCTCTCAGGAAGTTGCCTCCCCCCTGGTAGAATGAGCTTTAAGCCTTGAGGGCACTGAACAGCCTTTGAGAAGATAAGCCAAAGAAATTATTCCTTCAGCCAGCAAGCTATAGACGTCTTAGAAGCCACTTGAGAGTCTATCGGAGGTAAGAAACTCCTCCTTCCTCCTCCAGATATTCTTGGATGGCCCTGCGGACATCAAGATGGTATAACTGCTTGAGCTCTACATCACCTCTAGCATCCCCCCAGAACTGGCAACACTACAGCATGGTTGATGTGGAAAGGAGACACAGCCTTGGGCAGAAAGAAAGGGACCATCTGTAACACTATCTTTTCCTTATGAACCACTAGGAATGGCTCCCAACAAGACATAGCCAGCTCCGAAATGCACCCTGCTGAACAAATTGCTACCATTTCAAAAAACCTCCACAAGTGAACGTATGCCAAGAAATGGAATGCCTTCTAGAACTGGGGATGGTGGACATTAATTTTACGGAGTACCCCTCTTATATAGGCATGCCTTCTCAAGAGCCAAACTGTAAGACAAAACAGAGAGAGGTCTTGCATCTTCACAGGCCCTTGCCATAGCAGTATGTCCAACACTGGAAGCAAAAACAGAGCATTCAATGCACAGCCAATTGGGAGCCACCAGCACTACTGGTCCTCCATGCCCTTGTACCCTCTGGGTGATCCTGCCCAGACGCAGCCACAGAGGGAATGCATAAAGAAGACTGAGGGAAGGGCCACGGCTGAACCAGAGCATCTATCCCTTTAGCACAGCTGCCATTTCTAAGGCTGAAGAACTAAATCACCTTCACTTTGAATGCTTTCATCATCAAGTCCATCACAGGTTTCACCTCAACACCAAACTATCAATAAACAAACCTCCTGACAGACTCCATTCACTGGATCCAATAGACTGGCAGCTCAAGTGGTCTACTTACACATTTTCCACACTGGCAACATGGGTAACTACCAAATCCTCCAAGTGCTTTCTCTACTGAGTTCAGCAATGACATCGGCCTCCAGAGCTATCTGCAGGCTTTTTGTCTTGTCTTGGCAGTTCAAAATCACTGCCCTGACATTGTCAGATGAACCTTGTACCATTTTGTTCTAAAGGATGGACTGAGCACCCAGACAAATGGCCCTGGTCTCTAATCTCTTAGACCAGGCTGCCACTTCCTTGGTCCACATCTCTTGGGCAACTTGCCCTAGACAATGGGCCCCCCACACCTTGAGGCTCACATCTGCGGTGACACCATGGAACTCAGTGCCTGAGGGAAGTACCATGCCTGGGGTCAGACCTTTGCAAGCAAGATATGAACTTGCCTTTGCAATTCCACCACTCTGTCCTTCGTCAGGAATAAATGACTGTGGACTTTGTCTAAATACCCCCCCCACCCAGGATACTCAATCACTTGGGAAGGCACTAGCTTGGTTTTGGTAGAGTTTACCACCCAACCAAGCTCCTACAACAACTGGACAATGCACTTTGTGGACCTCACACTCTCCTGCACTGATTTTGCTCAGATTAGCCAGTCATCTAGATAAAGGTGTGCTAAGATGCTTTCCCACCACTTTGGAGAAGGTTCTGTGGACTACTGTCATGCCAAATAGCAGGGCACAAAACTTCCAACGTTAACCTAGGATGATAAACCAAAGGTACCTTTGAGCCAGTCTGATGGGAATATGAAGATACACTTCTGACAAATCCAGAGACACGAGGAATCCTCCTTGCCTAAGGGTAGAGTTTACATATAGAAACTGAGGACCTACAGAGTCTTGTTGATGCCTTTGAGATCCAGAATAGGGTGAAAAGTGCCCTCAGCACAATGAAGCAGATGGAATACCTGCCTGTACCTAGCTCTTAGTGGAGGTAGGCACTACTGCCCGAAGTTGAAGGAGTGTCTGCAGCAACTCCTCAATTGCTGCTGCTTTCCAGAGTGAGCAACAAGGAGACAAAAGGAAAACCTCCAGCAGAGGTCAAGCGAACTCCAGAGCATAGCCCTCTTTTACTTCTACGACCCACTGGTCTTTGGTTAACTGGGCTCACCTCTGATAAAACCCCTGAAGACAATCTCCTATTGCTACTGGAAGAAGGGCCCCCCAAACCTTCACTGAGGCCCATGAGCCTGTCCAGGAGGGTTACTCCCCACATCTCGGCCTCCTCTGTGACCATCGCTAAGGACTGGCCTCTTCTGGAAAAACCTCTGCCTCTGCGTGCCACTCACCTGCTCTGGATAGTAGCACTGGGCCTCACGAAACCTGCCCTATGTCAAAGCTTGAACTGCTCCCCTGGGCTTGTCCTACAGCAAATTAGGGACCTTGGACTCTCCTAAAACTTTCACCACTTGTCCAATTCATTGCCAAAGAGGAACTTACTCTGATAGGGAACCTTACTGAGCTTAGAATTAAATGCCACATCTGCAGACCAATTCTGTAGCCAGAAGAACTGGTATGCTGCAACCAAAAGCACCATTATCTTCAATGAGGCCCTGACTAAATCATAAGAGTTATCATCAAGAAGGCAGCCCCATCTTTACCCTGCTGACTTCCACTGTCAGTGCAGAAGAGGAAGACAGCCATTCAGAACCTGTTCTGCCCAGTGAAGACATGCACATGCTACTAACTACTGCAAATAGCCGCCTGCAACCCCAGGGCCAAAATGTCAAAGGCCTGCTTCAAAAGAGTTTCTATCTGATCACTGGGGGGTCCTTTAAGGCCACTCCCCCTTCCACTGGGATGGTGATCTTCTTGTCACCGCAATGACCAATGCATCCAATTAAGGAAGCCTAAAACATTCCTTAACTTCAGCCAGAACCTGATAGAGACATGACATGGACCTGCCACTTTGATCATTGCAGAACACTGGCTCCTACTATCTGCTCATGTAAACATAAGATTCTCATGTTATCCTTCAAAAGACTTGGTCATTGGCAACGACTACATTTCTAATCTACTTATATTCATGCACGAGCCCTGTACTCTCAAATAGCCCTATTAATGCTACCATCTCACATCAAACTTTCCCTTGATTCTATGAGACATTCCACGAACTGGCCCTTACCTCTGGAATTCCATCCCAACAGATTTCAGACCTGAATCATCCCTGCAGAAAATTGAAAACTGTGACATGCTGGCTATTCCAGGATGGTCCATGGTTCCAACGTACCTGCCCAGTCCTTACTCATCATCTCATCACTACAGCCTTTGCAGAACTTAGACCTCGGCTTTTTCTTCCAAAATTTTATTACTCATAACTTGTTTGATTGTTTTAAACTTCTCCTCAATCTTTTTTCTCCTTTGTGAATTGCTTAGAAACACTTGATTGCTAAAGGTCATTCCTTCTTAATCCAGTCCTCGGGCACAACCTAGCCAGCCTGGTTTTCAGGATATCCACAAAGAATATGTACAAGATAGATTTGCATGCACTGGCTCCTTGGTATGCAAATCAGTCTCATGCATAGTCATTGTGGATATCAGAAAAACCTGAAACTGGCTAGGGGTGCCCCGAGGAATGGATTGAGCAGCACTACAATAGGTGGTATATTAAGTTTCTGCAAATGAATGAATGAATAAATAAGTAAATAAAAACCCAGCATCTGGGGCATTCCACTCCACTAAAAGCAAATTATCCACAGCCCTGTGCATGAAAAGGTCCAGGAGGCCTCCAGATACCTTTCATGAAGGGGTTCACCTGCCGAGTGTCTGACTTTGCTCCTTATCATCAAAATGGGGACAGAAACCACCTGGAAGATCAGCTCCTACAGCTCCTCCCTATGAAAATATAGATCAAGGATGGATCCTCCCCTCGAGGATCCTCTAACCCTCATCAGACTAGGATGGTAAGTCCTCCTCTATGGCCTTCTAAAACTTAAGGATTGCCCACAGAGTCATCCTCAACCTAGGCATCCCACTTCAGACACTGTCTCTTTGGGGCTCACTGGAGCTTCCAGCAAGGCATCAGCCTCTGCCAGCTGTTTCACCCTGGCTTTCCTCAGGCAAAATGCCTGATATATGGGCAAAATAAAAATCCAGCAGAAACCCCAGACCCCTGGGAGCTGCACCCACAATGACACTTGGTGCTAGCCACCAAAAGCGGCACTGTAGTCTCCAAGTGAGAAGGCTCCCCCACACTGACAGATGAATCTAAAATGGTGGCGGTTCCTGCCAAAAATGGCCCCCCATTGCTAATGTCAAGTTACTGGCCTCACACCATCTTCGCGTGCTTGAGATGCTGCCCTGCTAGACCTCAGGAGATTCTATGCTGGAAGCTACAACTCTTTCTGACTGTTGACCAGAGTAGAACTTACAAGTGCCTCTGGCAACTTCAATGCTAGGTCGGCCACACGTCCTACATTAGCATGAATTTTCTGACAGCCATGCACTCTGGCGCACAAAATTTGGCCGCTTCACTCACCCCCTCCAGATGTCTGCCAAACACCCCACAGCAAAGAAGCAGCAGCAGAAAAAGGAGGTCCAACCTCCTCCATGCCCTCAAACTGAATCACTAATCAGGACTGACTGTGCGGTTTATTCTGGAGGTACTCAACATTCCCTTACCAGAGGGTAGAGAAGGGGTGCCAAGGCACATGACCAGATTCCATAGACCCCAGCGCAGGACAGTGACTGTGGAGGGGTGGGATCCCAGCCACCCCAAGTGTGTCACACCAAAGGCTAAGACCTGGGACCCCAGGATCCTGCCCTCAGCATATCTGCTGCTGAAGGAATAATCCATTTTTTCCCAATATTCTGGAAGGCTAGAGCTAAGAACAAATTGTGGTCAGGAGGGGAGGAGAAGAGGAGGATTAGGATTCCAATGTGGAAGATACACTGGAAATGAAAAATTCCCAGGATAGATCTCCATAGAGAGAACCTGCAGCTGACCAATGTGAAGTCCTAGCACTCCATGACCACACATATCATGGCTTAGAAGGGAGTTGACTTTGAAAATCATCTGAAGTTAGATATTCTATTCCTAACATAAAAACTTCAGAGATAGCTAACAGAAGAGCCACCTGATTCTTAACAATTCAACTAAGAAGAAAAGTAAAAGTGCAGCAGAACTGGCAAGGTGGGAACCTAACAGAAATATAGAAACATTCATTCATTTCTTTCACTTTGTATACCGCCCTTATTAACTAGAAAGACCATGGCGGTGTACATACTCAAAAAAAAAAAAAATTACAAATAAATAGTAGGAAAGGAACTACAATTTTGGATAAGAAAGAAATCTCATGCATTCAACAAAGTCAAGTTTAGAAGGAAAAAGGTAGGTAGATAGGTAGGTAGGTAAGTAGGTCATCATGAAGAAAAAAGGGGAAAGAATAAAAGGGGAACAAGGGAAAGAGCTAGTCCTGACAGATGGACATCACCTCTCTATGCAGGGCAAAAAGCAAGAGTAAAATGCCAGGTTTTCAAAACAATCTTAAATTGTTTCAGTGATGATTAAGTGTGTATAGCCAGAGGCACTGTATTCCAAAGGAATGGTAACGTGGAGGGGCATAATTGAACGAAAACGTCTATCTCCATGGGCGTTTATCTCCGAGAACGGGTCCGTGAAGGGGCGGACCGAACCGTATTTTCAAAAAAAATAGACGTCCATGTTTTATTCGACAATTTGTGAGCTGGGCGTTTTTGTTTTTCAGTGATAATGGAAAATGAAAGCGCCCAGCTCAAAAATGAATAAATCCAAGGCATTTGTTCGTGGGAGGGGCCAGGATTCGTAGTGCACTGGTCCCCCTCACATGCCAGGACAACCAACCGGGCACGCTAGGGGGCACTTTTACAAAAACAAAAAAAAGGTAAAAGAGCTCCCAGGTGCATAGCACCCTTCCTTGTGTGTTGAGCCCCCCAAATCCCCCTCAAAACCCACTGGCCACAAGTCTACACCATTACTATAGCCCTAAGGGGTGAAGGGGGGGCACCTACATGTGGGTACAGTGGGTTTGGGGGAGGTTGGACGACTAAGCATTAAGCAGCACAATTGTAACAGGTAGGGGGGGGGATGGGCCTGGGTCCACCTGCCTGAAGTCCACTGCACCCCCTAACAACTGCTCCAGGGACCTGCATACTACTGCCAGGGAGGGGGGTATGACATTTGAGTGGTGAAAATAAAAAGTTGTGAAACATCATTTTTTGTGGTGGGGGGGGGGTTAGTGACCACTGGGGGAGTCAGGGGAGGTCATCCCCGATTCCCTCTGGGGGTAATCTGGTCATTTAGGGCACTTTTGGGGCCTTATTCGTGGAAAAAACAGGGTCCAGGAAAAGTGCCCTAATTCTAGCTACAAACGCATACTTTTTTCCATTATCAGCGAAAGGCGTCCATCTCTCCTCGGCCGATAACCACGCCCCAGTTCCACCATCGCACGCCTCCGACACGCCCCCGTCAACTTTGTACGCTTCCGTGATGGAGTGCAGTTGAAAAACGTCCAAAATCGGCTTTCCATTATACCGATTTATTCGTTTTTGTGAGATAAACATCTATCTCCCGATTTGGGTCGAAATCTAGGCGTTTTTCTCTTTCAATTATAAGGTGGATAGTAACATAGTAGATGACGCAGAAAAAGACCTGCACGGTCCATCCAGTCTGCCCCACAAGATAAACTCATATGTGCTACTTTTTGTGTATACCTAACCTTGATTTGTACCTGTCCTTCTCAGGGCACAGACCGTATAAGTCTGCCCAGCACTATCCCTGCCTCCCAACTACCAGCCCCGCCTCCCACCACCGGCTCTGGCACAGACCGTATAAGTCTGCCAAGCACTATCCCCGCCTCCTACCACCGCTCAGCCACCCAATCTCGGTTAAGCTCCTGAGGATCCATTCCTTCTGAACAGGATTCCTTTATGTTTATCCCACGCATGTTTGAATTCCGTTACCATTTTCATTTCCACCACCTCCCGCGGGAGGGCATTCCAAGCATCCACCACTCTCTCCGTGAAAAAATACTTCCTGACATTTTTCTTGAGTCTGCCCCCTTCAATCTCATTTTATGTCCTCTCGTTCTACCGCCTTCCCATCTCCGGAAAAGATTCCTTTGCGGATTAATACCTTTCAAATATTTGAACGTCTGTTAGCATATCACCCCTGTTTCTCCTTTCCTCCAGAGTATACATGTTCAGGTCAGCAAGTCTTTCCTCATACGTCTTGTTACGCAAATCCCATACCATTCTCGTAGCTTTTCTTTGCACCGCTTTCCATTTTTTTTAACATCCTTCGCAAGATACGGCCTCCAAAACTGAACACAATACTCCAGGGTGGGCCCTCACCAACGTCTTATACAGGGGTATTAAAACCTCTTTTCTTCTGCTGGTCACACCTCTCTCTATACAGCCTAGCAATCTTCTAGCTACGGCCACCGACTTGTCACACTGGTTTCGTTGCCTTTAGGTCTTCAGATACTATCACCCCAAGATCCCTCTCCCCGTCCGTACCTATCAACTCTCCCCGCCTAACACATACATCTCCTTGGATTCTACTCCCTAAGTGCATCACTTTGCATTTCTTTGCATTGAATTTTAATTGCCAAACGTTAGACCATTCTTCTAGCTTCCGCAGATCTTTTTCATGTTTTCCACTCCCTCTGGGGTGTCCACTCTGTTGCAAATCTTGGTGTCATCCGCAAAAAGGCAAACTTTACCTTCTAACCCTTCAGCAATGTCACTCACAAATATATTGAATAGAATGGTGAAAAGAAAAAGAAAGCTCCATGTCTGGTGGATTCAAGAGTAGCCTGTTTGGGGCCTGGGAGAACCAGGCGATGATCATTCAGGGATTGAAGAACACAAGATGGGGAATAGGGGATCATTAAAGAAGATAAGTAGTCAGGTAGATCTATCCGAAATGTCTTATAAGTGAGTAGTGTTTTTCAAGATGGCCGACAGGACGCACCGAGAGGAGCTCCGAGAGGATACCAACGGAGACCTCACACCGGAAGTCACGCCAGAGACTCCAACCGGCAGCCATCTGATCTAGAAGCCGAGAGGAACGAGAAGAACGACAAATGGTCCGGAATGGAGGCGGTGCCGCAGACGCCTCGAATCAAGTCCGCAGAGCCCTGCAAAGCTTGGGAGGCGGATGATCCAACCACAGCACACTTTTGGACCCAAGACCCCTGGTGAACAAGGGAGCAGCGGAGGCTGGCGATCATGAATACCGCCTGATTGGAGAGAGGCCCAGGAGGGTCCCGGAGCGCTGCACAGGGACTAGGGGGTCTCGGCCTGCCCATAGCGCCTGACTGGAGAGAAGCCCAGAAGGGTCCCGAGGTGATGCACAGGGACTAGGGGATCTCAGCCTGCCTATAAAGCCCAGAGCGCATGACTAGAGAGCGGCCCAGAAGGGTCCCGGGGTGCTGCACGGGGACTAGGGGATCTCGACCTGCCCATAGCGCCCACACTAACCTAGCCACGTTGACCGAAAGGAGGATCCAGACCGGAGAGGTTCACAGAACTGCTGTTCCGTGAGCCCAGACGGATCCTAGCTTCGGACGAACCCGCCCAATTACCTGACCTGCACCTAACCCACCGCTGAAAGCGAGACATCCCGAGATACCCAACGGGCCGGTGGAACGAGCTACCCGTACCCGAGAATCGGGAGCAGAGCCAACCTGCCCGCGGTGGATCCGCGATCCTGGGTGAACTTGCTCCATCACAACCCCGGACGGAGGAAACCAATTACGATAGACAGAAGGAAAAGTCGCAAATATCTCTGACCCAATAAGGACTCAACTCTAAGGGGTCCTTCCCGTGACCCGACCTACACGCCAAAGCCGCCCAAACCCGGCCCTGCCTCATGGTGGGGTCGCGTCCCTAGGGAACCTGATCTCCACCAGCCCCGGATGGAAAGGACCGACAGCGGACAGCGGAGCTTGGAAATCGAGTATCTCCGTACCCTCCCCAAACACACCACGAGGCGCCAGTTCAGGGGACCGGAATCAAGACCTGATTGTAGCCCCAGCCACATGGATTAACTGCTGATCAATGACCGATGACCTCCAGGATACAAAATTACCCACTGGACCAGGAACGGAAAAAGAGGAGGAGGGCTAGCTATAATATATAAATCCCAATTCACAGTCACAACAACAGCTAAATCCATTCTTCCCCAACTTGAGATAGCCTCAGTCAGAATCAACCACCCAACCCTTTACGGCCACCTAGACCTTATCCTGTTTTACAGACCACCAAACAACTGGCAAGAATCCCAAACGCATTTTATGGATTTCATATCAAACACCTGTGTTTCCACCCAAAACCTTGAAGATACTAACCTAAGCATCGTATGCGAGTGCAAGGACTTCCTTCAACTATTTTTTTATTTTGTTACATTTGTACCCCGCGCTTTCCCACTCATGGCAGGCTCTATGCGGCAAGCAATGGAGGGTTAAGTGACTTGCCCAGAGTCACAAGGAGCTGCCTGTGCTGGGAATCGAACTCAGTTCCTCAGTTCCCCAGGACCAAAGTCCACCACCCTAACCACTAGGCCACTATGGGAACTCCACTGGCCAAACATGCAACCCACCCACAATAAAGGGCACACGCTAGATATCATCACCCACAAATTCTCACCAGAACCAAATCTCACACTAATAGACACAAATGGACAGCTACACCATGGTCTGATCACTACAGAGAAAACCTCTCCCTTCACTGGAAAACAAAAAATACTCAACAAAAACAACAAACTTATACTACGAGAGGCAAAATAGACCCACCAACATTTTGGCAACAATTCTACAACGACCATGGACAGCACTAACAGACTCACCCCTATTTCTTAGCGAATGGGACAACAGATGCAGAACAGTACTAGACAATAGTGCACCGATTAAAACCAGAACCTCTCGCAGAAATAACTCTATACCATGGTTTAATGAACAACTGAAAGAACTAAAAACACAGGTCAGAGGATTAGAACGAGCGTGGAACAAGAAAAAAGATGAATCCACACTCAAAGACTGGAAACAACTACACAGAAAATACAAATATACCATCAGAAAAACTAAAAGAACATTTTACAAAACCAAAATTGGACCAAACTACAAGGACACACACAAACTCTTCTCACTCGTAAACAAACTACTAAATACTACACCGGTTACTTCCAACAGCATAGACACCACATCTGCTACCAATCTAGCAAACTACTTTAAAGAAAAAATTATAAAGCTGCGACTCTTGCTACCTACCAACCCAACCGATCACTCAAACCTCCTTGAATGTTTAGACCCAATACCTGGGGAATACCCAGCAGACCGATCATGGACTAACTTTGAAACACTCTCACCCAACGACATCTCACAATCGCTTGGAAAATATGCCAAGTCCCAATGCAAATTAGACATCTGCCCCACTAGCCTTATCAGATCTGCCCCTCAACAACTCACAACAGACCTCACGAATCACCTAAACTACATGCTAAAAAATGGCCTATTCCCCACGGATAAAGGAAACATTCTACTTACCCCACTACCTAAAGATGCTAAGAAAAATACAATGGACTTAACCAATTATCGCCCAGTAGCATCCATTCCGCTTATAACCAAACTCATGGAGGGCTTAGTGATGAAACTACTCACCAACTACCTAGATAAACACTCAATTCTACACGAGTCTCAATCAGGATTCTGGTGGAATCACAGTACCGAAACTTTACTAGTGTCGGTAATGAACTCATTCAAACAATCAATTGCAACTGGCAACAACATACTCCTCCTACAATTTGACATGTCCAGTGCCTTTGACATGGTCAATCATGAAATACTTTACACATACTAGAATACTTCGGAGTTGGAGGTAAAGTTCTGAGCTGGTTCAAAGGATTCCTGACCACAAGATCATACCAAGTAACAACGAACGCGGATACATCAGCCCCATGGACACCCGAATGTGGAGTCCCCCAAGGATCTCCCCTCACTCCCACCCTCTTCAACCTGATGATGATACCCTTAGCTAAATTACTAGCTAATCAAAACCTCAACCCCTACATATATGCAGATGATGTCACGATCTATATCCCGTTTAAACATGATCTAAACGAAGTCACAAACAAAACCAACCAAAGCCTCCAAATAATGCACTCCTGGGCGGATGCATTCCAATTAAAACTGAATGCAGAAAAAACACAATGTCTTGTACTCACCTCACAGCATAATACAAGCAACTTCACCACCATAACCACTCCAAACTTTTCTCTTCCCGTCTCAAACAACCTGAAAATTCTTGGAGTCACCATTGACCGAAACCTCACATTCGAAACCCACGTGAAGAATACTACGAAAAAGATGTTCCACTCCATGTGGAAACTCAAAAGAGTAAAACCTTTCTTCCCGAGATCCATCTTTCGTATCCTGATACAATCAATGGTACTAAGTCATCTGGATTACTGCAACGCACTGTATGCTGGCTGCAAAGAACAGACCATCAAGAAACTCCAAACAGCCCAAAACACCGCCGCCAGACTCATATTTGGAAAACCAAAATATGAAAGTGCAAAACCCTTAAGAGAGAAACTCCATTGGCTCCCACTTAAGGAACGGACCACGTTCAAGATCTGAACGATCGTACACAAAATCATCCACGGAGACGCCCCGACCTACATGCTAAACCTCGTGGACCTGCCTCCCAGAAATGCCAAAAGATCATCCAGAAAATTTCTTAATCTACACTTCCCCAGCTGTAAAGGACTAAAATACAAACTTGTACATGCGACCTCCTACATGAGTACGCAGTTATGGAACGCAGTACCAGCTAACCTGAAAACAATCGACGAAATATCCAACTTTCGTAAATCGCTGAAGACGTACCTCTTCAATAAGGCCTACAAAGAGGACCCATAGCTTAACTATAACACCTCACCAATCCACTCTAATCCAAAACTCTTCTTTCTATACCTATTTTCTTAATACTACTTTCCATCCTAATCTCATTGCATCTCCAATTGTATCTGACACCCTGGAATGGCAATGCCATAACAGACCTCTGTAAGCCACATTGAGCCTGCAAATAGGTGGGAAAATGTGGGATACAAATGCAATAAATAAATAAATAAAATGATGTATTGGACCACCGGAAGACAAGTGATGATTCTGAAGAAAAGGAGAATCGTGATCAGAGCAGCGGGCATGACATAGAAGTCTCATAGCAGTGTTCTGGAGTATGCAGCTTTTTTTATACAAAAATGGGGACAGCCAAGATACACAATATTACAATAATCCAATCTGTGAATAAGCAAAGAAAGAATAGGAAGTGGAAGGTGTCGTGATCAAAGTAGTGCTTAACTGAGAAAAAATGCCTGAGAATGTGAAAACTGGATTTACAAATTGCAGAAATCTGTGGTGTGAAACTAAGTTTGGAATCCAAAGTAATTCCCAGGTAACGAAAAGAATCAAAAGGTTGAACAGTGGTCCCAAAAAGATTGAGAGTAAGGTTGGACTCCAGAAGACCCCCTGTAAACCAGCAAGTGACCGTTTTTTCTGTGTTCAAAACCTAGTGATGTGAAAATAGCCAATGAGAGTTAGTTGTGAGACAGTCTTAAAGAGCTGTGATATCGGGAGATTAAGGGTTTGTAGGATGTCATCAGCATAGAAGACTGAATCAGAGCTGCAAGAGGACTCAAGTATAAATTAAAGAAAAGGGGAGAGAGGATGGAACCCTGGGGGACACCACAAGATAAGCAGCGAGAAAAGGAAATTGAAAAGGAGGTGTGAACACTGTATGATCGAACTGTATGAAAAGAAGTGAACCAGGCTAGAACTGGTCCAGCTATCCCTAAAGCAGCAAGTTGTGATAACAGGAAAGCGAAGATACTTACCTGTAGTAGGTATTCTCTGAGGACAGCAAGCTGATTGTTCTCACATGTGGTTCGACGTTCACGTGGGCCCGGGAACCAGCATTTTGCAAAAGCAAAAAATAAACAAACTTTTGCCAGAATCTTCTGGCGCACGAGTGGACTGATTTCCCGCCTGACATGCGAGCGCGTCTCCTCAGTTAAATCAAAAAGCATATAAAGAATTAATAACAACTCCAAAGGGGAGGTGGGAGGGTAGGTGAGAACAATCAGCCTGCTGTCCTCGGAAAAAGCGAATGATACATACCTGTAGCAGGTGTTCTCCGAGGACAGCAGGCTGATTGTTCTCACGACTGGGTTGACGTCCACGGCAGCCCCCACCAACCGGAACAAAACTTTGCGGGCGGTCCCGCACGCAGGGTATGCCCACCGCGCATGCGCGGCCGTCTTCCCGCCCGTGCGCGACCGTTCCCGCTCAGTTGAATGACAATCAGCCTGCTGTCCTCGGAGAACACCTGCTACAGGTATGTATCATTCGCTTTCTCCGAGGACAAGCAGGCTGCTTGTTCTCACAACTGGGGTATCCCTAGCTCTCAGGCTCACTCAAAACAAGAACCCAGGTCAATTGAACCTCGCAACGGCGAGGGCATAACAGAAATTGACCTACGAAGAACAACTAACTGAGAGTGCAGCCTGACCAGAATAAATTCGGGTCCTGGAGGGTGGAGTTGGATTTAAACCCCAAACAGATTCTGCAGCACCGACTGCCCGAACCGACTGTCGCGTCGGGTATCCTGCTGGAGGCAGTAATGTGATGTGAATGTGTGGACAGATGACCACGTCGCAGCCTTGCAAATCTCTTCAATAGTGGCTGACTTCAAGTGAGCCACCGACGCTGCCATGGCTCTGACACTATGAGCCGTGACATGACCCTCAAGAGTCAGCCCAGCCTGGGCGTAAGTGAAGGAAATGCAATCTGCTAGCCAATTGGAGATGGTGCGTTTCTCGACAGCGACCCCTTTCCTATTGGGGTCGAAAGAAACAAACAATTGGGCGGACTGTCTGTGGGGCTGTGTCCGCTCCAAATAGAAGGCCAACGCTCGCTTGCAGTCCAAAGTGTGCAACTGACGTTCAGCAGGGCGGGTATGCGGTCTGGGAAAGAATGTTGGCAAGACAATTGACTGGTTAAGATGGAACTCCGACACCACCTTTGGCAGGAACTTAGGGTGAGTGCGGAGCACTACTCTGTTATGATGAAATTTAGTATACGGAGCATGAGCTACCAGGGCTTGAAGCTCACTGACCCTACGAGCTGAAGTAACTGCCACCAAGAAAATGACCTTCCAGGTCAAGTACTTCAGATGGCAGGAATTCAGTGGCTCAAAAGGAGGTTTCATCAGCTGGGTGAGGACGACGTTGAGATCCCATGACACTGCAGGAGGCTTGACAGGGGGCCTTGACAAAAGCAAGCCTCTCATGAATCGAACGACTAAAGGCTCTCCAGAGATGGCTTTACCCTATACACGAAGATGGTAAGCACTAATCGCACTAAGGTGATTCCTTACTGAGTTGGTCTTGAGACCAGACTCTGATAAGTGCAGAAGGTATTCAAGCAGGTTCTGTGCAGGACAAGAACGAGGTTCTAGGGCCTTGCTCTCACACCAAACGACAAACTTCCTCCACTTGAAAAAGTAACTCTTTTTAGTGGAATCCTTCCTAGAGGCAAGCAAGACACGGGAGACCCCATCAGACAGACCCAACAAAGCAAAGTCTACGCCCTCAACATCCAAGCCGTGAGAGCCAGAGACTGAAGGTTGGGGTGCAGAAGCGCTCCGTCATTCTGCGAAATGAGGGTCGGAAAACACTCCAATCTCCACGGTTCTTCGGAGGACAACTCCAGAAGTAGAGGGAACCAGATCTGACGGGGCCAAAAAGGCACTATCAGAATCATGGTGCCGTGGTCTTGCTTGAGCTTCAGCAAGGTCTTCCCCACCAAAGGTATGGGAGGATAAGCATACAGGAGGCCGGTCCCCCAATGGAGGAGAAAGGCATCCGACGCTAGTCTGCCGTGTGCCTGTAGTCTGGAACAGAACAGAGGCAGCTTGTGGTTGGTCTGAGAGGCGAAAAGGTCCACCGAGGGAGTGCCCCACTCTCGGAAGATCTTGCGTACCACTCTGGAATGGAGCGACCACTCGTGCGATTGCATGACTCTGCTCAGTCTGTCGGCCAGACTGTTATTTACACCTGCCAGGTATGTAGCTTGGAGAAGCATGCCGAACTGGCAAGCCCAACGCCACATCCCGACGGCTTCCTGACACAGGGGGCGAGATCCGGTGCCCCCCTGCTTGTTGATGTAATACATTGCAACCTGATTGTCTGTCCGAATTTGGATAATTTGACAGGACAGCCGATCTCTGAAAGCCTTCAGTGCGTTCCAGACCGCTCGGAGCTCCAGGAGGTTGATCTGAAGATCCTTTTCCTGGAGGGACCACAGTCCCTGGGTGTGAAGCCCATCGACATGAGCTCCCCACCCCAGGCAACATGCATCCGTCATTAGCACTTTCGTGGGCTGTGGAATTTGGAATGGGCGTCCCAGGGTCAAATTGGTCCGAATGGTCCTCCAGTGCAGTGAAGTGCGGCAACTGATGGAGAGGCGGATGACATCTTCTAGATTCCCGGTGGCCTGGCACCACTGGGAAGCTAGGGTCCATTGAGCAGATCTCATGTGAAGACGAGCCATGGGAGTCACATGAACTGTAGAGGCCATATGACCTAGGAGCCTCAACATCTGCCGAGCTGTGACCTGCTGAGACGCTCTGGTCTGGGAAGCGAGGGACTGGAGGTTGTGGGCCCTCGCTTCGGGAAGAAAGGCCTGAGCCGTCTGAGAATTCAGCAGAGCTCCTATGAATTCCAGAGATTGGACTGGCTGGAGATGGGACTTTGGGTAATTTATCACAAACCCCAGCAGCTCCAGGAGGTGAATAGTGCACTGCATGGACCGGAGAGCTCCTGCCTCCGAGGTGTTCTTGACCAGCCAATCGTCGAGATATGGGAACACGTGCACTCCCAGCTTGCGTAGATACGCCACGACCACCACGAGACACTTCGTGAACACCCGTGGGGCAGAGGCGAGCCCAAAGGGCAGCACACAATACTGAAAGTGCCGTGTCCCCAGGCGGAATCTGAGATACTGTCTGTGAGCTGGCAGTATCGAGATGTGAGTGTATGCGTCCTTTATATCCAGGGAACATAGCCAATCGTTTTTCTGAATCATTGGCAGAAGGGTGCCCAAGGAAAGCATCCTGAACTTCTCTTTGACCAGATATTTGTTCAGGCCTCTCAGGTCTAGGATGGGGCGCATCCCCCCTGTTTTCTTTTCCACAAGGAAGTACCTGGAATAGAATCCCTGCCCTTCCTGCCCGGGTGGCACGGGCTCGACCGCATTGGCGCTGAGAAGGGCGGAGAGTTCCTCTGCAAGTACTCGCTTGTGCTGGGAGCTGAAGGATTGGGCTCCCGGAGGACAATTTGGTGGAGGGGAGGCCAAATTCATGGCGTATCCGCACCGCACTATTTGGAGAACCTACTGGTCGGAGGTTATTAGAGGCCATCTTTGGTGAAAAAGTTTTAACCTCCCTCCGACTGGCAGATCGTCCGGCACGGACACTTTGATGGCGGCTATGTTCCCATGGATCCAGTCAAAAACCCGTCCCCGGTTTTTGCTGTGGAGGCCCTGGGGGCTGCTTAGGCGCACGCTGTTGACGAAAACGAGCGCGCTGGGACTGTCCCTGTGCCTGAGGAGGCCTTTGGGCCGGCTGGGTGTACCTACGCTTGTTGTAGGCGTAGGGCGCAGCCTGCCTGGCCCGGGAAAAACGTCAACCTGCTGAGGTGGATGCTGAAGGCGCCCGGTGGGAGAGCTTGTCGAGGGCGGTTTCCCGCTGATGTAGTTGGTCCACCAACTGCTCGACCTTCTCACCAAAAATATTATCCCCCCGGCAAGGGACATCGGCCAGCCGCTGCTGGGTGCGGTTGTCCGGGTCAGAGGCACGCAGCCATGAGAGCCTGCGCATCACTATACCTTGGGCCGCAGCACGAGATGCCACATCACAGGTGTCATATATACCCCTGGACAGGAACTTTCTGCACGCCTTCAGCTGCCTGACCACCTCCTGAAAAGGCCTGGACTGCTCCGGGGGGAGCTTGTCAATCAGGTCCGCCAGTTGCTTCACATTATTCCGCATGTGTATGCTCGTGTAGAGCTGGTAGGACTGGATGCGGGTCACGAGCATTGAGGATTGGTAGGCCTTCCTCCCAAACGAGTCCAGAGTGCGAGACTCCCGCCCCGGGGGCGCCGAGGCGGTATCCCTCGAACTCCGTGCCCTCTTGAGAGCAGAGTCCACAACCGCCGAGTCATGAGGCAATTGAGGCCGCATTAACTCTGGGTCAGAGTGGATCCTGTATTGGGACTCCGCTTTCTTGGGGATGGTGGGATTAGATAACGGTCTCAACCAGTTCCGAAGCAGTGTCTCTTTGAGGACATTGTGCAACGGTACCGTGGAGGACTCTCTAGGTGGTGATGGATAGTCGAGGACCTCAAGCATCTCAGCCCTCGGCTCATCCACAGAGACCACGGGGAAGAAAATGCAGATAGACATATCCCTGACGAAGGAGGCAAAAGAGAGGCTCTCAGGTGGCGAGAGCTTCCTCTCTGGTGAAGGAGTGGGGTCGGAGGGAAGGCCCACAGACTCCTCTGAGGAGAAATATCTGGGGTCCTCCTCCTCCCCCCATGAGGCCTCTTCCTCGGTGTCGGACATGAGCTCCTGTAGCTCAGACCTCAACTGGGCCCGGCTCGACTTCGAGGCACCGAGTCCTCGGTGACGGCGTCGAGCGGTGGACTCCCGCGCCGGCGGGGATGAAGCTCCCTCCATCGACGTCGACGGGGACTCCACCTGCGTGGCGGTCGAGACCGGCGCCACGGCGTCGAAGGCCTCGGCACCGGGCTAGAGCACGCTGGCGCCTCCATCAACGGCGCCGAGGCACAGTCTGGCGCATCAGCCCTTCCAGGATCCCCGGAAGGATGGCTCGGAGGCACTCGTCCAGGCCCGCTGTCGGGAAAGGCGAGGGGGCCGGTAGAGGTGTCGGTGCCGGAAGCTGTTCGGGTCCAGGAGACGGCACCGAAGTGCTGGCACCCTGACGTGACGATACCTCTACTACAGAGGGGGACCGCTCTTCTCAGCGCTGCCGCTTCCTCGGCCTCGAATCGTCTCTGGAGCCGGGAGCCATATGCGCCATGGGCGACCGATGACGGTGCTTTTTTGTCTTTTTCCGGTGCCCGTCATCGGCGCTCAGCGGTACCGAAGAGGAGGAGGTAGATCCCCCTCGGCCTCGAGGGATCAGGTCCAACAGGGTTCGGTCCCGAGGGCCCTGGGTAGAGGGAGTGACCGGGGCCGATTGCCCACGCAGCCGCTCACCCCTGCCGTCTCCGGAAGACCGGCGGGCCGACGGGACCTGTACTCCTGGGGTCGGTGCCGTCGGTGCCGATTTCGTGGACATCGGTACCGGTACCGAAGATCCGGCCGTCGATACTGATGCCGTCGAAGTCGACGTCGAAGGGCCGGCGCAAGTTCCAAAAAGATGGTCCCATAGAACTTGCCTCGTCACCTGTGTCCGTTTCCATAAACCGAGACACAAGATGCACGTCTTGGTATCGTGCTCCGGCCCGAGGCACTGGAGGCACCAAGTGTGTCGGTCTGCGAGATATGCCGGCCGCACCGACCACACTTCTTAAATCCACTCGGGACCTTCGAGGACATCGACAAAAAAATCGCGTCGGCGAAGTCAATGTCGTCGATGGTGGCGGTAATTTCACACCTCAAAAAATAAATCGACCACGCGGCCACAAGGCTACAACGAGACGCCCCCGCTAAAAAGACGAGGGAAAACAAGTTTTTCTCGTTTTTTTTTTTTTACAAAATAAAACAAAGAAGTAAAGAAACTCAACGAAGAAAATCTCGCAGTGAAAACGCGATCCGGTTTCCGGGGCTGACAGAGAGACGAACGCGGCTCTCTCCAGCGCGGAAAAGAAAAGACTGAGCGGGAACGGTCGCGCACGGGCGGGAAGACGGCCGCGCATGCACGGTGGGCGTACCCTGCGTGCGGGACCGCCCGCAAAGTTTTGTTCCGGTTGGTGGGGGCTGCCATGGACGTCAACCCAGTCGTGAGAACAAGCAGCCTGCTTGTCCTTGGAGAATACCTGCTACAGGTAAGTATCTTCGCTTTCTCTGAGGAAAAGCAGGCTGCTTGTTCTCACATGTGGGGTATCCCTAGCATCCAGGCTCACTCAAAACAATGAACAGTGGTCAATTGGGCCTCGCAACGGCGAGGACGTAACAAAGATTGACCTAAAACTAAAAACAACTAACTGAGAGTGCTGCCTGGAACAGAACAAAAAGGGCCTAGGGGGGTGGAGTTGGATTCTAACCCCCGAACAGATTCTGCAGCACTGACTGCCCAAACCGACTGTCGCGTCGGGTATCCTGCTGAAGGCAGTAGTGAGATGTGAATGTGTGGACTGATGACCACGTTGCAGCCTTGCAAATCTCTTCAATGGAGGCTGGCTTTAAATGAGCCATCAACACAGCCATGGCTCTAAAATTATGAGCTGTGACATGGCCCTCCAGAGTCAGCCCAAGCTTGGGCATAAGTGAAGGAAATACAATCTGCTAGCCAATTTGAGATTGTGCGTTTTCCGATGGCGATTCCTCTCCTATTGGGATCGAAAGAAATAAACAACTGGGCGGACTGTCTGAAGGGCTTCGTTCGCTCCACGTAAAAGGCCAATGCTCTCTTGCAGTCCAAGGTGTGCAAACTGCTTTCGCCAGGGTGGGCATGAGGATGGGGAAAAAATGTTGGCAAGACAATTGACTGGTTCAGATGGAATTCCGACACTACCTTCGGCAGGAACTTAGGGTGTGTGCGGAGGACTACTCTGTTGTGATGAAACTTAGTATAAGGTGCATGCACTACTAAGGATGAAGCTCACTGACCCTACGAGCTGAACAGTCACCAAGAAAATGACCTTCCAGGTCAAGTACTTCAGATGGCAGGAATTCAGTGGTTCAAAAGAAGCTTTCATCAGCTAGGTGAGAATATGTTGAGATCCCATGACACTGGTGGAGGTTTGGCCGGGGGCTTTGACAAAAGAAGCAAACAACTAAAGGCTGTCCAAAGATAGGCTTACGCTCTACACGCCAATGATAAGCACTAATTGCACTGAGGTGAACCCTCACGGAGTTGGTCTTGAGACCAGACTCTGACAAGTGTAGAAGGTATTCAAGCAGGGTCTGTGTAGGACAAGAAAGAGGATCTAGGGCCTTGCTGTCACACCAGACGGCAAACCTCCTCCATTTGAAAGAGTAACACCTCTTTGTGGAATTTTTCCTGGAAGCAAGCAAGACCTGGGAGACACCCTCTGAAAGACCCAAGGAGGCAAATTCTAAGGTCTCAACATCCAGGCCATGAGAGCCAGAGACTGGAGGTTGGGATGTAGAAGTGACCTCTCGTTCTGGGTAATAAGGGTCGGAAAACACTCCAATCTCCACGGTTCTTTGGAGGACAACTCCAGAAGAAGAGGGAACCAAATCTGGCGAGGCCAAAAGGGAGCAATCAGAATCATGGTTCTGCGGTCTTGCTTGAGTTTCAGCAAAGTCTTCCCTACTAGAGATATGGGAGGATACGCATACAGAAGGCCTGTTCCCCAATGTATGAGAAAGGCATCTGACTCTAGTCTGTTGTGGGCCTGAAGCCTAGAACAGAACTGAGGGACCTTGTGATTGATCTGAGTGGGAAAAAGATCCACCGAGGGGGTGCACCACGCTCGGAAGATCTTGCGGGCTACGCCCATATTCAGTGACCACTCGTGAGGTTGCATTACCCTGCTCAGTCTGTCGGCCAGATAAATGGCTAGGAGAAGCATGCTGTGACAGTGCGCCCAAAGCCACATCTGGATGGCTTCCTGACACAGAGGGTGAGATCCGGTGCCCCCCTGCTTCTTGGTTTAATACATGGCAACCTGACTGTCTGTCTGAATTAAGATGATTAGGTTGGACAGCCGATCTCTGAAAGCCTTCAGAGCATTCCAGATTGCTCGTAGTTCCAGGGGGTTGATCTGAATACCTTTTTCATGAAAGGACCAGGCTCCTTGAGTGTGAAGCCCATCTACATGAGCTCCCCACCCTAAGAGAGATGCATTCGTCGTCAGCACTTTTTGTGGCTGAGGAATTTGGAATGGTCGTTCCATGGTCAAATTGGATTGGATCGTCCACCACTGAAGAGAATTTCAAAAATCAGTGGATAATTGGATCACATCCTCTATATCCCCCGCAGCTTCATACCACCGAGAAACCTTCTGCTCAGCGTGCTACTGCGGCTAAGAAAGCAAATAGAATGTTAGGTATTATTAGTAAAGGAATGGAAAACAAAAATGAGGATGTTATAATGCCTTTGTATCGCTCCATGGTGCAACCGCACCTCGAATACTGTGTTCAATTCTGGTCGCCGCATCTCAAAAAAGATACAGTGGAATTAGAAAAGGTGCAAAGAAGGGCGATGAAAATGATAAAGGGGATGGGACGACTACCCTATGAGGAAAGGCTAAAGCGGCTAAGGCTCTTCAGCTTGGAGAAAAGGCGGCTGAGGGGAGATATGATAGAGGTCTATAAAATAATGAGTGGAGTTGAACTGGTAGATGTGAAGCGTCAGTTCATGCTTTCCAAAAATACTAGGACTAGGGGGCATGCGATGCAGCTACAATGTAGTAAATTTAAAACGAATCGGAGAAAATTCTTCTTCACTCAACATGTAATTAAACTCTGGAATTCGTTGCTAGAGAATGTGGTAAAGGCGGTTAGCTTAGCAGAGTTTTAAAAAGGTTTGGACGGCTTCCTAAAGGAAAAGTCCATAGACCGTTATTGGGGAAAATCTACTATTTCTGGGATAAGCAGTATAAAATATTTTGTACATATTTGGGATCTTGCCGGGTATTTGTGACCTGGATTGGCCACTGTTGGAAACAGGATGCTGGGCTCGATGAACCTTTGGTCTTTCCCAGTATGGCAATACTTATGTACTTATGTCCATTGAGCTGACCTCATGTGGAGACGTGCCATGGGTGTTACATGAACCGTGGAGGCCATATGCCCCAGAAGTTTCAACATCTGTAGAGCCGTGATCTGCTGAGACGCTCGAACCATGGACACCAGGGACAGGAGGTTGTCCGCCCTTGCCTCAGGGAGATAAGCCTGAGCTGTCTTCGTGTTCAGCAGATCTCCAATAAATTCCAGCTTTTGGACTGGGGTGAGATGGGACTTGGAATAGTTTACTACGAACTCCAGTAGCTCCAGCACCTGAATAGTCATTCGCATGGACTCTAGAGCACCTTCTTCTGATGTGCTCTTCACCAGCCAATCGTCGAGATAAGGGAACACATGCCCTCCCAGTCTGCGTAGTGACGCTGCGACTACCGCAAGGTACTTTGTAAACACTCTGGGCGCAGACACCAGGCCAAAGGGCAGTACACGGTACTGAAAGTGCTGTGTTCCCAGCTGAAATTGAAGATACCTCCTGTAAGCTGGAAGTATCGATATGTGTGTGTAAGCATCCTTTAAGTCCAGAGAGCATAGCCAATTGTTCTCCTGAATCATGGGAACAAGGGTGCACAGGGAAACCATCCTGAACTTTTCTCGGACTAGAAATTTGTTCAGGGCCCTTAGGTCTAGGATGGGATGCATCCCCCCTGTTTTCTTTTGCACAACAAAATACCTGTAATAGAATCCCAGCCCTTCTTTCCCTGGTGGAACGGGTTCAACTGCATTGGCCTTTAAAAGGGCGGAGAGTTCCTCTGCAAGTACCTGCTTGTGCTGGGAGCTGTAAGATTGAGCTCCCGGTGGGCAATTTGGAGGGTTAGATTCCAGATTGAGGGTGTATCCTAATCGGACTATTTGAAGAACCCACCGGTCGGAGGTTATGAGAGGCCACCTTTGGCACTTTTAATGTGGCTATGCTTAACTGGAGCTAGTCAAAAGCCCGTCCCTTGCTTTTGCTGGGGAGCAGCAGCGGCCTTAGGTGCACGCTGTTGACGAGAACGAGCGTGCTGGGACTGAGCCTGGGCAGGCTGCCGAGAAGCCAGAGTGTAACTACACCTAGCGTAGGAATAGGAAGCACTCCTCTTCCCTCCAAAAAACCTCCTAGTTGAGGAGGTTGTAGCAGAAGATGCCCGGCGGGAGTGAGAATCCATAGCATTATTGTGCTTCTTGATCTGGTCAACAAGATCCTCTACTTTCTCACCAAAAAGGTTGTGCCCCCGGCAAGGAACATCCGCCATCCACTGCTGGACTGAATGATCCAGGTCAGAGACACGCAGCCATGAGAGTCTGCGCATCACGATACCCTGGGCAGCGATTCTGGATGCTACACCAAAAGTGTTGAACGTGCCCCTGGCCAGGAGTTTTCAACACGCCTTCTGCTGCCTGACCACCTGGCGAAAAGGCTCGGCCTGCTCCGGAGGGAGGGCGTCAATCAAGCTAGACAGTTGCCTCACCAGGTTCCGCAAGTGGACGCTCGTGAAGAGCTGGTAAGATTGGATTTGGGTGGCGAGCATAGCGGCCTGATATGTCTTCCTTCCAAAAGAGTCCAAAGATCTAGCTTCTCTGCCTGGGGGCGCCAAAGCATAGACCCTAGTACTCTTGGCTCTTTTGAGAGCGGAGTCCACCACCATGGAATTGTGGGGTAAGAGACCTCTCATCAATCCAGGTTCACCGTGGATTCGATATTGGGAATCTGCTTTTTTGGGAATCACGGGACCAGACAGAGGGTACGACCAGTTCCGCATAAGGACTTCCTTCAGTACCTTATGTAAAGGAGCCGTCACAGCCTCCCTAGGTGGAGAAGGATAGTCCAGGACCTCAAGCATCTCAGCCCTGGGCTCATCCTCAACCTCCATAGGAAAAGGAATAGCCGTAGCCATTTCCTGGACAAAGGATGTAAAGGATAGACTCTGTGGGGGAGATAGTCTCCTTTCTGGTGGAGGGGAAGGTTCAGAGGGAATCCCATAGGACTCATCAGAAGAAAAGTACCTGGGATCTTCCTTTGACTCCCACAAAAGCTCCTCTTCAGTATCAGAGAGAATTTCTCTGAGAGAACTCCGAGACTGAGCCTGCCTCGACGCCGAGGATTGACGTCCTCGATGGCGATGTCGAGAAGTCAATGCCCGCCTGGACTGCGGCAAAGCTTCCTCCACCGATGTCGAGGAGGAGTCGACCTGGGTGGCAGCTGATGCCGATGTCGGGGACCTCACCACAGCTGAAGGGTCAGACGCCGCTGCAGCAGACAGTACAGAAGGTGCAAGCACCCCCGACACCGAAACAGACTGGCGCAGCAATCCTTCCGGAAGCTCTGGAAGCAGGGCCCGGATGCGCTCATCGAGAGCCGCCATCAGAGAAGGTTGCGGGCATCAGGCTGCCAGGAGACCGATGCATCGGCACCTCCTGTATAGAGGGGGAGCGGTCCTCTCAGCGCTGACGCTTCTCGGGTGCTGAGTCTCACGACTAATATTCCGCCAGGGTCATTATGCTCATATTAGCCCTCTCCTCAAGTCACTTCACTGGCTTCCTATCTGTTTCCACATACAGTTCAAACTCCTCTTATTGGCCTATAAGTGCATTCACTCTGCAGCTCCTCAGTACCTCTCCACTCTCATCTCTCCCTACATTACTACCCGGGAACTCCGTTCACTGGGTAAATCTCTCTTATCTGCACCCTTCTCCTCCACTGCTAACTCCAGACTCCGTTCCTTTTATCTTGCTGCACCATATGCCTGGAACAGACTTCCTGAGCCGGTATGTCAAGCTCCATCTCTGACCGTCTTCAAATCTATTATTATTATTACATTTGTATTCCACATTATCCCACCTTTTTGCAGGCTCAATGTGGCTTACAATTCATCGTGGATACTGGAAATAGAAAAGAATGTATATTTGGTTTTATAGCAAGTTTTGGGTACATGATGGTTTTGATGCTGCTTTTAACTCCTAACCCTTGTTCACTTGTTCAGAACCCTTATTTTATCATCCTCACTTTAACATTCCCTTATCTCTTGTTTGTTTGTCTGTCCTAATTAGATTGTAAGCTCTGTCGAGCAGCGGCTGTCTCTTCATGTTCAAGTGTACAGCGCTGCGTACGTCTAGTAGCGCTATAGAAATGATAAGTAGTAGTATAGAAGATCGATGACGGTACTTCTTCGCCTTCGCTCGACTCCCGTCATCGAGGCTCCTTGGTACCGATGAGGAAGACATGGAATCCTCACGTGTCCTCGGGGCCAGGTCCAAGGAAGGTCGTTCCCGGGGGGCCTGCATAACAGGAGGCCTCGAGGCAGGTGGAGACCAACTCGACGCCTCACTGCTCCCAGCACGAGTTGGTCATTCGGCAGCCATTACCTCTCCTCCCGACATCGATGCTTCCTTCGATGTAGACGCCGACGACCTTGGTACCAATGTTGATGCGACGTCGAAGGACCACACCGAGCCCCAAAAACTTCTTCTCGCTAGGCTTCTCAAGACGCTCGAGTCCGTTTCTTCATGTGAAGACACAGACTACAAGTGGTTGGGCTGTGGTCGGGCCCAAGGCACTGGATACACCACGAGTGAGTATCGATACCTGAGATGGTCCGGTTGCCCGAGTACAACGTTTGAAAATGCTGGGTGTCTTGAATGACATGGAAGGAAAACGGCTTCGGCGAAATCAAACGACACGATCATGCCAAAAAAGTGAAGGGCATAAAAGAGGAGAAACCCGACCGCGGGGCCTAAAGGCCCGCTGCGTCGAAAAAGACAGAAAACTTAAAATGAAGGTGAAACAAAAAACTAAGGAGAAATAAAAGGATCCTTTTTTTAAACAATAAACCAACGCGAAAAAGGGTAGCGAAAAGTGAAGACTTTCTTCCCGGGCCTAATGAGGAGCACAGGGAAAACCTGCCACACCTCGTTGCAGATAAGAAAAAACTGAGGAAATCAGTCCGCACATGCGCCAGAAGACTTTGACAAAAGTTTGTTTATTTTTTGCTTTTGCAAAATTCCAGTTCCCGGGCCGATGCGGACGTCAACCCACATGTGAGAACAAGCAGCCTGCTTGTCCTCGGAGAATGTGTCATTCACCAGATCAAGAGGCAGAAAGGTCCAAAGAAATAGAAAGTACAACCTTATGTTTATCCAAATAAGAGTAGACATCTCTTGCAAGGGCTGCCAAAAATGTTTCTGTATTAAAATGAGATCTAAAGCCGGATTGTTTGGAGTGAGGAATGTGATAATGCACTTAAAGCAACTTCTAAGACTGCACAGAATCATACCATCTTCTCACCACTGCCTCAAAGAATAAAACTACATAAGAATAGATGGTTCACGGTAGGCTCAGGCAGACTTCATTATGTGACACAAAAACATCCGCCCTCACAAGTGTTGCCCCTACAGAATTCTTTTGCTCCATTCCAGCATGGTGATGATCCTGAAAATAGAACTGAGGCAGAAGAGAAAGAAATGAAGTTGGAACAAAAAGATATGAAGGTACCCAAAGAGAAAAGACAACCCCAAATCAAAAATGTTGAAGCACATACCAGGAAATGTACATGGAAAGCGATGGCCACAAATGCTCGCAGTCTAAGCAATAAAGTTCATGACCTTCAAGCCCTGATGTTGCAGGCAGACTTAGATGTTGTTGCAATCACGGAGACGAGGCTTAATGGTTCTCATGAATGGGATACAAACATACCAGGCTATAATCTATTTAGGAAGGATAGAGAGGGTCGTAAAGGTGGAGGAGTAGCTCTTTATGTGAGAAATGATATCACGGCGACAGAAATGACAGGGACCTGGGGAAAGGAAGAAGCGATATGGATCACCTTAAAAAGAGATGATAGAACCTCTGTACACGTGGGTGTTGTCTACAGACCTCCGACACAATTGGAGGAATTAGATAAAGACCTGATCGCAGATATTCAAAAGTTGGGAAACAAGAGAGAGGTGCTGTTGCTGGGAGATTTCAATCTGCCGGATGTAGATTGGAAGGTTCCGTCTGCGGAATCGGAAAGAAGTAGGGAGATCGTGGATGTTTTCCAAAGTGTTTTGCTCAGACAAATGGTGACAGAACCCATGAGGGAGGGAGCGACGCTGGATCTGGTGCTCACAAATGGGGATAGCGTGTCAAATATCCGAGTGGGTGCCCACGTTGGCAGCAGTGACCATCAAACGGTTTAGTTTGATATAACAGCTAAAGTGGAGAGCGGCCACTCAAAACTCAAAGTCCTGGATTTCAAGCGTGCTGACTTTAGTAAAATGGGGGAATACCTGAGGAAGGAGATGATGGGCTGGGAGGAAATACGAGAAGTGGAAGGACAGTGGTCCAGGCTGAAAGAAGCTATAAATAGGGCCACGAACCTTTATGTAAGGAAAGTAAATAAAAGCAAGAGAAAAAGGAAACCAATAAGGTTCTCCAAGCAAGTGGCTGAGAAAATAAAGGCTAAAGAGTTGGCGTTCCAGAAATACATAAAAACTCAAGAAAAGGAATACTCCCCGTAAAGAAGCCAAGAGAGCGATACGTCTGGTGAAAGCGCAAGCAGAAGAACAAATGGCTAGAAATGTAAGAAGGGGTGACAAAAATTTCTTCAGGTATATTAGTGAAAGGAAAATGACTAAAAAGGGAATTGTGAGACTAAAAGATACTGCGAACCGCTATGTGGATAATGATGAAGAAAAAGCAAATTTGCTAAATAGATACTTTTGTTCTGTTTTCACAGAAGAAAATCCTGGAGAAGGACCGCGATGGACTGCAAAAAGTATAAATGAGATTAAAGTGGATAGAGCACCGTTCACGGAAGAGAATGTGTATGAACAGCTTGAAAAGCTAAAGGTGGATAAAGCCATGGGACCGGATGGGATCCACCCCAGGATATTGAGGGAGCTCAGAGAGGTTCTGGCGGGTCCTCTTAAAGATTTGTTTAATATATTCTTACAGATGGGAGAGGTTCCGAGGGATTGGAGAACGGCGGATGTGGTCCCTCTTCACAAAAGTGGTGATAGGGAAGAAGCTGGAAACTACAGGCCGGTAAGCCTCACTTCGGTTATTGGAAAAGTAATGGAAGCGATGCTGAAGGAAAGGATAGTGAATTTCCTAGAAGCCAACAAGTTGCAAGATCCAAACACATGGTTTTACCACAGGGAAATCGTGCCAAACGAATCTCATTGAATTCTTCGATTGGGTGACAGGAGAATTGAATCAGGGACGAGCTATAGATGTAATCTACTTAGATTTCAGCAAAGCTTTTGACACGGTTCCCCACAGGAGGCTCTTAAATAAACTGGATGGGCTGAAAATAGGACCTGAAGACGTGAACTGGATTAGGAACTGGTTGACGGACAGACGCCAGAGGGTGGTGGTGAATGGAATTCGCTCGGAGGAGGGAAAGGTGAGTAGTGGAGTGCCTCAAGGATCGGTGCTGGGGCCGATTCTGTTCAATATATTTGTGAGTGACATTGCCGAAGGGTTAGAAGGTAAAGTTTGCCTATTTGCGGATGATACTAAGATCTGTAACAGAGTGGACACCCGGGAGGGAGTGGAAAACATGAAAAAAGATCTGAGGAACCTAGAAGAATGGTCTAAGGTTTGGCAATTAAAATTCAATGCGAAGAAATGCAAAGTGATGCACTTAGGGAATAGAAATCCATAGGAGACATATGTTAGGCGGGGAGAGTCTGATAGGTACCGACGGGGAGAGGGATCTTGGGGTGATAGTATCTGAGGATTTGAAGGTGACCAAACTGTGTGACAAGGCGGTGGCCATAGCGAGAAAGTTGTTAGGCTGTATAGAGAGAGGTGTGACCAGCAGAAGAAAGGGGGTGTTGATGCCCCTGTATAAGTCGTTGGTGAGGCCCCACCTGGAGTATTGTGTTCAGTTTTGGAGGCCGTATCTTGCGAAGGATGTAAAAAGAATTGAAGCGGTGCAAAGAAAAGCTACGAGAATGGTATGGGATTTGCGTTACAAGACATATGAGGAAAGACTTGCTGACCTGAACATGTATACTCTGGAGGAAAGGAGAAACAGGGGTGATATGATAACAGACGTTCAAATATTTGAAAGGTATTAATCCACAAAGGAACCTTTTCCGGAAATGCGAAGGCGGTAGAACGAGAGGACATGAAATGAGATTGAAGGGGGGCAGACTCAAGAAAAATGTCAGGAAATATTTTTTCACGGAGAGAGTAGTGGATGCTTGGAATGCCCTCCCGCGGGAGGTGGTAGAAATGAAAACGGTAAAGGAATTCAAACATGCGTGGGATAAACATAAAGGAATCCTGTTCAGAAGGAATGGATCCTAAGGAGCTTAGCCGAGATTGAGTGGCAGAACCGGTGGCAGGAGGCGGGGATGGGGTTGGGCAGACTTATACGGTCTGTGCCAGAGCCGGTGGTGGGAGGCGGGGCTGGTGGTTGGGGGCCGGGAATAGTGCTGGGCAGACTTATACGGTCTGTGCCAGAGCCGGTGGTGGGAGGCGGGGCTGGTGGTTGGGGGCCGGGGATAGTGCTGGGCAGACTTATACGGTCTGTGCCCTGAAAAGGACAGGTACAAATCAAGGTTAGGTATACACAAAAAGTAGCACATATGAGTTTATCTTGTTGGGCAGACTGAATGGACCGTGGAGCTCTTTTTCTGCCGTCATTTACTATGTTACTATGATAAGGCTAGTAACCATGGACCCAAAGAGAAGCAACTAATCCATGAACTACAATCCCCAGAATCTCTTGCGAGAAGGAAAGAGAAGGGTAGACCTAAAAGGGCAGAAGGGATTTCTAACACCAGCAGGGGGAGAAGTAGCTCAGTGCAAGGTGGGCCAGTTACTCCCTTCCCCACTAGAGGGAGAAGAAGAGAAGAAGCCCAGTTCCCTTGGCTGCAAAAGCAGTATATAATTCCCCCCAGCTGTGAGAAGGGAGGGACAGATTTCCTGGAAGCTCTCAGCAACCAGGAGGGAGAGGAGACTTACTCAGAGAAGAAATCCATGGAGTGCGTGGAGGAGGGAAAGTGCCTGCCTCTAGAACTTCCCTGCCTAGAAGAGAAAGCTACCATGGATTGGGAGAATACAAATGCAGATCTTTCCAGAACATAAAGGCAGTGTGGGAGGCCACAGACACTGAAGTGCTGTGAAGTGGGAGGTGAACTGCCAGCCCTGCTCAATGCAGGGTGCCTGAAGTGCAAAGAAGAGGAAAGATGAATTAATTATTGTTTTTCTTTAGAAGAGATTTTCTGTGTGAGATTATTTGAACTGTTTGTGACATAGAGGAAAAGGGGGCCGAACTGTAATAAGCCCTTCTTAGGGGGGAAATGACCCACTTGGAAAGAAGAGGGAACCCCCCACCTGGCCTTTTCGGGGGGGGGGGGGGGGGGGGGAGCACTGGAACTGAATTTTGCCGCCTGTGCTTTTTGAACTGGGCCTGTGGAACTGAGTTTTGATTGTGCTTGGTGGAACTGAGCCGGAATTAAAACTTTTTGAACTAAGTCTTAATTAAAGTGTTGAACCATACCAGAACCCTGTGCACTGAACAGGACTTCCGGTTACAACCCCGGAGTGGAAGTGGAGGACCCCTTTACAGAAGCCACGGTTTTGTCCACAAAGTCTGAGCGTTGGACAAAGACAACTTTCTCAAGAAGTTAGACACTGGGCGAAAGTATGCCGGCACTGATGGATCAAGGGACAGTTTCTTAAGGAGCGGACGAAGTACTACTGACTTCCAGATGTGAGGAGCCTGACCTGTGGAAAGGCTTGTATTAATAACAGAATTATGGGTAAAAGACCTAGTTCAGGAAGACCTAGTTTAGGAATATTTATCCAGTTTAATAGGAATGGGTCCAGGGGACAAAAGGTAATCTTTAATGATAGGAGAATTTTCGATAGAGAAGTCACAGTTTGAAGTGTGAAGGCAGACCAAGAGGGGGTTCCCAATGTGGGGAGGGAGAGGTATGATGGGGAGTGAGATGAAGTAGAAAGCTGATGGGAAAGGGACATTGCAATAAATGAGTTGACTGGAGGGGCAGCAGCCGGCAGACCAGCTAATAGTGTTGAAATCTTTGTTGAAAAATAGCAAGAAAGGGTCTCGTGAATATATTACTCAATACTACACCGGTTACTACTAACAACATAGACACTCCATCCGCAGACAATCTTGCGAACTACTTCAAAGAGAAAATTGTAAAGTTACGACTGACGCTACCTATCAACACCACCGACTACGTAAAACTCCTTGATTGTCTCTAGACCCAACCCCTGGTGAATATCCAGCTGACCAAACCTGGACCAACTTTGACGCACTCTCAGATGATACCACCTCCCAAGCGCTAAAAAGATTTGCCAATTCCAACTGCAAACTTGACATATGCCCTAATAACCTCATAAAATTTGCCCCTCATCAACTCATATCAGACCTCACGATGCATCTGAACTACATGCTACAAAATGGAATCTTCCCAAAGGAAAAAGGAAATATCCTACTTACACCCATAACTAAAGACCCAAAGAAAAGTGCAAACAACTTAACCAACTACCGCCCAGTAGCATCTACCCCTCTGATAACCAAACTAATGGAAGGCATGGTGACCAAACAGCTCACCAACTACTTAAATAAATTCTCAATTCTCCACGGCTCACAATCAGGATTCAGGTCCAACCACAGCACATAAACAGTACTAGTTACTCTCCTGACAAAATTTAAACAAGCAATTGCTAATGGCAAAAATATACTTCTCTTACAATTCGACATGTCCAGTGCTTTCGACATGGTTAGCCATGGAATATTACTACACATCCTAGAATACTTCGGAGTCGGAGGTAATGTACTTTAGAGGCTTCCTGACCACAAGATCTTAGCAAGTGATAGCTAACTCGAATACGTCAGCGCCTTGGACACCTGAATGTGGAGTCCCACAAGGATCTCCCCTCTCACCAACCCTCTTCAACCTAATGATGACATCCTTAGCCAGGTTACTATCCAACCAGGACCTCCATCCACCCGTATATGCAGATGATGTCACGATTTACATCCCGTTCAAACATGATCCAAAGGAAATCACCAATGACATCAACCAAAGCTTCCAAATCATGCACTCGTGGGCAGATACATTTCAATTGAAACTTAATGTAGAAAAAACACAATGTCTTATACTCACTTCACAATATAACACAAGTAAATTTACTACTATAACCACACCAAATTTCTCCCTTCCCGTCTCAGACACCCTGAAAATGCTTGGAGTCACCATCAATCAAAATCTTACACTTGAACATCATGTGAAGAATACAACTAAGAAGATGTTCCATTCAATGTGGAAACTCAAAAGAGTAAAACCTTTCTTCCCAAGGAGCATCTTTCGCAACTTAGTACAGTCAATGGTGCTGAGTCATCTAGACTACTGCAATGCACTCTATGCTGGCTGTAAACAACAAATCATCAAGAAACTTCAGACAGCCCAGAACACTGCAGCCAGACTCATATTTGGAAAAACAAAATATGAAAGTGCAAAACCCCTAAGAGAAAAACTACACTGGCTTCCCCTCAAAGAACGCATCACGTTCAAGGTCTGCACTCTAGTTCATAAAATCATTCATGGAGACGCCCCGGCCTACATGTCAGACCTTGTCGACTTGCCACCCAGGAATGCTAAAAGATCAGCCCCCACATTCCTTAATCTTCACTTCCCCAACTGCAAAGGACTAAAATACAAACTAATACACGCGTCCAGCTTTTCCTACATGAGCACGCAGTTGTGGAATGCACTACCACTTAATTTAAAATCAATTTACGAACGAATTAACTTTCGTAAATCTCTGAAGACCTACTCTTCAACAAGGCATACCACAATGATTAACTAACCGAAATTGCAACACACTACAACTCTACCTATATCTCGAACGCCTTCTTACTATATCTGTTTGAGTAATTCAATCATGTCATCCATGTTCATTATGTAACACCAATTGTACCTTCTACTCCGGAATGGCGAACGCCATGACGAAACATTGTAAGCCACTTTGAGCCTGCAAATAGGTGGGAAAATGTGGGATACAAGTGCAACAAATAAATAAAGTACCAACTTCAGGAAAATCACTTCGGGGCTCAACTGCCGTCATTATTCTACTTCCTGGTCTCAGGGGTGGTAGCTGAAGAAACGGGCTTAACGAAGCCACTTCAATGCTGGAGTCCCCCATTGAATGGGAGGGACCAATCAAAGCGGAGCTTTGCATACCCAGTGGTGTAGTTCTAAAATCTTCAAGTGTCGTCTGTCTAAGAGTGGGATTACCTCAGAGGTTAGGGGAGGCTTTCACCCCGGTTTTCCCTTTCCTCTTCCCCATTTAAAAAAGGGGAAAAGTACTTCTCCTCGAAAGACGCGTCTCGGGTTTCAAGAGCTCTCAGAACACGTCTCCTTTCACAGACGCCATCTTGCCCTAACCACATCCTGAAGTTTATGATTTGTTCTTTGCAACCCGCATAGATTCCATTGCAGTAGTCTGCATGGCTTAGTACCATTGATTGTACCAGGTTGCGGAATATTTCCCTTGGGAAGAATGGCTTCACACGTTTAAGTTTCCACATTGAGTGAAACATTTTCTTTATGGTAGATTTCACTGATGTGCTCTTGACCTACCAATCGTCCAAGTGGGGAAACACATACACTCCCAGTCTGCATAGATACGCTTCTACTACTGTTAGACATTTGGTGAAGACCCTGGGAGCTGATGCAAGGCCACAAGTCAGAACGTGGTACTGGTAGTGGTATATCCCTATACAGAATCTGAAATACTTCCTATGACTGGGAAGTATCGAAATGTGGGTATAGGCATCCTTTTAAGTCCAGAAAGCACAGCCAATCATTTTCTTGAATCATGGCGAAAAGGGTGCCCAGGAAAATCATCCTGAACTTTTCTTTGACCATGAATTTGTTCAGGACCCTTAGGTATAGGATGGGGTGGAATCCCCTAGTTTTCCTGGGCACAAGGAAGTACCTGGAATAGAATCTCTTCCCTTCTTCGCCTGGTGGTACAGTTTGGACCACACTGGCCTATAGAAGGGTGGAGATTTCCTCTACATGTACCTGCTTGTGCTAAAAGCTGATGTAAGACGCTCTCAGTGAGCAATTTGGAGGTCTCTGTTGCCAATTCAGGGCGTAACTGAGACGGACTATTTGAATAACTCATTGGTTGGAGGATATAAGGGGCCATCTTAGGTGATAAAAGTGACCCTCATCCGGGACAATGCTAAGCTTTGCTGGAGCCAGATAGGGCTTCTGGGAACGGGACTGGCGAGGCCTGGTATGCTGGGCCTGTGAAGTCTGGGCAAAGCGAGCAGGAGGCAGGTATCTACACCTTTAAAAATAATAGGTCCTGCACCTAGGTCTGCTCAAAAATCTTCTTGTTGAAGAAGATGCAGATGGAGGATGCCGAGAGAGAGTTTGGATGGCATCTGTATGTTTTTTGATGAGGTCAGCGACCTCCTCTACCTTATCCCTGAACAGAATGTCCCCTTGGCACGGTACGTACAGTAGCCTCTCTTGAACTGCTGGTTCTAGGTCAGAGACATGCAGCCACCAGAGTCTCTGTGAATCCCTACATCCATGCCAGAGAGTCTGGTTGCGACATCAAAGGTGGCACCCCTGGCCAGAAAATGTCTATACACTATCTGCTTGTTTGCCAGCTGGCAAAGCTCTGTGGCCTGCTCAGGTGGGAGAGAATCCACCGGACTTAGTGTACTGTTGAGTAAAAACTCCAAGTAAAGGCTCTTGTAGAGCAGGACTAGATGCAGGCAACAAACATAGAGGCCTGAACAATCTTCCTCCTAAACAAATCCAAGGTTCTGGCCTCTATATCTGGGGGCACCGAGGCATAAGAACGAGAACTCTTGGCCTGTTTGAGAGTGGATTTGACCACCATGGAGTGGTGCGGCTGTTCTGCCCTCGAATCCAGGAGCCTTCTTTCACTGCATATCCATCTTCTTAGGTGCGACTTGCACTGTGAGGGAGACTCCCAATTCTGCAACAGTGCATCCTTAAGGATAGGGTGTAATGGTATAGCCACCCTTTCCTTAGGCGGAGACTTGTAGCTCAGTACAGACATTATCTCTGCCCTGGGCCTCTCCTCTATCTCCAACTTAAATGGGACGGCCAGAGCCATCTCCTTCAGAAAACCTGTGAAAGAGTGCTTCTGGTGGGGACTTTCGTCCCTCTTGAGGAGGGAAGGGGTCAGACGGTATTCCATAGGACGCCTTCTCCGAGAAGTAATGTGGATCCACATCTGACTCCCCTGAGCAGTCCCATTCAGACTTCGGTCTAGTGGAACGGTGTCCATGTCCCAAAGAGCCCCGAGGTACAGCCCTACTCTCAGACTCCGAGGAACCTTCCTCCCCTGATGTTGAAAGTGGTGCTGCTTGCATTGAAGTCGATGTCGACACCCTTCGAGGTGCAGGCATCAAGGATCTCTGCACAGGTATTGATGGAGCCTCAGAGAGGGCCTGGGGCTTTTCCACTGGTGGTGCAAGAGCCCTTGACACCTGAGCAGTAGGCCCCTGCAGTAACTGCACCAGCTCCTCTCTGATTTAGGTCCGGAACCGCTCATTAAAGGCAGACATTGGCAAAGGCATGGGAACCGGGAGGGAGGCAGTCTGTGAAGGCGTCGGTACCGATCTGGTAGCGGGGACTGGGCCGCTTTGTGACCTGCACTCTGGCACCTCTTCCAGAGAGGGGAAGCACTCTTCTCGGTACTGATGCTTCTTGGGTATCGGTGTTCCCGAAGCATAGGGCCCCAGTCCTGCAATGCCGATGAAGATAACTTTAAACCCATACGCGTCCTCGGTGTTGGGTCTGATGCTGACCAGTCCCGGGGCCTGCTATCAGTGCCCAGTATCGAGAGAGATGGAGACATCTTCTATGTCGGTGCACTCTCAGTGGTTGAAGTCTAAGCAGCCGTAGCGTTCAAGCCTGCCGGTGCCAAAGACGATAGATTGGACTTTAAGGAGCCAAAAAGCTGCTCCTGTTGAATCTTCTGTGCCCAGAGTTCTCACCTGCATTTGCAAACAGAGAGAACAAGCAGAGGGGTCATGGTCAGGTCCAAGGCACCCGATGCACCAAGTGTGTGGGCACATTACCGAAATCACCCGATTACACTAAGCACACCTCTTGAAGCCATTGAGGGTCTTCTGAGACATTGAAAAAAAAATCTTGGCTAAATTAAATTCCTCAATCTTGAACAAAAAGGGGGAAGAGTTCAAATTGAGGTCCAGGCTGTGGCCTGATTACACAGCCAAATCCTGAAACATAAAGGAAACTTGAAAAAGCGGAAAACCTTGAAAAAATAAGTGGGGTTCAGAGGACAGAGGTTTTTAAAGAAAATACTGAAGTAAAAGAATAAAATAAAAAGGAAACAGACCACATAGGAAGGCACGTCACAAACTATGCAGCGAAGCAGAGAAAAAGAAAACACGTCCTCTCCACTATGCAAAAGAACAAAGACTGGGGTGCCCACGCTTATTTGTCAGGTGGGAAGGCACCAGCGCCATGTGCGGTGGGACGCTACTAGAAACGTCTGCAATACTTGCTAGTCAGCATCCACACCAGACCCTGTCAGATGACGTCACCCAGATGTGAGATTACGAAGGCCTGTTTGTCCTCGGAAAAATATTTTTTCACTCAATGAATAGTTGAGTTCTTGAACTCATTACCAGAGGATGTGGCTACAGTGGGTAACGGATCTGGGTTTAAAAAAGGTTTGGACAAGTTCCCAGAGGAAAAGTCTATAGTCTGTTATTGAGACAGAAAAGGGGAAAGCCAGTGCTGTCTCTGGAATTGATAGCATGGAATCTTGCTACTAATTGGATTTCTGCCAGGTACTTGTGACCTGGATTGGCTACTACTGGTAGCAGGATAATGGGCTAGATGAACCAATCGGTCTGCCCCAGTATGGCTATTCTCATGGTCTAAGTTTATTTACATTATTCTAATTTGGGTGGAACACCTGAAAGTCCTTCACTTTGTGCTTCTGGGTGACATTTTCAGTAACATACATAACATAATATAGTTTCAAGCATTCCCATTCAGTCTGGCCATGGCAGCAAGAACATTATCCAAATGGTAGTAGTGGCAGCTGCTTTGAGGAAGTTAAGGGTATTGGGGTATCCTTATTTGGATGACCGATTGATTTGAGAAAAATCATACAAAGACAGCAAAGAGGATACAAGGAAGGTAGTCTATTTCTTTTGTGAGATGAAATGGGTGATCAATATATCTTGGAGTGCAATTCAATACTCAGGAGGGCTAAGTATTTCTTCCCAAAGATCAGGGATAAATTAGGAACAGCCTCAGAACATCCAGGCAAAGGCATGGAACAGCCTGCATGTTCTGAGATTCATGACAGTGATATTGTTGCTGGTTCTGTGGGTCAAGCTTATATGCAGCTATTGCATTAGTCTCTGCTGTCTAGATGGTCATCCCAGAGGCAGGGGCTGAGAATTCTTCTCTCGCTTTAAGGGGAGGAAAGACCCAGTCTTTTCTGGTGGCAGCCAAATTGAACCTTGGTAACGATGTAGCTTGAGCAGTTGAGGGGCTAACTGGTTGAGCGAAATGGCTCAGAGACACTGGTTTAAGCAGCAGGCATTGTGGGCATATCAATCAACTGGAGGCAACAGCCATGATATCTGGCCCTGGCAGGACAAGATGGTGCAAATTCTTTCAGACAGTACAACAGTGGTGGTATGTCAGTTGGCAAACCAGCACCAAGTCAGCTGGTGGTCAAAAGAGGTAAAGATGCCCTTGTGGTGAGCAGATACATACCTGGCAGCAGTGGTGTGCTGCAGCCAGCTCGCCAGAGCTGTTTGTTATTATTTTAAGAATTTTGAGAGCTGGTTGTTAAACTTTAACAACCAGCTTCTAAAATTTGGGCTGGTGTGGCTCAGGTGTCAGCTCCAGCTGCCCTGTGGCTTGGACGTCTCACTCCGACTCTCGCAGTGGCAAAACAAAGAACAGCATGAAACCTTGCGCGGGGCCATAACCCTGCACGCGCCACTGCCGGCTCCCTTCCTCCTCCCTCTCCAAAACAGGAAGTTACATCCTGAGGGGTGGTAGGAGAAAGGAAGCCGGCAGAAGAACTTGCATGGCTATGGCTCAGTGAATGGTTTCATACTGGTTTTTGTTTTGCCAGCCGCAAGCATGAGGATCGCAGCTCGTGGTTTCTGCTTCAGGCCACCATAGTATCAGCCTGGGAGGAGAAAGGAAGCCGGCAGCAGTGCATCATGCCCTAACACCATTGCAGACAGTCTCTCTCTCTCTCTAGTGGCAATACCTCTGATAATGGGGAATTCCCCTAGAAAAAGTTGGATTTTGAGGCTCTTCCTGCAATTGCAGAATCGTGGGAAACCAGAGAGTCTGCCTAGGAGACTCACTAATAATGGTAACTATTTGATCAGCTTATGATGACAGAATTGCATTACCAACTAGGTCTATATGGCAGACTGCACGTTCTGTAATAACCTGCAGTTCTAGCAGAAATTCAAGTGCACACAGCTGGATCTGTCTGGCTGAATACACAGGGGATCTGGTCTGGGACACTAGTATTATTGGCTTTTTAGATTATTACAGTGTCTTGTTAGACTTGGGAAAGGTGGGGTGCTGGATATAACTAAATGGGGATCTTGTATGTTCTGTCTTAAAGACTGTCCTGCCTAAACAGAAATCTTGCAGGGGGTGACACAGTGTGGTTGGCACTTGGGCTGTATTCTTAGCAACTACAATAACTGGGCAGACTGGATGAGTTGATAAGTCTTTTTCTATTGTCATCTACTACTATCAGTAAATATAAACAGCTCAGGAACTTGACTGTCCTAGAGAGAGTTTTTGTTAGGCACAGTGTGGTGACATCAGTGGAAGAACTGAGCAGGAGGGGAAGGTGTCATTGTGTGCCCCAAAAGATGTGAATGAGTGTGGGTGCACGAGTTGGTAGGTGTCGTGTGCCCTGATATGTGTGCATGAGCTGGTGTAAGTGTGTGGATGGGATGAGTGTGTGTGCATCACTTAGTGTAAATGTGTGTGTACGAGCTAGTAGTAAAGGCAGGGCTGCAGCTCAAGAAGGTTAGATTGAGAACAGGAGACGCATGAAGTCAAGTTGATTCCATGGAGATTTGTCTCTTCCATTGGCGCCGACTCCGTGGGTGCAAGAGCACCCTCAATATTGCATCCACCGGAAGTCGCGACTCCGTCTACCCCCTCTCTTCCTCCCTCCCTCCGGCGCAGCAGTCTTCAGCCTTTCTGTGCTCCTGGCTCTGCCCCGGAAGCCTTCTCTCCAAGTTCCTGTTCCCCCATAGGTGGGTACAGGAACTTGAAGAGAGGTATATAAAATAATGAGTGGAGTGGAACAGGTGGATGTGAAGCGTCTGTTCATGCTTTCCAAAAATACTAGGACTAGGGGGCATGCGATGAAACTACAGTGTAGTAAATTTAAAATAAATCAGAGAAAATTTTTCTTCACCCAACGTATAATTAAACTCTGGAATTCGTTGCCGGAGAAAGTGGTGAAGGCGGTTAGCTTAGCAGAGTTTAAAAAGGGGTTGGACAGTTTCCTAAAGGACAAGTCCATAAACCGCTACTAAATGGACTTGGGAAACATCCACAATTCCAGGAATAACATGTATAGAATGTTTGTACGATTGGGAAACTTGCCAGGTGCCCTTGGCCTGGATTGGCCGCTGTCGTGGACAGGATGCTGGGCTCGATGGACCCTTGGTCTTTTCCCAGTATGGCATTACTTATATACTTATGTACTTAGAAGGCTTCCGGGGCAGACCGAAGGCAGCGTGTATATGTCACTACCGCTGCCAGAAGCACAGAAAGGCTGAAGACTGCTGCGCCGGAGGGAGGGAGGAAGAGAGGGGGTAGTCACGATCGCCGTTTGGGGGGGCTTGCACAATCCTGAAGCTCGCGGGGGGCAGCAGAGGGAAGATGGATGGGACTGGGAGGGGTGGGGAGCAAATGGAAGGAGAATGGGATGAATGGGACTGGGAGGGGTAGGGAGCAGAGGGAAGGAGGAGATGGATGGGACTGGGAGAGGTGGGAAGCAGAGGGAAGGAGCAGGCGATGGATGGGACTGGGAGAGGTCAGGCACAGCAGAGAGAAGGAGCAGAAGATGGATGGGAAAGGGAGGGATGGTGAGCAGAGGAAAGCAACAGAAGATGGATGGGATTGGGAGAGGTCAGGCATAGCAGACGGAAGGAGCAGGAGATGGATGGTACTGGGAGGGGTGGGAAGCAGAGGGAGGGAGCAGAAGATGGATGGGACTGTGAGGGGTGGGGAGCAGAGGGAAGGAGCAGAAGATGGATGGGACTGCAAGGGGTGGGGAGCAGAGGGAAGGAGCAGAAGATGGATGAGACTGGGAGGGGTGGGGAGCAGAGGAAAGGAGCAGGAGATGGATGGGACTGGGAGGGGTGGGGAGCAGAGGGAAGGAGCAGAAGATGGATGGGACTGGGAGGGGTGGGGAGCAGAGGGAAGGAACATGAGATGGATGGGACTGGGAGGGGTGGGGAGCAGAGGGAAGGAGCAGAAGATGGATGGGACTGGGAAGGGTGGGGAGCAGAGGGAAGGAGCAGGAGATGGATGGGATTGGGAGGGGTGGGGAGCAGAGGGAAGGAGCAGGAGATGAATGGGACTGGGAGAGGTCAGGCACAGCAGAGGGAAGGAGCAGAAGATGGATGGGACTGGGAGGGATGGTGAGCAGAGGGAAGGAGCAGAAGATGGATGGGACTGGGAGGGGTGGGGAGCAGAGGGAAGGAGCAGGAGATGGATGGGATTGGGAGGGGTGGGGAGCAGAGGGAAGGAGCAGGAGATGAATGGGACTGGGAGAGGTCAGGCACAGCAGAGGGAAGGAGCAGATCGATGGGACTGGGAGGGATGGTGAGCAGAGGGAAGGAGCAGAAGATGGTCAAAGCCAGTACGTAGATGGATACTAAGGACTAAAGAGTGAGAGAAAAGTGTGTGGGTGTGTGTGGAGGAGGGGGGGGGGGGGGACCTAAGTGCCAGACAGATGCAGCGAAGGACAGTAAGAAGACAAGAGAAGGGCGAAGAAATGGAAAAGTCAACCTGGAAAAGAATTTAGTAGAATATTGATACATGGAAAGTGGAAAGGAGACTGGGACCAGACCAACTAGAAAAATAGAATGCTCAGACAACAAAGGTAGAAAAGAAAACATTCTTTGTATTTAATGCTTTTTAAGGACTAAGATGTGGCTGCTTTGTGAAATGTACATATTTTTTCTATTGTATTTTGCAGAGAACAGGAGAAAATACATTTCTGTTTCTCTTTTACCTGTATTTGCACTGCTTACAGAGTCTGGCTTTCTTAAAGAGATCTATATTTCATCTTTGTGGGCACATTTTTTTGTGGTTCCCTATTTTGTATCTCATGAGGGTCTGTCCCTGTTCTGCATGTGACTGACGTGACGGATTCTGCTAGCATGTAGTGTTTGTGTAGGAATGTGTAACAGTCCAGCTTGTTGCAGTTTTCCAGTAGCAGGTATATTGGTGCTCTAGGGTCCAGTGTAAAATTTATAGCACTGTCTTTTCATAGGTGGGTTAAGACTAAGTTTTCTGTATAGGTTTTGAGTGTCTTTTTGTAGGGTTTTGTGTTATTTCATAAAATGTCTGGCCTTATTGTTTTTGATATGCTGGCTTCATATTCAGCATTTTAGTCTGGTGCATGTGTGCTGCACGCTTTTCACTCAGCCTCCGTACCCCCCCCCCCCCCCCCCCGATGACAAGGTACGATTACTTTAAAATTTGGAAGGAGGGGGAGGCCTAGACCTGGGGGGGGGGGGGCTGGAACGGGAGGGGGAGGGGGGAATGCACCACCTTAAAAAAAAAATTCAGCACCCCCAATAATTTTAAAAAGTTGGCTCCCATGGTCTCTTCCCCTACCCCGTGCAGGCATCATCCCTGTATATTCAAAACAAAGCACAGTCCTTTGAGCTGCTGCATCCATGTTGTCATTCTTTAATGTTGGTAGTATTTTTATTTACTCTCACTTATATGTTCAAACATGCCAGCTTTTCATAGGTAGAGCAGCAATTTGTTATAAATCAATAGTGTGTCATTTGGAGGAGGGGCTGGTTATAGGGACACTCTAGCACATGTATTAGTGCAGAGATTTTTTCCTCCTGGTAAAGGGCCACTAAAACAGGCATCATGTTAAGAGAATCAGGTGCTCAACATCCAGAGTTTCTATTTATTTATTTAAAGTTATTTATGACATTTATATCCCACATTAAACATGAATTAGGTTGAAACCTGGGAGCATTTAAAATCTTTTTTTTTTCCTGTGCCTAGATCAAAAGAGAAAGATAGTTGGTATCCCTGCCAGCAAAGGTATGCCAAGCATGCCCACATGGGGGGAGAGTGAGGAATGCATTTTCCCTCCCAATCCACCTTGCCCCCCCCCCCCCCCCCCCCCCACCAAATTGTACAGCTGGCTATGCCTGGAGAGAGAGCCTGGCAGCTCTGTCACAGCACACATGGCTGGAATGGGCAACATCCAAACAGCAGAAGCATCTTTTGAGTCTAGCAGAGGAGGCCTTCACCTACATTGTCCAATGCTGGGGAAGGCCGGTCATGAATCTAATGGCAATGGCAGAGATGCCAAGGTACTACGATTCTTCAACTGCAGGAAGGTGTTGATCAGCAGGCATATACACTATAGTGCAGCCCTGGCTCTACCGTGGGCTTTTATACTTTGTTCCACCATGGCTCTTGATAGGCAGGGTCATCTAAAAGGTAGAGAATCATCTGGGGCTGGTCATACTGATAATTCTGAATTGGCCTCGGAGGCCTTAGTACAGGCACCAAGTAAGGCTATGGGAAGTGGAATCTCAGATGTTGCATAAGAGTTCAAGCCTGATGAAGGAAGTGTCTCAGTTCTATCTTACAGCATGGCTATACAGAGGGCAAAGTTGAAGAAAAGAGGTCTCTCCTGTCAGGTTGTAGAGACTCTATTATGGTCTAGAAAGCCCTCAACTTCCCTGGCCTATATCAGAGTCTGATGAATTTTTGAGTTGTGGTGGAGGAGAGATACATACTTCCCTTGATCTTCTCCAGGTGAAATTTTACAGCTTTTGCAGGATGGTTTGGACAAGGGCTTGGCCCTCACTTACCTGAAGGTGTAAGTATCGGCCTGCCTATCCAACATTGCTGCCTGGATGTCCAACCGTCACCTGAAATTTAACATGGCAAAGACTGAACTCATTGTCTTTCCACACAAATCCTCTTCTCCTCTCCCTCCATTCACTATTTCAGTTGCCAACACCCTCATCCTTCCCGTCTCATCTGCCCACAACCTTGGAGTCATCTTCGACTCCTCCCTCTCCTTTTCTGCGCACATCCAGCAGACAGCCAAGACCTGTCGCTTCTTTCTCTATAACATCAGCAAAATTTGCCCATTTTTCTCTGAGCACACCACCCAAACTCTATCCATCTTTCGTTACCTCTCGCCTCGACTACAGCAACCTTCTACTCACTGGCCTCCCACTTAATCATCTATCCCCCCTCCAATCCGTCCAGAACTCCGCCGCGCGTCTTATCTTCCGCATGGACCGATATACCCACATCACCCCTCTCCTCAAGTTACTTCACTGGCTCCCGATCAGATACCACATACAGTTCAAGCTTCTCCTACTAACTTACAAATGCACCAAATCTGCAGCCCCTCATTACCTCTCTTCCCTCATCTCCCCGTACGTTCCTGCCCGTAATCTCCGCTCACAGGACAAATCCCTCCTATCAGTACCTTTCTCCACCACCGCCAACTCAGACTCCACCCTTTCTGCCTCGCTTCACCCTATGCTTGGAATAAACTTCCTGAACCCATACGCCAAGCCCCCTCCCTGCCCATCTTCAAATCCTTACTCAAAGCCTACCTCTTCACTGTAGCTTTCGGCACGTAACCACTTGCCTCTATTCAGGAACCTAGACTGCCCCACTTGATTGATTGCATATTTGTCCTTTAGATTGTAAGCTCCTTTGAGCAGGGACTGTCCTTCTTTGTTAAAATTGTACAGCGCTGCGTGACTTTGGTAGCGCTTTAGAAATGTTAAGTAGTAGTAGTAGTAGTAAGGTGTGTGTGATAGCTGTAGAATGTTAGAGTGTTGATGACAGGTCATCAACGGGAGACGTATGTATTAGGTGGTGAGAGTCTGATAGGTACGGACGGGGAGAGGGACCTTGGGGTGATAGTATCTTAGGATTTGAAGGCGACGAAACAGTGTGACAAGGCGGTGGCTGTATCTAGAAGGTTGTTGGGCTGTATAGAGAGAGGTGTGACCAGCAGAAGAAAGGGAGTGTTGATGCCCCTGTATAAGTCGTTGGTGAGGCCCCATCTGGAGTATTGTGTTCAGTTTTGGAGGCCGTATCTTGCTAAGGATGTAAAAAGAATCGAAGCGGTGCAAAGAAAAGCTACGAGAATGGTATGGGATTTGCGTAACATGACGTATGAGGAGAGACTTGCTGACCTCAACATGTATACCCTGGAGGAAAGGAGAAACAGGGGTGATATGATACAGACGTTCAAATATTTGAAAGGTATTAATCCGCAAACGAACCTTTTCCAGAGATACGAAGGCGGTAGAATGAGAGGACATGAAATGAGATTGAAGGGGGGCAGACTCAAGAAAAATGTCAGGAAGTATTTCTTCACAGAGAGAGTGGTGGATGCTTGGAATGCCCTCCCGCGGGAGGTGGCGGAGAGGAAAACGGTAACGGAATTCAAACATGCGTGGGATAAACATAAAGGAATCCTGTTCAGAAGGAAAGGATCCTCAGAAGCTTAACCGAGATTGGATAGCAGAGCCGGTAGTGGGAGGCGGGGCTGGAGGTTGGGAGGCGGGGATAGTGCGGGGCATACGGTCTGTGCCAGAGCCAGTGGTGGGAGGCGGGACTGGAGGTTGGGAGGCAGGGATAGCGCTGGGCAGACTTATACGGTCTGTGCCAGAGCCTGTGGTGGGAGGCGGGGATAGTGCTGGGCAGACTTATACGGTCTGTGCCCTGAAGAGCACAGGTACAAATCAAAGTAGGGTATACACAGAGGTAGCGCACGTGGGTTGTCTTGTTGGGCGGACTGGATGGATCGTGCGGGTCTTTTTCTGCCGTCATCTACTATGTTACTATCACTTTGCACTTCATCCTGATGTGTCTCACTTTCTGAAAGGAGGAAAGCACTTGAGGTCTCTAGGAGGCATGTGGTGCTACCATGGGATCTGAATTTGTTGTTCTCAGTTTTGGTTCAGGCACCACTTCAACCGCTGAAGTAAGCATCTCTGAAGGATATTTATGTTGAAGACAGTATTTCTCTGGTCATTTACTTGGCTCGCAAAATTTCGGATCTGCAAGCTCTTTCTTGTGAAGAACCTTCCCTGGTTATGTCTCTGGGGAAAAGAGTTTTCCATTAAGTTCCTTCCTTTTTGCCTAAGCTGGTATCTCCCTTCCACAAGAATCAGGCTGTTTCACTTCCAGTATTTCAGGCAGGAAATATGGCAGAAGTAAGATGCCAGCATCATCCTGACTGTTTTGGGATCTTGCCAGGTACTTGTGACCTGGATTGGTCACTGTTGGAAACAGGATACTGGGCTTGTCCCAATATGGCAATGCTTATGTCCTTATTGACCACTGTGTTGTTTGAAAAGAACTAGAAAAGGCAAGCAGCCCTAAGGCAACTGTAGCTCACTAGCTTAGGAAGCCATATCGTCAGCATACATTGTGCAGAAAATGAAGATACATTCCTGTAGCAGGTATTCTCCAAGAACAGCAGGCTGGATATCATCACGCATGGGTCGTTGTCCGCGACGGCCCAGGAGACCGGAACTATAACAAAAAAGCTTTAGAAGGTTCCAGAGCAGCACGGCACGCATGGGGACAACACACTGCGCATGCGCGAGTGACTTCCCGCCGGCGACACCCGCGCACTTTCCTCAGTTACATAAAAAGCAAAACAAGAAGAAGAACAACAACTCCAAAGGGGAGGAGGGTGGGTTGTGATGATATCCAGCCTGCTGTCCTCGGAGAATACCTGCTACAGGTATGTATCTTCATTTTCTCCGAGGACAAGCAGGCTGGATATCATCACGCATGGGGTATCCCTAGCACCCAGGCTCACTCAAAACAATGAACAATGGTCAATTGGGCCTCGCAACGGCGAGGACATAACTGAGATTGACCTGAAAATAAACACAACTAAGTGAGAGTGCAGCCTGGAACAGAACAGAAAAGGGCCTAGGAGGGTGGAGTTGGGATTCTAAACCCCGAACAGATTCTGTGACACCGACTGCCCAAACCGACTGTCACGTCGGGTATCCTGCTGAAGGCAGTAGTGAGATGTGAATGTGTAGACAGATGACCACATCGCAGCCTTGCAAATCTCTTCAATGGAGGCTGGCTTTAAATGAGCCATCAACACAGCCATGGCTCTAACATTATGAGCTGTGACATGGCCCTCCAGTCAGCCCAGCTTGGGCATAAGTGAAGGAAATGCAATCTGCTAGCCAATTGGAGATGGTGCATTTTCCGATGGCAACTCCCATTCTGTTGGGATTAAAAGAAACAAACAACTGGGCGGACTGTCGATAGGGCTTTGTCCGCTCCACGTAAAAGGCCAATGCTCTCTTATAGTCCAAGGTGTGCAACTTGTCCTCACCAGGGCGGGTATGCGGACGGGGAAAAAATGTTGGCAAGACAATTGACTGGTTCGGATGGAACTCCGACACCACCTTCGGCAAGAACTTAGGATGAGTGCGGAGGACTACTCTGTTATGATGAAATTTAATATAAGGAGCATGGACTACCAGGGCTTGGAGCTCACTGACCCTACGAGCTGAAGTAACAGCCACCAAGAAAATGACCTTCCAGGTCAAGTACTTCAGATGGCAGGAATTCAGTGGCTCAAAAGGAGGCTTCATCAGCTGGGTGAGAACGACGTTGAGATCCCATGACACTGGTGGAGGTTTGACAGGGGGCTTTGACAAAAGCAAACCTCTCGTGAAGCGAACTACTAAAGGCTGTCCAGAGATAGGCTGACCTTCTACAAGTTGATGGTAAGCACTGATTGCACTAAGATGAACTCTTACTGAGTTAGTCTTAAGTCCAGACTCTGATATGCGTAGAAGTATTCAAGCAGGGTCCGTGTAGGACAAGGAAAGGGATCTACGGCCTTGCTGTCACACCAGACGGCAAACCTCCTCCATTTAAAAGAATAACTCTTTTTCGTGGAATCTTCCCTGGAAGCAAGCAAGACTCGGGAGACACCCTCTGAAAGGCCTAGAGGCAACTTCTAAGTCCTCAATATCCAGGCCGTGAGAGCCAGAGACTGGAGGTTGGGATGTAGAAGCGACCCCTCATTCTGAGTGATAAGGGTCGGAAAAAGAGTCCAATCTCCACGGTTCTTCGGAAGACAAGTCCAGAAGAAGAGGAAACCAGATCTGACGCAGCCAGAAAGGTGCTATCAGAATCATGGTTCTGCGGTCTTGCCTGAGTTTCAGCAAAGTCTTTCCTACTAAAGGTATGGGAGGATACACATACAGAAGGCCTGTCCCCCAATGTAGGAGAAAGGCATCTGATGCTAGTCTGTAGTGGGCCTGAAGCCTGGAACAGAATTGAGGGACTTTGTGATTGGTCTGAGTGGCAAAAAGATCCACTGAGGGGGTGCCCCACACTTGGAAGATCTTGCGGACAGCGTCCATGTTCAGTGACCACTCGTGAGGTTGCATGATCCTGCTCAACCTGTCGGCCAGACTGTTATTTACGCCTGCCAGATATGTGGCTTGGAGAAACATGCTGTGGCGGTGAGCCCACAGCCACATCCTGACGACTTCCTGACGCAGAGGGCGAGATCCAGTGCCCTCCTGCTTGTTGGTGTAATACATCGCAGCCTGATTGTCTGTCTGAATTAGGATAATTTGATTGGACAGCCGGTCTCTGAAAGCCTTTAGAGTGTTCCAGATTGCTCATAATTCCAGGAGGTTGATCTGAAGATCCGTTTCCTGAAAAGACCACGCTCCTTGAGTGTGAAGGCCATCTACATGAGCTCCCCACCCCAGGAGGGATGCATCCGTCGTCAGCACTTTTTGTGGCTGAGGAATTTGAAATGGATGTCCCAAGGTCAGATTGGAGCAAATAGTCCACCACTGAAGGGAATTGCAAAGATCGGTGGAAAGATGGATGACATCCATTACCCTCCCCACCTCTCTCTCCCTTAGTCCTCACCCCTCTCTCCTTCCTCTCCTTCATTTTCCTCCTTCTCAGAAGTTTCTACTGAGGAAACTGCCCTTCTTCTTTCCTCCTCTAAATGTACTACCTGTTCCTCTGATCCCATCCCCACTTATCTACTTAACACTATCTCTCCTACTATCATCCCAGTCATCTGTCACATCCTTAATATTTCACTCTACACTGCCACTGTTCCTATGGCCTTCAAACATGCTGTTGTCACTCCACTCCTTAAAAAAACCTCACTTGACCCTACCTGTCCCTCCAACTATCGCCCCCATCTCCCTTTCCTCTCCAAATTACTTGAACGTGTCGTTCACAGCCGTTGTCTTGACTTTCTTTCTACACAACTTATTCTTGACCCACTCCAATCTGGTTTTCGCCCTCTTCACTCTACTGAAACTGCACTTTGGAAAGTGCTGCTTTCGACACTGTTGACCACACTATACTTCTGGATACGCTGTCCTCGCTTGGATTCCAGGGCCCTGTTCTTTCCTGGTTCTCCTCTTACCTCTCACTTCGTTCTTTCAGTGTTCACTCTAGTGGATCCTCTTCAACTTCCATCCCACTTTCTGTTGGTGTGCCTCCAGGTTCTGTCCTTGGACCCCTCCTTTTCTCCATCTATACCTCTTCCCTTGGTACCCTGATTTCATCCCATGGCTTTCAATACCATCTTTACGCTGATGACTCTCAGATCTACATCTCCACCCCTGAAATCTCAACCTCTATCCAGGACAAAATCTCAGCCTGCTTGTCCGACATTGCTGCTTGGATGTCTCAACGCCATCTAAAGCTCAACATGACCAAAACTGAACTTCTCCTTTTTCCCCCTAAACCCACCTCCCCTCTTCTCCCTTTCTCTATCTCTGTTAATGGTCCTCACATCCTCCCTGTCTCCTCGGCTCGTAACCTTGGAGTCATCTTTGATTCCTCTCTCTCCTTCTCTGTGCATATTCAAAAGATCGCCAAAACCTGTTGTTTCTTTATCTACAATATTAGCAAAATTCCCCCCTTCCTTTCTGAATACGCTGCCAGAACCCTTATCCACACCCTTGTCACCTCTCGCTTGGACTATTGCAATTTACTTCTCACTGGTCTTCCGCTCAGCCATCTCTCTCCTCTCCAATCTGTCCAAAATTCTGCGGCATTACTTATTTTCCGCCAGAATCGTTATATACACACTAGCCCACTCCTCAAGTCACTTCACTGGCTCCCTGTCCGCTTCTGCATTCAGTTTAAACTTCTCGTATTGACCTTTAAATGCATCCACTCTGCAGTCTCCCATTACCTCTCCACTCTCATCTCTCCCTACATTCCTCCCCGTGAACTCCGCTCACTGGACAAATCTCTCTTGTCGTCCCCCTTCTCCTCCACTGCAAACTCCAGGCTTCGTTCTTTCCCTCGCGGCACCTTATGCCTGGAATAGACTTCCTGGACCTATACGCCTAGCTCCATCTCGACCTGTTTTCAAATCTATGCTGAAAACCCACCTTTTCACTGCTGCTTTTTAGCTCCCATTACTTCCCTCACCCGTAACTGTCTTGTCTGTCTGTATTATTTAGATTGTAAGCAGGGACTGTCTCTTTGTATCAGGTGTTCAGTGCTGCGTGCGTCTGGTAGCGCTATACAAATGCTAATAAAGCGAATGCTACATACCTGTAGAAGGTATTCTCCGAGGACAGCAGGCTGATTGTTCTCACTGATGGGTGACGTCCACGGCAGCCCCTCCAATCGGAATCTTCACTAGCAAAGGCCTTTGCTAGCCCTCGCGCGCCGATGCGCACCGCGCATGCGCGGCCGTCTTCCCGCCCGAAACCGGCTTGTGCCGGCCAGTCTCATATGTAGCAAGACAAAGATAAGGGAAGACACAACTCCTAAGGGGAGGCGGGCGGGTTTGTGAGAACAATCAGCCTCCTGTCCTCGGAGAATACCTTCTACAGGTATGTAGCATTCGCTTTCTCCGAGGACAAGCAGGCTGCTTGTTCTCACTGATGGGGTATCCCTAGCCCCCAGGCTCACTCAAAACAACAACCATGGTCAATTGGGCCTCGCAACGGCGAGGACATAACTGAGATTGACCTAAAAAATTTACCAACTAACTGAGAGTGCAGCCTGGAACAGAACAAACAGGGCCCTCGGGGGATGGAGTTGGATCCTAAAGCCCAAACAGGTTCTGAAGAACTGACTGCCCGAACCGACTGTCGCGTCGGGTATCCTGCTGCAGGCAGTAATGAGATGTGAATGTGTGGACAGATAACCACGTCGCAGCTTTGCAAATTTCTTCAATAGAGGCTGACTTCAAGTGGGCTACCGACGCTGCCATGGCTCTAACATTATGAGCCGTGACATGACCCTCAAGAGTCAGCCCAGCCTGGGCGTAAGTGAAGGAAATGCAATCTGCTAGCCAATTGGATATGGTGCGTTTCTCCACAGCCACTCCCCTCCTATTGGGATCAAAAGAAACAAACAATTGGGCGGACTGTCTGTTGGGCTGTGTCCGCTCCAGGTAGAAGGCCAATGCTCTCTTGCAGTCCAATGTGTGCAGCTGACGTTCAGCAGGGCAGGAATGAGGACGGGGAAAGAATGTTGGCAAGACAATTGACTGGTTCAGATGGAACTCCGACACGACCTTTGGCAAGAACTTAGGGTGAGTGCGGAGGACTACTCTGTTATGATGAAATTTGGTGTAAGGGGCCTGGGCTACCAGGGCCTGAAGCTCACTGACTCTACGAGCTGAAGTAACTGCCACCAAGAAAATGACCTTCCAGGTCAAGTACTTCAGATGGCAGGAATCCAGTGGCTCAAAAGGAGGTTTCATCAGCTGGGTGAGAACGACATTGAGATCCCATGACACTGTAGGAGGCTTGACAGGGGGCTTTGACAAAAGCAAACCTCTCATGAAGCGAACAACTAAAGGCTGTCCTGAGATCGGCTTACCTTCCACATGGTAATGGTATGCACTGATTGCACTAAGGTGAACTCTTACAGAGTTGGTCTTGAGACCAGACTCAGACAAGTGCAGAAGGTATTCAAGCAGGGTCTGTGTAGGACAAGAGCGAGGATCTAGGGCCTTGCTGTCACACCAGACGGCAAACCTCCTCCATAGAAAGAAGTAACTCCTCTTAGTGGAATCTTTCCTGGAAGCAAGCAAGATGCGGGAGACACCCTCCGACAGACCCAAAGAGGCAAAGTCTACGCTCTCAACATCCAGGCCGTGAGAGCCAGGGACCGGAGGCTGGGATGCAGAAGCGCCCCTTCGTCCTGTGTGATGAGGGTCGGAAAACACTCCAATCTCCACGGTTCTTCGGAGGACAACTCCAGAAGAAGAGGGAACCAGATCTGACGCGGCCAAAAAGGAGCAATCAGAATCATGGTGCCTCGGTCTTGCTTGAGTTTCAACAAAGTCTTCCCCACCAGAGGTATGGGAGGATAAGCATACAGCAGACCCTCCCCCCAATCCAGGAGGAAGGCATCCGATGCCAGTCTGCCGTGGGCCTGAAGCCTGGAACAGAACTGAGGGACTTTGTGGTTGGCTCGAGATGCGAAGAGATCCACCAAGGGGGTGCCCCACGCTTGGAAGATCTGGCGCACCACTCGGGAGTTGAGCGACCACTCGTGAGGTTGCATAATCCTGCTCAGTCTGTCGGCCAGACTGTTGTTTACGCCTGCCAGATATGTGGCTTGGAGCACCATGCCGTGACGGCGAGCCCAGAGCCACATGCTGACGGCTTCCTGACACAGGGGGCGAGATCCGGTGCCCCCCTGCTTGTTGACGTAGTACATGGCAACCTGGTTGTCTGTCTGAATTTGGATAATTTGGTGGGACAGCCGATCTCTGAAAGCCTTCAGAGCGTTCCAGATCGCTCGCAACTCCAGAAGATTGATCTGTAGATCGCGTTCCTGGAGGGACCAGCTTCCTTGGGTGTGAAGCCCATCGACATGAGCTCCCCATCCCAGGAGAGACGCATCCGTGGTCAGCACCTTTTGTGGCTGAGGAATTTGGAAAGGACGTCCCAGAGTCAAATTGGACCAAATCGTCCACCAATACAGGGATTTGAGAAAACTTGTGGACAGGTGGATCACGTCTTCTAGATCCCCAGCAGCCTGAAACCACTGGGAAGCTAGGGTCCATTGAGCAGATCTCATGTGAAGGCGGGCCATGGGAGTCACGTGAACTGTGGAGGCCATGTGGCCCAGCAATCTCAACATCTGCCGAGCTGTGATCTGCTGGGACGCTCGCACCCGCGAGACGAGGGACAACAAGTTGTTGGCTCTCGCCTCTGGGAGATAGGCGCGAGCCGCCCGAGAATCCAGCAGAGCTCCTATGAATTCGAGTCTCTGCGCCGGGAGAAGATGGGACTTTGGGTAATTTATCACAAACCCCAGTAGCTCCAGGAGGCGAATAGTCATCTGCATGGACTGCAGGGCTCCTGCCTCGGACGTGTTCTTCACCAGCCAATCGTCGAGATATGGGAACACGTGCACCCCCAGCCTGCGAAGTGCTGCTGCTACTACAGCCAAGCACTTTGTGAACACCCTGGGCGCAGAGGCGAGCCCAAAGGGTAGCACACAGTACTGGAAGTGACGTGTGCCCAGCTGAAATCGCAGATACTGTCTGTGAGCTGGCAGTACCGGGATGTGTGTGTAGGCATCCTTCAAGTCCAGAGAGCATAGCCAATCGTTTTCCTGAATCATGGGAAGTAGGGTGCCCAGGGAAAGCATCTTGAACTTTTCTTTGACCAGATATTTGTTCAGGGCCCTTAGGTCTAGGATGGGACGCATCCCCCGTTTTCTTTTCCACAAGGAAGTACCTGAAATAGAATCCCAGCCCTTCTTGCCCGGATGGCACGGGCTCGACCGCATTGGCGCTGAGAAGGGCGGAGAGTTCCTCTGCAAGTACCTGCTTGTGCTGGAAGCTGTAAGACTGAGCTCCCAGTGGACAATTTGGAGGTTTCGAGGTCAAATTGAGGGTGTATCCTTGCCGGACTATTTGGAGAACCCACTGATCGGAGGTTATGAGAGGCCACCTTTGGTGAAAAGCTTTCAACCTCCCTCCGACTGGCAGGTCGCCCGGCACTGACACTTGGATGTCGGCTATGCTCTGCTGGAGCCAGTCAAAAGCTCGTCCCTTGCTTTTGCTGGGGAGCCGAGGGGCCTTGCTGAGTCGCACGCTGCTGACGAGAGCGAGCGCGCTGGGGCTTAGCCTGGGCCGCAGGCTGTCGAGAAGGAGGATTGTACCTACGCTTGCCAGAAGAGTAGGGAACAGTCTTCCTTCCCCCAAAAAATCTTCTACCTGTAGAGGTAGAGGCTGAAGGCTGCCGGCGGGAGAACTTGTCGAATGCGGTGTCCCGCTGGTGGAGCTGCTCTACCACCTGTTCGACTTTCTCTCCAAAAATGTTATCCGCACGGCAAGGCGAGTCCGCAATCCGCTGCTGGATTCTATTCTCCAGGTCGGAGGCACGCAGCCATGAGAGCCTGCGCATCACCACACCTTGAGCAGCGGCCCTGGACGCAACATCAAAGGTGTCATACACCCCTCTGGCCAGGAATTTTCTGCACGCCTTCAGCTGCCTGACCACCTCCTGAAAAGGCTTGGCTTGCTCAGGGGGGAGCGCATCAACCAAGCCCGCCAACTGCCGCACATTGTTCCGCATGTGTATGCTCGTGTAGAGCTGGTAAGACTGAATTTTGGCCACGAGCATAGAAGAATGGTAGGCCTTCCTCCCAAAGGAGTCTAAGGTTCTAGGTTCCTCCCCTGGGGCGCCGAAGCATGCTCCCTAGAACTCTTAGCCTTCTTTAGGGCCAGATCCACAACTCCAGAATCATGAGGCAACTGAGTGCGCATCAGATCTGGGTCCCCATGGATCCGGTACTGGGACTCGATCTTCTTGGGGATGTGGGGATTAGTTAAAGGTTTGGTCCAGTTCGCAAGCAATGTCTTTTTTAGGACATGGTGCAAGGGAACAGTGGACGCTTCCTTAGGTGGAGAAGGATAGTCCAGGAGCTCAAACATTTCAGCCCTGGGCTCGTCCTCCACAACCACCGGGAAGGGGATGGCCGTAGACATCTCCCGGACAAAGGAAGCAAAAGACAGACTCTCAGGAGGAGAAAGCTGTCTTTCAGGAGAGGGAGTGGGATCAGAAGGAAGACCCTCAGACTCCTCGTCAGAGAAATATCTGGGGTCTTCTTCCTCTTCCCACGAGGCCTCACCCTCGGTGTCAGACACAAGTTCACGGACCTGTGTCTGCAACCTCGCCCGACTCGACTCTGTGGAGCCACGTCCACGATGGGGGCGTCGAGAGGTAGACTCCCTCGCCCGCATCGGCGAAGCTCCCTCCGCCGATGTAGTCGGGGAGCCTTCCTGGGAGGCGACGGCAGCCGGTACCGCACGCGGCACCGACGCCGGAGACCTCACCTCGGGCGATGGGCCAGCCGGCGCCACGCTCGACGGTACCGGTGGCGCAAGCACCGCCGGTACCGGAGGGGTAGGGCGCAAGCACCGCCGGTACCGGAGGGGTAGGGCGCAACAGCTCTCCCAGAATCTCTGGGAGAACGGCCCGGAGGCTCTCGTTCAGAGCGGCTGCAGAGAAAGGCATGGAGGTCGATGCAGGCGTCGACGTCAGAACCTGTTCCGAGCGTGGAGGCTGTTCCGGGCTGTCCAGAGTGGAGCGCATCGACACCTCTTGAACAGAGGGTGAGCGGTCCTCTCGGCGTCGATGCCTGCTGGGTGCCGACTCCTTCGGCGACCCAGAGCTCTCGGTACCGACATGGGAAGGGGACCGTGACGATGCTTCTTCGACTTCTTGGAACAAAGCATGTCACCGGAGCTTCCCGGTACCGACGAGGAGGACGTAGAATCCAGCCGTCGCTTCCTCGGGGCCGAGACCGAAGAGGGTCGGTCTCGGGGGGGCTGTACCGCAGGAGCCCTCAGGGTAGGGGGAGACCCACCCGAAGGCTCACCGCCACCAGCAGGGGAATGGACAGCCCTCACCTGCACTCCAGACAAAGCACCACCGTCCGACGACATCAGCAGACGAGGTCCCGGTACCACCGACGTCGATGCAGCTATCCGATGTCTCGGCGCCGATGCAGAGGGCCGATGCCTCGATGCACTCGATGCACTGGCCGCCGAGGTTGAAGGTCTGGACGCTGAAGACGTCGATGCACTCGATACCCCCGGTGCCGATGCCGACGAAGAGCCCGAGAACAAAATGTTCCACTGGGCTAACCTCGCTACCTGAGTCCGCCTTTGCAAAAGGGAACACAGACTACAGGCCTGAGGGTGGTGCCCAGCCCCCAGACACTGAAGACACGACGCGTGCCTGTCAGTGAGCGAGATTACCCGGGCGCACTGGGTGCACTTCTTGAAGCCGCTGGAAGGCTTCGATGTCATGGGCGGAAAAATCACGCCGGCGAAATCGAAAGACGAAATGGCGAAATTTGGCACAGAAAAAAGGGAAATTTTGACCGGGGCCTAAGTAAGGCCTACCCCGACGACGAAAGAAAACTTAACGGGGCGAAAAAACTCGAAGTAGAGGAAGGAAAAACCGAAAGTGGCTAATCCAAATGATTTCTGGAATTTCTCACAGAAAAATGTCGAAAACGACGCGCGAGGTCGACTTTTCAGGGCACGAACGGTAAAACACAACCGTACCGAGCGCGGAGAAAAGAAGACTGGCCGGCACAAGCCGGTTTCGGGCGGGAAGACGGCCGCGCATGCGCGGTGCTTATCGGCGCGCAAGGGCTAGCAAAGGCCTTTGCTAGTGAAGATTCCGATTGGAGGGGCTGCCGTGGACGTCACCCATCAGTGAGAACAAGCAGCCTGCTTGTCCTCGGAGAATAATAATAATAATCCTCTAGATCCCCTGTAGCCTGGCACCACTGGGAAGCTAGGGTCCACTGAGCTGATCTCATATGTAGACGTGCCATGGGAATCACATGAACTGTGGAGGCCAAGTGCCCTAAAAGTCTCAACATCTGCCAAGCTGTGATCTGTTGAGACGCTCGAGCCAAGGACACTAAGGCCAGAAGATTGTCTGCCCTTGCCTGGGGAAGATAAGCTTGAGACATCCGTGTGTTCAACAGAGCTCCTATGAATTCCAACTTCTGCACTGGAACAAGATGGGACTTGGGATAATTTATGACAAACCCCAGCAGCTCCAGCAGTTGAATAGTCATCTGCATGGATCGTAGAACTCCTGCCTCTGAGGTGTTCTTCATCAGCCAATCGTCGAGTTAAGGGGACACATGCACTCCCAGTCTGCGTAGCGATGCTGCGACAACTACCAAGCACTTTGTAAAGACCCTGGGCGCAGATGCTAGACCGAAGGGTAGTACACAGTACTGAAAGTGATGAGTTCCCAGTCGGAATCAAATGTACTTTCTGTGAGCTGGGAGCACTGAGATATGAGTATAGGCGTCCTTTAAGTCCAGAGAGCATAGCCAATCTTTTTCTTAAATCATGGGAAGAAGGGTGCCCAGGGAAAGCATCCTGAACTTTTCTCGGACTAGGAATTTGTTCAGGGCCCTTAGGACTAGGATGGGACGCATCCCCCCTGTTTTCTTTTGCACAAGGAAGAACCTGGAATAGAATCCCAGCCCTTCTTCCCCTGGTGGAACGGGTTCGACCGCATTGGACTTTAGAAGGGCGGAGAGTTCCTCTGCAAGTACCTGCTTGTGCTGGGAGCTGAAGGATTGAGCTCCCGGTGGACAATTTGGAGGCTTGGATGCCAGATTGAGTGTGTATCCAAACCGGACTATTTGAAGAACCAACCTGTTGGAGGTTATAAGAGGCCACCTTTGGTGAAAAAATATCAACCTGCCCCTGACAGGCAAGTCGCCCGGTACAGACACTTTGACTGCGGATATGCTGCTCTGGAGCCAGTCAAAAGCCCGTCCCTTGCTTATGCTGGGGAGCCCTATGGGCCCTTAGGCGCATGGCGTTGACAAGAACGTGCATGCTGGGACTGAGCCTGAACCGGCTGCCGAGAAGCAGGAGTGTACCTATGCCTATTATAGGAATAGGAAGCACTCCTCCTCCCTCCAAAAAACCTCCTCGTGGAGGAGGTAGTAGCAGAAGGCGTCCGGCGGGAGAGAGAATCCATCGCATCATGATGGTTCTTAAGGATATTGACCATATCCTCAACCTTCTCTCCAAAAAGATTATCTCCCCGGCAAGGAACATCCGCCATTCGCTGCTGGGTCTTCTGATCCAGGTCTGAGACACGCAGCCATGAGAGTCTGCGCATCACAATACCTTGAGCAGCTATTCGGGATGCGGCATCAAAAGTGTCGCAAGCTCTCCTGGCCAGGAATTTGCGATACGCCTTCTGCTGCCTGACCACCTGGTGAAAAGGCTCAGCAAGCTCCGGAAGGAGAGCTTCAACTAAACTGGACAGTTGCCTCACCGAGTTCCATAAGTGAATGCTCATGTACAGCTGGTATGTTTGGGTCTTGGCTGTGAGCATTCCAGCCTGATACGTACGCCTCCCAAAAGAATCCCAGGTCCTAGACTCTCTGTCTGGGGGCACCGAGGCATAGTCTCTAGTACTCTTGGCTCTTCTGAGAGCAGAGTCCACCACCATGGAATCGTGAGGAATTTGGGCCTTCACCATCACAGGCTCTCCATGGACTCTGTACTGGGACTCGGACTTCTTGTTGACAGCTAAACTAGAGAGAGGGCAAGACCAATTCCGCAACATCACTTCCCTGAGTGTATTGTGCAGGGGGGCAATTGCAACCTCTGCAGGTGGAGAAGGATAATCCAGGACCTCGAGCATCTCAGCCCTGGGCTCATCCACAGTCTCCATAGGGAATGGAATGTCCTTAGACATTTCCCGCACAAAAGATGAAAAAGTAAGACTCTCAGTCAGACTGTCTAACGTCAATGGGTGGAGTAGGATCAGAAGGGAGCCCACAGGAGTCTTCCTCCGAAAAATACCTGGGGTCTTCCTCTTCTCCCCATGAGCGCTCCTCTTCGGTATGGGAAGAAGCTCCTTAAGAGCAGCCCGAACCCGCGCCTGTCTCGACGTTCAGGATCGACGTCCTCGTGGGGGATGTTGAGAAGTCGACCCCTGCCTGGACTCCGGCGAAGCTTCCTCCACCTACGTCGAAGGGGACTCGACCCGGGTGATAACCGACTCCGGTACCACAAGCGGCACCGAGGGCGGAGACCTCCTCACAGGCGATGGGCCAGATGCTGTCTCAGCCGTCGGTACGGGAGGCGAAAGCACCCCTGACACCGAGGTAGATTGATGAAGCAGCCCCTCCAGAATTTCCGGAAGCAGGGCCCGGAGACGCTCATCGAGGACTGCCATTGGAAAAGACTGTGGGGCCGGTGGAGGAGTCGGTGCCATGATCTGAGGGGGTTCGAGAGCCGGTACCAGGCTGCCGGTCGACCGACGCATCGGCATCTCCTGAATGGAGGGTGAGCGGTCCTCCCGGTGCCGACGCTTCTCGGGTGCCGAATCCCTCGGCTCCCCTGAGCTCTCGGTACCATGTCTAGAAGGAGATCGATGATGATGATTCTTCGCCTTCGCTCGACGCCTGTCATCGACACTCCTCGGTACCGATGAGGAGGACGTGGAATCCTCACGTTTCCTCGGGGCCAGGTCTGACTCAGGTCAGTCCCGGGGGGCCTGCATAGCAGTAGGCCTCGAGACGGGTGGAGACCCACTCGATGCCTCGATGCTCCCAGCTCAAAGTGGTCTCTCGGCAGCCATTACCTGAACTCCCGGTGCTGCTTCCCTCAATGTCGACGCTGCCAACTTCAGTACCGGCGCCGATGCAGACGTCGAAGGACCGGACCGACCTGGAAAAAGCCTATCGTGCTGAGCCTCTCGAGCTACCTGGGTCCTTTTTTTCATCAACTTACACAGCTTACAAGCAGCTGGAAGATGATCGGGCCCAAGACACTGGAGACACCATGCGTGAGGGTCAGTGCTGGCGATGGTCCGATTGCAGCTCGTACAGTGTTTGAAGCCGCTGGGAGTCTTCAATGACATAGGCGGGAAAATAGTGTCCGCGAAATTAAAAGGCTCGATTGTGCCAATTAAAAAAGGCACAAAAAATGGGAAAAAGACGCGGCCAAATGGCCGCAACGAAAAGAAAGAAAACTTTAAAGAAATGAGAAAATCTAAAGGAATTTTTTTTTTTATGTTTGAAGAATAGTCAAGAAAAAAGGTGAAAAGGGACGCGATAAACGCAAAAACTCGATCCCCTGGGCAAAAAACAAAGAACAGCCAAAAAACACAGCTCTTCTTCGCAGCGCGAAGAAAAAGAAACTGAAGGAAGCGCGCGGGCGTCGCCGGCAGGAAGTCACTTGCGCATGCGCAGTGCGTTGTCCCCATGTGCCGCCGCCCCGCTCTGGAACCTTCTAAAGCTTTTTTGTTATAGTTCCGGTCTCATGGGCCGTCGTGGATGACGACCCATGCGTGATGATATCCAGCCTGCTTGTCCTCGGAGAACAGGCTAGTGGCCATAGATCTGAAAGCGAATTCTACAAAGGCACAAGCTGCACAGCACTACAGGTTGGATATACAGACCTGTCAAGATCTTTAGGGGTTAGTGTGATGGCAGGCCTGTCTGGGACCCTCTCATGATGGACACTACATTGGTACTTCTGACATGTCTGGGCTGGTCTCGAGGGACAAAAAGAAAAGAGAAATTAGGACCTACTACATGTCATTTTCTTTCCTCAAGTTCCTCCAGACCAGACCAGTACCCACCTTGGGGAAACAGAAGTTAGCAGGAAGAATGAATTCTCTACCTATTATGCTCTGAGCCTGCAACATTGCTTAAGGTTAAAATTTGTATTAATTGACTGTTGTTTCTTGCTCCTTGATCATATGAGGGGTTGGTTACTACTTTGCTTTGTTAAAGAATACTGGCTAGTTGTGGACTACACAGGAACATTTAGGGTAAAGGTTCTGAGTCAGTGCTTCTCAATTTCCATCTGCTGGCAGGAGAGCATATACCCACACATCTTACCTTGTGTCCCTCCAGACCACTCCAGAATATTAGCAGCTAAGACCTAATTTCTCCTTAGTTGTTTGGCTCACCAAGAAATGCTCATGTAGAGTGGGTCACTTACACAAGTAGTCGTCATCCTGAAGTTCACTGACTTCTGCATATGTCTTCCTGTCTCTCTTCCGCAAACTGTATATACCATTACTTCTGGAGTCCTGCTCACTCTTTTCAGAAGGCACTTCACTGCTGGACTCATCTGAAAAATTTTTTTAAACATGCAAAATATATAACCTTGTGACAGCTTAAGTTGATAGAGCATGTAAATTAAGCCAAACTACTCAAGCTTCCACAAACATTTTATAATTGGCTGAAGCAAGAGTTTCTATCTAACCTAGTGTGAAATTTTCAAGCATTCAAAACTATGAGCCTGTGGACAACAGGCTGGAAAGTTGCAACTGAGCCACAGAGTCCACTTAATTGCAGCTTGAGTTCAAGAAAACATGAGCTGCAGTGGTAGAAAGAAATGCTTGACCCCCTGAAGGAAACCAATGGGTCAGCAAGAGGTGTGTCTAATCAGTGATCATATATAAGAACAGCCAGACAGACAGTGCTTGCACTGCATTTACTGCTACCTGGTTCCTATTTACTGCCTAGTAGAGAGTTCTACCCTAATGTGCTTGGGCCTAGTTCCTGTTTTACACCTGGTTTCTGTTCTGCTTCATCTGCCTTGAGCCTAGCTAGTCCATCTACACTTCTGCCTAGGGGAGATCCTGACACCAAAATACCGAATGTGCTGAAACAGGGGAGGACAGTGGACTTTAAAACAAGGATAGCAATGTACGGTTTAATTATGTTACCACTTGTGTCACTTTTTAGTGTTAAAAAAAAAAACAAGAAAACCTGCTGTCAAGTTTTAGAGTCATCAACCCTCCTGCTCTCCTCTAGATTACAACTCTTTCACCCCTCCCCAACAAACTACCCTTACTACCATCTCAACCTATAGGCATCATGATTCCCACAATGGTGCCAACAGGAAGTTAGCAATGGATTCAATGAGCTCATGCATATTTGCAAGCCCGTTCACTTTTAGCTTCTACCCAGGAGCTGGAGTTTGTGAGCATGTGAGGGTTCAGTGAATCCTCACATAATGTTATATTTTCAGCAAAGCTTTTGACACAGTTCCCCACAGGAGGCTCTTGAATAAACTTGGTCAATCAGTTAGCATGTGTGCTTCCTTTCTCCCATTGTGCTCCCCAAATTGGACGTTTAATACACAAATATTGGCACGTGTTGGCAGTACACCCAGTGTTCAGCGAACGCCCCAAAATAGCATACCGCCGTAAGTCTAATCTGGGCGAATTGCTGAAGTGCCCCTCGACAGGAAGCCTTGATGGCCATCATTCCCCGTGTGGGCGCTGCGTATACTGTAAGTTTTCTATGGATACCACATGGGTGCCTATCCCCGCTTCTGGCAGGCCTTTCTATTTAAAATCTAAGATGACCTGTAACAGCGAAAAGGTAGTATATTGCATAATATGCCCTTGTATGCTCCATTATATTGGACATACGAAAAGGCAGCTTAAAAATAGACTAGCAGAGCATGTTAGCAATATTAGGAATTGTAAAAAAGAAACCCCTTTGGTCAGTCATTGGCTTGCCAAGGGGCACTGCATAGATGATTTAAAATGTGTGGTTCTGGTGAAGATGGAGGGCGCTGCCAGAGGAGGAGGGGACCCAAGCACCACGTTGTTTAACATCAAGCAACGTTATATTTACCAATGAAATACGGTCACCCCAGGGGGTCTTAATCTTGAGGTTGAATGGCTGTGAAGCGAGCACGTTTTGCCTTGTGGGCGGAGCTATGAGCTATATATAGGTTCAGGGTGAGGCATAAAAGTATTGCATTTTGGAGCAGCGCTCCGCCACTCACGCCAGGAATTTAGTCTCAATGGTAAGCAGCCGCTCTATAGTGAAATTATTATTATTAGATTGAGTATGAGTCAGTAAGAGACATGCGATGTGTTCCCTGTTGTTTTATACATATGTATATATGTTTTGTTTTGTGCGGTATGATAGATTTAGAGTTCCTCCTGATGAAGGAAGCGCGAAATGCGGGCTCGCATTGAGGAACAAAGGACTATACTGAATGTGGAAGAGGAGTGGCCTAGTGGTTAGAGTGGTGGACTTCGGTCCTGGGGAACTGGGTTTGATTCCCACTGCAGGCACAGGCAGCTCCTTGTGGCTCTGGGCAAGTCACTTAACCCTCCATTGCCCCAGGTAAAGCGAATGCTACATACCTGTAGAAGGTATTCTCCGAGGACAGCAGGCTGATTGTTCTCACTGATGGGTGACGTCCACGGCAGCCCCTCCAATCGGAAACTTCACTAGCAAAGTCCTTTGCTAGCCCTCGCGCGCCCGCGCGCACCGCGCATGCGCGGCCGTCTTCCCGCCCGAAACCGGCTCGAGCCGGCCAGTCCAGTATGTAGCAAGACAATACACTTCAAGGGAAGACACAACTCCAAAGGGGAGGCGGGCGGGTTTGTGAGAACAATCAGCCTGCTGTCCTCGGAGAATACCTTCTACAGGTATGTAGCATTCGCTTTCTCCGAGGACAAGCAGGCTGCTTGTTCTCACTGATGGGGTATCCCTAGCCCCCAGGCTCACTCAAAACAACAACCATGGTCAATTGGACCTCGCAACGGCGAGGACATAACTGAGACTGACCTAAAAAATTTACCAACTAACTGAGAGTGCAGCCTGGAACAGAACAAACAGGGCCCTCGGGGGGTGGAGTTGGATCCTAAAGCCCAAACAGGTTCTGAAGAACTGACTGCCCGAACCGACTGTCGCGTCGGGTATCCTGCTGCAGGCAGTAATGAGATGTGAATGTGTGGACAGATGACCACGTCGCAGCTTTGCAAATTTCTTCAATGGAGGCTGACTTCAAGTGGGCTACCGACGCAGCCATGGCTCTGACATTATGAGCCGTGACATGACCCTCAAGAGCCAGCCCAGCCTGGGCGTAAGTGAAGGAAATGCAATCTGCTAGCCAATTGGATATGGTGCGTTTCCCTACAGCCACTCCCCTCCTATTGGGGTCAAAAGAAACAAACAATTGGGCGGACTGTCTGGTGGGCTGTGTCCGCTCCAGGTAGAAGGCCAATGCTCTCTTGCAGTCCAATGTGTGCAGCTGACGTTCAGCAGGGCAGGAATGAGGACGGGGAAAGAATGTTGGCAAGACAATTGACTGGTTCAGATGGAACTCCGACACGACCTTTGGCAGAAACTTAGGGTGAGTGCGGAGGACTACTCTGTTGTGATGAAATTTGGTGTAAGGGGCCTGGGCTACCAGGGCCTGAAGCTCGCTGACTCTACGAGCCGAAGTAACTGCCACCAAGAAAATGACCTTCCAGGTCAAGTACTTCGGATGGCAGGAATTCAGTGGCTCAAAAGGAGGTTTCATCAGCTGGGTGAGAACGACATTGAGATCCCATGACACTGTAGGAGGCTTGACAGGGGGCTTTGACAAAAGCAAACCTCTCATGAAGCGAACAACTAAAGGCTGTCCTGAGATCGGCTTACCTTCCACTTGGTAATGGTATGCACTGATTGCACTAAGGTGAACCCTTACGGAGTTGGTCTTGAGACCAGACTCAGACAAGTGCAGAAGGTATTCAAGCAGGGTCTGTGTAGGACAAGAGCGAGGATCTAGGGCCTTGCTGTCACACCAGACGGCAAACCTCCTCCAATGAAAGAAGTAACTTCTCTTAGTGGAGTCTTTCCTGGAAGCAAGCAAGATGCGGGAGACACCCTCTGGCAGACCCAAAGAGGCAAAGTCTACGCCCTCAACATCCAGGCCGTGAGAGCCAGGGACTGGAGGTTGGGATGCAGAAGAGCCCCGTCGTCCTGCGTGATGAGGGTCGGAAAACACTCCAATCTCCACGGTTCTTCGGAGGATAACTCCAGAAGAAGAGGGAACCAGATCTGACGCGGCCAAAAGGGAGCAATCAGAATCATGGTGCCTCGGTCTTGCTTGAGTTTCAACAAAGTCTTCCCCACCAGAGGTATGGGAGGATAAGCATACAGCAGACCTTCCCCCCAATCCAGGAGGAAGGCATCCGACGCCAGTCTGCCGTGGGCCTGAAGCCTGGAACAGAACTGAGGGACCTTGTGGTTCACTTGAGATGCGAAGAGATCCACCAGGGGGGTGCCCCACGCCTGGAAGATCTGTCGCACCACACGGGAATTGAGCGACCACTCGTGAGGTTGCATAATCCTGCTCAACCTGTCGGCCAGACTGTTGTTTACGCCTGCCAGATATGTGGCTTGGAGCACCATGCCCTGACGGCGAGCCCAGAGCCACATGCTGACAGCTTCCTGACACAGGGGGCGAGATCCGGTGCCCCCCTGCTTGTTGACATAGTACATGGCAACCTGATTGTCTGTCTGAATTTGGATAATTTGGTGGGACAGCCGATCTCTGAAAGCCTTCAGAGCGTTCCAGATCGCTCGCAACTCCAGAAGATTGATCTGTAGATCGCGTTCTTGGAGGGACCAACTTCCTTGGGTGTGAAGCCCATCGACATGAGCTCCCCATCCCAGGAGAGACGCATCCGTGGTCAGCACTTTTTGTGGCTGAGGAATTTGGAAGGGACGTCCCAGAGTCAAATTGGAGCAAATCGTCCACCAAAACAGGGATTCGAGAAAACTCGTGGACAGGTGGATCACGTCCTCTAGACCCCCAGCGGCCTGATACCACTGGGAGGCTAGGGTCCATTGAGCAGATCTCATGTGAAGGCGGGCCATGGGAGTCACATGAACTGTGGAGGCCATGTGGCCCAGCAATCTCAACATCTGCCGAGCTGTGATCTGCTGGGACGCTCGCACCCGCGAGACGAGGGACAACAAGTTGTTGGCTCTCGTCTCTGGGAGATAGGCGCGAGCCGTCCGAGAATCCAGCAGGGCTCCGATGAATTCGAGTTTCTGCACTGGGAGAAGATGGGACTTTGGGTAATTTATCACAAACCCCAGTAGCTCCAGGAGGCGAATAGTCATCTGCATGGACTGCAGGGCTCCTGCCTCGGATGTGTTCTTCACCAGCCAATCGTCGAGATATGGGAACACGTGCACCCCCAGCCTGCGAAGCGCCGCTGCTACCACAGCTAGGCACTTTGTGAACACCCTGGGTGCAGAGGCGAGCCCAAAGGGTAGCACACAGTACTGGAAGTGGCGTGTGCCCAGCTGAAATCGCAGATACTGTCTGTGAGCTGGCAGTATCGGGATGTGTGTATAGGCATCCTTCAAGTCCAGAGAGCATAGCCAATCGTTTTGCTGAATCATGGGGAGAAGGGTGCCCAGGGAAAGCATCCTGAACTTTTCTTTTACGAGATACTTGTTCAGGGCCCTTAGGTCTAGGATGGGACGCATCCCCCCTGTTTTCTTTTCCACAAGGAAGTACCTGGAATAGAATCCCAGCCCTTCTTGCCCGGATGGCACGGGCTCGACCGCATTGGCGCTGAGAAGGGCGGAGAGTTCCTCTGCAAGTACCTGCTTGTGCTGGAAGCTGTAAGACTGAGCTCCCGGTGGACAATTTGGAGGTTTTGAGGCCAAATTGAGGGTGTATCCTTGCCGGACTATTTGGAGAACCCACAGATCGGAGGTTATGAGAGGCCACCTTTGGTGAAAAGCTTTCAACCTCCCCCCGACTGGCAGGTCGCCCGGCACTGACACTTGGATGTCGGCTATGCTCTGCTGGAGCCAGTCAAAAGCTCGCCCCTTGCTTTTGCTGGGGAGCCGCGGGGCCTTGCTGAGGCGCACGCTGCTGACGAGAGCGAGCGCGCTGGGGCTTAGCCTGGGCCGCAGGCTGTCGGGAAGGAGGATTGTACCTACGCTTGCCAGAAGTATAGGGAACAGTCTTCCTTCCCCCGAAAAATCGTCTACCTGTAGAGGTAGAAGCTGAAGGCTGCCGGCGGGCGAATTTGTCGAATGCGGTGTCCCGCTGGTGGAGAGACTCTACCACCTGTTCGACTTTTTCGCCAAAAATGTTATCCGCACGGCAAGGCGAGTCCGCAATCCGCTGCTGGATTCTATTCTCCAGGTCGGCGGCACGCAGCCATGAGAGCCTGCGCATCACCACACCTTGAGCAGCGGCCCTGGACGCAACATCAAAAGTGTCATAAACTCCTCTGGCCAGGAATTTTCTGCACGCCTTCAGCTGCCTGACCACCTCCTGAAAAGGCTTGGCTTGCTCAGGGGGAAGAGCATCAACCAAGCCCGCCAACTGCCGCACATTGTTCCGCATGTGGATGCTCGTGTAGAGCTGGTAAGACTGGATCTTGGACACGAGCATAGAGGAATGGTAGGCCTTCCTCCCAAAGGAGTCTAAGGTTCTAGAGTCTTTGCCCGGGGGCGCCGAAGCATGCTCTCTAGAACTCTTAGCCTTCTTTAGGGCCAGATCCACAACTCCAGAGTCGTGAGGCAACTGGGTGCGCATCAGCTCTGGGTCCCCATGGATCCGGTACTGGGACTCGATCTTCTTGGGGATGTGGGGATTAGTTAGAGGTTTCGTCCAGTTCGCAAGCAATGTCTTTTTTAGGACATGATGCAAGGGAACAGTGGACGCTTCCTTAGGTGGAGAAGGATAGTCCAGGAGCTCAAACATTTCAGCCCTGGGCTCGTCCTCCACAACCACCGGGAAGGGGATGGCCGTAGACATCTCCCGGACAAAGGAAGCAAAAGACAGACTCTCAGGAGGAGAAAGCTGTCTTTCAGGAGAGGGAGTGGGATCAGAAGGAAGACCCTCAGACTCCTCGTCAGAGAAATATCTGGGATCTTCTTCTTCTTCCCACGAGGCCTCACCCTCGGTGTCAGACACAAGTTCACGGACCTGCGTCTGCAACCGGGCCCGGCTCGACTCCGTGGAGCCACGTCCACGATGGGGGTGTCGAGAGGTAGACTCCCTCGCCCGCATCGGCGAAGCTCCCTCCGCCGACGTAGTCGGGGAGCCCTCCTGGGAGGTGGCCGCAGTCGGCACCGCACGCGGTACCGACGTCGGGGACCTCACCCCGGGCGATGGGCCAGCCAGCGCCACGCTCGACGGTACCGGAGGCGCAAGCACCGCCGGTACCGGAGGGGTAGGGCGCAACAGCTCCCCCAGAATCTCTGGGAGAACGGCCCGGAGGCTCTCGTTCAGAGCAGCTGCAGAGAAAGGCATGGAGGTCGATGCAGGCGTCGACGTCAGTACCTGTTCCGGGCGTGGAGGCTGTTCCGGGCTGTCCAGAGCGGAGCGCATCGACACCTCCTGAACAGAGGGTGAGTGGTCCTCTCGGTGCCGATGCCTGCTGGGTGCCGACTCCCTCGGCGACCCAGAGCTCTCGGTGCCGACGCGGGGAGGGGACCGGTGTCGATGCTTCTTCGACTTCTTCCGAAGCATGTCACCGGAGCTCCCCGGCACCGACGAGGAGGACGTCGAATCCACCCGTCGCTTCCTCGGGGCCGAGGCCGAAGAGGGTCGATCTCGGGGGGGCTGTACCGCAGGAGCCCTCAGGGTAGGAGGAGACCCACCCGAGGGCTCACCGCCACCAGCAGGGGAATGGACAGCCCTCACCTGCACTCCACCCGATGCACCACCGTCCGACGACATCAGCAGACGAGGTCCTGGTACCACCGACGTCGATGCAGCTATCCGATGTCTCGGCGCCGATGCAGAGGCCCGATGCCTCGATGCAAGGGCGGCCGAGGAAGATGGTCTGGACGCTGACGACGTCGATGCACTCGAAGAACCCGGTGCCGATGCCGACGAAGAGCCCGAGAACAACACGTTCCACTGGGCTAGTCTCGCTACCTGAGTCCGCCTTTGAAGCAGGGAACACAGACTGCAGTTCTGAGGGCGGTGCTCGGCCCCCAGACACTGAAGACACGACGAGTGTCGATCAGTGAGCGAGATAACCCGGGCGCACTGGGTGCACTTCTTGAAGCCGCTGGAAGGCTTCGATGTCATGGGCGGAAAAATCACGCCGGCGAAATCAAAAGCCGAAATGGCGAAAATTGAAGCACCAAAATTTAGAGGGAGAAAAAATCTCGACCGAGGCCAAAAAGAGGCCTACCCCGACGACGAAAGAAAACTTACCGGGGCAAAAAGCTGGAAGTACGGGGAGGATTGACACGAAACCCGGTGGAGGGTTTCCGGAGCACTTCCCGACTTTAGAAAAAGCTTTTCCGAAGAAAAAACACGCTCAAAAACCAATTTGGACGCGCGAGGTCAACTTTCCGGGGCCCGACACGGCGAAACACGACCGTACCGAGTGCGGACAAAAGAAGACTGGCCGGCTCGAGCCGGTTTCGGGCGGGAAGACGGCCGCGCATGCGCGGTGCGCGCGGGCGCGCGAGGGCTAGCAAAGGACTTTGCTAGTGAAGTTTCCGATTGGAGGGGCTGCCGTGGACGTCACCCATCAGTGAGAACAAGCAGCCTGCTTGTCCTCGGAGAAAAATAAGTACCTGTATATAATATGTAAGCCGCATTGAACCTGCTATGAGTGGGAAAGCGTGGGGTACAAATGTAATAAAAATAATCAGCTGAATTGATTTATTGTGCACACATTGCTTCGCTAGCCTTCCCTGGACACAACAGGGCTTCTTACCTGGGAAAGCGGTGTGTGTTTTTATGCAATTTGGAACAGTGGACTATGAAAAACAGAGGCTTTTCAGTGAAGCACTACTGAACAAGGTTTGCTGTATTAAGTGAAGACACATTCAACGTGTAAATTGGACTATTATGATCATATAGTGTTTTCCTGTTCAGATTGATGAAAATCTAACTGGTTTTAGTAGACATATACCAGGTATGAATGCTGTTGTGTGAGTGGATGTGAGTTTCGAAGTATTAATCTAGTGTATTTTTGGACACATGATGTTTAATAAATTACATGTATACAGTTATCTTGGAGTACTTTGAGTGATTTAATATTTAGGTGGTACTCTGATTATAAATTATTACCCCTATTAGAAGAGTTTGTAATTAAAATTCAATGCAAAGAAATGCAAAGTGATGCACTTAGGGAGAAGAAATCCACAGGAGACGTATGTGTTAGGCGGTTAGAGTCTGATACGTACAGACAGGGAGAGGGATCTTGGGGTGATAGTATCTGAGGATCTGAAGGCGGTGAAATAGTGTGACAAGCTGGTGGCCATTGCCAGAAGGTTGCTAGGTTGTATAGAGAGGTGTGACCAGCAGAAGAAAGGAGGTATTGATGCCCCTATACAAGTCGTTGGTGAGGCCCCACCTGGAGTATTGTGTTCAGCTTTGGAGGCCGTATCTTGCTAAAGATGTAAAAAGAATTGAAGCGGTGCAAAGAAAAGCTACAAAAATGGTATGGGATTTGCGTTACAAGACGTAAAAGGAGAGACTTGCTGACCTGAACATGTATACCCTGGAGGAAAGGAGAAACAGGGGTGATATGATACAGACGTTCAAATATTTGAAAGGTATTAATCCCCAAACAAACCTTTTCCAGAGACAGGAAGGAGGTAGAACTAGAGGACATGAAATGAGGTTGAAGGAGGACAGACTCAAGAAAAATGTCAGGAAGTATTTTTTCACGGGGAGAGTGGTGGATACTTGGAATGCCCTCCCGCGGGAGGTGGTGGAGATGAAAACGGTAACGGAATTCAAAAATGCGTGGGATAAACATAAATGAATCTTGTTCAGAAGGAATGGATCCTCAGAAGCTTAGCAAAGATAGGGTGGCAGCACCTGTAGTCGGGAGGCGGGGCTAGTGCTGGGCAGACTTCTACAGTCTGTGCCCTGAAAATGGCAGATACAAATCAAGGTCAGGTATACACATAAAGTAGCACATATGAGTTTATCTTGTTGGGCAGACTGGATGGACTGTACAGGTCTTTCTCTGTCATCATCTACTATGTTACTATTCAGCTTATTTTCGAAAGAGAAAGGCGGCCATCTTCCGACACAAATCAGGAGATGGCCGCCCATCTCTCAAGGCCGGTGAATTCGGCATAATCGAAAGCTGATTTTCGCCGGCCTCAACTGTAGTCCATCACAGGGGTGGCTAAAATGAAAGGGGGCATGTTGGAGGTGTAGCAAAGGCGGGACGGGGGCGTGCTTAACACATGGCCACCCTCGGCCGATAATGGAAAAAAAAAGGCCGGCTCTGACGAGCATTTGGCCGACTTTACTTGGTCCCTTTTTTTTTTTAGGTCCAAGTCCCAAAAAAGTGCCCGAACTGCCCAGATGACCACCGGAGGGAATCGGGGATGACCTCCCCTGACTCCCCCAGTGGTCACTAACCCCCCTCCCACCCTCAAAAAAATTTTTAAAACTTTTTTTGCCAGCCTCTATGCCAGCCTCAAATGTCATACTCTGGTCCATCGCAGCAGTATACAGGTCCCTGGAGCAGTTTTAGTGGATGCAGTGGACTTCAAGCAGGCGGACCCAGGCCCATCCCCCCCCTACATGTTACACTTCTGGTGGAAAATGGGAGCCCTTCAAAACCCACCCGAAACCCACTTTACCCACATGTGGGTGCCCCCCTTCACCCCTTAGGTCTATGGTAGTGGTGGATAGTTGTGGGGAGTGGGTTTTGGGGGGGTTTGGGGGGGGGCTCAGCACCGAAGGTAAGGGAGCTATGTACCTGGGAGCAATTTGTGAAGTCCACTGCAGTGCCCCCTAGGGTGCCTTATTGGTGTCCTGGCATGTCAGGGGGACCAGTGCACTACAAATGCTGGCTCCTCCCACGACCAAATACCTTGGAGTTCGTCGGTTTTGAGATGGCCAGCCTCGGTTTCCATTATCGGCGAAAACCAAAGCCGGCCATCTCTAAGTCCGGCAATCTCAACATTTAGGTCGACAATCTCTAATGTCGACCTAAATGCTGAGATTTGGGCGGCCCCAACCGTATTATCGAAACAAAAGATGCCCGCCTATCTTGTTTCGAAAATACGGTCGGCCCCGCCCCTTTGCAGCGACGTCCTCAGATATGGGCGCCCTTAGAGATGGCAGGCGCCATTCGATTATGCCCCTCCATGTTACTGCCACTGAGACTGCTGTGATGACATTTGGAAGCCATGAAGTACAAGAACAGCAGAAGTCATGAGATTCAAGGAGGGTGGATATGAGAATGGCAGAAGCCATGAGAATAAGGGAAAGGAAAGAAAGATGAGAGTCATAAAAACTAGAGATGAGATGAGGATTGGAGAGAGGGTTTAAAAAAGCATGAGCTATGAGGTCCAGAGGAAAGAAGAGACATAGAGGGGCATAACTGAACAAAAACGTCTATCTCCATGGGCGTTTATCTCCGAGAACGGGTCCGTGAAGGGGCGGACCGAACCGTATTTTCGAAAAAAATAGACGTCCATGTTTTATTCGACAATTTGTGAGCTGGGCATTTTTGTTTTTCAGTGATAATGGAAAATGAAAGCGCCCAGCTCAAAAACGAATAAATCCAAGGCATTTGTTCGTGGGAGGGGCCAGGAGTCGTAGTGCACATGCCAGGACACCAACCGGTCACCCTAGGGAGCACTTTTACAAAAAAAAAAAAAAAAAGGTAAAAGAGCTCCCAGGTGCATAGCACCCTTCCCTTGGGTGTTGAGCCCCCCAAATCCCCCTCAAAACCCACCGCCCACAAGTCTACACCATTACTATAGCCCTAAGGGGTGAAGGGGGGCACCTACATGTGGGTACAGTGGGTTTGGGGGGCGGTGTGGAGGGCTCCCATTTACCAGCACAAGTGTAACAGGTGGGGGGGGGGGGGGGATGGGCCTGGGTCTACCTGCCTGACGTCCACTGCACCCCCTAATAACTGCTCCAGTGACCTGCATACTGCTGCCAGGGAGGTGGGTATGACATTTGAGGGTGAACATAAAAAGTTGTGAAACGGCATATTTTTGTGGTGGGAGGGGGTTTGTGACCACTGGGGGAGTCAGGGGAGGTCATCCCCGACTCCCTCCAGTGGTCATCTGGTCATTTAGGGCACTTTTTGGGGCCCTATTCGTGGAAAAACAGGGTCCAGGAAAAGTGCCCTAAATTCTCGCTAAAAACGCATATTTTTTTCCATTATCGGCGAAAGGCGCCTATCTCTGATCGGCCGATAACCACGCCCCCAGTTCCGCCTTCACCACGCCTTTGACACGCCCCCATCAACTTTGTCCGCATCCGCGACGGAGTGCAGTTGAAAATGTCCAAATTCGGCTTTCGATTATACTGCTTTATTCGTTTTTGTGAGATAAACGTCTATCTCCCGATTTGGGTTGCAAAATAGGCGTTTTTCTTTTTCAATTATAAGCTGGATAGTGACATCAGGAATATGATGCTTGCTCCCACTCTGCACCACCACTTTTATAAAGTTTCTGGCACCATTAAGAAAGTGCTTTATGAAGAGCATGACCAACAGTTTCATGCCCTTTTCAACCCTGCTATGGTATTTCATGACAGGGTAACTGCAAAATTGGAATGAAACTCATCGCTGCTAGTGTAAATCAGTTTAGTATATCAGAAAATCATGTGCAATATTCCATATTAACTTTTAAACTATGGTTTTTCAAATCAGAAATCAAACAGGTTTAGAACACCAACTGTTCTGCTGCAATTTAAAACAGAAAAAAATCTGCTTAACACTCACAATACATACTCGATTCTGTTTCCATAAGTTGATCAGCTATATTTTCTTCTCTGTGTAAACCTACTGTTTCAGCCTCTTGCTCTGTATTGGTAAAACCTTTAAATTCAACTTGGTTTTCTTCTGCATCAGAATCAAAGAGAATTTGTGCCTCCTCATTCTTCTGAGGATCTATAATAGTGGACTCCTTCATAATTTTCTTAAGAAAAAAAACAGAAATCAACAATATCTTTATCTAAGAATCATCTAACAGTTGTCAAAAATTATTATGTTAATGCTATGTAATCTCCCTTGTTTTGGCATCATATGCAAATTCCTGCTCCACTCTGGCACAATATGCATTTCATACTGATATGCATGGTTCCAGTTGTTCTGTTCCTTTTTTTTTTTAATGTCATATTGTAATTGCTGTAAGAACACAATGCAAAAAATGTCCGTTAACTTCAGAAATTTTAGTACAAGAATAGTGATGGGCAGACTTCTACGGTCTGTGCCCTGAAAATGGCAAGGACACATCAAGATAGATATACATATGAAGTATCACATACCATGTGTAATGAGTTTATCATGTTGGGCAGACTGGACGGACCACATATGTCTTTATCTGCCATCATAAGACTATATTACTATGTTACTCCTCTCCTACCCACCCCTAGGCTAGCTCCCCCCTGTAGAATTACCAGGAGGCTGAATATCTTAACATAGTACAAGTCACATGGTGAAGTATATCAACATGTCTTTTATTCAATGCAATATCTGTGGTGCCTTAGTCCTAAGACAAACCATCTGGTACTTTAGAGCTTCCCCCATCTGTCTCCAAATATTAGCTATAAAAGATGAAATCAACAAATTCAAAAAAGAATTGGCTGCAATCAAGGAAGTACCCAGGACTACCCAATTCCCAGTCAATTTACTACAAGCACTGCCATAGAGAATAAAGCAAAAATGGAAAATATAAGTCACAGTAGGCTCAGGTATACTATGACCTGTGACACAAGACATTTACCCTACCAACCTCTACCCCTGTATTATTCCTTTGCTACACTTGAACATTATGAAGTTCAGAAAAGAAGTACTGAGAAGGAGCCAGAGGCAAGCAATGAGACTCAATCCAAAAGACACCCCCCCCCCCAAACAATGATGGATTGGCTCAAAGCAGAAAACTCTTACTGCTAGGAGACTCCATTATAAGAGGCATTAACTTAGGAGCATAGTTCAAGGGACCCAATCTAATGAAATGTCTTTCAGGATACTCAGCTACCAGAAATACCAACCAAATACTGAATATGATCCAAGAAGAGAGGGGTTGGTGGTTGAGAGGCTAGGATAGGGGAGGGCAGACTTATACGGGGTCTGTGCCAGAGCCGGTGATGGGAGGCGGGACTGGTGGTTGGGAGGCGGGAAATACTGCTGGACAGACTTATACGGTCTGTGCCCTGAAAAAGACAGGTACAAATCAAGGTAAGGTATACACATATGAGTTTATCGTGGGCAGACTAGATGGACCGTGCAGGTCTTTTTCTGCCGTCATCTACTATGTCATCTACTATGATATTGTAATCCATCTGGGGACAAATGACTTGGCCAACAATAGGAAGCTTGGCGCACAGAGGGCATTCAAGAAGCTAGGAGAGGGACTCAAGCCTTTAGTTAGGACTGCAGCTTTTTCTGCAGTTATTCCTAAATATGGGAAAGGAGAGGAAAGACTATCAGCCTTATTTTCGAAAGAGAAAGATGCCCATATTTCGACCCAAATCGGGAGATGGGCTTCTTTCTCCCGTGGGCGACCAAATCGGTATAATCGAAAGCCGATTTTGGCTTCAACTGCACTCGGTCGCAGGAACGACCAAAGTTGACGGGGGCGTGTCAGAGGCGTGGTGAAGGCGGGACTGGGGCGTGGTTATCGGCCGAGAAGAGATGGCCGATAATCGAAAAAAAGGCGGTTTTACCGCAATTTTGGGTCACTTGTTTTGGACCCTTTTTATTTCAAGAAGTCGCAAAAAAGTGCCCCAACTGCCCAGATGACCACTGGAGGGAATCGGGGATGACCTCCCTGGACTCCCCCAGTGGTGACTAACCCCCTCCCACCAAAAAAAAGAACTTTAAAAACCTTTTTTTCCAGCCTGTATGCCAGCGTCAAATGTCATACCCAGCTCCATCACAGCAGTATGCAGGTCCCTGGAGCAGTTGTTAGTGCGTGCAGTGGACTTCAGGCAGGTGGACCTAGGCTCATCCCCCCCCCTACCTGTTCCACTTGTGCTGGTAAACGGGAGCCCTCCAAACCGCCCCCAAAACCCACTGTACCCACATGTAGGTGCCCCCCTTCACCTCTTAGGGCTATGGTAATGGTGTAGAGTTGTGGGCAGTGGGTTTTGGGGGGGATTTGAGGGGCTCAGCACCCAAATGAAGGGAGCTATGGACTTGGGAGGTATTTTACTTTTTTTTTACTTTTTACAAGTGCCCCCTAGGGTGCCCAGTTGGTGTTCTGGCATATGAGGGGGACCAGTGCACTACGAATCCTGGCCCCTCCCATGACCCAATGCCTTGGATTTGTTCGTTTTTGAGCTGGGTGCCTTCGGCTTCCATTATAGCTGAAAAACTATACCGCCCAGCTCAAATCCGCACAAATCTGATGCATTTGGCCGGCACAAACCGTATTATCAAAAAAAAAGATGGAAGCCCATTTTTTTCGAAAATACGGTCTGTCCCGCTTCTTCACGTACCCATTTTCGGACATAGACGTCCATGGAGATGGGCGTTCGCATTCGATTATGCCCCTCCACGTAAAACAGGAGTTCAATAAATGGCTTGAAGCTTGGTGTAAAGAAGAAGGTTTCAGATACATAGGAAGATGAGGCAGTACATGGCAAAATCACAGGCTGTACTGTAATGATGGGCTACATCTTTCTGTGATGGGAAAAAAGATCCTTTGGGAGAAATTCAGACGGTATATTTCTAGACGTTTAAACTAGAGGGTAGGGGTGACAATAGGAAGAAAGGGAATTCAGAAAGTCACCTCCCAGCAAAAGCATGACAGCAGTGGGGTTAGTAACTATCTAAATGCATGTAAGAACACATAGAAAGCAATGAGCACAAATGCTCGTAGTAAGTAAAAAGGTTCAAGACTTGCAAGCCATAATGTTTGAAGAAGACTTGGATATTGTTGCTATTACAGAGACATGGTTCAATGACTCTCAGGAATGGGATGCAACCATACCAGGTTATCATCTTTTTAGGTAGGATAGGAAGGGCCGAAGAGGTAGAGGAGTGGTGTTGTATGTCAAAAATAATATCAGAGCAGCTGAAATGCAGGGGACCTATGGAAAGGAAGAAGCTATATGGATTGCTCTGGAAAGAAAAGATGGAACCTGTATCTACATGGGTATTATCTACTGACCTTTGGTACAAATGGAGAAGCTAGACAAGGATCTGATAGAAGATATCCATAAGCTTGGTAAGAAAGAGGAGGTGTTGTTGCTGGGAGATTTCAACTTGCCTGATATGGATTGGAACGTCCCATCTGCAGAATCAGAAAGAAGTAGGGAGATTGTGGATGCCTGTCAAAGTGCCTTGCTCAGACAAATGGTGACAGAACCCACGAATGATGCGCTGGATCTAGTGCTCAAGAATGGATGCAGTGTTTCCAATGTCCAGACGAGTGCCCACCTAGGCAATAGTGATCATAACACAATATGGTTTGATATAAGAGCAAACAAAGAGTGCAGTCACACAAAACTCAACCTACTGGAATTCAGACTTGCTGATTTTGGTAAAATGGGGAAATACCTGAAGAAGGAGCTGATGGTATGGGTAGGCAGAGGCGAAGTGGGAGTGAAGTGGTCCAAGCTAAAAACTGCTATAAGTATGGCAACTGATCTTTACACAAGGAAAGGAAACAGGAAGCCTATATGGTTCTCCAAGCAGGTAGCTCAAAAACAAAATTAAGGGCACAAGAGGCTTTGTTCAAGAAATACAAAAGTATGCAACAGGAGGATCATGGAAGAGATTACTGACAAACTCAAAGAAGCAAAGAAGGAAATATGGCAAGCGAAAGCACAGGCGGAAGAAAAAATGGCTAAAGATGTAAACAGAGGTGACAAGACCTTTTTCAGATATATTGGAGAAAGGAAAAAAGATAGGAACGGAATTGTAAGACAAAGATGCTGAAAATAGCTATGTGGAGGAGTAGCCTAGTGGTTATTGCAGCTGACTTTGATCCTGATGAACTGGATTTGATTCCCACTGCAGCTCCTTGTGACTCTGGGCACAAATAAGTGCCTGTACATACTATCCAGCTTATTTTCGAAAGAGAAAAACGCCTATAGTGCGACCTAAATTGGGAGATAGACGTTTGTCTCGCAAAGGCGCCCAAATCGGTATAATCGAAAGCCGATTTTGGGCGTTTCCAACTGCACTCCGTCGCTGAAACGAATAAAGTTGACGGGGGCGTGTCGGAGGCGGAACTGGGGTGTGGTTATCAGCCGAGGAGAGATGGGCGTCTTTAGTTGATAATCGAAAAAAAAAAAAGGCGTTTTTACTGCGATTTTGGGTCACTTTTTTTGGACCCTTTTTTTCACGAACAAGTCCCAAAAAAAGTGCTCCTACTGCCCAGATGACCACTGGAGGGAATCGGGGATGACCTCCCAGGACTCCCCCAGTGGTCACTAACCCCCTCCCACCAAAAAAAACCCACTTTAAAAACTTTTTTTCCAGCCTGTATGCCAGCCTCAAATGCCGTACCCACCTCCATGACAGCAGAATGTGTTGGATCCTGTCACAGCCTTTCCCTGGGTCAGATGTGGCTCTTGGGTGCAGTACAGGGTCACATCAGCATTGCATTGTGGTGGGTGTAGGGTATTGGGCTCTGTGACTTCATTAGCTTGTGGCAAATGCTCACGATGTTGGTAGTTGGTAGACTCTTCTCCCATGGTGCTTTTCCCCCTGCCTACTGGGTCAGAGTGTGCCCTGTTGTGTTTCCTGTTGTAGTCCATGCGGTAGTGGCCATTTTTGTAAGCCAGTTTTAGTTCCCTTTCCTGTGTTAGCCACGTTAGAGAACTTAGTTCTTACCTTGAATGTGGCTGAAAGAGGGCATTGTAAAGCATTCTGCCAGCTCTAACCTACTGCTAATCTCAGTACCAGGGAGACTCGTTGCCAGTGGGGCACAACCTCTGATCTGCAGTTAACTGTGAGTAAAGGCGGTTATTCCAATAAAGGACGTTTTCGGAGAGATTAATCTTCAGGTGTCAACTGGTGTGCCAATGTTATATAGCAGCAACCAGTCCTAGAGGCCTGCGTGTATGCAGGTCCCTGGAGCACTTTTAGTGGGTACCACAGTGCACTTCAGCCAGGTGGCCCCAGGCCCATCCCCCCCACCTGTAACACTTGTGCTGGTAAATGGGAGGCCTCCAAAACCCACTGTACCCACATGTAGGTGCCCCCTTCACCCCTAAGAGTAGTGTTGTACATTTGTGGGTAGTGGGTTTTGGGGGAAGGGGTTGGGAGCTCAGCACCTGTGGTAAGGGAACTATGCATGTGGGAGCTTTTTCTGAAGTCCACCGCACTGACCTAGGGTGCCCAGTTGGTGTCCTGGCATATCAGGGGGGCCAGTGTACTACCAATCCTGGCCCCTCCCACGATCAAATGGCTCGGATTAGGACGTTTTTGAGCTGGGCGTTTTTAGTTTCCATTATCACTAAAAAAAAAAAAAACAAACGCCCAGCTCAAAAACGTCCATTTTTTCGAAAATACGGTTCGGCCCGCCCCTTCACGGACCCGTTCTCGGAGATAAACGCCCATGGAGATAGGCGTTTCCGTTCGATTATGCCCCTCCACGTAAACTGCTTTGAATGTAGTTGCAGAAAGGTGGTATATCAAGTCTCATTTCCCTTTCTGCTGATGAGGATAAAGCAAATGTGCTAAACAAATACTTCTCTTCTGTGTTCACAGAAGAAAATCCTGGAGAAGGACTGCGGTTTGCTGCCAAGGCGATATCTGGGAATGGAGTGGATATTACACTAAGCAGCTTGAAAATCTGGTAGTGGACAAAGCTATGGGGCCAGATGGGATACATCCCAGGATACTGAAGGAGCTCAGAGAAGTTCTGGTGGGTCCTCTTAAGGATTTATTTAATAGATCTTTAGAGATGGGAGAAGTTCCTCAGGACTGGAGATGAGCTGATGTAGTCCCTCTTCACAAAAGTGGGGACAGGGAAGAAGTAGGAAACTACAGGATGGTAAGCCTCATATCGGTGGTAGGAAAAATAATAGAGTCGCTGCTGAAGGAAAGGATAGTTCACTTTCTGGAAGCCAACGGGTTACAGGATCTGAGGCAACATGGCTTTACCAAAGGAAAATCCTGCCAAATGAATCTGATTGACTTCTTTGACTGGGTGACCAAAGAACTGGATGAAGGACATGCGCTAGATGTAATCAACTTGGATTTCAGCAAAGCCTTTGATATGGTCCCTCACAGAAGACTCGTGAATAAGCTGAGAGAACTGAACTTAGGACCCAAAGTGATAAAATGGATTGAAAACTGATTGACCATCAGGTGACAGAGGGTGGTGGTAAATGGAACCTGCTCAGAGGAAAGTAAAGTGAGCAGTGGAGTGCTTCAGGGGTCGGTGCTGGGGCCAATTCTGTTTAATATATTTGAGAGAGACATTGCTAGAGGGTTAGAAGGAAAAGTTTGCCTTTTTGTGGATGACACAAAGACAGCCAACAGAGTGGATACTTTGGAGGATGTAGAAACCAAGAGGAGGGATCTCAAAACAATTGAAGAATGGTCAAGAGTTTGGCAGTTAAAATTTAATGTGAAGAAATGCAGAGTGATGCACTTGGCTTGCAAAAAGCCAAAAGAGATGTACTGGATAAAAGGGGAGAGATTGGCAAGCTCGTCTCAGGAGAGGGACCTTGGAGTGATGGTGTCTGAGGATCTCAAGGCAATGAAACAATGCGACAAGGTGGTGGTCATGGCCAGAAGGATGCTGGGCTGCGTAGAGATGGGTATAATCAGTAGAAGAAAGGATGTGATGCCCCTGTACAAGTCATTGGTGAGGCCCCACTTGGAGTATTGTGTTCAGTTTTGGAGGCCGTATTTTGCTAAGGATGTAAAAAGACTGGAAACAGTTCAAAGAAAAGCAATGAAAATGGTATGCGGTTTGCGCAGCAAGACGTATGAGGAGAGACTTTATGACCTGAACATGCATACCCTGGATGAAAGGAGAACCAGTGATGGCATGATACAGATGTTCAAAATATTTGGCAGGTATTGATCCGTAAACAAACCTTTTCCGGAGACGGGAAGGTGGTAGAACTAGAGGACTTGAATTAAGGTTGAAGGAAGAAAAACTCAGTAATAATGTCAGGAAGTATTTTTTCACTGAGAGGGTGATGGGTACTTGGAATGCCCTACTGCAGTAGGGAGATGAAAACCGTAACGGAATTCAAAAATGCATGGGATAAACAAGTAGAAGTCCTGTTTAGAAGGAATTGATCCAAAAAAGCTTAGCAGAGACTAGGTGGCAACACTGGTAATTGGGAAGCAAAGCCAGTACAAGGTGGACTTCTATGGTCTGTGCCTTGATAGTGACTGGATAGATTTGGATGGGCTCCAATGGAGCTTTTCAAGGGCTTTGATAACAACTTCAAAAATTCTTGAACAAGGAAAATGCTAGGCAGACTTCCACAGTCTTTGCCCTGAAAATAGCATGGCAAATCAAGTTCAGGTATACAGATGTTATATCACCTTGTATCACCTCATACCTTATCTCTTTGGGCAGACTGGATGGACCGTACAGGTCGTTATCTGCCGTCATCTACTATGTTACTATGTTAATTAGTTAGTTAATAAGACATCAATAATTCGAGTTAATTGGCAACAAATTGGATTTGCGCACCCATCTGCCCTAATCACTATTCTATAACAAACTGGCTTTAAAAATCAGCAGATAGCCAGTTATATCGCGCGATATAACTGGCTATCTACTAGCCACTAACCGGGGATATTCAGCGGGGGATAGCCGGTTAACCCCCACTAAATATTGGCTGATAGCCAGTTAAACGCTATTTAATTCAATGCAATTCATGAAAACAATGCACGACCTAACAAACTTCCAGAAATCATTAAAAACCAATCTGTTCAAAAAGGCATACCATAAGGATCCAACCTAAACACCTGAACCCTGCAACACAACGAAACTTATATCAGAACTGGTCAAATCTTAACTCCTTCTCATAAACTACCAATTTTCTGTTACTCATGAACTTTAACGCAATGCCACTCTGTTAATTTTTATACCGGAATTGGCGATCGCCAATACAGTACTATGTAAGCCACATTGAGCCTGCAATTACGTGGGAAAATGTGGGATACAAATGCAACAAATAAATAAATACCGCTAATATCCCCTTTCCAGGGTTCAGTGCGGTTTACATTCTAGGTGAGACAAAAGCAAATAGTGTTGGTTTGAGGTATGAGAAACATTAGAGACCATTGGTGTAATGCAAGAAACTAAAAACATCAAAGGAAAGGATAATGGATGATACTAGGAAGGAGAAGTCATGATGGATTATTATGAAGCAGTCTTTGGGAAGAGAAAGGTTTTCAGCCTCTTCCTGAAGTTGAGGTAGCTGTTTTCTGTTCTGATGGGAATAGGTAGAGTGCCATATTTTGACTCCCAAGTACAGGGAATAGAGAGCTGAAAATCTTCTGATTTTGAATTGTCTTTTGAAATGGTGATGCTAGCATTAGTTGCTGTTTCAGTCTGTTAGACTGGACCAGATATAGCACAGAACTTCAGGCACTCAGAAATGGCGTCTGGACTGCATGGCATATACCACCTGCAGGAACTCTGCCAAAAAGTGAGAGAAAACTCTGGAGGTGAAGACCAGACTGAGAAGGCTGCTTGCTGCAAAGGGAACTGCCCCCAAGAAAGAGAACAAAGATCCCCATACGGCCAAATCAGACCGGGACCACGCAGGCTTACACTTCTACCAACTGCTGGAAACCGAGAACAGACAGACTGACTTTCAGTAGATTGCATGGCTCACTTATAGGCTTACTTGACGCTCAGAAATTGAGAGAAACGAAGACTCCATTTTAGCCCAGGTGGATGATTACTGTCAAACCTAAAAAAACTGTCTTCATTGCTATAGCAGCCAAATCAACCAAAAAAGCTGTCTTACATGTCAAGAGAAATAAGAAACTATTTCAAATTGTACTAAAGAAGAGTTTTATACAATGTATTATCGAGCAAGATGGCCGGCCATCTTTCGTTTCGATAATACAGTCGGGGTCGGCCAAATCTCAACATTTGGGCCAGACTTAGAGATGGCCGGCATTGGTTTTTGCCAATAATGGAAACCGAAGCCGGCCATTTCAGAACCGGCCAAATCCAAGGCATTTGGTCATGGGAGGAGCCAGGATTTGTAGTGCACTGGTCCCCCTCACATGCCAGGACACCAACCGGGCACCCTAGGGGGCACTGCAGTGGACTTCAAAAATTGCGCCCAGGTGCATAGCTCCCTTACCTTGTGTGCTGAGCCCCCCAAATCCCCCCCAAAACCCACTACCCACAAAGGTACACCACTACCATAGCCCTTAGGGATGAAGGGGGGCACCTACATGTGGGTACAGTGGGTTTTGGAGGGGGGAGGGTTGGAGGGCTCCCATTTATCAGCACAAGTGTAACAGGTAGAGGGGGTTAGGCCTGGGTCCGCCTGCCTGAAGTTCACTGCACCCATTAAAAACTGTTCCAGGGACCTACATACTGCTGTCATGGAGCTGGGTATGGAGAATAAACGAGCAGATCAAAGTGACATCCAAAGGATTTTATTAGAGATATCGTATATAAGAAAGTTGTCCGACACAGGCTGTGTTTCGCCCACAGAGGGCTGCGTCAGGGTCTACAACAAACAAATCAAATTATAAAATATCAAACTCATAAAAACTATATAATATACAAAATTTAAAAACATAAGATATTGCTATTGCGTTTAAAACATAGACATAGATTATCAACAATAAAAATTTCTTGTGAAATATTAATAAATATAATAAGCACAACAAACATAACACAAAAAAATATAAAATATATTAATATAATGTACAAATGAATCATCACGTCTCTAGTACCACTGATAGACTAAAACAGAATATATATATATATATATATATATATAAAATATCAGCAAAGCAAGGGCACTGATGCAACCAAAATATAAAAAATATATATATACATAAGCATAACAAGAGGTCAAATAATAAAATAATAAAGGGACACATACCTAAAATGTATCCTCCCGAAAAGAACTAAAATGTATCCTCCCTAAAGGAACAACTAAGATAGAAAACAAATTAAAAAAATTAAAAAATGGGGAATGGAGAAGGTGAGAATATGTTAATATGAAGGAAGAGAATAATAAAAAATTAAAAAATAATAAGAAATAAGAAAATAAAAAAATTATACAATAATACAATAAAATAATAAAAAATATGTGAAAAAATGAAAAATGAAGAATAAAAAATGAATAATGTATTTAAAAACAATACTCACTTGCAATACTCATATAAGGACAAGAAAGAGTAAAAGAAGAAAAAACCAGCACAGACGGCAAGTCCCTAAACCAACACACAAAATAAAGGTAAAATTATGTATCATACCTGATAATTTTCTTTCCATTAATCATAGCTGATCAATCCATAGACTGGTGGGTTGTGTCCATCTACCAGCAGGTGGAGATAGAGAGCAATCCTTTTGCCTCCCTATATGTGGTCATGTGCTGCTGGAAACTCCTCAGTATGTCGATATCAAAGCTTCATCCGCCGGACTCAGCACTTAGAGAATTACACCCACAAAAGGACACTCTGCCCAGCTCACCACCGCCGAAACGGGGGAGGGGAATCCGTCCAGCTCATCCCCGTGGAGCGGGGGAGGGACACCACCCCGCCGATGCGGGGGGATCTGGCTTACCCTGCAACCGCAACCGCGGGAGGAGCTGACTGACCCTAACACCGCCGAAGCGGGAGGGGTACAAAGCTGCCCTACAGCCGCACGAAGCGGGAGGGAGCGCCGGCAGAATTTAGGTCTCAATCCAGCCCCGTAAAATGGAGGGGGGAGGAATGCAGCAGCTCACTGTAACACAAAATCGTCTCAACTCCTGAAGAATCCAACTGAAAAAACTTGAACACGAAGTCCTCCTGAACAGGAACTGAAGACTAAACTTGAACCTGAAATACAACCAGAATAAAAACAGTACAGATATCTGCGAGGGGCTATGGATTGATCAGCTATGATTAATGGAAAGAAAATTATCAGGTATGATACATAATTTTACCTTCCATATCATCATGCTGATCAATCCATAGACTGGTGGGATGTACCGAAGCAGTACTCACCCAGGGTGGGACATAGAAATCCCTGACCGCAACACTGAAGCTCCAAACCGGGCCTCCGCCTGAGCAGCCACAGTCAAGCGGTAATGCCTGGAGAATGTATGAGCCGATGCCCAAGTTGCCGCCTTGCAAATCTCTTCCAAGGAGACGGACCCGGCCTCTGCCATCGAGGCCGCCTGAGCTCTAGTGGAGTGAGCCTTCAGCCGGATAGGCGGCACCTTCCCCGCGGCCACATAAGCCGCTGCAATGGCTTCCTTGACCCATCTTGCCACTGTAGGCTTAGCAGCATGCAGACCCTTACGAGGACCTGCAAACAGGACAAACAGATGATCCGACTTCCGGAAATCATTGGTCACTTCCAAGTATCTGATGATGACTTGTCTCACATCTAGATATTTGAGAGCAGAGTACTCCTCTGGGTAGTCCTCCCTACGAAAGGATGGAAGACAGAGCTGCTGATTCACATGGAAGCGAGAAACAATCTTGGGCAGGAAGGAAGGCACTGTGCGAATAGTCACTCCTGCCTCAGTGAACTGCAGAAAGGGTTCTCGACATGATAGCGCCTGGAGCTCGGAAACTCTTCTGGCTGAAGTGATAGCCACCAAAAAGACTGCTTTCAACGTCAGGTCTTTCAGAGATGCCCTCGACAAGGGTTCAAAAGGCGGCTTCTGCAAGGCTCTTAGCACCAGATTGAGATTCCACGCAGGTACCACTGAGTGCAGAGGAGGGCGCAGGTGATTAACTCCCTTGAGAAAACGCACCACATCTGGCTGCGAAGCCAGGGAAGCACCCTTCAGGCGGCCCCTGAATCAAGCCAGAGCCGCTACCTGGACTTTAAGGGAACTGAGCGACAGGCCTTTCTCCAGACCTTCTTGCAGGAACACCAACACTGAAGAAATTGGAGCAGTGAAGGGAGAAAGTGAGCCTGCCTCACACCACGATGCAAAGGTACGCCACACCCTGGCGTAAGCAGTAGAAGTAGAGCGCTTCCTCGCTCTCAGCATAGTGGTGATGACCTTGTCTGAGAAGCCCTTCTTCCTCAGATGCTGCCGCTCAATAGTCAGGCCGTAAGACCAAAGGGGGAGGGATCCTCCATCACCACGGGACCCTGATGCAACAGGCCCTGCTCCGCTGGCAGCCACAGAGGGCCGTCCACTGAGAGCCTGATCAAGTCCGCATACCAGGGACGTCGGGGTCAGTCCGGACCCACCAGGATTATCCGGCCCGGATGCTTTGCCACCCGGTCTAGCACCCTGCCCAACATGGGCCAGGGCGGGAACACACAGAGAAGCTCCTGTGTCGGCCACTGTTGGAGGAGAGCATCTACTCCCAGAGATCGAGGGTCCCGTCCTCTGCTGAAAAAGTGCGGCACTTGGCAATTGGCCGATGACGCCATCAGATCTAGGCTCGGCTGGCCCCAGCGCTTCGTGATGTCCAAGAACGCCTGAGCCGATAACTGCCACTCTCCGGGATCCATGGTATGGCGACTGAGAAAGTCCGCCTTGACATTCATGACTCCGGCAATGTGGGCCGCCGACAGCTGTTCCAGGTTCCCTTCCGCCGACTGGCATACATTCATGGCCTCCTTGGCTAGAGGGGCGCTCTTGGTACCTCCCTGGCGATTGACATAGGCCACAGCCGTGGCATTGTCCGACAGGACCCGTACTGGCTTCGACGCCAGTACTGGGAGAAACTCCAAAAGCGCCAACCGAATGGCTCTGAGTTCCAGGAGGTTGATAGACCACTTTGCCTCTGCAGGAGACCAGAGCCCCTGCGCTGTCCTTCCCAAGCAGTGTGCTCCCCAGCCCGTCAAAGAGGCGTCCGTCGTGACGACAACCCACTCCGGGGTCAAAAGAGGCAGCCCTGCGGACAACTTGTCTGTCCTCAGCCACCAGCTCAGCGCCTTGCGCACCGCTAGGTCCAAGGGAAGGCGCACAGCGTAATCCTCCGACACTGGAGTGCAGCGCTGCAGCAGAGAGAGTTGTAGTGGTCTCATATGAGCCCTGGCCCAGGGCACTACTTCCATCGTGGCCGTCATAGAGCCCAACAGCTGCACATAGTCCCAAGCCCGAGGAGGAGAGGCTACTAGGAACTGGTTCACCTGAGCCTGAAGCTTGACAATCCGATTGTCTGGCAGGAACACTCTGCCCACTTGGGTGTCGAAACGAATTCCCAGATATTCCAGGGACTGAGTCGGGCGCAGCTGGCTTTTCTCCCAGTTGATGATCCACCCCAGGGAGCTCAAAAGAGCAATCACCCGGTCTACAGCTCTGCCGCACTCTGCATAAGAGGGGGCTCGGATCAACCAGTCGTCCAGATAAGGATGGACTTGTACTCCTTCCTTTCGTAGGAAGGCCGCGATGACCACCATTACTTTGGAGAAGGTCCGCGGAGCAGTAGCCAACCCGAACGGGAGGGCTCTGAACTGGAAGTGTCGGCCCAGGACTGCAAAACGCAGAAAGCGCTGATGAGGAGGCCAGATGGGAATATGCAAGTAAGCTTCTTTGATGTCAGGATGCCAGGAACTCCCCTGCCTTCACTGCCGCTATCACAGAGCGGAGAGTCTCCATTCGGAAGTGCCGAACTTTCAAGGCCCGATTGACCCCTTTGAGGTCGAGGATAGGCCGTACAGAACCTCCGTTCTTTGGTACCACAAAGTAAATGGAGTAACGTCCCTTGCCAAGCTGATCTTCTGGCACCGGAACGACCGCACCCAGCGGATCAGATTGTCCAAAGTCTGCTGCACTGCCACAGCTTTGACCGGAGACTTGCAGGGAGAGTGCACAAACCCGTCTCTTAAGGGTCGGCAGAACTCTAGCTTGTAGCCGTCTCTGATGACTTCCAGCACCCAAGCGTCTGAAGTTACCCTGGTCCACTCGCCCAGAAACGAGAACAGGCGTCCTCCAATCTGCACTGGGTCATGGACCAGGGCCCCGTCATTGGGTACGAGACCCTGGGGGAGGACCGGAGGACGCACCTCCGGGATGGCGGTCTCTGCGAAAAAAATGCTGCTTGGGGGAGAAGTTCCTCTTGAAGGAAGAGGGGGCAGAGGAGCCCAACTTGCCCGGGCGATACCGACGGGCTTCCTGAAACCGTCCTTTGGAGGAACCGGGGCGAGCACCACTGGCCCGAGCCCTGACCTCTGGTAACCTTTTGCCCTTAGACGTGCCGAGATCGGTCACGATTTTGTCCAGCTCGACCTCAAAGAGCAGCTTGCCTTTAAAAGGCAACTTAGCCAGGCGAGACTTAGAGGCGTGGTCAGCAGACCAATGCTTCAGCCAAAGCCAACGCCGCGCAGAGACTGTCTGAGCCATGCCTTTAGCTGAGGCTCTCAAGACATCATACAGCAAGTCTGCCAAATAAGCCTAGCCCGATTCCAGGGCCGGCCAATCAGCCCTCAAGGAAGGATCCGAGGGGGAAGCCCGCTGCACAATCGTCAGGCACGCCCTGGCCACATAAGAGCCGCAAACTGAGGCCTGCAAACTTAAAGCAGCCGCCTCAAAGGACGACCTTAAGGCCGCCTCCAATCTTCTGTCTTGGGCGTCCTTTAGGGCCGTGCCACCTTCCACCGGCAACGCCGTTTTCTTAGTCACCGCAGTGATTAAAGAATCCACGGTAGGCCAAAGAAAGGCCTCCCGTTCACCTTCAGGCAGAGGATAGAGGCGGGACATAGCCCTAGCCACTTTGAGGCTCGCTTCTGGGACATCCCATTGAGCCAAAATCAAGGTGCGCATGGCCTCATGCACGTGGAAGGTTCTAGGCGGGCGCTTCGTCCCCAGCATAATGGTAGAGCCAACAGAGGCTGAGGGAGAGACGTACTCCGGAGAGGAAATCTTCAAAATGCTCATGGCCTGCACTAACAGTTTGGGCAAATCCTCTGAGCGAAAGATCCGCGCTGCAGAGGGGTCATCCGCTCCATCCGAGCGGGAATCCGTCTCCTCCAAGGAATCCCCAAAGGACCGTTGGGAGAACTCAGATACGCTGCCCTCATCTACATCATAGGAGACAGAGTCCTCTAGGGCCTGGAAATCCACCCGAGGGCGTTTGCTTCCAGAGGCCTCAACCCCTTTATCAGAGAGGGGGGCAGGGGCAGCGTTTTGCATAAGAAAAGCCTGATGCAGCAGCAAAATGAACTCAGGGGAGAATCCCCCCGAACTGTGCATTTCTGCAGCTTGGGCCACGGCCCTAGCCGCACACTCAACCGGCGCTCGCAAGAGCGGTGGAGAAACGTGCTGCGCATCCAAAATGGCGTCCGGCGCGAAACTCCGAGAAGGAGCCGCGCGGGAAGAACGGCGCTTAACTTTGGCCGCTTTCTTACCGTCGCCCGAATCAAGGGCGACCATAGTATTAACGTCTCCCAGCTCGAGGGCAGCCCAAGAAGAAGCCTTCCGAGCAGAGTGGCCGGCCAACATGGAGTGGGCGAACAGCGGGGGATGGGCGCTTATGGTGGGAAAAACCGCCACACCGGAGGAAGAACCGGGACACTGACTGGACTCCATACTGATGCTCAACAAAGGCGATTCAGGCTTTGAAACCCCCGCATCCCCGCTAGACGCACACACGCGATCCGGGGAGCGAATCTTCGCGCCCTCGCCCTCCGACGCCATAAGCCACGTGGAGATCGAACGGGGAACCCCCTGCCCACTATAAAAAGGTAAAATTACCTGCTTCTCGCTCCAAGCTGTAACGAACTGGTGTCCCAGTGAGTAGCTGCAATAAACGTTGAAGATAAACGTTGAAATAAACGCCCTTAAAGGACGTCCACATTTTTTTTTTTTTTAAACGGAGCCAGCGGGAGGGGGGAGAAAAGGAGGGACCTGGCACCACCAGGTTTGCACTCGCTCAAGAAGAGCCCTCAACCCCAGGTACTCAACAAAACCTAAAAATTAGGCTTGGATACCAAGCCAGAGCTGTTGCTGTGTGTGACCACCACCTGCTGAGATAGAGAACATACTGAGGAGTTTCCGGCAGCACATGACCATATATAGGGAGGCAAAAGGATTGCTCTCTATCTCCACCTGCTGGTAGATGGACACAACCCACCAGTCTATGGATTGATCAGCATGATGATATGGAAATTAAAATTAAATAACCAAAAATGATCCCTCTTAAATGAAAACAGATCTCATATATATATATCCATCAATATACTACCATGTGTTATCTTGGTGTTCAATGCTAATCTGCTATGCAGGTGTGTGTTGAATAAACACTATCCCATTATCTCCATGTCTGTATTTGACTGCATGTTCAAGACAACTGCCAAAGATGTATTTGCTATTTTGCATTAAAAGGCTATTCCTGCATAAAACATAGTTAAGAACCACTTCCTAAAAACCAAAGAACTTCATAATATGTAGCAACTCATAAATTACAAACACTAGTTTCCTAGAGCTTTGAAATCAAACCATATTGGTAAAAAGTTCACTTACTTTTATATGCTCAAATCACAAAGCAGTACTCCATTACTGAAGCTGGAAAAACCTATTGTAATGTCAAATGATGCTTATATAACATCATTTCCGGTTCAAAGTTCACGAAAGTGATAACTTCAATTAGTCAAAAAGCAATCAAAAAGGTGTGTGTAATCAAGGCAAAAAATAAAAAATATATATAGTGGCACACATTGATATTCACAAATGCGCTAATGCTGACACAGCCCATGTGTTAGCATTGCTGTGTTGCTTAGTAAATAGGGGGTTAAAGAGTTATATATAAAAAATTGTTTAACAATATCAATACCGGTCTAAATGTACGCTCTAAATAGTTTTTGAATGATGTTAAATAATTCCAGTACAAAGCACTTTTGCTGATCATTTTTGCTCAACGTTTATGAATAGTGAGTATTTATAGTTTATTGAGTAGGATTTCCCCCATGTTCCTATGAATAATTTTTTAAAATATTCCCCCCAGAGTTTATGCATGTAAAACGTATGTATGCATGGTGCCAAGAAGGCATACACTTTTATGCAACCCATGCATATGCGAGTTCAAGGCAGAGTTTGAGAATAATGTGGATGGAGCCGGAACATATGCATACTTTGTAGCTATGGCAGGCGTAAATGTTAGCGTGCAATCTACCAGACAAAAAGTATATACTCCCTAACCAACAAAACACTGAATAGGTATGTGGATCACTACAAATTTTATTTTAATATATTAATTATAGGAAAAAGAGACAGAAAAGACAATCAATGTTCTTTTATCAAGGAGCAGTGACCACACAGCTTCACTGAAATCATGCTATTGTTTTAAGTGGAAAAATCTCCACTGACCAGCGTTATAAATGCAAATGCACATCAGTCTAACTCTCTCAATGAATAAATCGATTTAAGTGGACACTATTCATTGAGAGAGTTATACCAATGATATGCATTTGCATTTATAACACTGGTCAGTAGAAAATTTTCCACTTGAAACAACAGAATGGTTTCACTGAAGTAGTGTGGTCACTGCTCCTTGATATAACACCATTGATGCTCTTTTCTCACTACATATTTTGTCTGGTATATAGTATCCTCCCATTGGACTTTATTATTAGTGAAACAGCTACAATCTAGCCATAATTTCTGCTGGTTTGTCCCTATTATTTTATAAAGAAACAAGCAAATCTATGTGTCTGTATAATAGGATAAAAATAGGCAATCCTGTTCATCACATGTAGGCAACCGGTTATAAAATTACCCTCTTAAAACTTTGTTTGAATAGACAAGACTACTACTACTAATCATTTCTATAGCACTACTATATTATATGCAGGTACTTTCTCTGTCTCTGGAGGGCTCACACTCTAAGCTTTTTGTACCTGAGGCAATGGGGGGTTAAGTGACTTGCCCAAGGTCACAAGGAGCTGCAGTGGTAATCAAAGCTAGGTTGCCAGGATCAAAGTCCACTGCAATAACCATTAGGTTACTCATACACAGGAGTAGTGGAACACCTTTTTGGTTGGAGGGACAAAACAAACCAATCTTCGGCCCTACCCACAAGCCTTCATATTGCTCACGCTGTGTTGGACAAAATATTGGTGGGGTCATGGCCCCAATAGCCCAGCCTAATCTGCTCTCTATCCGGATAGGTGCTGATGTAGTGGTCAGTCAGACACTCAGCAGCACAAGTTATATGGATACTTTAGTATCCCACCCTACTGACTCCCACTTTTGGTGTGTGTTAATAGTATATGCATTGTCATTCAGCTCATATATTTTTAACTGTATATATGCAGACAATTAAAACCCATGTTTTTGTGGTCAAATGAATGTATGCCTGCATAAAAACCTCCAATTATTGCCTTCTAGATAATTAAATCCCAGGAATAACATCTAAATCCAGTGATCAGTAAATTTTAACACAACTTACTTGCTGCAGATGCAAAGTTTGCATTCTTCTCCCTTGCAGACTACCACATTTATAAGATATCCTAAAAGATTTTACTGCAAATGAAAAAGAACCTTTGATCAGCCATTTCTTGGTATAATATTTAGCTTTCTAGTTTCCAGTCATATGTTCTTTTCTTTAAACTAGTTTATACAGTCATAATTATTAACTTAAAGTATTTTACATCAGTTTTGGCTTTGTTGAATTGTTACTTTAAAAGAAAAACAGTATTTGTTCTAGAAATGATAAGTAGTACTAGTAGTAGTAGAACTATTCATAATATCCAGCCAGTTATCAGTACTTATTCTTGCTGTACACCAACTTGAGTGAATTTCTTCAAAAAGACACTAAATAAATCCTAATAAATATATACAAAGATGAATAAATAAACATTACTGACATTTCTAAAGTTGCTCTTTTGCTGTTCCCCTAATAGTATTAAAAATTACTTTACACTGAATGGTATTCAGCTAGTTCAGTGGTTCCCAAACCTGTTCCAGCCAGTTGGGTTTTCAGGATATCCACGATTATTCATGAGAGCAATTTGCATGCAGACCCTCCACACCACCAGATACAAAGGGGCTGAAGGTCATGGGGTACTTTTTCGGGATTGTGCCTGGGAAGCGCCCAAGGCACAATCCTCCCACAGAAGTTGTTTGACAGGTCTGGGCTGTCATAAAAAAAAAAAAAGCCCGGACCTGTCAAACCAGCCAGAACAGGGGTTGGAGATTGTGAACCTCCAGGGCCCCCCCCTTATACAAAGGGCTGACCCCCAACAAACCTCAACATAAAGGACAACCCCTGACACAAGCGGCGACCCCCTGCCCCACAAACATAAGCCCCTCCCCTTAGCCGCACCCTCCCTCCCCTCTCCCACCCTTGCCTGGTGGTTTAGTGCCCCCCCCCAAATCCCCCTCACCCCTCCATACCTAGAAGCAGAAGGAGGGAGTAAGCCAAATATAAAAAAGTGGTGGTGGATCACTCTAGAGTGATTCACAACTATAAGAGGATGTGGGCTCCTTTCTCTGAGTTTTCACAATTCCATTGACATTGTCTTCTCCTTTTGATTTCATTGCTCGATTTTTGCTTAAAATGGAAACCCAAATGTTTTATTTTTCTTATACTGTTAGCACATTGTGAGCCTCTTTCAAGGACACCTCAGACTTCCATATGTGATTGTTTACCACGTTATTCATAGTAATATAGTAACGTGATATTATATACTTGATCATGGTCTTTCTTTGCTGTTTCTGGGACATAGACCTTAGAAATCCGTCTAGCTCTGTCCTTATCTTCCAACAAATGGAGTTGCTCTTAAAGCCCATTCCAGCCTATCTGAATCCATCTTGTCATTTGCAAGACACAGACCATAAAAGTCTGCCTGGTACTGTCCTCACGTTCCAAATTATTGAGAGTTTCCGTCAAAGCCCTCTCCAGCCCATCCCAAACCAAATTGCCATATGCGGGACCCAGACTATACAAGCCTCCCCAGCACTGGCCTTAATTTTTACATCCAGAGTCGCCAGCTAAGCACCACTTGACATGTAAACACATATGCAACCATTTAAGTTTTGTTTTTTTATAACATTCATTTCTAATTAGAGATCCTCTGTGTTCATCCCACACCTTTTAGAATTCCACCACCATATCCTATTTGGTATTGTTTATATATTATATGTACCTTGCAAAATTGAATAAAAATATTGAACTAAATATCATGCCTCTAGAACAGCAGAGGAAAGCAGGCACACTAGATGGTGATATCACCCTGATGGCTCTGTCCCAAACTTGCTCTCCCCTAGCTCAAGAAAGCTTTTGGCACTCTCTTCAACATGTGTGGGAATTCCCACACTGGTAATCATTCCTCCTCCCTCTTCTTCAACTTACTGTGCTGGATGTGCTCTTGACTACTCCCCAGAAAAAGTCAATTTTTTGGACACCACGGTCTCAATCAGTGATAGCTGTATACAAACATCTATATACAAGAAACCCACAGACAGATGCAGCTACCTCCACAACTCCAGCTTCCATCCTTCACATACAAAAAGATCCATCATTTACAGCCAAGCCACAAGATACCACCGTATCTGCTCTGACCCAGGGGACAGAGACAGACACCTTAAAAGCCTGACTGCAGCCTTCAAACAGAAAGGCTACAACCCCAAAATAATCTCCAAGAATATTGCCTCCTCCCTCAAAACACCCAGGGAGAATCTGCTACAGTACAAGGAGAAAAAATCCACAGACAGAATTCCCCTTGTAGTGACATACAATCCAGAGCTGGAAAAACTGAGGAAAATCATAAGAGATCTACAACCTATACTCCAGGAGGATGAATTATTGAAAGAGATATTCCCATCCCCACCAGTACTGGCCTTCCTACAACCACCCAACTTAAAACACAAGCTAATCAGAAGTAAACTTCCATCACAGACTGAAAAGGAACAGAAGGGCACACGTCCCTGTAATTTATCCAGTTGCAAACTATGCCAAAATATTTCACAGGACCCCACAGTTACCCACAAAGGAAAGATATTCAACATAAAGGGATCTTTCACTTGCTCATCTTCCAATGTGGTATATATCATTCAGTGTAAAAAAATGTAACGAAGGATGCTATATTGGAGAAACAGGCCAGATGTTTAAGACAAGATTCAATTTACATAGACATCACATGAACAATACAGCCAGTAGGGCCCCCACCCCGGTGGGATAGCACTTCACAGAACCAGGACACTGTACCAGTGATTTCACAGTGAGAATACTGAAAGGTAACTTTAAAACCATACAAGAACGTAAGACCTTTGAAGTCAGAATGATTGAATATTTTAACACCCAACAGAAAGGACTTAACAATGACCTGGGGTTCCTAGCCCATTATAAACCATAAAGCTGTATGTCTCTGTTGATCACCCCACCCCTCACCTACCCACACCCATCCTGTTAGAATATCAATGATATGCTTTGATGTCCCCATGCATACCTCCGACCCACCCCCATCCTCCCACCCTGCCAGACTGTCATAGTAATGCTTGAATGTTTTCACTTAATACACTGTCAGCTAGCACATTTGCTTATTTCCGATCTGACGAAGAAGGGCAACCTTCAAAAGCTAATCAAGAAATGTATTAAGTTATGTCCAATAAAAAAGGTATCATCTTATCCATGTTTTATTTTGTTTGATTTCTATTGATAACATTAGTAATGAAAAAACCAGCAAAGCCTCTACTAAACTAAACAGTGTCTGATGGGGTTGCTCCAGGGATGAGGCCCTCTCTCTGGTCAGATCTCAGGCCACATAAATACAGATTATGAGGCCCTGCTTTACACCCCCAATGTACTGTGGACAGGCACCCTTGAGGGTTTCTACAGCATTAGCAAAAGCTGCAGACCCTTCAAACTCTTGTCAGCACAGTAATAACTGACAAAATTAAGCAATAATGCAGAAGAATGAGAAAGTATCTCAGTCAGTAATGCCAGCATGCCCTCCCACAACCCAAGGGTAGGACATAAACCACCTCACCCCATCATGAGCTACACACAAAGTCCCTAATAAAGCTTTTTTTTAAATCAGGGAACAGTGTGATAAACCTAGAGTCATTCTCACATATCTGAAATAAACCAGGATATAACCTGCTCCAACCCATCTGGAGCTGCCACAGTTCCAACATATAAAACTGTGAAACAAACAGAAGCACTACACTCTTAAAAGAGCAGTACAACATGTAATGCTCAAAGAGTTTGCTCTTTTCAAAAAGGAATATCCAATCATCCGGATTTTCCATTATCTGGACGGCTCTCTTCTGAGATTAGTCCAGATAAGTGACATCCTACTGTATATCCAATTTCCAACATCAGTGCAGCAGTAACCACATGTAAAAGACCCAGCACCAAAACCATCCCCCCCCCCCCCAGTGAAGGGAACCCCCTCCTCAAATGGCTGGTAATCTCAAGACATGGATCAATGCCCCCTGCACAGCAGCCTGCTAGCCAATCAGCAGACACAAACACCCTCTTGCTATATCTTTTCATAGATAGCTCCAGGACAGCACAGCTCTCTTGTGCCCTGCTGCACTCTCATAATCAATGCAGCTCCAGGATCAGCTGCAGGCTTCTTCTGATCTTCAGACCCCTTATCACTTGCAATACTTTACTACCTATTTATCACCTGCTGGACACTACTACCCATTCAGAGTATGGGTGGCATTCACACAGGAATTGCTGGAGGCAACTTTCTCAAATTCCAAAGACTATCCTGCTTATAATCGAAAGAGAAAAACGCCTATATTGCAACCCAAATCGGGAGATGGGCATCTTTTTCCCATGGGCACCCAAATCGGTATAATCGAAAGCCGATTTTGGGCGTTTCCAACTGCAATCCGTCGCGGAAACGGGTAAAGTTGACGGGGGCATGTCGGAGGCGTGGTGAAGGCGGGACTGGGGTGTGGGTATCAGCCGAGAGATGGGCATCTTTAGCTGATAATCAAAAAAAAAAGGCGTTTTTACTGCGATTTTGGGTCACTTTTTTTGGACCCTTTTTTTTCACAAACAAGTCCCAAAAAAGTGCCCCAACTGCCCAGATGACCACTGGAGGGAATCGGGGATGACCTCCCTGGACTCCCCCAGTGGTCATTAACCCCCTTCCACTAAAAAAAACCCCACTTTAAAAACTTTTTTCCCAGCATGTATGCCAGCCTCAAATGCCGTACCAACCTCCATGACAGCAGAATGTGTTCTATCCTCTGACAGCCTTTCCCTGGTTCTGATGTGGCTCTCAGTTGAGTGTGACACCTTTTCTGTTATGTGCACTGCAGAGTCACATCAGCAATGCATTGTGGTGGGTGTAGGGTATTGGGCTCCGTGATTCCACTAGCTTGTGGCAAATGCTCACGATGTTGGTAGTTGGTAGGCTGTACTCCCATGGTGCTTTTCCCCCTGCTAACTGGGTCAGAGGGTGTCCAGTTTTGTTTCCGGTAGTCCATGAGGTAGTGGCCATTTTTGTAAGCCAGTTTTAGATCCCTTTCATGTGTTAGCCACGTTAGAGAACTTAGTTCTTACCTTGAATGTGACTGAAAGAGGGCATTGTACAGCATTCTGCCAGCTCTGACCTACTGCTAATCTCAGTACCAGGAGACTCTTTGCCAGTGGTGCACAACCTGTGATCTGCAGTTAACTGTGAGTAAGCGTGCTTATTCCAATAAAGGACGTTTTCGGAGAGATTAGTCTTCAGGTGTCAACTGGTGAGCCAATGTTATACAGCAGCAACAAGTCCTAGAGGCCTGCGTGTATGCAGGTCCCTGGAGCACTTTTAGTGGGTACCGCAGTGCACTTCAGGCAGGCGGACCCAGGCCCATCCCCTTCCCACCTGTAACACTTGTGCTGGTAAATGAGAGGTCTCCAAAACCCACTGTACCCACATGTAGGTGCCCCCTTCACCCCTAAAAGCTATGATAGTGTTGTACATTTGTGGGTAGTGGGTTTTGGGGGAGGGGGGTTGGGGGTTCTGCACCCGTGATAAGGGAGCTATGCATGTGGGAGCTTTTTCTGAAGTCCACCGCACTGACCTCTAGGGTGCCCAGTTGGTGTCCTTGTTGGATTATTTGTGGTAAATAATTAGCAGATTTTAGTACACACAGCTTCAGCTTTAGAAATGTTAATTTCTTTCTTCATCTCTCTCTCATTCACCCCTGAATAATTCACTGCTGAGTCACTTTAAAGTTGAAGTAACAAAACATCTGTTTACTCACAGTTTGCAGTTTGATTATAATCAGACAGGCTTATATATACATATTACTATACATTTGTCTTATCAGCTTCTTCCATGTGCTTAGATGGTAATGGATGCTCACACCACCATAGATCCTCTCAGGTTAGGAGAGATCATGAGCTCCATGTGCTCCATGTGCTGCATCTGCTGTGTCTAACCCCCACAGGAAGTTACATAGCTGTGTGACCTCTCTAAGTAATTCACATCAGAGGTCACAGAGTAATCACAGAGAAATAATAGGTGACAGGCAATGCATGTAAAATACAATTACATTCCAACAAACCCCTTCTCATGCATAACTGTCATGCAATTATTTATTCATACAAAGTCCAAGCTTTATACGCAGATTCACAAAATGTTCTCTGGGTAACGGTTTGGTCATGATGTCAGCTGTCATCTCACTGGTGTGACAATAGTGTAGACTGATGACCCCTTCTTTCACCAACTCTCGCACGTTGTGGTATTTCGTTGCGATGTGCTTGGTGCGTGACTGAACCTTGTCATTCTGTGACAGTCGGATGCAGCTCTGATTATCTTCCATTATCTGGATTGGTCTCTTTTCAGCTATTCCAAAATCCAGCAAAAGTTTTTCAATCCACATCAGTTCTCTGCACGCTTCCGATACGGCCACGTATTCAGCTTCTGTAGAAGACAAACTCACAATACTTTGTTTATGACTGGCCCATGAAATTTGTACATTTCCATACATAAACACATATCCACTTGTGGATTTATAATCAGAATGATCCCCTGCCCAATCTGAATCACAGTAACATATTAGTTTTGGATTACTATTGGCTGAAATCTTTAATTTACAATCAATGGTACCCTTTAAATACCTTACCATCCTTTTAACTGCAGTCCAATCTGATTTGGTAGGTGAGCTGACCCTTCTGCTCAAAATTCCTACTGCATTTGCTATATCAGCCCTGTATGTGGTAGTTAGATATAAAAGCTTACCTATGGCTGATCTATATTGGATGTTATCTGGTAAAGGTTCTCTTACTGTTTCATCCTTCAGAAAATCAGTGATCATGGGAGTGCTTACAACTTGGGCATCTTGCATACCTAAACTTTCAATAAGCTCATTTATTTTCTGCTTCTGGCTTAGAAGATAAGAACCATCATTTTGTTTCTCAATTTCTATACCAAGATAGTATGACACATTACCAAGTTCTTTTATCTCAACATTCTGGTTTAAACACTTTACAATGTCCTTGTACTCTTGCTCACTTTTGCTTGCAATGAGCAGATCATCAACAAAAGCTAAAATGTATGCATATTGTCCATTTGTGCACCTAGTGTACAAGCATTTATCTGCTTCACCTTGCTTAAATCCTAAATTTGTCAATATTTCATGCAATTTTTCATTCCAACATTTTGCACTTTGCTTTAATCCATAAAGACCTTTGTTTAATTTACACACTAGCTGTCTTTGTTTTGTATTTATGAAACCTGTTGGCTGTTCCATGTACAAGTCTTCAGTTATATCTCCGTGAAGAAACGCTGTTTTCACATCAATGTGTTTGACTTGCATGCCTTTTGAGACTGCAATGCTCAGAAGTGTTCTGATTGTCGTGTGTTTCACTACAGGTGCAAACACTTCATCAAAATCTTCTCCATATTTTTGAAGATATCCCTTTGCCACTAATCTGGCTTTATACCTTTCCACTTTTCCTTGTGCATTCCTTTTTAACTTGAATACCCATTTGCATCCTATAGCTTTCTTGCCAGGAGGTAATTTTGTAAGAATCCAAGTATTATTTTTATCCAATGCATCAATTTCTTCTTGTGCAGCTTTATGCCATTCAGCAGCTTCTTCTGCTGACATTTTCTCAATCTCATCCCATGTTAAGGGCTCTTGAGCTTCTGCTGACTTTGTTAGGTAAGACAGTCTTGGGGGTGGAACACCTTTGTTTTCCCTGGATGAGCGTCTGACAACAGGTTGGTCTGACCTTTCTGCATCCTCTAAATCTGAGAGTCCTTCTCCAATTGATTCCCCTTCTCCAACTGTACTGTCTTCTTCAATGATCCTTTCTGTGTCTGCTTCCTCTGCCTGTTCCTCGTTAGATACAGATGAGTTGCTTTCAGACATCTGCCTTGGTATGGCATTTATATACACTGGCATGTCTATTATGGTTCTAGTTTCATATTCTGGATGATAAGGCTCATCTGGGATAATCCAGCCTTTATCAACCCTTTTGTTTTCATCAAAATATGTAACATGTCTTATGCCAACAATGCCAGTTTTCAGATTCAAAATTCTATATCCTTTGTGTCCTGGAGTATAGCCAACTAAAATGCCCCTTTCTGTTGTGGAATCCAGCTTATGCCTTCTTTGCTTTGGTACATGAGCATATGCTGTACTTCCAAATGTTCTTATGTGTGACAGGTTTGGCTTCCTACCATGCCATGTCTCATGTGGTGTGCGCTCAGCGCCTTTAGTTGGCATTCTGTTTTGTAGGTACACTGCTGTGAGAATTGCTTCCCCCCATAGTCTTTTAGGGAGATTGCTATCTGACAGCATACATCTGGTCATTTCCACAAGTGACCTAAATTTTCTCTCTGCAACAGAATTTTGCTCTGGTGTATAAGCTACTGTTGTGATATGTTGAATGCCTTCTTGTTCTAGAAATGTGCGCATGCTTTGTGAAGTGAACTCACCACCATTGTCGGTCTGAAGAACCTTTGGTTTTCTTTCAAATTTATTGCTCACCATGGCTACGTATTTCTTCAGCATGTCTGTGACTTGACTTTTCTCTTTCAGCAAATAGGCCACACAATATCTAGAGAAATCATCCAAGAATATTAGCACAAATCTGTTATTTCCCAATGATGGGATATTAAACGGTCCACATAAGTCACTGTGTATTAAGTCCAGCACTTTATTACTCCTATTTCCTGTGTATGCAGGAAATGAGGGTCTCACACCTTTTTGAGTAACACAGTCTATGCATTTCTCCATTTTACCAGCATCTGCACTTATCTGAATGCCGGTGGCTAGTTGCTTACTGTAAAGATCCTGGATCACCTTAGAATCACGATGTCCCAGGCGGCGGTGCCAGATTTCCAGACTACATTTACCATCATTCTTCCTTACTTGCGCCATATGTGAGGCTTCACCTGAAATGTTCAGCTTATAAACATCATTATGCATAAAAGCTTCAGCATACACTTCATCATTTTTAGAGATTGTGCACTTACTGTTTTCAAAATGAATCGCAAATCCCTTCTTATCTAATGTAGATACACTAAGCATATTACACACTGCTTGGGGAATATACAAGACATCACTTACAGGAATTTCTTTAACTTCATTAGACACTTTGCATTTTAAGAATCCAATACCTTTTGCTTGGATCTTAGCAGTCCCTGCGTTTGCAGTTTTAAGAATACCTTCCTCTGGACACATTTCCTGAAAGAAATCTTTACAATTGGTTAAATGGCATGTGCTCCCTGAATCCAAAATCCAAGTACTTTCATTTGAATTATTATTTACCATAGTCAAAGATTTTTCTGCCATTAGAAAGCCCTTGTGTTTATCTTTGTCCTTCATACATTTCCTGGTTTGAAAATTCTTTAGTTCCATTGGCTTAGGTGAGCTAGAGGGAGTGTTTTGTGTTTCCTTACACAATTTAGATACATGTCCCTCCTTTCCACATGAGTAGCAAATCAGCTTGCCCTTGGGTGGAGTTTTCCCATAGCTCCGCCTTCCTCTGTTCTTTGCCAAGAAATTTGTTTCATTTCTCTCTGACTTGCTTTGAGAACACATCTCCTCAGAATCATCTATTATGCATTCCTGCCTTAGTTTTGATGTTGTCTGTTCAAAAGATTGCCCTTCAATGGCCTCATTTACAGACCTAAAAAACATCAAACTTCTTTGATAGTGAGGTAAAAAGAAATGCTCTTTTCAATGCATCACACATGGGAATTCCAGAAAGTTCTAGCTTTTGAAATGAAGACATAAGATGCATAATGTGATCATTACATTTACTTTTATCCCTTAATTTGGTTTCATTCAACTCTGCCAGCCAAATTGGTTGCTGCTTTGCATATGTAGTTGCATACATAGTTCTCAGTTTATATAAAATGTCCTTTGGTGTATCTTTTCCCTCCACTAATATGGCTTGTTTCTCTGAGAGAGCTTCCAAAAGCATGCACTTCACATAATAGTTTGCATTGTCCCATTCAGCCATATTTTCAGCTGTTCTGTCTTGGTCTAAGCATATATGTAATCCTTTTGCTCGAAGGAGACATATGAATCTTAGTTCCCACTGCTGATAATTAAACTCAGTTAATCTAGGCACCTTGAGAGAATAGAAAAATGGTGAATTTCTTCCCTCAGCCATTTTCTTAGCCTTCTGTCTGCTGTGTGGGGGGAGAGAGAGACAGACTGAATCTTTCCTTTAAAACTTAAGAGAAAAAATGTGGCCTTTTTTTTTCTGCCTGGTAATATTTCTCTTCTTTTTCAATTCCTGAGCCCTGGGCCCATAACCCTTTTGTTGGATTATTTGTGGTAAATAATTAGCAGATTTTAGTACACACAGCTTCAGCTTTAGAAATGTTAATTTCTTTCTTCATCTCTCTCTCATTCACCCCTGAATAATTCACTGCTGAGTCACTTTAAAGTTGAAGTAACAAAACATCTGTTTACTCACAGTTTGCAGTTTGATTATAATCAGACAGGCTTATATATACATATTACTATACATTTGTCTTATCAGCTTCTTCCATGTGCTTAGATGGTAATGGATGCTCACACCACCATAGATCCTCTCAGGTTAGGAGAGATCATGAGCTCCATGTGCTCCATGTGCTGCATCTGCTGTGTCTAACCCCACAGGAAGTTACATAGCTGTGTGACCTCTCTAAGTAATTCACATCAGAGGTCACAGAGTAATCACAGAGAAATAATAGGTGACAGGCAATGCATGTAAAATACAATTACATTCCAACAGTCCTGGCATATCAGGGGGGCCAGTGTACTACAAATCCTGGCCCCTCCCATGACCAAATGGCTCGGATTAGGACGTTTTTGAGCTGGGCGTTTTTACTTTCCATTATCGCTAAAAAAACCAAACACCCAGCTCAAAAAAGTCCATTTTTTTCGAAATACGGTCTGTCCCGCCTCTTCACGTACCCGTTTTCAAACATAGACGCCCATGGAGATAGGCGTTTGCCTTCGATTATGCCCCTCTATATGTCCTGTCATTTCCTGGTTAACTAGAGACAAAGGAGATATCAAGTAATAGTCTAGACTAGACAACAGAGTTGTGCCTTAGAAACAGGGCCGTGCCAATGCGGTAAGCGGGGTAAGCGCCGCAGGGGGGCGCCCACCTCTGGAGGGCGCCGCCGCGGTGCTTACCCTCGTCCCGCGCCGCCGAGGCCTTTAAATTTTTTACCTGGTCGCAGCAGCGTCAGTGAAAGCGCTGCCGTCTCCCTTCCCTTGCACTCATTGGTTCCCTCAGTGTCCCGCCTTCTTCTGACGTCAGAAGAAGGCGGACACTGAGGGAACCAAGAGCGCGAAGGGAAGGGAGACGTCGGCAGCGCTCCGCTTTCACTGACGCTGCTGCGACCGGAAGTAAAAGATTTAAAGGCCCCAGGGCGCGGAGGAAAGAGCAGAGAGGCATGGATGGGAGGGCAGAGAGACAGGCATGGATGGGAGGGCAGCAGCAGGGCCCAGGGAGAGGACAAATTGCTGGAAGGGGAGGGGAGAGAGGAGGATTGCTAGCTATGGATGCAGCAGGGAAGGGCAGAGAGAGACAAGGATGGACATGGGGGCCCAGGGAGAGGACAATTTGCTGGAAATGGAGGGGAGGGGAGAGAGGAGGATTGCTGGCTATGGATGGAGGAGGAAGGGCAGAGAGGGACAAGGATGGACATGGGGGCCCAGGGAGAGGACAATTTGCTGGAAATGGAGGGGAGGGGAGAGAGGAGCATTGCTGGCTATGGATGGAGGAGGGAAGGGCAGAGAGGGACAAGGATGGACATGGGGGCCCAGGGAGAGGACAATTTGCTGGAAATGGAGGGGAGGGGAGAGAGGATTGCTGGCTATGGATGGAGGAGGGAAGGGCAGAGAGGGACAAGGATGGACATGGGGGCCCAGGGAGAGGACAATTTGCTGGAAATGGAGGGGAGGGGAGAGAGGATTGCTGGCTATGGATGGAGGAGGGAAGGGCAGAGAGGGGCAAGGATTGACGTGGGGGCCCAGGGAGAGAACAAATTGCTGGAAATGGAGGGGAGGGGAGGAGGATTGCTGGCTATGGATGGAGGAGGGAAGGGCAGAGAGGGACAAGGATGAACATGGGGACCCAGGGAGAGGACAAACTGCTGGAAATGGAGGGGAGGGGAGAGAGGAGCATTGCTGGCTATGGATGGAGGAGGGAAGGGCAGAGAGGGACAAGGATGGACATGGGGGCCCAGGGAGAGGACAATTTGCTGGAAATGGAGGGGAGGGGAGAGAGGAGGATTCCTGGCTATGGATGGAGGAGGGAAGGGCAGTGAGGGACAAGGATGAACATGAGGGCCCAGGGAGAGGACAAATTGCTGGAAATGGAGGGGAGGGGAGAGAGGAGAATTGCTGGCTATGGATGGAGGAGGGAAGGGCAGAGAGGGACAAGAATGGACATGGGGGCCCAGGGAGAGGACAATTTGCTGGAAATGGAGGGGAGGGGAGAGAGGATTGCTGGCTATGGATGGAGGAGGGGAAGGGCAGAGAGGGACAAGGATGGACATGGGGGCCCAGGGAGAGGACAAATTGCTGGAAATGGAGGGGAGGGGAGAGAGGAGGATTGCTGGCTATGGATGGAGGAGGGAAGGGCAGAGAGGGACAAGGATGGACGTGGATGGAAGGACAACACCCAGGGAGAGAGAAGAAATTGCTGGAAATGGATATAGAGCAAGAAATGAAGAAGAAAGGAGGAAAGTAAAGAAATAAATGGAAAGGAAGCCCTGGAAATGGAGTTAAGAGGACAGATAGCAGCAGACTCAGATACTGGGCCAGCATAATCGGAAAAAGAAAGTCACCAGACAACAAAGGTAGAAAAAAATCATTTTATTTTCATTTTAGCGTTTGGAATATGTCCACTTTGAGAATTTACATCCACTAACTTATTTTGCAATGTATAGCAATTTGTTTCTAAGAATATTTCTGACAATTCCTTTCAGTGTAGCAAGTGGTGAGCGATCATTTTCACCGGGGGGGGGGGGGGGGGTGATCATTTTCACCGGGGGGGGGGGAGGGTGCCAACTGATAGTCTGCAGGGGGCGCCAGAGACCCTAGGCACGGCCCTGCTTAGAAACCAGAGCCTGAGGGGCAGTTTGATGACTCTTTCTACCTGAAGTTCTTGCAAAAACTAGCACCCTCTTGCTCATATCTTCTGGCATTCCAGAGAAGAAAAAGGATTTTAACTCCATCATGAATTCTATCAGTGCCCTGAGAGAAGCAATTTCCCTGCCTATTCATCAGATTTTCCAGGGCCTCCACTCCAGCTAAAACTATGTCAAAGTGTGACCTTAAGTACAAAGTGCATCTTGCCCTGGGGCACATGCAGTTTCAGCTACTACATAAGTCAGGTTATTTTTGTTCAATCTTTTTTTATTAGTTTTATAATCAATACATTAAACTCCCTTCAACGTTATACATCCAAATTATAAAACAGAAGTGTTGCTAAAAGGAGCAAAGTGACAAAGGCCTCATTCAAAGATTCCATTGGGCAAAGATCTGAATATCTTAGATTCAGTAGGAAGGAAGAGGTTCCAAAACTCCACACTCCGTTCAAGATTACAATGCGTTAGCTGCAGATGATGAAAGACCATCACTCCTAACTCCAGCAAACATAGGGGACTTTTAATAAGCCACGGTAGGCACTAGCGCATGCCTACCATGCAGCAAAAGGTACCACCACAGGATACACTGAGGCGTCCCATGGTAGTATGCCAATCAGCCCATGCTAAAAAAAAAAATAGTTTTTATTTTTTGGCGCAGGAGGTATGCCCTGAGCTAATCAGGTACACTGCCGCATGCAGTATCATCGGGTATCATTGCAGGTACATTGCTGCGCGGAGTTAGCATGGGAGTCCTTAGGGCCTACAAAATAGATGGTGGCAAAGGCTTCTGCAGTAATGGCCACATGTTAATTGGAAAATTAGCGAGTGGCCATTAATGGCACAAACTAAATTGTGACCATTTTACCGCCACACTAAAAGGTGCCACAGCGCAAAGGAAATCCACTCGCTAAACACAGTGTTGGCCACTTTTTAGCATGGCTTAGGCCCCATATTCTTTAATCAAATCTATGTCCAGCAATGCCAATGCACAGGAAGCACAGGCAACGCCAATGCTTTTTAACCTAGAGGAGCATGTATTCCACCTCATCTGGTCCACATAAAATGTGTATATTATGGCATCTCACTCAGCAGCAACTGCAACATGCAGAATGGAATGGCTTGGAGCCTCAAGCCTTTGAGAAATCTGCCTAACCACTTAGCAGATGCACCTTATATAGGGAACAATTTTGGGGGGAAATAAACTCGGACAGTGATACAAATGAAAGATCACTGATTTACCCAGCATGAATTGTCAACTCAACCACCTCACTAAGCTTCCTCTAGCCGTAGGGGTCAACAACTATTTTTCAAGAGATAGTACTTTGAACAACTATAGCCTTGCAAGCATAGGTCTTTATATGTTGTCACTTACTGTGTTACTGTGAATGGATTGGGTGGGCCTGAAAAAGGAGGGGTGGTCATCCAATTGGCAACTTGGAAGTTATGTGGGTGCTGGCCAATATTCAGTGCTGGTATCCACATAGCTAAGTGACCAAAGTTAGGTCAGCTTTTTGTGCAGCACTGAATGTTGCCTAAAGACTGGCTCCTCCCCTCCACCCTCAGAATGCTCTTCTCTTGACCACTTTCAAAATGGCTGGTTAGTGCTGAAATTCAATGGTACTGCCCAGTTAAGTGCCTCTGAATATCAGTGACTGGCCCACTGAGCATGACTTAAGTGGGTCTCTCCTGCCCACTTAAATCAGGATGAATATTGAGACCTCAATTTTTTTTACCCTGCCTCCTTGACTTCCAGATGATGCCTCACAACTTCCATTCCAGTATCTAGCTATCCTCAAGGTAAAGCTGCAAACCCTTCTACAAATCTTCTACAAATCTGTGCTATAGAAGATGTAAACTCCTACAGTGATAAATCTCTTATGACAAGGAGTACAAATCCCGTACTTATTTTCACAAACACGTACTTCCTTAATGTTTCATTCCTTTTATTGAATGTAATCATAAATCTAACAACAATCACCTATGCTGATTCCGGAACTCACTCATCCAAACCTTTCACTTCCCCACTCATGCAATCACATATCCCTTTAAGAACAAACATCGATTCACATACAAAATTGATTGTATCACCACATAAATCAAAAAAGAGACCTTGAATCAGTATTTCCTATGAACTTAAGTCCATGTACTTATGTCCCTTTATAAAGCGAATGCTACATACCTGTAGAAGGTATTCTCCGAGGACAGCAGGCTGATTGTTCTCACTGATGGGTGACGTCCACGGCAGCCCCTCCAATCGGAACAATTTCCTAGCAAAGGCCTTTGCTAGCCCTTGCGCGCCGATGCGCACCGCGCATGCGCGGCCGTCTTCCCGCCCGAACCGGCTCGTGTTCGTCAGTCCCATATTTAGCAAAACAAAGGCGGGGGAAGACACAACTCCAAAGGGGAGGCGGGCGGGTTTGTGAGAACAATCAGCCTGCTGTCCTCGGAGAATACCTTCTACAGGTATGTAGCATTCGCTTTCTCCGAGGACAAGCAGGCTGCTTGTTCTCACTGATGGGGTATCCCTAGCCCCCAGGCTCACTCAAAACAACAACCATGGTCAATTGGGCCTCGCAACGGCGAGGACATAACTGAGATTGACCTAACAATTTATCCAACTAACTGAAAGTGCAGCCTGGAACAAAATAAACATGGGCCTAGGGGGGTGGAGTTGGATTCTGAAGCACTGACTGCCCGAACCGACTGTCGCGTCGGGTATCCTGCTGCAGGCAGTAATGAGATGTGAATGTGTGGACAGATGACCACGTCGCAGCTTTGCAAATCTCTTCAATAGTGGCTGACTTCAAGTGGGCTACCGTCGCTGCCATGGCTCTAACATTATGAGCCGTGACATGACCCTCAAGAGCCAGCCCAGCCTGGGCGTAAGTGAAGGAAATGCAATCTGCTAGCCAATTGGATATGGTGCGTTTCCCCACAGCCACTCCCCTCCTGTTGGGATCAAAAGAAACAAACAATTGGGCGGACTGTCTGTTGGGCTGTGTCCGCTCCAGATAGAAGGCCAATGCTCTCTTGTAGTCCAATGTGTGCAGCTGACGTTCAGCAGGGCAGGAATGAGGACGGGGAAAGAATGTTGGCAAGACAATTGACTGATTCAGATGGAACTCCGACACAACCTTTGGCAAGAACTTAGGGTGAGTGCGGAGGACTACTCTGTTGTGATGAAATTTGGTGTAAGGGGCCTGGGCTACCAGGGCCTGAAGCTCACTGACTCTATGAGCTTAAGTAACTGCCACCAAGAAAAAGACCTTCCAGGTCAAGTACTTCAGATGGCAGGAGTTCAGTGGCTCAAAAGGAGGTTTCATCAGCTGGGTGAGAACGACATTGAGATCCCATGACACTGTAGGAGGTTTGACGGGGGGCTTTGACAAAAGCAAACCTCTCATGAAGCGAACAACTAAAGGCTGTCCTGAGATCGGCTTACCTTCCACACGGTAATGGTATGCACTGAGTGCACTAAGGTGAACCCTTACAGAGTTGGTCTTGAGACCACTCAGACAAGTGCAGAAGGTATTCAAGCAGGGTCTGTGTAGGACAAGAACGAGGATCTAGGGCCTTGCTGTCACACCAGACGGCAAACCTCCTCCATAGAAAGAAGTAACTCCTCTTAGTGGAATCTTTCCTGGAAGCAAGCAAGATGCGGGAGACACCCTCTGACAGACCCAAAGAGGCAAAGTCTACGCTCTCAACATCCAGACCGTGAGAGCCAGAGACCGGAGGCTGGGATGCAGAAGCGCCCCTTCGTCCTGTGTGATGAGGGTCGGAAAACACTCCAATCTCCACGGTTCTTCGGAGGACAACTCCAGAAGAAGTGGGAACCAGATCTGACGCGGCCAAAAAGGAGCAATCAGAATCATGGTGCCTCGGTCTTGCTTGAGTTTCAACAAAGTCTTCCCCACCAGAGGTATGGGAGGATAAGCATACAGCAGACCCTCCCCCCAGTCCAGGAGGAAGGCATCCGATGCCAGTCTGCCGTGGGCCTGAAGCCTGGAACAGAACTGAGGGACTTTGTGGTTGGCTCGAGATGCGAAGAGATCTACCAAGGGGGTGCCCCACACCTGGAAGATCTGTCGCACTACACGGGAATTGAGCGACCACTCGTGAGGTTGCATAATCCTGCTCAGCCTGTCGGCCAGACTGTTGTTTACGCCTGCCAGATATGTGGCTTGGAGCACCATGCCGTGACGGCGAGCCCAGAGCCACATGCTGACGGCTTCCTGACACAGGGGGCGAGATCCGGTGCCCCCCTGCTTGTTGATGTAATACATGGCAACCTGGTTGTCTGTCTGAATTTGGATAATTTGGTGGGACAGCCGATCTCTGAAAGCCTTCAGAGCGTTCCAGACTGCTCGTAACTCCAGGAGATTGATCTGCAGATCGCGTTCCTGGAGGGACCAGCTTCCTTGGGTGTGAAGCCCATCGACATGAGCTCCCCACCCCAGGAGAGACGCATCCGTAGTCAGCACTTTTTGTGGCTGAGGAATTTGGAAAGGACGTCCCAGAGTCAAATTGGACCAAATCGTCCACTAATACAGGGATTTGAGAAAACTCGTGGACAGGTGGATCACGTCTTCTAGATCCCCAGCAGCCTGAAACCACTGGGAAGCTAGGGTCCATTGAGCAGATCTCATGTGAAGGCGGGCCATGGGAGTCACGTGAACTGTGGAGGCCATGTGGCCCAGCAATCTCAACATCTGCCGAGCTGTGATCTGCTGGGACGCTCGCACCCGCGAGACGAGGGACAACAAGTTGTTGGCTCTCGTCTCTGAGAGATAGGCACGAGCCGTCCGAGAATCCAGCAGAGCTCCTATGAATTCGAGTCTCTGCACTGGGAGAAGATGGGACTTTGGATAATTTATCACAAACCCCAGTAGCTCCAGGAGGCGAATAGTCATCTGCATGGACTGTAGAGCTCCTGCCTCGGATGTGTTCTTCACCAGCCAATCGTCGAGATATGGGAACACGTGCACCCCCAGCCTGCGAAGTGCCGCTGCTACTACCAAAGGGTAGCACACAGTACTGGAAGTGACGTGTGCCCAGCTGAAATCGCAGATACTGTCTGTAAGCTGGCAGTATCGGGATGTGCGTGTAGGCGTCCTTCAAGTCCAGAGAGCATAGCCAATCGTTTTCCTGAATCATGGAAAGAAGGGTGCCCAGGGAAAGCATCCTGAACTTTTCCTTGACCAGATATTTGTTCAGTGCCCTTAGGTCTAGGATGGGACGCATCCCCCCTGTTTTCTTTTCCACAAGGAAGTACCTGGAATAGAATCCCAGCCCTTCCTGCCCGGATGGCACGGGCTCGACCGCATTGGCGCTGAGAAGGGCGGAGAGTTCCTCTGCAAGTACCTGCTTGTGTTGGAAGCTGTAAGACTGAGCTCCCGGTGGACAATTTGGAGGTTTGGAGGCCAAATTGAGGGTGTATCCTTGCCGGACTATTTGAAGAACCCACTGATCGGAGGTTATGAGAGGCCACCTTTGGTGAAAAACTTTCAACCTCCCTCCGACTGGCAGGTCGCCCGGCACTGACACTTGGATGTCGGCTATGCTCTGCTGGAGCCAGTCAAAAGCTCGTCCCTTGCTTTTGCTGGGGAGCCGAGGGGCCTTGCAGAGGCGCACGCTGCTGACGAGAGCGAGCGCGCTGGGGCTTAGCCTGGGCCGCAGGCTGTCGAGAAGGAGGATTGTACCTACGCTTACCAGAAGAGTAGGGAACAGTCTTCCTTCCCCCCAAAAATCGTCTACCTGTAGAGGTAGAAGCTGAAGGCTGCCGGCGGGAGAACTTGTCGAAAGCGGTATCCCGCTGGTGGAGCTGCTCTACCACCTGTTCAACTTTCTCTCCAAAATTATTATCCGCACGGCAAGGCGAGTCCGCAATCCGCTGCTGGATCCTATTCTCCAGGTCGGAGGCACGCAGCTATGAGAGTCTGCGCATCACCACACCTTGAGCAGCGGCCCTGGACGCAACATCAAAGGTGTCATACACCCCTCTGGCCAGGAAGTTTCTGCACGCCTTCAGCTGCCTGACCACCTCCTGAAATGGCTTAGCTTGCTCAGGGGGGAGCTTGTAAACCAAGCCCGCCAACTGCCGCACATTGTTCCGCATGTGTATGCTCGTGTAGAGCTGGTAAGACTGGATTTTGGCCACGAGCATAGAAGAATGGTAGGCCTTCCTCCCAAAGGAGTCTAAGGTTCTAGAGTCCTTGCCCGGGGGTGCCGAAGCATGCTCCCTAGAACTCTTAGCCTTCTTTAGGGCCAAATCCACAACTCCAGAGTCGTGAGGCAACTGAGTGCGCATCAGCTCTGGGTCCCCATGGATTCGGTACTGGGACTCGATCTTCTTGGGAATGTGGGGATTACTTAATGGCTTGGTCCAGTTCGCCAGCAATGTCTTTTTTAGGACATGATGCATGGGTATTGTGGACGCTTCCTTAGGTGGAGAAGGATAGTCCAGGAGCTCAAACATTTCAGCCCTGGGCTCGTCCTCCACAACCACCGGGAAGGGGATGGCCGTAGACATCTCCCAGACAAAGGCCGCAAAAGACAGGCTCTCGGGAGGAAAAAGCTGCCTTTCAGGGGAGGGAGTGGGATCCGAAGGAAGGCCATCAGACTCCTCGTCAGAGAAATATCTGATGTCCTCCTCCTCCTCCCACGAGGCCTGACCATCGGTATCAGACACAAGTTCACGGACCTGTGTCTGAAGCCGTGCCCGGCTCGACTCCGTGGAACCACATCCACTGTGTGGGCGTCGAGAGGTAGACTCCCTCGCCCGCACCGGCGAAGCTCCCTCCGCCGACGTCGTCGGGGAGCCTTCCTGGAAGGCTACCGCACTCGGTACCGCAAGCGGCACCGATGTCGGAGACCTCATCCCGGGCAAGGGGCCAGCCGGAGCCTCACTCGATGGTACCGGAGGCGCAAGCACCCCCGGTACCTGAGGGGAAGGGCGCAACAGCTCTCCCAGGATCTCTGGGAGAACGGCCCGGAGACTCTCGTGCAGAGCGGCTGTAGAGAAAGACATGGAAGCCGATGCAGGTGTCGATGTCAGAGTCTGTTCCGGGCGTGGAGGCTGTTCCGGGCTGTCCAAGGTGGAGCGCATCGACACCTCCTGAACAGAGGGTGAGCGGTCCTCCCGGTGCCGATGCCTATTGGGTGCCGACTCCCTCGGCGACCCAGAGCTCTCGGTACCGATACGGGAAGGAGACCGGTGACGATGCTTCTTTGACTTTTTCAAACGAAGCATGTCACCGGAGCTTCCCGATACCGACGAGGAGGACGTAGAATCCAGCCGTCGCTTCCTCGGGGCCGAGGCCGAAGAAGGTCGGTCTCGGGGGGGCTGTACCGCAGGAGCCCTCAGGGTAGGGGGAGACCCACCCGAAGGCTCACCGCCACCAGCAGGGGAATGGACAGCCCTCACCTGCACTCCAGTCGAAGCACCACCGTCCGACGACATCAGCAGTAGTGGAGGTCCCGGTACCACCGACGCCGACTTCCGATGTCTCGGCCCCGATGCAGAGGGTCGATGCCTCGATGCAGTCGCGGCCGAGGACGGAGGTGTTGACACTGTCGACGCACTCGATACTCCCGGTGCCGATGCCGACGAAGAGCCCGAGAACAAAACGTTTCACTGGGCCAATCTCGCTACCTGAGTCCTTTTCTGTAAAAGGGCGCAAAGACTACAGGCCTGCGGGCGGTGCCCAGCCCCCAGACACTGAAGACACGACGCGTGCCTGTCAGTGAGCGAGATTACCCGGGCGCACTGGGTGCACTTCTTGAAGCCGCTGGGAGACTTCGATGACATGGGCGGAAAAATCATGCCGGCGAAATCAAAACTCGTAATTGCGGTAAGGCACCAAAAAGAGGGGGAGAAAAAATTCGACCCGAGGCCTCAAAAGGGCCTACCCCGAAAACGAAAGAAAACTTAACGGGGCAAAAACTGGAAATAGAGGAAGGGGAAAGAGACCGAAAAGGCCTTCTTCCGAAATCCTTTTTCCTTTTTTTTTTTTTTTCTTCTCTAGCGAAAAGCCAAAAAAGATGCGCGAGGTCAACTTAAGGGGCGCGAACGGCGTAAACACGACCGTACTGAGCGCGGACAAAAGAAGACTGACGAACACGAGCCGGTTCGGGCGGGAAGACGGCCGCGCATGCGCGGTGTGCATCGGCGCGCAAGGGCTAGCAAAGGCCTTTGCTAGGAAAGTGTTCCGATTGGAGGGGCTGCCGTGGACGTCACCCATCAGTGAGAACAAGCAGCCTGCTTGTCCTCGGAGAATACATATTGTCCTTTGGTTGATTCAAAAAGATATGCTTATTAGCACAAAAAATGAGCAGCCCCAAACCAGGGGTTCCTTCCACTCCTTCTTACGACACTTTGTGCTTGCTCAATCAGAGTGGATCAGCCTAGCTTGTCAGAGGCTTCCTGGAGTCTGCATGCTGTTTTCAGCCTTAAACTCCCTCTGACTCATCTCCTGCTCCTCGAGCTCCCTCTGACTCATCAATCACTGCTCACTCCTGGATGCGAGACCCAATTTCGGACAAGAGCCTTCCTCAGGAGGAACATCACTCACCCCCTAAAACAACACATAACTTTAACTAATCACATTTACTAACAATTCCTCTTCACCACTTCTTCACATAATACTTAAAAATACATGCTTATACTTTTTATAAATCTATTTTCTGGCAGCTTACCATAGGGATAATGAGTCTAGCACGGGACTCTCTGTGAACTTCTCAGATACTGTTGCTGAATTAAGCGTTTGCCACCCCTCCTCCTCTATAAATGACCCTGTCGTAATGATTTACACCTGGAGAGGGAGAGATATAATCATATCCACTCCACCTCCAGGTTTAGACCCCTGGGAGCCACCGTATCCCATTCAAAGATAAATCTTTGTTCAATGGACAGCAACCACGCTGTAACATCACCTCCACCTCTCTGGGGGGTGATTTGTCTAAGTACTACACATCTTAAATCTTCAATCATGTGATTACACGTTGTCCAATGATTAACCAGCAGAGCATCTTGTCTACCAATCCTAATGTTGCTGGTATGTTCAGCCAGCCTGTTCTTCAGCTGACATTTTGTGTGCCCTATATAATACATATGGCAAGGGCACATAATACAGTAAACTACTCCCATGCTAGTACAGTCAGTGACGACATGCAAATAATATTTCCTAGTGGTCCCAGGGATCCAAACCCATCGGGTGGACACAGAAAATTTGCAAAATACACATTTCCCACATGGGGAATGTTGACCTTGCTACTCCTCATTATAAATGGGTTTATGCAATAACTCCCCCAAATTAGCTGTGCGTGAATAAGCCACCTTTGGGTGCTCAGCAAACACAGAGTGCACCCCCAACACATGCCAATTCTTATGAATAGAATAACCAATTTTTGAGGTTTTAACAGAGAAAGGAAGCACACAAAGAGGGCGAGCGCTAGATTTGTGGGTGGGAAGAAACAACCAGGGGCGATGGGCACACAATGCCCTCTTGTACGCCTTTTTAATCACCCCTATTGGGTACCCTCTTTGTAAAAATCTTTGGGTCATAATCTGGGCTTGTTTTCCAAATTTAAATACAGTGGAGCATAGTCGATGAAGTCTCAGAAACTGGCTGATGGGGACTCCCCTTCTGAGGGAAGAGTGGTGAAAGCTGGTGTAATGAAGTATGGTGTTCCGATCCGTCTGTTTTCTATAGATGGTAGTGGTGAACCTATTCTGATCAGTTCTCTCCACCTGAATATCAAGAAATTCCATACTCCAACTGTCTATACGAGAGGTGAACTTCACATGAGTGTCCGATGCATTCAAATAGTCAATAAATCTTAAAGCCTCATCCCTGGTGCCTCGCCAGAACAAAATGACATCATCTATGTATCTCTTCCACAGCAGGATATTTTCCTGCCATGGAGAGCCATACACAAATTTCTCCTCGAACCGAGTCATATATAAACATGCAAGGGAAGGGGCGACCGTGGTCCCCATGGCCACCCCTCCCCTTTGCACATAAAACTCATTCTGAAAACTGAAATAATTCTGGCGAACCACAAGGGTGAGCAATTGACTTAACACTTCAACTTTAGCTGTCGGTAAATCAGATTGCCAGAAGAAAAAAGCAACACTGGGCCTTCAGAACTAGAACAGGAGTACTTTATTAATCAATGACCCAACACGGGCCGTGTTTCGGCGCCAACAAAGGCGCCTGCTTCAGGGGTCGATGAACTGATGCAATGACGTGCAGATGACAAAACACGATTGCCTTAAGGCACTAAGAGGTTATCTACAATCTTCGCTATGGCGAAAAAAACGCTAATAGCGCTAGCTTCAACAGAAAAACTTTCTCCTGTGTCGTAATCGATTATATGTTGTTGCGCCGGAAAGCGCTGGCTCCGATGGAAAGTTTATTCTCTATAGCAATAAACTTTCCATCGGAGCCAGCGCTTTTCAGCGCTTTCCGGCGCAACAACATATAATCGATTACGACACAGGAGAAAGTTTTTCTGTTGAAGCTAGCACTATTAGCGTTTTTTTCGCCATAGCGAAGATTGTAGATAACCTCTTAGTGCCTTAAGGCAATTGTGTTTTGTCATCTGCACGTCATTGCATCAGTACATCGACCCCTGAAGCAGGCGCCTTTGTTGGCGCCGAAATACGGCCCGTGTCGGGTCATTGATTAATAAAGTACTCCTGTTGTCCTAGTTCTGAAGGCCCAGTGTTGCTTTTTTCTTCTGGTTTGTCTGACTGTATACTGTAGTGCCCTCTCTGTCTGTATGGTAAATCAGATTGCACCAGATATTCCGATGCCAATTCCACCAGTTGGTCCTGAGGAAGATTTGTATATAATGCTACTACATCTAAACCAATCATGTGAAATTCTCCTTCCCAGATATCTGTTAAACTGATGTTTTCCAACAGTTGAATAAAATGCAGTGAATCTCTGACATACGATTCTGTCTGTCTCACAAACGGTTTCAAAAACTTGTCTACAAACTGAGATATGGGCTCCATATCAAACATTAAGGAAGTACGTGTTTGTGAAAATAACTATAGAAGATGTGCCAGTGCAGGAAAAGGGCCAAGGATTTTACATGAAATACTTTCTTATTTCAAAGCCATCAGCAGAACTCTGCCTATCCTGGACTTTGGAGAACTCAATCTGTTTCTAAAAAGAAAAATTAAAAATGAACTCTGTGGTAACAATTTTACCACTCCTCAGCCAAAATGATTGACTGGCCTTTCTAATCTTCAAGGGTGCTTTTATTCTCCCGTATCTATTTATCCACAGATATGCACTACACATTTCTGATGTGGCACTGCTAATTCCGCATATGTCCTTTCATCTCTCATCAGCGCCCAGAGTATTTCATCAAATGTCTCACAGTAGCTGTTGATCATTTCCACAGGAAAGTCTCTACACCTATCTCCACTTCAAAGCCTTGACGTTCTAAAAAATGAAGAGAAGTCCAAATGCACATCAGCGCAGACCATACTGTTCATAAGAACGTAAGCTACTCCACTGAGTTACACCAAGGGTCCATCTAGCCGAGCATCCTGTTTCCAACAGTAGCCAATCCAGGTCACAAGTACCTGCAGAGTCTCAAAAAGGGGCAAGATTCCATGCTACTTAATCACAAGGATAAGCAGTGCTTTTCCCCAGGTTCACCTTAATGATTTATGGACTTTTCCTTCAGGAATTTGTCCAAACCTTTTTTAAACATAGCTACATTAACTACTATACTATATACTACTACACTATAAAAATAAAATAGGGACAGATTACAAAGACACGAAGAAATTATACCAACTCGTGAACAAACTCATAAACACTAATCTGGTCACTACATTGAATACAGACATCCCATCTGCAGCCAAATTGGCTAAGTATTTCTTTTTTTTTATTTATTCTTTTATTCATTTAAACAATATTTACAAGAAACATCTTGCTTAGGAAAGTGTCGTATAAGTAGGAGCTATTGTAAAAGGAAAATATTTCTCAAAAACAAGCATATAAATCTGTACACTTTCAAATCTATACGACACTCAAGTCCATAATGGGAGATCCAAGATATCAGGTAATCTAAGGGGAGAAATAATATAGGAAAAAAGTACCAGGTAAATCATTCTCTGCTAAGAAATTATACATTATTCTTTAAAGCATTCTCCATTTTAACTGAGGCTACTAATGCTGACAGATGTTCAGGTTCCGTAAATACATATTTCTTCCCCCCCAGCCTTACTATGCACTTGCAGGGGTACCTTAAAAAGAAGACACCCCCCAAGTGCAAAATTTCTGGCTTAAGGAGTAAGAATTGTTTCCTCCGTCGACGTGTCTCCTTGGAGACATCAGGAAATAATAATATTTTGAGACCCAAAAAAGGATTCTCTTTATTACGGAAAAAAAGGCGGAAGATCCAATTCTTATCAGGAAGTAGGGCAACAGTCGCCACCAAAGTAGCGGCTGTGACCAATTCAGAGTCAGAAGTCTCAAGCAAAAGAGAAACATCAATAGGTTTTTCAGTCTCTTGATTCAAGTTCCTTTCTGGGACATAATAAACTTGGGATAAGGGTGGAAAGTCCTTTTCCTGAACATTCAAATTTTCACGAAAATAGCGTTTCAACATATCAAGAGGAAAAACATTTGGAATCCTAGGAAAATTAACGAATCTCAGGTTATGATTTTTAGTATAATTGTCAAAAGCCTCTGATTTACGCCTGAGATTAGTTACTTCTTTTACCATCAAAGATTGTAAAGTTTCCGTCTTCATAACCCTTTGGTCAATTTTTTCCATTTTCTCATTTAAAACTTTAAACTCTTCCTCTTTTTTTTTCAGGTCACTTTCAATAGTCTTTACTCTAGGCAAAAACTCTTCATTTTGCTTAAGGAAACATTGTCCCAGATTGGACATTAAATCCCACAAAGTGTCTAAAGTCACATTCTTTGGCTTGGCTACTAACTCTTTAGGAAGTTCAAACCTTACTGAAGACTGTAAATCTGCTGCATTTCGACCCTCAGTTTCTCTCTCCTCAATAAATGATGATGATATGGGCAAACTTCCCTCCATTCCTTCCCCCGATGGTAGAGACGCTTCTCCCCGAGGTTCTTTCGGGTCCCCTGCTCCTTCCGAGGGAGACCCCGTCGGGTCAAAGAGGAAGGAACTGGCGCCAAGCGGTTGAGGAGGAGGAGTGCGTGCAGCGGGGCTTAAGGTAGTTTCCAGTCCGGGGGAAGCCAAAGTCTCCCGTTCGCCGGCGTTCCCAATCGGAGGCGTTCCGCCTTCTTGTATAACTTCCCGTGGCCTCATGAATCGATCCAAAGGACCAGGTAACGGGGATAAATGCGGGGAAGCTCTGCCCGCGATTTTCCCACGGCGTTTAGGCATCGTAGGAGCGAGGTCTAGGGCGTCTTAGCAGGGCGCAGCCATCTTGGATCTCCGACCTGGCTAAGTATTTCAATGAAAAAATTATAAATATACGCAACACGTTACCTCAGGACAACACTGACATCGAAAACTTCCTTAATGAATTGGATCCAACCACTGGAGAATGCCCAGCTGACCGAACATGGGTAAATTTCGCCCTCCTCGAGGTTGACACAGTTGCACGGACGATCAGAAGGTTCTCCAACACCCACTGTAAACTAGATACTTGCCACAACTACCTAATGAAATCCGCCCCAACCGCTTCATAATAGACCTCACATCCCACCTAAACTACATGCTACAGCAAGGTCTCTTCCCCAAGGAAAATGGCATTTTCCTACTCACCCCGATACCAAAAGACACCAAGAAAAAAAACAAATGAAATTACTAACTATAGTCTAGTAGCATCCATCCCGTTGTCAGTCAAACTAATGGAAAGCATGATAGCCAAACAACTTACATAAGTACATAAGAATAAGTACATAAGCATCGCCATGCTTAGACAGACCAAGGGTCCATCGAGCCCAGCACCCTGTCACCGACAGCGGCCAAAAGAACAAACAATTTGTCCCGCCCATCCTAGAATACTGTATTCCCTCGTCCATTCAATAACATTCTATGGCTTTTTCCTCCAGGAAGCCGTCCAACCCTTTTCTGAAATCCGCTAAGTTAACTGCCTTAACCACCTTTTCCGGCAGCGAATTCCAGAGTTTAACTACGCGTTGAGTGAAGAAAATTTTCCTCCAATTCGTTTTAAATTTACCACACTGCAGCTTCATCGCATGCCCCCTTGTCCTAGTATTTTTGGAAAGCGTAAATAGACGCTCCATATCAACCCGTTCCATTCCACTCATTATCTTATAGACCTCTATCATATCTCCCCTCAGCCGCCTTTTCTCCAAGCTGAAGAGACCCAGCCTCTTCAGCCTATCCTGATAGGGAAGCCGTCCCATCCCCTGTATAAGTAAGTACATAAGTACTGCCATACCTGGAAAAGACCAAGAGTCCATCAAGCCCAGAATCTGTCCAAACCCCCTTTAAATTCCGTAAGGCCAGCTGCTGTCACTACATTTTCCGGCAACGAGTTCCAGAGTCTAACTACACGCTGAGTAAAGAAAAACTTTCTCCTATTTGTTTTAAATCTACCATATTCTAGCTTCATCTTATGTCCCCTGGTTTTGTTGTTGTTTGAAAGTGTAAACAAATGCTTCACATCTGTCCTCTCTATTCCGCTCATTATCTTGTAGACTTCTATCATATCACCCCTCAGCCGCCTTTTCTCCAAGCTGAAGAGCCCTAACCTTCTCAGCCTTTCCTCATAGGGAAGTCGTTCCATTCCCTTTATCATTTCCGTCGCCCTTCTCTGCACCTTCTCTAATTCCTTCATAACTTTTTGAGATGCGGCGACCAGATTCTGAATTACACACAATATTCGAGGTGCGGTCGCACCATGGAGTGATACAACGCCATTATAACGTCCTTATGTTTGTTTTCCATCCCTTTCCTAATAATACTCAACATTCTGTGCGCTTTCTTAGCTGCCGCAACACACTGAGCAGAAGTTTTTAACGTCTTATCAACGATTACTCCCAGATCCCTTACTAGGACTGTGACTCCTAACACGGAACCTTGCATGACATAGCTGTAATTCGAGTTCCTTTTACCCACATGCATCACTTTGCACTTGTCAACATTGAACTTCATCTGCCACTTGCATGCCCAATCTCCCAGTCTCGCGAGGTCCTCCTGTAATCTTTCACACTCCTCCTGCGACTTGACGACCCTGAATAATTTTGTGTCGTCTGCGAATTTAATTACCTCACTAGTTACTCCCATCTCTAGGTCATTTATAAATATGTTAAAAAGCAGCTATCCCAGCACAGACCCCTGAGGGACCCCACTAACTACTCTTCTCCACTGAGAATACTGACCATTCAGTCCTACTCTCTGCTTCCTATCTTTCAACCAGTTCTTAATCCATAGTAATACCCTACCTCCGATCCCATAACTCTCCAGTTTCCTCTGGAGTCTTTCATGAGGCACTTTGTCAAACGCCTTTTGAAAATCCAGATACACAATATCCACCGGCTCCCCATTGTCTACATGTTTGTTCACCCCCTCAAAAAAATGCAGCAGATTGGTGAGGCAAGACTTCCCTTCACTAAATCCGTGTTGACTTTGTCTCATCAGCCCATGTTTTTGTATGTGCTCTGTAATTTTATTTTTAATAATAGCCTCTACCATTTTGCCCGGTACTGACGTCAGGCTCACCGGTCTATAATTTCCCAGATCTCCTCTGGAACCTTTTTTAAAAATCGGTTTAACATTGGCTACCCTCCAGTCTTCCGGTACCATACTTGATTTAAGGGATAGATTGCATATTACTAACAGTAGCTCTACAAGTTCATTTTTCAGTTCTATTAATACTCTGGGATGAATACCATCAGGTCCTGGTGATTTACTACTCTATTTACTACTCTTCAGTTTGCAGAACTGACCCATTACATCCTCCAAGTTTACAGAGAATTCGTTTAGTTTGTTCGACACACCTGCTTCAAATACGCTTTCCGGCACCGGTATCCCTCCCAAATCCTCCTCGGTGAAGACCGAAGCAAAGAATTCATTTAATTTCTCCGCTATGGCTTTGTCTTCCCTTTAACACCATTTTCGTCCAGCGGCCCAACCAATTCCTTAGCCAGCTTCCTGCTTTTAATGTATCTCAAAATATTTTTACTATGTATTTTCGCTTCTAATGCTAACTTTTTTCCAAAGTCCTTTTTTGCCCTTCTTATTGCTGCTTTGCATTTGGCTTGGCATTCCTTATGTTTTATCTTGTTACTTTCAGTTGGTTCTCTTCTCCACTTTCTGACTTCCTTTACCTTACTGTTTAGCCACGCCGGCTGACGTTTGGTCTTTTTACCCCTTTTTCTAATATGCAGAATATATTTGTCCTGTACCTCTAGGATGGTATTTTTAAACAGCATCCACGCCTGATGCAAGTTTTTTACCCTGTGAGCTGCTCCTTTCAGTCTTTTTTTCACTGTTTTTCTCATTTTGTTGTAATCACCTTTTCTAAAGTTAAACGCTAGTGTATTTGATTTCCTAAGATCACTTACTTCAATGCCAATATCAAAACTGATCAGAATATATAAACAAATTCTCAATACTACACGAATCACAATCAGGCTTTCGCCCCCTCCACAGCACAGACACAGTACTAATCACCCTCCTAGCCAAATTCAAGCAGGAAATAGCAATAGGCAAAAATAACCTCCTCCTCCAATTCGACATGTCTAGTGCATTCGACATGGTAAACCACAATATATTAATAAGACTACTAGATAAGTTGGGCATTGGAGGAAACATACTTAGTTAGATCAAGGGTTTCCTAACCACAAAACATATCAAGTAAGATCAAACTCAAACATATCATCACCGTGGAAACCAGACCGCGGAGTACCACAAGGATCACCGCTATCACCGATCCTCTTCAACCTAATGATGACCCCACTAGCTAAGTCCTTATCCAACCAAGGACTTAACCCATTCATCTATGCAGACGATGTCACAATATACATTCCTTACAAATCCAAACTGACAGAGTGTATCTAGATGAGCTTTTAGATTATGTGCCTTGCCTGAAACTGTTGTGTGCAGCTCTAGAAAAAAGGAAAGTGCCTTTTTAAGAAACTACCCTAATCTTCTTTGTTAATTAGTTTTCTTAGGACAAGTACTTAGGGACTTTATTTTCCTTACTCTGCATTGTTCACCCTAGGCTGCTGATATAATTTTCCCTAATATGTTTTTTTTTATAACTGAAATGTGCCTACATTTATGTTTTGAATTTTAGGGAGTCAAATTGAGAAGCAGTTAGATGAAATCTCCCAGTCATTCTTGGGTAATTCTATGTGAAAGGTTACAGAAATGTTCAACTAAATGATTTGTAATGAGACATTGTAAAAGTTGTTAGCTGTTAATGTGCAAGTTGGAAGCGCTGTTTAACAGTACATATTGTGAAAAGTCACATGACAGAATATCTAGCAAGTACACTGTACGTTGGTTAGTCTGAGTAAGTGAATATATGTGTGGACGTATGTGGAAGTTTTTGAACAGGTAAATGTATATGAATTATGATATACTCTTTTGCGATAGGCTAGAATAGCAATTGATTTTATTCTAAATTAACTTTAACCAGAATTGCATAAAGTATAAACCTGAGAACCGCATTGAGCTGATGCCATTTTGTTCAAGAACTGGCCAGACATTAAATAGATTGTTTCACTTGTTGGAAACTGTGACCTTTATGACCTCAGGCCTATAAATAACTATGAAGTCCTCATTGCTCTCCTATGCTTACTTGATTTATTGTTTTCATTCAAAGCACCCTTCTTTACTCTACGTTGGCATCTTTCAGAAGCATGATGTTATCTCCTATGTGACACCCTAATTACAAATTTACCAATATCAGCCTGACCAGCTGGTATATAAGAAGAATTTCACCCAATCTATACAGGACCGTATAGTATCCAAACAGTGATACCTACAGCTGCATCACTGGACGGAGACTTTAGTTGGACTTATTTGTGTGATTTCCATTTACTAGATGAACTGTTAAATTCTACTCCAGCATTTAAACTGTTGGTTTGATTGCAGGAATATTGCTTTTTTTTGTATAATCTTAAATTATGTTACATTTTTAATTATAATGATATCTTTCTGCTTGTTAAGGGTAAACTCATATGTTAATTCCTTTACTCAGTTCATCAACCTTAAGCAACTGATTGTTTCATGTTTGATAATGTTTCTGTTCACATAATAAGCTATGTGCTGTTTTATTTTAACTGTTAATGGTCTGTTTATAGAATAGAAATTACAAGACCTGTATAAATTAGCACAAAATTTTAAAAATGCTGTTACCAGAAAATGCTTTTGTTTCTAATCTTATCCTTCCATTACTGGACACTGTCTTAGATGACATCTACCTATCTACTGAAAATAAATATATATTATGTTGCAATAGTGAGCCATGGGCTAAGCCATGTCTCAACAGGAGGGATGGTAAAGCGAATGATACATACCTGTAGCAGGTGTTCTCCGAGGACAGCAGGCTGATTGTTCTCACAACTGGGTTGACGTCCACGGCAGCCCCCACCAACCGGAAGAAAATTTCGCGGGCGGTCCCGCACGCAGGGCACGCCCACCGCGCATGCGCGGCCGCCTTCCCGCCCGTGCGCGACCATTCCCGCTCAGTTGAATGACAAGCAAATGATCAAAAACGCAACTCCAAAGGGGAGGAGGGAGGGTAGGTGAGAACAATCAGCCTGCTGTCCTCGAAGAACACCTGCTACAGGTATGTATCATTCGCTCTCTCCGAGGACAAGCAGGCTGCTTGTTCTCACGACTGGGGTATCCCTAGCTCTCAGGCTCACTCAAAACAAGAACCCAGGTCAATTGAACCTCGCAACGGCGAGGGCATAACAGAAATTGACCTACGAAGAACAACTAACTGAGAGTGCAGCCTGACCAGAATAAATTCGGGTCCTGGAGGGTGGAGTTGGATTTAAACCCCAAACAGATTCTGCAGCACCGACTGCCCGAACCGACTGTCGCGTCGGGTATCCTGCTGGAGGCAGTAATGTGATGTGAATGTGTGGACAGATGACCACGTCGCAGCCTTGCAAATCTCTTCAATAGTGGCTGACTTCAAGTGACTCTGACACTATGAGCCGTGACATGACCCTCAAGAGTCAGCCCAGACTGGGCGTAAGTGAAGGAAATGCAATCTGCTAGCCAATTGGAGATGGTGCGTTTCCCGACAGCGACCCCTTTCCTATTGGGGTCGAAAGAAACAAACAATTGGGCGGACTGTCTGTGGGGCTGTGTCCGCTCCAAGTAGAAGGCCAATGCTCTTTTGCAGTCCAATGTGTGCAACTGACGTTCAGCAGGGCGGGTATGCGGTCTGGGAAAGAATGTTGGCAAGACAATTGACTGGTTAAGATGGAACTCCGACACCACCTTTGGCAGGAACTTAGGGTGAGTGCGGAGGACTACTCTGTTGTGATGAAACTTAGTATACGGAGCATGAGCTACTAGGGCTTGAAGCTCACTGACCCTACGAGCTGAAGTAACTGCCACCAAGAAAATGACCTTCCAAGTCAAGTACTTCAGATGGCATGAATTCAGTGGCTCAAAAGGAGGTTTCATCAGCTGGGTGAGGACAACGTTGAGATCCCATGACACTGCAGGAGGCTTGACAGGGGGCTTTGACAGAAGCAAGCCTCTCATGAATCGAACGACTAAAAGCTCTCCAGAGATGGCTTTACCCTCTACACGAAGATGGTAAGCACTAATCGCATTAAGGTGATTCCTTACTGAGTTGGTCTTGAGGCCAGACTCCGATAAGTGCAGAAGGTATTCAAGCAGGTTCTGTGCAGGGCAAGAACGAGGTTCTAGGGCCTTGCTCTCACACCAAACGACAAACCTCCTCCACTTGAAAAAGTAACTCTTTTTAGTGGAATCCTTCCTAGAGGCAAGCAAGACACGGGAGACACCCTCAGACAGACCCAACGAAGCGAAGTCTACGCCCTCAACATCCAGGCCGTGAGAGCCAGAGACTGAAGGTTGGGGTGCAGCAACGCTCCGTCGTTCTGCGAAATGAGAGTCGGAAAACACTCCAATCTCCACGGTTCTTCGGAGGACAACTCCAGAAGAAGAGGGAACCAGATCTGACGAGGCCAAAAAGGCGCTATCAGAATCATGGTGCCGTGGTCTTGCTTGAGCTTCAGTAAGGTCTTCCCCACCAAAGGTATGGGAGGATAAGCATACAGGAGGCCGGTCCCCCAATGGAGGAGAAAGGCATCTGACGCTAGCCTGCCGTGTGCCTGAAGTCTGGAACAGAACAGAGGCAGCTTGTGGTTGGTCTGAGAGGCGAAAAGATCCACCGAGGGGGTGCCCCACTCTCGGAAGATCTTGCGTACCACTCTGGAATGGAGCGACCACTCGTGCGGTTGCATGACTCTGCTCAGTCTGTCGGCCAGACTGTTGTTTACGCCTGCCAGGTATGTGGCTTGGAGGAGCATGCCGAACTGGCAAGCCCAACGCCACAACCCGACGGCTTCCTGACACAGGGGCGAGATCCGGTACCCCCCTGCTTGTTGATGTAATACATTGCAACCTGATTGTCTGTCCGAATTTGGATAATTTGACAGGACAGCCGATCTCTGAAAGCCTTCAGTGCGTTCCAGACCGCTCGGAGCTCCAGGAGGTTGATCTGAAGATCCTTTTCCTGGAGGGACCACAGTCCCTGGGTGTGAAGCCCATCGACATGAGCTCCCCACCCCAGGCGACATGCATCCGTCGTTAGCACTTTCGTGGGCTGTGGAATTTGGAATGGACGTCCCAGGGTCAAATTGGTCCGAATGGTCCACCAGTGCAGTGAAGTGCGGCAACTGGTGGAGAGGCGGATGACATCTTCTAGATTCCCGGTGGCTTGAAACCACTGGGAAGCTAGGGTCCATTGAGCAGATCTCATGTGAAGACGAGCCATGGGAGTCACATGAACTGTGGAGGCCATATGACCCAGAAGTCTCAACATCTGCCGAGCTGTGATCTGCTGAGACGCTCTGGTCTGGGAAGCCAGGGACAGGAGGTTGTTGGCCCTCGCTTTGGGAAGGAAGGCCTGAGCCGTCTGAGTATTCAGCAGAGCTCCTATGAATTCCAGAGACTGGACTGGCTGGAGATGGGACTTTGGGTAATTTATCACAAACCCCAGCAGCTCCAGGAGGTGAATAGTGCACTGCATGGACCGGAGAGCTCCTGCCTCCGAGGTGTTCGTGACCAGCCAATCGTCGAGATATGGGAACACGTGCACTCCCAGCTTGTGTAGATACGCCGCAACCACCACGAGGCACTTGGTGAACACCCGTGGGGCAGAGGCGAGCCCAAAGGGCAGCACACATTACTGAAAGTGCCATGTGCCCAGACGGAATCTGAGATACTGTCTCTGTGAGCTGGCAGTATCGAGATGTGAGTGTATGCGTCCTTTAAATCCAGGGAACATAGCCAATCGCTTTTCTGAATCATTGGCAGAAGGGTGCCCAAGGAAAGCATCCTGAACTTTTCTTTGACCAGGAATTTGTTCAGGCCTCTCAGGTCTAGGATGGGGCGCATCCCCCCCTGTTTTCTTTTCCACAAGGAAGTACCTGGAATAGAATCCCTGCCCTTCCTGCCCGGGTGGCACGGGCTCGACCGCATTGGCGCTGAGAAGGGCAGAGAGTTCCTCTGCAAGTACTCGCTTGTGCTGGGAGCTGAAGGACTGAGCTCCCGGAGGAGAATTTGGTGGAGGGGAGGCCAAATTCAGGGCGTATCTGCACCGCACTATTTGGAGAACCCACTGGTCGGAGGTTATAAGAGGCCACCTTTGGTGAAAAAGTTTTAACCTCCCTCCGACTGGCAGATCGTCCGGTATGGACACTTTGATGGCGGCTATGTTCCCATGGATCCAGTCAAAAGCCCGTCCCCAGCTTTTGCTGTGGAGGCGCAGGGGGCTGCTTAGGCGCACGCTGTTGACGGGAACGAGTGCGCTGGGACTGTCCCTGTGCCTGATGAGGCCTTCGGGCCGGCTGGGTGTACCTACGCTTGTTATAGACGTAGGGCGCAGCCTGCCTGGCCCGGGAAAACGTCCACCTGCTGAGGTGGGTGCTGAAGGCGCCCGGTGGGAGAGCTTGTCGAGGGCGGTTTCCCGCTGATGTAGTTGGTCCACCAACTGCTCGACCTTCTCACCAAAAATATTATCCCCCCGGCAAGGGACGTCGGCCAGTCTCTGCTGGGTGCGGTTGTCCAGGTCAGAGGCACGCAGCCATGAGAGCCTGCGCATCACTATACCTTGGGCCGCAGCACGAGATGCCACATCACAGGTGTCATATATACCCCTGGACAGGAACTTTCTGCACGCCTTCAGCTGCCTGACCACCTCCTGAAAGGGCCTGGACTGCTCCGGGGGGAGCTTGTCGACCAGGTCCGCCAGTTGCTTCACATTATTCCGCATGTGGATGCTCGTGTAGAGCTGGTAAGACTGGATGCGGGTTACGAGTATGGAAGATTGGTAGGCCTTCCTCCCAAACGAGTCCAGAGTGCGAGACTCCCGCCCCGGGGGCGCCGAGGCGGTATCCCTCGAACTCCGTGCCCTCTTGAGAGCAGAGTCCACGACCGCCGAGTCATGAGGCAATTGGGGCCGCATTAACTCTGGGTCCGAGTGGATCCTGTATTGGGACTCCGCTTTCTTGGGGATGGTGGGGTTAGATAACGGTCTCAACCAGTTCCGAAGCAGTGTCTCCTTGAGGACATTGTGCAATGGCACCGTGGAGGACTCTCTAGGTGGTGATGGATAGTCGAGGACCTCGAGCATCTCAGCCCTCGGCTCATCCACAGAGACCACGGGGAAGGGAATGCAAATAGACATATCCCTAACGAAGGAGGCAAAGGAGAGGCTCTCAGGTGGCGAGAGCTTTCTCTCAGGTGAAGGAGTGGGGTCGGAGGGAAGGCCCACAGACTCCTCTGAGGAGAAATATCTGGGGTCCTCCTCCTCCCCCACAAGGCCTCTTCCTCGGTGTCGGACATGAGCTCCTGCAGCTCAGTCCTCAACCGGGCCCGGCTCGACGTCGAGGCACCGAGACCTCGGTGGCGTCGTCGAGCGGTGGACTCCCGCGCCGGCGGGGATGAAGCTCCCTCCATCGACGTCGACGGGGATTCCACCTGCGTGGCGGTCGAGACCGGCGACGCAAGCGGCGTCGGCGTCGAAGGCCTTGGCAACGGGCTAGAGCCTGCCGGCGCCTCCATCAGCACATCAGCCCTTCCAGGATCCCCAGAAGGATGGCTCGGAGGCACTCGTCCAGGCCCGCTGTCGGGAAAGACGAAGGGGCCGGTAGAGGTGTCGGTGCCGGAAGCTGCTCGGGTCCATAAGACTGCACCGAAGTGCTGGCACCCTGACATGCTGATACCTCTACGACAGAGGGGGACCTCTCCTCTCGACGCTACCGCTTCCTTGGCGTCAACTCATCCCTGGCGCCGGGAGCTGGATGCGTCATGGGCGACCGATGACGGTGCTTCTTCGCCTTTTTACGGTGCCCGTCATCGGCGCTCGGTGGGACAGAAGAGGAGGAGGTGGATCCCCCTCGGCCTCAAGGAATCGGGTCCGACAGGGTTCGGTCCCGAGGGCCCTGGGTAGAGGGAGTGACCGGGGCCGATTGCCCACGCGGCCTCTCACCCCTGCCATCTCCGGAGAGCTGGTGGGCCGACGGGACCTGTGCTCCTGGGGTCGATGCCGTCGGTGCTGATTTTGTGGACATCGATACCGGTACCGAAGATCTGGCCGTCGATACCGATGCCGTCGAAGTCGACGTCGAGGGGCCGGCGCAAGTTCCAAAAAGACGGTCCCGAAGAACTTGCCTCGCTACTTGTGTCCGTTTCCAGAGACCGAGACACAAAGTGCACGTCTTGGTATCGTGCTCCGGCCCGAGGCACTGGAGGCACCAAGCGTGGGTGTCGGTCTGCGAGATATGCCGGCCGCACCGACCACACTTTTTAAATCCACTGGGGACCTTCGAGGACATCGACGGAAAAATTGCGTCGGCGAAGTCAAAGTCATCGATGGTGGTGGTAAAAATCACACCTCGAAAATAAATCAACCGCGCGGCCACAAGGCCGCAACGAGACGCCCCCGCTAAAAGACGAGGGAAAAAACAAAGTTCAGCGTTTTTTTTGTTTGTTTTTTTTTTTAAACACAAATGAAAAGAGAAAAAACGGAGAACACGAAGAGAAAAAAGTTTGCGGCGAAAGCGCGATCCGGTTTCCGGGGCTGACAGAGAGAGAGACGAACGCGGCTCTCTCCAGCACGGAAAAGAAAAGACTGAGCGGGAACGGTCGCGCACGGGCGGGAAGGCGGCCGCGCATGCGCGGTGGGCGTGCCCTGCGTGCGGGACTGCCCGTGAAGTTTTCTTCCGGTTGGTGGGGGCTGCCGTGGACGTCAACCCAGTCATGAGAACAAGCAGCCTGCTTGTCCTCGGAGAACAAGAATATTCACAGCATACAGAATATACACAGTATACGGATTTTCACAATACTCTAAAATTTTCTGTATGCTCTGTGCTAAGCACAATTTTCAGGGAAGACTTAGACCCCGAATGGGCACCTTCCCTCACTCAAAGTACCCATTTCAGTATTTTATTGAATTAAATAAATGTGAAAACAAGAAATATTGCTTAATAATCATTGATATGTTTTCATTGGTACGTTCCCAAGCAAGACAGCTGACACGCTGACAGTGGCTAAGGCCTTGGTAAAAGAAGTCATACCACGGTATGGCATTCCAGAGAGAATTTATAGTGACAATGACCCCCATTTTGTGAACTCCATCGTTTCTCTGTTAGGGAGACAATTGGCCATTGACCTGAGGAACCATTGTGCCTACCACCCCCAGTCAGTAGGGTTGGTGGAAAGACACAATGAAATCTTCAAAAGCAGATTGAGAAAGATAATGGCAGAAACTGGAAAGAACTGGATATACTGCCTCCCCTTGGCCACCTTGTAAATGCATATAACACCAGCAGGAAGGACAGGATTAACTCCCTTTGAAATTTTGTTTGGAAAGCAGTATGTGATCCCTCAGTTTGCATCACTGGAAAAGAGTCATGAGGAGGCTGAGGAATCAATGACAACATATATGAAAAAAAATGTTAACTAACAAAGAAGTTTCTCTGTTTAATGTCATTCCAGATCAGTTTGAAGATCCTGCACACACAAAACTTGGAAGGATCTTATTTACTTTGGACCTTTCCGAATTGAGGCCTTATCAGCCGCTGCTGTGAAGATGCAAAACCATACTTCCTGCTTCAGCTATCTGAAGTCTGCTACCTGTATGTCGTTTAACAAAACTTGAATAAGCCATACTTCATACTGAATGTTGTGATATTGAACACGCTCCCTTCATACTGATCGTTGTAACATTGATGATTGGGGACTTACGGCTCTAGAGTTTTAATTTATTTCACTTTTGTTATTATTCTCACTGCCTTGCTAGCAACAGTTTTGTTGATAAAAAGAGCATTTATTACTCCAACATTTGTGAAAGAATTGCTATAACATTTTAACCCTCTCATGTCTGTCTTCAGTTGGGATCCTGGTCCTGATGATAACACTGCCTGGAGTCCTTACATCAGGTTTCGTACATTGTGTGAACCTTTACTTGACAGTTGGACCACAGGCCCCGGGACTCTTACTTTAGAAACGATCGACTTCTATGGGATTGGTCTACTTAAACTTGAACAGGGAAGCATATCATTACCTAGACCTAACACTGGAGAATTGGTACACTTTGGCTGATCTCATATAAGATACTAGAGATTGGCACCCTTGGTTCCTCTATAGGCAAAGGGGAGATAGCTGTTTGAAATTGTTCATACACGAACCCACTGGGGGGCCATTCCTTTACCGCTTCCATTCAGTTTTTCATTTTCTGTTGTTGGTCAGTAATGCTCTTTGGTCCACAGATCCTGAACTTATTGAGCTTGGAAAGGTCCAAGCAGGAGACTGGGTCCTAATCAAGGTCATCAAGAGGAAAAGCTGGGCTTCACCTTGCTAGGAAGGTCCATACCAAGTATTCCTGAGTACCCCCACAGCTGTAAAAATAGTTGAACGCACACTACAAGAAGGCAGCAGAACCAGGAGTAGAGATTAGGCAACCAGAGTAGACCAACTTCTTGCAAGGGTAAGCCCGGCTGCAAAGGGTACTTCAATAGGAACCCTCATCTAAAACCCGGTGAAGAAAACAACAACCCAAGCGAGAATTTAGGGTCAAAATGGAGGCCTTAACATCTGATCCAGATGACCCACGTGAACAATTGACTGAGACAACAGTATGGAGCTCCTTGAGACGACTGGAAAAGAAGAGAGCAATCAGGACCTTGACCGACAGACAGATAACAATCAGGTTGGTCCTAGGAACCATCTGTAGTATAGCTCTTATCATCCTCCTGTTCCAGGTTATGCACACAGTCAAAAGGACACCAAATCCTGGAGACCAGGAAGGGAATAATTCCCAAGACCACTTCAATCGGATGCAGGGGGAATTCATTCAAAGAAGAAGCCGGGTTGGTACGGCTCAAGTACTACTCAAAAGAACTGAACCCACGGAGTGGGCACAAACTGGGCTTCCTGAACCTCCTAAAAAATTACCTTTTATGAGGGTCAGACCAGTATAGTGGAAATAGATTTTTGTGAACTAACTCGCTGAGGAAGATGAGAGGCAGCTGCGAGACTTACATGGTCTGACAAGTATGTATGCTTCCTTCCCACAAATACTCCCAGAACCCGTCAATGCACTATATGGAACCTAGCTATTTGGAGCACGAGCTCCACCCCTTGGGGGTATTACCTACTAAAAACACAAGATGATACTGAGATCCAAAGCAGATTTTCCATAATAAAAAAAGCAGTGTCCGAATGTACTGATGAGACAAACTGAAATTAACTACTAATTACTTTACAAACACCCCGGAAGGCAGATGAACGTTTATATGCTGTGGGAGCATATGTCTCCGGGACTGATCCCATTGGACACTTCTTTATCCAAATATTGGAGAAAAATATTTCTCGAGAGAACTTTGAACTTTCCCTGCCTAAAATGTTCAGATTTGAAAATCTGACCATTGAAGAAAAACTGGAACTTGAAACAGGTTACCAGGAAAAAAACGAATGGATGGCATGGGTAATGTATACTACTGGGAAAATAAACAAGTCTGACTGTGTGGCGTGTGCTAAGGCAAGATCTTCCTTGGGGACCATACCCTTTAGATTGAGTCCTGATGATCCTGAGGGATTGCAGTGCATGACCCAGCTATATAATAGCAGTTATCAACCCAGTGGAACCTGCCTTATCATGTCTCACCTTTTTCCCCCCATTAAAGGAAGAATTAGACCACCAACTGTAACCTCATACCCAGGTAACTACACTTGCTTTTCTATAGAAGAACGAGGAAAGCGACAGAATTTGAAGCCACTACCAGACTCATATTGCAATCATCGGGTCAACTTGACAGGAAAACAGAACCGTAAATACCATCTGGATTGGTTCCAGAGTCAAGACCAAGGAAGAGCTGATGTCTGGTGGATGTGTGGAGACCTCCTTCTCAGACCCCATCTTCCCAAGTGTGGCACAGGGAATGTGCATTAGTACAAGTTGTTATGCCTTGTATATGTTACCCACAGGAACACTGGAATTACCAATATCAGTTCCGCATAGAATGAAGAGGGCAGTAACACCTGGCAGATCATTTGACCCACATGTGTATATGAATCAGGGTGCCTCGAGGGGTACCCAATGAATTCAAGGCAAGGAACCAGGTTACTGCGGGATTTGAATCCTTCCTCTTCTGGTGGGTAACAATTAATAAAAATGTAGACTGGATTAACTATATCTATTATAATCAACAGAGACTTGTCAACTACACTCAAGACGCCATAAAAGGAATCGCTGAACAAATCAATGCCACTTCAATGATGGTATGGAAAAAAAATCGATGGGCACTGGATATGCTACTGGCAGAGAGGGGTGGAATTTGCCAGATGTTTGGAGAGTTTTGTTGTACATACATCCCGAACAATACAGCTCCCGATGGAAGCATCACCAAGGCATTGGCTGGACTAACAGCCTTGTCAAGGGAACTGGCAGAGAATTCTGGCTTTAGTGACCCATTCACCAAATGGATGGAAGATTTGTTTGGGAATTGGAGTGGCCTGATTACTTCAGTATTGACCCACTGTTGCTGTGGCTGCAGCCATATTGGTAACATGCGGATGCTGCTGCATTCCATGTATTCACGGCCTACTCCAAAGACTAATTGATGCGACCCTAACTAAGACTATGTACCAGCATGAAAAGGCTGACGACGAAGATGACGATAGCCGGGCTTCTTCTAGAGACTACATAGCTTCCATTGGTATAATAATCTCAAGACTACATGAATTTCCAGGACTAAAAGAAAGAGTCTTGGAGAGGAATCTATCTTAGAGACTTGAGTAAACATATGTAACAATGATAAACAGGAGGGAAATGTAGAGAAATTATGGGGTTAATCATTTCAACATATAACTTAGCTAGTGTAGAAAAGAAACAGCTTCTGACCTTGTGAGTACTGAATGTTTTAGATAAACTTCTGCCCAGCTAGTGAAAACCTCCTAACAGTCTAAAATTGTAATATGTTCACTGCTTCATGCATAGCTGCACATAGAAAGTGTAAAAAAGGTATATAAAGACAGAAGGAATTGTATAAATCAGACAACTTCCTGAGTTTATGCCGAACTTGTCTCCTTGCAAGTAAATAAAAATCTTTCTATGTTTGAGCCTGTTTGATCTCTTGGGATTCGTGAGTATATTAACTAAATTCTTTTAACAAACAGCAGCAAACAGAGGTCTGCTTGTATACTACTACTTTGTTTTTATCATCATACTAACCAAAATCATGCAATACTAAATGTTTATATTACTAACACTTTTCCACTACTCATGATGTATTGTAAGCCACTTTGAGCCTGCAAAGAGGTGGGATAAGGTGGGATACAAATGCAACAAATAAATAAATAAACTAGAGGTTTTTAGTGTTTTTTTTTAGTGAGGAAGACTACAGTCCAAACTCTGGGAGGAACAGGACCACGGGGTGAGGCAGGGACCCAGGCCACTAGGTATGCCCCTAAAGTTGGCACAGAGCCCAAACACCCCCTAAGCTCAATTGTCCAAAAGGCCCAGGAGCAGGCCAAAGAGACGCATCCAGGAGCTGCAGAGACACACCGTCTACCACCTGCTGGAGATACAGATATACTGAGGTGAAGGAGGAGCTGACCGTCTGGTATCACTGCCTTCAGCTTTGTAATCTCTATCTCTACCTGCTGGTAGATGGACACAACCCACCAGTTCCTGGATTCATCTGCTGCATATACTATGGAAGAAGACTTGCTGAAAAAGAAAAGGTAACTGTGAGGGGAGGGGAGAGAGAGATGCCGGTGGACCGGGGACAGAGAGAGAGAGATGCCAGACTAACCATGCGTGCGGGGGATAGAGGGCAGTTAATTATTAATCATGATTACATTTTTTATTATGATTAATAATTAACATGTTAATCGTGGCATTAATCATGATTAATTTGCAGCCCTAGTTATTACCTCAGATTTGATCACATTAGGATCACTATTGCCAAGTGGCCCCAAAACTGCTACCTTTCTCACCAAGTCCTGCATTCCACTAAGGGCTAGATCTAAAATAGCTCCCCCTCTTGTTGGTTCCTGAACCAGCTTCTCTATCAAGCAGTCATTAACTTCATCTAGGAACTTTACCTCCCTAGCATTTCCTGATGTGACATTAATCCAGTCAATAATGAGGTAACTGAAATCAGATAATCAAAAAACATCCTACTCAGTTACAGAAGCAAAGAGTGTTTCCAATGAATAAACTAATAAATACATTAAAATACTAAAAAAAACAAAAACAAAAAAAAAACAAGAGAAGAAAAGGCCTCAGTTAAAAAGTTCTCAACCCTTAACATTCAAGCAACTAGGGTTGAAAATCTATCATTGGTCAGAAAATTTCCACTTGAGAATACTCAAAACATTAAATATCAAACTTCTGCTTCCCCTCCCCCCCCCCCAAAAAGACAATCATCTGTACCTCCTTCACTAGTATAACAAAATTGTGAAAGAGCCCAAATAGCAATCAAAGTAGTGCTTATCTCAAAAACAGTAACTGATGAACAAAGATCTAGCTTGTGAAGGCTGGTTCATGCTACAATCCCAACAGGGGTCCCCCTGTTTCACTATTGCTGCCTCAAAGGATCCCATAACACATCTTCTTCTCAAGGCTCTTTCAAAATGTCTCTAGGGGTCACCCAGTCTTGTATAGCCAGCTGTGAAATAAACCTGTTTACAAGACGAGGTGAACTTTGCAGTCATTCCTACCTTGTCAGACTCAGGTTCAAAATGGCAACCAAAGCCCCTTAGTTAAGTCTAGCAACTCTATCAATAGAGTTCAAGCTACATTTAAATTTGTGGCATATAAATAATTTTGAATAAATTAAGAATGAACAAATGTGTGACTACAGTCTCATTGTTCAAACCTGTTCAACCTGTTCAAAAAGGCATACCATAATGATCCTACTACTACTACTACTAACTAGCATTTCTAAAGCGCTACTAGGGTTACGCAGCGCTGTACAATTTAAACATAGAAGGACAGTCCCTGCTCAAAGAGCTTACAATCTAAAAGACAAGAAAACAATCTGAAGACAAGTGAACAATCTAGAGGACGAGTGAACAGTTAGTCTGATAGGGTGGATAGATTGGGGTATTTTATATATCTCGAGTGGTTAGGCGCCGAAGGCAGCATTGAAGAGGTGAGCTTTAAGCAGAGATTTGAAGATGGGTAGGGAAGGGGCATGGCGTATGGGTGAAGGAAGATTGTTCCAGGCATGGGGTGAGGCAAGGCAGAATGGGCGGAGTCTGGAGTTGGCAGTGGTGGAGAAGGGTACTGAGAGAAGGGCTTTGTCCTGTGAGCGGAGGTTACGGGCGGGAACATAGGGGGAGATGAGGGTGGAGAGGTAGTGAGGAGCCGCGGACTGAGTGCATTTGTAGGTAAGGAGGAGGAGCTTGAATTGTATGCGATAACTGATCGGAAGCCAGTGAAGTGATTTGAGGAGAGGGGTGATATGAGTATATCGGTTTTGGCGGAATATAAGACGTGCAGCAGCGTTCTGAACTGAATGAAGGGGGGATAGATGGCTGAGTGGGAGGCCGGTGAGGAGTAAGTTGCAGTAATCAAGGCGAGAGGTAATGAGAGCGTGGACGAGAGTTCTGGTGGTGTGCTCAGAGAGGAAAGGGCGAATTTTGCTGATGTTGAAGAGGAAGAAGCGACAGGTCTTGGCAGTCTGTTGGATATGCGCAGAGAAGGAGAGGGAGGAGTCGAAAATGACTCCGAGGTTGCGGGCAGATGGGACAGGGAGGATAGGGGTGTTATCAACAGAGATAGAGAGTGGAGGAAGAGGAGAAGTGGGTTTAGGAGGAAAGACGAGGAGCTCGGTCTTGGACATGTTCAGCTTCAGGTGGCGGTTGGACATCCATGCCGCAATGTCGGATAAACAGGCCGATACCTTGGCCTGGGTCTCCACGGTGATGTCAGGTGTGGAGAGGTATAGCTGGGTGTCATCAGCATAAAGATGATACTGAAAACCATGAGACGAGATCAGCGAGCCCAGGGAAGAGGTGTAGATTGAGAAGAGAAGGGGTCCAAGGACAGATCCCTGGGGAACTCCAACAGATAGTGGGATGGGAGTGGAGGAAGATCCATGGGCCTTGGAACCCAAAAGAGGACAACTTAAACGCCTAAACCCTGCAACACAACGAAATTAAATCTTGAACTGGACACAACGCAACTCTTCCTCCCTGACTCCCTAATGTGTTTGTAACTTTTGAACTTTCACCATAATATCACTCTGTATTTGCTACACCAGAAGTGGCGATCGCCATCACAGTACTATGTAAGCCACATTGAGCCTGCAAATAGGTGGGAAAATGTGGGATACAAATGCAACAAATAAATAAATAAAATAAAATTGTAACAAAGAAGTTCATTCTTTACTTGAAGGTCTGGGTGCCCACTCTTCATCAGAATCACTGGAGTTATAAGCTTGCTTCTGATGATGCCGACTATGAAACATGAAGGCTGGTTTAGGTACAGTCAGTCCTGAAAAAAAAATAGCAATCTATAGAAGAAAAACATATAAACATACTGCTCAGCTCCTTGCAATAACTCAATTTTGCATGTTTTCCTATTTTTCAAGAAAAGCAGTTGACAACAGTACAAGATTCTGAGGTCTGATTGGATTCTTTGTTGAATTCTGGCATGCATATTTCTAAGTTGAGCCAAGAGGTGTTACATCAGCTGAGTTTGATTAAACAACTTAACCCCCCCTCCCCCCCATCTGTCATCCAATAATTTGAGGCTGTTTGTGCAGGCTCGGTTTGACTCGGTTAGACTGTGTGAATGTAATGGTGTGCATGGGTCTTCCCCAAAAGGATGAGGATGCAGTGAGCAAAAATTTAAATTTTTTTTGTCATGTGCAAAAAGTTTACAATTACATTTCCTTGGGGGCACTGCTTGTTATTACTTACTATAGAACACATTGGAACACGTATTTATTGAAATGGTGTGCTTATTTGAACTATTCAGGCCTCGCAAGTGTAAAGTGAAAACATTTTCATTTCTGAATGGCATATACTACTTCAATTTTTATTTATTGGGATTTAATAACCACCTTTATGAAGAGGTTCACCTAAGGCAGTATTCACAAGGTACAGCTAGACAAAGAATTTAAAATTTCGTTAACAGCATAACACCTGTAAAATGACCAAATATAAGAATAAATACAATCAATGAGGTACATTTGGGGAGATGGCAACGATATTAACATATACAAATGAAACACCTCCTGAATTTTTTTGAGCCTTAGTGGTAAACTGTTCCACATAGTAGGGCCTGCTACATGAAAAATAGTTGCTCTATACTCACTCAATTTTATGGCTCAATATGATGGGCCATCTAAATTAATTGTTCTGCAGATCTCAAAAGTCTTGGAGGTTGATATACATGCAACTTTGCTGCTAACATTTTAGATACCTGACCACTTAAGATCTTAAATACGAGATACAACATTTTAAACAATGCTATATTCTATGGGTAACCAATGCAAAGCTTTCAGAACTGGTGAAATATATTCATACCTATTGGTACCCATTAAAACTCTAGCAATAGAGTATTGTGCAATTTGTAAAGCTTTCAATTGAGATTTAGGTATTCCAAACAAAAGGCCATTACAGTATCAAAGCACGGCATTATAAGGCACTGAACTACTGATCTAAAATTTTGAGAATTTAATAAGTTCTTTAGATGACTAATCAATCACAATTTAAAGAAAGCATCCTTCCCAATTTTCTGTATATGCAACTTACTCTACGATTACACCCAAATCTCTTAACTCATTAACAATCGGAATTAGCTCTCCATCAAATTGGAACAATCCAGGTATAGCAGAAGAAACATATGGTGACAACAATAACTTTGTTTTACTTACATTTAATTTCAGACACTATACTTTCATCCAGCTAGTCACAACAGTCAGAATTAAACTCAATATATTAAACATATTTTTAATTGTATCACCAATTGGTAAAAAAACAACTGGATATCATCAGAATACTGCCTGAAGTTTAAATTCAAGCAATTCAATAAACAGCACAATGGTAATAAAAATATATTGAAGAGTACAGCAGATAGGCATGAGCCTTGAGGTACACCAGTTTTTATCTCTCTCAAGTCAGACATTTCTTCACCTAGAGCTACACAGAATTGTCTAGTCTATAGAAAGGATACATACTAACACAATACCTTATCTGAGAAGCCAATTGAATGTAACCTGTTTATTAAAATCATATGATTTATAGTATGAAAAGCTGCCAAAATATCTAATGTCACAAGTAGAAAAATCTACCTTCATTAAATCCAGTTCGAATTACATCAGATAAAGAGAAAAGCAAAGTTTCTGTGTCATGATTCAAACAAAAACCAAATTGATTCACATCCAAAATATTATTTGTCTCCAAAAATATATACAGTGCAATCCGCTTAAGTGCAAGGGTCTGGGACCAAAGAAATGCATGCAGTTAACCAGAGCGTGCACTTAACCGTTGTGACCCAAAGAAGCTTGACATCTGATAAACATATGTACAGTACTGTTTATTATTATACGTACAGTATATAGTCTCAGTTAACTGACATTAGGCTTTACCTGAAGTAATCAGTTATAGTCCTCTGTACACTCTTGGGTCTGTGAGTTCCATAGACTATATCTGCCGACGGTAAAAACTGTCATAGCACTGATATCAGTGGCCTCCAGATAGGCCCGCACGGTGCAGTGGCGTAGCCAGACCTGAGATTTTGGGTGGGCCCAGAGCTAATATGGGTGGGCACGCACTGCCTATATAAGTATGAGCAGTGTCTCTTGGGATCCTACAAAATAATGCTTTAGAATTCACTTGATGATGGATTTCTAAGTAGTCTGCCCAACAGCTGCCCTGCAACAGTATAACCACATACATTCTTAATGGAAAAATTGATATTTTTAAATATAATTACCGTATTTTTCGGACTATAAGACGCACCGGACCATAAGACGCACCTAGGTTTTAGAGGAGGAAAATAGGAAAAATTTTTTTTTCCTTTTTCCCTCCTCTAAAACCTAGGTGCTCCGGTGCGTCTTGTCCGAATCCCTCCCTCCAAGTTCGGGATCGCCATCAGAGTTACCTCCTCCCCCCCCCCAGCCCTGTCACCACCTCTCCCCTTACTCACGCGATCTTCCTTGGTGGTCTAGTGATGTCGGGGCAGGAAAGAGCCCCCTCTTTCCTGCCCAGCGCGCTGCTCTCCATCCTCCTGTATGCATTGCTGCCTGACGGTCTCGGCGAGATTCAAAATGGTTGCCGAGAATTGCAGTCTCGGCGGCCATTTTGAATCTCACCGAGACCGTCAGGCAGCATACAGGAGGATGGAGAGCAGCGTGCTGGGCATGAAAGAGGGGGCTCTTTCCTGCCCTGACGTCACTAGACCACCAGGGAAGATCGCGTGAGTAAGGGGAGAAGTGGTGACAGGGCGGGGGGGGGGGGGGGAAGAGGAGGTAACCCTGACGGCGATCCCGAACTCGGAGGGCGGGCGGCCTGCCAGCCAGCCAGCCAAATCTCTACCTTCGGACTATAAGACGCACCCCCCATTTTCCTCCCAAATTTGGGGAAAAAAGTGCGTCTTATAGTCCAAAAAATACGGTACATTATCCCACAATCGCTCCACTGCAAAATGCTATACACAAACTTGTGCAAAAACACACTCATATCCTTACTAAACCATAACAGCACTAATTCCAAGGACAGGACGAGCTACAACCTTATGCTTGAAAAGGCAGAACTGTAATTACACTAGGCTCTAAAACACCAATACACTACCTCGTGAAAAAAAAAGCAAAACAAAAAGGGCTGCAAATACTACACGCTATCAGAATACTGCACCTTGATCACACATGAAAAACACATGACACAAGGAACTAGAAATCAAAAAATATGAAGGCAAAATACTGAACTGGAAAGTTAACTCAAGAAGTCAGACTCAGCATGCAGCAATACCAGAAAAATTGAAACTTACATGCAAAATATCACAGATGTACATTTCCAAAAGCTGACATATTCCAATTAATAAATTCTGAATAAAATATTTTTCTACCTTTGTTGTCTGATCTATTCGCTTTGGTCCCAGTGTCTTCTGTTTCATGCAGTGTCTTCTTTCCATCTGATATTTTTTTCTCTCACCATGTCCACCATCCTCTTGTGTCCTTATGTGTCCTGTCTACCATCTGTAGCCCTGTCCCTATCCTTCCTCAACTCAGCAGTTTCCCCTCCATCCATGTCCAGCATTTCTCCTCACTCCCCTCCATCCATGTGCATCTACTTCCTCTGTCTTCCCTCCCCTCCATCCATGAGCATCTCCTTCCTTTGTCTTTCCTTCCCTCCATCCTTGTCCAACATTTTTCCTCTCTTCCCTGCCCTCCACTCCATCCACGTCCAGCATTTCTCCTCTCTTCCCTCCCCTCCATCCATGCGCATTCCTCCCTGACTTCTCTCCCCTCCCTCCATCCAGCAACTCTCCATTCTCCCCTGCCCTCTCTTCCATCCACCCATATCCAGCAAATGTCCTTTGTCCCCTGCCCCCTCCATTCATCCATCCATGTTCAGCAAGTCTCCTCTTTCCTTTCCCCTGCCCTCCCCTCCATCCATCCATGTCCAGCAACTCTCCATTCTCTCCTGCCCTCTCCTCCATCCATCCATATCCAGCAAATTTCCTCTCTCCTGCCCTCTCCTCCATCCACCCATATCCAGCAAATTTCCTCTCTCCCCTTTCCCCTCCATCCATGCATGCCCAGCAATTCTCCTCCTTCCCCTGCCCTCCGCTCCATGTCCAGCAACTCTCCATTCCCCTGCCTTCTCCTCCATCCAACTCCAGCAAATTTCCTCTCTCCCCTTTCCCCTCCATCCATGCCCAGCAATTCTCCTCCTTCCCCTGCCCTCCACTCCATGTCCAGCAACTCTCCATTCCCCTGCCTTCTCCTCCATCCATCTCCAGCAAATTTCCTCTCTCCCCTGTCCCCTCTAGCAATCCCTGTTGTCCAGCAATTCTCCTCTCTCCCCTGCCCATCCTGTTTCTATCCATCCCCTTCCCCATTCTATCCAGCATCTCCCTCCCCCTCTCTCCCCCTTCACAGCATCTCCCATCTGTCTGTCTCAATAAAGAACGACAATGTGGATGCAGCTTGCAGCAGCTCACAGGTTTGCCTGCTGTGTTTAATTTGAGTGAACGGCGATGGATGCGCAGGGAAGTGGAAACAAAAATTTACGAAATGGCTTCGTTCCGCACAGTGGACTAGGATAGGCTGCTGGCTCACTTCCACTCCACCCCCCAAGTCGCAGCGGCGAACGGGCGGCCCTAAAAGCAGCAAGCAACCAGGCTCGTCGACTCCATCCTTCCTTCGCTTCCTGCCCTCTCTGCGTGCGTCCCGCCTTCCTCTGATGTCATTTCCTTTCGAGCGGGCGGGACGCTGAGACAGAGGGCAGGAAGCGAAGGAAGGATAGAGTCGACGAGCCTGGCTGCTTGCTGCTTTTAGGGCCGCCCGTTCGCTGCTGCGGGTAAGAAGATTGCAATTAACTGAAAAGATTAATACGGAGCAGCTACAAGAGGCTCGGAGGCTCTAACGACGACTTTAGCGGTAAAAAACAAAAATAACATCAGAGCTGCGATTGGCTCGCAGATTAGGACTGGGTGGGCCTGAGCCAAGAATTGGTGGGCCTGGGCCCACCCAGGCCCACCCGTAGCTACGCCCCTGGCACGGTGTTGAGACTCTCCAGCGCTCTTGCAAAAGTGACAGGAGGAGGTTGTTGAATTTCATCAGCATGTGCCTCGCTGCTCATTTCTTCATCTGTTCCATCATCAGTCGTTGTTGCCTGCATTTAGGCACATATCTCGACATCAGTGCTGTCGTCAGCTGTTTGTAGATCGTAATCACCAGCTACGTAGCGATGGAACTCCTCTTCAGTAACACCGGCTGGTATGTCAATAACCTCTTCATCTGACATGTTTGCAACAGCTGCATCCCCCTCCACATCCTTAACAAAGCTTGCCCGCTTGTAGCAGTTCACAATGGTTGCCTGTGTAACATGATTCCAGGCTTCTTTCTGCATATGTAGGGAATCCAACAGTGATAGATTACGAGCCAGTTCAACAGCACGTTTATCCTTGCCAATCTGGTCATCCATAACGCTCATCAGATGACGTTGCACAAGAGCCCAATAATGTTGTTTGAAATTGGCTATTATGCCCTGATCCACAGGTTGGATCAGAGAGGTAGTGTTTGGTGGCAGGAAGACCACCTTGACGTTAAGACAGCCTGACATCATCCCCATGTGCAGCACAATTATCAGAAAGCAGCAAAATCTGACGCTTCTGTGCCCGCATTCTAGTGTCTAACTTCTTTAGCCACTGCCTCCAAATTTCCCCAGTCATCCATGAATTTGCGTTAGTCTCATATGACACAGGAAGTTGCTTAACTTTCTTGAAGCAACGGGGCTATTTGCTCTTTCCAATGACGAGGGGTTCCAACTTCTCACTCCCATCCATATTGCAGCAAAGGAAGATCGTCAGTCGGTCCTTCGATGTTTTACCTCCAGTAGTTTCTGCATGTTTGAATGCAAGTGTTCCATCAGGAATCGATCGCCAGTAGTGACCATTTTCGTCAGCATTGAAAATGTCACGAGGTGCAAACTCGTTCAAGATGGTAGGAAGAACTGAAACAACCCAATTTTCAGCACCAAAGTCATCAGCGTCTTGTTTCTCACCATGCTGTTTCTTGAATTTTATGCTGTTCCTCTCCTTCCATCTTTCCAACCATCCAACAGTGGCTTTGAATTCAGTTAATCCAAGACTTTCAGCTAGCTGGTTAGCTTTTTCCATAAGCAGTGGACCACTGACAGGAAACTGTCCGCTCCTGACTCGAGAAAACCACCAAATAAGAGCATCTTCTACCTCCTCAGCTTTTCCCGCCCGTTTTCGTTTCCTTTGTGGATTTGTATTGTTTTGCCAGTCTTCCAGAAGCTGGTCTTTCTGCTTCAAGACACGTGAAATTTGACTGGGAATAACACCATATTCTTTAGCAATAGATTCTTGACTTTGTTTGTTTTCTAATTTTTTAAGAACTTCTATTCATATGCTATCCTCCCCCACCCGCAGCTCCTTGTGAATGTAACTCTGGGCAATGGAGGGTTAAGTGACTTGCCCAGAGTCACAAGGAGCTGCAATGGGGGGGGGGGGGGGGGAACCTTTTGACACATAAAAATCATGGGGGTCTTTTAAAGAAGCTTAGCTCAAGTTATCTGCAGCAAGTCCCATAGGAATAAAATGGGCCCTGAAGCAGATAACTTGAGCTAAGCTTTAGTAAAAGACCCCATACGTGATTAATCTATACAGATAGATCACTAATCTACTAAAATATTGCAGAATATTAGTCCCTTTGTCATTCCAATACTCATGGATGTGTCCTCAGAATTCACAATTTGCAAGAACTAGAGTTTTTCCCATGGCAGTACCATCTTTGTGGAATAAGTTTCCTGAGGCTTCCCGCTGTGAGAGAAATTATCTACATTTTTGTAAGGGGTTAAGGCATGGTTATGAGGGCTGCCTTTCAGTTGAGGATTCAATTTGTTGATGTAATGGAGAATAGCCTGTTTATATTATTAACATTTTATTCCAATTGTGCAACTTTTTAATTTTGTACATTGACTCAAGTTGTGCAAGAGAGGAGATTAACAAGTGTTATGATTATGATAATCATTATCATCAAACAACAACACTGGTACAAACAAAGAACAGGACACTACAGTGAGCTTACCTATCTCAAGCATGGTTTCATAATTTCTCTTCATGTTTCTGTAGCGGATTTTTTCACAGTCCCCCATCTCTGCCCACTCCTCTTTATTGAAATAAGCTGAAATGTCTTTAAATGCATCATATGTCTACAAGATGGAAAAGTTAAGACAAATATAATTATCCAACTAAATGCCTCTCCTCAACTAATCTCACCTATAACCCACCTAGTTTAGCTCTTCAGATAATGACCTCACTGCCATAACTCAAAATATCCTATTTGGGGGGGGGGGGGGGGGATTCTATCTTGACTAGACTGTAAACTCCAAGGCAGACTGGCTGTTTCTTATGTGGCTCTGTGAAAGTACTGTGTACCCTTAATGACACTATACCAAGGACATCCAAATTCTACCAGCTGTGAGCCATATGATCAGAGATCCATATGTGCACAGGAGATATGATTTTTTAGCCTATTTGCATATGATTCATGCTCATCAAAATCTGAATCTCTACTGAAATTGTGACTTCATATCCACCAAATAACTCTGTTGTTCTTCAAAATCATGTGTGGTAGCTAAGTAAAAATTGTTTTAATAAAAGTCTCAAGCAAGTCACATCCAAAGTGGCAGGCCACATTTGACTCATTTGTAATACTACAATTAACACTACTACTATTACCACTAATAATTCTACATGCATTGTTTCTTCAAAAACTAAAATTACAAGCTAATATCCAATCTCATCTGATTTTTTTTCCCTTTGTTAACTATTACAAATGTTGCATAGCCTGCAGTTTGGGCATACGGATAAATTAGGTTTTACCAGCTAATTTTCATTTCTCTAGTCCCACCAGTCTAGTCAAATCACTTGTGGGTTGTTGAGTCCGTCAACCAGCAGATGGAGATAGAAAACAAAGAATAGTGCTGTGGTAATAAGGATTGCATGCAGCTCCAACAATTCAGTATTTCATATCAAAATAATGCCTTTGTGAATAAAATGATACAGTTTCTTCCTTCTAGTATCTTCAAACAAGGAAATGAATAATTCTAAACTGTTACAGACACAAAAACCTGAACTCAAGAGTAGAACAGAATGGTTGAAACATAAACAGTTCGCTAAATGCAAAATGACGGTGGTTATTTGAACTAGTCTGGTGGGACTAAATGAAAGAAAGTTAGCAGGTAAGACCTAAATTCTTTTTCCTTAGTGTCCCTCAGGACAATCCAATCACTTGTAGGATGTCAAAGATCAGGGACAGAAGCAGCTGCCGCTGTCTCAAAGACTGGTGGCCCAAAGGAAGCATCCTGACCACGGTTCCCTCTAAGCTGAATGGGAGTCCTCCAACTGCATTGCTGCCAGTAGGGAGTGGTGCTTCAATACTGTGTTTTGAATCTCTAGATACAGGCAAGCTCCATGGATTACTGCAGAGCTTGCCTGTCCCTCACTACTGAAAATGTGATAGTGAAATAGCACCCCTCACTGGCAGGACTGTAGGTGGAGGACTCCTGCTCAGCTTAGAGGGAATAATGATCCAGACCTGCCAGAATATCCAATCTATAACGTTTAGAAAAGGTATATAAAGAGGATCACTTAAATCCTTTAGAAATATCCGCTGATGAAATGACTTTAATTTCCACCCAAGAGCTTGTGACTCCTCCAGAGTGAGACTTGAGAACTGAAGGAGGAAAACTGAGCTCCATATTTGTCCCTTGAAAATAAAGGTAAATCCACTGACTCACTGATTAAAATTAAATGCAGATAACACCTTTGGTAAAGACAGGAATGTGCAAATGGACACCCCAGCCTCTGTAAACTGGAGGAAGAGATCCTTACAAGAAAGATCTTAAGATTCCAAGACCCTTTGGGCAGAAGTGACCGAACCAGGAAGACTGTTTTAAAGTATGATCCTTCCGAATAGCTTCTCACATGTGGGTGATGTCATCCACAGAGCCCAGTGCAGACACTGCCAAGTGCATTGTCACTTTAAATCTTTGAGGCAGTACCCCCACCGCGCATATGCAGGTGCCTTCCCGCCTGCCATCTTTTGCACAGGATCAGCAGTATAGTACTAAAGCTAAGAAGACAACTCTAGGGTGGGAGGGATGTGAGAATATATACTTGCTGTAGGTAAATAGCTTTCTCCGAGGACAAGCAGGCTTAATATTCTCACATGTGGGACTCACTAACTTCCAGGCTGATGACATACAAAAATTTTATTTAAACAAGCATATAGTGAGTCTGGTGAAAAATACGGGCTGTAGCGTGGAGTTGGCATTCAAGTAGTAAACAGGTTCTGCAGGACTGCTTGTCTAAACCGGCTATCCCACCTAGAATTCTGCTACAGACAGTAGTGAGCAATGAAGGTGTCTGAATAGAAGACCATGTAACCACCTTGCAAATGTATTCAGTGGAAGTAGAGTGGAAATGAGCTACTGAAGCCGCAATAGCTCTCACATTGTGAGCAGTGACCTGGCCATGAAAGATCAGCCCAGCCTGAGTATACATGTGAGAGATAAAAAGGGACATTTTCTATATGACATGTAAGTCCAACTTTGGACATTTTGCTAAAAACATCCAAATTTCAAGTGGGGAATATAGCCATTTTCAAAACAGAAAAACACCTCTCTTTTTTTGTTTTTTGAATGACTGTTTACTAGATGTTTTTGTGCTCTGTGTGTTTATCTTTTTGGCCCATTTTCAAAATAAGAAGTGAAAAACGCACAAAATCAAGCCATTGGGATGTAGGAGAAGCCAGCATTCTTAGTAAACTGGCAACACAGTCATCCCAGGAGAGCAATAGGGTACCCTAGGGGGCACCGCAGTGGACATCAAATAAATGCTACCAGGTACACATCTCACCATTGCTCTCTTATCTTGTCTGCTGAGCCTCCCAAAACCCGCCCAAAATTCACTACCCCCAACTGTACACCACTAGAATAGCCCTTACGGGTGAAGGTGGCACCTATATGTGGGTTCAGTGGGTTTCTGGTGAGTTTTGGAGGGTTCACAATTTCCACTACAAGTGTAACAGGTAAGGGGAGGTATGGGCCTGGGTCCACCTGTCTGCAGTGCACTGCACCCACCACTAGACAACTCCAAGGACCTGCACACTGCTCTAATGGGCCTGAGTATAACATCAGAGGCTGGCAAGTAATGTTTTTAATCACATTTTTGGAGGGTGGGAGGAGGTTAGTGACCACTGGGGGAATAAGGGGAAGTCATCCTTGATTTCCTCCAGTGGTCATCTGGTCCTTTTTGTGCCTTATTCATTATAAAAACAGGTCTAGCTCAAAATGTCTTAGTTTTAGTCCTGGACGGTTTTGTTTTGCTCCATTATGGCTGAAAAACGTCCAAGTGTTATTTATGCCACTTTTTGGACGTTTTTCTCTTTTGAAAATGAGCCCCACAGTCAGCCAGCCAAGTTGAGACTGTATGTTTGATGATAGCAATCCCTAACCAATTAGAGTCAAACAACGCAAAAAGCTGGGAGGATTTCCTATGAGGGTTTGTATGTTCCAAACAGTATGCTAGAGTACACTTGCAATTAGAGAATGATGTGGGGACAAAGTTTGTCCCCATCCCCATGAACTCCATCCCCATCCCCGCGAACTCTATCCCCATCCCCGCACTGTCCCTGCAAACTCTATCCCTGTCCCCGCCCCGTCCCCACGAACTCTGTCCCTATCCACAGAAGCCTCGCTGTTTAACCACACTTAAGATTTACCTTTGGGTTTAAAAAGCAAAAATCATGTGCATGTAAGGACTGCATACACGAATTAAAACAAATGCCCTTAAAATGTAATAATACTGGACTGGTCTGGCAAGCAATAATGAAACAGTGATGGAATATTCATTCACATAACAAGCAATAATGGGCACTAATTTTTCTAATCATTCTACAACTCCAAGCACATTTAATTCTTTTCTCACTATACAAAACAGGGAACCACAGAAAAACTGAAAGAGATCTCCCTCAAGAAAACCAGGTAAACACTGGTAAAAGAGTCATGGATCTTAAGGAGCTGATGTCGTTTATGGCGCACCAATTCCAAAAACAGCAAGAGATGGCTCAAAGGTTTTTGGAGGATTCTTTGGCGGCATCACGAGCTCAGCAGCAGCCCCTTTTAGATTTGGTGCAAGAGATGATGCGGACTGGAGGTGCACCAAGGAGAGGGATTCCAAGTGTAGAGGAGGCTGGAACCGGAGGGGCTCGTGGACCCGGAGAGCCAGGGAATGTGAATTGGCTACCCTAGGGTAAGCTGGCACCAGGGGATGACATTGAGGACTATTTGGAAACTTTTGAAAGCGTGGCAGTGGCCGCTGCTTGGCCCCAGGAGCAGTGGACAATTTGATTGGCCCCTGCCTTATCAGGGGAAGCCCTGGATGCGTTTTGGGGTTTATCTCCTGTGGAGGTAGCTGACTATGCCTGTCTTAAAACGGCTATTTTGGACCGGTATGGTTTGAGCAAACAAACCTATCGCCGTCGGTTCCAGAGTTGGAGGTGGTCGGAGGGGGACACTCCGAGAGCCTTGGCGCAGAAACGTATGGACCTAGCTACTAAATGGCTGGAACCGGACAAAAGGTCAGTGTTGCAAATTATGCAAGAACTAGTACTGGAGCAGTTTCTGGAAGCTCTGCCAGAGCTAATAAGAGTGGACTTGGTGAAAAGAGGGTGTGAGACGCTAGAAGCGGCTGTGAAAGGCATGGAATGTTACCTGGAATCCCAGTACTTGGGGGTAAAAAGGGTGGTCTCCTCTGAATTAAAGGGCAAGTCCCTTAGGAGTTCTCAGGGACACAAAAAAGGGGGAGGAGGTGAGGAGAGGCAATGCTACCGTTGTGGGAGACAGGGGCATCTAAGAAGGGATTGTATGGTTAAGCTGGGATTAACTTCACATACCCCCCTAGAATCAGGGTCTCTGTTCACCCAGTGGGTGCAGATTAGAGGGGTCTCAGTGGAGGGTTCTTGGACTCTGGGGCAGACCAGACCATGTGCTCGCAATCCTTATGGGACAAGATTGGGGGAGGAAAAGGGGGAGCACAAAAGGAAATAGGTCAGTCTCAATTCAATGTATACATGGGGCTACATCTCGATATCTCGTACACCCGGTGGAGATTAAAAGTCCGGCGGGTATTCATGAGGTAGGAATGGCGGTACACCCTCGTCTCCCTCAAGATCTGATTCTAGGAAGGGACTGGGCCCCTTTTGCTCAATATATTGGAAGTAGGAAAGGGCTGGTGACCACTCGAAAAGAAGAGAAGCAGGAAGATACATCAGGTACGACATTGTCCCAGGTTTTCCCTTTCCACATGGACATCTTTGGGACTCCGGGGAGGGAGAAAAAGAGGTCTTGTCAGAAGAAGAGGGCGCAGTTGCAGAGAAGGGCAGATCTGAGTGGCCAGGGGGAGTTCCCAGAGGACCCCGCGGGGGTACTGGAGAGGTTCCCTTACTTTGTCAGAGAGCAGGAAACTGATAACTCTCTGTAATACGCATGGGAGCGAGCAGGGCAGGAGGGGGAAAATACTTTCCCTCGGTTTATCATTGATAAACGGTTGTTATTTAGGGTGACTCGCCTAAGAACGGGGGTGGGGGTTCAGAAGCAGCTAGTAATTCCTCGGGGGTTCCAGGATTTGATCATGCGACTGGCTCATGACCACCCCTTAGGTGGCACAAAGGGGCACAGAATACGCTCACCCAGGTACTGCACCGCTTTTACTGGCCTGGGGTATATAAAGGAGTGGAGCAGTTTTGTAACTCCTGTGGCCGGTGTCAAAAGGTGTCGGAGCATATCCCTGAACGGGTTCCGTTATGCCCACTGCCCCGTATAGGGACTCCTATAGCTCGTCTTGCTATGGATATAATCGGTCCCATTATAAAATCTAAGAGAGGGTTCTCATATATTCTAGTTGTGGTTGACATGGCTACTCGGTACCCCTGGGCAGTGCCTCTCCGTAACACTTTGGCAAATGTTATTGCTTCCCATCTTATCCATATCTTTTGTGAGGTGGGTTTCCCGAGGGAGGTGCTTACAGACAGGGGAACAAACTTTCTCTTCTGAACTCTAACGCAAGTATGGGAGGCCTTTGGGATTCATCACTTCCGGACGGCCGCGTATCATCCTCAAATTAATGGCCTAGTTGAGAGATTCAACAAGAAAGATGCTGTTGAGAAGGGGGTTAGGGTCTTATCATGAGGAGTGGGATTTATTGCGCCCTTTTGCCCTTTATGTTTGCCTTGAGAGCATTCAAGCCTCCCTGGGTGTCTCCCCATTTGAGCTGATGTATGGGCGAGTGCTCCGGGGGGTGTTGGATGTTCTAAGAGAACAGTGGGTACCCCCAGAGGAGCAGGATAGAGGGGTGGCTAGCTACCTGGTGGATTTGAGGGAGCGACTGAATAAACTGAGTAAATGTGCGCAACAAAAATTGGAAAAAAGTCAGGGTTCTCAGAAGGCGTACTAGGATAGGAGAAGTGCAGAGAGGACATTCTGAATAGGTGATAAAGTGTTGATATTAGTGCCCAATTCCCCGTATAAATTCACTAGTAACTAGAGGGGCCTGGCTACCATAGAGAAACAGCTGGGGCCAGTGACCTATGCCGTAAAGAATGAGCAGGGGAGGGTACAGACCTATCACATTAATGTCCTGAAGCCATGGCAGGAGAGGAAGGTATCGTGGAGTCAGGAGATAGGGGAGTCATCGGAGGACTTAGGTCCTCAAATCACAGAAGTTTTTAAAGTCAGTGAACCTCAGATTGCCACTACCCTTAGTGACTCTCAGTGGCAGGAACTTCAGGGACGTTTTGCTGAATTCCAGGATGTGCTGACTCCCTGTCGGGGGAAAACGACCCTTGTAAGGCATGACATCATATCGGAACCAGGGAGGGTGGTGAAGCAAAGACTTTACCGTCTCTCACATCCCAAGCGAAAGGAGGTCATTAAACAGGTTAAAGAGATGCTAGACTTTGGGGTGATTGAGGAGTCGTTCAGTCCTTGGTCAAGTCCGGTGGTGCTGATTCCGAAATCAGATGGTACTTGGCGGTTCTGCATTGACTTCAGGCAGTGTCACGTCTGTGGCTGTGCTGGCTTCTGCTTGTCTCTGTCTCTGTGTCTGTCTTAGTTTCTCTCTGGCTCTGTTTGCTGAGTGCCTTACTGAACCTCACCTGTGTGGGCTATGCCTCTTCCAAGATGGCTGCCGACTCCTCTATGCCAGTATCCAAGATGGCTCTCGCTGTTCCTTCCTGTGGGCTGACTTCTCTGTGTGTCAAGCCTCTGTTTGGAGGCAAGGAGATTGCTGCAGCTGTGCCTCTGGTGTTGAAGGGCTTTATTAATCACTTTGAGACTGCAGCCCTTGCCTTTGCATTTCGTCTAAGGGCCCTGGTATGTAGAGTGCTCTGTACACTGCTACATTGTTTGCTCAGTGTGAGTTTCTAATGTTTGACTTGTTAGCTTGGGCACAGCTTTGCTTGTTAGCCTGTGTACAGCTTTACTAGTTCTTCTGAGATTGTTCTGTGTATGTTTCTAGCGTATGACTTGTTAGCTTGGGCACAGTTTTGCTTGTTAGCCTGTGTACAGCTTTACTAGTTCTTCTGAGATTGTTCTGTGTATGTTTCTAGCGTATGACTTGTTAGCTTGGGCACAGTTTTGCTTGTTAGCCTGTGTTCAGCTTTACTAGTTCTCCTGAGATTGCTCTGTGTATGTTTCTAGTGTATGACTTGTTAGCTTGGGCACAGCTTTGCTTGTTAGCCTGTGTACAGCTTTGCTAGTTCTCTGTGTATGTTTCCAGTGTATGACTAGCTAGCTTGGGCACAGCTTTGATTGTTAGCCTGTGTTCAGCTTTGCCAGATCTCCTGTGTTTGCTTAGTGTATGTTTCTAGTGTATGACTGGTTAGCTTGGGCATAGCTTTCTTGTTAGCTTGTGTACAGTTTCCTAGTCTTCTTGTGTTTAGCCTGCTGGTTTTCCCGTGTGTGTTTTCTTTTGCTTCTGGAGCTTCAGCCCTTGTTCAGTCTGTTGCCAGTACTCCTTGATACTGAAGCTCCAGCCACAGCCTTGTTCCTTGACCTGACCGTTGCTTTGAACCTGCCTACTGCCGGAACCCGGACATTCCCTGCCTGTCTGCCTTGCTTTCGCCTAGGTGCCTGGGGGCACTTCTGGATCCTGATTCCTGCTGTTCCTGCTTGCAAGTTCCAGTTCCGGTTTTTCCTGTAAGTCCTGCCGGCTGCCTGAACCTGAGGGCTCAACCCTCGGGGAAAGGTGGCTAAGCGTAGGTGAAGCCTTGGTCCAGTGTGTTCCTGTCCAGCGGGTTTCACTCCTGTATGTTCCAGTCCAGTGGGGCCACTCCAGTGTGTTCCAGTCCAGCGGGCTCCACTCCAGTGCGCACCCGCCCGGTGCGTTCCAGTTCCGTATATTCCTGTGTAGAACTCCAGTCTGGGGTGCCAGTCCAGTCTTGTCTTGAAAGTGATCTTGCCTGCCACTGCCGCTCCACGGTAGTGGCCCAAGGACTCACGAACTCAGTATGCCAAGGTCCTCGAGAACACGACAGTCAGTGTTCTGTCAATTCCAGACGTGTATCCAATGCCGAGAATTGATGAACTACTGGATCGGCTAGGAACCGCTAAGTATCTGTCGACACTGGACCTGACCAAGGGATACTGGCAAATCCCCCTTACTGAGGAAGCCAGGCCCAAAACAGCTTTTTCTACACCTCTAGGCCTATACCAATTTAAGAGGATGCCTTTTGGGCTTAATTCTGCTGCGGCTTCGTGCCAACAACTCCTAGATAGGATACTACGTCCGCATCAGGAATACGCGGCAGCGTATCTTGATGATGTGGTTATTCACAGTGAGGATTGGCCGTTCCATATATTGTGAGTACGGAAGGTGCTCAAAGCGTTCAGGCAGGCAGGACTGACTTTGAACCCTCAAAAATGTCACTTTGGTCAGCGGAGAGTGAAGTACTTGGGATACACGGTGAGGGATGGGCACATAACACCCCTTTGTGACAAGGTAGTGAGTATTAAAGAATTCCTGTGCCCTGTGAACAAGAAGGGTTGAGAAGATTCTTGGGAATAGTAGGATATTATCGTAGGTTTATTCCTCACTTTGCCTCCTGTCGCTGGGTCACCCATCCAGGACCCAGCCAGGCCCGACCCTGCTTAGCTGCCTCTTCCTCCACACGACTGTTGCCTTCACTCCACCGCAATCTGGCTCCTCTGAGCCTTGGCTCCAGGCCCTGCGAACTCCCAGGACCTCCTCCTCCCTCCGTTCCTTTCACAGAGGCACATTCAAAGCCCAATGTTTATAAGTAAGAGCTTTTATTTTCTTGCTTCAAATCAAACAAAACATCCTTCACTCCAGGTTGTTTAGGCCCGCAGCCCAGAGCACAATTCAGGTTCAACACAGTCAAATTCAGGTTCAAAACAGTCCATATAACTTCAGATTCAGGTTCAAAAACAGTCCATATAACTTCACTTCACTTTAGCTCAGATTACGTCACTTAGGGAACAGTACATTATCAGAGGGAAAAACCCAATAGCTTAGTAGGTTGCAGCCCAGACCTTTTTAGTATGCAACAGTCTACACAGTCTTTCTTGCACCTTCTTACAGCACAGTTACACAGCTTTATTCCCACCTGGTTCAGGCTGGGGTTTCAATTGTGCCCAGCTCTCTTTCTCTCCTACAGACTGCACCTGTTTCCTCTTAGTAGAGAGTTCCCCAGTGCCTCAGCCTCTCTCCTCCGGTCTTCCACCAGTCTCTCCAAGGTACAGCTAGCCACCCTCTTACAGCAGCTTTTTGGGTTTGAGCCAGGGCTCCAATCTCCATCTGTTCCTCTCCTAGCCCTTCAGTAATCTCCATTTTATCCTCCTCTCCAACTTCCCCCGCCCCCAATCTCTCCAGCTGGTCCTCATCACCTTCCTCAGAGACCATTTCCCAATCTTCTATCTCCTCCCCTACCTCTTGCACAGCCGGGTGGGGAAGAGAAGGATTCTGGGACTGGTAGTTCCTCCCCTTCTTCCTTAACCCAGCCAACCTCTCTGCCTCCGGTAGCCCAGCTTTCTGAATGTGGGTGTTGTGCACATGAAATCTGCCCCGTTGGGATTCCCCGGCTCCCTGTACCCCCTTTCTTCGCGCCTTCCCGGATCCCCTTTCACCTGCACTCTCACACTCCTTAGCGGCTCCCTTGACCGACAGGCTAAAAAACACAGCTCCGAATACCCTTCAGTGGGATGAGGAAAGAAGAGAAGCCTTTGATAGACTGAGGTTAATTCTATGCCAAGAACCTTGTTGAGGACAGTGGATTTTTCCAAGCCTTTTGTGCTGCAGGCGGACGCCTCATAAGTAAGGCTGGGGGCGGTTTTGTCTCAGCTCCATGAGGGGCACGAACATCCTCTCATGTATCTGAGTTGAAAGCTGCTTCCACATGAAACACGATACTCCACGAAAGAGCGAGAGTGTCTGGCCATTAAATGGGCTATCCAGATGTGCCATTTTTATTTGGATGGCCGTCCCTTTACTTTAGTGACTGATCACGCCCCCCCTAAAATGGTTAGGACACATGAAGAACAGCAATGCCCGTCTCACACGTTGGTATCTGGCCCTGCAGCCCTACCAGATTCGAGTAGAACATAGAGCAGGGAGATTATTGGCAAATGCAGATGTTTTATCTCGGATTGCTAGTGAGGATGTTGAGGATGTTGAGGACCCTAGCAATCACTTAAGCAGGGGGTATGTAGGGGTTAGAGAGGAGCCTGCCTCAAGGGGGGCTGAGGCAGAGACCGGAGGGAGATGTGTTCTTAAGAGAAAGTTTCACTCACAGATTCCTGATAAACATGAGATTTGCCCCCTAGTGGCCAAGAGGCCAGTCAGACTACTGACTAAGGGTAGGAACTACAATCCCCAGAAGCCATCAGTTCCTATGCAAGACTCTCAGGAATTGGAGGGCGGGGAAGATGATTGGGAAATGGTCTCTGATCAGGGAGAGGAGAAGCAGCTGGGGGAACCCTCCATCCATCCATGTCCAGCAACTCTCCATTCTCCCCTGCCCTCTCCTCCATCCATCCAAATCCAGCAATTTTCCTCGTTCACCTGCCCCCTCCATCCATCCATGTCCAGCATCTCTCCCCTGCCCCCTCCATCCATCGAGGTCCAACAATTCTCCTCTCTCCTCTGTCCTCCCCCTCCATCCATCCATGTCCAGCAACTCTCCATTCTCCCCTGCCCTCTCCTCCATCCACCCATATCCAGCAAATTTGCTCTCTCCCCTGCCCTCCCCCTCCACCCATCCATGTCCAGCAATTCTCCTCTCTCCTTCCCTCCACGTCCAGCAATTCTCCTCTCCCCTGCCCTCCTCATCCAGCATCTCTTCTCTCCCCCTGCCCTCCCCTCCTCTCCACATCCAGCAATCTCTTCTCCCCCCCTGCCCTCCCCTCCTCTCCATGTCCAGTGATCTCTTCTCTCCCCCTCCCCTCCCATCTTGATTGAGACGGAACTCTGATACCACTTTAGGAAAGAATTTGGGGAGAGTTCAGAGTACAACCCTGTCATGGTAGAACCTGGTGTAAGGAGGGTCTGCCACAAGGGCTTCAAGCTCAGTGACTCTTCTGGCAGAAGTAAAAGCTATTAAGAAGACTACCCCACTTGGGGAGGTTTGATATGAAACAAACCTTTTATGAATCTAGAGATTAGGGGATGGACTGAAACTGGCTTATTATCAATTTGAGAATAAGTGCTTATAGCACTCAAATAAAAATGTACTCTCAATGAGTTAGTTTTGAGGCCAGAATTTGAAAAGTGGAGGAGATAGTCCATAGAGTAGACAGAACTAGTAGTAGGATCCAGAGCTCTAGCTGTACACCAGAAAGAAAGCGAAGATACTTCCCTATAGCTGGTATTCTCTGAGGACAGCAGGCCATATATTCTCACATGTAAGCAATGTGTCCCAAGTCGCCCAGTTTGAAGCTTGAAAAAAAGCCTTGTATAGTTTTAACAGCATGTGCTGCGCTCCCACTGCATATGTGCAAGTACCTTCCTGCTCACCGCACGAACGCAGGACAATCAGTAAAGTGAAATAGCAGAGAGACAACTCACAAAATACCTACTATAGGTATGTATCTTCGATTTCTCAGAGGACAAGCAGGCCAATAATTCTCACATTTGGGAATCCCTAGCTACCAGGCTCACCGAAAAAAAAAACAGTGGTCAATTGAACCTCGCAATGGTGAGGTAAAAAGACAGGTTAACCTGAAACTATATACAAACTGTGTGAGAGTACAGCCTGGAACAGAACAAAATGGACCTGGGGGTGGAGTTGGATTGCAGACCCAAACAAATTCTGCATTACTATTTGTTCAAACTGACTGTCACATTGGGTATCCTGTTCAAGGAAGTAGTGAGGTGTGAATGTGTGAACTGAAGACCATGTGGCAGCCTTTCAAATATCTTCAATGGTGGCTGACCTCAAGTGGGCTACTGACACAGTCATGGCTCTGACATTGTAAGCCTTCAAGAGAGTCATCCCAGCCTGGGCATAAGTGAAGAAAATGCAGTCTGTCAGTCAATTGGAAATGGTGCATTTCCCGAAGGTGATCCCCATCCTGCTGGGTTAAAAGAAACAAAAGGTTGGGTGGACTGTCTGTGAGGCTGAGTCCGCTCCAAGAAAAAGGACAATGCTCGCTTACAGTCCAAAATGTGCATTGCGCTTTCGCCAGGATGGGCATGAGGTCTGGGAAAGAATGTTGGCAAGACAATTGACTGGTTCAGATGGAACTCCAACACCACCTTCGGCAGGAATTTAGAGTGTGTGCGGAGAACTATTCTGTTGTGATGAAACTTAGCATAAGGTGGATCCACTACTAAGGCCTGAAGCTCACTGACCCTACGAACTGAAGTAACAGCCACCAAAAATATGACCGTCCAGGTCAAGTACTTCAGATGACAGGATTCAAGTGGCTCAAAGGAGCTTTCATCAGCTGGGTGAGAACAATGTTGAGGTCCTATGACACAGGTGGAGGTTTGATAGGGGGGCTTTATCAATAGCAAACCTCTCATGAATCAAACAACTAGAGGGGCTTACCTCCTATGTGATGATATTCACTAATTGCACTGAGATGAACCTGTACAGAGTTTGTCTTGAGACCAGACTTGGAGAGGTGTAGAAGGTATTCAAGCAGGGTCTGTATAGGGCAGGAAATTAGATCTAGGGCCCTCACTCCAAACTGCAATCCTCCTTCATTTGAAGAGTAACATCTCTTAGTGGAATCTTTCCTGGAAGCCAGCAAGACTGGAGACTCCCTCTAGAAGATGAAAGGAAGCAAATTCTATACTCTCAACATTCAGGCCGTGAGAGCCAGAGACTAGAGGTTGGTATGCAGAAGAGACCCCTCTTTCTGCATGATGAGGGTCGTAAAACACTCCAATCTCCGCAGTTCTTCAGAGACTAACTCCATAAGAATAGGGAACCAGATCTGCCTGGGCTAATATGGGACGATCACGCAGTCTTGCTTGAGTTTCAGCAAAATCTTCCCCACAGCAGGTATGGGAGGATATGTATACAGAAGACTGTTACTCCAATGAAGGAGGAAGGCATCCGATGCTAGCCTGTCGTGGGCCTGGAGCCTGGAACAGTACTGGGGGACTTTGTGATTCAACTGAGTGGCAAATTGAGTCACCGAAGGGGTACCCCACACTTGGAAGATCTCACGGGTAACGCCCATGCTGAGAGACCACTCGTGTGGTTGCAGAACCCTACTCAGTCTGTTAGCCAGGCTGTTGTTTTTGCCCACCAGGTAAGTGGCTTTAAGAATTATCCCATGCCAGGCTGCCCAATGCCACATCTGGACAGCCTCCTTACACAGAGTGCGGGATCCGGTGCCCCCCTGCATTTTGGTGTAGTATATGGCAACCTGATTGCCCTTTTGAATGAGTACAATTTGATTGATTAGCCAATCTCTGAAAGCCTTTAGAGTGTTCCAGATTGCCGAAAGTTCCAGAAGGTTGATGTGGAGATCTGTCTCCTTGGCTGACTAGGCACCTTGAGTGTGAAGCCCATCTAAATGAGCTCCCCAACCCAGGTGGGATGCATCCATCGTTAGCACCTTCCGGGGCTGAGGAATTTAGAATGTGAGTCCCAGAGTCAAATTGGATAATCTGGAAGTATCGGGATACAAGTGTAAGCATCCTTCAAGTCCAAAGTGCATACTCAATTGTTCACCTAAACCATGGGGAGAAGGGCACCCAGGGAAACTATCCTGAATTTTTCCTTGACCAGGAACTTGTTCAGTGCCCTTAGGTCTAGGATGGGACACATCCCCCCTGTCTTCTTTGACACAAGGAACTACCTGGAATAGAATCCCATCCCATCTTTCCCTGGTGGGCTGGGCTCGATCGCATGGGCCTTTAGAAGGGTGGAGAGTTCCTCTGCAAGTACCTGCTTGCACTGAGAGCTGTAGTGATTTGCTCTCAGTGGACAATTTGGTGGTCTCTGTCACCCATGCAGGGCGTAACTGAGATGGACTATTTGAAGAACCCACCGGTCGGAAATTACAAGGGGTCATCTTTCTTGAAAGAACCTTAGCCTCCCCTGACTGGCAGGTTGTCCAGGACACACTAGTACTGTGGCTATGCTCTGCTGGAGCAAGTCAAAAGCCCATCCATGACTTTGACTGGGGTGCTGTCTAGGCCATAGTGTCAGACTTGGAGATGAAGAGTACGCCCAAGTACCGTGGGGAAGATCACTGTGTAGTCTTTGGGGTTCTTCACCTGAGCCATTCACTGTTCCCCCGAGAGTTGAGCTCTCAAGTTCAAGCGGCCAGCCGGACTTGGTCCACCAAAGGCCCCCAAGCAGAGAGAAGCATGGTCAGGAGACAGAAAATTCCAGACACAGGCAGCGAGCAGGTCAGGTGGCAGGGAAGGCAGAATCCATGTCCAGGCAGTGGTCAGGTCAGGCGGCAAGCAAGGCAGAATCCAGTTCCAGGCAAAGGTCAAATCAGGCAGTAGGCAAGGCAGAATCTGGGTCCAGGCAGTGGTCAGATCAGGCAGCAAGCAAGGCAGAATCTGGGTCCAGGTAGTGGTCAGGTCAGGCGGCAGGCAAGGCAGAATCCGGGTCCAAGCAGTGGTCAGGTCAGATGTCAATGAGGAAGAACGCACTAGCTAGGAAGGACGACTAGACATCTGTTGTGAAGACAAAGAACATGAGAATAAGCGAAGCCTAAACTACTGCCCAGAGGGTGGAGGTGACTCCCGGGTTCCTCCGGACGTTCCAGTGGCTGTTCCTTTAAAAGGAAGTGCGGTGTGCTTGCATGTGTGCCAAGCGCGCTCCTCCCTGTTCGCTGCTGACCGTGCAATCAGGCAGCCGAAAAGAAAGCCGCCACTGCCCAGAACTAGCTGCAGAGCATCGGCGGAAATCGCACACCAGAGGCATGGGAGGTAAGGCACGGTGGAAGCCATTACAGGATCCCCCCTCAGGGCTCTTCCCCCCTGCACCCAAGGTCCAGGTTTGAAGGGATGGTGAGCATGGAAGGCTCGAAGAAGGGCTGGCACATGAATATGAGATGCTGCATCCCATTGTCTTCAGGACCGTAATCTTTCCAAGTGATTATGTCCCCATCTTCATGCGAAGTCCACGATTTCCGCCACTTCAAACTTGGGATCAGGTCAACAGTGGGGAGACAAGAAATGTTGAGGTCCAGATGCCACCTGGAAGGAATAACTGGTTTAAGAAGGGAAACATGGAATGCATTATGTTTTCTTAGGGTGGAGGAAGACGAAGACGGTAAAATACAGCGCCAATCCATTCCTGGTTAGTAAAGGGCCCAATAAAACATGCGAGCTTCTGAGAGAGCAAACGGAGACGGAGATGACACATGCTGAGCCATACTTTTTGTCCCGGCAACAAAATAAGGGCAGGTCAACAGAGATGGTCAGCTTGCAGCTTGTACTTCATAATACTTTGTTGAAGTTGTTGCCTAATCTGGTTGCAGATATTCTGTATGTTGGTCCCCACCACTCGAACTGTGGAAGGTTCAGCACCAGGAATGGGTGTTCAAGGATGGCATCCAAAAATAGCAAAGAAAGGTGATATCCTGGTGGATTCATGAAGGTGATTGTTGTAGGTGAACTCAGCCCATGGAAAGAGAGAGGCCCAATTGTCCTGCTGGCTATTAACATATAGCCAAAGAAATTCCTTGAGGACCTGATTTACTCGCTGTGTTTGGCCATTCATCTGACTCCCAGGGTGGTACATAAGGTTCGCCAAAATCAGGAGGTGAATTGGGTTCCATGGTCACTGAGAATTCGCGAGGGAATCCATGGAGACGGAAGATATGCTGAAAGAATAGTTGGGCCAGGGTGGCTGCCTTAATTCACTCAGGCACTGTGGGGACTTTCCTCTGCCGCGTCTGGCCCTCACAACAGGAAGTTGCGTTACAGAGGACTGGACGCGGCAGAGGGAAGGCCCCGGAGTGCCTTTGTGAATCGTGGACGGCCCAAAAATGTAAGCTGCAAGCACTGAAGCAGCGGCGGAGGAAGGAGAAGGAAGCGGCAGCGATCCTGGACCTGCGGGAAGGAAGGTAGCAAGCAATGCTGGATTTGGGGAAGGCAGAGGTGTGCTGGACTTATGGGAGCAGGGGGGCTGCAGGGAAGGGAGAGATGTGCTGGACTTTCTAGGAAGAGGGGGCTGCAGGGAAGGGAGAGGTGTGCTGGACTTATGGGAGGAGGGGGTCTGCAGGGAATGGACAGGTGTGCTGGACTATCTGGGAGGAGAGGATCTGCAGGGAAGGGAGAAGTGTGCTAGACTTTCTGGAAGGAGAGGGTATGAAGGGAATGGAGAGGTGTGAACTTTCTGGGAGGAGAGTTTCTGCAGGGAATGAAGAGGTGTGCTGAACTTTCAGGGAGAAGAGGTGTGCTGGAGTGAGAGGAGGGGGCTGCAGGGAACGAAAGATCTATGTGGTGGGAGGGGGGTGCTGGAGTGAGATGAGGGGACTGCAGGAAAAGGGAGACCTAAGTAGCTGGGGGGGGGGATGTGGACCTATGTGGCCGGGGGGGGGGGGGGGGGGGGGGGGGGGGGACACCTATGTAGCCAGGGGGATGGGGTGCGGAGACCTATGTGGCGAGGGTGTGTGCAGAGACCTATGTGGCTGGGGGGGGGGGGGGGGGGGGGGGTTGCCACAAAAAATTGCTTAAACATTAAAGATGCCATGAACTGAAAATGTTTGGGATCCACTGCCTGAACCTGATGCTTTAATTAACTTTTACATTGCATTAAACCAGAATTTTTCTTTTAAAGAATGGCTTTTTGGCTCCGCCAGAGGAGAGGAAAGTGAAGATACTTACCTGTAGCAGGTATTCTCCGAGGACAGCAGGCTTCATATTCTCACAAGTGGGTGACGCTAATCCGCGTCGCCCAGTCCTGCATTTTGCCAAAGCTAAAAAAAGAGTTTTGTGGAGCGCGAGCTTCCCTCCATAGCACATGAGCAAGTGCCTTCCCACCTGCCGCACAAATGCGATCTCCTCAGTTTAATACTAAAGCAAAAAATAAAGTGAAACTAACCAAGGAGACAACTCCAAGGGGAGGTGGGAGGGACTTTGAGAACATGAAGCCTGCTGTCCTCAGAGAATACCTGCTATAGGTAAGTATCTTTGCTTTCTCCGAGGACAAGCAGGCTTCTACTCATGTGGGAAGTCCTAGCATCCAGGCTCACCGAAAACAACAAACATTGGTCAATTGGGCCTTGCAACGGCAAGGACATAACACAGATTAACCCAAAACTATATACAATCTGAATGCAGACTGGAACAGAATAAAACGGGCCTAAGAGGGTGGCGTTGGATTCTAGACCCCAAACATTCTGCAACACCGTCTGTCCTAAACAACTGTCGCATCAGGTATCCTTCTCAAGGCAGTAGTGTGATGTGAATGTGTGGACTGAAAACCACGTTACAGCCTTGCAAATTTCTTCAATGGAGGCTGACCTCAAGTGGGCTTCCAACGCGGCCATGACTCTGACATTATGGGCCGTGACATAACCCTCCAAGGCCACCGAGCCTGGGCAAAAGTGAAGGAAATGCAATCTGCTAGCCAGAGTGTCCCTGATGACACCTGCCTTGAAACAAGACCGATAAGGAGACACTAGGAAAGCATCTGGAAGAGGATGCACAAATTCTAAGGTGTACCCTTCTCAAATAACCTCCAGTACCCACTGATTGGAGGTAATCTGGGCCCACCTCCAATAAAACTGCGCTAACCGTGCTCCCACAGGAATTAGAGGCTGGGCCCAGAAACCTTCATTGTGCCGGATAAGTGGGAGACTGGAAAGAAGCTCCCATGTCCCTGCTCCCACTGTGAGCTCCTCGAAAGAACTGATTCCTCGGAAAACACCAGGACCGTTGAACCGGAGCCGCTCTACCTGGTCTAAAGTGACGAAAACCGCGTCCTCAACCACGGCCCAAAAAAAAGCCACACCCAGACACCCTAGGCCGGTCCTCAGGCAGCTGCGGTACCTTAGTATCTCCCAAACTGCGGACTAACTTGTCCAATTCCTCACCAAACAAGAGAGAACTCCAAACGGGAAACCTACTGAATTTAGACTTAGAAGCCGCATCTGCTGACCATCCTCGTAGCCAAAGAGACAGTCTAGCAGATACTCCCAAAGCCATACACTTAGCTGAAGCTCTTAGCAATCATATAAGGCATCTGTCAAAAAGGTCAATCCCATCTCAATCTTAGCCACTTTGGCATCTATAACAGACAAATCATCCAAAGATCTATCAAGAACCTTCTCAGACCAGGAAAAGCAAGCTCTAGCTACTAAAGAACCGCAAATGGTTGCCTGCACTGCCAAAGCAGAGACATTAAAGCTACTCTTCAACAAAGCCTCCATACGTTGATCCTGAACATCTTTAAGCGAAGTGCCGCCATCCACGGGCACCTGGTGGAAGGAGGCTAACCAGTGGGACACTCATACCGGGGTACAAATTATATCTTAGTGATAGGGTGGATCGAATTGGTGGAGGGGTAGCATTGTATGTTAAGGAGGGCCTTGAATCAAACAGATTGAAAATTCTGCAAGAAACAAAAACACATCATGGAATCCCTATGGATTGAAATTCCATGTGTAAAGGGGACAAGGATAGTGATAGAAGTGTACTACAATCTACCTGGCCAGGATGAACAGACAGATGTAGAAATGTTAAAAGAAATTAGGGAGGCTAACAAACTGGGCAACACGATAATAATGGATGATTTCAATTACCCTGATATTGACTGGGTAAATGTAACATCGGAGCATGCAAGGGAGGTAAAATTCCTTGACGAAATCAAGGACTGCTTTATGCAGCAGCTGATAAAGGAGCCGACAAGAGAAGGAAAAATTCTAGACCTTGTCCTTAGTGGAGCGCATGATCTGGTGCGGGAGGTAATGGGGATGGGGCCACTTGATAACAGTGATCATAATATGATCAGATTTGATTTTAGCTTTGGAGTAAGTATAAACAGGAAATCCAATACGTTAGCGTTTAACTTTCAAAAAGGAGATACAATAAAATGAGAACGGTGAAAAAGAAACTTAGAGGAGCAGCTGTGAGGGTCAAAAATTTACATCAGGCGTGGATGCTATTCAAAAATACCATCCTGGAAGCCCAGGCCAAATATAGTCTGCGTATTAAAAAAGGAGGGGGGAAGACCAAACAACAGCTGGCATGGTTAAAAAGTGAGGTGAAGGAAGCTATGAGAGCTAAAAGAAAATCCTTCAGAAAATGGAAGAAGGAATTGACTGAAAATAATAAGAAACAGCTTAAGGAATGTCAAGTCAAATGCAAAGCGCTGATAAGGAAGGCAAAGATGGACTTTGAAAAAAAGATTGTGTTGGAGGCAAAAACACAAAGTAAAAATTTTTTTTAGGTATATTAAAAGAAAGCCGGTAAAAGAATCGGTTGGACCGCTAGATGACCAAGGGGTAAAAGGGGCAATCAGGAAAAACAAAGCCATAGCATAGAGATTAAATAAATTCTTTGCTTCGGTCTTCACCGAGGAAGATTTTGGAGAGATATCGGTGCCAGAAATGGTATTCAGAGCTGACAAGTCGAAGAAACTGAATGAAATCTCTGTAAATCTAGAGGATGTAATGGGGCAATTTGACAAATTGAAGAGTAGCAAGTCTCCTGGATCAGATGGTATTCATCCCAGAGTACTGATAGAATTGAAAAATGAACTGGCAGAACTATTGTTAGTAATATGTAATTTATCTTTAAAATCGAGTGTGGTACCAGAAGATTGGTGGGTAGACCATGTAACGCCGATATTTAAAAAAGGTTCCAGAGGGGATCTGGGAAATTATGGAGCAGTGAGCCTGACGTCGGTGCCGGGCAAAATGGTAGAGACTATTTTAAAGAACAAAATTACAGAGCATATTCAAAGCATGGATTAATGGGACAAAACCAACATGGATTTAGTGAAGGGAAATCTTGCCTCACAAATCTATTACATTTTTTTGAAGGGGTGAGCAGACATGTGGATAAAGGCGAGCCGGTTGATATAGTGTATCTGGATTTTCAAAAGGCGTTTGACAAAGTACCTCATGAAAGACTCCAGAAGAAATTGGAGAGTGATGGGATAGGAGGTAGTGTCCTATTGTGGATTAAAAACTGGTTCAAGGATGTAAAACTGAGTGTAGGGTTAAATGGTCAGTATTCTCAATAGAGAAGGGTAGATAGTGGGGTTCCCCAGGGGTCTATGCTGGAACCGCTGCTTTTTAACATATTTATAAATGATCTAGAGATGGAAGTAACTAGGGAAGTAATTAAATTTGCTGACGACACAAAGTTATTCAAAGTTGTTAAATCACGAGAGGATTGTGAAAAATTACAAGAGGACCGTACGAGACTAGGAGCCTGGCAGGATCATTTTCAAAAGAGAAGGACGCCCATCTTGCGACACAAACCGGAAGATGGGCGTCCTTCTCACAGGGTCGTCCAAATCGGTATAATCGAAAGCCAATTTTGGGCGTCCCCAACTGTTTTCTGTCACAGGGACGGCCAAAGTTCAAGGGGGCGTATCGGAGGCGTAGCGAAGGCGGGACCTGGGCATGCCTAACAACATGGACGTCCTCGACCCATAATGGAAAAAAAAAGGGCGTCCCTGAGGAGCACTTGGACGACTTTACCTGGTCATGTTTTTCTTATGACCAAGCCACAAAAAGGTGCCCAAACTGACCAGATGACCACCGGAGAGAATCGGAGATGACATAAGACATAAGCATCGCCACACTGGGACAGACCAAAGGTCCATCTAGCCCAGCACCCTGTCTCCGAGAGTGGCCAATCCAGGTCACAATCACCTGACAAGATCCATGGAGCAAAGCATTTTGTACTGCTTGTCCCAGGAATAGTGGATTTTTCCCTACGTCCATTTAATAACATTCTATGGCCTTTTCCTTCAGGAAGCCGTCCAAACCTTTCTTAAACTCTGCTAAGCTAACCGCTTTAACCACATTCTCCGGCAACGAATTCCAGAGTCGAATTACACACTGAGTAAAGAAAAATATTCTCTTATTTGTTTTAAACTTACTGCACTCCAGCTTCATCGCATGCCCCCTTGTCCTAGTATTTTTGAAAAAGCGTAAACAGACGCTCTATATCTATCTTTTCCACTCCACTCATTATTTTATATCTGTATCATATCACCCCTCAGCCGCCTTTTCTCCAAGCTGAAGAGACCCCAGCCGCTTTAGCCTTTCCTCATAGGAAAGTCATCCCATCCCCTTAATCATCTTTGTCGCCCTTCTCTGCACCTTTTCTAATTCCACTGTATCTTTTTTAAGGTGCGGTGACCAGAACTGAACACAATACTCTAGGTGTGGTCGCACCATGGACCGATACAGTGGCATTATAATACCCTCATTTTTTGTTTTCCATCCCTTTCCTAATAATACCTAACATTCTATTTGCTTTCTTAGCCGCAGCAGCACACTGAGCAGAAGATTTCAACGAATCGTCAATGATGACTCTCAGGTCCCTTTCTCATTCCATGTCTCCTAACGCTGAACCTTGCATGACGTAGCTATAGTTTGGGTTCCTCTTTCCCACATGCATCACTTTGCACTTGTATCAAAAATACAGAAGAAACCTGTCTTCGCAAACAACAACAGTGATCAAAAACAGCGAAGATGACGCAAAAAAAGAAAAAAAGAAAAAAATTAGAAAAAAAAATATCAAAAAAACAAAAAAGAACAGTGGAAGATAAAGAATAAAAATAAAAATTAAAAACAAAAAATAAATAGAAGGAACTGCAAAAAACAGAACTATGGACAAATAGAAAAAATGAAAAGAAGGAAAAAAGGAAAAAAGACGACACATCAATAGTAAAAAAACTGAATGGATTTATTATGGTAATATGACTCGACACAGCTGTGTTTCGGCCCAACTGGCCTGCATCAGTTGGGCCGAAACACAGCTGTGTCGAGTCATATTACCATATTACCATAATAAATCCATTCAGTTTTTTTACTATTGATGTGTCGTCTTTTTTCCTTTTTTCCTTCTTTTCATTTTTTCTATTTGTCCATAGTTCTGGTTTTTGCAGTTCCTTCTATTTATTTTTTGTTTTTAATTTTAATTTTTATTCTTTATCTTCCACTGTTCTTTTTTGTTTTTTTGATATTTTTTTCTAATTTTTTTCTTTTTTTCTTTTTTTGCGTCATCTTCGCTGTTTTTGATCACTTTGCACTTGCTCACATTGAACATCATCTGCCATTTAGACGCCCAGTCTCCTAGTCTCGCAATATCTTCTTGCAACTTTTCACAATCTTCCCGCGATTTGACGACCTTAAACAACTTTGTGTCATCAGCAAATTTGATAACCTCGTTAGATACCCCCACCTCCAGGTCATTTATGAAAATGTTAAAAAGCAACGGTCCCAGCACAGATCCCTGAGGGACCTCCCCTTACTCCCCCCCCCAGTGGTCACTAACCCCCTCAAAAAATATCTTTCAAATTATTTTTTGCCAGCCTCAGATGTCATACTCAGGTCCGTAACAGCAGTATGCAGGTCCCTGGAGCAGTTTTAGTAGGTGCAGTGCACTTCAGGCAGGCGGACCCAGGCCCATCCCACCCTACCTGTTACGTTTGTGGAGGAAACAGCGAGCCCTCCAAAACTCACCATATACCCACTGTACCCACATATAGGTGCCCCCCTTCACCTGTAAGGGCTATTGTAGTGATGTACAGTTGGGGGTAGTGGGTTTTGGGGGGCTCAGCACACAAGGGAGCTATGTTCCTGGGACCAATTTATGAAGTCCACTGCAGTGCCCCCTAGAGTGCCCGGTTGGTGTCCTGGCATGTCAGGAGGACCAGTGCTCTAGAAATGCTGGCTCCTCCCATGATCAAAGGGCTTGCATTTGGTCATTACTGAGATGGGCGTCCTTGGTTTCCATTATCACTGAAAATCAGAAACAACCAAGTCAAGGGACGACCAAAATTTTAAGATTTGGGTGTCCCCGACCGTATTATCAAAACGAAAGATGGATGTCTATCTTTTTCAATAATACGGGTTTCCCCGCCCCTTCTTCGGGACGTTTTGCGAGGACGTCCTCAACAAAACTTGGGCGTCCCTTTTCGATTATGCTCCTCTGGGCGTCTAAATGGCAGATGACGTTTAATGTGAGCAAGTGCAAAGTGATGCATGTGGGAAAGAGGAACCAGAACTATAGCTATGTAATGCAAGGTTCCACGTTAGGAGTCACCGACCAAGAAAGGGATCTCGGCGTCATTGTTGATGATACATTGAAACCCTCTGCTCAGTGTGCTGCGGCAGCTAAGAAAGCAAATAGAATGTTAGATATTATTAGGAAAGGAATGGAAAACAAAAATGAGGACGTTATAATGCCTTTGTATCAGTCCATGGTGCGACCGCACCTCGAATATTGTGTTCAATTCTGGTCACTGCATCTCAAAAAAGATATAGTGGAATTAGAAAAGGTACAGAGAAAGGCGACAAAATGATAAGGGGATGGGACAACTTTCCTATGAGGAAAGGCTGAAGCGGCTAGGGCTCTTCAGCTTAGAGAAAAGACGGCTGAGGGGAGATATGGTAGAGATCTATAAAATAATGAGTGGAGTGGAACGGGTAGACGTGAATCATTTGTTTACTCTTTCCAAAAATATTAGGACTAGAGGGCATGTGATGAAGCTAAAAAGTAGTAAATTTAATATGAATCGGAGAAAATGTTTCTTCACTCAACATTTAATTAAACTCTGGAATTCGCTGTCAGAGAATGTGGTAAAGGCGGTTAGCATAGCGGGGTTTAAAAAGAGATCTGGACGTCTTCCTAAAGAAAAAGTCCATAGACCATTATTAAATTGACGAGGAAAATACCCCATATGCACAGAATAATAAGAACAAAAATACCTCTGTTATTTAAAAGTACCAGCTGTTGCCACAGAGAAAGGAATAGCATAAAGTAAAGAGTGATTGGCTCACCACCTTCCACCTGCTGGAGACTGAGAATAGTGGATCTCTCTCTAGCTGGCAAAAGCTCTTATTTGCCCTCTCTAGAGTCAGAATCTCAGTCTCCACCTACTGGAAGGTGTGCACAACCCATCAGTCACATTCTGGGCCGCTTGGGAGACAGAGAAATACTGAAGTTCCAGGGAGGCATGATATCTTTCAGGGAGCAGATCACAAAGAACTATTTTTTTTCTGTCTCCATCCGCTGGTAAACGGACATAACCCACAAGTCCTGAACTGATCTGCTGGAGATGAAAAGGAAAAAGGATTCCCAAAGTCCAAGATAGAAACTTGGCGTACCTGAAGGAAGCTTTAGCTGCTTATTTCTGTGTGATGAAGGCATATGCTGGAGGGCTTTTCTTGTTATCACTGGGCCTCCCTGACTTCCACCTTGGCTGGATTTTATCTGAACTGCATGAACCCTGCCCCTCTCTACTGTGTTCCTGGGAATCTAGCTAAGGTGGACCAGGGAGGGTGTTTGTTTAAGGAAGACTGACAGTCTCCTATAGACTCCCTCACATCCGGTAATCTTTTCTGTGTTCCTCTTGTTATGTTTTTCTATATTTCTTGAATGCTGCTTCTTTTCCTTTTATTTTTTTCAGAACCATACAGATCTGTTGCCACAGTTAAAGCTGTTTTCAGTTTGGACCACTATCCTTCCACTTATCCTATGTCTACCATCCAGTCAGCTTTCTTAAGATATTCCCCATTCTACTGAAGTCAGTGTAGAGAAATTATTTATTTAATCATTTCAACATATAACTTACCTAGTGTAGAAAAGAAACAGCTTCTGACCTTGTGAGTACTGAATGTTTTAAATAAAGTTCTGCACAGCTAGTGAAAACCTCCTAACAGTCTAAAATTGTAACATGTTCACTGTTTCATGCATAGCTGCACGTAGAAAGTGTAAAAATGGTATATAAAGACAGAAGGAATTGTATAAGTCAGACAACTTCCTGAGTTTATGCCGAACTTGTCTCCTTGCAAGAAATAAACCTGCTTTAGGCCTAATTGGTCTCATTGTATTCATGAGTATTGTTAATAAAATTCTTTTAACAGTCGGCATGTTTGAAATCTATTACTTTGAGTTTTGTGTGTCTGCAATCTGTTTTAGCTCTTATATCAAACCAGTTGCTCTCTATCTCCATCTGCTGTAGGACAGCACAAACCCACATGTCTGGAATGGTCTGGAGAGATGATGAGGAATTTAAAATTTTGCTAGCAACTAGGCTTGCAGAGAAGGCAGTTTTTTTGCTCCAAACATACCTGTCCCTAGACGTTTCAGTAACAGTGTAAAGTCATAAGTGTAACTATCTGCTTTTGGGATTCCCCTCTGTTACAAATGTTAAATATAAATCATTAGTAATAAATTCATTTATGTACCTACCGTGTTTCCCCAAAAATAAGACACTGTCTTATATTAATTTTTGCCCCCAAAAATGCGCTAGGTCTTATTTTCAGGGGCTGTCTTATTTTTCGGGGAAACATCGGGGTTGGATCGGGGTTGGCCCGCCCGCCCTCCGTCGCTCCCGGAACTAACCTTAAATGCCTCCTTTCACCTTCGCAGCAAGCAGCAGCAGGGCAGGCCACTCCTTCCTTCCGTGTCCCACCCTCGCCTGACGTAACGTCCGAGAGGCTGGGGCATAGAAGGAAGGAGAGGTCTGCCCTGCTGCTGCTTGCTGCGAAGGTGAAAGGAGGCATTTAAGGTTAGTTCTGGGAGCGATGGAGGGTGGGTGGAGGGGGGGCCCGGCGACCTCGGGTGGGGGGGGGGGGCGGCCCAGGGGCGGCCTTGTCCGGCTCTCGGCGGCCCTGCTTTCAAACAAAAGTTTGCTAGGTCTTACTTTCGGGGGAGGCCTTATATCTACCAATTCAGGAAAACCTCTACTAGGTCTTATTTTCGGGGGATGTCTTACTTTTGGGGAAACAGGGTACAAGTGAAATTCTGGAACTATTTACCTAAAGAGATGTGTTTTTCTATATATTACTGTCACGCTCGTCATCGCCAATGTCCGTGCCTTGCTCGTCAGTGTGCTGTTCCTCCTTCTATACCTTCTAAAATGACCTGCAGTTCCTCGTCAGTGTCCTGTTCCTCCTTCTAAAATTACCTGTAGTTCCAGTCAGTGACCTGTGGGGTAACTGTAGAGTGGTGGAGGCAGTGGTGTGCTGGAGCCGGCTCGCACCGGCTCGCAAGAGCCGGTTGTTAATCTTTCAACCGACTTGCGAGCCGGTTGTTAAATATAGCGAGCCGGCTCTGGCTCTCCTCCCTCCCTCCGGATCCTCACCGAGGCCGTTCTTCTAATTCTTCGGGGCAGGCAGTCTTGCCTGCCCGCTGCCAGCTCACTCTCCCCCGCTGCTGATTCGTGCTTTAAAAATGGCCGCAGAGACTTCCAGAGGCGACCTCGCGAGACTTCGGAAGTCTCGGCGGCCATTTTGAAACGCGAATCGGATGGCAGCGGGGGAGAGTCAGCTGGCAGCGGGCAGGCAAGCCAGCCTGCCCTGAAGAATTAGAAGGACGAGGCAGGTAGATCCGAAGCATACTTGGGGTGAGAGTGAGGGTGCTGTCTATGTTTGGGGGGAGGGGAAGTTGGATGGAGGAATTGGAAGGGATTTTTGTGACGTTTGGTGGGTAGGGGGGATTAGAAGGGGTTTGCATGATGTTTCTGGGTGTGGGAGAGAGGGAGATTGGAATCTTGGGGGAGGGGGACGTTGGGACCCGGGGGGGAGTTGGGTGGAGGAATTGGAAGGGATTTTTGTGACGTTTGGAGGGTTGGGGGGATTAGAAGGGGTTTGCATGATGTTTCTGGGTGTGGGAGAAAGGGAGATTGGAATCTTAGGGGAGGGGGACGTTGGGACCCGGGGGGGAGTTGGGTGGAGGAATTGGAAGGGATTTTTGTGACGTTTGGAGGGTAGGGGGGATTAGAAGGGGTTTGCATGATGTTTCTGGGTGTGGGAGAGAGGGAGATTGGAATCTTGGGGGAGGGGAACGTTGGGACCCGGGGGGGAGTTGGGTGGAGGAATTGGAAGGGATTTTTGTGACGTTTGGAGGGTAGGGGGGATTAAACATATAGTAGATGACGGCAGAAAAAGACCTGCACGGTCCATCCAGTCTGCCCAACAAGACAACTCATGTGTGCTACTTTTGTGTATACCCTACTTTGATTTGTACCTGTGCTCTTCAGGGCACAGACCGTATAAGTCTGCCCAGCACTAGCCCCGCCTCCCAACCACCGGCTCTGGCATAGACCGTATAAGTCTGCCCAGCACTATCCCCGCCTCCCACCACCGGCTCTGGCACAGACCGTATAAGTCTGCCCAGCGCTATCCCTGCCTCCCAACCTCCAGTCCCGCCTCCCACCACTGGCTCTGGCACAGACCGTATAAGTCTGCCCAGCGCTATCCCCGCCTCCCAACCTCCAGCCCCGCCTCCCACTACCGGCTCTGCTATCCAATCTCGGTTAAGTTCCTGAGGATCCTTTCCTTCTGAACAGGATTCCTTTATGTTTATCCCACGCATGTTTGAATTCCGTTACTGTTTTCCTCACAACCACCTCCCGCGGGAGGGCATTCCAAGCATCCACCACTCTCTCCGTGAAGAAATACTTCCTGACATTTTTCTTGAGTCTGCCCCCCTTCAATCTCATTTCATGTCCTCTCGTTCTACCGCCTTCGTATCTCTGGAAAAGGTTCGTTTGCGGATTAATACCTTTCAAATATTTGAATGTCTGTATCATATCACCCCTGTTTCTCCTTTCCTCCAGGGTATACATGTTCAGGTCAGCAAGTCTCTCCTCATACGTCTTGTTACACAAATCCCATACCATTCTCGTAGCTTTTCTTTGCACCGCTTCGATTCTTTTTACATCCTTAGCAAGATACGGCCTCCAAAACTGAACACAATACTCTAGATGGGGCCTCACCAACGACTTATACAGAGGCATCAACACCCCCTTTCTTCTGCTGGTCACACCTCTCTCTACACAGCCCAACAACCTTCTAGATACAGCCACCGCCTTGTCACACTGTTTCGTCACCTTCAAATCCTCAGATACTATCACCCCAAGGTCCCTCTCCCCGTCTGAACCTATCAGACTCTCGCCACCTAACACATACGTCTCCCGTGGATTTCTATTCCCTAAGTGCATCACTTTGCATTTCTTCGCATTGAATTTTAATTGCCAGACCTTAGACCATTGTTCTAGCTTCTTCAAATCCTTTTTCATGTTTTCCACTCCCTCCGGGGTGTCCACTCTGTTACAGATCTTAGTATCATCCGCAAATAGGCAAACTTTACCTGGATTAGAAGGGGTTTGCATGATGTTGCTGGGTGTGGGAGAGAGGGAGATTGGAATCTTGGGGGAGGGGGACGTTGGGACCCGGGGGGGGGGGAGTTGGGTGGAGGAATTGGAAGGGATTTTTGTGACGTTTGGAGGGTAGGGGGGATTAAACATATAGTAGATGACGGCAGAAAAAGACCTGCACGGTCCATCCAGTCTGCCCAACAAGACAACTCATGTGTGCTACTTTTGTGTATACCCTACTTTGATTTGTACCTGTGCTCTTCAGGGCACAGACCGTATAAGTCTGCCCAGCACTAGCCCCGCCTCCCAACCACCGGCTCTGGCATAGACCGTATAAGTCTGCCCAGCACTATCCCCGCCTCCCACCACCGGCTCTGGCACAGACCGTATAAGTCTGCCCAGCGCTATCCCTGCCTCCCAACCTCCAGTCCCGCCTCCCACCACTGGCTCTGGCACAGACCGTATAAGTCTGCCCAGCGCTATCCCCGCCTCCCAACCTCCAGCCCCGCCTCCCACTACCGGCTCTGCTATCCAATCTCGGTTAAGCTCCTGAGGATCCTTTCCTTCGGAACAGGATTCCTTTATGTTTATCCCACGCATGTTTGAATTCCGTTACTGTTTTCCTCACAACCACCTCCCGCGGGAGGGCATTCCAAGCATCCACCACTCTCTCCGTGAAGAAATACTTCCTGACATTTTTCTTGAGTCTGCCCCCCCTTCAATCTCATTTCATGTCCTCTCGTTCTACCGCCTTCGTATCTCCGGAAAAGGTTCGTTTGCGGATTAATACCTTTCAAATATTTGAATGTCTGTATCATATCACCCCTGTCTCTCCTTTCCTCCTGGGTATACATGTTCAGGTCAGCAAGTCTCTCCTCATACGTCTTGTTACACAAATCCCATACCATTCTCGTAGCTTTTCTTTGCACCGCTTCGATTCTTTTTACATCCTTAGCAAGATACGGCCTCCAAAACTGAACACAATACTCTAGATGGGGCCTCACCAACGACTTATACAGAGGTATCAACACCCCCTTTCTTCTGCTGGTCACACCTCTCTCTATACAGCCCAACAACCTTCTAGATACAGCCACCGCCTTGTCACACTGTTTCGTCACCTTCAAATCCTCAGATACTATCACCCCAAGGTCCCTCTCCCCGTCTGAACCTATCAGACTCTCGCCACCTAACACATACGTCTCCCGTGGATTTCTATTCCCTAAGTGCATCACTTTGCATTTCTTCGCATTGAATTTTAATTGCCAGACCTTAGACCATTGTTCTAGCTTCTTCAAATCCTTTTTCATGTTTTCCACTCCCTCCGGGGTGTCCACTCTGTTACAGATCTTAGTATCATCCGCAAATAGGCAAACTTTACCTGGATTAGAAGGGGTTTGCATGATGTTGCTGGGTGTGGGAATTGGAAGGGATTTTTGTGACGTTTGGAGGTTAGGGGGGATTAGAAGGGGTTTGCATGATGTTTCTGGGTGTGGGAGAGAGGGAGATTGGAATCTTGGGGGAGGGGGACGTTGGAACCCAGCCAGATACTCTTAACAGGTCCCGACTGAATATCAGATGGTCAGTATTTTTAAAAAAAAGTGCTAACTGCTGCAGGCTCAATATTGACTTTGAGCTTTTGGAAGTAGAAGTAAATAGCAGAGAGAGTGATCCCAGGGGCCCATGGAGGGCATGGAGGGCATGGGAGAGGAGGGTCGCTGGGTATGGGTGCATGCAGAGCAGGGGAGAGAAGGGTCCCTGGACATGGGTGGATGGAGGGCAGGGGAGAGGAGGGGAGAGAGAAGAAATGCTGGACATAGATGGAGGGGAGGGAAGAGTGAGGTAGGAGATGAGTTGAGGGGAAAGGAAGAGAGGAGAAAAACTGCACATGGATGAAGAAAATAGGCAGAAGCTGAGGACCAGAAATGAAGAAGAAAGGAGGAAAGGAAAGAAATAAATGGAAAGGAAGCCCTGGAAACGGAGTTAAGAGGACAGATAGCAGCAGAATCGGGTACTGGGCCAGCATGATCAGAAAAACAGTCATCAGACAAAAAAGGTAGAAAAAAATCATTTTATTTTCATTATAGTGTTTGGAATATGTTCACTTTGAGAATCAGGTGCTCAACATTAAAAGTTTATAATTATTTACGGCATTTATGGCATTTTATCACACATTAAACATGAATTAGATTGGAACCTGGGATCATTTAATTTTTTTTTCCTGGAGGAATGCATTGCCACCCCCCCTCGGCTCTCTCCCTGGCTATAGCCAGCTCTGCAATTTGGGGGGGGAGCGCAGAGGGGGACAGGGGGCGCAGAGGGGGACCGGGGGGGGGGCGCAGAGGGGGACCAGGGAGAGAGCCTGTTGTTAAACATTTACCAGCACACCACTGGGTGGAGGCCAAGATGGTGATGTCATCAGCACTGAGCACTTCTTACGCTAGCTTCTAAGTATGCTCAGGGTTCTGGAAATTAATAGTGCAGGAAAAACTAGTGCTCAAAATAAGGTAAATCTATACAAAACTAACCAATAGCACCAGGAAAAAGGGGTTATCTAAAAAGATAAGGATATGTATAGGAGAAAACCCCTCAGAACCAATCGGACCAAAAAGTCCTAGGTAGACGACTAACCAAACAATGACAGTTTCGATCATGGGGGTTGTAAGATTTCTCCTTTAATTTTATTTTAATTTAAATGATTTTTACTTGCAACTATAAGCTAAGTGCCGTTACATTTTGCTACTGAATTTATTGGTGCCCTGCGTATAGGCGCTGTTTTCAGCATTAAAGAGATTTTCTGGAAATTAATCCCTGATTGAGCCTGCTAGTTCCAACTACTGTTTCTTTGCTAGGCAGTGGCCTGAAACTTTGCCTACAGCTTTCTCCTTATGCTGTGTTCCAGTGGAAGTCTGCTTCCAAGCCAGGTAGTCCTGAGAGGTAAAGCTTTGCTACAGCTTTCTCCTTATGCTGTGTTCCAGTGGAAGGCTGTGTTTGGGACTGTGTGGGCTGGATGACGGGGAGTGCTGCAGGTGCAGCGGCTAAGGCCACGTCTTGAGGTATCTCTGGACAAGACAGCAATGCTTGGAGCGCGGAGGGGTCTGTGTGGGCTATTCCTGGCCCTTGGGTGCTGTGCAGGGCCGTTGAGTCTTCTGACTTGGGAGCATCAGCTCAGGTTTGGCTTCTTCACCTTGCTTGCCTTGGAAGCGTCGGCTAGGGCTTTGTTGCTTTATCTTGCCTGCCTTGGGAGCATTCGGCTCGGGCGCCTCAGTGACTGTTTGCTTGTTTTAGGTGACATCCCTAGTCTTCTGTGAGTGGAGTGTCCCGCTCTTGCCTCTACCTGCCGTGCAGGTCTTTAAGAGACTTTCTTTTCTCTTTGGTTTGCTTCTGCTCCACTCTGGTTTTGAGGGAGCTTGCCGCAGTTGTTCAGCGGCTCATCTGAGTGTACTGACAGAATGAACCCTTTTCTTAACCACTAGCTGTGTACCTCTGTCAGCCAAGTATTGCCTGTTTGTCTTTGTCCCGCTAGGGCGGGCCCTTTACCTAGTCTATTGTGTTCTACTGTATGCCATATGTGTGCATTGCTCTGCTAGTATTGAGATATGCAGCTAGGCTCCTTGTGTTTGTTTTCCCCATACAGCTAGGCTGTTCTACTTTACCTTTACTGTATACTTTATGCTTTGCATTGTGTCCACTAGTATAGAGATGCACAGCTAGGCTGCTTATGTTTGATTTCCCTATAGGCTGTTCTACTTTACCGTATTTTATGTTTTATGTTTGCCTTGCTTCAGCTAGGTTAGACTGTATAGCTAGGCTGCCAGTTTTCCTTTCTGTGCCGTTTGGCTACCCTTTTAGCCTTGTGTTTTTTGCTACTAATAAAGCTGCCTCAGTTCATCTCCACTTGTGGTCCAGTCCAGTTCTTGGGAGTACTCTTAGTTCTGAGAGGACTCGGTCTACCCAGAGGTGGTTGGGTGATTCTCATGCGGCCACCTCTGGGCCAAGGGCTCACAAACGTCACAGTTACTTTCATTTTAAAAAGTTGGTGAAATCATATTTATTTACTAAATTTTTGTAATTAGGTTTTTCTCTTCATTTTATCAATGACTATATTATGCTGCAATTCCTAGCTACTGTACCAGTAATTTCTTTTGTTACCCACTTTGAACCTTATTAAGGGATTAGGTGGGTAAATAAATTCCTCAAGGTAAGACTACAACATAAAAAAAAATACACAATATTAGTTTCAGCTTAAATGCTAAATCAGAAAATGGAAAATCTGCATAAAAGCATAAAATATAGCTTTACCTGTGGCAGCTTCTTTTTCTTATGACTTTTCAGTGCGTTGCTTATAACAGATAAGCTTTCCTTGGTGTAACTCATACTGAAACCTATCTTCCTGATGATTACTAGCAGCTTTCACTTCAATATCCAGCCAACTTCTAACAGAAAAACATATCTGGGGCAAAAGACAAATTTAATATAAAAGTTTTTAAATTTTAATTTGGATTTGCCAAATATATATCAAGAAGCTCCCGACAATCAGAAAACAAATACAGAAAGATCTATTATACAAAAACCAAAGTGCAACTGATATATTTTCGATTTAGGGGCCCTTCTACTCAGGGCATAGCCAGACTTAGACGGGAGGGGGGGCACCTGCCGCACGATGGTACCTTGGCTGGTGGGGGTTGAAGCGTTTGTCTCACATTGCCTGTCCTTCTCTGTTCTCAGTCACGCCGTGAACGTTCATTTTAATGAAACTGAGCATGTGCAAAGTGTCGCACATGCTCAGTTTCACTAAAACGAGCATGTACGGTGCAACTGAGAAGAGCAGGGTAGGCAATGCCATAAGACCAACATGGGACAAACACTTCAGCTGGTGGGGGTTGAGGACTCCACCAGCCAAACTGGGGGCCCCAGAGCCAATTTGGGGGGCCCAGACCCCCATGGCCACCTGTAGATATGCCACTGCTTCTACTAAGCTGCATTAAGCAGCTAATGCGGCATTATCAGCGCAGTAGACAGTAAAACTGGCCTGTACTGCTGTCTTTGTAGTAAAAATGCTTCATAAACTACCTAACAGGGGAATGGCTTGAGTCTGGGCACAACACGGGTGGGAGGAGGTGTGGCAGGCTGATGCGACTGTTGACAGCACAGCCAATTTTACTGCCCTCCACCATAAGGTAAAATTAGTTCTTACCTAATGATTTTCTTTCCATTAGTCTCAACAGATCAATCCAGAGACTTGTGGGTTATGTCCCTCTACCAGCAGGTGGAGATAGAGAGAACTTCAGAGGTTTACTACATGTGGTCATGTGCAGTCACCTTAACTTCAGTATTGTCGAAACCAAAGCAGTGGAAGACGAAAGAGGAAGTCCTCTCCTGCCTGCATAAAGCCCATGTAAGCTCCTCAACAGCTCCTGCGGGAGGGTAACAGAAGGTTTCCTTTATATTTTGATTTGTTTTGTCTTTTTTTTGTCTTTTTTTCCCCTTTTTTTCTTGTAGCCAAAAATCAAATGAAGGAATCTGATGAAACCGAGGCAACTAGAAGAAAACACTCAACCCAGAACAACAAAGGCCGGGCCTTTGGATTGATCTGTTGGGACTAATGGAAAGAAAATTATCAGGTAAGAACCAATTTTACCTTCCATAGCGTCCCACAGATCAATCCAGAGACTTGTGGGATGTACCAAAGCAGTCCTTGTGGAGCAGGGTACTACAACCTCAGCAGACTGGAGCAATGATCCACAGGCTGCGGTTACATGCGCTGCCACATCAAATCTGTAATGCCTAGCGCTGCCATGCCAAGCCTGCAAAGCCTGGCAAGGGAAGGATAGAAGATCAAGTGGGTGATCTGCAAAAAAGCCATCCAAGGCAGGACAGAGGACCAATTGGCCGAACTGCAAAGGGCAGCCACAGAAGCCAGACGGGACACGTAAAAGGACGTCAACTGCGCTCTGGAAGAAAGTGCTGCCACCCGCAACGGGAGAGACTGTCCCATACAGAGGCCAGCTGAAGAAATTGCCTATCTCAGCTAACGGCAACTGCAGCTCTTGAAACCAGAGCCCCTTTCTTGTGACCAGCCAGAGGACAACATGAGGGTACGCCGGGAAGCATGTCTGCTCAGCAGGTCAGGAATCTGATGATCCTACCACAGTGTGGGTGTTTTGTAAGGAGTTGCCACCTTCCTATATACCTAGGGCTCTCCAGGTTCTGAATATATCTGCTTCTGATCCTGCCACAGCTACATTTGCTAATCTTAAAATGGTGAGAACTAGAAGACTGCTAAAGTCTTTAGCAGTGCATAAGGCTATGTAGGAAGTCACTTCTGCTCAGTGGGTCATCCCAGGCACTGGCCCACTATGCAGAGGCATAGCTAGGTGGGGTGCAAGGGGAGCAGCTGCTCCCCTAAAAGGATTTTGAATAAAATGGCACTTATGCGGAACAGCTCTTCAGCATCACACTGACGCCTATTCTACAAAAGGTCTGCTCCTCCTCACATCAAAACCGCTATGCCCACATTTGCCAATCTAAAAATGGCGAGCCTTCCTATGGTCCCTTCCTATGGTCCCAAATAAAGCAAGAAGCAGTTGACCAACGGAACTCGCTGGTCACTTCCAAATAGTATAGGGAAGAGAAAAAGGTGGAATGGGATGGAAGGCAGAAACCACCATATGCAGAAAAGACAGGACTGTGCGCCCGTCACCAGTAGAAATCCAGAGAATCTCGAACGGATGAAGTCGGGAGTTCTGAGAACCTGCCTGGACTGGATTGCTAAAGAAAACTAGGTGCCCAGGACGATAGCCCTGGTGTCGTAAAGATAAGGGCGAGCCTGATCCGACCGAAAAGAACTTGTAGACATCCTCAGGAAGACACTGTCTATAAGTCACCCAGGTCTTCCACCAACTTCATGGAGTCCTCAAACAATAGTTGCCCTGAAAACTGAGCTGAACCAGCCATCGTTAGAAGCTGCATTCACCACCCAGCAGTGCGACCACATCAAATGACAGGCTGTGACCGCCAAAAACATCTGTTTATTTGACACCCGAAACAAATCATAGAAGAAAACTGGAAATTAAGCTGGCCTCGACTCTACATCTGGCAAGTGAGGAGGCGGTTGACTATCTGCCTTCTGGAAGGGATCCGAAATCTGTTGCCACCAGCTATGGCACACCCTAGCAGCCTACAAGCTGCAGATAGCCACCTCCAGGGAGAAAGAACTGACATATCAGCAGAAATCACCCATTGAGACTAAGTTGGCTTGAAGGGAACCATAGAGATGGGGACCAAAACAGAGAAAGAACCCCTGAAGTGGTCTGATACAGACTCAGGCCCATGGGGGAATGTCCAAGAAAGAGAACCTTGTGCCCATAACTTGAACCTATTCCCATATCCTGGACCTGGTAGGAAAAGTAAAACCTGACTTGGGTTGGCATCTGTTGCTGAGGAGCAAAAGAAAGAAAGGACTTCCCAAGCCTATATGGAACAGCACTCCCCGAAAAGCCAAGATTTGTGAGGGAAACAACTGACTCTTGGTGACACTGATTACCAATCCTAAGGACTGAAGATGAGTAGGTATCTTGGATGAAGTTTGCAGAGTCTCTTGATAGAGCCGCAAATCAGCCAGTCACAAGGTATGGATGAACCTGCAATCCATCCTCAGGAAGGAAAGCTGCCACTACCACCATGACCTTGCAAAAATGTCCTCGGCAACATGGAAAGGCTGAATGACATGGTCATAAATCTCTAAGATCCCTTTGCAGCAAGGAGCACTGGGAATATGAAAGTATGAAAGTAAGTTTCCTTGAGGTCCAGGAAGGCTAGAAACTCTCCCCACCAGAACTATTACACACTGCAAGGTTCCCATTGTGAAAAGTTGAACCGTAAACACCCTAGACTCTTATGATGTCCATACTCAGCTGGAAGGAAGCTCCCTGGTTGGAACTACAAAGCAAAGGGAACAACTTCCCATTCCCCAATTGCAACTGGGGACAGACTCAACTGTGCCTAAAGGAAGAAACGTTGGCAAGGTGGCAAGAACTGCCTGACAGTGTTTGAGCTTGCATGTAGACTCCAAGAAAAATCTGTAGTGAAGTCCAGGTTGTAACTGTGCGATAGAAAAACTAACACACATCTGAGCTGAGGTAATCTTGGTTCACTGCTCCTGAAACCAGTACAGGAGTCCTGCCTGAGGAGTGAACTGAGACTCCATCATTGGAAGATGCAGCAGGCATAGGTTGACCTGGAGTTGAAACAGAGCTCATTTTATCAGCAGCCAGGTGGCTTGTTGAAGTGGAAGTGGAAACCCTGAAAGTGGTTTTCCTGGCCCCACAAAACCTATGACAAAACCAATCGGATTAAAAATCATCCTTAAACTCGTCCCCTGGCAATCTCAGAGACTTGGAAGTCCCTCAGGTCTTTACCCAACTGCCCTAGATTTTCTTCAGTCCCAAGATTACTTCCAAAAGGCAGGTTGCCAAATGTGACTTGGAAGCCACATCAGTGGTCTGATGCCTAAGCCAATGATAACTTCTTGCAGATAGGGACAAGAATTGGCTGGTGTGACTGTGCACTATAACTGCTGCACATTGGAGCTAACAAGTGCAGATGAGAAACAGAGACAGATGGCGTAGCAGAATATGGCTGTTGCACCATTGCGCACTACAGATAGCAAGCTGCAGTGGGTCGTGAAGCAGCAACCCTAGCGCTCTGTGCTTACTCTCACCTGATTGCAACAACTATTAAGCTACCTCTATACTGAAGTAACTCCTGGACCACTCCTCATGAAAAGATGCCAAAAATACCATAGAAGCAATCAGAGGTACCGGGTACGCTGCAGATACCGGGGTAGCTGAGGCTAGTATGCAAAGGTGTGGTCAGTATCAGTGTGCAAAGAGAGAGAGAAGGGAAATCTTTAGTACAGTAGAGTTCTGATAACTGTTCCAGTCATGCAAGAACTGCTTGGCCAGGCAAACAGTAAGAGAGAATGAAATAAAATATGCTCCACTGGAAACCTAGCTGAGCCCACAGTTTCTAATAGGATGGATAAAACCAGCCTTGAACCTAAACCTTCAGGCTGAAAGGCCAGCCACCTTCCTGAATAAAACTAGTTTGATGTAAACAGTACACACAGAGCAAATGTCACCAGGGCAGCACAGAGGGTGCAGGAATACCATGGAAATCGAGAGAAACCTGAGAGGCCTGCATTAGCCTCAAAATGTAACATTTTTTATTTTTGTTACATTTGTACCCTGCGCTTTCCCACTCATGGCAGGCTCAATGCGGCTTACATGGGGCAATGGAGGATTAAGTGACTTGCCCAGAGTCACAAGGAGCTGCCTGTGCCTGAAGTGGGAATTGAACTCAGTTCCTCAGGCCCAAAGTCCACCACCCTAACCACTAGGCCACTCCTCCGCTCCTTCTCACAGAAACATGGAGTCAACAGTCCTAAGCCTAACTAAACAAACTGTACTGCCATGCTTTGAGAAAGGGGAAGAGGGAAAGAGTAGAAAACCTAGAGTAGGATCCCTAATCCTGATCCCTTTCTCCCTTCCATTAATGGTGTTCACACACCCTGAACCTCCTCAAGGAGGGTCCAGAAATAATCACCTAGTGAAGCACAGGCATCTCTACCTGAAGTCTTTCAACTAGTCAGTACTTTCCAAGCTGCAGCTTAAGGCTCTCGCTGCCACAGAACAGCTGCAGGAGTCTAATTGGTCTCGACCTCACCCCTGGAAAGCTGCGGGAGACTCAAAGCTGTGGGAGATCCAAGGACTCCCACAGGAGTCTGCAAACCTCCTCCGGCCTCCTTTCTTAGAAGCCCTTAAATATCAAATATGAAGAAACTGGGAGTGATCCACCCCAGTTCCCCAGTCACATTTCTGAAAAGCCTACATAAAAAACTGCCTGAATCGCAAGCAAATCAGGCCCCAGGGGAGCGCCGGCGCTTCAGCATTGCCATGTGGTACGGCAAGAAAGATGTTGCCCTCAAGCGTGCACGCACACCCAAGAAAACAACTGCCCTGTGCCTGCCAAAACGAGCCAGGAAGGAGCACACCGCTCCACGGAGTTGGGCTGTACAGTGGATCTCCTGCCCCACCGGCGCAGATAGGATAATGACTACTCACCCCCTCGTGAATCACTGTCGCATGCCAAATCGATCCTCACACCATTCAGCCAGTACTGCGAACCGGCATAAGCTTGCCACACTGAACAAATCAGAATGAGATTTTTTTTTTTTAAACAGTGCTCAAACGACATTTTTTTTTTTAAGGCAGGAGAAGACGCCGGAGCAAAAGAAACCTCAGACTCCTTTTAAAGTCAGGAGAGTGAGAACCACAAACCCCAGTCAGGCAGAGAGGAGGGGTTGATGGGGGAGGAAGGGAGGGACCCGGCACCACCAGGTGTGCACCTAAGTCCCAGGACCGGGACACCTCAGACCCCAGAAGCTTGACTAGACCCAGGGGACCAGGCCAGGAGCAAATCAATCCAGACATGACTATCCACCTGCTAGATAGAGAGAATACTGAAGTTAAGGTGACTGCACATGACCACATATAGTAAACCTCAAATGTTCTCTCTATCTCCACCTGCTGGTAGAGGGACATAACTCACAAGTCTCTGAATTGATCTGTGGGACGCTATAGAAGAGGAAATTATAAGTACAGCTGTACTACCAGAAATCCGGAAGCACATGGGAACTTTCATGGGAGGTGCCATGGCATCACTTCTCCATTCAATACCCCTCCCAACACTGTTTTGGTTATCCTGCCCCCCCCCCCCCCCATCCTTCTCTTAATACTGTCCAGCACCTCTGATCCACACCTCCCCAGACCCTAAACCTACCCCCATCTCCTTAAACCCCCCCCAACCCATCCTGGAGTCTTCATAGTGGGGCTGCACCGGGATCCAAAATGGCTGTCATGACCCCCTAGTGGTCACCCAGTACCACAAGATGACCATTAGGGGTCATGGCAGCCATTTTGGATCCCAGTACATTCCAAGTTACCTGCTGCCCAGCCACCATGAACCCACTATGGAGACCACCAGGTAGGTCCGAGGGGGTGGGGTTGAGATTGGAGAGGCTCAGGGTAGGGGCGGGGCTTCTTCTCTGAAGCTAAGAAAGTATCTGGGGAGATGGCACAGTGTCAGAAGGGGGGAATCAGATGTGGGGGAGAGGGAACAAAGCTGTAGGGGGGCATCTCCTCTACAATGGCAGTTATTTTTCCTGGCCCTAACCATGTTACACATAGTACCTGACAGTACAGATGCTCCTGGTGCTATCTAGCACTGTATATAAAGCAGAGCCTGTGCAGTTCTCTCTGCCATGTACAGTAAATGCAGGGCCCATACTGGGCATAATCCCTGCATTTACCGCACAATTTTTTGCCCTTACCACATATTAAGTTGTACAGTAAATTTGCAGTAAGTGCAAAATATATTGCATTTTAGTAAAAGGGCCCGTTAATGATTACAATACAGCAGGCAACCTGTAGATCACAAATAAAACCATGAGGAACTGGTATCCAAGAAAACCACAAAAAGGGATAGGATAATTACCTCACTTAACAGCTTGCCACACATACCAAACTCAACCACTAGGTATTAGACCAGTCCCCCACCACCACCTTTACTATCAAGAAAAAATTATAACTGAGAGGGTTCATTAAAAACAAGGTTTAAATTAAACTTACCTGTTAATTTCCTCTTCTTTAGTCCTGTCAAACTAGTCCAAATGAGTGGATTATGTCCCCCTCCCTGCAGAAGTAAACAGAGAAAAAAAGCTCAGAGCTGACTTCACTCCTGTTACAGGAGGCTGGTGTTGCTTTCCTCTCTTCAGTTCACCTCTGACAAATCTAAAAACCCAAAATAGCCCACCAAAGACAAAAAAAAAAAGTGGCTTAAGTTCCAAAACACAATCAAAACTAAACCTGAAGTAGCCAAAAATCAATGACTTCCTATAAGGGAAGCCTATACCCAGCAAGTATGGTGATTCCTATCCTCACCTGACTGTCTTACAATTGGACATATTGCGCCTGAATACTATCTATTCAAAGCAAACAAAGAGATGGTACCCCACGAGACCCAAGAAGGGATGTCAGGATTACAGACAGTGAAAGCTAATTTACTCCCTAGTCCCTACAAGCAATTTCTCTCTTTCCTCCACACATTTCCTGTGTTCATTAGTAGACAGGAATTACAGCAAGTGTTTGTGCACCTGCTCTGATGCATGCCAGAACTGCCTGTATTGCTACAAATTTAGAGGAAAGTGTGTTGGGGAGCATATCCCATTGTACAGGACTCCCTTTGCACGTAGCAAATACCAGAAACCAGGCAGCCCTCAGCACCAATTACCATTAATAACGCTTGTCGTTAATCTTTTCAGTAATGTTACAATGTAAGACTGCCATCGTTAACAAAATTCTTCCATTCTCATAAAGCCTCGAACTTCCCACAAAGATATTTTATTAAAATTCTGAATACTTAAGCATGCAACTTAGAGTTCACTTCTTATATTAATGTATCATGCATAAACTTCATTAAGAATTATTACTGTAATTCCGAATGCAACCAGTGTCGAACAGCACACTCGATAGTATCTAATCTCACCCGAGGCTCTATTTCCCTACCTGCAGACATCAAACGTCCTGTTGCCTCGCTCGCTCAGCCTCAGACCCCGATTCCCGCCTTTTTTTCATCCACCAGCCTGTCTCTCTGCGTGCAAAGGATTCTGGCCAATCAGGGCAAACATTGACGGGACTCAGCCAATAGCTAGGGAGATCGGGCCTCAAATCAGTGGCACTACCAGTACACTACCTACCTGCAGCATTTTGGTAATGTCAGACGGCGCTGAGGTAAGGTGGTGTGCTATAGTTTGGCCCCTGGTGGGCTTTTGATATTTTGTGAGGCGAAAGGAGGGCGGGAAAAGTTCCTGTTTTAGAGAGGAGGCTGAAAAGGTGGCTCTTATGGATTTTTAAAATGTGAGACGTGTACTTCCACGCTATATGGCAGAGGCAAATATAAGCAATTTTTGCAAAATACTGCGAGAATCTTGTGCAAAGGGAAGAATTATGTGGCGTAGGCTAAAAACCAAGGAGATTTAATAAACAGGAGTGGAAGTGAGCGTGAGCCTATCTAGTCCACTATAAGCAAGGAAGCCAATTAGGACAGTTTCCCGTTCCCAACTCAAACGTCATCCTCGTTCACTCAAAACAAAGCAAGCAAACTTATGAGCTGCTGCATCCACATTGTCGTTTTTTTATTGTTGGTCCATCTGTAACAAGTCTAAAGCTGTTTCAGTTTTATAGGCACTTCCTTCAAAGGTGGAGGACAAAAGTTTTTTGTTTTTGTGGGGGGTTTTTGTTACTTGGACAGCTTTTTAATTTATTTGAAAGCTTCCCATATGTAGATATAATTCTCCGAGGACAAGCAGGCTACGGCAGCCCCCACCAACCGGAAAAAGCTTCGCGGGACGGTCGGCACGCAGGGCACGCCCACCGCGCATGCGCGGCCGTCTTCCCGCCCGTGCGCGACCGCTCCCGCCAGTTCCTTTTTTTCCGCGTCTGGAGAGAGTTGTGCTTTGCCGCTCTCTCTATTCTCAGCCGCCGGAAAGTCGATCGCGTTTACGCGAATCGTTTATTTTTTCGTTTCTATTTGTTTTTGTACACCGCCCGGTTTTCTTTTAAAAAAAAAAAAAAACCTGAGCATGTGGAGCACGCGCTCCCCTTTTCCCTCGCTTCTAGCGGGGATGCCGCGTTGCGGCCTAGTGGCCGCACGGTCGTTTTTCCCCTTTTTCGAGGTGTGATTTCCGCCACCATCGACGACTTTGACTTCGCCGACGCGATTTTTCCGTCGATGTCCTCGAAGGTCCCGAGTGGATTTAAAAAGTGTGGTCGGTGCGGCTGGCCAATCTCGCAGACCGACACCCACGCTTGGTGCCTCCAGTGCCTCGGGCCGGAGCACAATCTCAAGTCGTGTCCCCTGTGTCTCGGTCTCCGGAAACGGACTCAGGTTGCGAGGCAAGTTCTACGGGACCGCCTTTTTGGAACTTGCGCCGGCCCCTCGACGTCGACCTCGACGGCATCGGTATCGACGCCCGGTCCTTCGGTACCGGTATCAATGCCCGAGACATCGGCACCGATGGCATCAACCCCAGGAGAACAGGTCCCGTCGGCCCGCCGGTCCTCCGGTGAGGGTAGAGGTGAGAGGCCGCGCGGGCAGTCGGCCCCGGTCACTCCCTCAGCCCGTGGTCCACGGGACCGAACCCTGTCTGACCCGGTTCCTCGAGACCGAGGGGGATCGTCCTCCTCCTCCTCCATACCTCCCGGCGCCGGTGACGTGCATCGCAAGAAGGATAAGAAGCGTCGTCACCGGTCGCCCTCGGTGCATCCGGACATCGGAGAGGAGGCGACGCCGAAGCGTCCACGTCGAGAGGAGAGGTCCCCGTCGGTTGTGGAGGTACCGATGCGTCAGGGTTCCGGCACCTCGGTGCCGTCTCCTGGCCCCCATCAGCTTCTGGCGCCGACACCCCTACCGGCCCCACCGCCTTTCCCGGCAGCGGGCCTGGACGAGTGCCTCAGAGCCATCCTTCCGGGGATCCTGGAAGGGCTGATGCGCCAGGCTGTGCCGGCGCGGGGGGTGCTTGCGCCCTCGGCGCCGATGTCTGTGGCGCCGGCGAGCTCTAGCCCGGCGCCGGGGCCGTCGACACCGCCGCCGCTTGCGGCGCCGGTCTCGACTGCTACGCAGGTGGAGTCGACGTCGATGGAGGGAGCTCCGTCCCCGCCGGCGCGGGAGTCCACCGCTCGACGACACCGAGACCTCGGTGCCTCGACGTGGAGCTGGGCCCGGTTCAGGACTCAGCTACATGAGCTTATGTCCGATACCGAGGATGAGGCCTCGTGGGGGGAAGAGGAGGACCCTAGATATTTCTCCTCAGAGGAGTCTACGGGCCTTCCCTCGGACCCCACGCCTTCACCGGAGAGGAAGCTCTCACCTCCTGAGAGTCTCTCCTTTGCCTCCTTTGTGTGGGATATGTCTATCAGCATTCCCTTCCCCGTGGTCTCTGTGGAAGAGCCGAGGGCCGAGATGCTCGAGGTCCTCGACTATCCATCACCACCTAGAGAGTCCTCCACGGTACCGCTGCACAATGTCCTCAAGGAGACACTGCTTCGGAACTGGGTGCGACCGTTAACTAACCCCACCATTCCCAAGAAAGCAGAGTCCCAGTACAGGATCCACTCTGACCCAGAGTTAATGCGGCCCCAACTGCCCCATGACTCGGCAGTCGTGGATTCTACTCTCAAGAGGGCACGGAGTTCGAGGGATACCGCCTCGGCGCCCCCGGGGCGGGAGTCTCGCACTCTGGACTCGTTTGGGAGGAAGGCCTACCAATCTTCCATGCTCGTGACCCGCATCCAGTCATACCTGCTCTATATGAGCATCCACATGCGGACCAATGTGCAGCAACTGGCGGACCTGGTCGATAAGCTCCCGCCGGAGCAGTCCAGGCCTTATCAGGAGGTGGTCAGGCAGCTGAAGGCGTGCAGAAAGTTCCTGTCCAGGGGTATCTATGACACCTGTGACGTGGCTTCTCGTGCTGCGGCCCAAGGTATAGTGATGCGCAGGCTATCATGGCTGCGTGCCTCTGACCTGGACAACCGCACCCAGCAGAGACTGGCCGACGTCCCTTGCCGGGGGGATAACATTTTTGGTGAGAAGGTCGAGCAGCTGGTGGACCAACTGCATCAGCGGGAAACCGCCCTCGACAAGCTCTCCCACCGGGCGCCTTCAGCATCCACCTCAGCAGGTGGACGTTTTTCCCGGGCCCGGCAGGCTGCACCCTATTCTTTTGCAAAGCGTAGGTACAACCAGCCGGCCCGAAGGCCTCGTCAGGCACAGGGACAGACCCAGCGCGCTCGTTCTCGTCAACAGCGTGCGCCTAAGCAGCCCCCTGCGCCTCCACAGCAAAAGCCGGGGACGGGCTTTTGACTGGATCCACGGGAACATAGCCGCTCTCAAAGTGTCCGTACCGGACGATCTGCCGGTCGGGGGGAGGTTAAAATTTTTTCACCAAAGGTGGCCTCTCATAACCTCCGACCAGTGGGTTCTCCAAATAGTGCGGTGCGGATACGCCCTGAATTTGGCCTCCCTGCCACCAAATTGTCCTCCGGGAGCTCAATCTTTCAGCTCCCATCACAAGCAGGTACTTGCAGAGGAACTCTCCGCCCTTCTCAGCGCCAGTGCGGTCGAGCCCGTACCACCCGGGCAGGAAGGGCAGGGATTCTATTCCAGGTACTTCCTTGTGGAAAAGAAAACAGGGGGGATGCGTCCCATCCTAGACCTGAGAGGCCTGAACAAATTCCTGGTCAAAGAAAAGTTCAGGATGCTTTCCTTGGGCACCCTTCTGCCAATGATTCAGAAAAACGATTGGCTATGTTCCCTGGATTTAAAGGACGCATACACTCACATCCCGATACTGCCAGCTCACAGACAGTATCTCAGATTCCGCCTGGGCGCACGGCACTTTCAGTATTGTGTGCTGCCCTTTGGGCTCGCCTCTGCCCCACGAGTGTTTACAAAGTGCCTCGTGGTGGTAGCGGCCTACCTACGCAAGCTGGGAGTGCACGTATTCCCATATCTCGACGATTGGCTGGTCAAGAACACCTCGGAGGCGGGAGCCCTCCGGTCTATGCAGTGCACTACTCGACTTCTGGAGCTGCTGGGGTTTGTGATAAATTACCCAAAGTCCCATCTCCAGCCAACACAGTCTCTGGAATTCATAGGAGCTCTGCTGAATGCCCAGACGGCTCAGGCCTACCTTCCCGAAGCGAGGGCCACCAATCTCCTGGCCCTGGCCTCGCAGACCAGAGCGTCTCAGCAGGTCACAGCTCGGCAGATGTTGAGACTTCTGGGTCATATGGCCTCCACAGTTCATGTGACTCCCATGGCTCGTCTTCACATGAGATCTGCTCAATGGACCCTAGCTTCCCAGTGGTTCCAAGCCACCGGGAATCTAGAAGATGTCATCCGTCTCTCCACCAGTTGCCGCACTTCACTGCTCTGGTGGACCATTCGGACCAATTTGACCCTGGGACGTCCATTCCAAATTCCGCAGCCCACGAAAGTGCTGACGACGGATGCATCTCGCCTGGGGTGGGGAGCTCATGTCGATGGGCTTCACACCCAGGGTCTGTGGTCCCTCCAGGAAAAGGATCTGCAGATCAACCTCCTGGAGCTCCGAGCGATCTGGAACGCACTGAAGGCTTTCAGAGATCGGCTGTCCTACCAAATTATCCAAATTCGGACAGACAATCAGGTTGCAATGTATTACGTCAACAAGCAGGGGGGCACCGGATCTCGCCCCCTCTGTCAGGAAGCCGTCGGGATGTGGCGTTGGGCGTGCCGGTTCGGCATGCTTCTCCAAGCCACGTACCTGGCAGGCGTAAACAACAGTCTGGCCGACAGACTGAGCAGAGTCATGCAACCGCACGAGTGGTCGCTCCATTCCAGAGTGGTACGCAAGATCTTCCGAGAGTGGGGCACCCCCTCGGTGGACCTTTTCGCCTCTCGGACCAACCACAAGCTGCCTCTGTTCTGTTCCAGACTTCAGACACACGGCAGGCTAGCGTCAGATGCCTTTCTCCTTCATTGGGGGACCGGCCTCCTGTATGCTTATCCTCCCATACCTTTGGTGGGGAAGACCTTACTGAAGCTCAAGCAAGACCGCGGCACCATGATTCTGATCGCGCCCTTTTGGCCTCGTCAGATCTGGTTTCCTCTTCTTCTGGAGTTGTCCTCCGAAGAACCGTGGAGATTGGAGTGTTTTCCGACTCTCATCTCGCAGAACGACGGAGCGTTGCTGCACCCCAACCTTCAATCCCTGGCTCTCACGGCCTGGATGTTGAGGGCGTAGACTTCGCTGCATTGGGTCTGTCTGAGGGTGTCTCCCGTGTCTTGCTTGCCTCTAGGAAGGATTCCACTAAAAAGAGTTACTTTTTCAAGTGGAGGAGGTTTGTCCTTTGGTGTGAGAGCAAGGCCCTAGAACCTCGTTCTTGTCCTGCACAGAACCTGCTTGAATACCTTCTGCACTATCAGGTCTCAAGACCAACTCAGTAAGGAATCACCTTAGTGCGATTAGTGCTTACCATTATCGTGTGGAAGGTAAAGCCATCTCTGGAGAGCCCTTAGTAGTTCGATTTATGAGAGGCTTGCTCTTGTCAAAGCCCCCTATCAAGCCTCCCACAGTGTCATGGGATCTCAACGTCATCCTCACCCAGCTGATGAAACCTCCTTTTGAGCCACTGAATACCTGCCATCTGAAGTACTTGACCTGGAAGGTCATTTTCTTGGTGGCTGTTACTTCAGCTCGTAGGGTCAGTGAGCTTCAAGCCCTAGTAGCTCACGCTCCATATACCAAATTTCATCATAACAGAGTAGTGCTCCGCACCCACCCAAAGTTCCTGCCGAAGGTGGTGTCGGAGTTCCATCTTAACCAGTCAATTGTCTTGCCAACATTCTTCCCCAGGCCGCATACCCGCCCTGCTGAACGTCAGTTGCACACATTGGACTGCAAGAGAGCATTGGCCTTCTACTTGGAGCGGACACAGCCCCACAGACAGTCCGCCCAATTGTTTATTTCTTTCGACCCTAACAGGCTAGGGGTCGCTGTCGGGAAACGCACCATCTCCAATTGGCTAGCAGATTGCATTTCCTTCACTTACGCCCAGGCTGGGCTGGCTCTTGAGGGTCATGTCACGGCTCATAGTGTTAGAGCCATGGCAGCGTCGGTGGCCCACTTGAAGTCAGCCACTATTGAAGAGATTTGCAAGGCTGCGACGTGGTCTTCTGTCCACACATTCACATCACATTACTGCCTCCAGCAGGATACCCGACGCGACAGTCGGTTCGGGCAGTCGGTGCTGCAGAATCTGTTTGGGGTGTAAATCCAACTCCACCCTCCAGGACCCGAATTTATTCTGGTCAGGCTGCACTCTCAGTTAGTTGTTCTTCGTAGGTCAATTTTCTGTTGTACCCTCGCCGTTGCGAGGTTCAATTGACCTGGGTTCTTGTTTTGAGTGAGCCTGAGAGCTAGGGATACCCCAGTCGTGAGAACAAGCAGCCTGCTTGTCCTCGGAGAAAGTGAATGATACATACCTGTAGCAGGTGTTCTCCGAGGACAGCAGGCTGATTGTTCTCACCTACCCTCCCTCCTCCCCTTTGGAGTTGTGTGTTTCATCTTTTTGCTAGTCATTCAACTGGCGGGAGCGGTCGCGCACGGGCGGGAAGACGGCCGCGCATGCGCGGTGGGCGTGCCCTGCGTGCCGACCGTCCCGCGAAGCTTTTTCCGGTTGGTGGGGGCTGCCGCGGACGTCACCCAGTCGTGAGAACAATCAGCCTGCTGTCCTCGGAGAACACCTGCTACAGGTATGTATCATTCACTATATCAAGAAATAACAATTGGATGTCACCAAAACAGCTTTAAAAATTATTATAGCTGTTAGAAACAGCAATTTAAGCTCTATTTTGTACTCATTGTTCAACAGTAAAAACTAAATACATACACTGTATACAATACAGATGGCCAAATTTCAGTGAGGATATCCTGTTTCCTGATGGGTTCATCTTAAATGTTGTTGTAATCTGCCTTGGGAAGCCTGGTGTTATAAAGATGATGGAATATATTGAAATTAAATGGAAGTAGAATTAAACTCTCCTTTCATTGGGGCACATGGAATCAAATCTTCATCTGTTTTGTAGAAGTTTACTTTTTAGATACAGAAATGGATTATTCTGTTGTTTGAGCATGTTTCAGGGACAAGTGGTTTATAAGCAGGGCTTTTTTTGAGGGGGTACTTGGGGGTACCGAGTACCGGCACAATTTCCATTGTCTGCTAAAATTGACCCATGGTCCCCAGGTTTTAATGAAAGAGCTCAGGCTCTACACAACAATTCTGCCTTGTGATAGATTCTGTGACTGGTTGCAGGGAGCCTGGCTATTGTGGAGTGGGTCCCTCAGTGATCACCCCATCCCTGAAGGATGGCCCAGCATTTGAGTACCAGAACCTTTTTCGCTATAAAAAATGCACTGTTTATAAGTCAAAATAATACAAATATTTTCTGTCAAATAGATCTCTCATTTGTTGAAACATAACTAAATGGGTTGTAAGCCCCTAATGCAGTCCATTGGTTTTCTTATATTTTGTTCTTGTGATGGCTTATACTGTGCTAAAACTGGAAATACAGTGAGACAGAATAATAGAATTCAGTAACATCCAAAACTTATTTTTTTTTATGTTTTAATCATCTGTATTAAAAGCAAAACATCTTGGTTGATATTCTTCATACAGAACAAGAAAAAAACAGTAAACCATCCAACATGGCACAATAAAAACTTTTACAGAGAACATACCCCAAGAACCCTTCCCCTCCCATACTATAAGCCCACCTGTTTCCACCTACCAAAATAACACAACAAATGTACGAATCAGTAGGATTCAAAGCATTTCATAACAAGCTCTGCCTCCACTGTATGCAAATCTCTTTTATGAATATTCATTGCCCAATATCCGGACTGGTGGAGGGGTAGCATTGTATATTAACGAGAGCCTTGACTCAGATAGATTACAAATTCAGCAGTAGCAAATCTCCTGGACCGGATGGTATTCATCCTAGAGTACTGATAGAACTGAAAAATGAGCTTGCGGAGCTACTGCTAGTGATATGCAACTTATCCTTAAAATCGAGCGTGGTACCGGAAGATTGGAGGGTTGCCAATGTAACGCCGATTTTTTAAAAAGGCTCCAGGGGAGATCCGGGAAATTATAGACCGGTGAGTCTGACGTCAGTGCAGGGGAAAATGGTAGAGGCTATTATTAAAACAAAATTACAGAGCACATCCGAGGACATGGATACTGAGACCAAAAGTCAGCACAGCTTTTGTGTGGGGAAATCTTGCCTGACCAATTTACTTCAATTCTTTGAAGGAGTAAACAAACATGATATTGTGTATCTGGATTTTCAAAAGGTGTTTGACAAGGTACCTCATGAAAGGCTACAGAGGAAATTGGAGGGTCATGGGATAGGAGGAAATGTCCTATTGTAGATTAAAAACTGGTTGAGGGATAGGAAACAGAGTGGGGTTAAATGGGCAGTATTCACAATGGAGAAGGGTAGTTAGTGGGGTTCCTCAGGGGTCTGTGCTAGGACCGCTGCTTTTTAATATATTTATAAATGATTTAGAGATGGGAGTAACTAGCGAGGTAATTAAATTTGCTGATGACACAAAGTTATTCAAAGTTGTTAAATCGCGACAGGATTGTGAAAAATTACAAGAGGACCTTACGAGACTGGGAGACTGGGCAGCTAAATGGCAGATGACGTTTAATGTGAGCAAGTGCAAGGTAATGCATGTGGGGAAAAAAGAACCCAAATTATAGCTACGTCATGCAAGGTTCCACGTTAGGAGTTATGGACCAAGAAAGGGATCTGGGTGTCGTCGATAATACGCTGAAACCTTCTGCTCAGTGTGCTGCTGCGACTAGGAAAGCGAATAGATTGTTGGGTATTATTAGGAAAGGTATGGAAAACAGGTGTGAGGATGTTATAATGCTGTTGTATCGCTCCATGGTGCGACCGCACCTTGAATATTGTGTTCAATTTTGGTCGCCGCATCTCAAGAAAGATATAGTAGAATTGGAAAAGGTGCAGCGAAGGGCGACTAAAATGATAGCGGGGATGGGACGACTTCCCTATGAAGAATGATTAAGAAGGCTAGGGCTATTCAGCTTGGAGAAGAGACGGCTGAGGGGAGACATGATAGAGGTATATAAAATAATGAGTGGAGTAGAACAGGTGGATGTGAAGCGTCTGTTCACGCTTTCCAAAAATACTAGGACTAGGGGGCATGCGATGAAACTACAGTGTAGTAAATTTAAAACAAACCGGAGAAAGTTTTTCTTCACCCAACGTATAATTAAACTCTGGAATTCGTTGCCGGAGAAAGTGGTGAAGGCGGTTAGCTTAGCAGAGTTTAAAAAGGGGTTGGACGGTTTCCTAAAGGACAAGTCCATAAACCGCTACTAAATGGACTTGGGAAAAATCCACAGGAATAACATGTATAGAATGTGTGTACGTTTGGGAAGCTTGCCAGGTGCCCTTGGCCTGGATTGGCCGCTGTCGTGGACAGGATGCTGGGCTCGATGGACCCTTGGTCTTTTCCCAGTATGGCATACTTATCTATATATATAAAACTCACCCTCAACGTTCTATTGTCTGCTGACGTCACTGAAGCCAGTTCGTAGTTCGAAGCTCTGAAGTCACAAAAATCACAGTCTGTGGGCCCCACCCTCGCGTCAAATGTTATGACGTTTAGGGCGGAGCAGATTCTCACCTCCAACGATCTACTCAGGCCACAAACTCCGGATTTCCACACTGTAGCTCTGCTCTGCCCTCGCATCAAAACACGATGACATCGAGGGCGGGGCACGAAAACCGCCACCCACAAGAGCTACAACGGAAACAGCAGCGCTGCACGCCATGAACCAGGTAAAACCGCGATGAGCCATGCAGCCATGAAACCCTTGCTAGCGCCTGTTTCATTGCGCTCAGAAACGGGCCTTTGTTTACTAGTGTACTTATGTTAAACCTGACTGCCTTAGGTAACTCCAGGACCCGGTTATCCTAACTACCATAAGAGGCAGATACAGTCGTATAATAAACATTATAATTTTATTTGTATTTGGGTAATAACTGAGAAAATGCTATTAAAAATTATATTACAATGTATGAAGTTGACTTGGAGGGACATAATCGAACGTCGCCGGCGATCTATTTTGGCGGTGGCGCTACAGTGGGCCGGAACCGTATTATTGAAAAAGATGGCTGGCCATCTTTTTTTTTTTTTGATAATACGGTTTAGCCCGGCCAAATGCCAGAGTTCGCTGGAGTTGAGATGGCTGGTTTTGTTTTTCAGCGATAATGGGAAAAAATGCCGGCGATCTCCAACCCGGCAACATCCAAGGCATTTGGTCGTGGGAGGAGCCAGCATTTGTAGTGCACTGGTCCCCCTGACATGCCAGGACACCAACTGGGCACCCTAGGGGTCAGTGCGGTGGATTTCAGAAAATGCTCCCACATGCATAGCTCCCTTACTTTGGGTGCTGAGCCCCCCCCACCCCCCCCCCCCCCAAAACCCACTACCCACAAATGTACAACACTACCGTAGCTCTTAGGGGTGAAGGGGGCAACTACATGTGGGTACAGTGGGTTTTGGAGGGCTCCCATTACCAGCACAAGTGTTACAGGTAAGGGGGGATGGGCATTGGTCCGCCTGCCTTAAGTGCACTGTGGTACCACTAAAAGTGCTCCAGGGACCTGCATACACGCAGGCCTCTAGGACTTGTTGCTGCTGTATAACCTTGGCACACCAGTTTGACACCTGAAAACTACTCTCTTTGAAAAAGTCCTTTATTTGAATAAGCACGGTTTACTCACAGTTAACTGCAGATCAGAGGTTGTGCCCCACTGGCAAAGAGTCTCCCTGGTACTGAGATTAGCAGTAGGTCAGAGCTGGCAGAATGGTGTACAATGCCCTCTTTCAGCAACATTCAAGGTAATAACTAAGGTCTCTAACGTGGGTAACACATGAAAGGGATCTAAAACTGGCTTACAAATGGCCACTACCTCATGGACTACCGGAACAAAACAGGGCACACTCTGACCCAGTTAGCAGGGGGAAAAGCACCATGGGAGTAGAGCCCATTACTCTACACCCACCACAATGCATTGCTGATGTGACTCTGCAGTGCACCTAACAGAAAAGGTGTCACACTCACTGGAGATCCACATCACAACCAGGGAAAGGCTGTCAGAGGATAGAACACATTCTGCTGTCATGGAGGTGGGTACAGCATTTGAGGCTGGCATAGAGGCTGGCAAAATATGTTTATAATTGTGTTTTTTAGTGTGGGAGGGGGTTGTTGACCACTGGGGGAGTACGGGGAGGTCATCCCTGATTCCTTCCGGTGGTCATCTGGTGAGTTGGGGAACTTTTTTGAGGCTTGGTCGTGAAACTAAAAGGACCGAGTAAACCCGGCGAAATACTGCTTAACACCGCTTTTTTTTTTTGTTCCATTATCCACGAAAGCCGGCCATCTGGTAGCCACGCCCATGCCTGCCTAGCCACGCCCATGCCTGCCTATGCCCTGCCTTCACTAAGCCGCCGACACGCCCCCTTGAACTTTCGCCGGCGAGGCGATGCTGTCAGAAAAGCAGCTTTCGATTATACCGATTTCGCCACTTTTAAGAAATGGCCGGCCATCTCCCGATTTATTTCGGGAAATGGCCGGCGATCACTTTCGAAAATAAGCCTGTTGGTTAACTTCTGCTATATTCAACCAGTAGTAAATAATAGTAATAAACAATATTAAGTGCATTTTTGTAATATATCACTGCATTCTTCAAAATAGAAGAAGCAAGTTGCCACAAACCATCTTTCTCTTTTGATCTAGGCACAGGAAAAAAAAAAAAGCTTTCAAATGTTCCCTGGTTTCAACCTAAAATGTGGGATAGGAATGTGATATATAAATAAATAGAAAATGAATCTTGAGCACCTGATTCGTGTTTTAGTGGCCCATTACCAGGAGGAAAAAAAAACACGTGCTAGGGTATCCCTGTAACCAGCCCTTCAACTGACCACTGATTAAGATTTATAGCAAATTACTACTCTACCTATGAAAAGTTATTCCGTTATTATACTTCCTCTGTGTACATCTGTATGCTGCACAAGCTGGCATGTTGAAAATATAAGTAAGATTAAATTAAATGCTACCAACAATAAAGAACAACAAGGTGGATGCAGCAGCTCCTAGATTTGCTTGCTTTTGTTTTGAGTGAACGGGGATGACAGCTGCGCTGGGAAGGGTAAACCTAGACTGACCTAACTGGTTTCAGCGTTCTAACGTCACTTAATCTCCTATTAAACCTCCTTGCTAAAAACCAGAGGCGCGTAAGAATAAAAAAGCACCCCCCCCCCGCTTTGGCCAATGTGAATGTGGAAAGGTTGAGGGGAAGGCAAGAAGAGGAAAAGAATGTGGAGGGAGGTGAGAGAGCAATGAGTGAAAAAAGCAGCGTTAGAGGTTAAGCAGAGAAATCACGAAAAAAATGGCTCGTGTGTGGCAGGGAAGCAAGGAAAGACTCCCACTGATAGCTTGAGCTACGCCATGGGCATGGCTCCTCAGATGTTATTACCCTGTCCAGTGAAGGAATGAACACCCAGTCACAGGTTATAAACAGTGTTTAGCAGAATCCTCCCAACTGTCCATAAATTTAACCCTGAGTAGTCCAGCTTTTAAGGATACAATTAACAAGGAGGCAGACTGCATGTACACCCAGACCCGGCCGCTACACAAATGGCTCTGCCTTTCCCTTGGGGCAGTGGCAATGCATGCAAGAACTTGTACGTAGCCTGGCTTTTCTTAGAGAATCCATGGGGGAAAATCAGAACCACAAGTCCCTGCATACAGTGGTGTAAGGCCAAGTCTGGATCAACCTTGTCGCGTGAATGGATCGAGTTAGCAACCCTAAGCGGCACTTGCAGAACTACAGAATCAGGTTTTCACCATTTGAATTAATTGAGCAGATGGGGGATGGAAAAAAAGGGGGGCATATTTTACATTTATTAACCTCAAAGTAGTATCTAATCGTAATTGTCCAATTCGACTTCCCTTCTGGTTAGCTTACCTGGTTTTAAAAAGGTTTAGACAAATCCTGTGGGAAATGTCCATAGTCTGCTATTGAGGCAGACATGGGAAGCAACTACTTGCCCTGGTATTTGTAGTATGGAGTGTTGCCAGTGCCAGCAGGTACTCGTGACCTGGCTTGGCCACTGTTTGGAAAACAGAATACTGGACTAGATGGACCATTGATCTGACCGACCCAGTATGGGTACTCTTATGCTCTTATGTTCACTCATAGCCAACAAACAAGGAGATTAGATTGAGAACAGGGAAGACAGCATGTATGACTTAAAAAAGCTGAAGCCAATAAGGTTGATCTCCCTTTCCCTACCCCCCCCCCCCCCCCCACGCAACTGCATCTCTATGAGCTGCTGCATCCACGTTGTTCTTTATTGTTAGTAGCATTTTATCTCACTTACATTTTCAAACATGCCGGCTTGTGCAGCATACGATATATACAGAGGTTAAAGTAGTAATTAGTTCTCTAAATCATAATCATTGTGTCATTTGGAGGGGCTGGTTAAAGGGACTCCCTTTATTCATGCAGAGGTGTTTTCACCTAGTAAAGGGCCACCAAAAACAGACATGTTACGAGAATCTGGTGCTCAACAATCAGTTTTTTTTTTTTAAAACATGAATTAGGTTGAAACCTGGGAGCATTTAACATCTTTTTTTTTTTTTCCTGTACCTGCGTCAGAAGAAAAACATGGTATGTGGGAACTTGCTCCTTTTGTTTTGTGGAATGCAGTGGTATATTCTAAAAATGCACTTGCCTTTTTTTTATTACTACTATTTCACAGAGAGGTAGTGAATAATGAGAGGAGAGCCTCATTCATTCAGAAGTTCTGTCCAGAGTCTGTCTAAATGTGCCAACATCAGGTAAAAACTGTGTTGTGTCTAATTTACTTGTTTTGGACTGCTTTGGGTCCTACTGATCTGTACATCTGATGCCTAGCATTTTGGAAGATGGAAATGAGGAAATAAACATAACAATTTTGGATATACTCTTAGAAGTTGTTGTTTACTTTTGCAGTGTGTGTATGGATGCCTGTGTGAATGTGATAATGTTTGAATAAATAGTCTATACTTATGGCTATGATTTCTGAACATGCAACATCATTACAGAAACAGACTTTGAATGCTCATTTGAGTATATATGTTAATCTCAACTATGTTAAATGTTTAAGACATATCCATTTACTTGCTCCCATGTTACTGAATTCTATTATTCTGTCTCACTGTATTTTCAAATGTAATCCACATTGAACCCAAGTTTGCTGGATTAATGTGGGATATACATGTATTTTAAAAACTACCTTTATCCTACACCTTTTAAGACACTGCCTCTCCAGTTGGATGGTGATGGCACAAGGAAAGCAGGTTTGGTCCAGTGAAGACTAACTCAAAATAACCTGTTCCATAGGCGCCCCGTATAAGAGACTTGGGGAGGCTAAGCCTCCCCAGCCAAATTGTGGACTTCCTTGGCTGCTGACCAAGGTGGGGCGCAGGGGGAGCGGTCGCTCCCCCAAACAATGACCGGTCTCTGCCTCCCGCCGCTGCCGCTCTCACCCATCTTCACTCCCTGAAGCGTTCTCCCTCGCTCTGACGCCGCGATTCACATAGAAGCCAACCTTAATCTGCCTGCATCGGAGCCTCTCCCTCAGACGCGTCCCACCTCCTGTAATACAACTTCCTATCTTACGCAGAGGTGAGATGCGTCTGAGGGAGAGGCTCCAACGCAGGCAGATTAAGGCTGACTTCTATGTGAATCGCCGGCGTCAGAGCAAGGGAGAACGTGGGATGGGTGAGAGTGGATGGAAAGACAGGACCCCAGGGGGGGTGGGGTGGGGAGCGAAAGATACGGATGGGCTGGGGGGGCAGGGGAGAGAAGAGTCGCTGGTGGGCAGGTAGGGCTCGGGGCAGGGGGGAGAGGAGAGCTGCTGGACATGGGTGGATGGAGGGGAGGGGCAGGGGAGAGGAGGGTTGCTGAACATGGGTGGATGGTGGGGAGGGCAGGGGTTGCTGGACATGGGTGGATGGATGGAGGGGAGGGCAGGGGGAGAGGAGGGTTGCTGGGCGTGGGTGGATGGCGGGGAAGGGGAGGTTGCTGCGTAAGTGGGTGGGTGGATGGAGGGGGGGGGGGGGCAGGGGAGAGAAGGGTTGCTGGACATGGGAGGGCAGATGGAGAGGAGGGTTGCATTACATGGATGGAGGAGAGGGAAGGGAAAGAGAAGAAGAAATGCTGGACATGGATGGAGGGGGAGGGAGGAGTGAAGAAGGAGATGAGATGAGGGAAAAGGAAGGAGAGTAGAAAAACTGCACATGGCGGAAGAAATAGGCAGAAGCTGGATCTACTGGACAGTCAAGTCTGTGGAGGACCCAGCTTTTACTTACGGATGTAGGACAAGAATTGAAGAAGAAAGGCGAAAAGTAAACTAATAATGGAAAGGAAGCCCTGGAACGGAGTTAAGAGGACAGATAGCAGCAGAATCGGATACTTGGCCAAGCATGATCAGGAAAAACAAAGTCACCAAACAACAAAGGTAGAAAAGATCATTTTATTTTCATTATAGTGTTTGGAATATGTCTACTTTGAGAATCAGGTACTCAGCATTAAAAGTTTATATTTATTACTTATTTATGGTATTTTATCCCACATTAAACATGAATTAGGGTGTTTTGTGGCTCTACATGAGAATTGTGATATTATGATCCCTTGTTTCATATTGTTGACGGTCTGCATTTTCCATATGGGTGATATATTGGTGTATTAGATTCTGCCCAGTGTAATATTTATGGTACAGTGAGTGTGTTTTTGCACAATGTTGTGCATAGTGTTTTGGAGTTGAGCGATTGTGGTTAGTATATGCTTTGAGCAACCACTTTATTCTTTGACATATGATACATATCTAATATCTAAATTTAATAAAAGGTATTAATTGTGACTTTTATTTTTATTTATTTTTTCTGTGTGTTATCAGACAATTATGGATTTAAGCTCTACCCCTGGCCCCACCTCAAACCCAGCCCCCTTTAGCCTCCCCAAACAGTTGGGCCACCGACCGCCTATGACCTGTTCCTTAGCTGGGCTCTACTATTACCATGTTGAGAATGCAACCATACCATGCCTTTACGGTTACGTTCCACTAAGTTAAATGATTAACTGGCTTCATGAACGGATTATAATATTTGGATGCAGGACTAGGAACTCAAACATAATATTTATTCAATATCACAGTAACAAAACAACCTTTCAGGGTGGATAGTGATCACAATGAGCTCCTTTTATTCTTGACCAGATAGAAAAGATAATAGTTTCATTTTTGGCACAGTATAAGTCAGCACAAGAACAAAATATAAGAAAACCAATGGACTGCATTAGAGGCCTTATAACCCTAGTTTTGTTAAAAAAAAAAAAAATTAGAGATCTGCATGAAACAAAATATTTAATTTTATTATTTTGACTTATAAACCACTTGTCCCTGAAACATGCTCAAAACAGAATAATCCACTTGTGTATCTAAAGTGTAAACTTCTACAAAACAGATGAGGTGAAGATGGGATTCCATGTACCCCAATGAAAGGAGAATTAAATTTAATTACAATATATTCCATTTTGTTTTAATTTATTCAGTTGATTTATTTATGTACATGTCCTTGTATTATTTTTAGACTCCTGATGCAGGCCTATTAGGCAATAACATGACTCATGTTGAGCCTTGGATGCCAATAAATGTTTATTATTTCACATCATCTGGCTATTGTTTTCAGTCACCTTCACTGTGTTTGTACTTGTAAGCCAAATTATGATCATGCCAGGCCCTTTATTAATTCAACTACATTGGTTACCAGTTGAATTCCGAATTAAATTCAAAATATTAATACTGACACACAAAGCCCTCCATACAATAAACAGATTATTTAGCTGTATTAACGATTCCATATATCCTTACTAGATTTTTGCATTCCATTAATGATTATAGGCTGGTGCTTGCAAGTTCAACCCTGCATACTGGGAATCTATCAGGAAATTGACTTTTTTTTGCACCTGCTCTTTGGAACACATTCGGGCTCATTTTCAAAGCACTTAGCCTCCCAAAGTTCCATAGAAACCTATGGAACTTAGCCTCCCAAAGTGCTTTGAAAATATGCCTCATTGTCTGCTCCACATCCACTGCTGCCTCAATCTGCCCTGGATCCTGTGGTTGTCTTGGCTGTGTCTTACCTTTGTGATTTTTTTCTTAATATTAAGTGGATCCAAGGGTGTCCTCCGGATCTCACTTTATCCATCAATAGCTAAAGTTCCCCTTGATCTAATGTTAATGTAAAAAATAAATAAATCCTGAAGATCCTGGGTAAGGTAAGCCCTGCCAGAGTAGGGCAGGGTGAGAAGCATACACTGGACCCGAGATGGACTGAAGAAACAGAGAATTCAGGGCAGTCACAAGATCCAGCTGTGGAAGCATAGAATCCAAGTCAGACCAAAGCAACAGAGAATCCAGGGCAGAACATGGCAAGTTGGAGCCTTGTGCCCAAGGCAGCAGAGGATCCAGAGCAGCCATAGACCTCATTGTAGAGCGAATCTGATTTTTAACCAGTCCTGATGGATAAGGATAAAGAAAGAGGATGGAGATTAACATGGATGGAGAGAAATGGAAGGAAGATAGAGGAAGATATGCCGCACATGGATGATACAGTCGCTGGGCTAGTACCCTATATTTACGCTGATAATGTCCAAATTTTTGCCCCCTTGGATACTCTTGATGATTCAACTTTTAAAGACCTCAGTGATAATTTATTACGGGTGGAGGATTAGCTTTGGATGTAGATGTTACTTTTTAACATACAAAAAATGCAATACCAAATTTATAGTAAGACTCGACCAGTAGTTGCCCTGCCTCCTCTTACTTTGAAAAGAGGGTATCCTTAAAGCCTAGTAACACGGTTAGGGTTCTTGGAGTACTGCTGGACTCGGACCTTTCCTTCAGGGAGTATGTACTACTGGTGGTTAAAGCCTTACAGGCTGTGACAGATTCGGTCATTTTGCCATTTGCTTGATCAAAAAGAATTACATGTTATCATTTACACTTTTGTCATTACCCAACCAGTTTACTGCAATATGCTTCTCAGAGTATTTGTCAGAGAGAGGTCCAGTGATTGCAACTTATCCAAAATGTAGCAGTTAAGTTGCTTTTGCATGCCAAGATATATGACCATGTGATCCCACTGCTGAGAGCAAAGCATTGGTTACTGGTAGAATATCATATAACCTATAAAGTGTTATTACTGGTATTCAAAATTCTCCAGACAGGCTCCCCTCAATTTTGTTGCCACATCTACTGCCTTATTTTCCATTCAACAACACCTTTTGAGTATCCCCTCTGTTCGGACCATTCCATCTTATACATTTCATAAACTGATGTTTAGCGTAGTAGTACAAGTCTGTCCGGTACTGGCCCTAGTTAATCACAGCTAGAGTCACCATCTAAGCATTACTTCACACATCCACACATTTAATGTTAGGTTTTTTTATAACTTCCATTTTCAAATTAGAGATCCTCTGTGTTCATCCCACACCTTTTTGAATTCCATCATCATTTGTGTCTCTACCACCTCCTTAATGGAAAATTTTCCACATTTGTGCTGTTAAAGCAAGGAGGAAGAGGAGGAGGAGGAGGAGGAGACAGCACTCAAAGAACTTGGTACTCGGTAGATGAGAGGCTGGTGCAGGTGTAGCTTACACTTCCATGGGAAACCTGCAGAACTGCTTCTGTCCCCGCGGGAACCCCACAGAACTGCTTCCGACCCTGCGGGAATCCCGCGGGTTCCCCGAAAACCCCGTTCCCATGCAGCTCTCTACGTATACTTAAGTCAGAGCACACACACAAAAAAAGAAATTAAGACAATGGAAAAAGAAAAAAACAAATATTGAAAAAGGAGTTATATGTTGCTATTTGGGCTTCTGCCAGGTACTTGTGACCTGGCTTGGCCACTGTTTGGAAAACAGGATACTGTGCTAGAAGGACCATCGGTCTGACCCAGTATGGCTACTCTTATGTTATTATCCTAGCTTATTTTCGAAAGGGAAGGATGCCCATCTTTCGACACAAATCGGGAGATGGCGCCCTTCTCCCGAGGTCGCCCAAATCGGCATAAATCTAAAGCCGATTTTTTTGCATCCTCAACTGCTTTCCATCATGGGGACGACCAAAGTTCATGGGGGCGTGTCGGCAGTGTACCGAAGGCGGGATGAGGGCGTGGTTAAGAGATGGGCGTCTCGGCCGATAATGGAAAAAAGAAGGGCGTCCCTCATGAGCATTTGGTTGACTTTACTTGGTCCCTTTTTTCACGACCAAGCCTCGAAAAGGTGCCCGAACTGACCAGATGACCACCGGAGGGATCGGAGGATGACCTCCCCTTACTCCCCCAGTGGTCACCAACCCCCTCCCACCCTAAAAAAAATGTTAAAAAACATTTTTTCCTGCCTCTATGCCAGCCTGAAATGTCATACACAGTTCCATGACAGCAGTATGCAGGTCCCTGGAGCAGTTTTTAGTGGGTGCAGTGCACTTCAGGCATGCGGACCCAGGCCCATCCCCCCCACACCTGTTGCACTTGTGTGGTAAATGTGAGCCCTCCAAAACCCACTGAACCCACATGTAGGTGCCCCCCTTCATCCCTAAGGGCTATGGTAGTGGTGTACAGTTGTGGGGAGTAGGTTTTAGGGGGGGAGTGGGGGGCTCAGCACCCAAAGTAAGGGAGCTATGCACCTGGGAGCAATTTGTGAAGTCCACTGCAGTGCCCCCTAGGGTGCCCGGTTGGTATCCTGGCATGTGAGGAGGACCAGTGCAGTACGAATGCTGGCTCCTCCCATGACCAAAGGGCTTGGATTTGGTCGTTTTTGAGATGGTCGTCCTCGGTCTCCATTATGGCCAAAAACCTGGGATGACCATCTCTAAGGTCAACCTAAATGTTGAGATTTGGATGTCCCCGACCGTATTATCGAAACGAAAGATGGACGTCCATCTTGTTTTGATAATACGGGTTTCCCCGCCCCTTCGCTAGAACGTCCTTAGAGATGGACACCATTAGAGATTGTCATCCCCGTTTGATTATGCCCCTCCACGTAATAGTCATGCTGTGTCAGACCAATGGTCCATCTAGCCCAGTATCCTGTTTTCAACAGTGGCCAATCAGTCACAAGTACCTGGCAGAAACCCAATAGTAGCAACATTCCATGCTACCAATCCCGGGGCAAGCAGTGGCTTCCCCCATGTCCATCTCAATAACAGTGGATATTCAGTGGGAGATAACCAGTTATTTCCCACTGAATACTGCTGGTTAGGTGTTAAAACACTATTTAACTGGTCAGTAGCCATTCCTAACCAGTTAAATAGCACTGAATATCGGGGTCGGTTTCCAGGGCCTCATGTCAGTTTGCTATTTCTTTTCTCTCCTCCTTTCTTCTTCACTTCTTGCCTTACATCCATCCTTGTTACTGATCTTTCACATTCAGCTTTCTTCCATTTTTCTGTCCCTTTCATCCCATCCATGTGCAGCATTATCCTCCCCCTCTCATCCATCAAGGGGTCAAGGGTGCATTTATCTGACTGACCACCTAAGGCAATGTCATCAAGGCAGTTTACGTTAAATGATTACAATAATACATGAAAAAGAGGGAAAAAAAGCAAGAAAATACAAAACAGAGAAAGAAAAATAAATGAAAATTAACACGACTGCTGTATCTTACTGGATCCCAGGATGAAAACGGTCCAATATATGGAAGTGTCTAATATATGGAAGTCTGGTTTAGGATGGGATGGAAAGGGCTTAGCAACTTCAGTGGCTGGAACATAAGGACAGTTCTGGACAGATTTTTACGATCTGTGTCCCACAAATGAGAAGACGCATAGACTGGAGTGGACTTCAACGACAACTCCAGCAGTTGGAACATAAGGATAGGGCCAGATAGACTTCTATGGTCTATGTTCCAGAAACACAAAAGAAAGACCATAATCATTGATTTAATCATGAATTGATAATGAGTGTGACTATTGGGCAGGCTGGATGGGCCATTCAGGTCTTTATTTGCTGTCACTTACTATGTTACAATTAATCCTCTTTGTTCCCGGGCTGATGAGCAGACCTCAGCTCTGACACAGGCATGAGCATCAGGTGTCACCTGACCTACTTGCACGTGTATGTGGTGACCTCTCAGCACACAGTGCCAGTAAATCAGAGACAAATCTTACATGTGCACACCAGAGTGTTCCAAGTTTCAGCTTCCATTCCTTCCTTGCCTACAGTGCTGTGGTTCAAATCCAGAGAGAGACCGAGGGAGCTGACTGGAATTTTCTTTTATGTACCATTAAATTCTTACAGTGATGGGTGGGGATGGGGTAAATTCTTGCGGGGACGGGTTTGGGATGGGTTACATTTTTGTGGGGCTGGATGGGGATGGGTAAGATTCCAGTGGGGACGGGTAAGATTCCAGCAGGGACGGGCGGGGATGGGTAAGATTTCTGTCCCAGTGCAACTCTCTAACGTAGAGAGGCATTTTCGATATGATGTCTAAGTCCGACTTTGGATGTTTTGCAAAAAACATCCAAAATCCGAATAGGAAAGAAGGTCATTTTCAAAAAAGAAAAACGTCTGTCTTTTGTTTTCGAAAATACTTTTCCGAACAACGTTTTGTGATTTGGACATTTTGTTTTTTTGGTCCATTTGTAAAAAAACAACGTCCAAGTGCAAAACGCACAAAATCAAGCCATTGGGGGGATGTAGAAGGAGCCAGCATTTTAGTAGACTGGTCCCCCTGACATCCCAGGACAGCAATAGGGCACCCTAGGGGGCACTGCAGTGGACTTCATAAACTGCTCCCAGGTACACATCTCACCATTTCTCCTTTACCTTGTGTACTAAACCCACCCAAAATCCACTACCCTCAACTGTACACCACTACCATAGCCCTTACAGGTGAAGGGGGCACAGTGGATTTCTGGTGAGTTTTGGAGGGCTCACAGTTTCCTCCACAAGTGTAACAGGTAGGGAGAGGTAGGAGCCTGGGTCCACCTGTCTGCAGTGCACTGTACCCAACACTAGACTACTCCAGGGACCTGCATGCTGTTCTAATGGACCTGGATATAACATCTGAGGCTGGCATAGAGGTTGGTAAGTAATGTTTTTCATCATTTTTGGGGGGGCTGGGAGGGGGTTAGGGACCACTGGGGGAATAAGGGGAGGTAATTTATGATTCCCTCCCGTGGTCATCTGGTTAAAAGGGCACCTTTTTGTGCCTTATTTGTAATAAAAACAGGTCTAGCTAAAAACGTCTACATTTTAGTCCTGGATGTTTTTGTTTTGTTCCATTATGGCTGAAAAACGTCTAAGTCTTAGGAATGCCCAAGTTCTGCCCTGAACACACACCTGGCACTCCCCATTGAGATTTGGACGCACTAAAAATAGGTTTTGAAAATATTGTTTTGGATGTTTTTGTGAGAAAAATGTCCAAATGCAGACTTATGCCACTTTCTGGACGTTTTTCTCTTTTGAAAATGAGCCCAATGATATCACTAGTAAACAACAGCACTACCTATACATTATCCATAATTATTTTATGCAAATTGCTGTTTATTTCTTTAGGTGCTCTGGCAATATATTCTAGTTTCCAGTTCTCTTCTTTTTTGGTAACATACTTTATATTAAAAAAGTTTGTGAGGTATGCACATTTTACAAACTTGCTTCCATTTTTCCTGCATTTTTTTACATGGTTTTCATGTTTATAAGAACAGAATTTTAGAGTAGTTCTCCCCCTAATCTAAGGACTCGGCATTTTTAGCCAGTGTTTTGTTGGCTAAGTGTTTCCATTCATAAACACGAGTGGTTGTTTTGTACTTTTTCTTTGCAATAACTGAGGTATTATATATATATTTATACATATTTTTTAGTATCATCAACTCAAAGGTTTAGTTCTTTGTTTACACTCCACGTAACAGATGACCTTTTTGTTTTCCTGGTTGGGTTAAGTATACTTTTTAAGTGCCTCAGTATTTCTGTTTTTAGTTTCATAATATAAAAAAATGTACAGTCCACTTGAGATTTGCATATTCCCTTGGTCTGAAAACTGAAATAGACTTGACATCGTTTTATAATCTTTCCAACTTTGAGCTCATTTTTTATGCATTTTCTGTTAAACAGTTCATTGATTGAATTACACTCTTTTTTTGCCCCATTTTTTTGTTCATGGTGACTTATTATTCCTTTTGTATCATTAATTTCTTCCTTTTTCTATTGTCCTTTTTTCCTTTATTAGTGTGCCTCTAAGTAAGTATGCATGATATTATTAGTATACAACAGGACTACCTATACATTATTCATAATTCTTTTATGCAAGTTTCTGTTTTTCTTTAGGTGCTTTGGCCAAATACTTCGGTTTCAAGTTTGGTTACATACTTTTTATATTATTACTAGTAAAACAGGCCCGTTTCTCACAGAAATGAAACAGGCGCTAGCAAGGTTATCCTCCGAGTTCCAGCTTGGCCCCCTCCCTCCCCTCCTCTCAGCCGAGTTCCAGGCTCCACTCCCTCTCTGAGAGAGAGAGTGAGTGTGTGAGACAGAGTATGTGTGTGAGAATTAGACTATGTGCGAGTGTGTGTTTGAGAGAGAGAGAGTGTGTTTGAGAGAGATAAAGTATGTGTGAGAGAGAGAGAGTGTGTTTGAGAGAGATAAAGTATGTGTGAGAGAGAGACAGAGGGTGTGTGTGTGATAGAGAGACTGTGTGCGAGTGTGTGTGAGAGAGAGAATGTGTGAGAGAGAGACTGTGAGTGTGTGTGTGAGAGATAGTGTGTGTGTGAGAATTAGACTGTGTGCAAATGTGTATGTGATAGAGAGATAGTGTGTGTTAGAGAGTATGTCTCTGACAGAGAGAGTGTGTGAGATAGTGTGTGTTAGAGTATTTGTGTGAGAGAGTGTGTGTGTGAGAATTAGACTGTGTGCAAATGTGTATGTGATAGAGAGATAGTGTGTGTTAGAGAGTATGTCTCTGACAGAGAGAGTGTGTGAGATAGTGTGTGTTAGAGTATTTGTGTGAGAGAGTGTGTCTGTGACTGAGAAAGTGTGTGTGAGAGAGCGTGCAGGAGTCAGGAGGTCAGCGGCGAGTTGTGGTGCGAGTTCTGCACTTGCCCGTTTTCCGCCACCCTGCTTGTTTCGATGCAGTTCAAGCGGCACAGGAGTCTGTATGTCAACGGCCAGTTGTGTCACGAGTCCCTGCCTCACGGCCATTCAGAGTTCCATGCCCCCTCCCTCCCTCTCTTCCCCTCCATGTTCCAGGCCCCCTCCCCTTCGAGTTCCATGCTCCCCTCTCCTCCGAGTTCCAGACACTCGCGCCTCCCTCCCTCTCTGTCCCCTCCGAGTGGTAGCCCGACCTGCGTTGGCCACCCTCTTCTCTTAGTCCTCCGCCTGCCCCTCACCTTCCTAAGTGCCAGTTGTAAGTGCCTCTGAGTTCCAGACCCCCGTGCCTCCCTCCCTCTCTCTCTCTTTCCCCCCCTCCAAGTGCAAGCACAACCTGTCCTCCGCCTGCCCCTTGCCTTCCTAAGTGCCGGCTGTAATTTAAAACTTGTTACCTCATGGTCCTGCGGCAGCAGTGAAAGTCGAGCAGGCACCGAGCTTCAGCCTGCCTTCCCTTCTGTCTCAGCTCTGCCTCTGGTCCCGCCCTCATTTCCTGTTCCGAGGCAGAGGGAGCTGCAGCGAACGAGCGAAGTTAGCGAAGTCGGAGCCCACAGGCGCGTGCCACGGCACTCTCCCCCCCCAGCGGCGTGCACCCGGGGGGGTGTCATTTCGCCGGGGGGGGGGCGAAGGTGTCATTTTGCAGGCGGGGGGGGGCGCATCGGCGATCCGCCCCGGGTGCCATCCAGGCTGGGAATGCCACTGAGGGGGAGGAGAAGAGGGGGGCCTAGAACTCAGAGAGAGGATGGGGGACGGAGGGGGGCGATTCTCTACTCACCTCCAACGTTCTGTGGTCAGCTGGTGCTGGCTTCCCTTCCCTCTCACTGATCCGCCCTCTGACGTTATCGTGAGGGCAGACCAATGGGAAGTGTGTTAAGAACCCAGGCATCCAGACGTAGAACGTTGGAGGTGCAAATTATTATATAGGATTATTATTATTTATTTATTATGTTTTTATATATTTTTGTGTTGTATATATATTTTTCAAACTTGCTTCTTTCCTGCATTTTTGGTGCAATTTAAATTTCTGTGACGTCATGGTTTTTTACATTTATAAGAACAGTACTTTAGAGTGGAGGCTCCCTTTACTTAAGGATATGGTGTTTTTAGCCATTGTTCTGTTGTCCAAGTGCTTTCATTCAGAAACATGAGTGGTAAGTTTTGTACTAATTTTTTGTATTAACTGAGACATGATATTTATATATTCTTTAGTATCGGTAACTCTCAGCTTTAGTTCTTTGTTTACATTCCACGGTACAGCGGTTTATTTCTTTGGCAGGCTTTTTTATTTAGTAATGTCATGGTTCTTCTTTTTTTAAACAATAGACGGAGTTGTATGTTTTAACCATTTTACAAGAACTGTTTACATTTTTTGATTGGGTAGAGTATAATTTTTGAAGCACCTCAGTATTTCTGTTTTTATTTTCATAATATAACACTTTATAGTCTGGTTTACCAGTTTAAGTCATTATAGACTTACACATTTTCTTTGCTTTTCATTTCATTGTCTTTCACTATATGAGAAACATCTTTCTTGAAGTTTTCAACAGACAGACATCATTTGTGTGTGGCTAAGTGATGCGATCTGCTAGGCAGCTGCCTACACTGTGATGTTTTTAGGCCCCTTGTACCCCTTCCCAAATTAGCATGTACCAGCCATCCACAATTTGGGGGGGATAAAAGAAACCAGGGCTACGTGCATATGAGAGAGTCAATTTTTTATTTACTTACCAAGTACAAATACAATTAATAGTTTCTCATGAGAGATCAGTACAGTTACATAAAGAGATGTTCACTGTGACTGCGTCTCTAAAATACTGTTCTGATACGGCTGCTTATATCGTTTGTTTCGGACAATGATTTACATGACTTTTTCTGCAAATTATCTTTCTCATAGATTATCTGGTTCTCACTATCTGCTTTCCTTAACATGTTAAACCACATTCTTCCTGTTTATACTAGTTTCTTTCCCAAGCCTATTGCCCGTAAGGGTATCATAATAGATCATAAATTCCAGAGTCATGCAGGCTCATCAATCTCTGGCCTTTTGACCCATTCCATAGTGCATGACTGTGCTCATAATTCTACAGTGAGCTCTGCGCACAATTAACCCACAGCCTCTATGGCCTGCCAGCTAGACAGCCTCTAATATAAGCTCCTAGCTACAGTGTAACCTCCCTTTGCAATCTGGGTCATGAGGCAGCCCGCTGTAAGCTCTTTACTGCTTTGTCTGTACTGTCTATCCACGGCTATTACAGTTCTTTAAGTTTCCCGGAGATATGTACAGGCAACACTCAGACATTTAGTATAGCTAAAATAACTTATCTTTTATTTGCATACTGTAGATCGATGTATGTCACAGGATTAAGATGAGCAGGAATCCGGAATACAGCATACAGGTCAGAAGCCAGGAACCAGGAACATACAGAAACAGCATCCAAAATTCTTCCTGTCTGTCTTTGGAGATCTGCCTAGCTGTAGAGCTTCCTTTGCATGAAAAAAGGCCAACAGTCCCAACAAGAAAAGGGATGAAAAGGCAAAGAGTCAAGGAGAAAAGGCAGAGGGATAAAATGAGCAAAGAGAAAGGAGCGCCAAAATAGACAAAGGATATACCTCAGCCCTGACCACCCCAGGCTGACTATCAGCCAATAGAGAAATCCCTGACCATGTAGGGAAGAACTGGTTTCTGGCTAAGGCTCTTTCCTTATCAGATGGGAAGGAATGTGAAGAATCTGGCTTTTACTCTGACTTAGCTCAGAATGCAGTTTACTAAAAGTAGCTAAAATAATGTTATACATAGGAATACAATGCCATGCCTAGGCAGCTGCCTGGGCACCAGCTAAACTAAGTTATTGGACTAATAACATTATAAACTAGGATACATGTGTATATCTATATATATGCAGGTAAAAAAACAGGTAATTTGGTATTACTTAGGCTAGTGCCATCTATATCAAACCCACCCATTTTATTTGTTTCACTATACGAGAGCCAGTTTGTTTGAAGTTATTTACATATAGCTCTTTGCATTAGTCCACAATTTCTTCCATGTTTTTTTTCAAAAGACAATGTTACATATATAATCATCATTTTTTTCAGTGTGTCTAAGTGAGCTATATTTTCATTCATTCAGTTTTAATTATAAAATGTTTTAGTTTCTCATGCCATTATACATACATATACTAGGTTATTTTTGAATATAGTGCTTTTTTATCCAAGTTTTTAAACAATGTGTTCCTCTCTATCTGTATCGCTGCGTAACCCTAGTAGCGCTCTAGAAATGTTAAGTAGTAGTAGTAGTAGTAGTAGTAGTATTGTAACCTAGGGTTAGAAAAAAAAAAGAAAAAAAACGTATCCGGGGTCCGGTCTGGGGCCTCCGAGGCTCGGGCTCCTGGAGAGGCTTTCCGGGTCGTTCTGGGGGGGGGGGGGCAGCGGTGTTGTCTCGAACCCGGGGACGATTGGGTACGTCCCCGGGTGTGGAGAGTTGAAGCCGGCGTTTTCTGGGCCGATTTTTGGCCCATTCGTTTTTTGGCTCCCGGAGACAATTGAGCATGTCTCCGGGAGGGAAAAGGATGCTGTGTTGCAGGTCCGGGGACAATTGAGCACGTCCCCGGACATGTGGAACCGTGCCGGGTGGCTTCGGGGCCGCTTGGGATAGGTGGCGGGAGCGGCAGGAAGGCGCCGCCGCAATGGTTTCTAAGAGAAGAGGAGGGCCGGCGTCAAAGAAGACGTGCGCGCACGTGCACGAACCGGCAACGCGGTTTTTTTTCTACGAGTAGGCCGAAGCCGGGGCCTAAATTTTGGGCCGGCTTCGGAGCTTTTTTATTTTTGGCTCCGATTTGGCCCCAGGACGACGAGGACCGGAACCGAGGGCAGGGTTCGAGTGTGCAGAAAATCCCGGTTCAGGTAAGGGTTTTTTTTACCCAAAATTGTAATGTATTTATTTTTTAAATGTGTAAATATGGTTTTTGATTTTTAAAAATTCAGGGGTTTAAGTTTTTTAAATTTGGTTTACATATTCGTGATCGGGGAATTTTTCTGGATTTTTGGGGTGGGTTAGTTTTTAAATTTAAATATTTTTAGGGGGTATTTTGGAGGGGTGCTAGTTTGAAGGGGTTAGGAAAGGGTTAACAAATTGAATTCGATGTAGCAGGTAGAGGGGAAGGTAAGGAAATTTTTAAGGTAGGTTTAAATTAATTTGGGGATTTTGGGGGGATTTTAGGGGTAAATATTGTAGGGCGGGTATTAAAAAGGGTTAAATTTGAAAAATAAATTCATAGATCAGGAATATAGGTAGTGCTTGGTGGTGGGTGTAAATTTGGGACATTTTGATAGAAGTTTTGGGGTTAAATTATTATTTTTAGTAATTTTCCATTAAAGTCTATGGGAAAAATAAAAGTAAAATGGGGCTACAGTTGGGCTTCTCAGAATTCCGTTTGCTACTGGAAAAAAATGGAATTCTGAGGGTGAGTCTGATTGGCTGAGGGGGAGCGGAATTCTGCACTGGGGTTCCGTTACCTAGGAGACGGTGAGTTGGCTGTGGTCAGAGGAGGCTGAAGACAGCGAGGCGAGAGGGTGTGTGTGTGCAGTGCTGGCGGAGTTTGTGAGAAAAGGGAAGGAATTAAAGGGAAATTTAAGAAATGAATGTGGGAGAATGAGAATGTTAAAGGGTGAATGAAGGGTAAGTGAGAGGAATAGGGGAATTGTGAATGTGTACCTAAAGTGTCTGAAAGGGGGTTCCAAGGGATTGAGAAAAAGAGTGAATGGGGTGTTAACCTGTCAGGGAAGGGGAAAAATAGCTGGGAGAAAGATTTGAGTTGAATGAGGATGTATGGGTTCCTGAAGAGTTGGGTGTGCCTCCTCTATAGATAGGGAACCAGTGATTGAGTTAGGTTAAAAGGACATAGGGAAAATTAATTTGGTTTTATTTTAGTGAAACCGGCCACAGTTTTATGATCCAAAATTTAAACCCATTTAGGACAGGGAAAACTCATATGAGGTTAGGGAGTGAGGGTTTTATTCCCATTTTAAGTTTTTAAGAGTGAGGTGTAGGGTGAAGACGAGCTACAGAACCGGACGTCGGAGGAATCAGTTCCAGGGCCCCAACGAAAGACAGATTCCCAGAGAAACAACATAAAATTTTCATGGACAGTTAAGTGAAGGTTATTCTATGGGAAAACAAACAATTCATTTAAATACTTACCTGAGGAGACAGCTGATCCGTGGTACCTGGAAAAGAAAGAAAGGAAAAAAAACACAAAGAATCAATTTCTTGCAGGGGAAATTCTACACTTAATAGTTGAAAAAAAGGAAAAGTAACTGTTTATTTTGGTTGGGGAATTTAGGAAATAAACTTAAGTACTTATCTGATATATTTTCTGTATGCAGCAAGAGTTCCTGCAGGGAGACAAAAGGGTGACATAAGGATACTGACACCACATTGATTCATATTACATAAAATGTCGTTAGGTTTTTCTGAATTCATTAATGCTACCGTAGTTGTGCATACAATTGAAGCATGTTATAAATAAATCTTTTAACTTGTTTTACTTTTTAATTGAGAAGTTGTGTTTTGTTGTCCACAAAAGGGGGTAAAATCCTGAATTTAGTTTCAATTCCTCGCTCATCCTTAGAGGGTTAGCGACGAGGTTAGTTTTTGTAGCTTGCCCCTCATGCCTGTGAGCTGGTAACTGGGAAGTCGCCACGACTATCAACATCTGGCTTCTCAGTTTCCTGTTCTATTTTCGTCATCCACAGGCATAGGGGGGTATCTCGCTTACAGTATTTGTATGAGCTCTTTTTGTATGCATATTGCAGATTTATGATGAGTTTTTGTATGAGAGCCACCCAGTTGTATGCCATTTATAGACACTTATAATATGACGTCATTTTAGTTTGCTGAACAAAAGGTTTCTACAGGGTCATGCCAAAATTTTATGACCTTATTTGTGAGGCCACAATAAAGATTTTAAGATTTATAATAAGATGTTTCTTCTAGTTGTCCCTTCTTATTGTTATCATTTATTGTGTAATCAACGTTTATACATTCCATATCATCATGCTGATCAATCCATAGACTGGTGGGTTGTGTCCATCTACCAGCAGGTGGAGATAGAGAGCAATCCTTTTGCCTCCCTAATGTGGTCAAAGTGCTGCCGGAAACTCCTCAGTATGTTCTCTATCTCAGCAGTGGTGGTCACACACAGCAAGCAGCTCTGGCTAGGTCTCCAAGCCTAATTTTTAGGTTTTGTTGAGTACCTGGGTTGAGGGGCTCTTCTTGAGCAAGTGCAAACCTGGTGGCGCCAGGTCCCTCCTTTTCTCCCCCCTCCCGCTGGCTCCGTAAAAAAAAAAAAAAAATTTTGGACGTCCTTAAAGGCGTTTATTTCGACGTTTATTTAAACGTTTATTGCAGCTACTCACTGGGACACCAGGTCGTTACAGCTCGGAGCGAGAAGCAGGTAATTTTTACCTTTTTATAGCGGGCAGGGGGTTCCCCGATCGATCTCCATGTGGCCTATGGCGTCGGAGGGCGAGGGCGCGAAGAATCGCTCCCCGGACCGCGTGTGCACTTCTAGCGGGGATGCGGGGGTCTTAAAGTCTGATTCGCCCTTGTTGGGTGTCAGTTCGGAGGCCGGTCAGTGTCCCGGGTCTTCCTCCGGTGCGGCGGTTTTTCCCCGCCATAAATGCCCATCCCCCGCTGCTCGCCTCCGCCATCTTGGCCGGCCACTCTGCTCGGACGGCTTCTTCTTGGGCCGCCCTTGAGCTGGGAGACGTTTATGCCATGGCCGCCCTTGAGTTGGGCGACGGCAAAAAAGCGGCTAAAGTTAAGCGCCGTTCTTCTCGCGCGGCTCCTTCGCGGAGTGTCGCACCGGATGCCATCTTGGATGCGCAGCATGTTTCTCCCCCGCTCTTGCGAGCGCCGGTTGAGGGTGTGTCTAGGGCTGTGGCCCAGGCTGCTGAAGTGCACAGTCTGGGGGGTTTCTCCCCCGAGTTTATTTTGCTGCTGCATCAGGCCTTCCTTATGCAAAAGGCTGCCCCTTCTCCCTTGTCCGATAAAGGGGTTGAGGCCCCCGGATGTAAACGCCCTCGGGTGGATTCCCAGGCCTTAGAGGACTCTGTTTCCTCTGATGTAGATGAGGGCAGCGTATCTGAGTTCTCCCCAACGGTCCCTTTGAGGATTCCTTGGAGGAGACGGATTCTCGATCGGATGGAGCGGATGACCCCTCTGCAGCGCGGATCTTTCGCTCAGAGGATTTGCCCAACCTGTTAGTGCAAGGCCATGAGCATTTGAAGATTTCCTCTCCAGAGGACGTCTCTCCTCAGCCCTGTTGGCTCCGCCATTATGCTGGGGACGAAGCGCCCGCCTAGAACCTTCCACGTGCATGATGCCATGCACACCTTAATTTCGGCTCAATGGATGTCCCGGGAGCGAGCCTCAAAGTGGGCTAGGGCTATGTCCCGCCTCTATACCTTTGCCTGAAAGTGAACGGGAGGCCTTTCTTTGGCCTACCGTGGATTCTTTAATCACGTGGTGACTAAGAAAACAGTGTTGACGGTGGAAGGTGGCACGGCCCTAAAGGACGCCCAAGACAGAAGATTGGAGGCGGACCTTAAGGTCGTCCTTCGAGGCGGCTGCCTTAAGTTTGCAGGCCTCAGTTTGCGGCTCCTATGTGGCCAGGGCGTGCCTGACGATTGTGCAGCGGGCTTCCCCCTCGGATCCTTCCTTGAGGGCTGATTGGCCAGCCCTGGAATCGGGCTTGGCTTATTTGGCAGACTTACTGTATGATGTCTTGAGAGCCTCGACTAAAGGTATGGCTCAGACAGTCTCTGCGCGGCGGTGGCTTTGGCTGAAACATTGGTCTGCTGACCACGCCTCTAAGTTCCCCGCCTGGCTAAGTTGCCTTTTAAAGGCAAGCTGCTCTTGGGGGTCGAGCTGGACAAAATGTGAACGATCTCGGTACGTCTAAGGGCAAGAGGTTACAGAGGTCAGGGCTCGGGCCAGTGCTCGACCCCAGTATCTCCAAGGACGGGTTTCAGAAGCCCGTCGGGTACCGCCCGGGCAAGTCGGGCTCATCTGCCCCCTCTTCCTTCAAGAGGAAACTTCTCCCCCAGCAGCATTCCTTTCGCAGAGACCGCCGTCCCGGAGGTGCGGCCCTCCGGTCCTCACCCAGGGTCTCGTACCCATGACGGGGTCCTGGTCCATGGCCCAGTGCAGATTGGAGGACGTCTGTCCTCGTTTCTGGGCGAGTGGACCAGGGTAACATCAGACGCTTGGGTGCTGAAAGTCATCAGAGATGGCTACAAGCTAGAGTTCTGCCGACCCTTAAGAGACGGGTTTGTACTCTCATCCCTGCAAGTCTCCGGTCAAAGCTGTGGCAGTGCAGGCAGACCTTGGACAATCTGATCCGCCTGGGTGCGGTCGTTCCGGTGCCAGAAAATCAGCTTGCAAGGGACGTTACTCCATTTACTTTGTGGTACCAAAGAAAGGAGGTTCTGTACGGCCTATCCTCGACCTCAAAGGGGTCAATCGGGCCTTGAAAGTTCGGCACTTTCACATGGAGACTCTCCGCTCTTATAGCGGCAGTGAAGGCAGGGGAGTTCCTGGCATCCTTGGACATCAAGGAAGCGTACTTGCATATTCCCATCTGGCCTCCTCATCAACGCTTCTGCGTTTTGCAGTCCTGGCCGACACTTCCAGTTCAGAGCCCTCCCGTTCGGGTGGCTACTGCTCCGCGGACCTTCTCCAAAGTAATGGTGGTCATCGCAGCCTTCCTGCGAAAGGAAGGAGTACAAGTCCATCCTTATCTGGTCACGACTGGTTGATCCAAGCCCCCTCTTATGCAGAGTGCGGCAAAGCTGTGGACCGGGTGATTGCTCTTTTGAGCTCCCTGGGGTGGATCATCAACTGGGAGAAAAGCCAGCTGCGCCCGACTCAGTCCCTGGAATATCTGGGAGTTCGATTCGACACCCAAGTGGGCAGATGTGTCCTGCCGGACAATCGGATTGTCAACTTCAGGCTCAGGTGGACCAGTTCCTAGTAGCCTCTCCGCTTCGGGCTTGGGACTATGTGCAGCTGTTGGGCTCTATGACGGCCATGATGGAAAGTAGTGCCCTGGGCCAGGGCTCATATGAGACCAACTACAACACTCTCTGCTGCAAGCGCTGGAACTCCGGTGTCGGAGGATTATGCTGTGCGCCTTCCCTTGGACCCAGCAGTGCGCAAGGCGCTGAGCTGGTGGCTGAAGACAGACAAGTGTCTGCAGGGATGCCTCTTGTGACCCCGGAGGGATTGTCGTCACGACGGACGCCTCTTGACGGGCTGGGGAGCCCACTGCTTGGGAAGGACAGCGCAGGGGCTCTGGTCTCCTGCATAGGCAAAGTGGTCTATCAACCTCCTGGAACTCAGAGCCATTCGGTTGGACGCTTTTGGAGTTCCTCCCGGTACTGGCGTTGAAGCCAGTACGGGTCCTGTCGGACAATGCCACGGCTGTGGCCTATGTCAACCGCCAGGGAGGTACCAAGAGCGCCCCTCTAGCCAAGGAAGCCATGAATATATGCCAGTGGGCGGAAAGCGAACCTGGAACAGCTGTCAGCTGCCCACATTGCCGGAGTCATGAATGTCAAGGCGGACTTTCTCAGTCGCCATACCTTGGATCCCGGAGAGTGGCAGTTATCGGCTCAGGCGTTCTTGGACATCACGAAGCGCTGGGGCCAGCCGAGCCTAGATCTGATGGCGTCATCGGCCAATTGCCAAATGCCGCACTTTTTCAGCAGAGGACGGGACCCTCGATCTCTGGGAGTAGATGCTCTTCTCCAACAGTGGCCGACACAAGAGCTTCTCTATGTGTTCCCGCCCTGGCCCATGTTGGGCAGGGTACTAGACCGGGTGGCAAAGCATCCGGGCCGGATAATCCTGGTGGGTTCCGGACTGGCCCAGACGTCCCTGGTATGCGGACTTGATCAGGCTCTCAGTGGACGACCCTCTGCGGCTGCCAGTGGAGCAGGGCCTGTTGCATCAGGGTCCCGTGGTGATGGAGGATCCCTCCCCCTTTGGTCTTACGGCCTGGCTATTGAGCGGCAGCGTCTGAGGAAGAAGGGCTTCTCAGACAAGGTCATCGCCACTATGCTGAGAGCGAGGAAGCGCTCTACTTCTACTGCTTACGCCAGGGTTTGGCGTACCTTTGCAGCGTGGTGTGAAGCAGGCTCACTTTCTCCCTTCACTGCTCCAATTTCTTCAGTGCTGGCGTTTCTGCAAGAAGGTCTGGAGAAAGGCCTGTCGCTCAGTTCCCTTAAAGTCCAGGTAGCGGCTCTGGCTTGCTTCAGGGGCCGCCTGAAGGGTGCTTCCCTGGCTTCGCAGCCAGATGTGGTACGTTTTCTCAAGGGAGTTAATCACCTGCGCCCTCCTCTGCACTCAGTGGTGCCTGCGTGGAATCTCAACCTGGTGCTAAGAGCCTTGCAGAAGCCACCTTTGAACCCTTGTCGAGGGCATCTCTGAAAGACCTGACGTTGAAAGCAGTCTTTTAGGTGGCTATCACTTCAGCAAGAAGAGTTTCCAAGCTCCAGGCACTCTCATGTCGAGAGCTTTTTCTGCAGTTCACTGAGGCAGGAGTGACTATTCGCACAGTGCCTTCCTTCCTGCCCAAGATTGTTTCTCGCTTCCATGTGAATCAGCAGCTCTGTCTCCCTTCCTTTCGTAGGGAGGACTCCCCAGAGGAATACTCTGCTCTCAAATATCTGGATGTGAGACATCATCAGATACTTGGAAGTGACCAATGATTTCCGGAAATTGGATCATCTGTTTGTCCTGTTTGCAGGTCCTCGTAAGGGTCTGCAGGCTGCTAAGCCTACAGTGGCAAGATGGGTCAAGGAAGCCATTGCAGCGGCTTATGTGGCCGCGGGGAAGGTGCTGCCTATCCAGCTGAAGGCTCACTCCACTAGAGCTCAGGCGGCCTCGATGGCAGAGGCCGGGTCCCTCTCCTTGGAAGAGATTTGCAAGGCGGCAACTTGGGCATCGGCCCGTACCTTCTCCAGGCATTACCGCTTGACTGTGGCTGCTCGGGCGGAGGCCCGGTTTGGAGCTTCAGTGTTGCGGTCAGGGATTTCAATGTCCCGCCCTGGGTGAGTACTGCTTCGGTACATCCCACCAGTCTATGGATTGATCAGCATGATGATATGGAAGGTAAAATTATGTATCATACCTGATAATTTTCTTTCCATTAATCATAGCTGATCAATCCATAGCCCCTCCCAGATATCTGTACTGTTTATATTCTGGTTGCATTTCAGATTCAAGTTTAGTCTTCAGTTCCTGTTCAGGAGGACTTCGTGTTCCAGTTTTTTCAATTGGATTCTTCAAGAGTTGAGACGAGTTTGTGTTACAGTGAGCTGCTGCATTCCTCTCCCCTCCGTTTTATGGGGCTGGATTGAGACATAAATTCTGCCGGCGCTCCCTCCCGCTTCGTGCGGCTGTAGGGCAGCTTTGTACCCCTCCCGCTTCGGCGGTGTTAGGGTCAGTCAGATCCTCCCGCGGTTGCGGTTGCAGGATAAGCCAGATCCCCCCCGCATCGGCGGGGTGGTGTCCCTCCCCCGCTCCGCGGGGATGAGCTGGATGGATTTCCCTCCCCCACTTGTGTGGGGATGAGCTGGGTTAATTTCCCTCCCCCGTTTTGGCGGTGGTGAGCTGGGCAGAGTGTCCCTTTTGTGGGTGTAATTCTCTAAGTGCCGAGTCCTGCGGATGGAGCTTGGATATCGACATACTGAGGAGTTTCCGGCAGCACATGACCACATATAGGGAGGCAAAAGGATTGCTCTCTATCTCCACCTGCTGGTAGATGGACACAACCCACCAGTCTATGGATTGATCAGCTATGATTAATGGAAAGAAAATTATCAGGTATGATACATAATTTTACCTTGTGACAAGGCAAGCCCCAGAGATTCCCCAATGAAGCAGTGGAGCCCAGAACTACTGGTCCCAGAAGTCCTTGCAAGAATGAGTGAGGAGAGTAGTCCTAAAAAGATGGAATGGATTCCCAGTTCCAGCAGGGGGCGCAATGGCTCGAGGCAGGGTGAGCCTGTTACTCCCTTCCCCACTAGAGAGAGAGGGAAGGATGAAACTCAGTTTCCCTGGCTTCACCATCAGCATATACAGTGCTTTTTTTGTAGGCCATACCGTGCCAACCTTAAGGGCGGGGTCACTATCTATGGCTCCGCCCTCATAGCCACACCCCCACAGTATCCACATCCATTTTACTAGCCATGGAGCATATAAAAATGTAGCATTGAAAATAGTACACGTCCCCAGGCCCAAAACAAGAACCCTGAAGACTGATTATAAACTAATAAAAATGTAGACAAAAAAATCAGCTACAACCTTATGCGTGGACAGGCAGCACTATAATTACACCAGGCTCTAAAACACCAGTACACAACCTAGTGAAACAAACAAAGAGGGCTGCAAATACTACATCTTGATCACGCATGAAAAACACATGACACAACAGATATGAAGGCAAAATACTGAACTGGAAAGTTACCTCAAGAAGTCAGACTCAGCATGCAGCAATACTAGAAAAACTGGATTGAAATTTCATGCAAAATATCATAGATGCACATTTCCAAAAGCTGACATATTCCAATTAATAAATTCTGAATAAAAAAATGTTTTCTACCTTTGCTGTCTGAGCATTTTGTTTTTCTATTAGCTTTGGTCCTAGTGTCTTCTGTTTTATAGAGTGTCTTCTTTCCATTTGATATTTTTTCTCCCACCATGTCCACCGTCCTGATGCGTTCTGTCATGCAGGCTCTGTATGCCTCTTTAGCCCTGTCCCTATCCTTTCTCCAGTTTCAACATCTGCCCTCAAAGTGTTCCAATTCAGCAATTTCCTCTCCATCCATATCCAGCATTTCTCCTCACACCCCTCCCCTCCATCCATGTGCATCTACTTCCTCTGTCTTCCCTCCCCTCCATCCATGACCATCATTTCTCCTCTCTCCCTTCCACTCCATCCATGTGCATCTCCTTCCTTTGTCTTTCCTTCTCTCCATCCTTGTCCAACTTTTCTCCTCTCTTCCCTGCCCTCCACTCTAATCATGTCCAGCATTTCTCATCCCTTCCCTCCCCTGCATCCATGTGCATTTTCCTGACTGCCCTCCCCTCCATCCATCCATGTCCAGCAATTCTCCTCTCTCCCCTGCCCTCCCCTCCATCCATCCATGGCCAGCAGTTCTCCTCTCTCCCTTGCCCTCCCCTCCAGCGATCTCTTCTCTCCCCCTGCCCTCCCCTTCTCTCCATGTCCAGTGATCTCTTATTTCCATGTCCATCTGTGTTCTCTCCCTCTGCCGTCCCCTCCTCTCCAGCGATCTCTTCTCTCCCCCTACCCTCCCCTTCTCTCCATGTCCAGCGATCTGTTCTCTTCCCCTGCCCTCCCCTCCATGTCCAGCGATTCTCCCTGCCCTCCCTCAGCTCCCCGACAGCCCTCCTCTCCGTTCTTTCCTGCCCCCCCCCCCACCCAAGCATTTAACCTTTTTACTGTCCGTGGCAGCGACATTAGTAAAAAAGAAGGCACTGCAGGCTCGCCTCCAACTTCTCCTTCCCTCTTCACACAGTGCCCCGCTTTCTACGATGATGCATTTCCTGTTTCCACGAGGGCGGGACACCGTGTGAAGAGGGAAGGAGAAGTTGGAGGCGAGCCTGCAGTGCCTTCTTCTTTACTAACGTCGCTGCCACGGACAGTAAAAAGGTTAAACGTTTGGGGGGGGGAGGAACGGAGCTGAGTCAGGCTGCCGGGGAGGGGGGAAGCGGAGGACTAGGAATGGAGCTGATTTGGGCTGCTGGGGGGGGGGGGAAGGAGGAGGAACGGAGCTGAGTTGGGCTGCCGGTCGGGGAGCTGAGTCGGGAGGGAAGGAGACCTGCGCCTATCTGGTACAAAAAAAGCACTGAGTATATAATTCCCCACAGCTGTGAGAAGGGGAGAGCAGATTTCCTGGAGGCTCTCAGTCACCAGGAGAGAGGGGAGACGAATGGAGAGAGAGATTCCATGGAGTATGAGGAGGAAGGAAGTAGTCTGCCACTAGAGCTGCCTAAGGCAGAGGAGCCAGCTACCATGGAGTGGGAGAATTCAAAGGTTGCCCTGCCCAGCACTTGAAGGCAGTGGAGGAGGCCACGCCGGGCTGAGAGGTGGGAGAAACAGCCAACCCTGCTCCTTACAGGGTTCCCTCTGTGCTGTGAAAAAGCAGGTGATTTGTGGTATTGGTTTGATGTGCAAAACTGTCCATGAAGATTTGTTCTGAACTGTTGTGCTACATTGGAAGTGTGCTGAACTCTTACTAAACCCTTCTTAAGGAAGGGAAAGGGAAAGCTAATGCCCTAATACAGTGATGGTGAACCTTTCAGAGACCGAGTGCCCAAACAGCAACCCAAAATCTAATTATTTATCGCAAAGTGCCAACAGGGCAATTCTAACAGGTGGTGCAATCCCCCCTCCCTCTCCTGTCCCCCTTCCCTCCCAGTTCCAGCGTCCCCCCTCCCTTCAAATTTTAAAAGTCATCTATCTTACCTCGTCGGGGTTAGGGCGGCAGCAGCGGTAAAAAGCATGCAGGCTCGGCTCGGTGCTTAGTTCAGTTTTCCCTTCTCTTTCTCAGCTCTGGTCCCGCCCTTCCGGAAACAGGAAATGAGGGCGGGACCAGAGCTGAGAGAAGGGAAAACTGAACTAAGCACCGAGCCGAGCCTGCATGCTGCCACCCTAACCCTGATGAGGTAAAATAGATGACTTTTAAAATTTGGAGGGAAGGGGCCTGGAACTCGCAGGAAGGAGGGAACGAAATTCCGGTGGCTGAGGCAATGGCGCGCGTGCCAACAGAGAGAGCTCTGCATGCCCTCTCTGGCACGAGTGCCATAGGTTCGCCATCACTGCCCTAATAGAAGACCTGAGATCTTGAGGAGCTGAGTATTTGCTGAGGGATTTTGGGACCTGGACTGTAACTTTTTTTTTCTTTTGAAGATTATCTTATGAGGACTGTACCTTTTTCTTTTGAAGACTATATTAGGAGGCCTGTACCTTTCTTTTGAAGAATATATTATGATTTTTGGTATGAAATTGCCTTGATAATAAAATACTTTGGCCCTGAGTCCCAGTATCAGCAGCATTCTGTCCTGGAACCCTGGGAGCCCTGCAGGCTTGCTGGCTCCACCCAAGAGGAGGAAGCGGATCCCCCCCCCCCTTTTTACAGCATCTTTAATAATTCTTCATTATTTTATTTTTATGCAACCTGTTTGTGTGACTTTAAGAATGTGTTTTTACCTTTTTTTACCTTGTTTTGTATTGTTAATAGAAGATTTTCTTTGATGTCTTTTCTGAAAATATGTCTGATATGAAATCTCTCCAGGTACGAATCTTACATAAGTACATAAGTACATAAGTAGTGCCATACTGGGAAAGACCAAAGGTCCATCTAGCCCAGCATCCTGTCACCGACAGTGGCCAATCCAGGTCAAGGGCACCTGGCACGCTCCCAAAACGTAAAAACATTCCAGACAAGTTATACCTAAAAATGCGGAATTTTTCCAAGTCCATTTAATAGCGGTCTATGGACTTGTCCTTTAGGAATCTATCTAACCCCTTTTTAAACTCCTGTCAAGCTAACCGCCCGTACCACGTTCTCCGGCAACGAATTCCAGAGTCTAATTACACGTTGGGTGAAGAAAAATTTTCTCCGATTCGTTTTAAATTACCACACTGTAGCTTCAACTCATGCCCTCTAGTCCTAGTATTTTTGGATAGCGTGAACAGTCGCTTCACATCCACCTGATCCATTCCACTCATATTTTATACACTTCTATCATATCTCCCCTCAGCCGTCTCTTCTCCAAGCTAAAAAGCCCTAGCCTTCTCAGCCTCTCTTCATAGGAAAGTCGTCCCATCCCCACTATCATTTTCGTCGCCCTTCGCTGTACCTTTTCCAATTCTACTATATCTTTTTTGAGATACGGAGACCAGTACTGAACACAATACTCCAGGTGCGGTCGCACCATGGAGCGATACAACGGCATTATAACATCCGCACACCTGGACTCCATACCCTTCCTAATAACACCCAACATTCTATTCGCTTTCCTAGCCGCAGCAGCACACTGAGCAGAAGGTTTCAGCGTATCATCGACGACGACACCCAGATCCCTTTCTTGATCCGTAACTCCTAACGCGGAACCTTGCAAGACGTAGCTATAATTCGGGTTCCTCTTACCCACATGCATCACTTTGCACTTGTCAACATTGAACTTCATCTGCCACTTGCACGCCCAATTCTCCCAGTCTCGCAAGGTCCTCCTGTAATCGTTCACATTCCTCCTGCGACTTGACGACCCTGAATAATTTTGTGTCATCGGCGAATTTAATTACCTCACTAGTTATTCCCATCTCTAGGTCATTTATAAATACATTAAAAAGCAACGGACCCAGCACAGACCCCTGCGGGACCCCACTAACTACCCTCCTCCACTGAGAATACTGGCCACGCAATCCTACTCTCTGCTTCCTATCTTTCAACCAGTTCTTAATCCATAATAATACCCTACCTCCGATTCCATGACTCTGCAATTTCTTCAGGAGTCTTTCGTGCGGCACTTTGTCAAACGCCTTCTGAAAATCCAGATATACAATATCAACCGGCTCCCCATTGTCCACATGTTTGCTTACCCCCTCAAAAAAATGCATTAGATTGGTGAGGCAAGACTTCCCTTCACTAAATCCGTGCTGACTTTGTCTCATCAGTCCATGTTTTTGTATATGCTCTGCAATTTTATTCTTAATAATAGCCTCCACCATCTTGCCCGGCACCGACGTCAGACTCACCGGTCTATAATTTCCCGGATCTCCTCTGGAACCCTTCTTAAAAATCGGAGTAACATTGGCTACCCTCCAGTCTTCCGGTACTACACTCGATTTTAGGGACAGATTGCATATTTCTAACAGTAGCTCCGCAAGTTCATTTTTTTAGTTCTATTAATACTCTGGGATGAATACCATCAGGTCCCGGTGATTTACTACTCTTCAGCTTGCTGAACTGACCCATTACATCCTCCAAGGTTACAGAGAATTCGTTTAGTTTCTCCGACTCCCCCGCTTCAAATATTCTTTCCGGCACCGGTGTCCCCCCCAAATCCTCCTCGGTGAAGACCGAAGCAAAGAATTCATTTAATTTCTCCGCTATGGCTTTGTCCTCCCTGATCGCCCCTTTAACACCATTTTCGTCCAGCGGCCCAACCGACTCTTTGGCCGGTTTCCTGCTTTTAATGTATCTAAAATGTATCTTCTTCTCTTTTATACATTATTTTATCATTATATATGTTTTTAATGTTTTATATTGTATATATAATTTTATGTTTTAGCCTTTTTTGTTTTGCACTTCTTTATTAGGTTGTATTTTGTAGATCCCTGATGCAGGCCAGTAGGGCCGAAACACGAGTCATGTCAGGTTTCCTTTGTTGTTCTTGAAGATTATTGAAATAAATCATTTTTGGACACCATCTGTGAGAGGTTCTATTCTCTTCTACTGTTTTTTTTTTTTTTTTGCCTTATCCAGAAGTATGAGACCCGACAGGGAGGTTTGCTGCCGTCTGATAAGAGTTTCTTTGCTAAGAACAAGGCTAAGAACAATTCATAACCATGAATTCTGTTGGACAGAATTACACCATTTCGATTGGCCCATAGGTATCATCTGACCCAGAAAGATGCCAATGTTGGACTGAAGAGGAGAAAGGAGAAGACCAGAAGACTTGTTGGTGGATAGATTGCTCTGTAGAGCAAGAGACTGATTTTCTAAACGCAACAGTGAACTGCATATCTTGTAACAAACTGACAAGGTCAGCTACAATACTAAGCCTACCCAAAAGACTGTGCTATCAGAATACAGACCTTGGATTTTATTCCTGGACTGGAAGAGACTCACGGAGGCTTCTGCTAGAATCTCAAGGAGAAATCTGATTCTGCCCTACTGGACATCTGTAATAAGGACTGCAGGGTAAGAGACAGGGTTTACTACCTACAGCAGGGGATTAGTTGGGCCAAGGTTTGGTCTGTGAAAGACTGGCTCACCTTTATCCACGTTTATTCACGCCTTCAAAGAAATGAAGCAAATTGGTGAGGCAAGACTTCCCTCGGCTGAACCCATGCTCTGTCCCATTAAACCATGTTTTTCTATGTGTTCTGTAATTGTATTCTTTGTAATAGTTTCCATTATTTTGCCCGGCACCAATGTCCAAGTTTACCAGTCTATAATTTCAAGGATCACCCCTAAAACCCTTTGTAGAAATCGGCGTCACAATGGCCACTCTTCAATCTTCAGGTACCAACGACTATTTCATTGACAGGTTACATATTACTAACAGTAGATCAGCCTTGGATGTATGCCATCTGGTCCAGGTGATTTACTGCTCTTTAATTTGTCAATATGGCTCAGTACATCTTCCAGGTTCACCGAGATTTCTTTCAGTTCCTCTGCATCATCACCCTTGAAAACTAATTCTGGTACAGACAGATCTTTAATGGAAAAACAAAAGAGCAGATCGATAAGAGAAAAATATCAATTTATTATATGACAAAAATATACCGAATCAGCCCGACACTGGCCGTGTTTCGCCCAGCAGGGCTGCGTCAGGGGCTATATAATATTCCTTTACAGTTGAGGAAATATTAGTTTCGCTGTATAAAATGTCCAGAAATTGTGGAAGCATATATCTTCAATGGGTTGTTGAAAAAAAACAGCATAACGGATAAGTCACAAAAGGTAGCGACACGAGGTCTGTCCTACACCCATACGACTGTAAAGGAATATTATGTAGCCCCTGACGCAGCCCTGCTGGGCAAAACACGGTCAGTGTCAGGCTGATTCTCTGTATATTTTTGTCATATAATAAATTGATATTTTTCTCTTACCGACCTGCTCTTTTGTTTTTCCATTTTGGAGTTTGCAGACCGGTTGCCCTGTTGTTTTCTTGGACAGGCAGATCTTTTACATTTTCTTCCGTAAAGACAGAAACAAAGAATTAATTCAGTTTCTCCGCTGTGGCCTTGTCCTCCCTGAGCGCCCCTTTTGCTCCTTCGTGATCTAACAGTCCCAAGGATTCCCTCGCAGGCTTTCTGCTTCTGATGTACCTGAAAAAGTTGTTACTGTGAGTTTTAGCCTCTGTGGCAAGTTTCTCTTCATATTTTCTTTCAGCCTTCTTTATTCATGCTTTACATCTATCATACCAATGCTTATTGTTGCGTTCTCAAGGACCTTGGCATTCTGTCAGGCTTCTTCCCCAGGAACCCTGGGTACGTGAGTCCTTGGACCACGGCCGAGGAGCAGCAGTGGCAGGCAAGATCACCTTTGGAGCAGAGAAGAGACAAGGCTGGACTGGAACCCCGGCCTGGAGTCCTGCACTGGAACGCACCGGACCGGAACACACTGGAGTAGGCTTCACCTACGCTTAGCTGCCTTTCCCCGAGGGTTGAGCCCTCAGGTTTGAGCAGCCGGTAGGGCTTACAGGAAAACCAGAACTGGAACCAGCAACAGGAACAACCGGAGTCAGGATCCAGCGGTGCTCTCAAGTACCTAGGCTAAAGCAAGGCAGACAGGCAGGGAAGAGGACACAGGAGCTACATACAAGCTAAGCTCAAGGGAATGGGAATGACAGCTACGCTTGCCAGAGGAAGGGTTAGACTGGAGCGACAGTAGCTAACAGATAGAAAGGAGAGAAATGGCTGCAGCATCAGCCGCTGACCAACCTCAGACAGGGAGCAGCACCACTGCACAGGGATAACAGAAAGGCTAGAAGCCCACAGAGAATAATAAACACAGAAAGGCTGAAAGCCTGCAGGTCAGAGAGATACACCCAGAAAGGCTAGAAGCCCACAGAAAGGCTGGAAACCCCCAGGCCGCAGTAATACACCCAGAAGGCCTGGAAGCCCACAGGTAAAAGGGATATACACAGATAGACTGGAGGCCCTCAGAGCAATGGGCACAGAAGAGCTGGAAGCCCACAGAGCAATGGGCACAGAAGGGATGAAAGCCCACAGAGCAATAAACACAGAAGGACTGGAAGCCCACAGAGCAATAATACCCTGAGCCAGAAGGCAAGGCCCACAGGTGATAGTAACTAGCAAAGCAGAAGGGCTGGAAGCCCACAAGAAAAGACAAGGAAAGCTAACTGTGCAAACAGCACACTAACCTCGGGACCTAAGGCACTGCGGAGGCATTGGCAATGCAAAGGCTCAGAATGCCAGCACAGCACTTCCTTATGAAGGCTCTCACTGATGAGGTCACCAGCAGCAGGACAGAAGCAGGAAGTACCTTGACCCCAAAGAGAGGCTTGACACACATAGGAAGTGAGCACACAGGAAAGACAAGCAGAAGCCATCTTGGAAGCTGGCATAGAGCCGGTGGCAGCCATCTTAGGTGCTGGCTCTCTAGAGAGGCATAGCCCACACAGGTGAGGTCTAGTGAAGTAATCAGCACACAGATCCAGAGACAAGACTAACACAAAGACAGACAGAAGCCAGCAGAGCTGCTGGCCCCCAGAAATGAGGTAAGTCTGAGGGTGGTCACGGCCACAGACATGACACTTATGTTGCTTCTCATTTTCTTCATTTGGGTCCTTCTTCCATTCTTTGAAGGACAATCTTTTGGCTGCAATGGCCTCTTTTACTTCACCTTTTAACCATGATGGCTGATGTTTTCTCTTCTTTCCACCTTTGCAAATAAGTGGAACGCATCTGGACTGGGCTTCCAAGATGGTATTTTTGAATAACGTCCATGCCTGATTAAGAGGGGCATTTTTTATATGACCTCTGTCCGACTTTGGACGTTTTGCAAAAAACATCCAAAAAGTGAATAGGAAAGAAGGTTATTTTCAAAAAAGAAAATATTTTGAAGAAGGTTTTGTGATTTGGACGTTTTGTTTTTTGGTCCATTTTCAAACAAAAAACGTCCAAGTGAAAAACACACAAAATCAAGCCATTGGAATGTAGGAGGAGCCAGAATTTTAAGTAGACTGGTCCCTCAGACATCCCAGGAAAGCAATAGGGCACCCTAGGGGGCACTGCAAAAATGCACCCTGGTACACATCTTACCATTGCTCCCTTATCTTGTCTGCTGAGCTCCCCAAAATCTACCCAAAACCCACTACCCCCAACTGTACACTACTACCATAGCCCTTAAGGGTGAAGGGGGCAGCTATATGTGGATACAGTGGGTTTCTGGTAAGTTTTGGAGGGCTTACAATTTCCTCCACAAGTGTAACAGGTAGGGAAAGGTATGGGCCTGGGTCCAGCTGTCTGCAGTACACTGCACCCACCACTAGGGACCTGCATGCTGTTCTAATGGACCTGAGTATAACATCTGAGGTTTGCATAGAGACTGGCAAGTAATGTTTTTAATCACCTTTTTTGGGGGTGGGAGGGAGTTAGTGACCACTGGAGGAGTAAAGGGAAGTCACCCCTGATTCTCTCTGGTGGTCATCTAGTCATTTAGGGCACCTTTTTGTGCCTTATTCGTTATAAAAACAGGTTTAGCTCAAAACGTCCGTTAGTCTTGGACGGTTTTGTTCTGTTCCATTACGGCTGAAAAACGTCTAAGTGTTAGGAACGCCCAAATCCCACCCTTAACATGCCCTTGACATGCCCCCTTGTGATTTGAATGCAGTTCTGACGGACTTCATAGAAAAAGTCTAAAAATTGGTTTTGAAAATGCCAATTTGGACTTTTTGTGTGACAAAAAGTCCAAATGCAGATGTATGGCACTTTTTGGACATTTTTCTCTTTTGATAATGAGCGCATTAGTGTCCCTAACCTTTGCAGCTGATCCTTTTAGTTTCTGTTTAACCATTTTTCTCATTTATTTGTTCCTAGACAGACTGACAGACATTCTCAACTCCTTTTGTATAATTTCTTTCCAGTATAAGTTGAGTTGGAAACAGTAGCATATACATGCTTACGTAGACACTTATAAAATTACCCTGGGTATGTTTGCACACTGCACACAAAAGAAGGCATCTATTTTTCCACGATATACATGTAGGCATTCTTGAAGGGCGGAGAATAGGCAGAGTGAGGCGGGATCAGCACACATGTGCATTTTTAATAACATATGTGCATTTGCAGATTCTTACATTCATTCACATTATTATGCCTGCCTTGGAGACAGTGTAACTTTGTGCAGGAGCTTTCAGGTAGACTATTTAATAAGACACATAGACAGATGCATTTCCTTTATAAGACAGGAACAACATATACACCCTTTGTGCCTTTACTACCTGGGCACCATAGGCGGTCGGTGGCCCAACTGTTTGGGGAGGCTAAAGGGGGTGGGGCCAGGGGCGGGGCTTACATCCATAATTGGCTGACAACATAGAAAAAAAAGTAAAACATAAGTCACAATTAATACCTTTTATTAAATTTAGATATTAAATATGTATCGTATGTCAAAGAATAAAGTGGTTGCTCAAAGCATGTACTAACCACAATTGCTCAACTGCAAAACACTATGCACAAATTTGTGCAAAAACACACTCATAAACCTTACTGTACCATAACACTGGGCAGACCCTAATAAACCAATATACCACCCATACGGAAAATGCAGACCGTCAACAATATGAAACAAGGGATCATAATATCACAATTCTCATGTACAGCCACAAAACACCCTTTTAGGGTGGAAAGTGTTCACAATTAGCTCCTTTTATGAATGACTATATGTTGATCCTTCAAGAAGTAGTGTGTCATGATTTTGGCTCTAAAACCCTTTCTGATGATTTGGTGCCACCTCAGTAAGGCCAATACACAATCTCTCCACTGCAAAACACTATACACAAACTTGTGCAAAAGCACACTCATAACCTTACCAAACCATAACAGTACTAATTCCAAGGACAGGACAAGCTACAACCTTATGCATGGAAAGGCAGCACTGTAATTACACCGGGCTCTAAAACAGCAGTGCACAACCTAGTGAAACAAAAAAAACCCAAAAAGGGCTGAAAATACTACACGCTAGCAGAATACTTCACCTTGATCACATGAAAAACACATGACAACAGATATGAAGGCAAAATACTAAACTGGAAAGTTACCTCAAGAAGTCAGACTCAGCATGCAGCAATACTAGAAAAATTGAAACTTACATGCAAAACATCACAGATGCAAATTTCCAAAAGCTGACATATTCCAGTTAATAAATTCAGAATAAAATACTTTTTTCTACCTTTGTTGTCTGATCATTTAGTTTTTCTATTCGCTTTGGTCCCAGTGTCTTCTGTTTTATGCAGCGTCTTCTTTCTTTTTTGATATTTTTTTCTCTCACCATGTCCACTATCCTCCTGTGTCCTTATGCGTCCTGTCTACCATCTGTAGCCCTGTCCCTATCCTTCAGTATCCTGATCCAGCTCTTAAATTCAAGTTTTCCCTCCATCCATATCCAGCATTTCTCCTCACTCCCCTCCATCCATGTGCATATACTTCCCTCCCCTCCATCCATGTCCAGCACCTTCCTTCTTTCTCTCCTACCCTTCCATCCAGTGTCATCCCTCTTTCTCTCTCCATCCTTCCACCCATTACCCTCCCCCAATCCTTCCATCCATTGTCTCCCTCTAGCTCCCCTTCCTTCTAGACAGTTCTCTCTCTTGACCCTTTTTCATTCAGCATGTCCTCTCTCACCCGATCCTTCCAGTGTCATCCTCTTTCCCTCCCTACCAGCGTCTTCCCTCATTCTGCCCCCTCCTTCCAGCATTTTTCCTCTTTCTCCCTCCTTTCATCCAGCCAGCATTTCTCAGTCTGACAGCTAGGGTCTCCCCCAGTTTCTCCCCAGCAGCTTCTTTTTCTCTCCTGCCCATGTCCCCTCTTTCTCTCCCCATCTCTTTCTGGCTCTCTCCTTTATTCCATGTCCCTGGCTCTCCCCTGCTCTTTTCCATGGCCCCTCTTTCTCTCCCCATCTCTTTCTGGCTCTCCCCTGCTCCTTTCCATGGCCCCTCTTTCTCTCCCCATCTCTTTCTGGCTCTCCCCTGCTTTATTCCATGTCCCTGGCTGTCCCCTGCTCCTTTCCATGGCCCCTCTTTCTCTCCCCATCTCTTTCTGGCTCTCCCCTGCTTTATTCCATGTCCCTGGCTGTCCCCTGCTCCTTTCCATGGCCCCTCTTTCTCTCCCCATCTCTTTCTGGCTCTCTCCTGCTTTTTTCTATGTCCCTGGCTCTCCCCTGCTCTTTTCCATGGCCCCTCTTTCTCTCCCTATCGCTCTCTGGCTTTCCACTGCTCTTATCCATGCCCCCTGGCTCTCCTCTGCTCTTCCTCTCTCTCCTCCTACCATTTCCCGCCAGTGACCACGTTCTCTTCGGCCCGGGCCTCTTTGCTGCAGCGCTGACAGAAGAAGAAAAAGAAGCGCGGGGCCGCTGCAGCCTTCAGACATGCGCTGTCGGCTCTGCCGGTCCTCTGCCCCCGGAACGGGAAATTGACGTCACGGGGCAGAGACCGGCAGAGCTGACAGCGCATGTCTGAAGGCTGCTGCGGCACCGTGCTTCTTTTTCTTCTTCTGTTATGCTGGCTGTACGTCTCGTTCCTGGCTGCCGCAGAAGATTTGGACTCGGGAGTCGTCTCGGGCTTCATTTAGAGAAGGAGGTAGGCGGGGCAGGTCACAGCTGGGCTGGGGAGGTTAGCCTCCCCAAGCCGCTTATAAGGGGCGCCTATGCCTATGGACATTTCTGCCCTGGCTAAGGTAAAGGGGGAGAAGCTTAAAGGATTTATAGCATCTGTGCTCACTAACCTAATACATTATGTGGAAGAAAGATTCCTAGAAAAGAACTCCAGGAGTTTGAGGTGTTTGATCTAACCCAGGGACTAGCGGCAAGGAGTGGAGTTTATTCCTAGGAAGCGAAACCAGACAAGATGCTCAAGCCTGACCCGAGTGGGTGGATACCAGGTGTTGGTTGCTGGTATGTTTCAGCCTCTCAAAGTGCAAGGAGCTGAAGGAACAAAAGGCTTTATTTGAGTGTATCAATGAACTTGATGCCAGTATGTAAGTGAACTTTATCTCAGTACCTGAATGAACTTTGTTTAAGTGAATGGACTTTTTTTTCAAAAGGCTGCATTAAATCTTGAGGGGGGGGGAAAGACGCAAGATACAAAGGCTCTGGTGCTGACAGCGTAGAAAGGCTTTATCAGACACCTGATACAGAGGGCCTTAGGCGGAGGCCTAGGTGAACTTAAGGATTGAGTACCTGTTGCCCTGGAAAGAATGATCCTGGGAGTAAGAGTAAGAGATTGTGTTTGTTAACGGATTTGATTTTGAGTTATTAAAAGGAAGTCCCCACAGAAAGATGGAGTGGAGTCCTGTCTCCTAAGCCTCTAGCTGCACCCCAGAGGGAGAGGTGGTGACAATATTCATTGTGCAAATCTTGAAAACCTGACTGGGTTGTGGCATTCAAGGACCATGGTTTCTCACCCCTAGCACAGAGACTGGTAACCAATGTTCCTGTCTGAAATTAATCTATCTAACCTAGTGCGTCTGAAAGTAACTCACCTTGTGCTGCTGTTGAAAAAGGTGTGAGCTATATCCAAATACACACATACGTACATAAACCATGCTGCCTCTATCCATATAACAGAGCAGCAGACAGAGGGAGGAAAAAGGACACAGACATACTATTATCTGTGTAGTGGTGATATACAGCTACTGTATGGACAGCCTGTGTGGCCACTTGAGATCAGTTGGAAAATAGTCGTAAAGTGAACTGCGTTGGCTATCCCCCTCTTTCTATAACAGGTCACCTACAGTTAGGCATCAATTACCCGTAAAAGTTACAGAATACTAACACTTACCTGTATGACTATTACAGTTCTGCATGTAAGTTCTAGCTGCATGCTCAGCGTATTCTATAACATGCACATACAACTGCTTTAATGTATAAATGAAAGAGGGCATTCACAGAGGGGGAAGCATGGATAGGGCATGGGTGTGTCTCCCACTTATGAGTGTAAATTATAGAATACAGTAAGTTATGCATATAAGTGCCACATTTAGGTGTACACATTAATCCACAGACATGATGTAACTGGGGGTGATTAAATGTAGGTACATAAATGCCAACGTATGCTAGTATTCTATATGGCATCTGAATGCTCAGATGAGGTTATAGAATTAAAGGTCAGCATACTGCATCTAGGTGCCTAACTTGTGGCATCCAATTATAGAATTGCCCCCTATCCACCGGACTCTATAAAGATTGCCCAAATTTGGGCGTGGATCTAGTGCTGTATCCAGGAATTTTTTACAGGGAGTGTGTCTCACCACCTGCCCCCACCCCCACCCAGTGCTGCCTCTGCATCACCTCCTCGTCTCCCTCCCCCCGCACTACCCTCTCATTGTCCTGCCCCCTTGTCCCCTCCACCCCCCCCCCCCCCCCCCCGTACCTTAAAATCCTCTCTCCTGAGTTATGCAGTCTGAGGGGCAGGATGGTTGAGGGAGGAAGTCCCAGTGCAGGCTGCAGGCAGCCTATGAATGCCACTGCATGGAGGAAGACTGCAGGACTCAGGAGAGAGGATTTTAAGGTGACAGGGGATGTGTATGCAACTGACACACCTTGTTTAAATACACCCCTGCGCACATACCAGATCAGTGCCCAAAATAATTAGTTAATGTGCTGCAATTATTTAATTATTGGAGCTAACAAGCACTTAATTTCCTTTATGCTTATCCCATCTTGTTGCACCTTTCAATGTTAAATTCACATATTCTCAAGGCCTTTCAACGACTATGTTTACTACAGTTTGTAATAATTTCCTTATAAGAACTTTGTAATTCTATTCATAATGTAAGCCACATTGAACCTGCCATGTGTGGGAAAGCACGGGGTACAAGTGTAATAATAAATAAATAAATGGCACTAATTGTGATATGAGTGCCAATCTGGCTACACGTTATTCATATATGTTTAGCAGGTAAATACTGCCACTCTATGGATGGTGACAGCGGTTAGCACAGAATAGTTATGTTCAGTCAACCATGTATACAAATAATAGCACTGAATATACATATTTAAACTACAGCCAGCATTTCAAAAAGCACACTGACCATCACAGCTTAAAATAAATCTGTGTTAAAAAATAAATGACAAATAGTGTGTTACTTTGAAATAGTTGGTTATTGGTTTAGTGATGGTGTCTATGACTTTCCATAATGATTCGGCCCTGTCTGTTCCAAACAATTCATGCCTTATCAAGAGCCAGCTACAGCCAGGTGTGCAGTGTGACGTAAGTTTCCCATCTGCTTCCTATCAGGAGCAATACTCCCACCTGTGCTCCAACAGCTAAATCGATGAAAGCCACTTATCCGTCAGTATCTTACTTTATCTCCTACCTCAAAATACTGAGCTGCGTTTGTCCAAAATACAGCACTAGTTGGGGAGTTGGGGGGGGGGGGGGTTATCGAGAAAATGCAGTACATTTGTGTTTGAAGGAAAAGCTAACATCAAATAATTACAACTCCTAGAACTTGTCCTAAATTTTAACAGGTTCACCAACTGAGATCCGCCTTCAGGACAAGTACCATCCAAAAACTTAAATACAAAACAAAGTACTTCAAAAATAATTTAAGCCTGCACAGGCAACCGATGTAATGAACCCAACAAAGGTGTAATATGATCCATTCGAGTTTTCTGAAATATTAGTCTAGCAGCTGAATTCTGAATCATTTGAATTTTAGAAAGGTGCTTAGAAGACAAACCCAAGTATAGTGAATTTTCATAATCCACTAATGATAAGATTGTTAATTGCACAATAATCCTAAAATGATCTGGTAAAAAAATAAGATCTCAGCAAACGTAATTGTTTCAGTTTAAAATGAGCATTTCTAATCAAGTCATTGATCTATGGCTCCATTGTCAATGAGGAAACCAGGACTACTCCTAAGACTTTAGAGATTCTCTCTGTATCAAACTGGGATCCGTCATTACCCAAGATCGTCTGGGGAATTTCTACTCTCCCAAAGAGGATCACCTGAAGAATTTTCCCCCAGCTCTGATCACAAGAAGAATCTTCCCTCAAATACTTACTGGGGGACAGTTCTTATATGATCCTAAAATCTAATTTAAAAAGAAAATATGTGGAAAGAATAATAGTGGGATAATATCATACCATAAAGACACTTGCCAGTGGTTATATTACTAGGGCTTGGTTCTGTACAGAAGATTGGGATTATCACACACTGTGTACCTCCTGGAGTGGGATGGAGCTTTGAAAGCCTCTGCAAACCCAGGGACAGAGTGCACTGCAGTGGGTAACACTGGGGGCATCTTTATTATATGCGATCAGTACATACAGTGCAGTTAAGGTAGATGCCTACTTCCCAATTCAAAAACAATCTTAAACCCTTGGTATCTAAGGGGTCGATATTTAGCTTGCGGCAATCAGCATTTTGCTGACTGCTGCCAGCATGCCCAGAATTCAATGCCAGGCCATTTGCAGGATGCAGCATTTGAATTAAAGGTTTCCAGAACTAGTTAAGTGCAATATTCAGTACTTAACTGGCTATGGGACACCGCATAAGGGTAGGACTGACTTTTATGCAGCAACTGTGGCCGATTAAATGCTGCATATTGGCACTTAACCGGTCAAGTGCCGACTCTGTCCCCGGCACACCCTCAAGACAGCTGGTTTTGTGTTAGGTGCTAACCAGTCATTTTCAGTGGCATTAATGACTGGTTAGCCCCGAACAGGCAATTTAACTGGCCAGGAGCCATTTCTAGCCAGTTAAATTACTTTGAATATTGACCCTTAAATGTTCTGCAATCTTACTGTTAATTCTAAGACATGTTACAAATCAGTCCAGGCACCAGATTTATAACAGAATTTCTTGGGACTTGCAGACAAATCAGTAAATACAGACACATATTATAGTTGTATACAACACAGGAATAGAATCTCTCTGGCTGGAGTCTTGCGTCCCAGTCCTATTCTCTCATCACTGGACAACTCCCAAATCCCATCACTATTTCTACCTTTTAGAACCCAGCAAGAGGAGTCATGATTTAAGATGGATTCCTTTCATGTGATCTCATGCTTTAGGATAGACTTTTGATTTCCGACGGCAACTTTTCAGGATGGGCCAGCAGAGAACGTAGCGAAAAAAGACAGACCTAAGGGCCAGTCCAAAGTCTTTCTTCCGCAAAGCGTAGACTAGGGGGTTTGCTAAAGAGTTCACATGAGACAGGAGCACAGTTAGACGGATCAGGGATTTGTAAATGGTACATCCTGGACAGAGCAGTCCGAGACTGTTGATTACATTTATGGGGATCCAGCAGACACAGAAAATCCCCACCAAGAGTAAGAGGGTATGTGCTAGCTGCACCTCTCCCCATTTTGTCACCCGCAATGGATGAGCCATGAAATGGCCTCGAACAATTCGAAAGAGGTCTATGTAGATGGACAACATGATACCCAGGGGCAAGAGGGTACAGGTGAAGAAAATGAAGTAGACCAGGTACTCTGGAGTGAAGATAGAGGTGAAGGTGCAGCGGCCTAAGTGTGTTCCATGGATATCACTGTTGTTGAAGCTCCCCTTAATGCTGAAGTAGACTTTAGAGAGGAAGCCAGCGTAGGGTAGACCATGGCCCAGCACAGAGACAGAGCGTTCTGAAGGTATGCTAATGGCCACTGAACGGTTAGAGTCCACATACTGTTGGAAACCATTCCAGCCCATCATGGGAGAGAAGCCAATCAGACAGGAAAGAAGCCAGCAGAAGGCCACAATAAATGTGATGCGCCTTTTGTTCACATAGATGGCATAACTGCATCAGGAGAATGAGAAGCAAGACACAAAATATTACAATATTATTGATGTATTAATTTTATTTTGCTATAAACCACCTTAAAAGATCTATTTCAAATTTTATACATAAATTCAAGTACCATAATCTCATTATGATAAGCAAGACCCCGTGGATTTCCCATTTCTTTCAGCAGCTGCTGGATTATAATTATGAGACCTTATAGATTCCCCTTTTTCACATATCTGTTGGATTATATAATAATTATTATAGACCTTTTTGATTCCCCTTTCTGCTTACCTGTTGGGCAGCCTGATTTTTAGATGGGCATTGATGGCAATAACCAGCAGTAGAAGGATAGAGAACTGAGTGGTGACCAGTGGAAAGCAGGTGAGAAAGAGGCAGACATAGAAACACAGAGTATACTCCATGCTAAGGACAATGGAGAATGGAATTGCCAGAGCCCCCACACCAAAATCTGCCACTGCTAGGCAAACAATTAGGTAGTTGGTGATAGACCTCAGTTCTTTGTGCAGATACACTGTAGCACAAACCAACAGGTTCATCCCAATGATGCCTGCAGCCAGCATGCACTCCAGAAGGATAAAAGCAAAGTAAGTATCCATCCTGAGACCTTCACTCAAATTCTGTACACGCTGTAAGATGACACAGTCCTTGTTCCCCGTTGCTCAATTCTAAAAATGTTTCCCTACATTTATTTCTAAATGAGTTTTGTTATCAAAAAGAATTATATCTTCTTTATTCAGTATCCAAGAAGGTTCTTTTTTCTTTTCCTATCAGTCACTTTCTCTTTCTTCCTCTATCACAGTGTCTCATTTTCTCTCCATCTTCTGGTCTTCTCTTATTTTTTCTGTTTGTTGCTTTTCTTTCCCACTTTTTTTTAACTGATCTGTCTCACTGTCTCTTAACACACTGATTTATTCTTTCCTCACTTCACTCTCCCTTGTAGAACAGAAATGGACGTTTCTATTGGGCTTTTCCCCAGTGTGACAATAAGTGTTGGTGCTGCTTGTATATCTTAAGCAAACAGAATTCATTTTTTTTTATTTTTTGCTGAGAAGGATACTATTGATCTGTGAAGCACTCAGGTCAATTAATTGATTGATTCAACCCACACAGAGATTAAATGAAATTGTCCTGTGAATACAGGAGGAACACAGTGGGGATTAAATGAAACATTTTACACGCATGAAAAAGTGTGCATGATTGCCCAATCTTATTCACAAATAAAATTACATCTACATTGTGACATGTGTGTATATGCATGGGAGCGTGCATGTGCAATCAGCAAACTTTCCCCATGCAGTCACTTCTACAGACTTCAGTGGTATCCCCTCTAAATGGAGGTGTGGAGGCGTGGCCTAGTGGTTAGAGCACTGGTCTTGCAATCCAGAGATGGCCGGTTCAAATCCCACTGCTGCTCCTTGTGATCTTGGGCAAGTCACTTAACCCTCCATTGCCTCAGTTACAAACTTAGATTGTGAGCCCTCCTGGGACAGAGAAATATCTAGAGTACCTGAATATAACTCACCTTGAGCTACTACTGATAAAGGTGTGAGCAAAATCTAAATAAAGACCAAGATCACTCCTTTGGAGGTATTGAAAATAGCATTAAACTCTTCACAGGGAGGAATGTAGGGAGAGATGAGAGTGGAGAGGTAATTGGGGGGGGGGGGGGCTGCAGAATGGATGCATTTAAAGGTCAGTAAGAGAAGTTTGAACTGTATGCAGAAGCAGACAGCGAGCCAGTGAAGTGACTTGAGAAGTGGGCTAGTGTGGGTATAATGATTTTGGCGGAAAATAAGTCCCTCCACTCATCACCACACCCCATCCAATTCTGTGGCATGTATATTTCATTTAATTAGGATAATTTACTAACAGCATGCATTAACACTTATCAAATTGGTATTGACCACAGGGCCCACTGGGGGGGCCCACAGGAGCTTCACCATTTTTGGAATTCATGCATAACCCTGACTTCCCTGAGGGTCAGGGCTTCTCCATTTGGGAATCATGGTGAAGAGAGGGTTGCAGATATGTGGGTCAGCTTCTAGAGCTGGGAGGAGGAAGTTTGCCTTCTTTCCAGGACTACCAAACAAAGTGGCATTTACCCGCTAACTTCTTTTTTTCCTTTTCTCCAACTTTGACACTACCTCACTTCTTTCCTGAGGAGAATGGGGAACCGCTACCCAGTTTTCACTCAACTGGATACTCTCTTCTAACAAACTCTCAGTGTGGTATAGAATGGGTAAGGAACAGCACAGTTCCCCTTTCCTTGAGCAGTTGGCGGAGAGGTGGAGTGCCAATTTGAGGGAAAAAATTACCAGTAAGGATCTCTCTGTCTGCTTTGGGCTGGCCTTTAAGGTTACTTCTAATGCGGGGTTGCATGAGACCCAATTTAAGATTTTGCGTGATGTGTACATTTCTAAGAGTAAAGGGAAATCTATGGGACTCTGGGATACTGACATATGTGATAAGTATGAAGTAGGCAAGGGTACTACGGTACACCATTTTTTGGAATGTATTAAACTACAACCTTTCTGGTCTGGGGTTCTTTCTGTTCTTGAAGCGGTTCTGGGAGTAGCATGCGAATGGACGTATGCATCTCTACTTTTGGGCTTGGACTCTACTCTCAACGCCCAGGCCCAGCATCAATTTGTGCTTCTGGCCCGCAGGATTGTTCTTCACCACTGGGTGGGGAAAGAGTCTCCACCCTTTGCTGAGTGGAAGGCTAGCATGCTGCAGATGGCCTTGTGGGAAATGTTGCGTATAGCCAATCCCAGGGGGGAAGATTATGAGACTGTACTTAGATCTCTGGAAGGCACTAAAGGATCATTTGGGAGAGCAGCCAATGCCTCCCCCAGTGGACATGGAGTAAGAGGAGGGAGGGGTGGTGACTTTGGTGGGGGGGGGGGGGGGTCTGGTTGGGGGTTAAATAAACAAAATGTGAATGGCACACAAGTGCAGTTAGTATTCCAATGTGGTTATGTTATATAGAAATAATTGTTCAGTTGTCTGCTGTCATTTTACTTAGTATGATCTCTGTGTACCATTCTTCAATAAAGACATTTAAAAAAATCTGTTTGACTAGTGTTTAGTGAAATACTTAGGTAATTCCTATATATTCTTCCTCCCAGATCTGTTGAGATCCTTTTTAGATGCTAAGGAATCTTCAATTCCAATTACTCCCACAATTGTGTCCAATGTAGGTGACCATAGTCTGAATTTGTAGTCTGATGTTAATGCCTTTTCTTTCTTTTTGAATTACCTCTAATAGTAATCCCCATATAATGCTGTACTAGTGCCTCCATCTTTTGTGGTCTAGTAGAGTTTTTGTTCTTTTACTTTAAATTTTTGATTTCTATGTACTTGATATGTTATTGACTCATATTTCTGTGTAACAAGAGGTGGAGGAGTAGCTGTCACGTTCTCAAAACTGGAAACTAGGTTTGTGAGCCCTTGGACCACTGCCGAGGAGTGGCAGTGGCAGACAAAACCACCCCACACCGGATACTGGGCAGAACAGGACTGGAACTCCGGACTGGAGTTGCAACAGAGGCAAACAGGCAGGACTAAAAAGAGCAGGTACCCTAAAACTTCGCCTGCACTTGGCCACTTTTCACCAAGAGTTGAGTTCCAGGCTGCAGGTGGCCGGCAGGACTTACTGGGCAAAGCAGGACTGGATATCCACTAGGCTGAACCAGGACTGAGGGTCAGAGGGGACAGGACCAAACAGGGGCAGCAGGGCAAGGAAGGGAAAGCTAAAGGGCAGAACTGAAAGCTGCAGAACAGCCACTAAACAGGGAACAAACACTGACTAACAAGACACAGAACTAAAAGCTGCAAGCAGCCACAAAGCCAGATCACAGACAAACAGAAACTAAACACGGAAATACAAACAAGAAACCAGGCAAGGAAAACAAGCAAAACCTAGACTCAGTGCCGTAGCGAGGGCTAATGACACCCGGGGCGGGTCGCCGCTGCGCACCCCCCCCCTGGGTCCAGCACGGCGCGACCCCCCCCGCGGCGACCCCCCTTCTGGAGCGAACCCCCCCCCCCGGACCACATTCTTACCTGCGGGAGGGCCGATCCGCCCTGAGTGCACGTCACTCGGAACTGCGTCGGCCCCGCTGGTTCCCTGCTCTCTCTGCCCCAGAACAGGAAGTAACCTGTTCCGGGGCAGAGGGAGCAGGGAACCAGCGGGGCCGGCACCCCCCGAGCGCGTGCACCTGGGGCGGACCGCCCCTCCCGCCCCACCTTCCTACGCCACTGCCTAGACTAAACTAAACACAGACTAACTAGAAACAGGCAGGAATCAAGGCAAGCATACAGACTATCAACTGGACTAGGCAGAAGTGCACCAGCACCCCAACATACCAGGGCCTTAGGCGATGCAAAGGCAAAGGCAGAGAGATTCAAAATGGCTAATAAGCCCAGCAGCAACTGAGACTCAGCTGCAGCAATCACCAGGCAACTACGGGAGCTGGGCAGGTACAAACAAGAAGAGCAAGTCTGGCAGTCTGGAAGATCCGGACCGGACTCGCCTGAAATCTGGAACAGTAACATAGTAACATAGTAGATGACGGCAGAAAAAGACCTGCATGGTCCATCCAGTCTGCCCAACAAGATAAACTCATATGTGTATACCTTACCTTGATTTGTACCTGCCTTTTTCAGGGCACAGACCCTACAAGTCTGCCCAGCAGGATTTCCCGCCTCCCAACCACCAGTCCTGCCTCCCATCACCGGCTCTGGCACGGACCGTATAAGTCTGCCCTCCACTATCCTCGCCTCCCAACCACCAACCTCTCTTCCCCCACCTGCTCCGCCACCGAATTTCGGCTAAGCTTCTGAGGATCCATTCCTACTGCACAGGATTCCTTTATGCATATCCCACGCATGTTTGAATTCCGTTACCGTTTTCATCTCCACCACCTCCTACGGGAGGGCATTCCAAGCATCCACCACCCTCTCCGTGAAAAAATACTTCCTGACATCTTTTTTGAGTCTGCCCCCCTTCAATCTCATTTCATGTCCTCTTGTTCTACCGCCTTCCCATCTCCGGAAAAGATTTTTTTGCGGATTAATACCTTTCAAGTATTTGAACGTCTGTATCATATCACCCCTGTTCCTCCTTTCCTCCAGGGTATACATGTTCAGGTCAGCAAGTCTTTGTTCATATGTCTTGGAACACAAATCCCATACCATTCTTGTAGCTTTTCTTTGCACCGCTTCCATTTTTTTAATATCCTTCGCAAGGTACGGCCTCCAAAACTGAATACAATACTCCAGGTGGGGCCTCACCAATGACTTGTACAGGGGCATCAACACTTCCTTTCTTCTGCTGATCACACCTCTCTCTATACAGCCTAGCAACCTTCTCGCTACGGCCACCGCCTTGTCACACTGTTTCGTCGCCTTCAGATCCTCGGATACTATCACCCCAAGATCCCTCTCCCCCTCAGTACCTATCAGACTCTCACCACCTAGCACATAAGTCTCTCGTGGGTTTCTACTCCCTAAATGCATCACTTTGCATTTCTTCGCATTGAATTTTAATTGCCAAACCTTAGACCATTCTTCTAGCTTCCTCAGATCCCTTTTCATGCCTTCCACTCCCTCCCGGGTGTCCACTCTGTTGCAAATCTTAGTATCATCCGCAAATAGGCAAACTTTACCTTCTAACCCTTCGGCAATGTCACTCACAAATATATTGAACAGAATTGGCCCCAGCACCGATCCCTGAGGCACTCCACTACTCACCTTTCCCTCCTCCGAGCGAACTCCATTTACCACCACCCTCTGTCATCTGTCCGTCAACCAGTTCCTAATCCAGTTCACCACTTCGGGACCTATCTTCAGCCCATCTAATTTATTTAAGAGCCTCCTGTGAGGAACCGTGTCAAAAGCTTTGCTAAAATCTAAGTAGATTACGTCTATAGCACGTCGATGATTCAATTCTCCAGTTACCCAATCAAAGAATTCAATGAGATTCGTTTGGCACGATTTCCCTTTGGTAAAACCATGTTGTCTTGGATCTTGCAGCTTGTTGGCTTCTAGGAAATTCACTATCCTTTCCTTCAGCATGGCTTCCATTACTTTTCCAATAACCGAAGTGAGGCTTACCAGCCTGTAGTTTCCAGCTTCTTCCCTATCACCACTTTTGTGAAGAGGTACCACCTCCGCCATTCTCCAGTCCCTCGGAACCTCTCCCGTCTCCAAAGATTAATTAAACAAATCTTTAAGAGGACCCGCCAGGACCTCTCTGAGCTCCCTCAATATTCTGGGGTGGATCCCGTCCAGTCCCATGGCTTTGTCCACCTTTAGCTTTCCAAGTTGTTGATACACACTCTCTTCCGTGAACGGTGCTATATCTACTCCATTCTCAGGTGTACTTTTGCCAGTCCATCGTGGTCCTTCTCCAGGATTTTCTTCAATGAAAACAGAACAAAAGTATCTATTTAGCAAATTGGCTCTTTCTTCATCATTATCTACATAGCGGTTCGCAGTATCTTTTAGTCTCACAATTCCCTTTTTAGTCATTCTTCTTTCACTAATATACCTGAAGAAAGTTTTGTCGCCCCTCCTTACATTTCTAGCCATTTGTTCTTCCGCTTGTGCCTTCACCAGACGTACCTCTCTCTTGGCTTCTTTCAGTTTCATCCGGTATTCCTCCCCGTGTTCCTCTTCTTGAGATTTTCTATATTTCTGGAACGCCAACTCTTTAGCCTTTATTTTCTCAGCCACTTGCTTGGAGAACCATATCGGTTTCCTTTTCCTCTTGCTTTTATTTACTCTCCTTACATAAAGGTCTATGGCCCTATTTATTACTTCTTTCAGCCTGGACCACTGCCCTTCCACTTCATGTTCGTCCTCCCAGCCCATCAGCTCCTTCCTCAGGTATTCCCCCATTTTACTAAAGTCAGCACGCTTGAAATCCAGGACTTTGAGTTTAGAGTGGCCGCCCTCCACTTCAGCCATTATATCAAACCAAACCGTTTGATGGTCACTGCTTCCCAGGTGTGCACACACTCGCACATTTGACACACTATCCCCATTTGTGAGGACCAGATCCAGCATCGCTCCCTCCCTCATGGGTTCCGTCACCATCTGTCTGAGCAGAGCACTTTGGAAAGCATCCACGATCTCTCTACTTCTTTCCGATTTGGCAGACGGAACCTTCCAATCTACATCTGGCAGATTGAAATCTCCCATCAACAGAACCTCTTTTTTCTTTCCTAATTTTTGAATATCTGCGATCAGATCTTTATCTAGTTCCTCTAATTGTGTGGGGGGTCTATAGACAACACCCACATGGACAGAGGTTCTATCCTCTCTTTTTAAGGTGATCCATATCGCTTCTTCTTTTCCCCAGGTCCCTGTCATTTCAGTTGCCATGATATCATTCCTCACATACAGAGCTACTCCTCCACTTTTACGATCCTCTCTATCCTTTCTAAATAGATTATAGCCTGGTATGCTTGCATCCCATTCGTGGGAACCGTTGAGCCATGTCTCTGTGATTGCAACAACATCTAAGTCTGCCTCCAACATCAGGGCTTGAAGGTCATGAACTTTATTGCTTAGACTACGAGCATTTGTGGCCATCGCTTTCCATCTATATTTCTTTGTATGTGTTTCAACATTAGTGATTTGGGGGTGTCTTTTCACTTTGGGTACCTTCATGTCTTTTTGTTCCAACTTTATTGCTTTTTCCTCTGCTTCAGTTCTATTTTCAGGAGCATTACAGTGGAGCAAAAGAATTCTTTAGTGGCAACACTTGTGTGGATGGATGCTTCTGTGTCACATGACAAAGTCTGCCTGAGCCTACTGTGAACCATCTGTTCTTATGTGGTTTTATTCTTTGAGAGAGTGGTGAGAAGCTATTTCTCTGTGCAGTCCTAGAAGCTGCTTTAATTGTATCCAATTCTTGCATTACTTTACTGAGCTCTTGTTTAAAACTAGATAGCTGAAGACAGATAGGGCAAGCTTTAAGTCTCCAGATGATTGGCCTTGAAACTAAAGTACCACAATTATTGCAGAGAATAAAAGTCATCCTGATTGGTTGAATTGGTATGAACAGGTGTACTTAGTTGGGGTTAACAGTCTGTAAGACTGCCTGTGTATGATTGAGTAAAGTTAATGAGGTTTGGTTTGTCTCAGGCAGACTTCATCATGTGACACAGAGGCATACACCCTCACAAGTGTTACCCCTACATAATTCTTTTGCTCCATTAGAGCTCTGTGAGGTTCCTAAAAATAGAACTGAGCCAGAAGAAACAGCAAAAGCAAAAGAAATTAAGGTGGAACAAAAAGATATGGAGGGACCCAAAAACAGAAAACACACCAAAATATCAAATGTTGAAATACATACCAGGAAATGTAAATGTAAATGGAAAGTGATGACCACAAATGCTCGCAGTCTTGGCAACAAAGTTCATGACCTTCAAGCCCTGATGTTGGAGGCAGACTTAGACACTCGGGAGGGCATTCCAAGCGTCCACGGAGAGGGTGGTGGACGCTTGGAATGCCCTCCCGCGGGAGGTGGTGGAGATGAAAACGGTAACGGGGTTCAAATATGCGTGGGATATGCATAGAGGAATCCTGTGCAGAAGGAATGGATCCTCAGAAGCTTAGCTGAAATTGGATGGCGGAGCAGTTGGGGGGAAGAGGGGGTGGTGGTTGGGAGGCGAGGATAGGGGAGGGCAGACTTATACGGTCTGTACCAGAGCCGGTGATGGGAGGCGGGACTGGTGGTTGGGAGGCGGGAAATACTGCTGGGCAGACTTATATGGTCTGTGCCCTGAAAAGGACAGGTACAAATTCAAGGTAAGGTATACACATATGAGTTTGTCTTGGGCAGACAGGATGGACCATGCAGGTCTTTTTCTGCCGTCATCTACTATGTTACTATGTTACTATGATGTTGGAGGCAGACTTAGGCGTTGTTGAAATCACAGAGACATGGCTCAATGGTTCCCATGGGATGCAAACATACCAGGCTATAATCTATTTAGGAAGGATAGAGAGGGTCGTAAAGGTGGAGGAGTAGCTCTATATGTGAGAAATGATATCACAGCAACCGAAATGACAGGGACCTGGGGTAAGGAAGAAGCGATATGGATCACCTTAAAAAGAGATGATAGAACCTCTGTCCACGTGGGTGTTGTCTACAGACCTCCAACATAATTGGAAGAAATAGATAAAGACCTGATCGCAGATATTCAAAAGTTGGGAAAGAAGAGAGAGGTGCTGTTGCTGGGATATTTCAATCTGCTGGATGTAGATTGGAAGGTTCCGTCTGCGGAATCGGAAAGAAGTAGAGAGATTGTGGATGCTTTCCAAAGTGCTCTGCTCAGACAAATGGTCATGGAACCCACGAGGGAGGGAGCGATGCTGGATCTGGTCCTCACAAATGCGGATAGCGTGTCAAATGTCCGAGTGGGTGCCTACCTGGGTGGCAGTGACCATCAAACGGTTTGGTTTGATATGACGGCTGAAGAGGAGGGTTGCCACTCAAAACTCAAAGTCCTGGATTTCAAGCGTGCTGACTTTAGTAAAATGGGGGAATACCTAAGGAAGGAGCTGATTGGCTGGGAGGACATACAGTGGTGGAAATAAGTATTTGATCCCTTGCTGATTTTGTAAGTTTGCCCACTGACAAAGACATGAGCAGCCCATAATTGAAGGGTAGGTTATTGGTAACAGTGAGAGATAGCACATCACAAATTAAATCCGGAAAATCACATTGTGGAAAGTATATGAATTTATTTGCATTCTGCAGAGGGAAATAAGTATTTAATCCCTCTGGCAAACAAGACCTAATACTTGGTGGCAAAACCCTTGTTGGCAAGCACAGCGGTCAGACGTCTTCTGTAGTTGATGATGAGGTTTGCACACATGTCAGGAGGAATTTTGGTCCACTCCTCTTTGCAGATCATCTCTAAATCATTAAGAGTTCTGGGCTGTCGCTTGGCAACTCGCAGCTTCAGCTCCCTCCATAAGTTTTCAATGGGATTAAGGTCTGGTAACTGGCTAGGCCACTCCATGACCCTAATGTGCTTCTTCCTGAGCTACTCCTTTGTTGCCTTGGCTGTATGTTTTGGGTCATTGTCGTGCTGGAAGACCCAGCCACGACCCATTTTTAAGGCCCTGGCGGAGGGAAGGAGGTTGTCACTCAGAATTGTACGGTACATGGCCCCATCCATTCTCCCATTGATGCGGTGAAGTAGTCCTGTGCCCTTAGCAGAGAAACACCCCCAAAACATAACATTTCCACCTCCATGCTTGACAGTGGGGACGGTGTTCTTTGGGTCATAGGCAGCATTTCTCTTCCTCCAAACACGGCGAGTTGAGTTCATGCCAAAGAGCTCAATTTTTGTCTCATCTGACCACAGCACCTTCTCCCAATCACTCTCGGCATCATCCAGGTGTTCACTGGCAAACTTCAGACGGGCCGTCACATGTGCCTTCCGGAGCAGGGGGACCTTGCGGGCACTGCAGGATTGCAATCCGTTATGTCGTAATGTGTTACCAATGGTTTTCGTGGTGACAGTGGTCCCAGCTGCCTTGAGATCATTGACAAGTTCCCCCCTTGTAGTTGTAGGCTGATTTCTAACCTTCCTCATGATCAAGGATACCCCACGAGGTGAGATTTTGCGTGGAGCCCCAGATCTTTGTCGATTGACAGTCATTTTGTACTTCTTCCATTTTCTTACTATGGCACCAACAGTTGTCTCCTTCTCGCCCAGCGTCTTACTGATGGTTTTGTAGCCCATTCCAGCCTTGTGCAGGTGTATGATCTTGTCCCTGACATCCTTAGACAGCTCCTTGCTCTTGGCCATTTTGTAGAGGTTAGAGTCTGACTGATTCACTGAGTCTGTGGACAGGTGTCTTTCATACAGGTGACCATTGCCGACAGCTGTCTGTCATGCAGGTAACGAGTTGATTTGGAGCATCTACCTGGTCTGTAGGGGCCAGATCTCTTACTGGTTGGTGGGGGATCAAATACTTATTTCCCTCTGCAGAATGCAAATAAATTCATATACTTTCCACAATGTGATTTTCCGGATTTAATTTGTGATGTGCTATCTCTCACTGTTACCAATAACCTACCCTTCAATTATGGGCTGCTCATGTCTTTGTCAGTGGGCAAACTTACAAAATCAGCAAGGGATCAAATACTTATTTCCACCACTGTACGAGAAGTGGAAGGACAATGGTCCAGGCTGAAAGAAGCTATAAATAGGGCCACAAACCTTTATGTAAGGAAAGTAAATAAAAGCAAGAGAAAAAGGAAACCGCTATAGTTCTCCAAGCAAGTGGCTGAGAAAATAAAGGCTAAAGAGTTCGCATTCCAGAAATACAAAAAAACTCAAGACGAGGAACACGGGGAAGAATACCGGAGGAAACTGAAAGATGCCAAGAGAGGTACGTCTGGCGAAAGCGCAAGCGGAAGAACAAATGGCTAAAAAGGTAAGGAGAGGTGACAAAAATTTCTTCAGGTATATTAGTGAAAGGAGAATGACTAAAAAGGGAATTGTGAGACTAAAAGATACTGCAAACCGCTATGTAGATAATGATGAAGAAAAGGCAAATTTGCTAAATAGATACTTTTGTTCTGTTTTTACTGAAGAAAATCTGGGAGAAGGACCACGATGGACTGGCAAAAGTTCATTTGAGAATGGAGTGGATATAGCACCGTTCACGGAAGAGAGTGTGTATCAACAACTAGAAAAACTAAAGGTGGACAAAGCCATAGGACCGGATGGGATCCACCCCAGGATATTGAGGGAGCTCAGAGAGGTTCTGGCGGGTCCTCTTAAAGATTTGTTTAATAAATCCTTAGAAATGGGAGAGGTTCCGAGGGATTGGAGAACGGCGGAGGTGGTCCCTCTTTACAAAAGTGGTGATAGGGAAGAAGCTGGAAACTACAGGCCAGTAAGCCTCACTTCGATTATTGGAAAAGTAATGGAAGCGATGCTGAAGGAAAGGATAGTGAATTTCCTGGAAGAAAATGAGTTGCAAGATCCGAGGTGACAGTTTGTAGCAGCCACCAGTTCTGGCCACCAGAGGGCAAGGTGAGCACAGACGTAACAGTAGCCTAGTGGTTAGTGCAGTGGACTTTGATCCTGAGGAACTGAGTTCGATTCCCACTGCCGCTCCTTGTGACTCTGGGCAAGTCACTTAACCCTCCATTGCCCCTGGTACAAAATAAGTACCTGAATATATGTTAAACCACTTTGAATGTAGTTGCAAAAACCTCAGAAAGGCAGTATATCAAGTCCCATTTCCCTTTCTATTATGAAAACATTGCAATAAGTTTTTAAAAACCCCATCTGTTTAACTACATTTGCATACTATTTGCGCTAATCTTTGTCTCTGCGCCAGGGCTGCCGAAGGTGTGGGGGGGGGGGGGGGAACTCAGCCACCAAGGAGGGCCCGGTGCCGGCAAGGTTTCCAGAGGCAGGTAGAAGGTTTATACTCAATTGCGTGAACTCGATAACTCGGATCCCAGCACACAGGAACAGGAGAGTGACAGACTGAGGGAGGAGCAGATGCAGAAAGGTGAAGGGGTGGGAGGAGGCGGCGGCCCGAGTAGGAGGGTGCAGCGGTGGCGGCGGCCCAGCTCTGTTTTTCGGTGTCCCTGTCCCACACTAGAGTCCTCTGAGCATTCTGCACTCACTAACACCGGTGTTAATTTGGCACTAAATGCCTCTAGCACCAGTATTATGTTTTGAGCATCAGCCCCTGGGCAGGCATAGCAATTACAACAAGCATTGTGCAGTAAGCTGATTAAGGAGGTACAGCATAACTCTTGAAAACCTAGCTTTCAAAACTGTCACCCAAAAATGGGACCACCTTCCATTAACCAATTACAAAAAAGATTTCAGAAATGTTTCTGCAAATTAACATATACACCCCACCCCCATGATTGGTTTTATCCTTCTGTTCTTATGATGGGATTCTGACAGAGTAAAAAAAAGAGAGGGTTCCAAGTACAACAAAAAACGTTTGAGCTTTTTTGCTTGCTTTGGGATATATAGATTTTCTTCTGTGTTTTCCTGCTCCTACATAGTAAATAAGACCTTTTGTTGAGTACTTGGAAAAGATGGACAGAAGTTGGCAGCTTCCATGGAACATTATGGCTGACAGAAGCAAACAGGACAATGGACTTAAGTAATTAATCTCTTCCTATTCTGGTAAATAGAAACTTAAGTGGGAGTTTTGTCTTCCTCTGTGCTGTGATGTGGTTCTACAGAAGATCAAGAATATGGGAAGGGGAAATTAATGGATTCTAATCCTTTTGGATTTACAGCTGCTGCACAGGCCAGCTCTGCTCTCACTCTGGCACTGCTACGTAAGTACATAAGTATTGCTATACTGGGACAGACCAAAGGTCCATCAAGCCCAGCATCCTGTTTCCAACAGTGGCCAATCCAGGTCACAAATACCTGTCAAGACACCCAAAAAGTATAAAACATTTTATACTGCTTATCCCAGAAATAGTGGATTTTCTCCAAGTCCAATTTAATAATGGTCTATGGACTTTTCCTTTAGGAAGCCGTCCAAACCTTTTTAAAACTCTGCTAACTTAACCACCTTTACCACATTCTCCGTCAATGAATTCCAAAGTTTAATTACACGTTGAATGAAGAAAAAATTTCTCTGATTCGTTTTAAATCTACTACTTTGTAGCTTCATCGCACACTCTTAGTCCTGGCCCTGACGTTCCCTCTGCCACTGCTCTCCAACAGACAGTCCTGCTCCTGCTACACCGTCATAGCAACACAGCACCACCCCAAAACACTGTCTTTCATCAAACATTTGACTTTCACTGCCACTCACTTTTCTCATGACCCAACCTTACTGTTATGTTTCATCTTTTTTTATTGAATTCAGCTTAACTTATGCACAATCACCAATATGTACACATAAATCCAACATATACCTTCTCCGGTGAAGCGCAACAATCTATATCATCATCAAACATTTAGCATGTATATCCCCATCCCGGCTGTCGAGTTTGTATTTCAGCCACATCCGTATTATTTCAACTATTATTTAAACCATACATAACAGCGACCGACTTTCCCACCTATATCCCCCTTATCCCCTTCCCTCCCATCCTTCCTTTCCACCCCCTCCCTTAGACTACACCATGTGATCTTTACTACTAATAGTCCTATCATCCTCATTCAATCATAGCTTATTAAGAATAAGACTTCTACCTCTCTGTGTAAGAGTGCTTACAAAAGGACCCCACACCTTAAGAAATTGTGCTTTGCGTTTACAAGAACCCCAACCTTACTGTTATTGCTCCGATTTTAACTTGGAATCATGATTCTCTCTGGTTTACAAATTTCTGTCACCTTAACTTTTAGTGGTCAAGTAATATTCTTTTCTTTTAATGCTCTGACTGGGACTTTCCTTTTTCAGGCTTTATAAGAAGACTTCCTATTAGTAACTTCTGCAAGTTTATCTCCTTCATGGCAGTCACCACCATCTCACATACCATCATGCCTCTCATGTTATAGCATTTCCCTTCCAATATTTTCTCGCTAAGAGGTGGAATGATTTGACTTTTAATGCCATCATGTTTCTTGGACTGATAAAATTTTCTTCTTTTCTGATTTATTAGATAAATCTGTCAGATCTTTGAACAGCCCTTCCAAGTAGTGAAGCACATTCATACCTATGATCCTAGGTATCTTCTCTTCTGATAGTCCTTCATGTTTAAGGTTGTTTTTGACAAGTTACACCAAGCCAGCACCAGCTGTCCCAGACACTGTACATTCCATTCCTGGCTTTTATATAGTGCAAATTTCCCATAAGAATCAAAGCGGTTTACAATAAAAATTCAAGTACAATTTAAGATTTTATTAGATCAAAATACTTATCAAATAAAAAGGTTTTCAAGGCTTTTCTGAACTGGAAATAACCTACTATACCTCATAGTTAAGTAGGGATCAAATTCCATAACTTTACTGCAAAACAACTAAAGGAACTGTCATAAAAACATTTATAATGAATCTAATTAACTGCTGGAAGAGTTAGATTCAGGGAATAATTATATATAGAGGGCAGACAAGATGAAGAATAAGGCACCAAAAATGGGTAACAACCATGGACAATCTTATAAATCATACAAATAATCTTAAAATCTATTCTGGCCCTAACTGACAACCAATGCAAACTCCTCAATAAAGGAATAATATGATCAAACTTTTTGCAGACCAAAATTAATCTGGCTGCACAATTTTGTAAAAGTTGTAATCTCACCTGAACGAATTGATGAATACCAGCACATAGAGAACTACAATAAGCTATTTGTGGCAAAAGAATTGCCTGTACCTTTACTCTAAATTGTGCAGGAAAAAAAAGATAATCTAATCCACCTCAAGACAACATAATGGGGTAATTTCTATAAATGGTACCTAAAAAAATTGCTCAGAAACCCCCCCCCACCTAAGCGCTATACTATGAGCTGCTCCTAAAGTTAGATGTGTTTTATAGAACAGGACATAAGCATAGACGGTCACGCATAAATCTAGGTGTGTCCATTTGCACCAACAAAAACATGGTGTAAATGCTTGTGACTAAATTGCACTAATAATTGTGCGCGTAACTGAAATCCACACCCAAGTTCTACCCTGAAAGACCCATGACCCTCCCGTTTCTGTGCCCCCTTTTTTGGGTTGTCCATAAAATTTAGGTGTGGATCCCATGCCTCAGTTTACGTGTGTACATGCCAATTAATTCTAATTAGTGACAATTGCTTGTTAAAATATCAGTCATTGGTGCTAATTAGCTTGTTATTCAGTTAAATTATGCATATGATTTGGGTATGCGCCCAAATTCATGCAATAATTTTTAGTGCCTTTTATAGAATCAGGGGGAATACAGGTAAATCTTTTCCATTAGCTGCTGTTAATTTCACCCAATATTAATCTTTAAGTTTTTTTGAAAAATCAAAATTTCTGTAGAGATGGTTCACTAAAATAGTGGTCAAGTTGGATCCAGTGTCATCAATACATCTAGAAGGTAATCTATAAACATAGGCGGTTGGTGGCCCAACTGTTTGGGGAGGATAAAGGGGGCATGGTTAGGGGTGGGGCTTACATCCATAATTCACAACACACAGAAAAAAAAAGAAAGTAAAATAGTCACAAGTAATACCTTTTATTAAATGTAGATATTAGATATGTATCATATGTCAAAGAATAAAGTGGTTGCGCAAACTGAGAGCTTGATGGCTGAACAGTATAGTTGGAAGGAAAGTACATTTCTACAGAATAGACAGCCAGAACGTTTGGATGACACAAAAGCACCAGTGCCAAGGTCCAATTTCCAGCCACCATGGCAACCTGTCACTCAGGATTTGTCAAACCTTGAAATTGAGGGACCTATATATTCTAACATTTATATTATGAACATACAAAATAACATATTCATAGTTATCAGCAAAAGACATAAGCATATATTAACCAATGTATACTATTCAAAAATGTTATCAATTATTAAACACTGCTATTTCCATCCATGGAAAATCCCAAAATGAAATGGTCACATTAGTGAAGTAACATCTGGCAAATAGACTTTGAATTATAGTTGTCAATGATCTGCTCAGGGTTAATATTTCAAACAAGATCACTTTCAATGTTCAGTAAACATAAAGCTGTCAGTCTTTCCTGACCCATTGTGGATCTCAGCCAGTTTTGTACACGTTGCATGGCAGAAAAGGATCTCACAGGTAGCTGTGCCAGCAGGAAGAGTAAGTGCCAGTTTCAAAAGCATTGTAAAATTTGCATAAAAAGGTGTTGAAGCAGCTGCCTTAAAAGACGGAAGATAAAATATATATTTTTTGTACTAGTTTGACAGTTTCAAGCACTTACCAACACTAAACTACATACACATCTATGGAACAATTCAACATCAGATCTTCCAAAATATTCTAAAACCATGTCTGATGTTATTAACTAAAATTAAAGTGTTGATGTCACCTCAGTAAGGTCAACACACAATCCCTCAACTCAAAACACTATGCACAAACCTGTGCAAAAACACACTCAGAACCTTACTGTACCATAACAGCACTAACTCTGAGGACTCAAGTCAATATTACACTGGGCAGACCCTAATACACAAATATACCACTCATATGGAAAACACAGACCATCAACAATATGAAACAAGGGATCATAATATCACAATTCCTCATTAACATTGGCAGGCTGCACACACTCTCGCCTCATCCCACACACATAAGTCACAAAATGACTGAGCACGAAGCAAGTTTTTCTTTTGGGAATAGATGGCCACAGCTTTATTAAAACACATTAATATAACTCCTAGGAAGCACCCGAGCCTTGAGTTGTAGAGGCTTCCCCTCCCTGCCATGCCTTTCCAGCTAGGGAGCATGACTCACTATTCCATGTGGCAGCCAGCCATATCTCCGCCTCCAGTATGGCTGCGTGTCTATCTGCTTTGGCTGCACCCCAGTCTAGTATTCTATCTGCCATTTAAGCCAGCTAGGTGATTAGCCTGCCACCAGCGAGTGTTCCTGTCCTTGCCTCAAGCGGCCAAACTCCCTTTCGTCTGCTGTTCCAGCACCTCCAGCAGTTCCTAGGCTCGGGTGCCTCCGCAGCTGTGACAATATCAGTGTTTTTTTTGTGCCGGTACGCAACGGTATGGCGTACCGGCACCTTTTTCTCCTCCTCCCCTCCCCTCCCATTATTTCCAGCGATTCTCCGCCTCTCTCCTGCCCTCCCATCGACGTGCAACGATTTTTCCGTCCCTCCCCTGCCCTCACCTCTCCCATATCCAGCGATTCTTCGTCCCCCAGCGTCCTCCTTCACTGCCTGCCAGCCAGTCAGACTCAGAAGCAAACGGTGCAGGCAGTGATTGGCTGGCAGCATCGTAACTTCCCTCTGCAAGTCCCGCCTTCAACTTCCTGTTTACACATAGGCGGGACTTGCAGAGGGAAGCTACGACGCTGCCAGCCAATCGCTGCCTGCACCGTTCGCTTCTGAGTCCGATGCTGGCTGGCAGGCAGTGAAGGAGGACGCTGGGGGACGAAGAATCGCTGGATATGGGAGAGGTGAGGGCAGGGGAGGGACGGAGAATCGCTGCAAATAATGGGAGGGAAGGGCGGGGAGAGAGAATTGCTGGAAATCAATAGGATGGGAGGGAAGGGCAGGGGAGAGAGAATTGCTGTACATGGGATGGGATGGGAGGGAAGGGCAAGGGAGAGAGAATTGCTGGACATGGGAGGGAAGGGCAGGGGAGAGAGAATTGCTGGACATGGAATGGGATGGGAGGGAAGGGCAGGGAAGAGAGAATTGCTGGACATGGAGGGGAGGGCAGGAGAGAGAGAATTGCTGGACATGGAGGGGAGAGGAGAATCGCTGGACGGGGAGGGGAGGACAGGGAAGGTAAAATTATGTATCATACCTGATAATTTTCTTTCCATTAATCATAGCTGATCAATCCATAGACTGGTGGGTTGTGTCCATCTACCAGCAGGTGGAGATAGAGAGCAATCCTTTTGCCTCCCTATATGTGGTCATGTGCTGCCGGAAACTCCTCAGTATGTCGATATCCAAGATCCACCCGCAGGACTCAGCACTTAGAGAATTACACCCACAAAGGGACACTCTGCCCAGCTCACCACCGCCGAAACGGGGGAGGGGAATTAACCCAGCTCATCCCCACACAAGTGGGGGAGGGGAATCCATCCAGCTCATCCCCGCGGAGCGGGGGAGGGACACCACACCCGCCGATGCGGGGGGATCTGGCTTATCCTGCAACCGCAACCGCGGGAGGAGCTGACTGACCCTAACACCGCCGAAGCGGGAGGGGTACAAAGCTGCCCCACTGCCGCACGAAGCGGGAGGGAGCGCCGGCAGAATTTATGTCTCAATCCAGCCCCGTAAAACGGAGGGGAGAGGAATGCAGCAGCTCACTGTAACACAAATTCGTCTCAACTCTAGAAGAATCCATTGAAAAACTTGAACACGAAATCCTGCTGAACAGGAACTGAAGACTAAACTTGAACCTGAAATGTAACCAGAATACAAACAATACAGATATCTGGGAGGGGCTATGGATTGATCAGCTATGATTAATGGAAAGAAAATTATCAGGTATGATACATAATTTTACCTTCCATATCATCATGCTGATCAATCCATAGACTGGTGGGATGTACCGAAGCAGTACTCACCCAGGGCGGGACATAGAAATCCCTGACCGCAACACTGAAGCTCCAAACCGGGCCTCCGCCCGAGCAGCCACAGCCAAGCGGTAATGCCTGGAGAAGGTATGGGCCGATGCCCAAGTTGCCGCCTTGCAAATCTCTTCCAAGGAGACGGACCCGGCCTCTGCCATCGAGGCCGCCTGAGCTCTAGTGGAGTGAGCCTTCAGCTGGATAGGCGGCACCTTCCCCGCGGCCACATAAGCCGCTGCAATGGCTTCCTTGACCCATCTTGCCACTGTAGGCTTAGAAGCCTGCAGACCCTTACGAGGACCTGCAAACAGGACAAACAGATGATCCGATTTCCGGAAATCATTGGTCACTTCCAAGTATCTGATGATGACTCGTCTCACATCCAGATATTTGAGAGCAGAGTATTCCTCTGGGTAGTCCTCCCTACGAAGGGAAAGGGAGACAGAGCTGCTGATTCACATGGAAGCGAGAAACAATTTTGGGCAGGAAGGAAGGCACTGTGCGAATAGTCACTCCTGCCTCAGTGAACTGCAGAAAAGGCTCTCGACATGAGAGTGCCTGGAGCTCGGAAACTCTTCTGGCTGAAGTGATAGCCACCAAAAAGACTGCTTTCAACGTCAGGTCTTTCAGAGATGCCCTAGACAAGGGTTCAAAAGGCGGCTTCTGCAAGGCTCTTAGCACCAGGTTGAGATTCCACGCAGGCACCACTGAGTGCAGAGGAGGGCGCAGGTGATTAACTCCCTTGAGAAAGCGCACCACATCTGGCTGCGAAGCCAGGGAAGCACCCTTCAGGCGGCCCCTGAAGCAAGCCAGAGCCGCTACCTGGACTTTAAGGGAACTGAGCGACAGGCCTTTCTCCAGACCTTCTTGCAGGAACGCCAACACTGAAGAAATTGGAGCAGTGAAGGGAGAAAGTGAGCCTGCTTCACACCACGCTGCAAAGGTACGCCAAACCCTGGCGTAAGCAGTAGAAGTAGAGCGCTTCCTTGCTCTCAGCATAGTGGCGATGACCTAGTCTGAGAAGCCCTTCTTTCTCAGACGCTGCCGCTCAATAGCCAGGCCGTAAGACCAAAGGGGGAGGGATCCTCCATCACCACGGGACCCTGATGCAACAGGCCCTGCTCCACTGGCAGCCGCAGAGGGTCGTCCACTGAGAGCCTGATCAAGTCCGCATACCAGGGACGTCTGGGCCAGTCCGGACCCACCAGGATTATCCGGCCCGGATGCTTTGCCACCCGGTCTAGTACCCTGCCCAACATGGGCCAGGGCGGGAACACATAGAGAAGCTCTTGTGTCGGCCACTGTTGGAGAAGAGCATCTACTCCCAGGGATCGAGGGTCCCGTCCTCTGCTGAAAAAGCGCGGCACTTGGCAATTGGCCGATGACGCCATCAGATCTAGGCTCGGCTGGCTCTAGCGCTTCATGATGTCCAAGAACGCCTGAGCAGATAGCTGCCACTCTCCGGGCTCCAAGGTATGGCGACTGAGAAAGTCCGCCTTGACATTCATGACTCCGGCAATGTGGGCCGCTGACAGCTGTTCCAGGTTTGCTTCCGCCCACTGGCATAGATTCATGGCCTCCTTGGCTAGAGGGGCGCTCGACATAGGCCACAGCCGTGGCATTGTCCGACAGGACCCGTACTGGCTTCAACGCCAGTACCGGGAGGAACTCCAAAAGGGCCAACCGAATGGCTCTGAGTTCCAGGAGGTTGATAGACCACTTTGCCTCTGCAGGAGACCAGAGCCCCTGTGCTGTCCTTCCCAAGCAGTGGGCTCCCCAGCCTGACAAAGAGGCGTCCGTCGTAACGACAATCCACTCCGGGGTCACCAGAGGCATTCCTGCAGACAACTTGTCCGTCTGCATCCACCAGCTCAGCGCCTTGCGCACCGCTGGGTCCAAGGGAAGGCGCACAGCATAATCCTCCGACACCGGAGTCCAGCGCTGCAGCAGAGAGAGTTGTAGTGGTCTCATATGAGCCCTGGCCCAGGGCACTACTTCCATCGTGGCCGTCATAGAGCCCAACAGCTGCACATAGTCCCAAGCCCGAAGAGGAGAGGCTACTAGGAACTGGTCCACCTGAGCCTGAAGTTTGACAATCCGATTGTCTGGCAGGAACACTCTGCCCACTTAGGTGTCGAATCGAACTCCCAGATACTCCAGGGACTGAGTCGGGCGCAGCTGGCTCTTCTCCCAGTTGATGATCCACCCCAGGGAGCTCAAAAGAGCAACCACCCGGTCCACAGATTTGCCGCACTCTGCATAAGAAGGGGCTCAGATCAACCAGTCGTCCAGATAAGGATGGACTTGTACTCCTTCCTTCCGCAGGAAGGCCGCGATGACCACCATTACTTTGGAGAAGGTCCGCGGAGCAGTAGCCAACCCGAAAGGGAGGGCTCTGAACTGGAAGTGTCGGCCCAGGACTGCAAAACGCAGGAAGCGTTGATGAGGAGGCCAGATGGGAATATGCAGGTATGCTTCCTTGATGTCCAAGGAAGCCAAGAACTCTCCTGCCTTCACTGCCGCTATAACAGAGCGGAGAGTCTCCATACGAAAGTGCCGCACTTTCAAGGCCCGATTGACCCCTTTGAGGTCGAGGATAGGCCGGACAGAACCTCCTTTCTTTGGTACCACAAAGTAAATGGAGTAACGTCACTTGCCAATCTGATTTTCTGGCACCGGAACGACCGCACCCAGGCGTATCAGGTTGTCCAAGGTCTGCTGCACTGCCACAGCTTTGACCGGAGAATTGCAGGGAGAGAGTACAAACCAGTCTCTTAAGGGTCGGCAGAACTCTAACTTGTAGCCGTCTCTGATGACTTCCAGCACCCAAGCGTCTGAAGTTACTCTGGTCCACTCGCCCAGAAACGAGGACAGGCGTCCTCCAATCTGCACTGGGCCATGGACCAGGACCCCGTCATTGGGTACGAGACCCTGGGGGAGGACCGGAGGGCGTACCTCCGGGACGGCGGTCTCTGCGAAAGGAATGCTGCTTGGGGGAGAAGTTCCTTTTGAAGGAAGAGGGGGCAGAGGAGCCCGACTTGCCCGGGCGGTACTGACGGGCTTCCTGAAACCGTCCTCTGGAGATACTGGGGCGAGCACTGGCCCGAGCCCTGACCTCTGGTAACCTCTTGCCCTTAGACGTGCCGAGATCGGTCACGATTTTGTCCAGCTCGACCCCAAAGAGCAGCTTGCCTTTAAAAGGCAAATTAGCCAGGCGGGACTTAGAGGCGTGGTCCGCAGACCAATGTTTCAGCCAAAGCCAGCGCCGCGCATAGACTGTCTGAGCCATGCCTTTAGTCGAGGCTCTCAAGACATCATACAGTAAGTCTGCCAAATAAGCCAAGCCCGATTCCAGGGCCGGCCAGTCAGCCCTCAAGGAAGGATCCGAGGGTGAAGCCCGCTGCACCATCGTCAGGCACGCCCTGGCCACATAGGAGCCGCAAACTGAGGCCTGCAAACTTAAGGCAGCCGCCTCGAAGGACGACCTTAAAGCCGCTTCCAATCTTCTGTCTTGGGCGTCCTTTAGTGCCGTGCCACCTTCCACCGGCAACGCCGTTTTCTTAGTCACCGCAGTGATTAAAGAATCCACGGTAGGCCAAATAAAGGCCTCACGTTCACTTTCAGGCAAAGGATAGAGGCGGGACATAGCCCTAGCCACTTTGAGGCTCGCTTCCGGGACATCCCATTGAGCCGAAATTAAGGTGTGCATGGCATCATGCACTTGGAAGGTTCTAGGAGGGCGCTTCGTCCCCAGCATAATGGCAGAGCCAACAGGGGCTGAGGGAGAGATGTCCTCTGGCGAGGAAATCTTCAAAATGCTCATGGCCTGCAGTAACAGGTTGGGCAAATCCTCTGAGCGAAAGATTCGCGCTGCAGAGGGGTCATCCGCTCCATCCGAGCGGGAATCCGTCTCCTCCAAGGAATCCCCAAAGGACCGTTGGGAGAACTCAGATACGCTGCCCTCATCTACATCAGAGGAAACAGCGTCCTCTAAAGCCTGGGAATCCACCCGAGGGCGTTTACTTCCGGGGGCCTCAACCCCGTTATCGAACAAGGGTGAAGGGGCAGCGTTTTGCATAAGGAAGGCCTGATGCAGCAGCAAAATAAACTCGGGGGAGAAACCCCCCAGACTGTGAATTTCAGCAGCCTGGGCCACAGCCCTAGACGCACCCTCAACCGGCGCTCGCAAGAGCGGGGGAGCAACATGCTGCGCATCCAAGATGGCGTCCGGTGCGACACTCCGCGAAGGAGCCGCGCGGGAAGAACTGCGCTTAACTTTAGCCGCTTTTTTGCCGTCGCCCAAATCAAGGGCGGCCATGGCATGAACGTCTCCCAGCTCAAGGGCGGCCCAAGAAGAAGCCGTCCGAGCAGAGTGGCCAGCCAAGATGGCGGAGGCGAGCAGCGGGGGATGGGCGTTTATGGCGGGAAAAACCGCCGCGCCGGAGGAAGACCCGGGACACTGACCCGCCTCCAAACTGACACCCACCAAGGGCGAATCAGACTTTAAAACCCCCGCATCCCCGCTAGAAGCGCACACGCGGTCCGGGGAGCGATTCTTCGCGCCCTCGCCCTCCGACGCCATAGGCCACGTGGAGATCAATCGGGGAACCCCCTGCCCGCTATAAAAAGGTAAAAATTACCTGCTTCTCGCTCCGAGCTGTAACGACCTGGTGTCCCAGTGAGTAGCTGCAATAAACGTTTAAATAAACGTCGAAATAAACGCCCTTAAGGACGTCCCAAAATTTTTTTTTTAAACGGAGCCAGCGGGAGGGGGGAGAAAAGGAGGGACCTGGCGCCACCAGGTTTGCACTTGCTCAAGAAGAGCCCTCAACCCCAGGCACTCAACAAAACCTAAAAATTAGGCTTGGAGGCCTAGCCAGAGCTGCTGCTGTGTGTGACCACCACCTGCTGAGATAGAGAACATACTGAGGAGTTTCCGGCAGCACATGACCACATATAGGGAGGCAAAAGAATTGCTCTCTATCTCCACCTGCTGGTAGATGGACACAACCCACCAGTCTATGGATTGATCAGCATGATGATATGGAAGAGAGAATTGCTGGACATGGAGGGGAGGGCATGGAAGGGAGAATTGCTGGACATGGAGGGGAGAGAGGAGAATCGCTGGACGGGGAGGGGAGGACAGGGAAGAGAGAATTGCTGGACATGGATGAGAGGGGAGAGAGGAGAAATGCTAGAAATGGATGGAGAGGAGAGCAGGAGATAGAGGAGAATTGCTGGACATGGATGGATGGAGGAGTTGGCTAGGAGAGAGGAGAAATGCTGACTTGGATGGAGGAGAGGGGAGAGAGAATTATTGCTTTATATGGATACAGAGGAGGGAAGAGAGATGAGAAATGCTGGACATGGATGGAGGGGAGGAGAGAGGAGAAGTGCTGGACATGAATGGAGGGGAGGAAAGAAAAAAGAAGATACACATGGATGGAGATGAGGGAGAGGGAAGAGGAGAAAAACTGCACATGGATGGAGAAAATAGGCAAAAGCTGGATTCATGTTATACCTCCTCCAGTCAGTTCCATGGAGGACCCAGCTTTTACTTATGGATGCAGGTCAACAAAAGAAGAAGAAAGGAGGAAAGTAAAGAAATAAATGGAAAGGAAGCCCTGGAAACTGAGTTAAGAGAACAGTTAGAGAGCAGCAGAATCAGAGACTGGGACCAATATGGATAGAAAAACAAAGTCACCAGACAACAAAGGTAGAAAAAAATCATTTTATTTTCATTTTAGTGTTTGGAATTTGTCTTATTTTGCACTGGGTATACTGGAGCTGTAACAGCTTACAGAAATTATTTATAATGAAAAAAAATCACATTATTTTTTCTCCTATACTAGTATAATATTTTCAATGATGTCTGTTTATATGCGCCATGGCTGGTATAAGGGGTGTGGCTATATAGGGGCAGTGCCATGTGTGGTGACCCCGCCCACAATGAGTACCGGCACCTTTTTTTCTACAAAAAAAGCACTGGACAATATTAAGAATTATGTACAGCAATCTTGTGAAAAGATAACTAACAAGGAGTCCCCTCGGCCTACACATTCGCCTATTGCAACATCAGAATGTCAGTAATTATAGTAACAGCATAACAGAAGAAATAACTAACAGTTTGTCATGTACACCAACTATAAGACATAGCAGAATATGATTGGTAAGTCTATTTAACAGTTAGGACTACCTAGAGATAACCATGTGCTCATTTAACCCCGGTGAGTGTCAAGGGAATGAGGGAGGGAAACAATCTGTTGCTCACCGCCAAAGAGGCTCCCTTGCCTCCTCAGCGGCTCTTTATTTCATTCTTTGTGCTGGTGAGCTATGATTCCACCCCCTCCCGGCCTCCCCACCAATCCGCGCTGGAGTTTCTTTTGACATCACTCCTTCCTTGGTGGGGAAGCCGGAGGAGGCAGCGCGGGCTGGGGAGCTACCGCGTGGCAGCCGCCATGTTATCTGCGGCTGCTTGCTATGCAGCTCACTGGCCTTCTTGTACAACCACAAAACAACCTTTTAGGGTGGACAGTGTTCACAATGAGTGCCTTTTATTAATGACCAGATAAAGATAAGAGTTTTGAAATTTTTGGCACAGTGTAAGTCATCACAAGAACAAAATATAAGAACACCAACGGACAGCATTAGGGGGCTTACAGCCTATTTAGTTATGTTTAAACAAAAGAGATCTGCATGAAACAAAATATTTATTTTTATTTTGACTTATAAAACCACTTGCCAGGATCTCCTCTTTCTCTCCCTTCCACTCCCCTGCATTAAAGGATCTCCTGTCCTTCTCCAACTGCCACGCATCATCTCTCTCTCTCTCTCTGCCCCAATCCAACATTGCCGCACTGTCTTGCCCCCCACCACCATCCTGCTTTGTCTTCCTTCTCCCGTTCCATCATTACCCACATTCAACATTGCCCATATATCTCTCCATCTCTCTCTCCTCCCTCCATCATCCAGCATCATCACTCTGTTTCTCCTCCCTCACCAGTCACCATCCAACATTTCACGCTCTCTCTCTCCTCACCCCTCTGTCTCCCATTCCCACCTCTTTCTTTCCTCTGTTCTCCACCTCCAGTATTACCCTCTCTTTTTTTCCTCCCCACCACCTGAACACTTGCTGTCTCATGGGCACCTCCGCCTTTGAGTTTCCCCACCCTGTAGCCCACCTGCTCACTCCTTTGCTTACCTGCTTGCTCGATCCGCTGCCTCCCTCCCTGGCTCGGAGACTGAAAATAAAGAGAGACCAGTGAGTGCGAACGCATGCGAAGTTCTAGAACTGTGAACGCTGCTGTCGGCTCTCCTGGTCCCGCCCCCTACGATGTACAGGGCCTGTCTTAGCAATTGCGGGGCCCTTTGCAGACCAGTTCGGTGGGGCACCCTGCCCCCACCTAGTCCTGCCCTTGTTGACAAGATGTGTTTTAAAATGTTTTATTTATGAAATTTCAAATAAAGACAAATAAAGCAAAACTTGTACAGAAAAACTAATTCAAATAAACACAATGCTATCATAGGAAACATATCTAGCCCATTATCCAGTTAAGTGTGGCCAGATAGCACTTAACTGGATAAGTGGCAATATTCAGCCCTTAAGGACCTTATTCTATAAAGATCATGCTCCTAAATAACAAGCATAATCTACGTTCCTACATACATTTAGGAGCATAAATTACTCTCCTAAATTTATGAGTGTAAACTTAGGAGCATAAATTATGCTCATAAATTTAGGAGTGTAAATTTTAGTAGTGTAAATTTAGTAGCATAACCTTTATAGAATAAGGCCCTAACTGGTTAAGTTAAACGGTCCAAGGATAAGACTGCTATTTATGCGGTCCTATTTAGCCGGTTAACTTAATTGGATAAGGGATGAATATCGGCACATATCCAGTTAAGTGGTGACTCTACCCTGACTCCACCCTCTGACTGCCCACAAAATATCCAGTTTCTGCTTTAGTAGTTAGAAAAGATATTCAGAGGCACTATCCGGGTAGGTGCTACTGAATTATCGCTTGGGGCCTGCTCAGTATCAGTTCACCAGGCAAGAGACTCTCCTACCCACTTAACTGGCTTTGAATATCAACCCCATTGTCAGGTAAACATGAAAGTAAAGCACATATTAGTGTCTGTTTTTTGCGCCTTTAAATATAAGCATTTCAATTTTTTTTTTTTAACCTGGAAGGGCTATATTTAAGCACAGGAAATTGGCGCCAATGTGTGCTTTCACTTTCGGGTTTGCTCGGACTTGCACACATTCGTCTCTCACTACCAGTGTTTAGGGGCTTGCATGGGCTCCTTTCTGCTTCCAAATTAAAACAAAAACCTGCAGATTAAAAAAAAGAAATCCTCTCTTCAAGCAACCTAACACCTGCTCCAAGTTGGCATTAGGATCATTGGGAAGGAATAGGAAATTACCTCATTAACATCTGTTTGACTAGCTAATTCCTCCCAGATCAGTTGAGATCCTTTTTATTTATTTATTTATTGCACTTGTATCCCACATTTTACCCACCGTATGGTAGGTTTAATGTGGCTTACATATTGCTAAAAAGGCGGTTACAAAATTTAGATTTGTAGAAGTCTAGCACATAATACAGAAGTACAATAATCGCTTAGGTTTCTAGATGCTAAGAAATCTTTGATTCCAATTAAGGAAGTACAGCATAATTCCTGAAAACCTAGTTTTCAAAACTGTCACCCAAAAATGGGTCCACCTTCCATTAACCAATTAGTAAAGCAGATTTCAGAAATGTTTCTGCAAATTAACATGTATACCCCACCTCTATGATTGGTTTTGTCCTTCTGTTCTTATGATGGGATTCCAACTTAGAGTAAAAAAGAAAAGGTTCCAAAACTGTTTGAGCTTTTTTCCTTGCTTTGGGATTTCAAGTTACCACTAGAAGTGTTATGTAATTTTCTTCTGTGTTTTCCTGCTCCTACACAGTAAAAAAAAAAACAAGGCATAATGCCACTCAGGTGCACAGAGCCACCAGTAACATGATGCTGTGCCCCGATCAGCCTGCGCAGGGGATGCAGCGGGGTGGGTGCTGGGCAGCAGGGGAATTTTCCCACTGAGCATCAGCACCCTGCTGTGGTAGGAGGCTTTTAATCTTTGTACGGCATTCGGGCATTAGGCAACATCCCTCCCTCCCTGTTAGAGTTGAGCATGCAAGTATTATGTTGCAGTTTAGGGCAGGTGTACCCAAGCCTGATATGAGATAAGCTAGGCAGCTGGGACAGCTGTGCTACCGGCTAAGCACCCTTGCTGCATGACGGGGAGCTCTTGTTTACTGTATGGTCACGGTGAATTATCAGTCTTGCTAATGGCGACGGACTGGGATTGGTATGTTAAAGATGGAAAGTTTCTGGTTGGCTTGGGTATACTCAGTGTAAGTTTTGATGTATTTAAATAAAGCTGCGGCCAAGTTGTTGCCATGTTTATATGTCATCATGAAGTTCTTGGCAGGCACCAGAGGTCTCGGCTGCCTATGTTATAAGACCTTTTGTTGAGTACTTGGAATAGGTGGACAGAAGTGCTGGGGCAGCTTCCATGGAACATTGTGGCTGACAAAAGCAAACAGGGCAATGGTCTTAAGTAATTAATCTCCTCTTAGTCTGGTAAATAGAAACTTAAGTGGGAGTTTATCCTTCTGTTCTTATGATGGGCTTCTGACTTAGAGTAAAAAAAAAAGAGAGGGTTCCAAGTACAACAAAAAAAAGTTTGAGATTTTTTGCTTGCTTTGGGATTCCAACTTACTACTAGAAGTGATATATAGATTTTCTTCTGTGTTAACTTTGAATATCAACCCCATTGTCAATTTCTCCTGAAGCTTGTAAGTGAGTGGGTTAAAATACATTTATTTATTTTAAGAAGTGTTTATTCATATTCCAAAACACAAGAAACAGCAAAACCAAGTACAACAACAAGAGAAACAGGAACGCGTCTTGGAATAGCAAGATAACACCCTGAAACAATCACTTCTATTAACTTTTTTTGATGTTTTGAATGAATATAACAAGAAGAAAAAAATTCCCTCCCACCCCCTTCCCCCACCCAAAGCCAAGGGACCATCCAGGAAAAAGTACAAGAATCCCAAATGCTCTACTGTGCAACACCTCATTATCAACCTTACTGAACCCATAACCCATGCTCATACAAACATTTAACAGAAGGAACAGTGAAGTATAAAAAGGCTCCAAACAGATTCCCATTTAGCCAAAATATGTTTGCATACAGCCACCAATCGCTCCATCTCACAAATGTACCAGCACCCAGTGTATCAAAGAAGACATCCAAGTTTGCTTCCAGTGACCACCCAAGCATCACTCATCGCATAGCGGACTTGCAGATATTAACTAAACCAAAAAAGTAGAGTAGAACCCTCAATAGTGTACAGTCAATATATATAAATAAATCTTGACAATTCTCTTGTGGTCTAACATCTGCCAGTCTTCACTACAGGAAGAAAACGCCTCACAAAGCTTAAGAGTTGCTAAAAGCAACAAGAGCAGGGCTGCTTCATCATTGGCTTATAAAAAAAGGCGTAAAATACCTCCTGATAAACTCAAACTAATTTTCTCTACGTTGTGGGAGAGTGATAAACTGTACAACTGCAAATATATATATATTCCTCAAAAATATATTTCACAGTAGTAGTGGTATGAAGAGTTACTTAGCTTCAAAAATGATCTTCCTTGCTCTCCGCTTATTCAAACTATCGGACCGTGACCACTCCTACTGTGAAATATATTTTTGAGGAATATATATATTTTGCAGTTGTACAGTTTACCACTCTCCCACAATGTAGAGAAAATTAGTTTGAGTTTATCAGGAGGTATTTTACGCCTTTTTTTATAAGCCAATGATGAAGCAGCCCTGCTCTTGTTGCTTTTAGCAACTCTTGAGCTTTGTGAGGCTTTTTCTTCAAGTAGTGAAGACTGGCAGATGTTAGAACACAAGAGAACTGTCAAGATTTATTTATATATATTGAACTAGCAGATATTGACATTTAGTAAGCCCTGGGAGCTTCCTGGGAAATAAAATCACAGTTGGATCTCACCAAATTGGTCGGGACAGCCAACCTTGTAACTTATCTTGGATGGCCTTCCAATAAGCCTTAGCTTTAACACAAGACCACCATAGGTGTCCCTTAATACCATGTTCCACACAACCCCGACAACAGGGGGACACACTGGGAAACATATGATGCAAGCGTACAGGGCTGGGATACCAGCAATACATCACTTTTAACAGCATTTTCCTTAAAAGGAATTGTAATAGAAACCTTCAATAAAGCCTTTTCCATCACTTTCCAGTCATCATCCTCAATATGTACCCCCAATTCCCGACTCCAGTTAGAGCGATGCAATAGGTATGGAAAGGACTGCTTCTGTTGATATTTATACAGACAGGAAATCAAGCCCTTAGTTCCTCTGGAATCCTCACAGAGGTCTTCCAAAAAGGAATCTTCACGCAGGATCCGAGTCTTTACCTGGAGGGAGGGCAAAAAATGGCATAATTGAGCTTAAGTTAACTGATCAGTAGAAGGAAGACGGTATTCCTGTTGCAGAGCAGGGAAAGAAAGCAGGGTGTCTTCATCAAACAGCTGATCCAAAGTAACCAAGCCTAGTGTGGGCCAGCGAGAAAACACCCCAGGGGTGAGACGTAGAAGGAAAAGGGGATTAAAAGCAATTGGAGTAAGACGGGACAAGATTTGATCAAGTTTGGAAAAAAGAGAATCCAATAATAGAAAGTAGTAGATAAGGAGGGGCAAAGGTTCATTTTTTCTTGTTCTTTATTAGTTTAAAATGTATTTATTTATTAGGATTTATTTACCGCCTTTTTGAAGGAAATCATTCAAGGCGGTGTATAGTAAGAGTAGATCAAACATGAGCAATAGGCAATTACAGCAGTAAAAATATTCAACTAACAATACAAAGAGGGGCATTTTCAATAGAAACGTCTAAATCAGAATTTGGACGTTTAATTCCAAACAGGAAAGAAGGTCATTTTCGAAAAAGATAGACATCTATCACTGTGTTCGAAAATACTATGGACGTCCTGTGATTTGGACATCTTTGTTTTTCAGCCATTTTTGAAAAAAAAAAAACCCATCCAAGTGTTAAATGTCCAAAATCAAGCCATTGGAACATAGGAAGAGTCAGCATTTTTAGTAGACTGGTCTCCCTGACATCCCAGGACAGCAATAGGGCACCCTACGGGGCACTGCAGTGGACTTCATAAACTGCTCCCAGGTACACATCTGACCATTGCTCCCTTGCCTTGTGTGCTGAGCCCCCCAAAACCCACTACCCCGAACTGTACACCACTATTATGGGTGAAGGGGGCACCTATATGTGGGTACAGTGGGGTTTTTGATGAGTTTTGGAGGGCTCACAGTTTCCTCCACAAGTGTAACAGGTAGGGGGAAGTAGGAGCCTGGGGTCACCTGTCTGAAGTGCACACCTACCACTAAACTACTTCAGGGACCTGCATGCTGCTGTAATGGACCCGAGTATGACATCTGAGGCTGGCAAGTAATGTTCTTCAATACACTTTTTGGGGGTGGGAAGGGGTTAGTGACCACTGGGGGAGTGAGGGGAAGACATCCCTGATTCCCTCCAATGGTCATCTGGTCATTTGGGGCACCTTTTTGTGCCTTATTCGTTATAAAAACAGGTTTAGCTCAAAACGTTAAGTTTTAATCCTGGACGTTTTTGTTTTGTTCCATTATGGCTGAAAGACGTCCAAGTCTTAGGAAAGCCCAAGTCCCACCTTTGGGGACATCCTTCTGATGGACATCAGAGAAAAACATCTAAAAAGAGGTTTCAAAAATACTGATTTGGACTTTCTGTGAGATAAACGTCCAAATGCTGACATGTCACTTTTTGGACGTCTATCTCTTTTGAAAATGAGTCCCAAAGTATGGCATGGTAAACTACTTGCAATGTCAGTCTAGTTCTGTTTTACTTGTTTGTGTTACCTGCTGTATTGGACAACATACTCAATATGATTCATGAGTTCCTTTTGGCAAACCCATTATGCTTCATGGTTCTCTTTTCTCCTTTGTTAGTTCACAGTACAGTCAAGTTTTATTTGTTGAATTTACTTTGTGCACCAGATATATTTCCTGCTTGGACATTTAGATGTGTGTGCATCATATTTGCTTTTATGTTTACTGTTATATTTTAGTGATACAATTATACATCATTATGGTTTTGGATTCCTAATGTAATGTTTTTATACTTTTTCTTCTCTATGTGTGATCTTATAATACTAGTGCATGTGGTCTTTAAGAAAATGTAATTTTTTATGCTTCCTTTTTAAAAAGGTTTTTAAAGATTTGTTATGCTTATTTTACTGTTTAAGATGAGCAAAAAAGCCCGTTTCGCAAAAAATGAAATGGGCCCTAGCAAGGTGTTATGATTGGGGTCTGAACCCCTCTCAAACTTACCTCTTTCCTGGGGGTCAGCTTCTTAGCTGGCTTCTGTTTCTTTGTCTGTCCTTTCTGAGCTGGCTCTGTCTCTCTGTGCTGGCAGCTTCCAGCAGCAGGGCTCTAATTGTTTCACTATACTGCACCTGTGTGGGTAGTCTGAGTTGTTCTAACTCTCTTTGGGTGTACTGGCTTCAAGTGTTTCACGGTTTTGCATTGGTGTGGGTTGGGCCTCTCTGGGTCAGTGTGCTTTTGCCTAGGTCTAGGGAGTGTGACATCATCAGGGAGGGCCTTGATAAGGAAGTGGTGTTGTTTCCTTCAGAGCCTTTGCAACGGTTGTGTTTGCTTTAGGTAGGGTGGTGCAGTGTGCACTTCTGACTTTGTGTCTAGTTTCCCTGCTTGATTTTGCTAAGGGCCAGGTTAGTGTTAGTGCAGTGTGCACTGGTGACTGTGTGTGTTTAGCTTTCCTGCTTTTCCTTTGGTTCCCCTGCTTTTCCCTCTTGGTTTTGGAAGCATTGCTGTGTGTAGGGCTTTGGAAGCTCTGTTGCTGATAGAAGTACTTCAGGGTTTGGTGTTGTTAGGAACACTGCAGAGTTTGCTGTTAGAAGTACTTCTGGTGTTTGTGCTATTGGGAGCATTGCAGTCTTTGCTGTTGGTGTTTGGTGCTTTAGAAGCACTTTTGGCTTATGTGTTAGCTTCCCTGTTTTTTCCTTGTGGCTCCCCTGTCTTCCCTTTTAGTGCTAGGAGCTCTTCTGGTTGCTTACCAGAGTAGTGCTTAGGAAGCACCTTGTTAGTTGTATCTAGCTTGCTAGAGCAGTGCTTAGGTAGCTTGGTAGTTTTGTGTTTAGCTTATTAGTGTAGAGCTCTGCTTGTAGCTTGGTGCTTAGTAGCACCTGTGTTAGCTTTGTGGTTAGTTCCCTGCTCTGTTAGTTTAGGGCTTAGGAAGTCCCTTTCTTGAGCAGGGATTAGGAGCTCCTGTTTAGTATAGGGCTTAGGAAGTCCTTTTTGTCAGTTTACTGTTAGGAACACTCCTGCTGGTTTAGGGCTTGGGAGCACGTAGATCAGATTAGGGATAGGAGCACTTCTGTTTCCAGTCCTGGTCCCTATGTCATCCGGTATCCAGTTAAGTCCTGTCGGCTACTCGAACCCAGGAGCTCAACTCCTGGGGGGCTTAGTAGCTAAGCGCAGGTGAAGCTGTGCGGACCAGTCCAGTGTGCTCCAGTCCAGTGTGTTCCGGTCCGGTGTGTGTTCCGGTCCTGTGTCCTCCAGTCCGGGGGATTCCAGTCCATGTGTTCCGGTTCGCTGGGCAGTGCCTGCAGTCCCTGCCGGTGTGCTTACCCAGTGTTGGTTGGTGGGTTTTGCCTGCTGCTGTCGCTCCTCGGCAGCAGCCCAAGGGCTCACGTTTGCTCCAGAGCCCGGCCCCGCGGGCTCTGAACCTGAGAACCTGACACAAGGCTATCGTCTAATCGCCATTATGTTTTAAAATTCTCTGCCTTTCCAAATCAGCGTTTCTTTTTCTATTGTTTCGTCTTTGCTCATCAGTCATATTCGCACCCTGGCTCTTTTCCTTGCAGCGGCTTGTTCCCTTTCAAGGGCATTTTGGTCTTTGCTCATAGCTGCATGCGTGTTTCTTTTCGCTTCGGCTCTTCATGTGCATCTTCTTTCTGTCTTCCCTCTCCTCCATTCATGTCTTGTATTTCTCCTGCCCTCCCCTCCATTGATCCATGTTCAGCAACTCTCCTCTCTCCCCTGCCCTCCCCTCCATCCATCCATGTCTAGCAACTCTTCTCTCTTCCCTGCCTTCTCCTCTATCCATATGGAGCAATTCTCCTCTCTCCCTGCCCTCCCCTCCATGTCCAGTGATTTCTCCTTTCTCCTCTGCCCTCCCATTCATGTCCAGCGATTCTCCTCTGCCCTCCCCTCACATCCATGTCCAGCAATTTCTCCTCTCTCCCCTGCCCTCCCCTCCATGTCCAGCGATTTCTCCTTTCTCCCCTACCCTCCCATCCATGTCCAGCAATTCTCCTCTGCCCTCCCATTCATGTCCAGCGATTCTCCTCTGCCCTCCCCTCACATCCATGTCCAGCAATTTCTCCTCTCTCCCCTGCGCCCACCGAAACACGGCCCGTATTGGGTCTGTATCACTGTCTGGTACTTCTAATAAAGATTTCCTAACTTCATTCCCATGGCTGATCATCATTTGTGTCATCCTCTACTCCATTTGGACTACAGGAGAGGCTTCTGGCCATTTAAATCACTTGTCCGGGACTAACTGGGCATATTCTGCAGCACTTAATCGGATAGTGTCATTGAACATACCCAGTTAGTGCCTAAGACAAAACCGGCTAGTTTGTAGGCATTCTAGAGGAAGAGTTGGAAATTAACCAATTAAGTGCAATATTAAGCATTTAACCAGATAAATTAACTGGATAACTAGGACCATATAAAACACAGTCCTATCTTTATCTGGTTAAGTGTTGAATATATCACTTAGGGGCTCATTTTCAAAACCAAAAACATCCAAAACACGATGCAATTTTCGACATCCCAATTTTAGATGTTTTGCTTCACAGTTCATCTAAATTTCAAGGGGACATGTTGAGGCATGTAGTGGGTGGGATATGGGTGGCACCAAAAGATAGACATTTTTCTCGAATAATGGAACAAAATAAAAATGTCTATGGCCAAAATGAAGATGTTTTTGGTTAGATCTGTTTCAATCATGATTAAGTAACCAAAACGTGTCCTAAATGACCAAATGACCTCTGGAGAGATTAAGATATAAACCCCCTTAATTCCCCAGTGGTCACTGACCCTCTCCCAACCCCCAAAGATGTGAAAGAAACAGTACATACCATCCTCTATGACAGCTTCAGTTGTTATGCCAGTCCTATTAGAGCAGCAAGCAGTCCCTGGACTAACCTAATGGTCGGTGCAGTGCACTGTAGAGAAGGGGACTGAAGCCCATATTCCACTCTTGCTGGTACACTTGTGGTGGAATGTGTGAGTCCCCAAAACCCATCAAAAACCTACTGTACCTACATATAGGTGACACCTGCAGGCATATGGGCTATTGTAATGGTGTACAGATGGGTGCAGTAGATTTTTGATGGGTTTTGAAAGACTCCCCATACAATATAAGGGGGCAACATTGAGATGTGTAACTGGAACCTTTTATGTAAAGTCCACTCCAGTGCCTCCTAGGGTGCTCCACTGCTCTGCTGGGATGTCTGTATGGCCAGTCCACTGAGAATGCTGCCCCCCCCCCACACCAAATATATCCTAATGCAGTGGTTCCCAAATCTGGTCCTGGAGGCACCCCAGCCAGTCAGGTTTTCAGGATATCCACAATGAATATTCATGAGTGAGATTTGCATGCAGTGGAGGCATGCAAACCCCCCAAACTCGAAACAAAAAAATGGTAACAGGAAAGAGAGCTAATACACTATTTACGAAATACCACAGAAGTCACAGACAGAACAGAAAGAGCAGATCAACTGCAGACATAATAAAACAATATGTATACCAACTTTAAGTGTTACATAATAAACTACGATCTCTATGAGGTAGAAGAGTCCAATAAGGCTCACAAATAGACTGAGAAGTATTCCATCTGTTCTCTGTCCGGTTGTCCACAGTCTTACGTTCGAGGAGAGCCAACTCAATCAAATATTTTTTTCCAAAGAGAGAACTGAAGGGACTGCAGCACTCTCCATTGAGATAAAATCGCTTTCTTAGCCAAGAGCAAAGTTTTAGCCGAAAACAGGCGCTGCGCTTCTGAGGCCGCACGCAGATAAGTATCCTCCTGAAACATAAAACCTGCCAGGTGAAACACAGGCCCACCTCCCAAACATCTGGAGAAATATGTCCACACTTGAGTCTAAAATTTCTGAGTCTTGGGAAAGGGCCATATGACGCAGTGTAGCCCAGTCCTGGCCACACTTAAAACAAGTACCAGCCTGCGAAATGTGGGCTTGATATGCCCTCCAAGGGGAAATGTATACATGAAGCACAAATTTAGATTCTTGTTCCCTATGGAGCATGCTTTTCAGCTAAGAAATATTTAAGTAAATCTGAAGAAATGTCACAACGTAACTCATCACCACTCCACAGTGCTGCAAAATGATCTAGCAAACAATCAGATATATGTTGAAGAAAATGTACATATTGACACAATCGAGGAGGCACCTGTTCCTTTAGCCTTAAGCATAGACTCAGTTGCTGTGCAAAAGAAGTACAAAGGTGGTCACTAGGCAAAGCAAGGCAGAGACATAATGCTTCATCTGCATAACACCAAAAGATTCAGAGGGAGAGATCTCATACAGAGGTTGCAGTTCAGCAAAAGAAAACAATTTACTCTCCGAAGTAAACATATTACCAACCCAGTTTGAGCCTCTCCGACCCCACTGCTTAAACAATCCCCCCCCCAAACCCGGAGGAAAGTCCAAGTTCCCCACCCCAGGCAATAAAGGAGAGACAAACCTATTACCCCTCACGGACCCACAGGCAGCTCTCCAAATTGTTTTCATATAATTCCAAATGGTATGACCCCTGAGTCTGCAGTTCAGACGCAATCCTCTAGCATGCAACAGATAAGGACCAGACACTGGAGTCAGCAGTGCCACCTCCAACTCCACAGGAGTGAAGCTGGATGCATCTATGTACTAATCCTTCACATGCTGCAACCCACACACCAGATTATAGTGATACAAATCCAGGAGTCCGAACCCTCCCTTCACCCTAGGGAGTATATGTGAAGCATGGGACACACAGACCATCTTTCCCCTCTATAAAAAGAGACATAATGCCCTATACTACTTACACAAATCACGTTCTTCAACCAAATTGGGAGAGTCTGCAAGTGATAAAGCCATTGGGGCATTATGAGCATATTATAAAGGAATACTCTGTCTGACAAAGCCAAGGGGAGCCCTGCCCATAAATTCAAGCAATCTACAGATTTTTGAAGCAGGGGTGCCACATTAAGCTCATACAAATCCTGCAGATTAGCTGGTATATGTGTTCCCAAATACTTTTATTGACCCCCATGCCTCCTTTAAGGGGAAAGCAGACCAAAACTGCCCAATATTTAAGTGTATGGGCAAAGCCACAGATCTAGATACATTCAGTTTTAGCCCAGAGAGTGCACCAAAAGCACAAATACCTTAAGTGTATCTGGCAAAGCCCTCTGCAGATCAGTCAATACAAGCATGATATCATCAGAGAAGGCCATACATTTTATAGAAGGGATAGGGGAGGAGGCCTGCAGAATACCAACCCCCGGGACAAGCAAATTGTTTGCAACTGAATCAGTAAGGGTCTATAAACAAAATATACAATAAGGGGATAGGGGATACCCTTGCCTTGTGCCTCAAAATAGGGGGAAGACCTCTGAGGAAAGACCATTCACCAGAACAGCAGCTGCAGGGTTGGTATTTAAAGTTTGGAAGGCTTTTAAAAATGAGCCAATAATATCATATGCATTAATCAAAGGGAAAAAAACCCACTCCACCATTTTGAAAGCTTTTTCTGAATCAAAGCTAATTGTCAGGGCAGGATTGGACAATCGAGTGCACTGCTCCAAGGCTAAGATCAATCTTCGCACATTGACTACAGCATGTCTGCCCTTCACATGGGTCTCCCTCCTTCCACCAGCATTGGCACATAGTTAGCCAGTCTGTCCACCATAATTTTGGCAAATAACTTAAGGTCAATATTGATGAGAGAAATTGGCTTGTATGACTCAGGGAAAAAGGGTTCCTTCCTCGGTTTTGGCAGAATTGTTATAAGAGCTTGATTAAACCAAGGAGGGAAGGGTCCTCTCTGTACCGTTGAATCAAAACATACTCCCAAAAGACTTACCAACTGAGAGCTCAAGATTTTTAAAAACTCGCCACTAAAACCATCTGGTCCCGAGGATGTATGTGGTTTTAAAGCTTAATAGCCTGCTGAATTTTCAACCCCATTATAGGTGCATTTAATTTGGCCGTTTCCACCTCAGAAAGTTTTGGGACCTTACAAGCCTGCAAGAACATATTTATTTGTTCAGGGGTTCCCTGGGCTTCCGCCCGATATAGGGAGCTGTAGAATTTCACAAATAGAGATTCCAGTTGCTTTTGCTCAGTCACAGTCTGCCCCGGTGCATCGCAGAGCAAGGCAATAACAACAGGCCCCGACCAATTTTTGGTAAGGTTTGTCAACAGCCTACTGGGTTTGTTGCAAACCTGTGGAGTTTATATTTATAATAAAACATGCTCTTCTGAGCTTACTCATGTAATTGGGGGGGGGGGGGTAGGAAAAGCCTCTGGATGAGGTGTGACATGCTTGGGGGGGGGGGGAGCGCAGTGGTGACCCTCCCCGGGTGCAAGCTAGGTATGCAACTGTCTGAAGGCAAGGTCATTATGAGGGGCATAATCGAACACGAACGCCCATTTGTAAAAACATCCATCTCCGAGAACGGGTCCGTGAAGGGGCGGGCCGAACTGTATTTTCGAAAAAAATGGACGTCCATCTTTTTTTTCGAAAATACATTGGATTAGGGCGTTTTTTTTGAGCTGGGCGTTTTTGTTTTTTAGCGATAATCGAAACCGAAGCGTCCCAGCTCAAAAACGACCAAATCCAAGGCATTTGGTCGTGGGAGGGGCCAGCATTCGTAGTGCACTGGTCCCCCTGAGATGCCTCTATGCCAGCCTCAAATATCATACCTAGCTCCATGACAGTAGTATGCAGGTCCCCAGAGCAATTTTACTTTAGTTGGTGCTGCGCGGGACCCATGCAGAGAGGAAAAATCGGAAAAAAAAAAAAAGCAAGCAAGCAAGTGCAGTCAGGGACGTCCAAATTAAAAGATAGTAAAAGGGGGAATTGAACCAGCAAACTTTTGATTACAAGCTCAGTGCTCTAGCCAGTGCACCACTGATTAGACGTCCTTCCCTTTCCATTAAGGGACACAGATGTCAGCTAAATGAGCTGTGATTGGCTGACAGAAACTTGGAGAGACTTAATGGAAAGGGAAGGACGTCTAATCAGTGGTGCACTGGCTAGAGCACTGAGCTTCAAATCAGAAGGTTGCTGGTTCAATTCCCCCTTTTACTATCCTGGTAATTTAGACGTCCCTGACTGCACTTGCTTGTTTTTTTTTTTTTTTCTTCCGATTTTTCCTCTCTGCATGGGTCCCGCACAGCACTAACTAAACTAAAATTACTTTGGGGACCTGCATACTGCTGTCATGGAGCTGGGGATGACATTTGAGGCTGGCTTACAAGTTGGGAAAAAAGTGTTTAACATTCGTTTTTTTTTTTGTGGGAGGGGGTTAGTGACCACTGGGGGAGTCAGGGGAGGTCATCCCCGGTTCCCTCCGGTGGTCATCTGGTCATTTAGGGCACTTTTTTGGGACCTGTTCGTGAAAAAAACGGGTCCAACAAAAGTGACCTAAATTCTCTCTGAAAACACCTTTCTTTTTTCCATTATCGGCCGAGCACGCACATCTCTGCTCAGCCGATAACCACGCCTCAGTCCCGCCTTCACCACGCCTCCGACACGCCCCCGTCAACTTTATGAGTTCCCGCGACAGAGTGCAGTTTTGAAACGCCCAAAATCGGCTTTCGATTATACCGATTTGGGCACCCACAAGAGAAAGACGTCCATCTCCCGATTTAGGTCGGAATTTGGGCGTTTTTCTCTTTCGAAAATAAGCCTCTATATAGTTCCCCCCAGATTTGCCATTATCCAAATATGCGTATGGTCAGATACCACCAGAGGACCAATATTCGCTGACACTATCAGGCTCATTTTCGAAAGAGAAGGACGCCCATCTTTTGACACAAATTGGAAGATGGGCGTCCTTTTCCCAGGGTCGTCCAAATCAGTATAATCGAAAGCCGATTTTGGACGTCCCCAACTGCTTTCCGTCGCAGGGATGGCCAAAGTTCAAGAGGGCATATCGGAGGCGTAGTGAAGGTGGGACTTGGGCGTGCCTAACACTTGGACGTCCTCGACCCATAATGGAAAAAAAAAAAAGAGCGTCCCTGACGAATACTTGGGCGACTTTACCTGGTCATGTGTTTCTTACAACCAAGGCACAAAAAGGTGCCCTAAATGACCAGATGACCACTGGAGAGAATCAGGGATGACCTCCCCTTACTCCCCCAGTGGTTACTATCCCCTCCCACCCTCAAAAAATATCTTTCAAAATATTTTTTGCCAGCCTCTATGCCAGCCTCAGGTCCATCACAGCAGTATGCAGGTCCTTGGAGCAGTTTTAGTGGGTGCAGTGCACTTCAGGCAGGCGGACCCAGGCCCATCAACCCTACCTGTTATGTTTGTGGAGGAAACACTGAGCCCTCCAAAACCCACCACAAACCCACTGTACCCACATCTAGGTGCCCCCCTTCACCTGTAAGGGCTATGATAGTGGTGTACAGTTGTGGGTAGTGGGTTTTGGGGGGGGGGGGGTTGGGGGGCTCAGCACCCAAGGTAAGGGAGCTATGTACGTGGGAGCAATTTCTGAAGTTCACTGCAGTGCCCCCTAGGGTGCCCAGTTGGTGTCCTGGCATGTCAGGGGGACCAGTGCACTACAAATGCTGGCTCCTCCCATGATCAAAGGGCTTGCATTTGGTTGTTTCTGAGATGGGTGTCCTTGGTTTCCATTATCACCGAAAATCAGAAACGACCAAGTCTAGGGACAACCATCTCTAAGGACGACCAAAATTTCAAGATTTGGGCGTCCCCGACCATATTATCGAAATGAAAGATGGACATCCATCTTGTTTCGATAATACGGGTTTCCCCGCCCCTCCATCGGGACGTTTTGTGAGGACGTCCCCAACAAAACTTGGGCGTCCCTTTCGATTATGCCCCTCTATGTTATGAAACAAATCTTTAGAGACAAAAATGTAGTCAATGTGAGACATACAAGCTCATTTTCAAAGCACTTAGCCTCCCAAAGTTCCATAGAAACCTATGGATCTTAGCCTCCCAAAGTGCTTTGAAAATAAGCCTAATAGTATTGTGCACTTTGGATGTATGGGTAAAGTTCATCTCCTGTGAATGTAAAGCCCTCCAGGGATCCAGCAAATCCAAGCTGGAAAGAAAGACTCCCAAGCCATCATCAGAATAGGGCCTGTGGTGTCCAACTCGGATTCAGGGTAGTATTGAAATCACATAACTAGATTTTATATGAACCCGTTATATAGGACAACCTTGCAAGAAGCATTCTAAAGAAGGACTTTTTTTGAATCATTGGGATCATAGATGGAGGCCCAAGGTGACCTTAGTCCAAAATAAGGTACCTCCCACAATAACATACAGCCCCTCTGAGTCTTTAGTCAATTTTTGAAGCTGAAAAGGTACAAATTTATGAATCAATATGGCAACCCCTGCCTTACTTTTAGAGGCAGAAGCATAAAAACATTGTGCCAACTTGGAACACTGTAGTTTTTAATGTTCTAAATCTTTCAATTTTGTTTCCTGTAGACCTACTATGTCAGCCCTGTGCCTATACAGAGTCTGCAAACATTTTGCTCACTTAAACGGGGAATTGATTCAAGGAACATTAAATGACGCAACTTTTATATCCTTATATGACATAAAATTTTTCTATGATCCAAATAAAAAGGGTTATAGATGAGAAAGACTGTTGCAAGGAAGCACAGCCCCCTTCCCAGTGAACAAGATACCAAATAGTAAAGCTAGAAATGACATAACATGTGCCCTGCCAGCAATAGACCAGTGCATGATCCCAGAAACCAGAAATCTACCCCTCCCTACCATCTCTCTCTCCTCCCAACCCACTCCACTCCCACTCCTACCCCCGAGTCCCCCACCCCAAATCAACACTCACCACACACACACCAATCATCAATTTAATGCACCCAACCCTTTTTCCCCCTCCACATACACACATTCATCATTCTTCCCTAGTATCACACCCCCCCATTCCATAAAAGAATAAAAACACAGAAATAAACATATGCAAACAGGGGAGAACATAATCACCCAGATTCTGGATTGACTGTCAAAATAGAATATTAGTTCAACAGTCTCAGAGGGTCACTCCTAGCTGCTAGCAAAAACCTGGCCACAAATTTGAAGAAAAAAAATGCTCTAGGAAATCCATCTCACACAAAAGGCAACAGGAAACACATTCCCTGTGTCCAAGTCTCACCAGGGCACATTTGTACATCCACCATTCTGAAGCTGAAGAAATGGTGCTCCAGACTCCAAGTAAAATGTAAATCCAAACAGAAGAAAAATGAAACCAGCTATGCCGTTTCACCTAGTCAATCAGGGAACCACTGCAATACCAGGAGTTTGGCCTCCATCCAGGAATTGAATAAATTATCTTTACCATCTCAGACCACACATAGCTTTTGGGGAAACTGAAGGGTGAAGTGCACCTGCTTCTCCAGGAGGTGCTTGCAAATCTCAGAGAAACCCCTGCGTAGCTGTGCAAGCCCAGGGCTTGGCTGACCTCTGGAATCTGCTACCTACGTTCCTGTGCCCATTCCACTGAATGCCTTTGGCTGAAATCCCATGCCCATGCTGACTTCATATATTTCAAATTCTTGCTGACCTTCTTTCAGTTTGCTCTTTCATTTGCCAAATAGGACTACTACATCCACTTGACAAATTCTCTTGGCTCAAACTCTCAACATCACTTTGCCACACTGAACTCTCTCCTCAAAGTGTATTTGCCTCCAACCCCCCTTTTCTCCCCAGATTCTGGCTGACTACTTTCATGATAAGGTTCACAAGATTAACCTTGAGTTCTCAACCAAGTCACTTCCATTCACCTCTCCTTCCTCCAGTCCATTCTGTCAACCTTCCTTCAATCCCTGCCTCCTTTTCTGAAATCACTGAAGAGGAAACTGCACATTTTCTTTCTTCCTCCAAACTGACTACCTGTTCCTCTGATCCTATTCTGACCCATTTATTCAACACTATCCCTCCTACTGTCATCTCTTCTATCTGTCATATCCTCAATCTTTCACTTTCCACTGCAGCTGTTCCTGATGCCTTCAAACAAATTGTAATTACCTCACTCCTCAAAAAACCTTCATTGAACCCTATCTATTCTTCCAACTATTGCCCCATCTCTCTCCTCCCTTTCCTATCCAAGCTATTTGAACGTGCTATTTACCGCTGTTGTCTTGACTTTCTTTCAAATCAAATCTTGTCTTCCCACCCAAACCCACCTCTCCTCTCCCTCCACTCTCTATTTCAGTTGATAATACCCTCATCGTCCCCGTCTCATCTGCTCGCAACCTCTGTGTCATCTTCGACTCCTCCCTCTCCTTCTCTGCACATATCCAGCAGATAGCCAAGACCTGTCGCTTCTTCCTCTATAACATTAGCAAAATTCGCCCTTTCCTCTCTGAGCACACCACCTGTACTCTCATCCACTCTCTCATTACCTCTCGCCTTGACTACTGCAACCTACTCCTCACTGGCCTCCCACTTAGCCATCTATCCCCCCTTCAGTCCATTCAGAACTCGGCTGCACGTCTTATCTTCCGCCTGGACCGATATACTCATATCACCCCTCTCCTCAAGTCACTTCACTGGCTTCCGATCAGGTACCGCATACAGTTCAAGCTTCTCCTACTAACCTACAAATGCACTCGATCCGCAGCCCCTCCTTACCTCTCTACCCTCATCTCCCCTTACGTTCCTACCCCTAACCTCCGCTCTCTAGACAAATCCCTCCTTTCAGTACCCTTCTCCACCACCGCCAACTCCAGGCTCCGTCCTTTCTGCCTTGCCTCACCTCAAGCGTGGAACAAACTCCCTGAGCACATACGCCAAGCCCCCTCCCTGCCCATCTTCAAATCACTGCTCAAAGCCCACCTCTTCAATGTCGCCTTTGGCACCTAACCACCACACCTATACTCAGAAATCTAGACTACACCAACTTGACATTTTGTCCTTTAGATTGTAAGCTCACCTGAGCAGGGACCATCCTTCTTTGTTAAATTGTACAGCACTGCGTAACCCTAGTAGCACTCTAGAAATGTTAAGTAGTAGTAGTAGTAGTAGCTATTCTTGATCCGCTTCAATCTGGCTTTTGTCCTCTTTATTCAATTAAAATAGTGTTTGCTAAAGTCTCCAATGACCTGTTCCTGGCCAGATCCAAAGGTCTCTTCTATCCTCATCCTTCTTGATCTATCTGCTGCTTTTGACACTGTTGATCACTGCCTACTCCTTGATTCGCTGCCCTTACTTGGATTTCAGAGCTCTATTCTTTCCTGGCTCTCTTCTTCTTTCCCATCACACTTTTAATGTATGTTCTGGTGGATCCTCCTCCACTTCTATCCCACTATCATGTGGTATACCTCAGGGCTCGGTCTTGGGACCTCTTCTTTTCTCCATCTATACTTCTTCCTTGGTGCTCTCATCTCATCCCATGGTTTTCAGTATCACCTTTGTGCTGATGATTCCCAAATCTACCTCTCCACACCAGAAATATCAGCAGAAATCCAGGACAAAGTATGAGCCTGCCTGTCTGAGTTTGCTGCCTGGATGCCTCACCGCTATCTGAAACTAAACATGACTGAGACTGGTCTTCTTATCTTTCCCCCTAAACCCATTTCTCCTCTTCCCTCTCTCTCTATCTCTGTGGACAGCACTCTCATCCTACCTGTCTCATCAGCTCATAAACTTGGGGTCATCTTTGACTCCTCTCTCTTTTTCTCTGCACATATCCAACAGGCTGTTAAAACCTGTTGTTTCTCTCTCTATAATATCACCAAAATTAATCCCTTCCTTTCTAAGCACACTACCAAAACCCTTATCCACACTCTTATTACCTCTCGCTTAGATTACTGTAACTTGCTTCTCACAGGTCTCCCACTAAGTCATCTCTCTCCCCTTCAATCTGTTCAAAATTCTGCTGCACGACTTATATTCCACCAGTGTCACTATGCTCATATTAGCCCTCTCCTCAAGTCACTTCACTGGCTCCCTATCTGTTTCAAACGCCTCTTACTGACTTACAAGTGCATTCACTCTGCAGCTCCTCAGTACCTCTCCACACTTATCTCTCCTTACACGCCTCCCTGGGAACTCCGTTCATCGGGTAAATCTCTCTCATCTATACTCTTCTCATCCATTGTCAACTCCAGGCTCTGCTCCTTTTATCTTGCTGCACCGTACACCTGGAATAGACTTCCAATATAGCAGGGAGTCAGTACGTCAAGCTCTATGGCTGTCTTCAAAACTAGGCTAAAAGCCCACCTTTTTGAAGCTTCTTTTATCTCCTAACTCCTATTCACTTGTTCAATACCCATGGCTGTTGTGTTATTCCCACCTTAACTAATTCCATTACCCCTTATTTGTCATGTGTGTACAGATTAGATTGTAAGCTCTGTTGAGCAGGGACTGTCTCTTACATGTTGAAGTGTACGGCACTGTGTACATCTAGCAGCGCTATAGAAATGATAAGTACTAGTAGTACATTAGCGGAATAATCTTGAAAAAGTATCATTTTCACATTCTATAATTTTAACTCAGGCAGCGCTCTATATCTGCGCAAAAACTGTTCCTTGTGAGCAAAATTTAAAATTTGAGCAACAACAATCCTGAACCTAGCTGAGTCCTTAGTTAGTCTGCCAATGCAATGCTCTCGTTCAATGCGCAGAGTGCCCAAAGATGACTCTTGTAACAGTTCAGTAGTGAGCCACTTCTCCAATACTCTAGGTAAGCCCACATCTTTCAAAGATTCTGGAATCTCCACTAGTCGGACGTTATTACATCATGACTGTTTTTTGAGGTCATCTAACTTATCTGTACAGCCCAGCACAGTGTTTTTTAAGTTTTCAAGCTCCTTCAATACCCCGCTGAGTGTCTTCCATAGTGCTAACTCTGGTCTCCAGTTCTGTAACCTGGGCGTTAAAATTGGCAAATGATTTGATTGAGCCTGCCATGAGTGGGAAAGTGCGGGGTACAAATGTAACAAAAACAAAACAAACACTAATGTAACTCTATGGGTTAAATTTTAAAAGATTACCTGGCTCCTTCTAGATCTGGTGTAGAGGCAGTAAGCAGTGCAGTGAAACTGAGTAGTCTGTGTGCATGCGCTGAGTGTTCCGCATGCTGATGAAACTCTCAGGAGAGTTACAAACAGCTGAGGCTGGAAGTTGGGAGGTGTGTTTAGTGCTGAACTGACCTGTATTATTATTTATTATTATTATTTGTTACATTTGTATCCCACATTTTCCCACCTATTTGCAGGCTCAGTGTTACTTACATACTACCGTAGAGGCGATCGCCAATATCAGTTTGAACAAATACAAAGTGAGGTTGTGGTAAAGTTAGTTCTTATGTGAATATTAGTGGTCTCAGTTCAGTAAAGTAAAAAAAAATCAGTTTAAAGACAGATTGAGTTGATAATTTGAGTTGATTGAGAAGTGTGAGAGTGTCTGGGCTTAATTAATTAATTTAAGAAGCCTTGCGGGTTGTTTTTGGCTTCTAGAGTTGTGTTTGAGAGCTCAGGTGAGAAGCTCCTGATTAAAGAGAAAACCAATTAAATATTTCAAACAATATAATTAATTGTTTGAGTATCTGCTGTGGCATATTCAGTTCACAACTTGACACACTGAGAATTAATATTAAATGAGTGAGTTTTATGTCCATACCTAAATTTGTTCATTCTGGAGTATGCTCTGTGAGAATTAACTGATTAATATATTTCAACAGAGATCCAAAATAAATTACTTTGGAAAAAGTAATAAAATTGAGTTGGAATTTAAATTGGAATTTTATTATAGCTGTGTGCAGGTCCTTATGAGAGTATTTTAAAATCTCTGTGTATTTTAAAATCTCTGTGTTATAGTTATTGCGTAAGCCCAAATGTCCATTGAATTAAAATTTTGATATTGGAAATTTTACTTTAAAATTATTTGTGGGTGGTTAGCATAGGGCTCAATAATTATAAATTATTTTTGCTTGGGAAAGCTAGTTAGGGAAGTAATATAAAATTTAAAATGGGATTTTTTTGATCAGCTAAATTAGTTAGGGAACAGGTTTTCTTTCCCTTTAAGTTTTTTAAAGGATAGAGTAGTAGGTACAACCGGACCTGGTTCCAGTTATATCAACACACCTAAGATACCCAATGTTAAAAAACGGACCAAGATCAGAAGAAATTCAAGAAATGTGGAAGAAACAGCTAAGTTTATTATTCAGCTAAACAAATACATTAAAAACTTAGATACCTAAGAGACTAGAGTTTAAAAAAATGTTTAATACTTACTTGCATGACCGGTGAGGAAACTGTAAAACAAACAAGACACAAAGAATCAATTTCTACAAATTAAAATAACTTAGCGCAAACTGTGTTAGAATACAAACTTTATTAAAGGATGATACTTATCTGACAAGCTCTCTGTGAGAGCTCTAAAGCGCAATGGTATGGTAATCTATAGAAAAAGAAAAACATTGTTCAGTATAATTCAAGTTTGATATTAAATAATAGTAATAAAATTATTTTATCTTAAAAGTATAACTCTTGTAACAGAAAAGAAGAGATCTTGGTCGAATTTTCTTTATGAGATTAATCAAATATATAATAGTATGATACATAGTTCTACAGGTTACACACCTGCTTATTTATTCCTAGGTAGGGAATCGTTAATGCCATCAACCCTGTTTGAAAATTCAGAAAGTGAGAATGATCTGGAATTAGATGACTGGATTATAAAAAGACAGCGACATATGGAAGAAGCTCTAGTTATCGCTAATTTAACATCAAAGAAGGCCGGATTGAAGAACAAGAGAAATTATGATCGGAAAAGCAGAAGTGAGATTTTAGAGCCTGGAGATTGAGTACTTGTTAGAAAGCAGGGTTTCAAGGCTAGACATAAATTAGAGGACGTTTGGAGCACCATCCCATATCGAGTAATTATTTCATTTGGATCGAATGTATATAAAATTAGAAGTAAAAGAGGGTTTGAAAAAGTACTTCATAGAGACCAACTTAGAAAAATTACAAGAGTAAAGGTTGAAGATACAGAGAAAATTTATGACAACGAAGTAACTCAGAAAGCAAGTGATAAAACTGTCAGTTCAACAAATAGTGTGTCATCTAATGAAACTGAATGGTATACTATTCAAACAACTACCAATGTACAACCTGATGTTGTACCTGATTATAATACAGTTGTTACTGATGCGAATGTGACTGTTCCATTTGGTTTTACAGAGGAAATTAGAACCTGTACCCAGATAACCAAAGAGAAGAGGCCTACCTATCTTAGTGAAAATTACTGGTTGTAATAGTACAATTTGGTTATGATGTAATTGTGGAATTCCCATTGAGTGAGGTCTTACGTTAACGTAATGAAAAGAAAATTTAGGTAGTAAATTTTATTTTGGGAAAAAAATGTTATGTTTAACATTTTTTTATTCGGCCCGCACGAATGTAACCCAAAGGTTTAAAAAAAAATTAAATGAATGAATAAATTAGGTACCTGGTGCGCTGCTGGGGCGGTGACCCAGGAAGTGAGCAAGTTGTGGTGTCGGCAGCAATCCAGGAGAGAGGGGGTATTCCAGTAGTGGCAGTGACTGTGTTGGCGGCGCTGGATGGCAATAGGGAGAGAGGGTTTCGGGCAGCATCCAGAGCGGCAGCAGGGACAGGGTTGGTGGTGCAGCGGCTGTGGAGCAGTGATGTCGGGGAGCTTTTGGTAGTGTGGGGTCAGAGCAGAGCCACGGTGAGGGGGAAAGCCATGATTGGCTGTTGGTGGGCGTCTGACGTCATTGAGATGTCAGACAGCCACATAGGATTCTGGGAGTGGGATTCCCGGGACTTAAAGGAACTGGCTCAATTTTAATGGGCAGAGCCAGTTCCGAAGCAAGGAGAAACTAGTGCGGGACTGGAGAAAGGAGGGAGATGCTCCAGTGGGCTCGCCTAGCTTTTGGTCTTTTTTTGTTTGGCTGGGCCAGTTGGACCTGAAGATTTCAGGCGCTACACATGCACCGAGGCAGAGGAAAGAAGACTGACAGCACAAGCCAGATGCCAGCTCATGGCAGAGCCGTGCAGCGGGCGCGTGCTAAAAGGAAAATGGAAATAAAGCACACGACTTTGTGAAATTATTTGTGGGTGGGTTAACTTAGGGCTCAAAAAAATTATAAATTCTTTTTGCTGGTTAAGGTAGTTAGGGAAGTAACTAAAGGTTTTAAGCAGAATTCCTTGATTAGAGAAATTAGATAGGGAATAAGTTTCTTTCCCTTTAAGTTTTTAAAGAATAGTAGGTACCACCAGACCTGGTTCCAGTTACTTCAATACATCTAAGGTACCCAACATTTAAAGAAAGTTATTCTCTCATATATACTATCTGCTACCTCATTTGCTTATTTCCGATCTGAGGAAGAAGGGCAACCTTCGAAAGCTAATCAAGAAATGTATTAAGTTATGAATAAAAAAGGTATCTTATTTTCTTTTCCATGTTTTATTTTGTTTGATTTCTATTGATAACCTTTAAGAGTGGACTAACACGGCTACCACACCTCTCTATTTAAGAAAGACCAAGAAAAGAAGAAATTCAAGAAAGCTTGAAAACAGCTATTTGTTCTACATAAGGAGTAACAGAAAACTGATAAAGAGACTAAGGTTTAAAAAATAAATTAATACTTACCTGAATGTCAGTGAAGAACCTGTAAAAATAAAATACACACATAATGCATCAATTTCTAAGATATTGAATTAATTTAGATTCATATGTGATTGTAGAATATGGTTAAAAGAGAAATTTTGTTATAAAACATTATCTGATAGAGATTAATGTGAGTGCTCTCAGAAAATGTTGTATTGCTAATCTGTGATACAAGAAACAAATTTTGTTTACTATACTTATAGGCTAATGCTTTAAAGATAAAAAGATAATAAATTTATCTTATCTTAAAAATAACATCTCTTGCTAATTTGAGTTACTTACCTTAGATATTTTCCCCTCCTATTTTTGAAATAAGACAGAGTGGCTAGTTTCAATAGTTGTACTTTTATTTCCGTTCTGGTGAGAGTTTGCCTGAGGTATAATACTGGGTATAGTAGGTGGGGTATAAATGACCTAAATAAATAAATAAACTATTCACTCTGGGAGGTGGGGGTCACACTAACATTAAGTGAATCAATTCTGGTGCCAAAAGCTGCCACAACCGCCTCCTTGAGCTTTGAGAGTAGTGCTTTGCTTATGGCTGGGCTGTCTTCCTGCACCTCTGCCATCTTGTGCTCTCCTGGTGCAGTTCTTTGTCTTTTTTGGAGCTTTTAGATGCCATTTCCACTCCGTTTTCAAGAACAATCTGTCCATAGATAGCAGAGCATCCAATATAGAGGGAAAGAATGACAAGTTCTCAAATGATGGTAGCCAAAATATGCATAAGAAAGGAGGTGGCCGAGAAGCTCAGGAAAAACACAGCCTCCTGGCTCACTGCATCATATGACCGCCATCGCAAATGGCCATTATAGAAACAAACATTTGGACGTTTTTCTGGTTTGAAAATGACCATGTTCGCTATTATATTTTTGGAAGTTTTTCACAAAACGTTCAAAATCAGATGTCATATCAAAAATGCCCCTTGTAATCTTGCATTATTTTCTCTGTAATGATGAAAATAAAATTAACTGCTCATGGTTAAAAGCAGGGAGACATTTTAATTCAGGTCAAATAAAATAAGCAGTAATATTTGTTTCTGGATTTGGTTCAACTTTTAATAGGCATATATCTTACTATTTACAGAATGTATGTGGTACAAAAAATTGCAAGAGAGCTTTGTTTGCAACAACAGGGAGGTGGACAGCTAGGGTGTAGAGTTAGCGAACCATGAGGATATCAGATGGAGTTCCGGGAGCGAGAAGTAAAGGGAGTTCTTTGTTTTGTTTTGGGTGATTATTATTCTTGATAATCTTGCCTTATTGCATTCACCTGCTGATAGATCCCATAAGCATGTTCCTGGTTTCACATGAGTTTGCAACTACTTAAACAAAAAGTCCATTGTGCTAAGTATTTATGATGAAAACACCATTCTCCCTTCTCCTTGTCCTCCTTCTGCTCTATTTACTGTGAGTATAGATCTACTAACTATGCTTATTTCTCTAAGATCATTACAAGATCTTCTAATAAAGCCCACAAACTGTTTAAAATTGTGGACTCAATAGCCCCTTCTATTACTGATACTTCTAATGTTCTCTCTCATATACCAGTACCTGATATACTGGCACTGACATGGCAATCTAAGATATCATACTGCATACTGTCCTAGGGCTTCTCCCTTTTAATGCTAGCTCACTCTTCTCCCTCACTCTTTTTCCAGCTTCAGTTGAAACTTCCACTTCTCCTACTCTTCCACCGCCTTTCTTATGCATATTTTGGCTACAATCATTTGAAAAGCCACTTCTCCTACTTTTCAGTCAAATTGGCCATCCTTCCATCCACTCACCCTTACGGCTGTGGAAAAACACTTCTCTACCCTTCATTCTTTATCTCTACATCATCCTTCTGCTCCATTAGTCTATAAATTCACTCCTTTGGTTTTCCTTTTATATTTACCCCCTTCCCTTCTGCAGGACAACCTAATATTTGGTTATGTACCATCCTTTGTAAGCATACCATTGCCCCCCCCCCCCCCCATATTAATCCTTCTGACCCAATTATAGACCTATGTCCCTGGTCCTTCACCCTAGCCAAGCAGGCTTCTGTATCAGTCACAGTACCGAAACCCACTTCACTGCTTTATATAATGAGATTAGATGTGTACTTGACCAGTTTTACCCTGTAATTCTTCTCTCTCTTGATCTTTCTTCTGCCTTTGACTTAGTTGATCATGGTCTTCTTCTCTCTCAACTTCAGTCTCTGGGCATCTCAGATTCTGTCTTTTCTTGACGTCAGTCTTACTTCTCCAAAAGGTCCTTTCAAGTCCAGATGGCTTCTCCCCTTACATTCTCTGTCACGAACCTGGAATATCAGACGTGGAACTAGAGGTACATACCTGTGATGCACTTAATACCTCTCTTCTGAGTGCGCCTACACTCTGGACGCACCTACATAAGGACACCTACACTCTGGGAGTGCCTATGTCTGGGTGCCTACACTCTGGGCATGCCTATTCTGAGGTCAGATGCCTTTACTTTAAAACCAGGAGTTTCCAACTACTTCTTTGCCTCAGCTACAACCTTCCTGGTGTCTGGTGCGTTTATCTTGTTGCTGTTTTGCCTGATCTGAATACTGCCTGGACCTGATCTCTGCTGGATCGCTGCCCGACCTGACTACTGCCTGGACCTGACCTCTGTTGGATCGCTGCCTAACCTACTACCTGGACCTGATCTCTGCTGGATCGCTGCCCAACCTGACTACTGCCTGGACCTGACCTCTGCTGGATCGCTGCCTGACCTGACTACTGCCTGGACCTGACCTCTGCTGGATCGCTGCCTGACCTGACTGCTGCCTGGACCTGACCTCTGCTGGATCGCTGCCTGACCTGACTGCTGCCTGGACCTGACCTCTACTGGATCGCCACCTGACCTAACTGCTGCCTGGACCTGACCTCTGCTGGATCGCTGCCTGACCTGACTACTGCCTGGACCTGACCTCTGCTGGATCGCTGCCTGACCTGACTACTGCCTGGACCTGACCTCTGCTGGATCGCTGCCTGACCTGACTGCTGCCTGGACCTGACCTCTGCTGGATCGCCGCCTGACCTGACTGCTGCCTGGACCTGACCTCTACTGGATCGCCACCTGACCTAACTGCTGCCTGGACCTGACCTCTGCTGGATCGCTGCCTGACCTGACTACTGCCTGGACCTGACCTCTGCTGGATCGCTGCCTGACCTGACTACTGCCTGGACCAGACCACTACTGGACTGCCGCCTGTCTTAACCACTGCCCGGACCTGACCACTGATGGATCGCCACCTGCTTTGACCATGCCCTGGAGCTGACTTCTGCTTTGTCCTTGCCTGAGCCCAAGTCCTCTTCCTCACCCGACTTCTTAAGTCCCCCCAGGGGTTCAACTGCTGGGGAATGGTGCTTGCCAAAGGTGAAGCGTTGGGTTTGTGACTGCTGGTTCCTGGATCAGCACAAGGGCTCACTTCTACTCCTGACATTGCGACATTCTCTTCATCCTATCAGTTCCTCTGTGCTGTTCTACAAGGTTCTATCCTGGTCCCTACCATCTTTAACATTTTCCTTGCACCGCTCCTCCTTGTTATTCAGTCTTTGGGAGGAAGTCCCTATTGTTATGCAGGTGATATCAAAATTCAATCTGTTCTATATCCCATCCCCTCTGCCAATACTTCCCCTATTAATTGGTGTCTGAGTACTGTTTCAACATAGTTTCAATCCAAGCATCTCTTTCTAAACTCCACTGAATATGAGTCTATTCAGTTTCCTAACCCTTACACTGTCAGTAAGTGTTACACTCCCATATTATGATTCTGTGCAAATCCTAGGGAAGAGCTTGCCAAACTGTAGGTTGGGACCTTTGGGGTCACCACCTAGGTGGATTCTCCTTAGTTGCATCATTATTCTGCACCTCCAGAGGGTCACACAGTCATGTGGTCACAGCCACAAAAAGATTGGGAAGCACTGTCCTAAGGGTATTATTTTATTCCCAGTTTACCTTTATGCCACAAATCAATGCCCTTATTCATTCATCCTTTTATACAATACATTGCATCTGCTCAGTTAAACCATTCCTTCCCTCTAAATTAATTCATACTCTGCTAATTTGTATGCTTTATTACTGTTATTCACTGTATAATGGTCTGCTACTCAAATCCATTAAGAAAGTATAACTGATATAATGCACTGCTTTTAAACTTTACAATGCTCACCATTCTGATCATGTCACCCCTCTGCTCACCTCCGAACACTGGCTTCCAGTCTCTGCCTGACTCAATTTCAAAACCCTAATGCTTGTCTTTAAAAGTCCTGTGGCCCAGACTCCTGCCTACTGGCTGCCCTCCTATTCCGGCATGTATCTTATGCTCTTCTCAAGCTTCAATACTTGTTCTTCTGCCCCCTTTCAATTTTGATTTGACATTAATCTGACACTGTATTTAGCTATCTAGGACCATATCTATAGAACTCCCTCCCCATGAACATTCACACAAAACCATCATATAAAACAATTCCAAGGTCTACTCAAAACTCAGTTGTTCTAATCATCCTTTGGCTGAATTTTCTATATTCTGTAGGGTGGTAGCATCTTCCCATCACCCCCCTGTTCCCCTGCCCTCCTTGTACCTTCTTTCCACCCTACTTAATGCTCCTACTCCTTCTTATTTCTTTATTATATTCTCTCTGCTTTTCCTGCTTACTTTGAAGATTGAAAGGTTAAGAAAAGATGTTACAATTTGTAATTTAGGGGTATATCAAGTATTCTCAAATATAAAATAGTATACACAGAGGATCACTGTATGGCAAGAGGATAGAATAAAAGTATAGAGTATTCCCACTCAAAGTAAAACATAAATGACTCACAGAAATAAACAGAGAGGGAGAGAGAGAGAGAGAGAGAGAGAGAGCACAGAGGGGTGTAACTTGCATGGATTGGCAGGTACAACCCTGGCCAACTTTCTAGGTCAGGGGTAGGCAACTCCAGTCCTCGAGAGCTGCAGGCAGGTCAGGTTTTCAGGATATCCACAATGAATATGCAGGAGATAGATTTGCAAGCACTGCCTCCATGGTATGCATATCTATCTCATGCATATTCATTGTGGATATCCTGAAAACCTGACCTGCCTGCAGCTCTCGAGGACCGGAGTTGCCTACCCCTGTTCTAGGTAAACTGGATGGACCATGTTAGCCTTTATCTGCTGTCGTTTATGATGTTACAAGGTTGCTATGTTACTATCAGGCTCATTTTTGAAAGAGATGGACGTCCAAAAAGTGACATAAATCGGCATTTGGACGTCCATCTCACAGAGACGTCCAAATCGGTATAATCTCAAGGGGGCGTATCGGAGGCGTGTTTAAGGCAGGACTTGGGCATTCCTAAGACTTGGATGTCTTTGAGCCATAATGAAACAAAGATGTCCAGGACTAAAACTTGGATGTTTTCAGCTAGACCTGTTTTTATTACGAATATGGCACAAAAAGGTGCCCGGAATGACCAGATGACCACTGGAGGGAATCGGGCATGACCTCCCCTTACTCCCCCAGTGGTCACTAACCCTCTCCCAACCCCAAAAATTGTGATGAAGAACATTAGGCCCATATACATTACACAGAAGTAGGGGTTTTTTGTTGACAGAAATCCTGACCAAAAGAAATGTACTCTGGGGATCTCTCCATGTCTGATGAATTACTACATCCAGCTCCTTCTGAAAAAGGACCAGGAGACCAGCCTTACAACCCACTGCAGGGGCCTCTACCAGATGTCCCACCCACCAGCGTTTAAATTCAGAGTGCTCTATAGACGACAGGTGGGTCTCTTATAAAAATACAATATCAGCCTTTTGAAGATTCAGTGTTTGCAAAATTTTCTGCCTCTTGCTGGGCGAGGAGACTCTGTTAACATTCCAGGAAACCAGTTTTACCAGCATCACATATTATGATCAAAGAGAACATCAAGCAAGTATGAACCCATTAACTTTGTAATCGGCCGGCCGCCCCAGCCACCATCCCCCCGATCAGCACATTTAAGAAAGAACTCTTGGAACCCAGCCTCGCGCACCACGCACTCACACACACCTCTCCAAAACAAACACCAAATAAAAATTTTAAGGGAAAAAAACCTGCCCAGACACCCACTCCCACCCCAGTATACCCACCTCTCTACAGAAACCCCCAAAATAATTGCCTCCTCATTCCCCCTTCTAACCCCATTTATCAACAATGTCCAACCAAACTAATGGACCAAGCCCCGTGTGGGAAAACCTCCCTCCCCCCAGATCCCTCAACCCACCCTCCGTAGAATCAGTACAAATCGAACCAGTGTTTAGTATGATTACAGAGATCATCAGAAACTAGAAGGAAAGGCAAAGTCCAGTAACTTTCCAAAATTGTGTGACACCGCCTCTACTTCCTCTCTCTTTTCTCTTCCCCTTACCCCTAAAAAAAAAAAAGAAAAGGAACCCCACACACCCACACACATCCTGCCCCCTTAACAGACCCCTTAGATTAGAGTACTAATTAAACTTAAGCACAAGGAGCAAATAAACTATCTACTATACATACCCTTTCACTCCCATCCTCCCGAACAAAAAACGAAATAAGACCATCCCTCCCAAATCCAACTATCGAGCTCCTCATGTACTTAAAAAAAAAAAAAAAAAAGAGAAGGGGGGGGGGGGGGGGGGGAAGAGATGTATAATCTTGTCTTTGCAATATACATTACAACTTCAACAGACAGGAACAATAGGCTATGTCTTAAATATAAAAATAACATACAAACCGCTCAGCAAAAGTGACTTCAACCCCACCAGCCTGTTAAACATTCTCAAATTGTCCGCTTCGTTCACTGAAGTCCAGAATCAGCACAGCATTTCCACAGCCCCTCACGCCATATTCACAGATGGAGGCAAGTCTTATAAGAAGGCCTGAGCTGCCGCTGGTGTGTCATAAAATTGAGGCCTTCCCTTCGTAAAGATCTGAAAATACTTGGCGTTACCATTGATCGAAACCTCACACTCGATACCCACGTGAGGAATACGACGAAAAAGATGTTCTACTCCATGTGGAAACTCAAAAGAGTAAAACCTTTCTTCCCAAGATACATCTTCCGTACCCTAGTACAATCAATGGTAATAAGTCACTTGGACTACTGCAACGCACTATACGCTGGCTGCAAAGAGTAGAATATCAAAAAACGTCAAACAGCCCAGAATACCGCTACCAGACTCATATTCGGAAAAACTAAATATGAAAGTGCAAAGCCCCTAAGAGAGAAACTTCACTGGCTCCCATTTAAGGAACATACCACGTTCAAGATATGTACGATTGTTCACAAAATCATCCACGCAGACGCCCCAACCTACATGTTAAACCTCGTGGACCTGCCTCCCAGAAACGCCAAAAGATCATCCCGCAAATTTTTCAATCTGCACTTCCCCAACTGACACATGCCACTACCTTCGCTTACATGAGCACGCAGTTGTGGAATGCATTACCTACTGACTTGAAATCTATTGACGAAGTAACCAACTTTCGTAAATCCCTGAAGACATATCTCTTCAACAAGGCCTACAAAGAAAACCCATAGCCTTACTAAACTACCTCGCCAAAACAACCAGTCAATAAAATCTACCTTCTATACCTACCCACCCAACTCTCTTCTTTTTCCCCTTACTTAATTCTTTGTATATCACTAATTGTACCTGCTATCCTGGAATGACAATGTCATAACAGAACTCTGTAAGCCACATTGAGCCTGCAAATAGGTAGGAAAATGTGGGATACAAATACAATAAAAATAAAAATAAAAATAAAAATAAATAAATAAATCTTAAGACGGACAGGATATAACAAAGCGAATTGCATAATACGCTCGTCTCAAGTCCTGAAAACATAATACCTTCTTGTTTGGGGCCCTTTGCTCTGATGGCTCTTAGAATTTCTGATTTATGGGCAAAGTTCAGGATCTTGAAAATAACCACCCGCGGGTGAGATTCCTCTGGTCTCTTACGGCCTAATCAGTGTGCCTGCTCTATACGGAGTGGACCCACCGCCGACTGCAGCCGCAGAGTAGAAACCAGCCACGACTCCAAGAATTGCCTCAATTCCACATCTGCAATACTCTCCGGGACCCCAACCAAGCGCAGATTTCCTCTCCTCAAACGATTTTCGATGTCATCCACCTTTTTTTTTTTCTTAATTTTTTTTATTTGTACCCCGCACTTTTTCCCACTCATGGCAGGCTCACAATGAGATCCAGTGATCTCATTTTGTCTTGTAATGTGGTGTTCAGGGAGGAGAGTTGCTGCACTCAGTCCTCTAAATCCGAAACGCACTGACAGTGTGCAGAAAATTCGCCTTTTAGGGATTCCAATTTTCCATCCACATTATCCAACTTGTCTGCCACCTCCTGTAGTCGTTTGTCCAAAGAGTCTGCAATAGCCTTCTTCACCTTGGAAACAACTTCGGCCACCCACGCGGAACTTACAGAGGAGCCTCCAGGATCCTCTCCCGCCGCCATCTTGGGCTCGCTGTGCAACGCTTTCTCTTTCTCCCACTGTTGTAGCTTTGTAGATATGATGGCGGCTCGAACTAAGTCTCTTTTCCACCACCTCACGGGTTCCCAGAGCCTATGCCTCTAGTTTGCTGTTTCAGACACCGAAAAGAAACTCATGGAGGGTGCGTTTTCGCAATCTGGGCCCGGGAGCTCTCCCACCTATGCCCGCTCTCCTAGCACGGCATCATGTGACCCTCGGCCACCTCCTCTCTTATGCATATTTTGGCTACACTCATTTGAGAATTTGTCATTCTCTCTCTCTATATTGGATGATCTGCTATCTGTGGACAGATTTTTCTTGAAAACAGGATGAAAATTGCATCTACAAGTTCAAAAAAAGACAAAGATAAAACAAGAGGTATTGATGGATGAAAGAGTCCAGAGATAAAATAGTGGGAAGTGGAGAAATGGAGGAAATTTGCTGAGCAAGTTCCTCGGGGTTGATAAGGGAGAAAGGTCACATGGGGTGTGTGATGAAGAAAGGGGACAGAAGGGGGAAGACAGACAGGTAGGAAAAAATAATAGACCAAGGAATAGGAGAAGACATTGAGTTCCATCCAGCTTCTGCTCCCCTTGTCCCCCTTAAATTCTATCCAGTTTCTGCACCCCTTCCCCCCTGAGTTCTATCCAGCTTCTGCTGCCCACCCCCCACCAAGTTCTATCCAGATTCTGTTCCCCTCCCTCCCAAGTTTTATTCAGGTTCTGCTCCCCATCCCTATGATCCATCCATGTGCCTGTCCCATCCCTTGATCCAGCATCTCATACTCTTTCTTACCCCCTCTCCCCCCTCGATCAGGGATCTGTGCTCCCAGATACCTGATGTTTGTAGTTGTGGCGAATATCCAGGGAACACACACTCACAGCTGAGGGAGTGGAACAAATAAACTAACCTCGTCCTTTACTCTCAAAGAATAAAGGAGGAAAAGAAGCTAAATTTAGGATTTGTTCCTGAACTGGAAGAACCAAACCTGCAGATTTGCAAGATATGTTTTTCTTTATTGAATACAAATGCATGCAAATTTTCATTCAAATAAACTCAAATTCACAATTTGTGTGTGGCTTAATAGAACTGCAATAACATATTCAACATTCAAATGTAGTTTTACATGTATACCCTTAACTTTTTCTGTTTCTTTCAACAAAATCACCTAAAAAGGCAGAAAAGGACCTTTTCAGATAAATATTTAAATTGTCTTTTTATCAAAATCAGATATTTGTTTTAATACTCTTTCCTTGCTATTGATATCAGAATTTGAGTCTTTATGGGTATTATGGATGTTTGTGCAAGGATCTCACTTGAACCCAGAACACTTAGGCAAGTCAGGAAAACATGGATTTTTTAAATATTTGATGTTGTTCTGTTCTTTAGTTTTCCCTTAAGATGTTGTGAAAAAATAATATATTCCTTTCAACAACCTTGGCAATGTCACTTAGCTGTAGTTGAATTTATTTAGGTGAGGTCTTTCTTGCGTTGGAGCTCAGCTGGAACCCTTCAGAGGATAATTCACCGATCTCTTCTCCCTAAACCTCACTTATAAAGAAAATAATCAGGGAAGCAAAATCTTAAACTCCCTGCTTGTCCAGGAACTGACTCCACTCTGGTGACAATTAATCATTTCTCAATACTGTGGCCACACTCTCTAATTGAAATAAAATAAGTTAAAGGTTTTCTCACTAGAAAACCTATTTCTCACTGTAGATTCCCTATTATAAACTGTTGCAGAAGAAGGCTTTTGCACTGCATTCAGGGATCTCACACAGTAACCCATTCCATATTCAAATAGTAATACAACATCCCATCTCACAGACTTCACATAAAAACATAACATTTCCCTGCACAGCTATCAGATCAATCTTGAGAATACAGCACACTCATACAAAAGCAGTGCTTAATCTGCCACCTGACAAACCTTGCACTGAACTCAGAGCACTCACAAACAACACACCTTTTCCACAGACACAGCCTAAAAGTTTCTTTCTCCAAATAACAGATTCACCTTCAATCTCCCCTCTGTCCCCCTTTAAATACTAGCACATTTCTTTCCCTGACACCCTTATAGTTTCTCTCACTTAGTATAACTACCAGTAGAAATCATAGTCTCCCACACTTCTACCAGTCTCTCTCAACATGAGTCTCAACAGTTTTTCCCTAGTCTAAAAAGAGTAGGCAGCCCAGGGGCGTAGCTACAGGTGGGCCTGGGTGGGCCTATGCCCACCCAATCTCCGCTCAGGCCCACCCAGTTTTAGGGTGCCACCACCGGTGAAAAGTGCACAGCAAACTAACAAAGCAGCAGCTGAGCACCGCGGGCCACAGCCTTAGTTTCTGCCAGAGCGACCCACGCAGCTGACGTCCCAATCCCACCCACTTGCCTTCAGCAGTCGGCACTTACAGGCAGCTCTTGATTTCTGGTCCTCTGGCTCCTCCTCCTCGTTCTCACGCTAAAAAAGTAAGCACTAAGCTAAGCAGCATGAGTTCAGCTGCTGCTGCACGCGCCACAGCCACAGGGCACTGCTTGCTTCCCCCCCCCGGCCCGCAGTGCGCATGCATGGCATGATGATAGCGTGCTGGCCGGATGCAGTGCTGGCGGGAAAGAAAGACTGTTGCCGGCCTGGCGGTGTCGTGGGCGCAGCTCTTTAGTCCATCGCTGTGTCTCCCTGGTGCCCTGCCGGCCAGGTCTGGATCTAGATGATTCACTGCCGTTTGGGTCAATGTCACAGCAGCCAGCAGCAGTAGCCCTCCCCCGCGGCCTCACAATACAGTCTGAGACAGCTAGGATAGGAACCAGGGTACTCTGCACCCCGTGGCACATTTAACTGCAAGCAGCTGCCCAGCAGGTAATAAAATTTAAATGCATTAAAAAAAAAGTTTTTTAACCTCGTGTAATTTTTGTACTCAAAATGCTGGCTGCTGGTGGTGGGCTTCTGGGTGGGGTAAGCACTTCACTGCTTAGGGCAAAAAAAGGTATATTTAATGATTAAAATATACCTTTTTATTGCCTTAGGCAGTGAAGAGCCCACCCCCAGCCAGCATTTTGATTACTCTTGTAATCAAAATGATGACTTGGTCTGGTGATGGACTTCTGTGTGGGGGTGGGGTAAACTCTTCACTGCCTAGGGCAAAAAATATATTTAATCATTAAATATCTCTTTTGCCCTAGGCAATGAGGAAGCCCATCCCCACCCAGAAATTCACCAACAATACATTTTAATAGTACCCAGCTTAATTTTAAAAGTTGTCTCTCATTTTGTTGTTGGTTTTTTTTTTTTTTTGGGGGGGGGGGGGATGGTCTCTGCAGTGCTTAGGTTAAAGTAGTGTAGGCGTTTTTCTCTGGGTGGACTGGTGCGGAGGTGGGCTCTGCATTGCCCAGGACATTAAAAAAAGGTCTTTTATATTTAATGCCATGGGGGTGGGTAGGGAGTAGGACAAGGCTGACACTAGGCTACAGCGAGTGAGGGAGGGGTGGGGTGGGAGGATAGGGTAATGCTTAGCTATGGGATGGATTGTGGGGAAGGGAAGAATTGATACTGGGCTACAGGGAGGGTGGGATGGATGGGGTGGGGGGGGAGTAAGAGAGAAGGGAAGGTGAGCTACGGGGATGATGGATAGGGAGTAGGGAATGGAACAGTGGATGCCAGGCTGCTGGGATGGATGGGTGGGGGAAGGGAAGGTCTTTATGTTTTTGTAATATGTTTTAAAATTATGTGTGTTGAATTGTGATGTGCTTAGAATTGCAGCGATAGTGTGGCATAGAAATTGTTAATTTCCCTTCTATTTTTAAATTGTAAAGAATTATGTACAAGACTCCCACTAGTATAGTAATAATCTTTCTTTTTATTCAACTGTCAATACCATGACAGAGCTATGTAAGAACTTTACATAGGAAGCAGGACAATCTCATCAGGTACAGAGATGAAGTTTGCTTGCTAACAATTTTTCTGTCTTTACTTATACAGTATACAGAATATTTTCTGTTCTTTTGCACACAATGTTCTTTACTTAAACTTTGTACACCCTGATCTTTTTCCTTGCTTTTTCTTCTAACCACAAGTCAGCATTTCTTTTGTCAGACATTATCTGTTCCTAGTCAGACCTTATCTGTTCCTAATCTCATATGTCAGGTGAGGTCCTGTGTTTGCACTCAGCTTTCCACTGATCATGTGCACATTCCTTTGCAAGGTCTTCCTCTCAGCCTTTTTACAAGCCTCCTGTAGTTTTCCATTCTTTTTCTATACAAAATTTAGAAATTAAATCTATAAAATTCTAATTTTTGGTCCATTATTCTGTAATTGATGAGGGTTGGTCTGTGGTCTGCATGTGACCAAGTAGGTTAAAGTTTCTGCTGGCATGTGATTTGTATGGTGATCTATGAGTCTGACTTGTCTGGCTTTTCCAATGGTATGCGTATTGCTGTTGTGTATATTCACTGCTGCTTTTTTAAAGGTAATGCTATTGGAACTGGTGTTATGGTTTGCAATATAGGCTCTAAGAAGCCTCTTTGCAGGATTTAGTGTTACTTCACAAAGTACCTGGCAGTGATTGGATTTTGTTGCTATTAATAGAGGTACTACCAGAATTTGAATACATTGTTATATGTCATTGCTGTGATTATAATGCAGGATCCTGTCATGTGCAATCAGATGTTTGCTATTATAGTAGACTTATGTCTGGTCAAGTTTGATATAGCATAATGTAACTATAATTACAAATATCTTTTTTTTTAAAGTATATATGTTGTTTATATTGATGCAGGACAGCTGTTGGGCAGCATTCTAAGGCATTATTTTGTAGTATCCCAAGAAACACTACTCATACCTATATACATAATGCCCACCCATATTAGTTCTGGGCCTACCCAAAAAGTCAGGTCTGGCTACGCCACTGAGGCAGCCATGTGTCCACTTAATACCTTAGCATACAGACTCTCATGCCACAAAATTGTTACTCACTTTTTATCTCTTGGAACCCAGTTCTATCTCTGAAACACCCTTCACACTCACCTCAGCTCACTTTCAATATCACAGTACCCTTTTTCAATGTCACATTTCACTTTAAACTCATAAAATATACACTTCTATTTCTTACATTCCACACACTCAGCATACGTTTCTCTCCCAGTCATTCCCTGCTCTCGTCTTCAGTTCACTCAGCAGTCTCCCTGGAAACTCCCCCCCCCCCCCCCAGAGGAACATCTGACATCACTCAACTAATCAGCTTGTCAGAGAAAGACAGGTTTTTCCATGGACAGGATCTTCTAGCCACACCTCTGAATATACGCCACGATGACGTGCGTGACCCGGCTATCCAATAGTAATGCTTAAAAAGTAAAAGCAATAAAGTTAGCACATTCCCGCCCAGATATGCAGTATAAATACCGTATGACAGCCCAGACCAGTCAGTTTTATTTTTTCCGCGCTGACAGATGACCCGGTATTTTTTCTTTTCAGTCAGTCAAAATTTGTACTATCTCACAAAAACATGGGATTTGATGACTTTAGAGCAAGTTAATATATAAGTTTTCTAACCAATCTTTCCCAGTTCTGTCTTTACAGGTATCGGAAGTTATGGAGAATAATATTATCCCTGCTCTCCCCCTTGCCTTTGTGCCCGGGGATCAGGTGACTTCAATTCCTGCTCTCCCCCTTGCCTTAGTGCCCGGGGATCAGGAGTCTTCCATTCCTGCTCTCCCCCTTGCCTCAGTGCCCAGGGATCAGGATAATGTTGGCTGTAATGGACAGAGAACAGATGCGCATAAAAATATGGCTCGACTTTACAGCGTATAGGTAAGTTCTCTAACCAAATCTTTACAAGTTCTGTCTTTACAGGTATCGGAGGGTTTCAGCTGTTATGCAGAATAATATTATTCCTGCTCTCCCCCTTGCCTTAGTGCCCAGGGATCAGGTGACTTCAATTCCTGCTCTCCCCCATTGCCTCAGTGCCCGGGAATCAGGACATTTCTTCACTGCATGGACAGCAATCGCCTCCTGACGTTTTGCCTGTAGCAGATGCCATGTACAGAGGTTGATGTCGAGGTTCTTCGTGAATCGACATCGGAGTCAAGCTCATTGATCTCGGATAGAGCCTTCGAGGTTGACTTCATCCTGTGAGGTCGACGTCGGGCATGGGCGCCCATTTCAGAATTGCAGTCAGAACTGTCCATCTCGATGTGGACGTTCTCGATATCGCCGCCCATTTAGAAATAGTCAAACATCGACGTCATCATCAGCTTCTGCATTTGAGGCTCAAAAAAAAACCAAAAAAAAAAAACCAAAGTCGAGCTAAGGCTCGTCAGAGGTCTGCAGAGTGTAAGAGCTATAGACATACTTGTTCTTCTTCTTCTCTTACACAGTTGAACTTCAGAGAGAGATCTCCATTGAGGGGCGAGACTGCATAGCCTTCCTATTTGAAAGGAAGCTAAGCAGCGTTGGCCCTGGCTGGGTCCTGGAAGGGTGACCCAATTATACAGTACAGACTAAAATAAACAAAAGGACTGAATGAGTCAATTGGTCTTTAAATCTGACAGGGCAGGAAATCCCTCATACTTCTTCTTTGTGTTCCACTAATCAGGAGGAAGATTTCCCGGAGCAAGATGATTCTTATCCAAACTTTTTACAAAAACTGGTTGATGCATTGAATTTTTCTCTTACTTCTCAAGGAGAGGTTTCTGAGGATAAAAGATTAGTCACTAAGTATTTTAAGTTGGTTCCCTATACCATAGATGCTTCAGGACCATCACAAATTGATATGGAATACGCCTATTCTATTCGCCCTACCCACAGGTCATTAGATGCTAAATATAAGGTTCATGAACTTTTCGGTCATGGTAAGAGTCTACTTCCCCACGCATCATTGTTGGTTAAATCTATGATGCGTAGAAATAAGTTGCAGAAAGATGTCACTAATCATCCGCCTCCTACGGATTTAAAGTTTCTGGATATATTAGCAAGAAAGAATTTTCACTCCTCTATGCTGTCTGCTCGTATTTCTCTTCATATGTTTCATCAGTTAGAATATTTATATACTGATTTGCAGGGCATGCATCTTTTTCAGTAGATTATGGCAACTTTAGAGGAGACTTCTAAGCAAATGATCAGTTTTATACTTCTGTCAGAAATGTAGTTCCTTCAGTTGCTTCAAGATGATTATCTTGGTTAAGAGCCTCAGCTTTGGGTGAGCATGTTCATGAAAAGATGGCTGATGCTCCTTTCTTATGCCGATTCCTTATTTATAGCTACAGTTAAACAGTTAATTTAAGCTCTTAAGGAAGATGGTACAACTACTACTACTACTTATAGCATTTATATAGCGCTACCAGACGCAGGCAGCACTGAACATTTGACATAGACAGATTTTCTCTGCTCAAAGAGCTTACAATCTAGGTACATCGCTTGATACCTTGGAGCAGGATAATACCAGCCTTCTAAATCCAGTTATAAAAAGTGGACTTATCTCTAGAACCAGATTTCAATAGCGTAAATCTTTTGTTCATCAACATCCTGATTATCAATTTAAATCTCAGTATCAAAGTTACAATTTTCACACTAGACCAGCTAGAGTAAGGCGTTCTCAGAAGCCTGTTCAGACACATCAGCAGCAAAAACCTTCTTTTTGACCTTTCCCAGTGTCAGAGTCCGGTGGGGGGCAGAATTCAACACTTTTTCAAGGTTTGGAGATCAATAACAACAGACAAGTGGTTTCTGGTTATTGTTCAACATGGTTATTCTTTGGTATTTTTTCAACCCCACCTCTTCAATCACATACACATCTCCATGTCTCAAGTTCCCAGACTCCACAGTTATATCAAGAACTTTGCAGGCTTCTTCATCTCAATGCTATAGAGAATGTACCTGCTCATGGCATAAATGAAGATTTATTTATTCCCTATTTTTTCTTATCCCCAAGAAGGATAGGGGTCTAAGGGCAATATTATATCTAAGACAACTCAACAACTTTCTCCCAAAATAAAGATTTTGCATGACATCTTTACCGGTAATACTTCCTTTCTAACGTTTAGGGGTAAGGTTTTCAGCCCTAGATCTACAGGATGCTTACCTACATATTCCTGTTTATCCCTCTTCACGAAGATTTCTTTGGTTTGTCTGTCAAGGGCAACATTACTAGTATAAAGGTCTACCTTTTGGTTTAACATCAGCTCCCAGGATGTTTCAAATTTTGTCATAGCTCCAATTGCTCAATTACATCGATAAGGAATCATCCTGTTTCCATAACTCGACGATTAGTTGATTGCAGCTCAGTCTCCACAGAAGAATCTTTAAGATTTACAGTCTATCTTTATACTTCTCAAAAGGTTGTGGGCTGCTAATCTATTAAAAAAAAAAAAAATCACATTCGATCCCAACACAGAGGTTGACTTTCATGGGAGCGGATCTGGTTTCTTGGAAATCTTTAGAAAAGTTACCACTCCCTCAGCTCCTGTGCTCTTACAATTAGTTAATTATCTTCAATCAGTGAAGGTCACGACTGATCGAGTTCTTCTATTTTTTTTTTGGGACATATGGCTTCGGCAGTGGCTGTTCTTTCTAGCGCGACTACACATGCGGCCTCTACAGTGGTATTTAAAGAAAAGATGGAGTCAGAATCGTCATCTTCTTGCTTCAAAGATTCTTTTATCCTACCATCTCAAACTACAGATGTTGTAGTGGACACATCAAAAAAAAAAAAAAAAAAAATTTCTTGGTGGGAGCTCCGTTCCAATCACCTTTACCAACCAAGATTCTTACCATAGATGCATCCAAAGTTGGTTGGGTGCCACATCTAGGACACTTATCAACACAAGGTCACTGGATACTTCAAGAGAGCTTCTACTCCATAAACCTCCTGGAATTGAGAGTGGTCAGATTGGCTGTTCAAACTTTTCAACATCTACTTTAATCACAAGTGATACAAGTTCGTATAGACAATCAGGTGGCTATGTTTTATATAACAAGCAAGGGCACATGGGCTGTCTTCGTCTGTGTCAAGAACCTGTCAGACTTTCGACCTTTGTTCTATCAGGTCAGGAGAATCACATCGCAGAGGTGTTAAGCAGGAAATTTCAACCACGAACGAAGACCACAATTATTCACAACCTTTTTCAGCTTTGGGGCTGGCCTCAGGTAGATCTTTTTGCGTCCCCACAGAACAGCAAATGTCACAAATATTGTTCAAGGTGACCTTCAACGAACAGGATAGCCGCAGACGCATTTACTATCCGTTGGACAAATTCTCTGTTTTACAGCTTCCCTCCAATCCTTCTCTTTTCAAAAGTGTTACAGACTATCATCCAGGACAGATCGTCTATAATTTTATTAACACCTTATTGGCCGAGGCAAACGTGGTTCCTGTACGAACGCAGTTAGCTGACTTCCAACCACAGTTTTCTTCCTGCAATGCAAGACCTCATCTTCTTCCAAATCTCAGTGACCTCCATCTTACCGCTTGGTATCTTCAAGTAACTCGCTAGGTTCTTCGGTTCTTTCTCAACCAGTTATTAATGTGTGGTTGGATTCCAGGAAGCAGTCAACTAGACTGGTTTATGCGTCTAAATGGAAAACATCAGGTTAACACAATTTCTTGCCAAATTTCTCCATTTTTGGAATTTTTCCTTTCTTTTTATCCAATTCAGGATTGGCTGCTTCTTCAGGTAAGGTCCACATTGCAGCTATCTCTGTTTTTCATGATTTGATTGATGTTTACATAGTAATGGCACATCCTATCACAAGGAGATTTTTGAAAAGTCTACTGAATCTTAAACCTCCGATTCAGTTACCCCAGTAGTATGAGAATTGAATTTGGTTTTAGAAAATCTCAAAGAACCTCCATTTAAACCACTTCAATGGGCTTCCCTCCAATGTCTTACTTGGTAAACCTTGTTTCTTATCGCTATTACTTCAGCTTGAAGAGTTGGGAAACGACATGCACTCGTATATTACACCCCATATACTCAAGTTTTACATGATAAAGCGATGCTACAACCTTATCCGAAGTTTCTACCATAAATAGTATCAAATGAATCAATCGATTATCTTACCAGTGTTTTTTCCACCTCCTCATCAATCTACTTAACACAGTAGATTGCACACATTGGACTGTACCAGAGCATTATTAATATATTTACAGCGTACATCAGGTGGTCATAGACCTTCGCAGTTATTTCTTTCTTACATTGTAAAAAATTGACAACCAATATCTAAAAGTACTCTTTCGTCATATTTTACTCAGTGTATAAATTTTTGTTATAATCAGCATGCTTCACGTCCTCATGTTACAGCTCATACGTTTTGTGTTATGGCGGCCTCAACTGCATTTTTACATAGGGCGTCTCTTCTCGACATCTGTAGGGCAGCTACATGGTCATCCCTGCATACGTCTTCAAAGCTTTACTGCCTCAATACAGCTTCACGTGCAGATTCATTGTTTGGACTGTCGGTCCTTTGGGAGGTAATGTAAACGACAACTGTCCTCCTCCTCCTACCACAGGTAACAAATTTCTTTCATCATGTTTATTGGATTATTCATGTTTTATCTATCACATGATTGTTACCTGTGTGTGCTTGGGAGTCTTCAGAGGTGTGGCTAGAAGATCCTGTCCATGGAAAAATCTTAGTTTCTGACCTGTAACGGTAGTTTTCCGTGGACAAAGGATCTTCTAGCCACACCATCCCTCCCTACCCTCCCTAGTTGTCGTAGCTATATTTATTAAACTGACTGGTCTGGGCTGTCATACGGTATTTATACTGCATATCTGGGCGGGAATGTGCTAACTTTATTGCTTTTACTTTTTAAGCATTACTATTGGATAGCCGGGTCACGCACGTCATCGTGGCGTATATTCAGAGGTGTGGCTAGAAGATCCTTTGTCCACGGAAAACTACCGTTACAGGTAAGAAACTAAGATTTTTTTTCTCTGATCTGTTTAGAATCTTGGCTGCTCTCCCTCCCCCATAGAAGTTACTGCAAAACTTCCTATATAGAGAGTTTCAAAGTCAATTTTAACCTGACTTGTACCCAAAACAGCAAGGAACATTTTATAGTACAATCCCCACTTAATCATGGTTTATTCCTTGAAAAATAAAACCATATTTAAGAAACATTTCACCTAACTCCATTAATAATTTCCAAACTAACTTTAAACCTTTTCCAGCCAACAGCATCCACCAACACCCTGGCACAACCCCCCCCCCCCCCCAGAGCCCCAGGAAAAAAACCCATTTAATATATGTTACCATATATTACAGATCTCACCTGCTCTTTCATACCACTCCTTCCCCAGGCTGTCTTACACTTGATTTTCTTTCTAGCTGTCTCCGACAGCAGTAGTGAATCAAGTACTCTTACCTGCCTTTGATGCCTTCCCTCTGCTACCTTCCGCCCTCTCTGATGCAACTTCCTGTTTTCATGAGGGTGGAAGATAGCAGAGAGAAGGTGCCAAAGGCAAATTGCTGGCAGGGTACTTGATTCATTACCACTGCTGGTGACTGATAGAAAGAGAAACAAGTGTAACAGCTGCCGCCTGTTAGCCTTCAGGTTCTGTAGGGCTATTCAGTCTTAGCAAATAATTACTGTGGTTAGAGTTTGTGGCTTGTCTCATCTACTTGAAACTTTGAAAATATATTACAATTTATGAGTAATATAAAAAAACATGTATGTGTGTGTGTGAATGTATGTATGTATATATATATATATATATATATATATATATATATATATTTATATTTATATTTATGTAGTATAAAAGGATAGATATATTAGAATAGAACAATAAGGAAAACTTAGCAGCAAGACTTATCAGTGCATGGTACAACAATAAGATAACAATATAAGTGCAACTAATAATTATCCTGAGACATATCTACCGGTGATAACCTAAGACCCATGCCAAAAGGTTCTGACTCACTTGGAACATGGCAATGCTTTTTATCTTGCTCCAACTATTTATTTATTGGGATTAATTAACTGCCTTTATGAAGAGATTCACCCAAGGCGGTGTACAGTAGGTACAGTTTAACTTCAAACTTACAAGTTTGTTAACAGCATAACAATAGTAAAATGTACAAATATAAACATAAATACAATGAAAGAGGAAACTTGAAAATAGAAAAATTGAAACCTAATAATGAGACTACCATGAAACAGGATCAAAAATATACACATTTAGCAGCACTGAAACTGAAATAACAGAGATATAATACGATGCAAGCATAATAGTGATGGAATATCTAATAAGCACACAATTAGAACATTCAAATATCATTGCTATGATTCTTTTTTTTTAGTTATCTTTATTGGCATCAGTGCAATACATGCTTACATTCTACTGTCTTGTATACAAGGCACCATTATCATAATCAACAGTTATACTCTGATCACAAAAGTATATTTCGTCCTCCATCACACATGACCGCACTGATATTTTCAATTACATCCCCTCCCCAAATTCCCCGTAACCTATACCACTCAAATGGGAACTAACACATAAGTACATAAGTACATAAGTACATAAGTACATAAGTAGTGCCATACTGGGAAAGACCAAAGGTCCATCTAGCCCAGCATCCTGTCACCGACAGTGGCCAATCCAGGTCAAGGGCACCTGGCACGCTCCCCAAACGTAAAAACATTCCAGACAAGTTATACCTAAAAATGAGGAATTTTTCCAGTCCATTTAATAGCGGTCTATGGACTTGTCCTTTAGGAATCTATCTAACCCCTTTTTAAACTCCGTCAAACTTGTCCCTGTTAAATTCCCTTCTATTTTTAAATTATAAAGAATTATGTACAAGAAGACTCCCAATAGTATAGTAATAATCTTTCTTTTTATTCAACTGTCAATACCATGACAGAGCTATGTAAGAACTTTTACATAGGAAGCAAGTTATACAGAGAACAATCTCATCAGGTACAGAGATGAAGTTGCTTGCTAACAATTTTTCTGTCTTTACTTATATACAGAATATTTTGGCTGTTCTTTACTTAAACTTTGTACTCCTTAATTGCTCACATCTGTGTCCCTTATCTTTGTCCTTGCTTTTTTTCTTCTAACCACAAGTCAGCATTTCTTTTATCAAACATTGTCTATTCCTAATCTTATATGTCAGGTGAGGCTTGTTCTTTCCTATGTTTGCACTCAGCTTTCCACTGACTAATGTGCACATTCCTTTTCAAGGTTATTGCCTTCTCAGCTTTTCTGTATTTTTCTTTCTTATTTCTACACACCCCCCATCCCTCCCAACCCCCTCCAGGTACCCCCCTACCCTTCCTCCCCCCCTCCCCCTATCTGTCTGCATAAGAAATTAGTCCCCTTCGGGAGCAGTAGAGGAAACATGTTCTTCAAATTGTTGCCATATTTGTGCATATTGCCTGTTTTCTATGTTCGGGGAATCCCTGTACATTGCGGTTTCATACTTTGCCAATTCTGATACCTTTGTCAACCAGCATCTATATGGTACTGGTTCCACACTTGTCCAGAACTGCAGTATAACCTTTTTAGCTGCCAACGTGGTCATGTACAAAAATCTCCTTTGTGGCTGGGAGAGCCCCTGCTCAATTAGGCCTTCCTGATCCCCCAGCAATAGTGTTTGGTAAGTCCACTCTACTGTGGTCTGGAGCACCTTAGCATGTAACTGAAAAATCTCATTCCACAGAGTCAATTTGGGGCATTCCAAAAATGTGTGCAGAAAAGTACCCACATTTGCTTGACATTTGGTACAGCTATCTGAATCCCACAGCTTCATTATTTTCCCTCTCTCTCTAGTGATATAGGCCCTATGCATCAATTTAAACTGGGTTTCCTGCCAATCTGCAGACTTAGCCATTTCAGCTAATGTCACAAATAGAGCATTGAATTGTGTCTGAACGTATTGTGTTCCCAATTCCTTGTTCCATTTGGAGACCACCCCTTCTTCTTTTGCCTCTGGTATGGCCATCTTCACCATCTTGTACCAAATAGATAGCATGTTTCCTTCCGGGGGCAAACTCAACATCATCTTATCCAGAGTACCATAAGTCCATTGATCTCCATATTTCCCCCACATCATCTGCCAGTAATGTCGGGCTTGCATATATTGTAACATGTGATTATTTGCGACCCCCCACCTCTCCTTCACCTGTGTGAAAGATAGGAAATTATGACCATCTGGAGATACCAAGTCCCCCCAAACATCCACTCCTTGCCCATCTCCTAAATATTGAAGGTCCCATACCCGCCTGGAAGTCTACCAAGCCCACCATCCTCAAAAATGGTGATGCCATCGGGCTTTTTGTTTGCCTGCTTCTCCACCATTTCCACGCAGAGCGGAGCGGTGCCAGAAAGCTATACTGTCTATATTCGTCTACATAACGTGGCAGCGTTAATGTGTCTAATCTTTGAGGGAACTGGGGGACAGGCAAAATTTATGCTAGCCCATTGGTGGGAGGGGTGGTGCTCCCCATACACATTTATAAATTTACTGCACTCGCCCCCGGGGATGGGCGCAGTTGCAAATAGACAGTATAGCATTGCTATGATTCTAATGCTTTTGTACAATACAGCTTAACATATAGCTGAGGGGCCAAGTGCAGTGTATAGATGGGGACAAGATACGAGGTACAGAGTCAGTTGGGATAAATAAATGGATGGCTAAACTAAAGGCAAGTTCTTTCTACAGTTAATCAAGATATAAAGAACTGCTCTAAGATACAGTGTGTGTAGGAAGCTAGTCCAGATGCAGAATGGATGTATATTCAATCACCCTATGTATTAAAGGCTTGGGAGAAGAGCCAGGCTGCTTCCTGAGGTAGAGGTAGTCTCGAGTTATATATAGCCCCTTTGGGAGTAAATTTCAGAGCGTGGGGGCTACTCCTGAGAAGGCTCACTGGCGGGTATCATATCTTACAATTTCTTTTGATGAGGAGACAGATAGTGATGATCATTGAGAGGATCTTAGTGGTCTCAAACTTGTGTAGAGGGCTACTATATTCTTTAAGTACTCTGGCCCATTTCATCTGAAGCCTAGAAAATCATAAATTTAGCCAGTGGTGTGCTGGTAAATGTTTAACAACAGGCTCTCTCCCTGGTCCACCTCTGCGCCCCCACCCCACCTCCACCCCCGTCCACCTCTGCGCCCCTCGTCCACCTCTGCGCCCCCCCCATCCACCTCTGCACCTCCCCCAAATTGCAGAGCTGGCTATAGCTGGGGAGAGAGCGTGGGGGGGGGGGGGGGGAGCAATGCATTACTCCAGAAAAAAAAAAATTAAATGATCCCAGGTTCCAATCTAATTCATGTTTAATGTGGGATAAAATGCCATAAATAAGTAAATAAATATAAACTTTTAATGTTGAGCACCTGATTTTCAAAGTGGACATATTCCAAACAATATAATGAAAATAAAATGATTTTTTCTACCTTTGTTGTCTGGTGACTTAGTTTTTCTGATCATGCTGGCCCAGTATCTGATTCTGCTGCTATCTGTCCTCTTAACTCCGTTTCCAGGGCTTCCTTTCCATTTATTTCTTTACTTTCCGCCTTTCTTCTTCATTTCTTGCCCTACATCTGTAAGTAAAAGCTGGGTCCTCTGCAGACTGGACTGTCCAGTGGATCCAGCTTCTGCCTATTTTCTTCATCCATGTGAGGGAAGGGAAGAGTGAGGAACGAGATGAGATGAGGGAAAAGGAAGAGAGGAGAAAAACTGCACATGGATGAAGAAAATAGGCAGAAGCTGGATCCACTGGACAGTCAAGTCTGCGGAGGACCCAGCTTTTACTTACAGATGTAGGACAAGAAATGAAGAAGAAAGGCAGAAAGTAAAGAAATAAATGGAAAGGAAGCCCTGGAAACGGAGTTAAGAGGACAGATAGCAGCAAAATCATCTACTATGTTACTATGATACTATGTAGAAGCTTAGTGGACATTGGGTGGCAGCACCGGTGACTGGTAGGCGGGGCTAGTGCTGGGCAGACTTCTATGGTCTGTGCCCTGAAAATGGCAGATATAAATCAAGGTCAGGTATAAATATAAAGTAGCACATATGAGTTTATCTTGCTGGGCAGACTGGATGAACCTTACAGGTCTTTTTCTGCCGTCATCTACTATGTTACTAGCAGACTCATTTTCAAAAGAGAAGGACGCCCATCTTTCAACACAAATCGGAAGATGGGCGTCCTTCTCATAGGGTCATCCAAATTGGTATAATCGAAAGCCGATTTTGGACGTCCCCAACTGCTTTCCGTTGCAGGGATAGCCAAAGTTCCTGGGGGCGTGTCGGAGGCGTAGCAAAGGCGGAACTTGGGCATGCCTAACACATGGACGTCCTCGACCCATAATGAAAAAAAAAAGGGCGTCCCTGACAAGCACTTGGACGACTTTACCTGGTCCTGTTTTTCTTACGACCAAGCCACAAAAAGGTGCCCGAACTGACCAGATGACTTGGTCACTAACCCTCTCCCATCCTCAAAAAAACATCTTTAAAAATATTTTGTGCCAGCCTCTATGCCAGCCTCAAATGTCATACTCAGGTCCATGACAGCAGTATGCAGGTCCCTGGAGCAGTTTTAGTGGGTGCAGTGCACTTCAGGCAGGCGGACTCAGGCCCATTCCTCTCCCTACCTGTTACACTTGTGGTGGTAAATGTGAGCCCTCCAAAACCCACCAGAAACCCACTGTACTCACATCTAGGTGCTCCCCTTCACCCATAAGGGCTATGGTAGTGGTGCACAGTTGTGGGGACTGGGTTTTAGGGGGTTCAGCACACAAGGTAAGGGAGCTATGTTCCTGGGAGCAATTTGTGAAGTCCACTGCAGTGCCCCCTAGGGTGCCCGGTTGGTGTCCTGGCATGTCAGGGGGACCAGTGCACTAGAAATGCTGGCTCATCCCATGACCAAAGGGCTTGCAGTTGGTCGTTTCTGAGATGGGCTAGGGTCAACCATCTCTAAGGACGACCTAAATTTCAAGATTTGGATGTCCCTGACCATATTATCGAAACAAAAAATGGATGTCCATCTTGCTTTGATTATACGGGTTTCCCTGCCCCTCCATTGGGACGTTCTGTGAGGACGTCCTCAATGAAAACTTGGGCGTCCCTTTCAATTATGCCCCTCAATGTATGCTACAGGGGAACAGTCATCAGTTTCTCTTTCTCTTGTGTTGCACTGTGTGCAGAGTCTGGCTTTTTGGGGGTTCAGTTTAATTTTTATTTCTATTTTTAGTTCATGGTTACTTATTCAGAGTAGCTATAAACTACAGGCAACCAAGTAGGGAAAGCATGCAGAGAATGGCTCATGAATTCTTTCCAACCTGCCTGCGAGTATTTGTATGTTTGTATGTGTACATGCAGGGCCGGTCTTAGCAAGTGCGGGGCCCTATACAGACCAATTTGACAGGGCCCCACCCTAGCCCTGCCCCACCCTAACTCCGCCCCACCCTAGCTCCAGAGCCGGCCACCCCTCCCTCCGAGCTCCAAGGCCCCCAGCTCCAGGGCTTGTCAATCCTACACAGTCAATGCCAACTGAAAACTATGTCTTTTTCACAAACACAGATACACCCTAATCCACTATAGAATAAGTAGTAATATTTAAACTTTCTATTTAGACAAAAATTAAACTGAACCCCCAAGATGCCAGACTCTGCATACAATACAACACCACAGAAACAGAAAATGTGCCCTAGTACTGTGCAAAATATAAAGACAACAGATGTAAATTTGAAAAAAAAACTAACAAATACCAATCACCACTTTACAAATTAACAAATAGAAATAAAACAAATATAGAAAATAAAATAATAGCATTTTATTGGACTAATACATTTAGCTTTCAGAGGCCAAAACCTCCGTCCTCAGGTCAATACAGTATAGAGCTGTTACAGTATCCAATCCTGACCTGAGGAAGGGGGCTTTGTTCTCTGAAAGTTTGTCAAAATGTATTAAAATTAGTCCAATAAAAAGATTACCTTATTTACATGTTCTATTATAAACATTTATTAGCACAGCTACAATACTATATCCTAAAGCAAAAAAATAAAAATATATATTTTATTTACAGTTTGTCGTCTCTGGTTTCTGCTTTCCTCATCTTCTTTTCACTGTCTTCCTTCCATCCAGCATCTGTCTTCGCTCTCTCTCTGCCATCCAGTGTCTGCCCTCTCTGCTGTCCCCTTTATCCAATGTCTGCCCTCTCTCCCTGCCCCTTCCGTGCACATCTGCCCTCTATCTCTGCCCCTTCCATTCACTGTCTGCCCTTTCTATCCCTTCCATCCACTGTCTGCCCTTTCTCTCTGCCCCTTCAATCCACCATTTACCCTCCCTCTCCCATCCATCCGGGTCTGCCCTCCCTCTCGCTCCCCCTTCCATCCAGGATCTGCCTCTCTCTCTGCCCCTTTTTTTCAGCCCCCAGTTCCAGCCCCACTATCCCACCAGTGCCCCGTTTCAGCCCCAGCCCTTTTCTCCCACCAGTCCCGAGCTTCAGCCCCCAGCCACTCCCCAGTTTCAACCCATCCCCAGCCCTTTTCTCTCACCAGTCCAAGCTTCAGCCCCAGCCACTTCTCCCTATCTCCTTTTCAGCCCCCAGTACCCACAGTTTCAGCCCCTGCCCCTTTTCAGCATCCAGTCCCAGTACTAGACCCCTTATCCCACCTACCCTCCTTTTCAGCCCCCAGTTCCAGCCCCCTTCATCCACATGTCTTGTATTAGAGCCCCCCCCTTTTCAGCCCCAGAACCATTCTCCCACCTGACCCACGCATGCCCCATTTTCCCACCAGCCCCATGCATGGCCCCCATTTCCCATATGGCCCCTTCTCAAACCCCAGTTCCAGCCCCCTTCCCCCAACTGAGAACCCCCATCCCACACCCTTCTCACATCTGAGTCCCCCTTACCCCCTCCCCCCAACTGAGAACCCCCATCCCACACTCTTCTCACATCTGAGTCCCCCCCCCCGACCCACCTACCAACTCTTTTCTCCTGCTGCACCCACTAACTTAAAAAAAAACTTGAGAAGCGCCGAGTAGCAGGCAGAGCCTCGCGTCTGCCCTGCTAGTAAAAATCTCCTGCACCAGGGTTGCCAGGTGGAAAATTTTTTTCCCACCCAATCCAGCCCAAAAACAGCCCAAAACCCGCCCAAACTCAAACCCCGCCCCTGACACCCCCACCCCCGCATCATCAACCCCGCCCCCGCCGTCACCGGCCCCGCCTCCCCCGTCACCGGCCCCGCCTCCCCCGTCACCGGCCCCACCCAAAACGTCACTAACCCCGCCCAAAACGTCACTAACCCCGCCCCTCGCGGCCGAAAAAACCGCCCGAAAAACCGCAGAAAAGAAGAAAAAGAAGCCCAAAAAACCGCGACCCGCCGCGGGCAAAAATTTCCCACGGCGGGTCGCGGAAAACCGCCCAATTGGGCGGGAAAACCGCCCACCTGGCAACACTGTCCTGCACGTCGTCGGGCCGGCCTTCCTGCATTAAGTCCCGCCCTCCTCTGAGGTAATAGGCTCTTCCCGTATTAAGTCCCGCCCTCCTCTGAGGTAATAGGCTATTACCTCAGAGGAGGGCGGGACTTAATGCGGGAAGAGCCTATTACCTCAAAGGAGGGCGGGACTTAATGCAGGAAGGCCGGCCCGATGACATGCAGGAGATTTTTACTAGCAGGGCAGACGCGAGGCACTGCCTGCTACTCGGCGCTTCTCAATTTTATTACATTACATTACATCGATCGTCGGGGGTGGGAGCAGCAGGCGGGGCGACTCCAGGCGTGCCGCGCGGGGCCCTATGCGGCCGCCTCGGTCGCCTCGCCCTAAGACCGGCCCTGTGTACATGTCTGTGTATTGGTGATGGGATGCTGGGCTAGATGGACAGTTGGTCTGATCCAGTATGGCTACTCTTATGTTCTTATGTTATGTTCTCCCAAGGCTTTAATACATAGGATGACTGACTATACACTCATTCTGCACCTGGACTAACTTGCTACACACACACTGTAACTTAGATCAGTTCCTTATCTCTTGTTTAACTATACAAAGAACTTGTCTTAAGTTTAGCTAATCATCAGATTATTCCAACTGACTCTGTACCACGCATCTTGTTCCCATCATTTATCTGCTCTTGGTCCCTATATGGTAAGCTGTATTGTAGAAAATCTTTAGCATCATATCTGTTAGTTGAATGTTCTAATTTATTTATTTATTTATTTAGGTGTTACATTTGTATCCCACATTTTCCCACCTATTTGCAGGCTCAATGTGGCTTACATAGTACAGTAGAGGCGATTGCCAATACTGGTATGAACAAATACAAAGTGAAGTTATGGCAAAGTAATGATCAGGTGTGATAAACACATTGGGGGTCATAAGGAGAAGAGTTAGGTTGTGTCCAGTACGAACTTTTATATTGTTGTGCTGCGGGGTTAAGGCATTTAGGTTGGATCGTTAGGGTATGCCTTTTCGAACAGGTTAGTCTTTAGGAGTTTCCAGAAGTTTAGGTGATCATATGTTGTTTTCACAGCGATTGGTAGTGCGTTCCATGGTTTATTATGCATGTTTATTAGGTGTATCATTAATATTATGCTAACTTTATATTATATTTCTGGTATTTGAATTCCTGTGGTGCTAAATGTGTATATTTTTTAATACTGTTTCACGGTAGTTCTATTATTAAGTTTCAATTTACTGTTTTCAAGTTTACCTCATTTATTGGATTTATGTTTATTCTTGGTTATTTTACTAGCATGCTGTTAACAAAATTGACGTTTTTTTAATGTTAAACTGTACCTGCGAAACACCGCCTTGGGTGAATCTTCATAAAGGCAGTTAATTAATCTCAATAAATAAATAAATAAATGTATCTGTAAGAAGTGCTCACAAGGGAATGTAACGGAAAATTTTTGCTCATGCCAATTCAGTCTTTAAAGGGAACATTGCATATGTGCTATTATTCTATAAAAGACAATCATCCACCCAGCTGTTAATATCTTTTATCTATTTGTAACATCACTTAAGTCCAACTTCTTTTTGTATTCCAACCATCTTGAAACTTTATTCTTAGAAAATATTTTTCATCATTTGTACCATATCCTTAAAACGCTTTACAACTTCACAATTTGTGTCTAACCAAAATCACAAATGAAATCAAGCACAGCCTCCAAATAATGAATTCATGGGTGGACGCATTCCAACTAAAGCTAAACGCAGAAAAAACACAGTGTCTCATCCTATCTTCACAATATAACACAAATAAACACAATACCATAAACACCCCAGATTACACCCTTCCAGTCTCTGACAGTCTGAAAATTCTGGGAGTCACAGTTGACCGAAATCTCACACTCGAAGACGATGCGAAAAACACAGCAAAGAAAATGTTCCACTCAATGTGGAAACTTAAAAGGATCAAACCTTTCTTCCCAAGAGAAATATTCCGCAGCCTGGTACAATCAATGGTGCTAAGCCACCTAGACTACTGTAATGCCATTTATGTCGGATGCAAAGAACAAATCATTAAAAAGCTTCAAACCACTCAAAACACAGCAGCCAGACTCATATTTGGGAAAGCGAAATACGAAAGCGCCAAACCCCTAAGAGAAAAACTACACTGGCTTCAATTCAAAGAACGAATTGCGTTCAAAGTCTGCACCCTGGTCCACAAAATTATACACAGGGAAGCCACGGCCTACATGTCAGACCTTATAGACCTACCTACCAGGAACGCAAAAAGATCAGCATGCACATTCCTCAATCTCCACTACCCCAACTGCAAAGGACTAAAATACAAGTCTACATACGCAACCAGTTTCTCCTACATATGCACGCAACAATGGAACGCACTACCGAAAGCCATAAAAACAACGCAGGACCTAGCCATCTTCCGAAGGCTACTGAAAACTGACCTGTTCAAGAAGGCATACCATAAACAACCATCCTAATTAATAAATAATAAGACTTATCATGAACTAGATAGAACTGATCTCCTATCACCGAACTGACTAACCTTATTGCTATTAATGAACAAACACTACCTTTAATCCTTATGTCGAAAACGATCTCTCTATAATTGATGACCTAACATACGTTACAGTCCAACCTATATGTAATACCATAATGTATTTTTCTTTGCAATGTATGTATGCACCTTAATTCAATACCATTTGTAATTCTGTTAACCGGAAATGGCAATCGCCACTACGGCAAATGTAAGCCACATTGAGCCTGCAAATTGGTGGGAAAATGTGGGGTACAAATGCTACAAATAAATAAATTGCATATTCTCCATACAGTTACATAAAGTGCAGTGCACAGACGCCACCTGGAAGAGGCGTCCCTGCACTGCACTTTATGTAACTGTATGGAGGATATGCTATGGATACAAATTGTGATGCTGTAAAGCGTTTTAAGGATATGGTACAAATGATGAAAAATATTTTCTAAGAATAAAGTTTCAAGATGGTTGGAATACAAAAAGAAGTTGGACAAGTGATGTTACAGATAGATCAAAGATATTAACAGCTGGGTGAATGATTGTCTATATACAGAGATACCTTTGCTGATTCGTTAGACCAACAAAGGAGGTGCCTTGTTATAGAATGAGGGGCATAAATTTCCTGTACTTCAGTCAGCAATGTACCTCGAAAGGTTGATATACGAATGGGTGTAGATTGTCCAAATGCATGTTCTGTTGGTTTCTTCTATTTGGTTGATTAATTCCCATGAACATAAAGGTGCTCATTTTACAAGCCAGTGGCATAACCATACCTTCAATTTTAGGGGGAGGGGGCAGTCCCTAAGCCCAAAGTGGATGGGCATGAAATTTTGCCCCTCCTACTGCTTTCCACCCCTGCAACTCCCAACTCAAACTGCTAATACCTGAGCCAGTGGAGATCCCCAAGCCTGCCACCTGAAGAGGTTCTCCTCCAGAAGCCAGAAACTCCCCAACCTGGCAGTTGACATTACTTTCCATGGGCTGCTGCTGTACCGCCCCTGCCCTTGCATGCTTAGGTTTTACGCATGTATGAAACCAAGCATGCATGAGGAGAGGATGACGCAGCAACGACCCATGGAAAGAGCCACTGACTGCAAACATTGGGGAGTTTCTGGCAAATGGAGGAGGACCTCTTCTGCTGGTGAAACTTGGGGATCCTCGCCAGCCATAACAATGGTGCTGCAATTTTGGGGTGATTAAGCCCAAAGTTGGGGAGAAAGCCAGGCTTCCCCAGGCTCCCATCCCCAAGGCTACAACACTGTTACAAGCCCTATTCATGTTTGAGATATGCATAACCCAGCTCTTAAATATTTGACTTGCATAAACCTCTAAGTCTGTATTTATAAACCTGGGATATGCACATTTCAAACCCAAGTGCATGCAGATGACAAGGGGAGAGGGCCTGGGCATGTTTTGGGTTGGATAAGGATGTGGCAAGTAAATACACATGTTTTCCTCATTTTAGAAAGGGAGTAACCCCCTAATTCTATAAAAGTTGCCGAAAATTGCATGTGTAAATGTAGGCGGGATCCTGATTTGTGTAAATAATTTAATAGGATAGAGTCAATACGTGCCAATAAGTGGCTTTTTAATGAGCAATTATTGGCACTAATTAGATTTAATTGGATGTCACATGCCTAACTTTAGGCCTGTGATAAGCACGTAAAATTTAGGTGTGGGCTAAAAAGGGGGGCGCGAAAAGGGGACAGTCATGGATGCTTCAGGGCAGAATGGGGGTGTGGCTTTGAGATATGTACATAATTACAGAATAATAGTACTCAGTGTGCAAATTTAGGTGCGGGCATTTGTACCAAGTTTTCGTTGGTGCAAATGGTGGTAGCTAAATTTACACATAACCATAATGCTTAAGCGTTATTCTCTAAACCATGCTGAACTTTAAGAGAGGCTTATAGGGAAAAATCCACAATTCCAGGAAAAACAAGTATAGAATGTTTGTACGTTTGGGAAGCTTGCCAGGTGCCCTTGGCCTGGATTGGCCGCTGTCGTGGACAGGATGCTGGGCTCGATGGACCCTTGGTCTTTTCCCAGTGTGGCATTACTTATGTACTTATGTAATAATGCTTATGTGGTTTTATAGAATAACGCGTAAGTGGTTTTTTCAGTGCAGATTTTTAGGTACCATATATAAAATCTAGCCCTAAACGTTTATGTCCACAAAGACTGATGTCATGCATTACACTTGCTACCAAGCGGAAGTAGAATAAAATAAACAACTGCTATTGAGCAGCACTCCACTGGAGGGATTAGAAAAGGTTTCCCTCTTAATCTCTAGAGGTTTTTATCCCCAACAAATGCCAAACTGGATAATACACGGTTGTTTCCAAAGTCGCAAAGATAAACAAGTATGTGCTGGCATTAACCCATTTATGTTGGCATTGTGCAAACTGCACGTGGACATACTCGTTTATTTGCTGGCTTTGAACACATTGCTATTTTCTACATTTATTTTGCTAAAATGGATGCTTATGCTGCTTTACCCAGTGCCCAAATGTCAATTTCTCCTGCAGTTTAGAAGATGCTCTACAGCGGCAGATTCTGTTCTAAAATACTTGTGAAACTTGAGATGTGCCGACCTGCATGTCTTAATTCCAGCTTCTATTACCTATCTAACATGGGGCTGCATGTTTAATATTAGTGGTGGAGCAGGGTTTGAATGAGCAGGCAGTGCCAGGACAGTGTTGTGAGCAGGGCCATCGCATTCCCTAAAGAAATTTCATCATTTGAGAAAATGTGTGTTCTGGAAATGCCAATCCCTCTTTGTTGGCTGATATTGCCTCCCCAATGCTTACACTTTTCACAGAGTTCAAGAGGCTGTGAGTACCTCTCACAAAAAGCCCTGAGGATAGTGTTAGCTTTAGAGATTCAAAGTCCTGCTATCAGCCCTCCTTGGGTGGGGCATGGGTCCAGGCAGGTATATAAAGTCCTTCACTCTGTGCCCTCCAGTATCTCAAGGACTGAGTTATAGCAAGGATGGCAATGAGGAGACTGGCAAGCCTGCAGGTACCTTTCCTGCTTCTGCTGCTGCAGCTCCACCTCACACGACTAAGCTCAGGTAAGTTAAAAGGGGAAGAAGGGAGAAATCCTGTTATAGTTCCAAGGAGCTCATACAGGCACATCTGACAAGTGAGAGAACTAATCCCATTCAATTTCTGTGTGATTTTAGGCAAATCATTTCATCTCTGTGAGCTTCAGTTCTAGTCGGGGGTTCTATCAGTGTCTCTGTGTGACCCTCTCCCCCTTCCCCCTTAGCTCAGTTCCTTCTCCTGCGCTTTAAGCCCTCTTCCAACCTCCAACCCCCCCCCCCCCCCCCCACCAATTAGCCATTAATTTTAACTGTATACGTTACTAGCCCTATAGTTCAAATAGCAAATGAGCAGAGTGATTTAAAAGGCCTTCCTTTCAGAGGCACATTCTGAAATGTAATTACGTTTTAACCTGTGACTGGGATCCTTTGGGAGTGAAAGCTGACTCAGATGATGGCTGTTGGAAACTCTAACCTGTATTTGAACACAACTTGGTTTTAACATAGGCAACTGTGACACCCTTCCTCAGCCCCTTACCGCTCTGAACCCAAATTAATAAATGACACATATTCCTTTGTAATTAAGTGGGAACCATTTGGCCGCAGCTTTATTATGAGACATGATTGTATATAATACAAGCAATCAAAAACAGGATACCCGAGCCACACTGCAAGCTTTTAGAAACTTACACATAAAGCAACCAGTCCGCCGCCATAAGCAAGACTGACCAATGTGCTATATGCTATACCCAGGACATTCCAGCCACCCAGCAAGGTGTGTCCAAATCAGGTGCAGTGAACCCATCTGTATTAAACCGCAACTTGATGAATTAACACTCCTCCTATCACTTAGGCTTGGGTATTCCCGCCCTGCCCTTATAAGCTACAACATGAGTAAAATAAAAGAGAAAATAAGTCAGGCAAGGGGGTAGGTGGGAGGGTAGGCTGCTTCCACCAGAATCCTCAGAGATAAAAAGGGCACACCTAGTAATCCCTGCGAAGAAATCTTAACCAATGTAAAATCAGGCCTAGACCTAATGGAATCATGGGCAAACAATTTCAAACTGAAACTTAACATACAGAAAACCAGATTCTTAATACTTACAAACGCTCACCAACGAATTACTTCTACTTTTATTGGTAACAAAACGTATCCACTGGAGCATAATTTGAAAATCCTGGGAATACTAATTGATCAACATCTCTCATTTGAACCACAACAGTATCCAAAATAGTGTCTAATATATTAAAATCATTATGGAAACTAAAAAGACTAAGACCTTATTTTCAAAACACAATTTTCAGCTCATTAACTCAATCCTTGGTACTATCAAAATTTGATTACTGTAATGCGGTCTATGTAGGACTTAAGACCTCACTAATCAGGAAATTACAAACTGCTCAAAACACAGCAGCTCATCTTGTACTTAAAGCTACCCGATACTCCAAATAAGACCCTGCTTCTACTCACTACACTGGCTACCTATAAGTTCACACATTACTTTCAAATTATGTGCATTCACCCACCAAATAATTTATGGTTCATCCCCATCTTCCATGCACAATCTTATAGAGCTATCAACACGCAATGCTAAAAAATCATCCAGAGACTTTCTTGTATTACACTTCCCTCAATTTAATAAAATCAAATATAAAACTATCCACAATGCTGGATTTTCATACTAAAGTACAACCAGATGGTCAAACTGAAGACTATATTACAATTGATGAAGAGTCCAGTAATAATATCCAAATTTATATGGTCACTTTGGAAATAAAATTAAAAACCTCATAGTGTGAATGTTGCATTTATAGCTTTATTAATTTCGTTATTATTTTGACAAATCCTTTTCTAAAAATTTTGGAAGAGATTTCCAAATTTCTCTAGATACTCTAACTTTTGTTCATACAACAATGCCCAACTTTGCAGCACAACAATTATTGACTAAATTTCCCGTTTCATAACAATTTCATCTTCATCTTAATGAAACATAGAAGAGGTCTAGCACTTAATTGACACCCGAAGGCAGCCAGACTCATTTCACTCAGAACGGCTTCTTCAGGGGTAGTGGATCGACATCATAATTTTCAAAGGATGATCTCATGCATTTACATCATAACCCTCAGACTTGCTGTTAGCTATAAATGTAACATTTACACCACAAGGTTTTTTAAGACCAGTGATGAAGGATACAATCCCAGCAGAAGACACCAAAATTGTAGTAAGCATTTGGGTGTTTTGAGGTCTTTTTCCTCGTGTTTTAATTTTATTTCCAAAGTGGCCATCAGGCTTATTTTTGAAAGAGAAGGGCGCCCATCTTTCGACACAAATCGCAAGATGGGCGTCCTTCTCACAGGTTACCCAAATCGGCATAATCGAAAGCCGATTTTGGGCGTCCTCAACTGCTTTCCGTCGTGGGGACAACCAAAGCTCACTGGGGTGTGTCAAAGGCATAGCGAAGGTGGGACTGAGGCGTGCCTAACACATGGGCGTCCCCGACTGATAATGGAAAAAAGAAGGGCGTCCCTGACGAACACTTGGATGACTTTACCTGGTCCTTTTTTTCTTACAACCAAGCCACAAAAATGTGCCTTAAATGACCAGATGACCACTAGAGGGAATCAAGGATGACCTCCCCTTACTCCCCCAGTGGTCACTAACCCCCTCCAACCCTCACAACATATTTAAAAAATATTTTTCCAGCCTCTATGCCAGCCTCAAATATCATACTCAGCTCCATGACAGCAGTATGCAGGTCCCTGGAGCAGTTTTAGTGGGTACTGCAGTGCACTTCAGACAGGCGGACCCAGACCCATCCCCCCCTACCTGTTACAATTGTGGTGGTAAATGTGAGCCCTTCAAAACCCACCAGAAACCCACTGTACCCACATGTAGGTGCCCCCCTTCACCCATAAGGGCTATGGTAGTGGTGTACAGTTGTGGGGAGTGGGTTTTGGGGGGCTCAGCACACAAGGTAAGGGAGCTATGCACCTGGGAGCAATTTCTAAACCAACTGCAGTGCCCCCTAGGGTGCCCGGTTGGTGTCCTGGCATGTGAGGGGGACCAGTACACTATGAATGCTGGCTCCTCCCATGACTAAAGTGCTTGGATTTGGTCCTTTCTGAGATGGGCGTCCTCGTTTTCCGTTATCGCCTAAAATCGGGGACGACCATCTCTAAGGACGACCATCTCTAAGGTCGACCTAAATTTTGCGATTTGGGCATCCCCGACCGTATTAGCGAAATGAAAGATGGACGCCCATCTTGTTTCGATAATACAGATTTCCCTGCCCCTTCGCTGGTACGTCCTGTGAGGACGTCCTCAGGAAAACTTGGGCGCCCCTTTCGATTATGCCCCTCCATATAAATTTGGATATTATTACTGGACTCTTCATCAATTGTAATATTGTTGTAACCTTTTTAGAGTTTCAGTTGGTTTTCTCTTAATTGCCAAGCTAAAGACTATCTCATATTTTGTAAACTATTGAAAACTCACTTGATAAGATCAATGTCTAACAATAGAAATAACTAACCCTCTAAGTAAACTTGTAATAACAACAACAACTCTGTCCATATTCACATTATGTCCTATGTATTACAAATATGTTATATGATCAAGATTTCACATTATGCTGTTATTAGTAATTTTATATTTATATTGGGTAGCTTTAAGTACAAGACGAGCTGCTGTGTTTTGAGCAGTTTGTAATACTTTGTTCTATGTAACTGTTTGTGCTTTTTGTTCCACGCCTCCAGAGTCTAATCATGGCTGGGCACTACTCACACAAATGCAATCCCCTCGACCCCGGTACCTTAAAAGAACCAGACAACTGGTAGCACTATTTAGACTGCAACAAAGACAAAAAGAGACCAAGGAAGCACTTCCTGGGGTTAACATAGGTTTATTTAATTATCTAGAGATTAGGATAAAAAAATAAGAAAATATTCAAGTATAGTCTAGTATAGAAAAGAGGAGAGAAAACATGAAAGGACAATGGAAATGATCAGGTCAGGCTCTACATCCCCTGGCATGGGGCAGAGTGCACTAGACACTGACCAACTTCTTATCTGGCAAAGACATAATATATAGAACTTTCTTTCCCTTACAAGACAAAAAGGGAGCACAAGGGGGAGGGGTTGTCACACCCCCTTAATTAGCATCCCATAGTCAGGCAGGATCTCCTGACAATAAAGAAATATATAGCATCTGTTTCTATTTCCTTTTGAGGATGCCTTTGGTCTGCTGTCCAAGTGTCTTGGACATATATTTTTCAAACCTTTAATTAGTATTTTCTCCTATTCTGAAAGAGGAGAAAAAGGTTAATTATTGTTTCCTTATAGAGTTGTTATAGAGGTGTTAGGTTTCTCTTGTCAATAGAACTATTGCTTTTGACTCCAGGGACCAGGGAGATAGTGTTTGAATTGTTCTAGGCAGAGAAGGAAATAAGGTGTTACCTGAGTGTGGTTGTAAAAGGGTAATTCTGTCCGGGATAGTAGCCTTACTTCATGGGAAACAATTCTGTCTCTTGGCCATATTCAAAGGGAGAGATTCTCCCCCTTCTGCAATAATGTTTTCTTATCCAGTCCTTATTACAGGATTTTCTATCTCTCTCTCTCCAGTCAACCCTGCCCCCTACACCTGGAACTTCCTTTGATCTGCATCCTAAAAGTCTCTCAAAGGCTAATACACACATTCATGTGAACAGCAAATGGACAACAAATGGCAGGAGCTCATTGTCTTTCACTTGCTTGGTCAGAGGAAGGTGGGGGGAAGAGGTGGGGGTACTTGCTTCACCTGGCCTGCTTAATATCATTGTAATTTACAGAAAAAAGAGAAATTTCCACTTCTCATCGTCTGTACATTAATTCTTAGATATTAGATACTTAGCAGCACTGAAACTGCTTGGTTCAGGCCTTCATAAGTACAATGTACACCTCCACCAACATCTCCCCCCCCCCCCCCCACTCTGGAAAAAAAAAGAAGACTGTTCCGGTCCTCAGTGTTCAGCCAGAGGAGACAAGAAAGGGTGCAGAGTTCTTCCCTTTGCTACAAGTTAACAAAAGGGGTCAATAGGGTTTGGATAGGAGGAGAGAGAGATAGAATGATACTAAAAAAGTATGCATACCTGTGTCTAAGAACCAGGAGGAGAAATTAAACACATGCAGAGGTAACCAATGTGTTAGGGTCTGTGGAGGGAGTAGCAGTATAAGAACTTCGTGGGGCATAGTTATGTGAAGTATTTGCTGACGTAAAAAGGATTTTAGGTGGAGTGCATAATTTGCGTAAACAGGGAGAGATGCAACCAAGCAAACAACAAGATAGGATCAATATAACAATAAAACATGACAGTCCAATAAAAAAAAAAAAGGTCTTATATTGGAACCTGAAGGAGAGAACCATGAAGTGAAAGTATCCCAACCGGACATGTCTAATAGACCTTTGTAATTGTATCTTTCCATTAGGAGGCCAGGCCTGGTGAGCCCAAGAACCACAAACCTAATTAGTGTCCCACTAAAAATATAGTAACATAGTAGATGACGGCATAGAAAGACCTGCTATGTGTTACTCTGTGTGCATACCTGACCTTGATTTGTATCTGCTACTTTCAGGGCACAGTCTGTAGAAGTCTGCCCAACACTAGCCCCGCCGCCCAACCTCTCTACCACCTATCTGGGGTTCATAACCTAGCGTGTGCACTAGCTACATAGACAATGCAACAGATGTGCATTCATTCTAGAATCTACAAAAAGTGTAAGGATTGTTGGAGGAGGTATAGGGCAGGCCTCCAATTATTTGATCATAGAAAGGCCAGGATTACCAGTGCGGACATAGTGTATATTAGAGGCTGCCAAGCAGGCAGTGAGGGGGTCTAGGTAACTGGAAAAGAAAGCAGAGTAATTAAGAGATGGCTGGGACTGAGCATTGTTGGTAAGCAGAAAAGGAAAAAAAGCAAAAGAGAACAAATTAAAGGAAAGATCAGAACTGAGCATGTTTATATACAGAACCACTATGACATGACAGAGTGTAAGTAGGGAAAACATCTTTAGAGAGAAAACAATTAAATTATCGGTAATGGACTAGGAGACAGGGGGATGGCCAAGTTAGAGCTAGGCACAAAGGGTGCACAGCCCACGCAATCAGAGTGATGCGGAGGACTGGTCAGGCATGGGATCTACAGGTCAATTTTTTCCAAAAGGTAGGGCAGCAAAGGGATAGCAAAGAGCAAAGGAAAGATAGCAAAAGTGAAAGGTAAATACCTGGCAGGGGTAGAGGATAATTTGCATTTTGTTTCCCACGTTAGAGGTAATTCAGTAATTTGCAGGCAAACATAACTTTCCCAGAAAACCAAAATGTAAAACCAGTGAGTGTCCAGAAATGTGAATGTAGCATGAGGGCTGTGCAAGGGAGGTCCACACAGAAATAAATAAAAACTCAGAGCAATGGGGGCATGAAAATGGAATGCAGCTACCAAAAAATAAAACGTCAACTGCTTCACAAAATACTGTAGCTTAAGAAATACAACATCAGGCAAAATAGTACTGAGAAGGGAAGGTGCAGTGGTCATTTAAATGAGTCCATTAAGTCCACAAAAAGCAAATAACATTCTGCAGCAGTAGTGTATAGATGTTCAGAGTGTGATCAGTCTGGTGCAGGCAGTGCAGCGTGGAAAGGTGGTAGCAAGCATCAGAGTTCTGCTTCTGGACAACAGAAGGTGTGGACTTGCAGACTTTCAGTGGACTCTTAGATCAAGGTTAGTTCATAGGCAGGGTCGGTGATTTCTCAGGTAGGCCTGATCCGCAAGTTGGTAGGGACAAATTGGCACCAATGGCACTTCTGGTTCTGGGTATTATTGAGAAATAAAGAGACATCATCAGTATTCTGAGAGACAGATAGAGAAAAATGGGGCAAAGATACTATCCAGGTAAAAGGTAGTATCAGATATAGGTATACTTCAGAGAGGGAGAGACCCTTACAGTGCAGAGGGCGGGAAAGGAAACTTTATAGCCTGCCTGTGTTCACTAAAACTGTTGATTAGTAGCAGAACACAAATAGTTAAGGTGTTTAGTATGGCATTCAGAAGAGAATACTCTTTTGTTAAATTTCACACACAACCAATATGTATTCAGGAGGGAAACTATTTGTACATACTGAATGTGCTACCCGCAAAATGAAAAAAAAGGATCAGAAATGGTCACTTCTACTGATTGTATCTGATGGGTCCCACAAAACACACACAAACAGACAAAAAACATAGTTTGAAGAGGCCATATATGAGTTCTGCCTTTTCGGATTCAGTAGTGTAGTGGACTTAATCTGCAAGTAAACACAGTATTATACACAATAAAATTATGTATGGTATCCAGGTGGATACCAAAACAGTTTCTTTGAGTTCATATGTGCACAAATGAATAAAAGCATAGCATAGCCATTCCAGAAATAAAAAAGGTACAATTTAAATGCTCTTAAATGCTCTTTTAGAGAATCTTTTACCTCTGCAGCTGGTAAGAGAAGCTCTTTGGAGCGCAACCAAATAAAATTAAAAGTCAGAAAATATTTCTTTATAAATTATCTGGATGGCATGTATGAATGAAATCCTGATTTCATAAAAATAAAAAAAAATAATAAAAAATCCTAAATTTGTAATTTGCAGTCTGAAAGGGAAAAAGACATTCAGAAATTAATTCACAAGGTCACATATCTCCACTGTTCTGGTTATTCCATTCTTAAGACCCTCAATTATAAATTCCTTCATATTTTCTCTGAGCAAGCAGGAAAAAACCTCATTTCTTCCAAAGTTGGCAAATGAACAGCAGTATGCAACAACCCTGTGAATCAGAAATAAGAGACAAGCTGCACAAGTCTGATGACTGAGCAACAAATTATTCAGTTGGTTCCCCTTAGTTTTTTACAAAGTACCCCTATCTGTGGTCTGAGAAGACACAACACAAAACCTGCCTGACAAGAGGTCACAATAAATATAAAACCAGCTGAAATGCAGCATTAACTTTTCTGGTTCCTAGCTCTGTTGGTATTAACACTTTGTTTTAACATTTAAGTGTCAGGACTGCTTGCTATTTGCAGAAATCTACAGATCCTAATTTGTTTTCAAGAAAAAAAACGCTTAGTGTCAATTAATGTTATCCTGTTAGTTCTAATTTTAAAACTAAAAGCTCCCTATAAAAAAGGATGGAACCACATTTGTCCTATCAATCTTGCAAAAAACAAACTTAATCATACTGGAATGTGGACCAATTAATTTCCTAATAGCTTAAATACACTCTGAAAGTAACACTTAAGAATATTTATTTTAGCAAGCCTATCATGGAACAAACTTTTATCTAGAGACCGTATACACAAAGGGCAAAGTAACATGGAATTTGTATCAGGTAAACAACAGATTTGAGCACCCTATTAAGGCACACTTGTTTAACTCTACAGGGGGGACAGAGCAGACCCTGCCCCTGTCTTCAGAGTAGAGGAAAAAGTAATTTGCTCTTGCCAGCATGGCTGAAAGAGGAGCAGAGAAATACAGTGGAAAATGCAGGGAGAGAGAGGAGAAAGGAAAAGATCATGAATAATATTAGCCCTTAAATGACTCTACAAAATTCAGTTAATGGAGAGGATGCACAAACACATAGTTTAGGATTTAAGCAGTCCAGCACTCAATCCTCAGGTAATCTTAGAAATACTGAGGAGTAGAGATATACATTTCTTTGATCCTGTCAGTGCCCTATATATTAAGCACAAGTCTTTTAGCTGTGTTATTTTTTTTTTCTAAAGTTCCACCCTCCCCTACACTTTACTTAGACCTGTCAAACAACAAGATGCCTCAAAATACATATGAGCTGCACAAAGGTAAACAGAACAAAGAGGGTTCCTTTTACTGTTTCAATTCAAAGGTGTAACCAATATTCAAACTTCACAAAACAAACTTGTTTCCTGTAGTATTTTTACATACTGATGAATATCTTCCCCTGGTGCCATCACCTTGCTAGATACATTGCTAAAATTGCGGATGTCCCTGTATCGCTGTCTCAGGGCTTCCCAAAGCTTATTATGCATGGGACCAAACTCAGCACCATCGCTATTAGTGTTCTGTAATGTCACCCCTGGAAACCCTGCCATTCTAAAAAATCTCATCGGTATTACCTCCTACCAACCTGGCTGGTAGTGCTTTCACATCGCCGACAGCTACCGTGTGGCCAGATGTGATCTGCTCAAATTTAGCTATAAATGCTGAAGCTCCTTTCTCCAGAGGAGGTAAGGACCTGCATACATTTTCTAGGTCCATAAAGGACCATGGGACATACTTTAACACAGGAGCTCCAGTTCTATCCAAATTATTAGTCCTTAGTAAAGGATTCATTGATTTCAGCGAAGCTGACTCATGTGGGTGCTTAATTACTACCATTGTTTTTCCCTGCTTGTCTGGATTTTGTTTGCCCCGGGTATTATTTGCAGGTACCTCTATCTGTGTCACTTTACTACTTCCTGGTTTCTATCGATCTGTTCTATTCCAGCATCTTCCTGTCCTTCTTCTTCTCCACTCCCATCTTCCTTATCATTTACCTTTATAATTTTTCTAATTTCATTCTCCAATCCTCCCTCTTTTATCCACTGTTATATATATATTCATCCATCATTAAAGATCTCTGTAATCCAGTAAGATTAAGGAATCCATATGCCCTAGTCCACACACTATCACCCTCATCTGTGTTAGGATATTCAATAGACACCTGCTTCACTGTTCTTTCAGGGGGAATGGGATCACATTGAGCTGACCCACTTGAAGTTGTGGGTACAGGAGCAGTGGGAGCCTGCCCTGCCTGTCCTATAGATGGCTGTGTTTCCGGCAGTGCTTTAGGCTGTGCCGGTAGTTCTTTTTCAGTTCTATCCATAGCTGGGGCTGAGGGAATGGGTGCACTATAACCAGCAGCAGTAGGCCATATGGGCGTCTGCAGCTGATCTGGATGTTTGGAATCTGTGAGCTGTGCTGCAGACCCTTCCCCTACCATACATTGCTTGGAGACTGCCGCATAGGGCAGAGGGGTTTGGACTGCCTGATCATAGCTACTGTTTGCCATATTATCCCATAGTCTCCACAAATTTAAATGTTTCTCCCTGCTATATTTTTTTGTCTTAGTACATTCTATCCACAACCTTAAAGCTTTTAAAATCTCTTTGTCAAAACTTCCTGACTGAGGCCACATGATGCTCGGATTTTTAGTTCCATTAACCCATTTCTGGTGGTACTTTAAAATTTTGTTTCTGTAGGCCGGCACTGCTGTGGAGACCTGCTCCAATGCAGTCTGCATAACTACAACTAAACAGATTCTAATCTAGCCTTAGAATGAAGAGAGAGAGAGAGAGAGAGCACAAATAAAAGAATACAAAAAACAATCCCCACAAAATGATGACGTACTTACCACGCTGTCTTCTCACCTCTCACCATTCACCTATCGCATATCCGGTTGCGCCTTGCCGGACGAATACGTTCTTTAAGGTCCAAACACTTTTCCTTTGGTCGGTCGCTTGTCGAGGCCCACTCACTGGATATTAGCCGTTGCCACACGTGCACTTGTTAGCAGACGGCCGACTCTGGTCCAGTGCCGCAGGGCGGTCGAAGTCCACTCAAGTTCAACCAGACACGGGTTCAACCGAGCAGAAACACCACTTTGTTTGTGCTTTTTGTGCCACGCCTCCAGAGTCTAATCACGGCTGGGCACTACTCACACAAATGCAATCCCCTCGACCCCGGTACCTTAAAAGAACCAGACAATTGGTAGCACTATTTAGACTGCAACAAAGACAAAAAGAGACCAAGGAAGCACTTCCTGGGGTTAACACAGGTTTATTTAATTATCTAGAGATTAGGATAAAAAAATAAGAAAATATTCAAGTATAGTCTAGTATAGAAAAGAGGAGAGAAAACATGAAAGGACAATGGAAATGATCAGGTCAGGCTCTCCATCCCCTGGCATGGGGCAGAGTGCACTAGACACTGACCAACTTCTTATCTGGCAAAGACATAATATATAGAACTTTCTTTCCCTTACAAGACAAAAAGGGAGCACAAGGGGGAGGGGTTGTCACACCCCCTTAATTAGCATCCCATAGTCAGGCAGGATCTCCTGACAATAAAGAAATATATAGCATCTGTTTCTATTTCCTTTTGAGGATGCCTTTGGTCTGCTGTCCAAGTGTCTTGGACATATATTTTTCAAACCTTTAATTAGTATTTTCTCCTATTCTGAAAGAGGAGAAAAAGGTTAATTATTGTTTCCTTATAGAGTTGTTATAGAGGTGTTAGGTTTCTCTTGTCAATAGAACTATTGCTTTTGACTCCAGGGACCAGGGAGATAGTGTTTGAATTGTTCTAGGCAGAGAAGGAAATAAGGTGTTACCTGAGTGTGGTTGTAAAAGGGTAATTCTGTCCGGGATAGTAGCCTTACTTCATGGGAAAGAATTCTGGGGCAGATGCACTAAAGCTAAATGAGCCTTTAATGACTCTCCAACGAGGAAAATTTGATCCGTTGCATGCATCAAAGGGCTTTTACCGAGGAAGCCAGCAGCTAACAAAAACGGAATGGAGATGAGCAATTAGTGTGAAAACCCCATTGAAACGACATGCACTAACCTTTTCCGATTGCCTTTACGCAGGAAAAAGGCAGGAAATCTAACGAGAGGTCTGGACCTCTCGTTAGGACAGCTCTGTGCCAGGAAAAAGTGTAAAGTTAAAAAACAAACAAACTTTGAGCCAATCCCAGCGCATTAGCAGAGCTAAAAGCGCTGTGATTGGTCCAAAGGACCTCAGAAAACTCATTAAATAAAAAAATAAAAAAAGGGTCGGGAGGGGGCAAGGGCGCTCGTCCGAGGCGTCCTGTATGGACGGCCTTGCCCCCCCCCCGCTGCTCCCCACTTTCCGCCGCTCCCCCCACCCCGAAAAAGCAAAATTCAAGCAGCCCCTGCCCCCTCCCTTCCTCACTACTCTCTCACCTCAGCTCCGCCTCCCGACATCCTCCGTCCTGTGCCCCGCCCCCTTTTGGGGTCGTCGCCGCCATTCCCCTCCTCCATCGGGCCCCCCTCCCTCTTACCGGGCCCGTGCAGCGCCTCTCTCCTCTGTCCGAAGGCGCTGCACGGGCAAGAAGACAGCTGATGCCTGCCTTCGCCCAGCTTCGATGGCGCGTCTTTCTCCTGCTATCTCCTGCTGGGCCCGCCCCTGTCTGACGTCAGTAACCTACGTAGGTTACTGACGTCAGACAGGGGCGGGCCCAGCAGGAGAAAGACGCGCCATCGAAGCTGGGCGAAGGCAGGCATCAGCTGTCTTCTTGCCCGTGCAGCGCCTTCGGACAGAGGAGAGAGGCGCTGCACGGGCCCGGTAAGAGGGAGGGGGGCCCGATGGAGGAGGGGAATGGCGGCGACGACCCCAAAAGGGGGCGGGGCACAGGACGGAGGATGTCGGGAGGCGGAGCTGAGGTGAGAGAGTAGTGAGGAAGGGAGGGGGGCAGGGGCTGCTTGAATTTTGCTTTTTCGGGGTGGGGGAGCGGCGGAAAGTGGGGAGCAGCGGGGGGGGGGGGGGAAGGCCGTCCGTACAGGACGCTCCTGATGAGCGCCTTTGCCCCCTCCCGACCCTTTTTTTTTATTTTTATTTTGATTTGGGAGCCATGTGCTTGTGATTTGACTGTGTTTTGACTGTTTTGGCATGCGCAGAGCAGCTAACATAACGCTTGGCTGCTCTGCGCATGATTTGGGGGCCGATTAACGATGTGTATTGTGATTCTTTGATACATTGTACGTTTCTATACCGATCTGAGCATGTGTGACTTTTTTTTTTGGTGCATTCTTCGTTTTTTAAAAATCGTTAGGGCCTTTAACGATTTTGATTTTTTTACGTTTGCTTGATGCATCTACTCTGTCTCTTGGCCATATTCAAAGGGAGAGATTCTCCCCCTTCTGCAATAATGTTTTCTTATCCAGTCCTTATTACAGGATTTTCTATCTCTCTCTCTCCTGTCAACCCTGCCCCCTACACCTGGAACTTCCTTTGATCTGCATCCTAAAAGTCTCTCAAAGGCTAATACACACATTCATGTGAACAGCAAATGGACAACAAATGGCAGGAGCTCATTGTCTTTCACTTGCTTGGTCAGAGGAAGGTGGGGGAAAGAGGTGGGGGGTACTTGCTCCACCTGGCCTGCTTAATATCATTGTAATTTACAGAAAAAAGAGAAATTTCCACTTCTCATCGTCTGTACATTAATTCTTAGATATTAGATACTTAGCAGCACTGAAACTGCTTGGTTCAGGCCTTCATAAGTACAATGAACACCTCCACCAACATAACCAATATGCCTTGTGAGTTCTACTTTTGCTATATTGTGAGCCACATTGAACTTGAATCCTATTTGAGATAATATGGGATATAAATGTCATAAATAAATAAATAAAGAGCCTTTTCTGCAACTTTGAAAATGCGCATTAAAGAGGTAATTTTATAAAAGCAGGCTGAGCATCATAAGGGCTGCCTAAGTCAGGTTGTAGAAAAATAAGAGAATATCCTATATAATAATTTGCACCTCCAACGTTCTATCGCTGTCTGGCTGCCTGGGTTCGTAACATCAAATGACATCAGTCAGCCTCCAGCATTCCATTCCCCCTCACTGCCCCACCCTCACGTCAAAACGTAGTGACGTCAGAGGGCAGAACATTAAGAGGGAAGGGAACGCTGGAGGCAAGCTGAACTGACGTTAGGGGATGTTACGAAAACTCACAGGCAGACAGCAATGGAACCCAGAGGTACAATTTAGACAGCAGGGTGGCGGGAAGCGGGCGAACGCATTAAGCAATGGCGTGAGACTGAGAGGCGAAGGACAGCAGCCTACAACGCTACATTCCCCCTCACTGTCCCGCACTTGCAAAAAGACGTTATGACGTCAGAGGGCGGAACAGTGAAAGGGAAGGGAAAGCTGGAGGCAATCACTGATACACACTCTCGTTCTCTCTCTCTCACTCTCACAGACACACACACACACACACACACACACACACACACACAGAGTCCGTCTGTCTGTGTGTCAGTGTGTGCCTCTCTCTCACACACTCACACAAAGTCTGTCTCTCACATACACACTCTCTTTCTTTCTCAATAACACACACACTCAGAGCCGTGCAAACCCGGTAAGCGGGGGTAAGCACTGCAGGAGGGTGCCTGCCTTCAAGGGCGCCACGCCAGCCGTGGCGCTGCCGGTCAAGTGCTGATTTTAAAAAAACCTTACTACCGCCATACCGCGTTGGCGCGTCGGCACCTATGCGCATGCACTGCTGCCTTCCCATGCACAGCGCTCAGCTCTGACTTTGGCACCGCCCAGCTCTTCCAAGCCATCGAGTAGTTATTTGGACCGCAGGAGGACCGCGTGTTGCCGTGGAGTGCTGCGAGGAGGAGAGCTTATACCTTGAGTAGGTAAGATGGACTCTTGTTGCCTTTTACTCTGCCAGGTACCAAAATTCTCTTGGCTCAAATGTTCAAGTGTACAGCGCTGAAGAAAAAACACAAAATTCAGTTTGAAGAGGAACTAAAGCTGTTAAAATGCATGCGGATTTTAAAAAATTGCAGGAAGACCTTAGGAAGGGAAGAGAAAGCCAGAGATAATCACTGGAAATCTCTCCTCTGCACATTTGAAAAAAAACAAAAAAAAAAACAATCCTTCAGCCAGGTCGAGGGAAAAAAAAACACCAAGCAGCTCCTGCCCCCGGCCTGGCCCGCCCCATGTCTTGCTATCTACATAAATATATTTGCTATCGATCGCACTTCGTCTGCAGCGAAGCACTGCAGAAAGACAAAATAAAACAGCCTTAACCCTGTTGATGAACTTCAGGTGACCATCCATGGCTTTGACACATAGGCAGCTGGGCAGTGACACGAGTGAACCTCGGCTGAACCGGGAGGGGTTAGCAAAGCACGTCCTGAGGACAGGCAGAGCTACAGGGAGCAATATCCCCCTGACCTCTTCCTCCACAAATAATCAGCCCTAAACACAGGCTTGGGGTGTATTTAGAGCTTTCTCCGGCATGCACTTCAGTTCCCTTATAGCATCCGATTTATAAGCAAGGAAAGAAAATAAAGGGGGTGGGGGGGGGGGGGGGAGAGAGAGAAGAGAGAAAGGAGATGCCACACGGGGGGGGGGGGCACCAATTGATAGTCTGCAGGGGGGCACCAGAGACCCTAGGCATGGCCCTGCACACACTCTCTCTCACTCTCTCTCTCTCACGCACTCTCTCTCTCTCTTATACTCAGTTTCTCTCTCTCTCTCACACACACACACACTCACTCTCACTCTAACACACATACACACACTCTCTCTTTCTCACACACACACTCTGTCTCTCCCACACACACACACATGCTCTGTCTCTCTCTCTCACACACTCTCTCTCTGTCTCTCTCATACACACACTCCCTGTCTTGCTCACACACGCACTCACTGTCTTGCTCACACAGGGCCGGTCTTAGCAAGTGCGGGGCCCTATGCAGACCAATTTGGTGGGGCCCCATCCTAGCCCCACCCCACCATAGCCCCGCCCCACCGTAGCCCCGCCCCCACCCTAGCTCCACCCCATTGATAAAATTATTCCATTTTTAGAACATTTTTTTATTTATGAAATTTCAAATAAAGACAAATGAAGCTAAACTTGTACAAAAAACTGATTGAAATAATAAGCACAATGCTATCATGAAACCTCCCCTCCCCAGAAATTATTCAGTTCAAGTCCACTACAATTAGTAGTTCCAATTCTCATAACAAAGGAGAATAAAGGAAAAATATTAAGAAAAGATTCAGTACTTTCAAATTCCCCTATTACTCTGTAACCCATATATGCAATAAAATAAAAATGAAATGAAAAGATATACAATAAAATCAAGTGATATGTAAAATATAATGTACAATATAAAAACATATAGACCACCAAGGTATTAAAATTGTTTTAAAATATATACCACAACTCTCTGACTCAAGAAGACTCCAACTCTGTCATCCATAATTGTCTGACAACACACAGAAAAAAAATAAGTAAAAAAAAAAAAAGTCACAATTAATACCTTATACACCAATATACCAGCCATACGGAAAATGCAGATTATCAACAATATGAAGCTAGCAAGGGATCATAATATCACAATTCTCATGTAGAGCCACAAAATACCCTTTTAGAGATAGTGTGTCATGATTTAGGCTCTACACCCTTTCCGATGTTTGGTGCCACCTTAGTAAGGCCAACACACAATCTCTCCACTGCAAAACACTATACACAAACGTGTGCAAAAACACACTCATAACCTTAACAAACCATAAACAGCACTAATTCCAAGGACAGGACGAGCTACAACCTTATGCGTGGTGTGGAAAGGCAACTGTAATTACACCGGGCTCTAAAACACCAGTGCACAACCTAGTGAAAAAAAACAAACAAAAAGGGCTGCAAACTATTCGCTAGCAGAATACTGCACCTTCCTTGATCACACCTGAAAACACATGAATGCAAAATACTGAACTGGAAAGTTACCTCAAGAAGTCAGACTCAGTATGTAGCAATACTACAAAAATTAAAACTTACATGAAAAATATCACAGATGCACATTTCCAAAAACTAACATATTCCAATTAATAAATCCTGAATAAAATAGTTTTTTCTACCTTTGTTGTCTGGTGACTTTGTTTTTCTGATCATGCTGGCTCAGTATCCGTTTGTGCTGCTATCTGTCCTCTTAACTCCGTTTCCAGGGCTTCCTTTCCATTTATTTCTTTACTTTCCGCCTTTCTTCTTCATTTCTTGCCCTACATCCGTAAGTAAAAGCTGGGTCCTCCGCAGACTTGACTGTCCAGTGGATCCAGCTTCTGCCTATTTTCTATATCCATGTGCACTTTATCTCCTCTCTTCCTTTTCCCTCACCTCATCTCCTTCCTCACTCTTCCCTCGCCTCCATCCATGTCCAGCATTTCTTCTCTCTCCTCCATCCACCCATGTCCAGCGACCCTCCTGTCCCACCTGCCATCCATCTATATCCAGCAACCCCCCCGTCCTCCCCTGCCATCCACCTATGTCCAGAGACCCCTCCCCTCCATCCACCCATGTCCAGCGACCCTCCTGTCCCACCTGCCATCCATCTATATCCAGCAACCCCCCCGTCCTCCCCTGCCATCCACCTATGTCCAGAGACCCCTCCCCTCCATCCACCCATGTCCAGCGACCCTCCGGTCCTCCCTGCCCGCCCCTGCCATCCACCTATGTCCAGAAGCCCCCCTCCCCTGCCATCCACCCATGTCCAGCGACCCTCCTGTCCCCCCTGCCATCCATGTCCAGCAACCTCCCCTGTCCCCTATGCCCTCCCCTGCCATCCACCCATGTCCAGCGACCCTCCTGTGCCCCCTGCCCTCCCCTGCCATCCACCTATGTCCAGAAACCCCCCTCCCCTGCCACCCACCCATGTCCAGCGCCCCTCCTGTCCTCCCTGCCAGCCCCTGCCATCCACCTATGTCCAGAAACCCCCTCCCCTGCCATCCACCCATGTCCAGCGACCCTCCTGTCCCCCCTGCCATCCATGTCCAGCAACCCCCCTGTCCCCTATGCCCTCCCCTGCCATCCACCCATGTCCAGTGACCCTCCTGTGCCCCCTGCCATCCCCCTATGTCCAGAAGCCCTCCTCCCCTCCATCCACCCCATGTCCAGCGACCCTCCTGCCCCCCTTGCCAACTGCCATCCACCTATGTCCAGTAACCCCCCCTGCCCTCCACCCATGTCCCGCGACGCGAGTCTCCTCGTTCCCCTGCTGCTCCCCCTCCCTCCAGCCACCTGAGACATCTCCCGTCTGACCCCCCCTCCCCGACCCGCCAAACAACCCTCTTCTTTCGCCCGCACCTCACCTGACCCGACCCAGCATTTAAAAAAAAACCTTCAAGCGGCGGTGCCGGTGCCTCGCGTCTGAGGGCAGAAAACTCGCTTCGTCGTTGGCCGGCCTTCCCTCAAGTCCCGCCCTCTGATGTAACTTCTGCAAGGGCGGGACTTGAGGGAAGGCCGGCCAACGACGAAGCGAGTTTTCTGCCCTCAGACGCGAGGCACCGGCACCGCCGCTTGAAGGTTTTTTTTTTAAATGCTGGGTCGGGTCAGGTGAGGTGCGGGCGAAAGAAGAGGGTCGTTTGGCGGGGAGGGGAGGGGGGGGTCAGATGGGAGATGTCTCAGGTGGCTGGAGGGAGGGGGAGCAGGAGGAGACTCGCGTCGTGGGACATGGGTGGAGGGCAGACGAGCGTGGTCGGCGAGGCAGAGGCGAGGCACGCCGCGCGGGGCCCCCTTAGGTGCGGGGCCCTATGCGGCCGCCTCGGTCGCCTCTGCCTAAGACCGGCCCTGTGCTCACACACGCACTCACTCTCTCTCTCACACACACACACACTTTCTCTCTCTTACACACACATTCTCTCTCTCACACACATTCTCTCTCTCACACGCACACACACACTCTCTCAAACACACACTCTCTCTCTCTCTCACAGACACACTCTCTCTCTTACTGTGTCACACTCACTGTCGTTCTGTCTCACACACACTCACTCTCTGACTCTCTCTCACTCTCTCACACTCTTTCTCTCTCTGTCTCACACTCTCTCTCTCTCTCTATCACTCTCTTTCTCACACACACACACACACACACACACACACATACACACACACTCGCACACAGGCGAATTGCAGGATATGGATGGCATGGGAGGCAAGGGCAGGGGAGAACATAGGAGAATTGGTGCACATCATGTAGAGGCCACAATCGCTGGAGATGGAGGGGAGGGAAGGAAGGGGAGGGAACGGCATAGGAGAATCGCTGCACATGGATTGCATCAGAGAGGATGAGAGCTTAGGGAAGAATTGCAGCACATAGAGGGGAAGGCAGGGCACCGAGGAGAAGCAGAGACACAATCCAACGTACTGTAGCTCACAAACAACAATCAGAGACACATTCCAATGTAGTGAACATCACATGACTAAAAAAAGAACACTAACTGCTGAGGAGCAGGCTGAAGTTAAAAGAAAAAGAGCTGAAGCACAACGAAAAAGGCGTGCAGCTCTGAATAAAGACGAAAAGGCACATGAAAGTCAAAAAGCCACTGCAAGAAAAAGGTCCAGGATACAAAAGATGACTGATGAGGAAAGTGCAAGTAACCGACAAAGAAACGCCGATTCAGAAAGGCACAGAATTGCTGAAATGACGGACGAATAGAGAAAAACACACAGAACAAGGCACACTGCTATACAACGCAAAAGATTTGAAAACGTGACAGAAGAAGAAAGAGCAACAAATAGAAAAAGGAGAACATATTTAGAACATGAAAGAATTAAATGACAGAGAAACAGAGACAAACAACGAGACAAAGATGAAAAGATTTAGGGCGGAAAAGACTTGCAGAAATGACAGACAAGCAATGAAAAACGACTACACAAAATTTCAAACGCAAAACAATTGGAAATCTGAAACAAAAGAAAAAACCCTGTGACACAGCACAAAATAAAGAAGAACGGGTACAGTGACGGCACAGTGCAGAACTCCAACCACAGGAATTGCAATAAGAGACTGTATCAAAGAGAAAGAAACAATACTATAGTTGTGGTCCAATGAACGCAGTCTGTATATTTTGCAATGCCAAACATTTTCACAATGAAACACCTTCTGACAACCCTCCCCCAACTCCCCCTTCATTATCTCCTCAGACCCTTGCTGAATTCTTTCACAACAAGGTTCAAAAGATAAACCTTGCTTTCTCTACCTCACCAGCTCTCCCTCCACTAGTCCGTTCCCCTCTCTCTCCTTCCCCTCATTCCCTTTCCTCCTTTCCTGAAGTTACTATTGAGGAAACTACACTTCTCCTTTCTTCCTCAAAATGTACCACCTGTTCCTCTGATCCCATTCCCACCCACCTTCTTAATGCCATCTCTCCTACTCTTATTCCTTTTATCTGTCACATTCTCAACCTCTCACTTTCCACTGCGACTGTCCCTGCTGCCTTTAAACATGCTGTGGTCACACCTCTCCTTAAGAAGCCTTCACTTGACCCTACTTGTCCCTCTAATTACCGACCCATCTCCCTCCTTCCTTTTCTCTCCAAATTACTTGAGCGTGCTGTTCACCGCCGCTGCCTTGATTTTCTCTCCTCACATGCTATTCTTGACCCATTACAATCTGGTTTTCGCCCTCTCCACTCAACCGAAACTGCGCTTACTAAAGTCTCCAATGACCTATTACTGGCTAAATCCAGAGGTCAATATTCCATCCTCATTCTTCTTGATCTTTCCGCTGCTTTTGACACTGTCGATCACAGCATACTTCTCGATACCCTGTCCTCACTTGGATTCCAGGGCTCTGTCCTTTCCTGGTTCTCTTCCTACCTCTCCCTCCGCACCTTTAGTGTTCACTCTGGTGGATCCTCTTCTACTTCTATCCCTCTGCCTGTCGGCGTACCTCAGGGTTCTGTTCTTGGTCCCATCCTCTTTTCTATCTACACTTCTTCCCTTGGTTCATTAATCTCATCCCATGGCTTTTCCTACCATCTCTATGCTGATGACTCCCAAATCTACCTTTCTACCCCTGATATCTCACCTTGCATCCAAACCAAAGTTTCAGCGTGCTTGTCTGACATTGCTGCCTGGATGTCTCAACGCCACCTGAAATTAAATATGACCAAAACCGAGCTTCTCATTTTCCCCCCCAAACCCACCTCCCCGCTCCCCCCGTTTTCTATTTCTGTTGATGGCTCTCTCATTCTCCCTGTCTCCTCAGCTCGAAACCTTGGGGTCATCTTTGACTCTTCTCTCTCCTTCTCTGCTCATATCCAGCAGACCGCCAAGACCTGTCGTTTCTTTCTTTACAACATCCGTAAAATCCGCCCCTTTCTTTCCGAGCACTCTACCAAAACCCTCATCCACACCCTTGTCACCTCTCGTTTAGACTACTGCAATCTGCTTCTTGCTGGCCTCCCACTTAGTCACCTCTCCCCTCTCCAGTCGGTTCAAAACTCTGCTGCCCGTCTCATCTTCCGCCAGGGTCGCTTTACTCATACTACCCCTCTCCTCAAGACCCTTCACTGGCTCCCTATCCGTTTTCGCATCCTGTTCAAACTTCTTCTACTAACCTATAAATGTATTCACTCTGCTGCTCCCCAGTATCTCTCCACACTCGTCCTTCCCTACACCCCTTCCCGTGCACTCCGCTCCATGGATAAATCCTTCTTATCTGTTCCTTTCTCCACTACTGCCAACTCCAGACCGCGCCTTCTGTCTCGCTGCACCCTACGCCTGGAATAAACTTCCTGAGCCCCTACGTCTTGCCCCATCCTTGGCCACCTTTAAATCTAGACTGAAAACCCACCTCTTTAACATTGCTTTTGACTCGTAACCACTTGTAACCACTCGCCTCCACCTACCCTCCTCTCTTCCTTCCCGTTCACATTAATTGATTTGATTTGCTTACTTTATTTATTTTTTGTCTATTAGATTGTAAGCTCTTTGAGCAGGGACTGTCTTTCTTCTATGTTTGTACAGCGCTGCGTATGCCTTGTAGCGCTATAGAAATGCTAAATAGTAGTAGTAGTAGTAGTAGTTGTAGTAAGGGCAAAGTATAACTTCCAGGAATTAGGTACAATGAATTAATACAACAGCTTCTCTCCAGGGAACATGAATATTCAAAGAATTTTGTACAAAACATTAGGTCCATTAATATAGTTCCTTAGCTTTTGCCTCCATGGGAGCTAACATTGCACCACCACCTGGATATCGCCATTATTGTTTTTGAATTAATGGTACTGTTTACCATAGAACAGCAGCACTACATCCTCAAAATGACAATCAAAGACAATTTGCTCAATTATATATTCTTGATCCTGATGAAGCAGCCGTTCAGAGACTACGAATCTCAACAAATGCACACATCAACCATACATTAATGAAACAATTAAGCGATTTTATGGCACGGGAAAATCCATTTGCAGATGCATGCAAGATGCTGTATGAAGTAGAAAATGAATGCATATGTGAAGCACAACGAAGAAGAACAGAACCACCAATAGTTTCAATGGCCATTTTTATTTATTTATTATTACATTTGTACCCCGCACTTTCCCACATACAGCAGGTTGAGTGCTGCTTACATAGTAAAAAAAGCATTACAAAGGACATGTAAGAAGAATATTGTAAACTGTGATAAACATAATGGCAACAGTGCCCAAGGGTATATGAATTGGAATGGGGGGTAGACAAGGAAAGGATAGGATAGGTAAAAGGGAAGGAGATAGAGAGGGATAAGGTATAAAAGGATGGAAAAGAGAAGATAGGAGATTGAGTATAAGGGGATTTGAGGATAAGGTCAGAGGTGCAATTGGTTTCAAAGTCAGCATCATCTTCAGAGCAGGAGTAATGTATGTGAGCTGGCAGAATTAAGTTGGTTCATTTAGGGTAAGCTTGCTTGAAAAAAATGGGACTTTAGCATTTTCCTGAATGGTTAGTAGTTGTTAATTGCTCGGATGGGTCTTGGTAGAGCATTCCAAAGTTGACTACCCAAAAAGGAGAAACTGGATGCAAAGTAGGTTTTGTATTTGATACCTTTGCAGTTGGGAAGGTGTAAATTGAGATACATTCGTGATGCATAGTGATGTGTAGTGGTGCAATTTTGTCCAGAACCATTTTGCATCTATTATCCCAATTAGTAAGGAAGAGATCAGTTAGGTTGTGTAGACCAGTTATTTTCATAGATGTGTTTCCATTGTTTTACACACTCACTCTCGCTCTGACATACATACATACACACACACACTCTGTCTCTCTCTCTCTTTCTCTCTCTCTCTCTCTCTCACACACACACACACACACACACACACACACTCTGTCTCTCTCTCCCACACACACACTCTGTCTCTCTCTCACACACTCTCTTTTTCCCTCAATGTAATAAAGTTTTCACTAAAAATATTGTTTATAAAGAAATCTTGCAAATGTGAACAAGCATTACATTTCTAATAAATTTTTTAAAATTTCTGTGTACTCTTTAGCTTTTTGGAAATATACTATAAATAAAAATTAAAACAAAACACAAAGATTAAAAAAAAAAAAAGAAAACAATCCACATGTCATACCCCTGGACCATATTACTCATTATACACCCTTCCCAATTATTCTTTATCACAGGGGCGTAGCCACGGGTGGGCCTGGGCCCATCCATTTTCATCTCAGGCCCACCCAGTAGAAAACAAAACGAGCCACTATAAGTCCCTCCTACCGTTGAAGCTTCAGCAGCGACGTTATGCTCCCAGCTGCACACGTCACGCCAGCACAGCAGACAACGAATCGGCAGCATCCGAAGATCCAGCTGGGGAGATGTCATCCATTCCTCACTGCAGCGTGGGACCAGCCAAATGCCCGCTAACAGTTCTGCACAGCGTTCCGACTCCGAGTCCCGCCCCTTAGGATACAAACTTCCTGTTTCTGTGTCAGAAACAGGACGTTTGTGTCGTAAGAGGCAGGACTCGGAGTCGGAACGCTGCGCAGAGCTGTTAGCGGGCATGTGGCTGGTCCCGCGCTGCAGTCTGAGGAATGGATGACATCTCCCCACGAATCTTCGGGTGATCCGGAGGCAAGCACCAATGAAGGTCGGGTCCAGCAGAGTTGCAGGGGAAAGGAGCTGCTGCAATGAGTGAACAGGTCATGAAGATCATAAGATTAAGAGAGCTGAAGAGAGAGAGGGGGAAGGGGGATGGCTAGATCATGTAAGGGCACCAGAGTTGGGGAATAAAGACATCGGAGGGTGGAGAGAAATAAAGAGGAGATGCTAGATTTGTGGAGGGGGGGGGGGGGAAGAAAAAGCTTATAGAGACGGAATGTTGAAGAAAGGAATGAGAGAGGATTCTAATCTACACACAGGGAGAGACTGGACAGAGAGAGGGCATGTTCGTAGGGAGGGGATAGAATTCTGGCCACAGGGAGGGGCAGGTCACAGAGAGGGGGTGCTGGGTATGAGAGAAGGAATGGAAGAGATCCTTGCCATGGGGAGGGGCAGGTCACAGAGAGGGTGTGCTGGGCATGAGGGAAGGATTGGGGGAAATCCTGGCCACACTGGATCACAGGAGAGGGGGGCAAGACGAAAGAGAGAAGTGACAAGAAGATGCTGGGAGGGGGTGAAGGGTGGGGAGAAGAGAGGGATCAGATGCTGGGCTAGAAGGATGGAGGGAGAGAGACACTGGAAAAGGTGGAACCATGTGGGAGAGGCCAAGGGGGTGGCAAGGAAATAAATGCGAGGAGGATGGTGATTACAGGGGAAAGAAATATGGTAATGGGGAATAGATTGAAGATGGAAGGGAATGGATGGCTGGGGAAGTAGAGAGATGGGGAATAGGAGAACTAGTATGTGAAAAGGAAATGGAAATCAGACAGGTATCTGAAAAGTAAAACAAAGGAAAAGGGGTTAAGATAAAATTTGGGTGGACAGAGACAAGAAAAGAAAAAAAAAAGGAAGGAAAGAGCTAAAATGGAAAGGTCAATATGTCAGAGGCAAGTGAAGTGAGGGAATGGAACAAGATAGGAGAAAAAGACAAATGGACAGCAGCTGCTTGAAGGAGAAATAGCAGAAAGATTGGAAAGTTCAAAAGAGAAACTGGATCAACATGATGGAAAAAGAAAATGACCAGACAACAAAGGTAGAAAAGGCATTTTATTTTGAATCTTAACTGAAATATGATAGCTTGAGAAATGTGCATAGCGGATGCCACTTTCCTCATGAGCTAAAGTGTTTCTGTTTCTATTTTGAGTTGGGAGGTGCTGGGGGAGAGGTGGAGAATAGGGGAGGAAGGGGGCAGGGCAGAGAGAAAATTTTGTGCCCACCCACTTTGGGCTCAGGCCTACCCAAAATTGGCTGTCTGGCTACGCCACTGCTTTATCATCACAGCACATTCTTCCTAACAGTTCCCTTAAAAACATAATCGCCATTAGATGATAACCTTGCTAGCACCCGTTTTATTGGTTTGAGAAATGGGCCTTTTTTACTAGTTTATTTATAAGAATACATATCACACCAGGCAAAGATACAAGTATATGTGGTGAACACACAAAAGTGACAGATATTTTATAAATAAACTCAAAATGATTTGCATTTCCAGATGAGGAATATATAATGTATATTGCATCATTGCATGTGTATATGGCAAATTTATAAAGGGGCATACAGGGAGAAAGGAGGGGGGAGCCTTCCTCAGAAAGGCAAGCATTTTCCCAGGGAAACTGGGTTTGGCATACATGTGAGCAAATTGCAGTCCTGCAACCACCCTCCAAGCCTCTGGTCTTAAAAAGTAAGTTAGTTGGTAGGTTTTGTATGTGATTCTGAGCAGGTGTAAATGCCGGTGGGTAAAAGTGCCGAGGTATACATGTATTTATGTTGTAAAAATTAGCTTCTATGTATACTTAATGGGACCAACAGAACCCCCCTCCCCTTTTTTTAAGATATGAAACTGTCTACATTTATAAAATTGCTGGTACTATATATTTTTAAAATATTTTTACTCAACATTTTATATTTTGCCAGATACATAAGTAACAGCTATTTTACATAAAAATTACCCCATCTGGAGATCTTTTTATTTCTACATGGTTGCATATATAGTATACACATACTTTCTCATGTACACGTACTGGCAAAATTTCAAAACCAAAGCATGTGCATAGTCCTTTTTAAAAATTACCCTACAGAATTTATATGCATATATTTACACCTGGTCTTTGGTCTAGATAACTTTTGGGGGTTAATTTGTGCATGTATTTTATAAATGTCAATACTACCCCCTTCCCAAACCTGCTCCCCAAAATATCTCCCTTTACTCTGGGTAAATGAATGCTCAACACTCTCTGAAGGCATAGCCAAGTTGTACGTGCAACTTAATTGATTGAGTCAATCAGCATCAATAATTGGCTGCTAATAACCAATTATTGGCATTAATTAGCATTAATTGGGAGTTACACGCATATTATATTTTATAACGCTGTGCACAGAACTTCTTTAGCACGTAATTTCAAGGGGGTGTGGGCAGGGGCATTTTGGGGAGCATTTCAGGGGTGCTCTCAGAATTTACACACATTGTTAAAGAATAGACTCGATTAACACCTAACTTAGGTATGTTCTGTTATTTTTCATCTGCTCATAGAACCTCAGGACACCCCATTTGTGGAAGTGTTAAAATGTATTTACATTATGGTGGAGGACCCAATACATTTGTTTGCCTAGGGCAGTGATTCTTAACCCAGTGCTTGGGACACACCTAGTCGATCAGGTTTTCCAGATACCCACAATGAATATGCATGAGATAAATTTGAATGCACTATCTTCACTGGATGCAAATCTAATCTCATACATATTCATTGTGGGTATCCTGAAAACCAGACTGGTTGGGTATGTCCCAAGGACTGGGTAGAGAACCCCCTGGCTTAGGGCCCACTAAAATGTTAATCCTGCCCTGATTGTAATCATATTCATAAGGAGAAACATCAAAGGGAGGATTACCTCACACAAACTTTCAGGCTGCCTCTACCCTCCTTCCATCTTAGACAAGCCCTTTTTCCAACCCTGGAAAACAGTGTGGGCAAGCATACGTACAAAATCCGGAGGACGGGGAGGTGATGTATTTTCAATTGAGATTTTTCTGCAGAAGCAAAGCTTTCAAAATCCCCCCACCCCACAACACCCCCTTTGTTTAGGAATCTAATTTCCTCCAAAGCTCCTGAAGGCAGAAAGCTCCACAGAATCAAAATTTCTTCTGGCCATGATGTTAGCAGAAATGTAATGCACTAGGGCAAAAGTCCTTACTAGTTTCTGCTCAGTTTTCTCGCTTGCATTTTTGTAAAATTACTTTTAGGGAATATTTCACTTCCAAAAGTCACTGTAAACTGATCACTTTGAGAAAAATTGCCCTGTTTCGAAATTGTTACTGGGGTGCAGGCTTGGTAGACTTTATTGTTTCACTTGCTTTTTTGAATCATTCGTCTGTTGGACGAGACAGCCCATGAGTATGTATATGTAATACTTTCTGGTCTATCTCCTGTGTTTTAATTCCAGCGATGCTCTGTGTTGAGATCCCGGGCAATCTGAAGCAGATTGACGTAAGCAATGGGCAGGTCTTTGGCGTGAATGATGTGGACCAAATCTTCACTTGGTACGAAAATAGCTGGATACAGATTAATGGTGCTCTGAAACATGTCACTGTGGGTCCTGCGGGCGTCTGGGGTGTCAATAAGGATAACAACATCTACCGAATGGTAGGCGGCAAATGGGCCCAGGTTATAGGTAAGTTTTCATTAGGGAAAAGGTATGCAGAAATTTGTTTTGCTTTCCCTCCCTCCCCCCCTCCCCGCCCGGTCACAGGCATTTCTTGCAGAAACCTCTCCTTGTCTGGTCTCCTATAAAGCTGCCTGTCTGCTTAGAGACAGATGGTGAACTTTTAATAGAAGCTTTGTTGACAAATCTTTTGAGACTTTGATGTTTGAAGGCCAGCAGGCACAACATAACTTCTGTGATACTTTGCATAGATAGGATAGCACTGTGCACTTTGGATGCAAATTTACCCTTACTGACTCACCCTGAATTTCATTCCCCTTTCTTTGAAGCTGTCTTGGCTAAGTTTAATTTAAAGGTATATGTTTTGTTCTCTGTTTGTTCTTCTTTTGAACCTTATAAAAGACTGACTCATTTTTCTGTGGCAAGAAGGTAGATGATTATAGGCCTTATTTTCAAAGCACTTACTTACAAAGTTACTATGGAACTTTGTGTTTGAAAGTAACCCTAGAACAGCGATGGCGAACCTTTTAGAGACAGAGTGCCCAAACAGCAACCCAAAATCGAATTATTTATCGCAAAGTGCCGGTACTCATTATGGGCGGGGTCACCACATATGACTCCACCCCTATGATAGCCACACCCCTTACACCAGCCATGGCGCATATAAACAGACATCATTGAAAATATTATACTAGTATAGGAGAAAAAAATAACATGATTTTCTTCCATTATAAATCATTTCTGTAAGCTGTTACAGCTCCAGTATACCCAGTGCAAAATAAGACAGCAGATGTAAATTCTCCAATTCGACATATTCCAAACACTAAAATGAAAATAAAATGATTTTTCCTACCTTTGTTGTCTGGTGATTTTGTTTTTCTATCTATATTGGTTCTAGTTGCTGATTCTGCTGCTCTCTATCTGTTCTCTTAACTCCGTTTCCAGGGCTTCCTTTCCATTTATTTCTTTACTTTCCTCCTTTCTTCTTCATTTCTTGCCCTCCATCCATGTCCAGCAACCATCCTCTCCCCTCCAGCCACAAATGTCCAGCAACCCTCCTCTCCCCTCTAGCCACAAATGTCCAGCCACCCTCCTCTCCCCCCTGCCCTCCCTCCCAGCACCCGGCAGCACCCAGCACCAGGCCTCCCTCCCACCCAGCACCCACCATCAGGCCTCCCTTCCACCCAGCACCCACCATCAGGCAGGCCTCCCTCCCACCCAGCACCCACCATCAGGCTTCCCTCTCACCCAGCACCAGGCCTCCCTCCCACCCAGCACCCACCATCAGGCAGGCCTCCCTCCCACCCAGCACCCACCATCAGGCTTCCCTCTCACCCAGCACCCACCATCAGGCTTCCCTCCCACCCAGGACCCACCATCAGGCCTCCCTCCCACCCAGCACCCACCATCAGGCCTCCCTTCCACCCAGCACCCACCATCAGGCAGGCCTCCCTCCCACCCAGCACCCACCATCAGGCTTCCCTCTCACCCAGCACCCACCATCAGGCCTCCCTCCCACCCAGCACCCACCATCAGGCTTCCCTCCCACTCAGCACCCACCATCAGGTCTCCCTCCCTCCCAGCACGCAGCAGCAGCAGGCCTCTCTCCCACCCAGCAGCACACAGACAGCACCAGGCCGGCATCCCGCCCTCCCTCCAACCCAACAAGCAACAGGCCGCCCGCCCGTCCGCCTGCCTGCCCTCCCTCCCTCCCAGCACCAGGAACCCCTCCTCCTAAAATTTAAAAAGCGTACCTCCTCAGAGTCGGGGTTAAGGCGGCATGCATCGATAGCGGCAGCGAAGCGCGTGTGCTTCGCTTGACGCGCCTTCGGCCTTCCCTGTCTCTCAAGCTCTGGTCCCGCCGGGACCAGAGCTTGAGAGACAGGGAAGGCCGAAGGCGCGTCGAGCGAAGCACACGCGCTTCGCTGCCGCTACCGACGCACACCGCCTTAACCCCGACTCCGAGGAGGTACGCTTTTTAAATTTTAGGAGGAGGGGGGTTCCTGGTGCTGGGAGGGAGGGAGGACGGGCGGGCGGCCTGTTGCTCGTTGAGTTGGAGGGAGGGCGGGAGGAAGGCCGAACTGGGAGGGAGAGTAGGTGGACCAGTGATGGCGACGGCGTGCGTGCCAAGGGAGAGGGCTCTGCGTGCCCTCTCTGGCACGCATGCCATAGGTTCGCCATCACTGCCCTAGAACATAAGAGTAGCCATACTCCAATGGTCTATCTAGCCAGCATCCTGTTTTCCAAACAGTGGCCAAGCCAGGTCACAAATACCTGGCAGAAACCCAAATTGTGGCAACACTCCTCCATACTACAAATCTCAGGGCAAACAATTGCTTCCCATGTCTGTCTCAATAGCAGACTGTGGACTTTTCCTCCAGGAACTTGTCCAAACCTTTTTTAAACCCAGATACACTAACCACTGTTACCACATAAGTACATAAGCATCGCCATGCTGGGACAGACCAAGGGTCCATCGAGCCCAGCACCCTGTCACCAACAGTGGCCAAAAGAACAAGCAATTTGTCCTGCCCATCCTAGAAATACTGTATTATTCCCTCATCCATTCAATAACATTCTATGGCCTTTTCCTCAAGGAAGCCTTCCAACCCTTTTTGGAAGTCCGCTAAGTTAACCGCCTTAACCACCTTTTCCAGCAGCGAATTCCAGAGTTTAACTACGTGTTGAGTGAAGAAAAATTTCCTCCAATTCGTTTTAAATTTACCACACAGCAGCTTCATCGCATGCCCCCTTGTCTTAGTATTTTTGGAAAGCGTAAACAGACGCTCCACATCGACTCGTTCCATTCCACTCATTATCTTATAGACCTCTATCATATCTCCCCTCAGCCGCCTTTTCTCCAAGCTGAAGAGCCCCAGCCTCTTCAGCCTATCCTGATAGGGAAGTCGTCCATCCCCTGTATCATCTTTGTTACCCTTCTCTGCACCTTTTCCAATTCCACTATGTCTTTTTTGAGATGTGGCGACCAGAATTGAACACAATACTCGAGGTGCAGTCGCACCATAGAGAGATACAACGGCAGAATAATATCCTTATTTTTGTTTTCCATCCCTTTCCCAATGATTCCCAACATTCTATTTGCTTTCCTAGCCGCAGCAGCACATTGAGCAGAAGTTTTCAACATATCATCAACGATGACACCTAGATCCCTTTCTCGGTCTGTGACTCCCAATGCTGAACCTTGCATGACGTAGTTATAGTTTGGGTTCCTCTTTCCCACATGCATCACTTTGCACTTGTTCACATTAAACGTCATCTGCTATTTAGATGCCCAGTCTCCCAGTCTTGTAAGGTCCTCTTGTAGTTTTTCACAATCTTCCCGCGATTTGACTACTTTGAATATGGTCATTGAGAATACTGACCATTTAACCCTACTCTCTGTTTTCTATCTTTTAACCAGTTTTTAATCCACAATAGAACACTACCTCCTATCCCATGACTCTCCAATTTCCTCTGGAGTCTTTCATGAGGCACTTTGTCAAACGCCTTCTGAAAATCCAGATACACAATATCAACCGGCTCCCCTTTATCCACATGTTTGTTCACCCCTTCAAAGAAATGTAGTAGATTGGTGAGGCAAGATTTCCCTTCACTAAATCCATGTTGACTTTGTCTCATTAATCCATGCTTTTGAATATGCTCTGTAATTTTGTTCTTAATAATAGTCTCTACCATTTTGCCCGGCACCGACGTCAGACTCACTGGTCTATAATTTCCCGGATCTCCTCTGGAACCTTTTTTAAAAATCGGCGTTACATTGGCCACCCTCCAATCTTCCAGTACCACGCTCGATTTTAAGGATAAATTACATAATTCTAACAGTAGCTCCGCAAGCTCATTTTTCAGTTCTATCAGTACTCTGGGATGAATACTTATTTATAAATGACCTAGAGCTGGGAGTAACTAGTGAGGTAATTAAATTTGCTGATGACACAAAGTTATTCAAAGTCGTTAAATCACGAGAGAATTGTGAAAAATTACAAGAGGACCTTACGAGACTGGGAGGCATATTTTCAAAGCACTTTGGGAGGCTAAGTTCCATAGGTTTCTATGGAACTTTGGGAGGCTAAGTGCTTTGAAAATGAGCTTGTGGGTGTCTAAATGGCAGATGACGTTTAATGTGAGCAAGTGCAAAGTGATGCATGTGGGAAAGAAGACCCCGAATTATAGCTACGTCATGCAAGGTTCCACGTTAGGAGTCACGGACCAAGAAAGGGATCTAGGTGTCGTCGATGATACGTTGAAACCTTCTGCTCAGTGTGCTGCTGCGGCTAAGAAAGCAAATAGAATGTTAGGTATTATTAGGAAAGGAATGGAAAACAAAAATGAGGATGTTATAATGCCTTTGTGTTGCTCCATGGTGCGACTACACCTCGAATATTGTGTTCAATTCTGGTCGCCACATCTCAAAAAAGATATAGTAGAATTAGAAAAGGTGCAGAGAAGGGTGGAGAAAATGATAAAGGGGATGGGACGACTTCCCTATGAGGAAAGGCTGAGGAGAGATATGATAGAGGTCTATAAAATAATGAGTGGAGTTGAATGGGTAGATGTGAAGCGTCTGTTCACGCTTTCCAAAAATACTAGGACTAGGAGGTATGCGATGAAGCTACAAAGTAGTAAATTTAATATGAATCGGAGAAAACTTTTCTTCACTCAATGTGTAATTAAACTCTGGAATTCGTTGCCAGAGAATGTGGTAAAGGCGGTTAGCTTAGCGGAGTTTTAAAAAGGTTTGGACGGCTTCCTAAAGGAAAAGTCTATATACCGTTATTAAATGGCCTGGGGAAAATCCACTATTTCTGGGATAAGCAGTATAAAATGTTTTGTACAGTTTTGGGATCTTACCAGGTATTTGTGACCTGGATTGGCCACTGTTGGAAACAGGATGCTGGGCTCGATGGACCTTTGGTCTTTCCCAGTATGGCAATACTTATGTACTATGCAACTTTATGTCATCGGCAAATTTGATTACCTCACTAATTACCCCCATCTCTAGGTCATTTATGAATATGTTAAAAAGCAGAGGTCCCAGCACCGATTCCCTGAGGGACCCCGCTAACTACCCTTCTCCATTGCGAATATTGACCTTTTAATCCTACTCTCCATTTCCTATCTTTCAACCAGTTTTTAATCCACATTAAGACACTACCTCTGATCCCATGTCCCTCTAATTTCCTCTGTAGTCTTTCATGAGGGACCTTATCAAACGCCTTCTGAAAATCAAGATACACAATATCAACCGCTCACCTTTGTCCACATGCTTGTTTACCCCTTCAAAGAAATGCAGCAGATTGGTGAAGCAAGACTTCCCTTCACTAAATCCACGTTGACTTCGTCCCATTAGTCTATGCTTTTGAATGTGCTGTGTAATTTTGTTTTTGATTATAGTCTCTACCATTTTGCCCGGCACCAACATCAGACTCACCGGTCTATAATTTCCCAGGTCTCCTCTTGAACCTTTTTTAAATATCGGCGTTACATTGGCCACCCTCCAATCTTCCGGTACCACGCTAGATTTTAAGGATAAATTACAAATCAATAACAGTAGCTCTGCCAGCTCATTTTTTAGTTCTATCAGTACCCTAGGGTGAATACCATCCGGTTCAGGAGATTTGCTACTCTTCAGTTTACAGAACTGCTCCATTATGTCTTCCAGATTTACAGATATTTCAATACGTTTTTCCAACTCTTCAGCTATGAATACCCTGTCCGGCACTGGTATCGCACTCAAATCTTCCTCGGTGAAGACCGAAGCAAAGAACTCATTTAGTTTTTCTGCTATTTCTTTGTCTTCCTTGATCGCCCCTTTTACACCCCGGTTCCAGCGGGCCAACCGATTCTTTTGTTGATTTCCTGCTTTTAATGTACCTAAAAAAAATTTTACTATCAGTTTTCGCCTCTAATGCTATCTTTCTTTCAAAATCCCTCTTTGCCTTTCTTATCAGCGCTTTGCATCTGACTTGACATTCCTTATGCCGCTTCTTATTTTCCTCATTTGGTTCCTTCTTCCATTTTCTGAAGGATTCCTTTTTAGCTCCAATAGCCTCCTTTACCTCACTTTTTAACCATGCCGGCTGTCGTTTGGTTTTCCTCCTGCAAAGAGTTCCAGAGCTTAACTGTTCGTTGAGTGAAAAAATATTTTCTCCTAGTTGTTTAAAAAGTATTTCCATGTATCTTCCTTGAGTGTCCCCTAGTCTTTGTACTTTTGGAACGAGTAAACTGCAAAACTTTAATCTGGCTAATTTAAGTGTGCTGGACTACAAACAGCATAAGATATGATGCCTTCTAAATACTTTTTCAGACAAACCTTTTCTATTATAACACTTAAAATATGTGTTCCTATCTTCTTTATAATACCTAAGCAAGGTTTCCTTTTTTTGTAGTGTGATATATCCTAGCTTATCACACTCTGTGACAAATAAGTTATGTCTTTGAAACTTGAACCTGTCATCTCCACTTTGTTTTCCCAGGAAATCTGAAGCAGATAGATGCAGGTGGGGATCAGTTCGTGTCTGGTATATATGCAAATGATGATATTTACTGCATGTCCAAGTCCGGGACCATCTCTGTGAAGTTCCAGAGCTCGTCGGTGCCCTGGTTGCAAATCGAAGGGAAACTGAAATACATCAGCTGTGGCTCACTAGGCTGCTGGGGTGTTAATTCCGCTGATGACATCTTCTATCGCTGGAGCACCTCACCAGATTCGTGCCAGGGCTCCCACTGGCAGCAGATAGAAGGGAAGCTGTCAATGATAGAGGCTGGGACAGAAGGCACCGTGTATGGGGTGAATGCCCAAGGCATGGTCTTCCGCAGGTGAGAAAGAAAGTTGCCCTCTGAAGTGCTGGTGTTTAACTTAAACTGGTCACTGCACTGCTCAAATCCACCCCACAATTTGCAGACACTAAGAAACTGAGTCTTTTGGTTGGGGGCCATTTCTTTATATAAAGTGGTGTTAGGCTCATTTTATTTCTGTGCCCCAGCAAATGTTTTGAATGCAAAGGTGTGGGCTTCCACTAAACTACTAGTTTCAAGGGATATACTTTTGTTCCTTTTCATTTTTTAAATGAAATGAAAGTAAACCCCCAAAATTGTTCATTTTCATTTTTAAAAATTTGGCTCCATCCTCACCCATTAAAAAAACCCACTTAGGCCCTCTCCCCAATCCCACCCCAACATCTTACCCTATCTGCAAGACCCTATGAAGATTCTTCACAGGGCAGAAGCAACCCTCTGTTACAGTTCGTTTATACACACAACTTAAAAACACAGAGACATTTACAAAAATATAGATACAATTTTTTTATTTTATCTTTATTAATTTTAAAATATATCCCAACAAAGTGATAAACCAGAAATTATGAAATATAAAACAGTGAAAAAACAAATTTTTAACAATAAAGAAAAAGTAACAAAAGATCTAAGAAAATAGAAATTAAATTAATAAAGTAAGATTACGAAAATAAATCCTAAGACTATCGAATACCCATAAAGCTCTCCCCAGCCTGTCCCAACATCGTGCGAAATGGGACTATACAATGACATCTACTTCCTCTTTACAGGGGTGTAGCCAGACCTCGCGGCGGGAGGGGGCCAGAGCCTGAGGTGGGGGGCACATATTGGTCTGCTGCCCCATCGCCGCCGCCTCATCGCTGTAATTTAATACTTTGGCTGGCGGGAGTCCCCAACCCCCGCCAGCTGAAGCCTTCATCCAGTGCCTGTCTCGGCACAACCGCGTTGCCTGCCCTGGTTGCTTTTCCCCCCAGGGCCTGCATGCTCCTTTTAGTGAAATTGAGCTATCAGGGCTGTAAGGGAGAGGACGCCATTTTGTCTCTGGCTGCACCTGGATGTAAACGGGGCTCCTCATACTGCGCCCTGGAGTGAGTCTTTCAGTTATTAACTTTGCTGGGTTACATCTCGCGGTTTTGTCCATTTCGCAGGAGATGCAGCGGCGGTTCTCTCCCCAATGGGGGATGCAGGCTCCCAGCAGTATCCTGTGGCAGCGCTGGTTTGGGCCTTGCTGATTGTTCCCACATGTGGGCCACATGTCTCTTGGTGCTAGCAGAGCTTCAACAGCCATTTTGCTAGCTTGCGGGCCAGGTATGACAGGGCGATCTGATTTCCTTGGGTGCTGAGTTTCCTCATTCAGCTCTGGGTTCTTTCCCTTGGAGGCTTGTCTGAGAAAGGGTTTTCCCCTATGGTGTGAGTGATGGGACTCTGTCTTAAAAAATAAAAAAGCAATGTCATGTCGGTTTTCATCTCACTCTTGGATCCTTGCAGTGACATGTGTGGTCAGGCTCAGTTGCATGCGCTCTGAGTGTCTTTTGGCATTTCTTTATGCATGGATCTACCCAGAGGGCAGCTTCACTTTTGTAAGCCGCCAAGGACTTTCGCCGCAGGGCACGGTATTCCTTCAAATAGGAGTTGTCTGGGTTCCTTCTCCTGCCCCTTCTCTGTGGAGACTTGGGGTGTCCTCTGCTTAAGGCACATGGCATTTTGCACGGCTCTGGAGGTCCGTGTTTTCCATGGCAGGCCCTTTTCTTTTATTTCTGCCCTGTGCAGTCATGTAAAACTACTTTTTCTGCCTTGCAGAGCTCTCTCTTGGTGCATGCTAGGTGGCCGCCTATTGCTGTCCGAGTGACAGCTCTTTTGCACCTGTCACCCTATTCCAACTGGGCTAGGATGGCTGCACTGCCTAAGGGATTTTCCTTGGGGAACAGCGGTCACCAAATGACTGCGCTGCCTATGGTGAGTTTGAACTTGCTTTCTAATTCAAGAGTGGGGTCTCTATTACTACTTCTATGGGGGCTGGAGAACAGCAGAAGGGCAGGGCACCCTTTCTTTTGGAGCCCATTTGGTGTTGTCCTTTTCACCTTGGCAGTTTTGGTTTCCCTCAGTTTTTGTTTTTTTTTATCAGAGGGCAGTGCTTAAACAAAAACAAAACAAATAAACAACCCCCACCCCCCCACCACCACCAGAGCTGTTTTGTATGGAACAGTTGGCTTCAGGTTTCAGTGGGCCATTTTATATTTGGAATTTTTTTTTTCTGAGGCTGCTACGCATTCCCATTACTTCTAGGATCCATGATACTCATAGAAGAGTAGGACCTTGGTACTGCCATGTGGGGACTTCCCCATGTGCAGTGTATAAGTTGTATTATAATGCAGAATGGCTTATTCTGAGCAGGGGCTGGCTTCCACCCTGAAGGTTTCAGGTTCATGGTTGTTTTTTGTGCATGTTTTTGGACCTGTGGCTCTCCACTCTATTTCAGTTGGAACATGTTTTCCTTCACTCTCCCCTGTTGCTTTCCCTGTCGAGCACTCCTTCAGTTTGCTGACTCAGATTGCTTCACTGTAGTTCTCCAAGTTAGCTGTTTGGCCTTCCACAACAGCTCCACTCTCTGGTATTGTACACTGACACTGTTCATGCCTATGGTATTCCAGTTCCGATCACTTCTGTCTCTATGGCATCTTTCACTGTCTTCCTTTCTTTTTGCACCTTGTCATTGTCTTAGACAGATATCTCTATTGCAGAGCTATTTCACTATAGAGGTCTAACCTAATTGTTAAAGCACATAGCTGAGCGTGAGCATAGGGATCCAAAGGTTTTCTGGGTCGTCTCCCACTGCAGCTTGGTGTGCATAGTACACAGTGGTTCTAATGGCCATGTTCTGCACCATGTCACACTGGTTTCAGCCTCTCGTGTTAGCTCTAATGCATAGCCATGCTGGCCTATTGGTGACAACAACCATAAATAATTCAAGCCTTATCATAGTAAACACAACATTTTCATAATCATCAACATAGTTCCCGTCTCACATCGTCACACATTTTGTTGTTTTCTCCCCCCTTCCCTCCATACCTTCCCCCTCCCCTTGAGCTAATCCCCTCCTTTCCCTCCTCCCCTCTCTCATCCTACCCTACCCACCTGCCCATCTTCCCCAGGCAGTATTCTGATAGTATGTTTATGTTTAACCATTGAGTACTCTACTCCGTGCTAATGGTGTTAAAGTGTCTAGGAACGGTTGCCAGCATTGGAAGAATTTGTCTCCCTTCGGAGATGCTAAATCAGGTAAGTCTTTCCGTTCCATGGCGCAAAGTGATATCATGTAGGCCCGCCACAACTGGATCGAGGGCCCCTCCTCTTTTAGCCATAACTTGAGTATGGATTTCTTCCCCATCATCACTGCTGTCTGTAAAAAGGCTCTGTGGCCTGCTTTCTTTCTTCCTCTGGTCGTATAAGTCTCAAACAACAGACCAGGGTGTCGGTTTCACAAAACACCTCACATCTTTGACACTTGTGTGCATAGTAAGGACCAAAAGGCTAATACCGGTGGACAGTGCCAAAACATGTGTCCTAGATGTGCTCCCTGCCCTGTGCATCCTGGGCAGTCATCACTTTGCCGCAGAGTTGCTTTGTAAGCTCTATGGGGTGAGACATACAGTCTCATCAAAAATTTATACTGGGTTTCTCTAATATCTGCATTCCCAAATTCTTTATAACATGTCTGTAGGCAAGACTGTATATTTACTTCCCCCATACGTAACCCCAACTCTAGTGACCATGCCTGTGCCAATTTAGTATATTGTACTGGCGCCTCTGCCTCTTTAATCTGCGCATGATAATATTTCAGGGGGACTGTCCTCTGTGCCTCTAAATCGTAGATTTCTGTCAGCTGACTGCGCACTTTGGAGGTAAGTGACAGTTGTGGGCATGAACTTATGTAATGTTTTAGCTGAGTGTATGTGAGAAAATCTTGGCACGTTAGTCCCTGGCGGCTGTGTAACTCCTCCTTAGTCCTTAGCGTACCGTCCTTCTTCAGGATTTGGAACAAAAAGAATATGCCCTTTGTTCCCCGGGTGACAAAGCTGGCTGAGGAGTCGCCCCCTGGAAACTCTTTGTTTCCTCCCAAAGGTAAGAATGGTGTCACCTTCGAGTTTAACCGGAATAGTTTGCAGATCCATTTCCATGATTTTTTCATGGGTCTAAATAGTGTCAATATATTTTTTAGTTTTGTCCCTTTTCCCAGTCCCACATGCAACCAGTAACTAAAATGTGTGGTTCCCAACAACGTGCACTCTGTTTCTGGGAAGGAGAAGTGTGATGTGCCCTTGAACCAGTCTGCTATGTGCCGCATATATCCCGCCACAGACATCCATTTCACTCTCAATACATCCAGTCCTCCCTTGTCCCTAGGTAGGTAGGTTTGTTTGAGTGACATTTGGGCCCTACGTCTGTCCCACAAGAATCTTTTGAGCATCCTGTGAAGATCTGACTCTTCTTTGTGGGTAAGGAATAATGACAACATCTGTACCATGTATGCCCACTTGGGTACTAAAATCATGTTGTATAATGCTACCCGTCCCCACAATGAGAGGGGCAGTTTTTGCCACATCAATAGGGCTGTCTTTGTGGTGTCCCACAGCAGTTGTAGGTTAAGTGAGTGTATCTGATTCAATTGGGTTGGAATATAAATTCCCAAGTATTTAATTGCTTTTGTGCCACATTGAAGCGGGAAGTGAACCTCCCACTGTGTTTTTGTTGCTGCTTTGGTTGGCAGAGCTACTGACTTTTGCTTGTTTAATTTGTATCCCGAGTAGTATCCGAATTCCTCAACTGTTTCTAACAGCCCTGTTAGGGAGCTTTGTGGATCAGTGAGTGTGAGCAGGATGTCATCCGCAAAAGCTAACACCTTAATTTCGGTCTGTGGCATTGTTACTCCGACAATCTCCTTGTTCTTGCTCACCGAGCGCAGCAGGGGTTCTAAATACAATAAAAAGAGGAGGGGCGAAAGAGGACAGCCCTGTCGCGTTCCTCTTTGTATTGGAAAGGCTACAGAGGTCATGTTATTTACTATGACGCGCGCAGTAGGTGCTGCATACAGTGTCAAGATCGCTCTTAAGTACCATCCCTCAAGCCCCACATATTTCAATCCCTCAAAAAGATAGTCCCAGCTAACCCTGTCAAACGCGTCTCCACATCTAGGCTCACCAGGAGGAGCGGGTCATCTCGCTCCTGGCTCTGCGCTAGCGCTAACAAGGCTCGCCGGACATTAAGCCCAGGATGTCTCCCTTTCACAAACCCAACTTGATGATCCCCTATCAGTGATGGCAAATGTTTTGCTAGCCTATCTGCCAGTAATCTGTCCAATATTTTGAGATCTACATTTAATAATGAGATTGGTCTGTATGATTCTAAAGTTTCTGGGGGTTTACCCGGTTTGGGTATCAGAGTTATTAGGGCTTCGTTCACTCTAGAGGGCCAAACTCCACGCACTGTGTCCTTGAAATATAGTGTAAGGGGCCCACTCACCCTGTGTCCCATGAGTTTATAATATTCCGTAGAAAATCCATCTATCCCTGGGCTTGTGCCCCCTGCAAGGGACTTAATCACCTGCTGCACTTCCTGGGCTCTTATTGGGGCGTTAAGCTGGTTTCTAATTTCTTGGGAGAGGCATGGCATTCCAGAGTCTTCTAGATAGTCCCTTGGCTCTGGTCCTACTACTTCTGAACCTGCCCCATATAACTCTGTAAAAAAATCTGTGAAGAGTTGTAAGATTTCTGTAGGTTTGTGTTTCTGCGTGCCATCTGGTGCATTTAACGTATGAATACGTTTTTTGGTCGTCCACGTTTTTACCATTTTTGCCAACAGCTTCCCATTTCTATTACCAAATTTAAAGTAATGAAATCGCTTACTGAATAATAGTTTCTTTGTACGTTCATGTATCAGCGTATTAAGACCTGCCAAATTTGCCATCATTTGCTCATAAGTGAGATTGGTTGGGTGTTGCTGGTGTCTACATTTGGCTTGTGTATATTGGCACTCTAGCTGTATAATGCCTTGTGATATTCTCTTGTTCCGGGTAGCCACATAACTAATGATCTCCCCCCTCATCACCGCCTTGTCTCCCAGAACAGTTTGGGTGTGTCCTGGTGCAGTATATTAGACTCAACATAAGTGTCCCACTTCTGCTCTAAATGAGATTTGAATTCTGGATACCCCTCCAAGTATGCCGGGAATCTCCATCGCCTATTTTGTTCGATAGGTGGCCCCATCTCCACATCTATCCAAATTAGCGTGTGGTCGGAGACGGCCATCGGTCCCACCTCCGCGGAGTGCACTGTCGAGAATAGGGGGGCTGATAGTAGAATATAGTCAATGCGGGACCAAGTCCGGTGGACTTTTGAAAGGTGGGTATAATCCCTTTGAGTGGGGTTTAACAGCCGCCAGGGGTCGACCAGGTCTAGTCCAAGCCTCTACCCTTACCCATCGCCCCCCAGGCTGTGGATGATGACCGGTCCAGCTCCGGGTTTAAGACTTGATTAAAGTCTCCCATTATTATCCATGGGGCCGCATCGTATTTTAGCCCTAATTTTTCTAATGTTGGGAAGAAGCTTGGGTCACGTTTATTGGGCCCATAGATACCACAAAGGTAGTATTCCTGACTCATGTAGTTCATGTGTATCAAAATAAATCTGCCCTCCTTATCTCTTTCCACTACATGTGACTCGCAAGGTAGACCTCTCTTTATAAGGATTGCTACTGCTCCCCTATGGCCTGCGGCCGATGAGTAGTAGCATTCTCCTACCCATTGTTGCCTCAATTTCTGATGTTCCTCGTCCGTCAACTTAGTCTCCTGAAGACATGCAATAGAGACCTGGTGGCGTTTTAAGCATCTTAATATCTTGGTCCGCTTCACCGGAGAACTTATCCCCGAAACATTCCAAGAAATCAGGCGTAGAGTAGGGGTCCTAGCCATTAGCCTTTTGTAAGTGTCCCCAGTACAATGAGCCTAGCTTAATTCTGGGCCCCAGGTCTCCCAGCCCCGACCTGGCGCCTCTTACAATGAAAATAAATCGTGTTCCCGTTCCATACCATCTACTTACAGAACTCATGTTCTTTCTACCTGGTGAAGACTGCTTGCCCCCCCAATCCCTTCTCTCCCTCCCCTCTATTCCCCTCCCCCTGCTCTTCCCCCCTTCTCTTCCTCCCTTGCCCCTTATCCCTTCTCTAACCTCCCTTATTTTCTCCCTCATGCCATAAATATCCGGCATATGGGTCTGTCTGATACACCCGGAATCCCCCCCGCCAAACTATTTCAACTTATATACACTTCTCTTTGCGCTCTCTATTTAACGCTACACATTAACATCACAAAATCAATCCCCTTATACAGTCTCTTACGGGTAGGAAGCGGTTTCTTCTATTTTCTCTGTCGTGTAGATTCCCACCCACAGGCATCTCTCGCAAACAGCTACTGGTCAGCTGTTAAACTTCCACCCGATCTTAAAGTCTCACAAGTAAGCAGTCGTCTAGCTTTTGTTATTCCGCTGTAGTTCTTGGGTTCTAGGTTTTAACCTTCTGCTGTCTCACTTCAGTCACGCTGGTGGACGCTCTATCCACGCCAAGGCTGACTCCGGAGTCTGAAACGATTTCCAGCCATTGCCGTTTGCACCCTCAGTGTGGCCGGGTATTGCAGAGTGAATCTTTGCTGCTTTTCCACCAGCTTCGCGCATACCGGCGTAAACGCCCTTCGCCTCATCGTAAGAGATGTGGAGTAGTCTTGAAATACTTTTATTAGGCCTCCTTCATACTTCGCTTCTTCTTTGTTAGCTTTGTAGAGGCAAAGTACTGCTGCCTTCTGTGAATAATCATGGAATTTTGCTATAACCACTCGAGGGCGAGTTTCGCGCTGTTGCTTCTGGCCAATCCTATGCGCTCTGTCTAAGCGGATGGCCATGCTTTCCCGGGCCTCTAGGAAGCGGGCTTGCAGCCAGGTTTCCAGGGTGGTGTTTAGTTGCCCGTCAGCCAGGGACTCTGGAAATCCTATAAATCATAGATTCTCGCGTCACGACCTATTCTCCAGGTCGTCTAATTTCGTCAGCTGTTCCAGCTTGTCTATACTTGTCCCCTGTTCCTGCTGCGTGTGTCTTCTACTTCTGATACCCGGGCTTCAAGCTCGCCAGTGCGGCGTGTGAGTTCTGAAGTCATATTTGTAAGTCCCGCTATCTGCTCCGATAGCTGGTTAAAACGTGAATCTAAAGCGTGGACTACCGCCTCCATTAACTCCATTATCAGGGTATCTGTTGGGGCGTGCACTGGAGACACGGATGGTGACACCGGCACCATCTTGCTTTCCGCGCCGCGGAGTCGCTCGTCTTTGCGTTTAGTTGTTTTCGCGCTCGCCGACATTTTCTGCTGTATCAGGAACTTGTCCATATATTCCAGCTCTGGTTATGAGCTCGTTTTTAATCAATTTGCAGAGATTAAGAGCGCTAAAATCTAGGTTTAGCAGAGGGTTCCAGAGCCGCGATGTAACTTGCGTCCACCGTCGCTAACTGCATCACGTGACACCCTCAAGCATGAAATTGTTGATCTGCCATTAGTGATCTGTAACCTGTTGTTAAAATCGTAGGTAGTACCTGAAGATGGGAGGGTGGCCAGTGTGATGCTGATTTTTAAAAAGGGTTCCAGGAGTAACCTGGGAATTTACAGACCAGTAAGCCTGACGTCAGTGCCATGAAAAATAGTGGAACTTATTATAAAGAATAAAATTAGGGAACACGTAGACAAACATGGTTTAATGGGACAGAGTCAGCTAGGGTTCAGCCAAGGGAAGTCTTGCCTCACCAATTTGCTTAATTTCTTTGAAGGCGTGAATAAACATGTGGAAAAGGTGAGCCCATTGATGTAGTGTATCTAGATTTTCAGAAAGCTTTTGATAAAGTTTCTCATGAGAGACTCCTGAGAAAATTAAATGGTTATTTCTGTCAATGGAGAAGAGTAAAATAAAGCCCACCTCTTCAATGCTGCGTTCGGCACCTAACCCTTACCGTTCAGTGAATCCAGACTGCCCCAATTTGTCTGCCCCTATCGGACCGACTGTTCACTTGTCTATTAGATTGTAAGCTCTTTGAGCAGGGACTGTCTCTCTTTGTTAAATTGTACAGCGCTGCGTAACCCTAGTAGTGCTCTAGAAATGTTAAGTAGTAGTAGTAAATAGTGGAGTGCCGCAGGGATCAATACTGGGACCGGTGCTATTTAACATATTTATAAATGATATGGAAATCAGAGCGATGACTGAGGTGATTAAATTTGCAGATGACACAAAACTATTCAAGGCTGTTAAAACACATGCAAACTGTGAAATATTGCAGGAAGATCTTAGGAAATTGGAAGACTGGACATCCAAATGGCAGATGAATTTAATGTGGACAAATGCAAAGTGATGCACATTGGAAAGAATAATCTGAATTATAGTTACCTGATACTAGGGTCCACCTTGGGGGTCAGCGCTCAAGAAAAAGATCTGGGTGTCGTTGTAGATAATATGCTGAAATCTTCTGCACAGTGTGCGGCAGTGGCCAAAAAGCAAACAGGATGCAAGGAATTGTTAGGAAAGGGATGGTGAATAAGACCGAAAATACTATAATGCCTCTGTATTGTTCCATGGTGCGACCACATCTTGAGTATTGTGTTCAGTTCTGGTCGCCGTATCTCAAAAAATATATAGCAGAATTAGAAAAGGTTCAAAGAAGAGCGACCAAAGTAATAAAGGGGATGGAACTCTTCCCAAATGAGGAAAAGCTAAAGAGGTTAGGGCTCTTCAGCTTGGAAAAGAGACGGATGAGGTGAGATATGATTGAGGCATAGGCGTAGTTTGACTGTTTCATTTGGGGGGGCAAAGAATGGGCGGAGCGTATTAGCATATCATTTGCATATATACATATGCAAATGAATATGCTAATATGGAGGAAGGAAAAAAGAGCTGTGATAGAAAAAAAATCCAGGGAAGATCAATAAAAAATAACACTATAAGCCTGTACTCTATTATGCTGCACAATGAAAACAAATTCCTTACAGGTTTGCTTGCTTTGTTTTGAGTGAATGGCGACAGCTGCGCGGGGGAGTGGAAAAAATGAGATTTACCAAATGATGTCTTCTTCCTTCTCTGGACTCAGGACGCTCAGGCTCAGTCACTTCACTTCCACTACGGACAAGGGTTGCAGCGGCGAACTAGTCAGTCAGTAAAAGCACCGACAAACAGGTAGGCTCGACTCCATCCTTCACTTCTTTGCCCTCTCAACGTCCCGCCCGCCCGAAAGGAAATGACGTCAGAGGAAGGCGGGACGGGACGCAGAGAGGGCAGAGAAGTGAAGGACGGAGTCGAGCCTGTCTGTTTGTTGGTGCTTTTACTGCGACTTCGGGTGAAAATTAAATAAAAGTCATAAGTCGTTTCATTTCGTTTGGGGGGGCACTGCCCCCCCTCGCCCCCCCCAGTCTACGCCTATGGATTGAGGTCTACAAAATCCTGAGTGGTGTAGAAGTAAATTGAGTTTTTACTCATTCCAAAAGTACAAAGACGAGGGGACAGTCAAGAAAGTTACATGGAAATACTTTTAAAACAAATAGAAGGAAATATTTTTTCACTCAACAAATAGTTAAACTCTGGAACTCATTGCTGGAAGATGTGGTAACAGTGGTTAGTGTATTTGGGTTTAAAAAGGTTTAGACAAGTTCCTGGAGGAAAAGTCCATAGTCTGCTATTGAGACAGACATGGGAAGCAACTGCTTGCCCTGGGATTGGTAGCATTGAGTGTTGCCACGATTTGGGTTTCTGCCAGGTACTTATGACCTGGCTTGACCACTGTTGGAAACAGGATACTAGGCTAGATGGACCATTGGTCTGACCTAGTATGGCTGCTCTTATGTTCTTATGATCTTGGTGCAACACACACCAGAGGATATCATTTTATAAATGAAAATGTACAAAAAGAGAGGGGCTTTATACATGTAAGTAGCTCTATTGACATGTACAAGCTGCAATATTGTTCCTTACACATTTAAACCTACGTATCTCTGGGGAACTGCTTAAGGAGCTGGCCTCCACAACTCAAAGTTTTACTGACTTAGGGTAGTCTTCAGTGCCAAAGAGGTAAACACAATTTCTCTCGCAGGCTTTCCATGCAAGGCCAGCCTAAATGAGAATGAGAAATTAGCCCATGGTTACGCATAACTTGATGCAGGTGTTAATACCAACAGGGAAATTTTCCAATATATATGTGTATTGCTGGTCTGAAATATAGAGTCCATGTAAGCCTTGCAAGTTCTCCCAACACTTAATCTGAACATACCTCTTTCAAATTAGTGCATGCTGCCAGTATATAAGTGGAGTCTTTTCTAAAACTAACCCCGCTGATCTCATCACATGGTTTCCAGTACCATCTCTATGCTGATGACACCCGGCTTTACCTCTCCACTCCCGACATCACAGTCGAAACCCAGGCCAAAGTTTCGGCCTGCCTTTCAGACATCGCTGCCTGGATGTCCAACCGGCATCTGAAACTGAACATGGCAAAGACTGAGCTCCTTGTCTTTCCACCCAAACCCTCTTCTCCTCTTCCCCCACTTTCCGTCTCTGCTGACAACGCCCTCATCCTCCCCGTCTCTTCAGCCCGCAATCTCGGAGTCATTTTCGACTCCTCCCTCTCCTTCTCTGCCCATATCCAGCAGACAGCTAAGACCTGTCGCTTCCTCCCTCTATAATATTAGCAAAATTCGCCCATTCCTCTCTGAACAGACCACCCGAACCCTCGTCCACTCGCTCGTTACCTCTCGTCTTGACTATTGCAACCTTCTCCTCGCTGGCCTCCCGCTTAGCCACCTATCCCCCCTTCAATCTGTCCAAAATTCCGCCGCACGTCTTATCTACCGCGTGAACCGATACTCTCATATCACCCCTCTCCTCAAGTTGCTTCACTGGCTCCCGATCCGCTACCGTATACAGTTCAAGCTTCTCCTATTGACCTTCAAGTGCACTCAATCTGCAGCCCCCCATTACCCCTCTACCCTCCTCTCCCCGTATGTTCCCACCCGTAACCTCCGCTCTCAGGACAAATCACTCCTATGTGTACCCTTCTCTACCACCGCTAACTCCAGACTCCGCCCCTTCTGCCTCGCATCACCTTATGCCTGGAACAGACTTCCCGAGCCCATATGCCATGCGCCCTCCCTGCCCATTTTCAAGTCCTTACTCAAAGCCCATCTCTTCTCCATTGCTTTTGGCGCCTAACCACCTTCCCCATTCATGATACCTACACTGACTAAATAGTTTGTTACCTTTAGATTGTAAGCTCTCTTGAGCAGGGACTGTACTTCCCCATGTTTAAACTTGTACAGCGCTGCGTAACCCTGGCAGCGCTATAGAAATGCTAAGTAGTAGTAGTAGTAAAACTAACCCCGCTGATATTTAGCTTTTGATGGTCAAAATATTTTTAAATGCCAGTGGCCATGGACTTTTTATATCTGAATATTCAGTGCCAGAACTTACCCAGATTCTGTGATTTCCATAAGTACAACCCAGGATAATACATAATTGGCGCGTTAGTGCATACATGTAATACTGAATAGTAACATAACAGTTGCTAATCTTGCTAACTGCCTGTCACTAATGGGTGATGCCCTCTAACACTACCTATTTTGGCAGAAGGTGCATGTTGAATTGAACCTGCTTTACACCACCTTGGGTGAATCTGTTCAAATCCTAATAAATAAATAAATTTAATTGAATTATATAGGCCAGAAGTGTGTAGTTTGCAAAAGTCGGTCAAGGGTAGTTCGAGGAGGTCAATACCTGACCCCTCACGTCTTCACACACTTTTGAGGAAAACAAATTCTGCCCAAAACCAGTTTGTATCTGTAAAATAGGGCTATACTATGTGGCAGGTATTTTACATAAGACACATCCCCATTATTTAAATAACTTCGATGCAACTATCTAATTTTGTTTCTGCACTGACCCCCTTCTGTATGCCTGCAGTGGTCTTCAGTGAATACTTGTTACTACACTCCCCCACATTCCTTTCTATTTTACGCTAACTGACTGTACAATTTATAATAGCTCCTTCACCTGTCACAGATGCAATGCATCCAGCTTTCCCATGAAGCTGTTGGTCTTCACTCCCAGTCCTCGATGGCTGCCAATAGATCAGGTTTTCAGGATATCCAAAATGAATATACATGAGAGAGATTATAAGGCATGCAAATCTCCTTTATACATGTTCATTAAAGATATTGTGAAAATCTGCTTTATTAGTGGTTCTTATTTTATTTTATTTTCATTTATTTATTTATTTTATATAATATATTAATAGTCCACACAATCTATTAATTCTAGGCGGATTACTATCCTGCTTATAATCGAAATAGAAAAACGCCTATATTGTGACACAAATCGGGAGATAGACGTTTATCTCACAAAAACAAATAAAGCGGTATAATCGAAAGCCGAATTTGGACGTTTTCAACTGCACTCCGTCGCGGATGCGGACAAAGTTGATGGGGGCGTGTCGAAGGCGTGGTGAAGGCGAAACTGGGGCGTGGTTATCGGCCGATCAGAGATGGGCGCCTTTCGCCAATAATGGAAAAAAAATATGCGTTTTTAGCGAGAATTTAGGGCACTTTTCCTGGACCCTGTTTTTCCACGAATAAGGCCCCAAAAAGTGCCCTAAATGACCAGATGACCACTGGAGGGAATCGGGGATGACCTCCCCTGACTCCCCCAGTGGTCACAAACCCCCTCCCACCACAAAATATGCCGTTTCACAACTTTTTATTTTCACCCTCAAATGTCATACCCACCTCCCTGGCAGCAGTATGCAGGTCACTGGAGCAGTTATTAGGGGGTGCAGTGGACTTCAGGCAGGTGGACCCAGGCCCATCCCCCCCCCCACCTGTTACACTTGTGCTGGTAAATGGGAGCCCTCCAAACCGCCCCCCAAACCCACTGTACCCACATGTAGGTGCCCCCCTTCACCCCTTAGGGCTATAGTAATGGTGTAGAATTGTGGGCAGTGGGTTTTGAGGGGGATTTGGGGGGCTTAACACACAAGGGAAGGGTGCTATGCACCTGGGAGCTCTTTTACCTTTTTTTTTGTTTTTGTAAAAGTGCCCCCTAGGGTGCCCGGTTGGTGTCCTGGCATGTGAGGGGGACCAGTGCACTACGAATCCTGGCCCCTCCCACGAATAAATGTCTTGGAGTTATTCGTTTTTGAGCTGGGCGCTTTCGGTTTTCATTATTGCTGAAAAACAAAAACGCCCAGCTCAAACAAAGATAAACGTCCATGTTTTTTGAAAATACGGTTCGGTCCGCCCCTTCACGGACCCGTTCTCGGAGATAAACGCCCATGGAGATAGACGTTTCCGTTCAATTATGCCCCTTAATATGTCCCTACAGAAACTTTTAAAGGTTTATGAGGTTTCCATTTTGAGGTAAAGAGGGGCATTTTCGATATGACATCTAAATCCGACTTTGGATGTTTTGCTAGAAACATCCAAAACTCAAGTAGTGAAAATGACCATTTTCAAACCAGAAAAACTATCTTTTTCTTTGAAAATGACCATTTCCTAGATTTTGTTGTGCTTAGTACGCCTGTCTTTATGGACCATAAACCCCCCCAAAAAAACATTCAAGTGAAAAACGCACAAAATCATGCCATTGGGACATAGGAAGAGCCACCTTTCCTAGTAGACTGGCCACACAGGCATCCCAGCATAGCAGTGGGGCACCTTAGGGGGCACTGCAGTGGACTTCACATAAAAGGTCCTAGGTACACATCTCACCATTACCCCCTTATATTGTATGGTGAATTCTTCAAAACCCTCAAAAAACCTACTGTACCCAACTGTACACTACTACAATAGTCCTTATGGCTGCAGGTGTCACCTATATGGATATTGTTTGAGGGGGGGAGGGCTGACACTTTCCACCACAAGTGTAATAGAGTGGATTATGAGCCTTGGTCACCTTCTCTATAGTGCACTGCATCGACCACTAGGCTATTCCAGGAACCTGCTTGCTGCTCTAATAGAATTGGCCATAATATCTGAAGCTGTCATAGAGGCTGGTATGTACTGTTTTATTTACATCGTTGTGGGGGTGGGGGGTCAATGACCTTTGAAGGAGTAAGAGGGTGTCATTCCTATATTCCTGCATTGGTCATCTAGTCATTTAGGGCACTTTTTTGTGGCTTATTCGTTAATAAAACAGGTCTAGACCAAAACGTCCAACTTATAGCTCTGGGTCTTTTTGTTTTGTTCCATTATGGCAGAAAAACGTCCAAGTGTTAGGAACGCCTAGATCCCACCCTTAACATGACCATGATTTGATGTGATTTGCACGCACTTCTGATGGACTTCATAGAAAAACATCTAAAAATTGGTTTTGACAATACCAGTTATTAGAAAAACTTCCAAATGCAGATTTATGCCACTTTTTGGATGTTTTTCTCTTTTGAAAATGAGCCCCAAAATGTTCCAAGCTTTAGGAGCAGCATAGGCAAAAGCTGTGGCTCAGGAGGTGTTGAGCCTTATAACAGAGGGAGATGGGAGGTGAAGAAGGGCTTGCTGAGAGGAACGCAGGGGTCGAGGGGAGAAGAGAGGAATGAGTAAGTTTGAGAGGTAAGCTGGAGCTGATGGGCGAAGGCCTTTATAAACCAGGAGGAGGAGTTTTTAATATGGCAGGAAGCGGGTAGCCAGTGTTCATCTTTAAGTAAAGGAGTCACTTGATCAATTTTGTGTGCATTACATAGAAGTTAAACGACAGGGAACTGTAAATGCTTCAAAGAAGAAAGAGGTAGACCGGAAAAGAGTGTGTTACAATAATCCAAATGGGTGATAACAAGAGAAAGAAGAAGAGTATAAATGGATGAAACAGGAAGATAAGACTTAATCAAAAGGATTCATTGTAAGGCAAAAAAGGAAGACTGAACTACTTTGGTAATAGGATTGTTAAATGTTATTATTCTACTTGTAGAGGACTGGGAGTAAACTAAGGCACTAAGCAGTGTAGGCAATGGCTTGGGAATGCCAGGCTGATAGGGAGTTGCTTTCTCCATTCTGGTGGTGGTTACTTCTACCAATCAACCTGTACAGCAGCATCTGATTGGACCTGTCCCTTAAATTTGCAGGTGTGGCATTTGGAACACTATAGAACTACTGGCAGCCCAAACTGAATTTGAGCAGTGTTTGAAAGACGGCTGGCCCATGGAGGAGGAGGGATGTTCCTTTCACCAGCCATTACCACTAGGGGTGACCTGAGAGGGATAACGAGCCATCTGCAGAGACTCATTGCAAGGCCTCATTTGCATAAGTATTTGCATAAATCAATATAGATCTAAAAGGCAGGAACTTGAGTGAAAAACACAGCCACTCATGCCAAGGGCTGGCTTTGACTATGGCAGTTTTTTTTTAGGTGGGGAGAGAAGAGGAGAAGAACCTTTATGCCTAGGGGTGCCAAAGAGATAATTTTGACCCTGGTCAGCAGTGCAGTCTGATCTCTCCTCCTGTAAGAGGAGGAAAATCAAGGGTGTGCAAATGGCTTCTAACCATCCTCAGCTAACACAGATCCTATTTTCTTCTCCATCCAGGGATGGAATCACTGCAAGCAACCCCATTGGGACCACCTGGAGCCTGGTAGATTCATGTGGTAACCAGTACAAGCATATATCTTATGACCTGGGATTCCTGTGGATGCTGACCACAGATGGCAGAATTCTGAAGTGCAGTGCCTGCTCAGAATGAGGTCCCTGCACCTCTCATCTCTTCTCCTTCCAAACAATTAGACATGTTAATAACTTTCTCTGCCTGTTTTTCCCCTACATTTAAAACAGAAAAGATGCTTCCATATAATCCCATCAAGCTGGGTTTGTACAATAAAATGCCCTTTTTATTTCCATGCTACTGGGTCTGCTACTGTCTCTTCATTAACCTCATTTGTATGACTCTGTCTTCTGCAGTACTGCCCCCCTGTGTAGTGGAATGGATTCCGTTGGCAATTTTTGTAACAGTTGTTATACTGTGATGGGTGTAAAGAGAGAGATTTGGGGGTCAGTCTGTGCAAGGAAATCTAGTATTTTTTTGCAGTTCAAATCCTGCTGCTGGTCCTCAGGTATCAAAATAGATTGTACACCCTCATGGGACAAGGGAAATACCTAATGTAACTCACCTTGAGCTGCTACTGAAAATGATGTGAGCTGTCTAAATATAAAATAACAAAAATGTACTAGCAGAGGGCATCATTTTCCTGTCTCCTATCTCTTATTCAATGACCATGAATTTCAATAAACGTTTCCTGATCACAGGGCCTTTTTATCTAAATGTCATGTATTCCTCTCAGTATCTGGAAGTCCCAGCCAATTATGAGGTAGGAATATTGTGCAGGATTACCACCAACTTAGGTTTTCAAGATATTCTGAATTAGCACGCCTGTCTCTGTATTTGCCAGGTGCAGCAAATCTGTTCCACATTCAGCACATCTGTTGCTCTAATGCCACATTCAACATGCGTAGCTCACTTTCATGGTGGCTTTTTTAATATTGCTTGGATCACTATTGCCTTTTAGTATATGACGTTTAAAATCACTCCACAGTCTACACATTGCCGCCTCCTCCTCAGCACTGGATACTGAGCCTCAACAAATTCTTGTTCACAGTGGGTTTGGGGAATGTCAGGATTTATTCAAAAGCAACAGAGAATTCAGAATAACTGGCAGAGTGACATCTTCTCCATCTACACATGGCATAGAGTGGGTTTTCTGATCTATCAGTAGACCTGCCAAGTCTCCTGCTTTCTGCGGGAGACTTATCTCCAATACTGCTGCTAGGGATCCAAGAGCTCCCGCTTAGCAGCCAGCCCCTCCATTGGCAGCAGAAGATGCGTTAATAAGACATCATCTCCTGCCACTGCAGGACCAGTCTTGTGACCGCAGGAGCAACTTCTTCATACAACAGCTGAGGTCTGTCAAGAGGTAGAGCCAGGAGGTGGAATGGGGTGGACCTGATGTGTAGCTAGACTGAATGGAGCAGAGCTGGTGGTACCTCTTAAAAATTGAGTTCCCTTGGTATTTCTGTGTCAGTGATAGTGGATTCTATTGAGTATTTTGGTAAATGCCTTGACCCCAATTCTGAGCACCCCATGAATCCTCCTGCTCAAGCAGTTTCTTCTAATTAGTGAGCCATTGGCACAGCAGCTGCTGCCTGTACTCATGCCCCATCATCTCAGCTTCTTCAAACTAATACTTTGCTGTTTTTCTTTAAAACACAGAAAAATAAACCAAAGCAGCAGGATCAAAAATTCATACACTAATAGAGTTTATAATGCCTGACACTTATCTTTCCCAGCTTGAAAATTTAATATACTTGCTTGTGAAAGGAGTGATTGTAAGAGACCGAGTGCTGAGTAAGGAGGCTTTTCATTTTAGACTGAAGCTTAATTTTTAGTCTAGAGGGCTAGATCTCGTATTCCAATAAAATGCTCACTTGTTACTGCCCCTTTCCATATCTTACAGTACTTACACATCTGCCCGTGCCCTGCCTCTCCCGCTGCAGTATCACGGAAGCCTGGTCCTTGTTTTATTAACTTCACAGCAAAGCACTTGGGGCTTCTATCACCAGCTCTTTTGGCAGCACCTCCCAATGTTTATTCACTTCTGTAGTTTGTTGGAATTTAACGGGTCCTCCCCTACTCCCCTGAGCACCTCCCGATGGGACATTTAGAGTCATCAAATTTATTTTGTTACATTTGTACCCCGCGCTTTCCCACTCATGGCAGGCTCAATGCGGCTTACATGGGGCAATGGAGGGTTAAGTGACTTGCCCAGAGTCAAAAGGAGCTGCCTGTGCCTGAAGTGGGAATCAAACTCAGTTCCTCAGGACCAAAGTCCACCACCCTAACCACTAGGCCTCTCCTCCACTCTAATAAGAGGACAGGCTGTGGTTCCCCTGTTTAGGGGATCAATCCTAAGAGAGGGTGTGAAATCCATCTGTTCTAATTCCTCCTCCCCTCCCTACATAATCCATTTCAATAAAGAATAATAAAATAACCAATTTGAAGACAGAGCGATATACCTGGACACTTTACACAGGTGATAAGGTGGGGAAGAGAGAGCAAAGACACTTTATACAAGAAGGTGGAGAAGAGAAAAAGGCGTGGTCACTTTATACATGTTAAAGAAATGTCTATATCTGATCTTCTGCCTCTTTCATGGTTTCTCCAGCTCCATACCTGTCAATTTTAGCTTAGCCACATCCTGGTAGATGAACTGTGGTCCTCTGGGTATGTTGCCATACATTGAGCACTTGTTCAGGTTCAGCCTTATTATTCTTTAATTTCTGCCAGATTTTTTACAGCCAGTTGGTAATAACAACTAAACATGATGGGCCTGATATTCAGCTGCTAAAAATGCCCACTTAACTCCACATAAGTGATTTCTGGCTGTGAAATCACTTTGAATATTAACTTAACTTGCAGCTGCTTATTATTCAATGGGGCAACTGTATGCCATCAGCTTACAAGAATTAATGTATATTAAAAGTCTGAATAATATTCCCCAGTAGAAAATTATTGACCTGTAAGGGTGAGATTACAGGTCCCTAGGGGTTCCACAAGTCATTGAACAAAAACTGTAATTCAGATTGCAGAAGAAAATAATTGCTTTCTGTCAGACACTAGGAGCCTCCGTCACGAAGGTTGTTTTAATGCTTGTCTTTTTACCACCACTCCAAATTATTATTATGTACCAGCCATTCACAATTTGGAGTGATAAAAAAACCAAGAAGGCCACGTATGAGAAAAGCAATTTTTATTACTTACCAAAATACAAATACGATTAATAATTTCTCATGGGAGAACAGCGCTGCTACACTTTATCCTCCTCACTCTCCACATAACCATTCTCATTATCTTTCAGTCTCGCAATTCCATTGCTATCTTTTCTCCTTTCTCCAATATATCTGAAAAAGGTTTTGTCACCTCTCTTTACATCTTTAGCCATTCTCCACAAAATCCTTCTCCAGGATTTTCCTCCGTGAATACCGAAGAGAAGAAACAATTACTTCTCTTCGGTATTCACGGAGGGAAATCTTGGACAAGGACCGCTGTCAAGACAATATCTGGGAACGGAGTGGATACTGCACTGTTTACAGAAGAAAGAGTTTATAAACAGCTGGAGAATCTGAAGGTGGACAAAGCTATGGGGCTGGATTGGATACATCCAAAGATACTGAGGGAGCTCAGGGAGGTCCTGGCGGGACCTCTTAAAAATTTATTTAATAGATCTTTAGAGATGGGAGAAGTTCTGTGAGATTGGAGACAAGCGGATGTGGCCCCTCTTCACAAAAGTGGAGACAGGGAAGAAGTTGGAAACTACAGACCGGTAAGTCTCACGTCGGTGGTAGGAAAAATAATGGAGTCACTGCTGAAAGAAAGGATAGTTAACTTTCTAGAAGCCAGTGGGTTACAGGACCCGAGGCAACATGGCTTTACCAAAGGAAAATCCTGCCAAACAAATCTCATTGACTTCTTTGATTGGGTGACCAAAGAACTGGATGAAGGACGTGCGCTAGATGTAATCTACTTGGATTTCAGCAAAGCCGTTGACACGGTCCCCCACAGAAGATTCGTGAATAAGCTGAGAGGGCTGAACTTAGGCACCCACGATCGCCTGCCTATATATGGCAGATTTCGAACAGCAATATGTATATAACTCGAAGTTTACACTTCATATAAGGGTGTGGAAAAGGTTCATAGATGATGTGTTCCTGGTATGGAAAGGGGAGAAGCAACAACTGGAGGAATTTTTCCAATATATAAATATGTATGATGACTACATCAAATTTGAATCAAATGTGGGAAGCTCGTCCATCAATTATCTGGATATAACAATAACTCAAAATCAAGGTAGATTTGATACAACCATATTTTGAATGCCAACTGACACCTATACCCTGCTCCATTATAAAAGTTTCCACCCGAGCACTACGAAAGCAGGCATCTCAACAGGGCAGTTCCTAAGAGTGAGAAAATTATGTGGCATGGAAGACAGCTTTAAAATGCATGCACGCGACATGTACAATCATTTTAGATCTAGAGGTTACCCTCCAAAGATGATCAAGAAAGCCCATAAGAGAGCATCCAGCACACATCAACAATGGTTACTGCAACCAGCAACAAAAAATAGGGGGCATCGGGAGCATTTCACGTGCATATTACCGTACTCCACCCAAGCAGGACAAATAAAAAATATTATTAAAAAACATTGGCCCATGCTGTCTTTACACAACTTTAAAGAAACTCCACAATTTGCATCTACAAGGGCAAAAAACATGGGGGAATTGTTACAGTGACACAAGACAGATCCGTTGGGCAGTAGCAAAAGTATTTTGGGTCAAGGACATAAACCCTGTACCAAGTGTGTTTACTGTAAATATATGACAAACCGATTCCATAAAACATTCTAGAACAGGGAGACCTTATTGGATTACAACCTCCACAAATTGTGAGTCATCTCAAGTGGTTTATGGAATTTTCTGCTCTTGTCAGAAATGGTACATTGGGTACATCACCCGCAAAATAAAGCAGAGAATAGCAGAGCACATTATCAATTTGAGGATAAAAAAGAAGGAAGCCCCTTTTGTGGACCACTGGACACAAATGAATCATGAACTACAGGATTTAAAATATGTAGTCCTATCTCAGGCCCATCTTCCAAATGGGGGAGACATCGCAAAACTTCTGTTACGAAAGGAGCAACAACTCATATTTCAATGGAATACGGTAATGCCTCATGGTCTAAACTGGGAAATAGAATGGATAAACGAATAAGGTAAACATTGGATGACATTAACAGTGATGTATATAAAAGCAGAGCGCACGCATCTGCGTTTGTGGTTTGAAAGTCTTGTATGGGTCGAAGCTCCATGCCAGGTATGCCGGAAATGCAGCATACTAAGTCTTGTTTAAATTAGTGCGTCAGTAAGAGAGAGCTAATTTAATTCACATAATAGGGGGGATGAGTATGAAAGGGTGCACAGCTTAATAGTTTTTCAGAACCTGGATGATTGTGATTCATATTTTAAAGACTTGTATAGTTCTTCTGAAGACGCTGAAAACAGCGAAACACAGCTTGTGTTGAAAACTAAGAGAGAATTGAAAGGAGTGGAGTCTGAGGACTGTATAAATGTGACTTCATGAATTGATAGAAGATCACATGCACTTTAGTCACATTATTCGCTGCACCGGAGGCACCAGATTACTATCTGTGGCACGGAGAAAGACAGCCATCAAAGTCTCTGCAACCCTGAGATAAGTAATATAAAAAAAATTCTTATGGTTTATAGAGCCCATAAGGGCTAGGTAACAACAATGATAGGTGGTAGGGAGGGTTGTAGTGCGATGATGTAAGGTGCATATCATTACTAAGTGCCGAAAAAGCCGATGTAATATATGAAAACTGAGCACTACATACATTTAAAAATAAATATTTTTATATGATATAATATTAAGAGCAAAATGAAAAACTCAAAAAAAGAATAAAACTCTAAGGTATCTTTGGAATGCTTGTAAGTTAAAATTTTATGTCAAGAAGTGCAGAGTGATGCATTTGGGGTGCAGAAACCCAAAAGAGAGATACGTAATAGGAGGGGAGAGATTAGTAAGCTCAACTCAGGAGAGAGACCTTGGGTTGTTGGTGTCCGAGAATCTGAAGGTGAAGAAACAATGTGACAAGGCGACGGCCATGGCCAGAAGGATGCTAGGCTACATAGAGAGGGGTATAACCAGCAGAAGAAAGGAGGTGTTGATGCCCCTCTACAAGTCGTTGGTGAGGCCCCACTTGGAGTATTGTGTTAAGTTTTGGAGGCCATATCTTGCTAAAAATGTAAAAAGACTGGAAGCGGTGCAAAGAAAAGCTACAAAAATAGTATGGGATTTGCGTTGCAAACCGTACGAGGAGAGAAAGGAGAAACAGGGGTGACATGATACAGACATTCAAATATTTGAAAGGTATTAATCCGCAAACAAACCTTTTCCGGAGACAGGAAGGTGGTAGAACTAGAGGAGAACTAGGGTGGTAGGTACGTGGAATGCCCGCCCATGGGAGGTGGTGGAGATGAAAACGGTAAAGGAATTCAAACATGCATGGGATAAACACGAATCCTGTTTAGAAGGAATGGATCTCTGGAATCTTAGCGGAGATTGGGTGACAATGCCGGTAATTGAAGAGTAAAGCCGGTGCTGGGCAGACTTCTACGGTCTGTGCCCTGATCGTGGCTGAATAGATATAGATGGGCTGGATTGTAAATTTTAAGGGGATTCGATGTTAGCTTCAGAACTTTTAGTACAAGAACAGTGCTGGGCAGATTTTTACGGTCTGTGCCCTGAGAAAAGCAGGGACAAATCAAACTTGGCTATACATATAAAGTATCACATATCATGTAAAATGAGTTTATCTTGTTGGGCAGACTGGATGGACCATTCAGGTCTTTATCTGTCGTCATTTACTATGTTACTATGTAAGAGTTCCATCCCCTTTATCACTTTGGTCGCTCTTCTTTGAACATTTTCTAATTCCGCTAAATCTTTTTTGAGATACGGTGGCCAGAACTGAAAGCAATACTCAAGGTGAGTTTGTACAATGGAGCAATGCCACCACTGCACACTGGGCTGAAGATTTCAGTGTATTGTCTACAATGACACCTAGATCTTTTTCTTGAGTGCTGACTCCTAAGGTGGTACCTAGCATCAGGTAACTATGATTCAGATTATTCTTCCCAATGCACAATTTGGATGCCCAGTCTTCTAGTTTCCTAAGGTCTTCCTGCAATTTTTCACAATCCGCATGTGTCTTGACAACTTTGAATAGTTTTGTGTCATCAGCAAATTTAATCACCTCACTAGTTGTTCTGATTTGCAGATCATTTATAAATATGTTAAATAGCACCAGTCCCAGTACAGATCCCTGAGGCACTCCACTATTTACCCTCTTCCATTGAGAAAAATGGCTATTTAACCTTACCTTCTGTTTTCTGTCCAATAACCAATTCCTAAGCCACAGAAGGGCACTGCCTCCTATTCAGGGCCGGTCTTAGAAATTGTGGGGCCCTGTGCAGACCAATTCGGTGGGCTCCCCCAGCCCTCGCCTCCCCACCTAGCCCCACCCTCCATTGACAAGATGCTTTATTAAAAAATAATTTTTTTAAATGTTTTATTTATGAAATTTCAAATAAAGACAAATCAAGCAAAACTTGTACAGAAAAACTGATTCAAATAAGCACAATGATATTATAGGAAACCTGGGATTAAGCAATGAAAATAACCAGAAAATTAGCTAACAATGCAAGCTCATTTTCCCCTTCACTCATCATCTCCTCCTTTTCACCTCTCACCTACTTATCATATTTCTATCTCTCACTTTTACATCCTCCCGAGCCCTCCCATTGTCCCCGCTTCTCTCGCTCTCTTTCCTTTCCCAGCCTATTCTTACTTTATCTTTCCCTCACTCCCTCTCCCAATCCCTTATCTACTTTTTTCTAACTCTCATTCCCTCACCAGCCACAGTTGTTTCCCTGTATCCCAACCCTTTCTGACATCTAAGCCATTTCCTCTTTCTTTTACCACCACCCAGCTTCCTATTCCTCCTCAATGTATCTGCAATTCTATGTTTTCCCTGCCATTCTATGGTCCCATTTCTTTACACTGCTTCCTAGGCCACCTGCCTCTCTGATCCTGTACACCACCTCTCCACCCATCTCTCTATACCTTCCCCCTTTGTTACTCTCACCCACTCACTACAGCCTCACCCCTCCCCCAGCCCCAGCATCAGACATTCCTATCATCTTCAAGTCAGTCCCGTTCTCCCATCTCTAGCAGCAGACTCTCTCCCACCCTATCTCCACCTTGTGACTCTTTCTCCTTCTGCCTCCCCAAATCCAGTATCCCCCTCTATCTATTCACTCCATGTCCATCCTCCCCCTTCTCAAAAATGGCCTGACATCTTTTTCCTCTCTCCCTCCCCCCAAAAATGGTCTGGCATTTTTCCCTTCTTTCCTGCCCCCAACATGGTCCACCATCCCTGCCCCTCTTTCTCCTTCCCATCCTGCACTTCTTCTGTCTCCCTCCTCTTATCGAGAATTTCCCCTCTTTCTTCCTTCCACCCCCTAAATGGTCCAAGTATTTTTCTCTCCTCTTCCTCTTCCCCCATCCTTTCATGTGGTCCAGAATCTCCCCTTCTTGATACCCCTCTGTGACCCTCCTCTCAAACCTTACTTTCGCGGTTCTTTTGTAGTTTTTGCAGGATCTTCATGTTTGAGCTCCAGAAAGTCAGTGCCAGTCCTGCCTCCCTGACGCACGCATCCTGTTATATGTGGGCAGGACCTGGCAGCTACTTTCCAGTGCTCAAACATGAGGCTCCACAGTACCTTGTGCTTCAAGCTACTGATGTTGTTGTTGCAAAAAGTACAAAAGAACCATGAAAAGAAGGTTTGAGGAGAGGGTCACAGAGGGATATCAAGAAGAGGAGATGCGGGACCAAGTGAGGGGGGGGGGGGGGGAAGGAGGAGAAGAGAAAAGATGTAAACTTTGCCTCTCAGCAAGGGGTTCAGCGGGAGATGACCCACCAAGATTTGGCAGGTCTGCAGTGCCGGGGCCGCGGTGCCCCTGGGACTACGAGGCACTGTGCAGCCACCCCTGTTGCCCCTGCCTAAAACTGGCCCTGCTCCTATCCCATGACTTTTTAATTTTCTCCTGAGGAACTTTGTCAAAAGCTTTCTGAAAATCTAGATACATTACATCAATCAGGCCACCATTATCCTCATATGTGGCCTAGTGGTTAGAGCACCAGTCTTGACATTTAGAGGTGGCTGGTTCCAATCCCACTGCTGTTCCTTTTGATCTTGAGCAAGTCACTTAACTCTCCATTGCGTCAGGTAGAAAATTAGATTGTGAGCCCTCCAGGGACAGCTAAATAATCAGTATACCTGAATGTAACTCACCTTGAGCTACTACTGAAAAAAGTGTGAGCAAAATCCAAATAAATAAATAAATGCTTATTCACGCCTTCAAAGGAATAATCAAATTAGTGAGGCAAGACTTCCCTTGGCTAACCCATGCTGACTCTGTACAATGATATTATAGGATATTATAGGAAAGCTATGTTAAGAACATAGGAATTGCCATACTGGGTCAGACCAAAGGTCCATCTAGCCCAGAATCCTGTTTTCCAAACAGTGGCCAAGCCAGGTCACAAGTACCTGGTAGAAATCCAAATCGTAGCAACACTCCATACTACAAATCCTAGGGCAAGCAGTTGCCATGTCTGTCTCAATAGCAGACTATGGACTTTTCCTCCATGTTTGCTTACAATGTTAAAATGTTCATAGATTTGCCAATACAAAAACAGTTTCTCCTTCTGACTTCTCTGGCTTTCTTTGATTGTTGACGAGCCAGAAGGGAGGGGTTGCTCTTGAGCAGGGATAGGTAGTTGACTTAATTGCTCTTTGGAATGTGGTCAGTGCTAGCACAATCTCTCAAAGATTCTGGTTTTAAACTTCCACAAGTCTTCTGCTTTTTCATAAGCTTAACTTTTCTGATAAATGCACTTAAACAGTCCCAAACATTGCTTTTCTTAGCTAGAAGTTCACTTGAATGCAGCTCAGTTAACATCCAGAATGATACAAGCAGAGTTACTTGATTCACTTTTTCTTTCTGGTTTGATTAACTTACACAAATCTGCCTCTTCACGAGCTTAACGTTTCTCATAAATGCACTTAAACAGTCCCAAACACTGATTTTCTTAGCTAAAAGTTCACTTGAATGCAGATCAGTTAACATCCAGAATGGTACAAGCTGATTTACTTGATTCACCCTTTCATTTGATTAACTTACATGAATCTGTCTCTTCTCAAGCTTAACTTTTCTGGTATGATTAAATGCAGTGCAGAATGCTCTTTTAAAGGCACGCTTGTCCTGCTGAAAATTTCTTCATCTCCTTCAATAACTATTTAGTTTTTACTTTGTTTTTTTACTTGTTTTTTTTACTGTCAAGCCTCTTAAGACTTGTTAACTGTAAAGTCTGAATATCTTGAAATATAACCTTGGCACACCAGCACACACCTGAAGTCTCTTTATTTTCAGAAGTTTCCTTTATTGAATACATATAGATAATTTACTCACAGTCAGATGTTCAAAAGTGTTGCCCCAGGGCACAGAGACTCCATAATTCTGAAAGCTGTATCAGTGGTTGGAAGTAGAAATCTGAAGAAAGACAGCTTTATTGCAGAGGTAGGAAAATAGTTGAACAGGTAGAAGTAGCTCAGAGCTGGGTGACTGGAAAGTGCAATATCTCATTAGGAAGATATATTCAAGGTTAAAAACCCAGTCCATTTCATGGAGCTTAGCAGGACAAGTGCTGTCTGAAGCAAGATGGAGAATGCCTGATGAAGAAAGAGAGAGAGAGGCCAAGAAGGGCTCACACAGGCCCGGGGGGGGGGGGGGGGGGGGGGGGGAGACCAATGGGGACAGAGCCTGCCATTAGCTAGCAAGGGTGGTCCTAGAGGACAGACCTCGATTGGAGGGAAAGGTCATACCTGGCTGACCTCTCAGGACAGAGATAGTAAGAATGCCCAGGAAATGATAGCAGGTAGACAAAGGAGCCAAGCTTGGCTGAGAAAGAGAAGAGGTCTAGGCAGCAGCACAGGCCAATAGTAACAGTTCTTATACAGGCAGGTGTGTTTGCACTACCTGTGAAACTACATTACACAGCAGTAAAAATCCTTAGAAGTGAGAATAACAGTAAAAGCATTAAACACATTTTAGGGTCACATGGAGGGGCATAATCAAACGGGGCTGGCCATCTACATATGGGTGGCCATCTCTAAGGCCGGTCCCGTAAAGCGGCATACCTGACCGCATTATTGAAACGAGATGGCCGGCCAATCTTTTGTTTCGATAATATGGTCGGGGCCAGCCAAATCTCAACATTTGGGCCAGCCTTAGAGATCGTCGGTGTTAGAGATGGCCGCCATTGGTTTTTGCAGATAATGGATACTAATGGCAGCTATCTCAAACCCGGCCAAATTCAAGGCCTTTGGTCGTGGGAGGAGCCAGTATTTATAGTGCAGTGGTCCCCCTCACATGCCAGGACACCAACCGGGCACCCTAGGGGGCACTGCAGTGGACTTCAGAAATTGCTCCCAGGTGCATAGCTCCCTTACCTTGTGTGCTGAGCCCCTCAAAACCCACTACCCACAACTGTACACCACTACCATAGCCCTTAAAGGGTAAAGGGGGGCACCTACATGTGAGTACAGTAGGTTTGTGGTGGGTTTTGGAGGGCTCCCATTTACCACCACAAGTGTAACAGGTAGGGGGGGATGGGCCTGGGTTCGCCTACCTGAAGTGCACTGCAGTACCCACTAAAAACTGCTCCAGGGACCTGCATAGTGCTGTGATGGAGCTGGGTATGACATTTGAGGCTGGCATAGAGGCTGGCACAAAAATGTTTAAAAAAATTTTTTTTGGGTGAGAGGGGGTTGGTGACCACTGGGGGAGTAAGGGGAGGTGATCCCCGATTCCCTCCAGTGGTCATCTTTTTAGTTGGGGCACTTTTTTGAGGCTTGGTCCTAAAAATAAATGGACCAAGTAAAGCCAGCCTAGTGCTCGTCAGAGCTGGCCTTCTTTTTTCCATTGTCGGCCGAAGGCGGCCATGTCTTAACCATGCCCCCATCCCGCCTTCCGTACCCTGCCGACACGCCCCCTTGAACTTTGGCCAGCCCTGCGACGGTAAGCAGTTGAAGCCAGCCAAAATCGGCTTTCGATTATACCGATTTGGCTGGCTTTAGGAGAAGGCCGGCCATCTCCCGATTTGTGTTAGAAGATGGCCGGCCTTCTCCTTTGAAAATAAGCAGGATTATAAACTAGAGCAAGGCTGTCAAAGGACAGAACAATTATTCCTTCCTAGAAACTCTGTTCATTGGGTAAATTTCTCTTATCTGTACCCGTCTCCTCCACTGCCAACTTCAGACTCCATTCCTTTTATTTTGCTGCACTATATGCCTGGAATAGACTTCCTGAGTCGGTATGTCAAGCTCCGTCTCTGGTCATATTCAAATCTAGGCTAAATTTTTGAGGCTGCTTTTAAAGCCTAACTCCTATTCACTTGTTCAGCAGCCATGTCTGTTTCAATCATTCCCACAATAAGTAGTTCCTTAATCCTTTATTTGTCCTGTTTCTCAGTCTTGAATAGATTGTAAGCTCTGTAGAGCAGGGACTATTTCATGCATGTTTAGTGTACAGCACTGTGTAGGTCTAGTAGCTCTATAGAAATGCTAAGTAGTAGTAGTAGTAATAAATGCATGTCCTGTTGGTTTCTTGTGTTCAGTTGATTTAATTCCCGTGGACCTAACGTTTAATATTAGTGGCAGAGCAGGGTATGAATAAGCTGGCAATACCAGGGCAGTGTTGTAAGTAGGGTCATCACATTCCCTAAAGTAATTTAATCTTTCAGATTTGTTGCTTGTATAAGAAGGTTTGCAAAAATGTGTGTTCAGGTAGTGAACCTGATGAGTTGATTGATTGCTTCACCACTGCTAACACATACAGTTTGTACATAGGTCAAGAGTCCTGGGGGACTGATAAAATGCCTTGTTAGCTTTAGAGGAAAAACCTTTCATCCTTTTTTTTTTTTACAATTCACAGTCCTGCTATCATAGTAACATAGTACATAGTAGATGACGGCAGAAAAAGACCTGCATGGTCCATCCAGTCTGCCCAACAAGATAAACTCATTTGTGCCACTTTTTGTGTATACCTTACCTTGATTTGTACCTGTCTTTTTCAGGGCACAGACCTTATAAGTCTGCCCAGCACTATCCCTGCCCCCCAACCACCAGCCCCGCCTCCCACCACCGGTTCTGGTACAGACCGTATAAGTCTGCCCAGCACTATCCCCGCCTCCCACTACCAGCTGTGCCACCCAATCTCGGCTCAAGCCCTCCTTGGGTGGGGCTTGAGGTATATAAAGTCCTTCTTCCCTGTGCCATCCAGCATCTGCATCTCAAGGACTGAGAGTTACAGCAATGATGGCAATGGGGAGAATGGCAGGGCTCCAGGTGTCCCTGCTGCTGCTGCTGCAGCTGCTTCTCACAGGACTGAGCTCAGGTAAGTAAAAGGGGGAAGAAGAGGAAAATCCTGTTATAGCACAGGATCTCTGATCTGGTACATCTGACAAGTGAGGATGAATTCAATTCAGGTTCCCTATGACTTTGGGCAAATCATTTAATTTCCTTTACTCTAAGCCCTCTTCTACCTCCACCCCACCCCCCCTAATTAATTGGGTGTTAATTACAACTTTGCACTTTTCCCTACCACTCCTATTGTTCAAAATGCAAATTAGCAGAGAGATTTAAAAGGTCCTCTTTGCAGAGGCACATTCAGAAATGCAATTTCTCATAACCTGTGACTAGGATCCCTTGGGAATGAAAAGCTGAGTCAGCTGATGGCTGTCAGAAATTCTGACCTGTCATTATAATAACTATTTGCCCACATCTTGGTTTATTTTGAACAGAGGCGAAATCAGAGGTGGGACACAATAAGGATATGCCCTAGCAATCCTAATGGAGCCTGCTTGGGAAAACCAAAGGGAGAGAGGTTCTTTCTATGAGAGGCACCCCTCCCCTTCTATTTTCATAGGGCTAGATATAAAATTTTTGACACTAATAGACCAATTCCACTAATGAATATTCACATTTAAGAGGAAGTTCCCACATGCCGTAATATTTTGATGTAGGCACAGGAAAAAAAGATATTAAATGCTCCCAGGTTTCAACCTAATGTTTTTTTTTAAATTATACTAAATACAGTAAGTCTAATTGTTAAGCACCTGAAAACATCTCTACATGAATTCAGGGAGTCCCTACAGCCAGCCCCTCCAAATGACACGATTTATAAGAAAGCAGTACTCTAACCCATGAAACCAAAACTTCTTCTGTATACACATCCCTATACTGCACAAGCCAGCATGCTTAAAAATATAAGAAAAGAAGATCAAATAGAAATGCTACCAACAATTAATCTTACCACAACATCACTTTATATTTGTTCTCACCAGAGTCTGCAAATGCCCTCCGGTACTACATTGAGCCTACAAATAGGTGGGAAAATTTGGGATACAAATGCAACAAATAAATAAAATAATAAATAAATTTTACAAAAGCAGGCTAGATTCCATAAAGGCTGTCTGATCAAGCTGCAGAAAAGTAGGAGATTATTTATTACTGTACATCACCTTGAGTGAATTCCTTCAAAAGGGTGGTAAATAAATCCTAATAAATAAATAATTTATAAAAATACATATAATGCCAGGCAAAGATACAAGTGAATGTGGTGAACACACAAAAGTGATAGTGATCTTAAAATTAAACTCGCACAAATGGTCTGCATTTTCAGATCATGAACATATCCATGCACTTTATATAGTGCCATTTGCATGTGTATATGGCAAATTTATAAACCAGCGCATAGGGAAGAAGGGAGAGAGCTTTCTTCAGAAAGGCAATCCTAGGGGAAGTGGATTTGTCATACAGATGAGCAAATTACCATCTGTTTTCACTCCTCCAAGCTCCAGGTCTCAGAAAGTAAGTTAGTTAGCAGGTTCTTTGTGATTCTAAGCAGCTGTAAATGCTAGAGGGTAAAAGTGCCAAGGCATACCTGTATTGCTATTATACAATTTAGCTTTTGTGTATACCCAGAACACCCTTCTCCCTTTAAAGACACTTAAATCTCTGCATTTATAAAACTGCTGGTTCCCTACATATTTTGCCAATTACACATGCATCTGGCTATTTTAGACATTTCAACCTGTGCCTAAAGTTCGAACTGCACAGTGGGCTTGGTGTCAGCCCTAGGCAGTACACTGGAGTTAGGGCTGGGGTGAGGGACTGGAATTCAAGAGAGACTTGCCTTCCTGTCACCCACCTCACTTGTGGCCTTATGAATGGTTACACCTGGGCAGCCTTTGATTGGACTGTTATGGTTTAGTTTCTGGAAGCAGAGGAGGGGTGGGGAAGATAGGCTCCTTCCAAACAATGGAGAAGACGCATGATTGTAAGTAAAAAGTAATGTTTTATTTACAATCATACGTCTTCTCCATTGTTTGGAAGGAGCCTATCTTCCCCACCCTCCTCTGTTTCCTTTTACTTTGTTTCGTTGGGATTAAGTGCATGGGGGGGGGAGGGGGCTGGAGGTCGCTGGACCTCCAGCCCCCCCTGTCGCTCGTTGGGAGGGAGGGTGGGAGGGGCTTGGCCGGTGGCCACTAGACCACCAGGGACCATTTTGGGGGGGGGGGGTTGGGGGGGCTGAAGACCCACCGGATCTCCAGCCCTCCCTGAACCTGGAGGAGTGGGATTGTCAGGAGGACTGGAAGTCCACCAGACCTCCAGCCCCCTGTTTGCAGTTTGCTTTGGGGGGAACGGGGGCCTGCCAGCATGCAACTGCATGCTGGACAGGGCTCACCATTCCTCCCCAATGATCGGCAAACCCTAACGCCAGCTCGGAGGTGGCGTAGGGTTTGTTGCGGCCAGCGACCCAAATTTTGGCGCGCTGGCCGCTGATCATTGGGGATGAATGCGCTAAGCCCTGTTTAGCATGCATTTGCATGCCACTTGCGCAAAGAGCTCTCGAACGCGTTGTTTCACGCGCTCGAGGGCTCTAATCATGGGGTGGTAGCAAACACCGGCGCTAGTACGGTGCTAACAGCCTCTAGCGCCGGCGTTTGCTTTTGAACATGAGGGTATCTGTGCGGTATTTTTTTTGGATGGTTTAGTTTCTAACTGGGCTTGTTTTGGACCTGGTAACACTAATCGGTGATCATTAATCGAACAGAGGGAACATACTGGTAAAGAATCATCAGTGAAGACAGATAGGGGGCAGGCCTACTTGAAATGCCTTAAAAGTGAGTGTCAGAATTTTGAATAGAATCAGTTGTTCAACTGGCAACCAATGAAATTTATGGAACAAAGGAGAGACATGGTCATAGCGTCAGGCACGGCAGAAGAGTCTGATAGCTGTGTTTTGAAGAGACTGCAGTTTCTTCAAATGAGTATGAGTACAGCCTAGGTAAACTGTATTACTGTAATCCAGCCTAGTGCTCAATAATGAAAGTGAGTGAAAGGTAGCCTCAAAATACTTCCTGATTCATCGTAGCTGACGAAGAACAGAGAAAACAGAAAAACTGGCCTTGCACATGGAAGAAATCTGGGGGGGGGGGGGGGGGGGGGGGGCAAATGAAAGCTGGAAATAAAGCATCTCAAGTAGGTCTGCCCCCTATCTGTCTTCACTGATGATTCTGTTCGATTAATGACCACCGATCAGTGTTACCAGGTCCAATCACACTTGTTTGCTGTTCTTCACAGTTGTATAAATGGGCCAAGGTGGACTGGAAGGCATAGCTTGAGTGTGGTGTAGATGGGTTGGGAGGAGGGTGGTAAACTGGCGATGAGTTGGGGCTAGAGAGAGAATGGTGGGATTTGCATTACTTCTTTTGTCCAGAAGTCCTCCTTGTGTGTGTCAGGGGCATAGCCAGACCTTGAGGTGGGAGGGGGCCAGAGCCCAAGGTGGGGGGGGCACAACCCCCCCGCCAGCTGAAGCACCACCACTGCAAATACCTTGGCTGGCGGGGGTCATGCAATTTCACTAAAAGGAGCATGCCCGACGTGAGCGGAATAAAGAGTAGGGCAGACAATGTGGTGGCACTTCTGCAGACCAGTGCTGAACGAATTCTTCAGCTGGTGGGGATTGGGGACCCCTGCCAGCCAACCAGGGGCCCAGAGCAAATATGGGGGGGGGGGGGGTCCAGGCATCCATGGCCCCACCTGGCTACACCACTGGTTTGTGTACCATCCGCTGGGCTGTTCACGTAAAGACAGCCTGGCCAGTTGTGTTCATAACCCACCATGCTTTATTTTCCTTTTTATGGATTTGGTAATTTGTGCTGAGTTCAGCACCTCAGTCATTTTGAAAAGTAGGTTCCTATGTTTATGCACATGTTCTGAAGGCAATTTATAAAAGCCTATTGCTGTATTTAAACCTCTGTTGTATTTGTGGAAATGCATTTTAAAATAACCCTCCCTGAGGGCTATACTGTCAGACTTCGAAGCTTGCTGGGATATTGTAAGTACATTTATAAGGGAAAACATCAGACAAAAGGATAACAAACCCATTTATCCCTCCTGGAATTTCACTTCCCTCCCCTCCTCCACCTCAGACAGGCACTTTTTTTTTCCCAATGCTATTAAAGAGTATGGTGGGCACTTAAACTCACAGAGCGTGTGGGGGAGGGGCAGATATTTTCAGTGAAGATTTTTTCCTGCAGGTAAACTGTCTACCCACAGACAAAACTTTGAAAATTGTCCCCCCCCCCCCCCCCCCCCCCCCATCCTTGTTTAGTTTCTGTACTGGCTTCTCGCTTGCATATTTTGTAAGATTATTTTTAGGAAGTATTTCACTTCCACAAGTCACTGTAAATGGATCTCTTGGAGAAAAGTTACCCTTTTTCAAAATTGTTACTGGGGTGCAGGCTTGGTAGGCTTCATTCTGTCGCCTGTCTTTTGAATCTGGCTGTTATCATTCATTTGTAGGATGGGAGAGCCCACGAGTCAGTGCCTGGGTATGCAACACTCTGGTCTAACCCATGTCTCTTTATTCCAGCAATGCTCTGTGTTCAGATCCCGGGCAATCTGAAGCAGATTGATGTTAGCAATGGACATGTATTTGGCGTGAATTATGAGGACCAGATTTACACATGGTACGAGAATAGCTGGACACAGATTAATGGTGCTCTGAAACATGTCAGTGTGGGCCCTGCTGGCATTTGGGGTGTGAATAGAGGTGACTCCATTTACCGAATGGTGGGCGGCAAGTGGGTCCAGATGCAAGGTAAGTCTTCATTAGGTAAAAGGTCTGTAGAAACCCGTATAACGTAAAAGATGAAGACTATCTTGTTTAGTTCATTTCATTTCTGCTCCATAGAGCAAGTTACAGGTCTCCCCCCCCCCCCCCCCCCCCCCCTTCTTGATGAAACCTCTGGTTATCTGGCACAGCTTGTCTGTTTAGAGCCAGCTGGTCAATTTTTAATGGAAGCTTTGTTGACAAATCTTCTAAGAGTCTGAATTGATGTTTGAAGTCCAGTACAGCACTGCACAACGTCCTTGTAACTTTGAATAGATTATAGCATTGTGTACATTCAGTTTTACCCTGATTCGCCCTTTTATTCCCTGTTCTTTGAAGCTGTCTCAGATAAGTTTAATTTAAAACTCTGTGTTTCATTCTGTTTGTTGTTCTTTTGAACCTCATAAAAGATTGACTCACTTTTCTGTAGCAAGAAGGGAGACAATTATATCCCTCTAAAGTAAACTGCAAAACTTTAATTTGGCTAATTTAAGTGTGCTGGACTACAAGCAGCATAAGATACGATACCTTCTAAGTGATACGTTTTCAGACAAGCCTTTTCTAATACTTAAAATATATGCTGTTGATGTGCTGTCCACTTTATACTACCTAATCGAGGGTGCAAGGTTTCCTTTTTTTGTGGTGTGTTTTTTTTGTTTCAATACCATATTTCTCCTCTGATCTCTGGGTTTTCCTTCATTCTGAGACAAAGAAGTGAGGTCTTTCATACATGACCCTGTCATCTCCACTTTGCTTCCCCAGGGTTGCTGAAGCAGATAGATGCAGGCGGGGATGAGTTTATCTCCGGTGCAAATTCAAATGATGATATTTTCTGCATGTCCAAGTCCGGGACCATCCCTGCAAAGGTCCAGAGCTCATCACTGCCCTGGGTGCAAATCGAAGGGAAACTGAAGTACATCAGCTGTGGCTCGCTAGGCTGCTGGGGTGTTAATTCTGGTGATGACATCTACTATCTCTGGAACAGCTCACCAGATTCCTGCCAGGGCTCCAGCTGGCAGCATGTGGAAGGGAAGCTGTCAATGATTGAGGCTGGAACAGAGGGCACCGTGTATGGGGTGAATGCCCAAGGAATGGTCTACCACAGGTGAGAAGGAAAATTGCCCTCTTGGATGCTGGTGTTTAACTTAAACTGGTCACTACACTGGCTCAAATCCACCCCCCAATTTGAAAACACTAAAGAAATGGCAGTCCTAATTTATTTATTTAATTTATTTAACAAATTTATAACCTGCTCCATCCAAAGTTTGGGGGAGGGGGTTTTACAAAAATACATTCATAACAAAAATATAAAAACAATTTGACATACAGACAATGCTCATGATTTTCATAAAGTGATGATGATCACATAACTTCATGGTATATAACATATAACAAAAAATGAGGGGCAATCTCTTTATATAAAGTGGTATTAGAATTTTATTTCTGTACTCCAACAAATTCTTAAATTCAGTCCCCTTAATCTGATGGTGTGCTAGCTTCCACTTTAAGCTATACTAGCTTCTAGGGATGTACTTTATTTTATTTATTTTTTAAATTTTAGTTATGACATTTATATCCCATATTAGCCTGAGTAGAACTCAGGTTCAATGTGGCTTATATAACAATTAGAAAAGCATGAGCATGTTCAAAATATATTAACAGAAAGTAAAATATATCATATAATGTTAGACCAGTAAAACTTCTTTCATTTCATTGTAAAATGAAATGAAAGTAAACCAAAATGTTGCTCATTTTCATTTAAAAAAATGTGACCTCATACCCACCACATAAAAAAACAAAACAACAACAACCTTCTAGGCTGGCTCCCCAGCCCCCAGATTGTACCCCCAAGCTGTTACCCCATCTGCAGGACCTTGTGAAGTCTCTTCAGGGGGCAGGAACAACCCCCTGCTATAGTTAATTTATACACACAACTTAAAAACATAAACAGACACAAAAATATAGATACAATTTTTATTTTACATATTTATTCCATCTGTCTATACAATGCAGAGCAAAACAGTATATAAAAATCCTTAAAAAAAAACCAACCGTTCAACTAAATCAGGAAAAGCCATCTTACAAAAAAAAAAATGTGTTTTAAATGTGTTGTGAAATGTCAACAGCCTTGTTCCATTCAAATCTGGCAAAACCCTATTACACATAAAAACTATCCCAACATTAGATTCTCCTATAGTATTGCCTCCTGTCACCAGTAGCCACTGGTAGTCAGTACTAGACAGGGGCGTAGCCAGACAACAAATTTTGGGTGGGCACCAAGTGTTCTCCCCCCTCCCAACCACCACCAAAAAAAATATTTCAGCTGGCAGGAAAATGCTTCTTTCCACCTTGGCTGTATGCAGCAGGCATGTGCTGAAAACTGAGCGTGTGCAGGTGCCAGTATCGTGGAGAGTAGCATTTTTGTTACCATCAGGGGGAAGTCTTCAGCTGGCTGAGCCTGAGATCCCCATCAGCTACAGCTAAATGTGTGCTACTGTTGGGTGGGCCTGAGCACTAAATGGGTGGGCCCAGGCCCACCTGTGGCTACGCCACTGGTACTAGATGCTTGACTTTAGTTCCCAAGCTTAAGTTTATGTCATCTAATTTTCAGCCAAAAACCTCAGCACTGAGGTTCGTCTGAAATTTTGCTTGAACCTAAGCTGCCCAAGGGTACTAAACTTGTTTTGTAAATATCTATCTCATTAGAATGTTTTGCTACGTAGTTTCTGTTTCTCCTGTTTTCCCACCAGGATTATACAACATTTTTCCAGCTTCCTTTGTAGGAAGTTTTTGTTTTTAGCTTTGGGATGTGCACAGCACAGGAAGAAATGAATTTCTACTATTACTACCAATGGTTATTTGTATAGTGGTGCAGTATGAAAGCACTATTGTATAGACATTTATAAAAGGCAACCTTCAAACAGCTCACATATCTATAAAGTCCACAGGCACTTTTCTGTGCACACTGTGCACCAGTTCTGAAAGGGAACGCATGCATTTTGAAACTTGCCTGGGGAAAAAGTACCCGCACACATCTGGGCCCTTTTACAAAGACGCAGGAGGGCTAATGCATTGGTAGCGCATGCCCAATTAGCACTACTGCCGGGGTAGTGTGTGCACCCAGCAGTAATTCTGGTGGGCGCCGAATCCCTCGGCAGAAAATAATTTTCTATTTTCTACTATGGGTGCAATCCCGGTGGTAACTGGCAGCGCACCCAAGTTGGCGTGCGCTGCATGGTTACTGTGTGGGTAGCACGTGACCCCTTACCACTAGGTCAGTGGGTGGCGGTAAGGGCTCAGGCTGTAAATAGGCACGCGGTAGTTTTAATATTAGCGCAGACCCATTTCCCGGCCCATTAAAAATTGCCTTTTTCCCCAGCCCGTTAAAAAATGGCCCACCTAAAAGATGTGCCCACACTACCGCAGGACACTTTTTACCACGGCTTTGTAAAAGGATCCCATATTTTTGAGCATGTGTAATTAGATAGACGAGGCCTCATGGTTCAATTGATAGCAGTAATGAGCAGTCCAAAAATGTTTATTTCACTTCCCATGTAATTTGCAGCATTGTTTGTTTTGTTTTGGGGCAATGTGAAAGAGTGCTCACTATTCAGAAAGGAAGTCCACTGTTTTGGAAAGAGTTCACACTCTTTGCAAATATTGGGGGTCATTTACAAAAACGGCGGTAAGCCCAACGTAGGCTTACCGCATGCTAAAATGGAACGTTACCACAGGACTACTACTACTTATCATTTCTATTGCGCTACTAGACGTACACAGCGCTGTACACTGGACATAAAGAGACAGTCCATGCTCGAAAGAGCTGACAAAACTAGGACAGGCAAACAGGACAAATAAGGGAGTTACAAAGGTGGGAATGATAAACGTGGGTGCTGAACAAGTGAGTAAGGGTTAGGAGTTAAAAGAGACATAAAAAAGGTGGGCTTTTAGCCTAGATTTGAAGACAGGTAGAGATGGAGCTTGACATACAGGCTCAGGAAATCTATTCCAAGCATATGGTGCAGCAAGATAAAAGGAACGGAGTCTGGAGTTAGCAGTGGAGGAGAAGGGTGCAGATAAGAGAGATTTATCTAGTGAACAAAAAGTTCCCAGGGAGGAGTGTAGGGAGAGATAAGAGTAAAGAGATACTGAGGAGCTGCAGAGTGAATGCACTTGTAAGTCAATAAGAGGAGTTTGAACTGTATACGGAAACGGATAGGGAGCCAATGAAGTGACTTGAGGAGAGGGCTAATAGGAGCATAGGGACACTGTCGGAATATAAGTTGTGCAGCTGAATTTTGAACAGATTGAAGGGGAGAGAGATGGCTTAGTGGGAGACCTGTGAGAAGCAAGTTGTAATAGTCTAATTGAGAGGTGGTAAGAGTGTGGATAAGGGTACTGGTAGTATGCTCAGAAAGGAAAGGACGAATTTTGGTGATATTATAGAGAAAGAAACCTCAATGGGTGGCAGTAAATGCTCCCTGTCGCATCACCATGCGGTGAGAGTTATTTTACCAAGTGGCCATTTTTTTTTTTGGGGGGGGGGGCATTTTACCGGCTGCAATAAAAAGGGCCCTGGCATGCAGGAAAAACAGCCCCCGCAGGGCCCTTTTTCCTGCAGCTTAGTAAAAGGATCTCAATGTTCGCTATTATCAGTAAATGGATAAACACAAAATGTCATGTTTTTCTGCTCATTTTCATTTGTTAATGTCACATTGGATATCTCGTTCACATTTTCTATGTCATTACAAATGACAGCCTACCACGAATCAGTGGTTACTTGCCTAGTGCATCCATAACCTGAGTTCAAATCCCACATTGGGATTTCTGTTAGGTAGCCAACCTCTGGCCAACTGGGTCATCCATACACTTCAAGATGGTACATGACTATTCAGTCTTAGGGATCCTTTTACAAAGCTACACTAGCAATTCCGGCCTGGCAAATGCAATGAAGCCCATGCAATCCCTATGGGCTGCGTTGCATTGGCCGCATCAGAATTGCTAGTGCAACTCTGTAAAAGGAGCCCTTATTTGTGTGGGGGGGGGGGGGGAGCCAGGTAAAGATGACTGGGGAAGGCAATGGCAAAGCACTCCACTAATAGTCTGTCAAGAATCTGTTGCGCAAGTGGTGGGCCCCATATGTCATTCACCAACTTGTAGACAACCTTTATCTATATAATTATAAAATGGGGTTTTTACTGGGGAATCGAAATCAGCCAGAGGCTCCTTTGTTGTGTGTAGGGCTTTTAGAAAATTCTCTTGTACAGTTATTATAGCCAGATTAAAACTCACGAAATCATTTGAGGATTAGATTTACTAAAAGTGCCTAACGTGTTACTAAAGTGAATGAATGTAAGCTACTTACCATAGCTACCATTTTGTGCAGTGGAACCTATTTATTAATAATAAGGGCAGTTGTACAGGGAAAGGCAAAAAAAAAAAGTAATCTCCTAGAGTTTTTGGAATTTCAACATGAAATTTTACAGCTGTATTTATTGTTACTATCTACAGCAGTGTTTCCCAAACTGTGCACTGCGGCACCCCAGTGCGCCGTGGCAAACTCACAGGGGTGCCACGGCAGACAGTTGTGTACTGACAGAGGGGCAGACAGAGCCGGCGGCAAGGCATTGTAGTGGCTACTGCGGGGGCAGGAAAGACACTTCGGCGGCACTCGCAAGACTGCCGCTGGAAGCCTTGGCAGCCATTTTGAAAGCCCGGCCAGCAGTGAGCAGTGCAGCACAGAAGAGGAAAGGGAGAGAAAGGAGTGGCAGAGGGCAGGAAAGAGTAGGATTCTTTCCTGCCCCTGCAGCGGCCACTACACCCCCAGGGTGGCCAAGAAAGATCGCGGTAGGTCTTCTTGAGGCATTACTACGGCGGCGGCTTCGGCATCCACCTTGTCATTCTTTATTGTTGGTAGCATTTTTTATTTAATCTCACATATTTTCAAACATACTGGCTTGTGCAGCATACGGATGTACACAGAGGAAGTATAATAATGGAATAACTTTTCATAGGTAGAGTAGTAATTTGTTATACATTGTAATCACTGTGTCATTTGGAGAGGCTGGTTATAGGGACACCCTAGCACTGTTATATTTGTGCAGGGAAAAAGAGACCTGTGTGGCTGGGAGGGGAGATCGGTGTGGCTGGGGGGAGGGTGCTGCAAAAAATTGCTTGCACACGAAGGGTGCCGTGAACTGAAAAAGTTTGGGAACCACTGATCTACAGTGGAATGAGAGTATCTTTAAACATTGCGAAGTTACAGACTTTTTAGCGAGACCACCCAGTGATTTTCGCGTGTTCAAAAATGTTTGCACTGTAAAACTCTAAATATATATATTTAAAAAATTGCTACAAAGTGCCTGTGAATGTTAGCACCCTGGAAAAAAAACTAACAAAATAAAAAAAGTAATACCTCAACTGCCCCAGGAGACACTATAAAGTGATCATCCTGAAATGGGCTACTATCACATGTTTTAGTTGGTGTTATAAGAAAAAAAGAACACAGAAAACAACTCTTTACAACCAGAGAGAAAAAACTGTGTTCCCAAAAAAACAACCAACCAACCACATATTAATACAGGTGAACTAACATACCAAAAGGCACTGCCCACATACAAAAATGGAAAACCAAAAACAGTTCAAAAAACTTTATCAGGCTCATTTTCGAAAGAGAAGGGCACCCATTTTTCGACACAAATCGGAAGATGGGTGTCCTTCTCACAGGGTCGTCCAAATCGGCATAATCGAAAGTTGATTTTGGACGTCCCCAACTGCTTTCCGTCGCAGGGATGGCCAAAGTTCACGGGGGCGTGTCGGAGGCATCCTCGACCCATAATGGAAAAAAAAAGGACGTCCCTGATGAGCACTTGAACGATTTTACCTGGTCCTGTTTTTTTCTTACGACCAAACCACAAAAAGGTGCCTGAACTGAGCAAATGACTAGAATCAGGGATGATCTCCCCTTACTCCCCCAGTGGTCACTAACTCCCTCCCACCCTCAAAAAAAAATCTTTAAAAATATTTTTTGCCAGCCTCTATGCCAGCCTCAAATGTCATACTCAGGTCCATGACAGCAGTATGCAGGTCCCTGGAGCAGTTTTAGTGGGTGCAGTGCACTTCAGGCAGGCGGACCCAGGCCCATCCCTCCCCCTACCTGTTATACTTGTGGTGGTAAATGTGAGCCCTCCAAAACCCACCAGAAACCCACTGTACCCACATCTAGGTGCCCCCTTCATCTGTAATGGCTATGGTAGTGATGTACAGTTGTGGGTAGTGGGGTTTTGGGGGAGGTTTGGGGGGCTGAGCACACAAGGTAAGGGAGCTATGTTCCTGGGAGCAATTTCTGAAGTCCACTGCAGTGCCCCCTAGGGTGCCTGGTTGGTGTCCTGGCATGTCAGGGGGACCAGTGCACTACAAATGCTGGCTCCTCCCATGACCAAAGGGCTTCATTTGGTTGTTTCTGAGATGGGGGTCCTTGGTTTCCATTATCGCCGAAACGACCAAGTCTATGGACCACCATCTCTAAGGACGACCTAAATTTCAAGATTTGGACTTCCCCAACCGTATTATCGAAATGAAAGATGAATGTCCATCTTTTTTCGACAATACGGGTTTCCCCGCCCCTCCATTGGGACACTTTGCGAGGATGTCCTCAATAAAACTTGGGCGTCCCTTTCGATTATGCCCCTCTATGTGCTCAAAATACTTATCTTCACAGCTGTAGGACCACTTGAATGCGCCTAAATCACCACAGGTAATTCTTTATACAGTCATCTTTCAGCTCAACACCAAAGCACACTGAATGCAAATCCTCGACAGGGAGCCCTCCCATTTCGTATTCTTCTTCAGGAGGTGAAGTTGAGCATTTTCGTGGAGAGACAACAAAATGGTGATAGTGGGTTTAAAAACGCTCACAAAAAGCGTAGCAGATGACATTATCCAATACAAAACAGCCAATCAATACAAAGCTTCCCATTCCAATGGACCATTGAGCCCAGAAGGAACCACAGTACATAATTGATAAATCCAATGTTGTTCCTTTTGGTGCAAAAGACGAGAGATATCACCTCTCTGACTGTTATCTGGAATCATGTCACTAGCACAATATTTCAGTTGATCAAACGTGTGATGAAATTCTTGGCAGTGTTTCACTAAGGCTGCCTCTGCCCTGCCAGTGGCAATAGAGTGTTTGTGCACAATTAACCTTGTCTTCATGATACGTCTAGTCTGGCCAATATATTTCAGATCACAAGGACGTTGGATCAAATAAATCACCGCTTCAGAAGTGCATGAAGTACAATGACACATCGAAATCCATTTCTTATTATTGTCATCCCCAAAAGAAGTTGCTTCAATAGTTACTGCACAGGTGACACAATTGCCACACTTATAATGATGGTTCTGCCTTTATCATGCTTTTTCCAAACTTCTGAGCCATAAAGCATATCTGAAAAATTGATATTACGAGAAAAGGACACCATACAGTGAGTTTGTTTCAAAAACTCCAAGTATGGACAAAACTTGCCAATGTTTCCAAATTATTTTAGCAACATGTGCAGAAGCATCTGTATATTTTAACACACAAGAAACTACCGCTTCTTGCATTTGATCATTTTTTCTTGAAGCAAAAGATCGCGATTGTTAAACATTGCTCTTTTAAATGCCTGACGAATGATCTTAGAAAGATAACGTCTATCTCATAGGTTCTCTGTCAGATGACCAGCTGACTCTGTATTTAATAGAGGAATCACAAATCTGACAATGTCGTAAAAATTGAGCAAAAGACAAACTGTTTTTAGTGTGAAATGGATGCATACTTACATAAGCTAGCAAAGTGTTTCTGTCTGTAGGCTTTCAATATACACTTGTTTGCAATTGGCCAGCTTTACTTTAGAACTTTCACATCCAAAAAAACAAATTTCTGTAGGAATGGTAAGAACACTGAAACTTAATTGTACGGTGACAAGTGTTCAAAGCTTTAACAAATAATTGAAGTGATGGCATATCATATAACCATATAACAAAAATGTCATCCATGAAACACCACCTACATATAATACGGTCCTCACATTGTGCCCACTGAATTTATTGTTGCACTGTCTTCCCTGGCTGGTAAATTATATATGCAACTTTCAGGCATAGCGATGGCCGCCTCATTTGACCCTTCAGTGGCTAATTTGTTTATGGCTCAATTAGAAGGGATACATATTTACACTCTGCAACAATTCCAGCATGTACTATGCTGGTGGCATTTCATAGATGACATTTTTGTCACCCCTAGAAAAAACAGGATGGCAGAGGGAAAGCATGAAAATATAGAAAACCATCCAAACTCACTTAGCACATGGAAACAAATGAGCACAAATTCTCGTAGTCTAAGTAAAAAGGTTCAAGATTTGCAAGTCCTGATGTTTGAGGAAAATTTGGATATTGTTGCTATTACAGAGACATGGTTCAGTGATTCCCGTGCGACCATACCGGGCTATAATCTTTTTAGGAAGGATATAGGAGGGCTGACGAGGTGGAGGAGTGGTGCTGTATGTGAAAAGCAATATCAGAGTGGCTGAAATGCAGGGAACCTGGGGAAAGAAAGAAGGTATATGGATCATCCTGTAAAGAGAAGATGGAACCTGCACCCACACGGGTGTTATCTATAGACCACTGGCAGAAATGGAGAAGCTGGTCAAGGATCTGATAGAAGATTTTAATAAGCTTTGCATGAAAGGGGAGGTGCTATTGTTGGGAGATTTCAACTTGCCTGATGTGGATTGAAACATCCCCTCGGCAGAATCGGAAAGAAGTAGAGAGATTGTGAATACCTGTTAAATAATGTGTACAGGAAGCCTATATGGTTCTCCAAACAGGTAGCTGAAAAAAATAAGAGCAAAAGAGGCTTTGTTTAAGAAATACAGAAGAACGCAACAAGAGCATTATGGAAAAGATTACCAGATTAATTTAAAAGAAGGGAAGAGGGAAATAATTGCTAGTGAAAGCTCAGGTGGAAGAAAAAAATGGATAAAGATGTAAAGAGAGGTAACAAGACCTTTTTCAGATAAATTGGGGAAAGGAGCTGATTCTGTTTAATATGTTTGTGAGAGACATTGCTGAACGGTTAGAAGGAAAAGTTGCCTTTTTGCGGATGCGTGGGGTAGGGGCTGGAGTGGCAGCGACCCATGAAAAGGGCCACCAACTGTGAGCATAGGGATTTCTGGCTACCAGAGGAGGGCCTCTTCCACTGGCAGGGCTTGGTGTTCTCCACCCCATTGCCCTATATGCTGCTGGAACCACTGCCAGTCTACCGAACATGATACTGCAGTTGAATTTGAGCAGTGCTTGAAACAGGGCTGCCCCATAGAGGAAGAGGAGTGCTCCTTTCACCAATCACTGCCCCCAGGGGAGGCACGAGGGGGATTAAGGGCCATCTGAAGCAGCAAGGAGGTTTTAAATGAAAGACAGTGGAAGCATGCTTGGCCCATTATCTAGCCTGAAGCCAGAGCCTGCCACAATACTGAGTCACCCAACACAATAGCAAACGCATATTAGAAATAAGGTCAGCCTATGCGTGGCTTGGCATGGACCAATAGTTTGCTTTGGTTGGATAGCAGCTACGGCTTCAGCTTTGTCACGTGATGCTGTCTCTTGTCAATTGAACCTCCTTGATCTGCAGAGACTCACTGTAGGCTTTATTTGTATAAGTCAGTAGGGTCTGAAAGACAGGACCATTTGAGAAAAACACTGCAACTCATGCAAAGAGCTGGCTCTGACTGTGGCAGTTTCTTTAGTGTGGGGAGGGTGTGCAAATGGTTCCTGAGCTAACACTGTCCTGTTTTCTTCTCCATTCAGGGATGGAATCACTGCAAGCAACCCCATTGGGACCTCCTGGATCCAGGTGGATTCATGTGGTTACAAATTCAAGCATGTATCGTATGACCTGGGATTCCTGTGGATGCTGACCACAGATGGCACTATCCTGAAGTGCAGTATCGCCTGTGCAGAGTGAGGTCTCTGCATCTATCATCTCTTCTTCCCTTTCTCTCTTTCCAAAAAATTATCCATGTTTAGTGACTCTCTCTGCCTGTATTTCCCTGCATTTAAAACAGGAAAGATGTCTCCATTTAATCCCATCAAGCAGGATTTGTACATTAAAATGCCCTTTTTATTTCCATGCTACTGGGGCTGCTGTGAAAAGACCATAGTGACCCCCTGTCTCTCCATTAGCCTCCTATGTATGACTCTGTATTCTGCAGCACTGTCCCCTGGGTAGCTGGATATACTTCAGTAATTGCAGAAGAGAGGCTTTCCATTGGTAATTTTTGTAACAATTTCCATCCTGTAACAGGAATATAAAGAGATAGATTTGGGGTCACTCTGTGCAAGAAAATCTAGCTTTCTTTGCAGTTGTAGTATAGTAGCCTAGTGGTTACAGCAGCAGGCTGACAACTAGGGAAGCCCTGTTCAAATCCTGCTGCTGGCCCTTTTGACCTTGGGCAAGTCACCTAACTCTCCATTTCCTCTGATACAAACTTATATTGTAAGCTCTCTTGGACCAGGGAAATACTTAGTGCACCTAAAGTAACCCACCTTGAGTTATACTGAAAAGAAAATTGTGAAGTCAAAATATAAAAGTGCAGAGGGCAGCATTTTCTTATGTCCTCTCCTATGTTCATTGATCATGAATTTCAATAAAAAGTTTCCTGATCAAGAAGTCTTTTTATCTAAATGTCATTGACTAGGGTTCCATATTCCTCTCAGCACCTGGAAATCCCAGCCAATTATGAGGTAGGAATATTGTGTAGGATTAGCCCCTAACCTAGGTTTTCCACAGTTGAGGCTGTACAGGGAACCTTGGTTCTTAAATGATGTGGATCACGTTACTAAAAGGAATGATTTAATATCTGTTTGTGCTCTGGATCTAATGTTAATTATGATAGATAAACTTGATAAAGAGGTTGAAGGGTTGAGAGTTGACTTCAGTGCAAAACTGGATTTGTTAAAGCAATCTATACCATTGACCCTATTTGGGCAGTAGTATAAAAAACATCAAGGGATTATTGACAAGTATAACTGTGAGATTAGAGCACAAAAGATAGCCAAACACGAAACACGAAAATTGACTACACTAAGGGATACGTATATTCATGGATGGACCGCAATAGGTGGTCCAGACGTAATCATAAGAACAAGAAAGTTACATTCTTTAATTCCTCAAGTGATTCCTTGGACAGTGGCTCTGAAGGAGGAAATAGCTCAGAAGATGAATATAAAGAAAACAGCTTATATGTGCAACATCATATGCAAGTCCTTCAATAAAATCCTTAGTGGTTAGGGTGGTGGACTTTGGTCCTGGGGAACTGAGTTCAATTCCCACTTCAGGCACAGGCAGCTCCTTGTGACTCTGGGCAAGTCACTTAACCCTCCATTGCCCCATGTAAGCCGCATTGAGTCTGCCATGAGTGGGAAAGCGCGGGGTACAAATGTAACAAAAAAATTAGACTTTCAAAGTACTTGTAACATGGAAAAGATTCTCTTGACAACGAAAAGTCATTAACTTTGTGTAAATCAAGTCTCCCAAGTCGCAAAACTTCAGTTTTGCCAAGTTAAATTTAAGTACATGAATGTCAATCCAGTGGTTTATTGTCACGTACTTGGAACATCAGACTTGGAGGCAGAGGATTTAGCCTAGCATACAATTCTCTATTCAGTTCCGGTTTTACGCGCCCATATTTTTTATGCGCCTACACTTTGGACATGCCTACACGTTGGCTTTGGATGCACCTTTAGATGCACCTACACTTTGGGTGCGCCTACTCTGATGTTAGATGCCTTCACTTTAAAACTAGGAGTTTCCCTCCTCTCTTTGCCTCAGCTACTTCTTCCTGGTATCTGGTGCGTTCCTGTTGTGATTACTCCTGTTTTACTTGGTTTTGACCCTGTTCTTGGACCTGACTTCTACTGGATTGCTGCCTGCCCTGACTCTGTGCCTGGACCTGACCTCTGCTGGTTAAATGCCTGTCTCTGTCATCTCCTGAGTCCTGTTCTCATCCCACTTCCAAGTCCTGCTGGCCACCTGATCCCAGGGGCTCAACCGCTGGGGAACAGTAGTCGCCGCGGGTGAAGCATCAGGAATTCCGACTGCTGATCTTTGGGTCAGCACAAGGGCTCACTCCATTCCTGAACATTGTGACACTTATTGGCTAACACAAGACAACAAATTCTCAAAGACCCAAGCACAGTTCTGCCGTAAAGAGGCACGAGGCTGAAATTCATTGGTGTAAGAACTGTATTTCACCTTCAACGTGTGTATAATTTTTCCTCAAAAACCCAAATACATACTCATCAAAGTAGGAGAAATAATTGACCATTGGGGAACACCATATTCAAAAGTTGGGGTTGAGACCTAGAGTATCTTCTTTCATAATTTATGGGCGCCTTAGTGGGGTTTGAGGCGCTTATAAATTAAAGGCGCCTTAAACGCTAACGTGCCTATATATCCCTTTTGGCACGTTAACATTTAAGGTGCCTTTAATTTGTAGGGGCGTCAAAACCCGATAAAACGCGCCTATACATCCCGATAGGCACATGAAGGCAGACACAAATTAAACAGAAAAGGGTAGTGAGAAATTTTGTCTTCCGCAGAACTTTACCAACAGGTTTGCAAAGCTAACAAAGAAAATCAATTACTTTTATCCCAATGAATTGAAAATCACACAGAAATAGGAATTATTGAGGTTTTCTTATCTATCACCCTATTATGAATTCAACCTGTAATGCATTATTGGGCACAGATCCATCTCTTTGCATTTTATTAATCTTTCTAGGAGTAGAGGGCTTCCTCAGTTTCATGTAAACGAGTCCAGAGGGGCAATAACGTTACTCTCTCTGATGCAAATGTAACCTCCCTACATCATAGACTTTTCAGTGTACGAATTTATACACATTTGAAGAGGTTACATGTTAATGCGCCGATACCATGTGTATAAGCCTATACTGTTTAAGATGCATTAACAGTGTAGATGTGTAAACTATTGACGCACCTTAAGTGGTGTCGGCACGTACACTGTTTAGTGTGCCTTCAATGGTTTAGGCATGTACACTATCAACGCACGTTAAATAGTACAGGCACGTTCGCTATTATTGTGCCTTTACCATGTGTAGGCGCCTACACTGTTAATACGCCTTAAATAGTTTAGGCGCCTACACAATGTAAGTGTACGCGCCTTCACCACTTAAGGCGTGTTAATAGTGTAGGAGCCTACACTATTGACGCACCTACACTGTTAACGCGCCTTAAACAGTATAGGCGCCTCTACATTTCTATGCAGGTGTCAGCTTTTAAAGGAAAGAAGAATCAGCTTGGTCTATAGACAAAGCATTCACCCCTAACAGAGACAATGAGATTGGCCCTCCATCAAAAGTAGAGGTAAAACTGGTTGATGGCTCAATCCATCTTGAAATCTCTCATCAGGAGAGGATGGAAACCTATCCATGAAGAATTTTCTAGGCTTTACTGATTTACCCTACCAAGTTTTTACCTGCAAGAATTCTATGAATGCATGGGGAAAATGCTTTGAGGAAGAATGTACACAATTTAGAATCCCTAAATTGGAACTGGAACCAGAAACATTGTATTGTCTAAAAGTACAGGCATTCTTACCCACAGCCAATAAAAGTGGGAATTTTAGTCCCATTCACTGCATTACAACTGGAACTGGTGAACGTTCAGTTGTTCTGGTTGCTGTGTTATTATTATTTCTTTCTGAAGATTACAAAGACAGGCTCCAGTGTCATGGCACCCACACAATTAATCCCTGTACAATTACTAATTTGAATATAGTATCAAAAGGAAAATAATATGGTATTTTACAGCTATGGCATTGCAGGTAAGTTTATCGCTTATCACAGTGTCAGATTACCCTTTTTTGTTTTTACGTTCTTCCTCTCCTGTTACACCCAGTATTATGAAATAATTAGGAAAATTAACAGAAGAAAAGAAACTGCTAACCGAGGTGTGCAAAAGGTGCAGGTTTCAAGCATTCTTATCCACAATTGCTCACAGGCAGATCAAGGTGCTGGTCCTTTGTAAACACAATCCAGGAATAGATTTACTATGAAAAATAAACTTGCTGCCCATAATTTGGCTCTATGATAAGAACATTTTGAAGTCTTCAAAAATATCAAACCTTCTGTACACCATTAATGTCTGACACATTACTGGAGACTAAGCGTTAACATTTAAGGCGCCTTTAAGCTGTAGGCGCGTCAAAACCCGCTAACGAGCCTATACATCCCTATAGGTGCATTAGCATATGACACTTTAGGTAATCCTTCTCAAGATCATTGGCACTTCCACTTCTTTTTTACCAGCAGCTCCAGGAACAGTGCCTCAGGGGCTCCTCCAATAGTAATGGAGGCATGTGCCCCAAGCGCCAGACCAACACGAAAAATGGATACCTGTTTTCAATTTGTCTTCAAAGGTATTAACTTTAGACCAGATTGCTGTGTTATCTTTGGGCTTGTCTTTTGTACCAACCCAATATTGTGACCCATTTGATGTTAGGATCTATTTGAATAAATTTTATCCGATATTATGTTTGTGTCAATATTCTGGTTTTTCACAAGATACTAATGTAAGTATGAATCATTCAGAGACTTTTTTGCAAAAACATCATTTACCTTCCACATGATTGCCACCGGGTCTGCCTGACCCAGTGATAGACACTTTTCAAAAATTGTTGCTGATGGATATGGCTTCTTTGGAAACCAAATTGGGGTTAGTTTGCAATAACCTTACTAAGAAACAAGGAGCAGCAGTACAGAGTTTGCAGAATGACTCCTACATAGTTGTTTTAAGGGCTGACAAAGGGGGAGGGGTTGTTGTTCAAGATTTAAGTAATTACACAATGATGAGGTATTGTCACAATTATTCATTCGGGAATTTTACATACAGTTATCTTCTGATCCAACCAAACAGCTACAAGTACAGGTGGTTGCACTGAAGGGGGCACTGGAAGTTGGGGTCATTTCTTCTAAAGAATTTAAATATTTGTATAATGAGACCCCCATGTGTTCCTTCAATATATTTTCTACCTAAAATTCATAAAGGTTTACAGCGCCCCCCCCCCCCCGGGTCGGACCATTGTGTCTGGGCAAGGATCTTTATTGAGCCCTTTTCACAATTTTTGGATTATTATTTACAACCAGCTGCCACTACTATTCCCTCATATGCTAGGGACTCTTCTGATTTATTGTTATGTTTAGAACAATTGGTATTACCCCAGTCACAGGAGATTATTTTGGTCACCTTGGATGTCACATCCTTATATACCAATGTTCCTCAGGATTCAGCTTTGGATTTAATTGAACGGACTTTGAACTCCATTTCAGGTAATTTGTTAAATGTGTTAGTACAGTTGGCTAATTTAGTTATTAAGAAGAATAACTTTTCATTCACAATATTTTTTATGGTCAGATCAAGGGGATCACCATGGGTTCACAGTTGCCCCCATGGTGGCATGTCTATACATGGCTGAATTTGAGGCCAAATTTCTATATACATATCAGCAACCTACATCTATTATTGCCTATAAATATTTTATAGATGACTAGTAAAACAGGCCCGTTTCTGACACAAATGAAATGGGCGCTAGCAAGGTTTTCCTCGGAGTGTGCATGTTTGAGAGAGTATGTGTGAGATTCACTGTGTGTGAGAGACAGAGAGTGAATGTGCGAGTGTGTGTGTGACAGAGAGAGAGTGAGATTGCTGGGTGCTAGTGTGTCTCCTCTGTCCCCCCTCCAGCCACCCAGCGATTCTCCTCTCTCCCCTGCTCCCCCTCCAGCCACCCAGTGATTCTACTTTTTCCCTTGCCCCCCTCCAGCCACCCACCGATGCTCTTCTCTCCCCTGCCCCCCTCCAGCCACTCTCCTCTGTCCCCTGCTCACCCTCCAGCCACCCAGTGAGTCTCCTCTGTTCCCTGCTCCCCCTCCAGCCACCCAGCGATTGTCCTATATCCCCTGCCCCCCTCTAGCCACCCAGCGATTCTCCTGTGTCCCCTGCCCCCCCCTCCAGCCATCCAGCGAATCTCCTCTCTCCCCTGCCCCCCAGTGATTCTCCTCTCTCCCCTGCCCCCCCTCCAGCCACCCAGCGATTCTCCTCTCCCCTGCCCCCCCTCCAGCCACCCAGTGATTGTCCTATCTCTCCTTCCACCCCCCTCCAGGAACTCCTCTACTTTAATCAGCATATATTAAATTCCTCCCCATGTGCTACAGAAAAGCACCGAGCACATCCTATATAATAAAACGCACCTCCAACGTTCTGAAGCCGTAGTTCTGGAACGTTGCAGGAATGCTTCGAGGCTTGAAGACTTCAGTTTCTCGGCTTCAGAACGTTGGAAGTGTGTTTTATTATATAGGATGTTTTCTTAATTTGGACTGGGGGGGGGGGGAGATGTAGGTCTGAATCATTTTTTAAATTATCTTAATCAATGTGATCCTAACATCAACTTTACTATACATATGAGGGGGTCTTGAGTGGAGGTTTTGGACATAGTGATAAATTGTGATCATGGGCATTTCTATACTTATGCGTATAAAAAACCCAATGATCGTAATATGATCAAGCCATAATCCTAAAAGATTGAAGGACAGCATACCTGTTGTACAATTTATGCAGTTGAAACCTTTATCTACTCAGGATGAGCAATATAAATCACAACCTTCTCGAATGTACACATGTTTTAGAGTGAGGGTTTATCTAAGTAAAACAGTTATAAGAGCTTTAAAGAGAGAGACTGGTTATTATATCTAGCCAATAGAACTGTAACTTCTAGGATGATGTGTGTTTTACTTATTATGTTCAAGCCCAAGCTATACATGGAGTGGTCTGTTCTTCATCATTGGCCCTTACTTACAATACTTAACTGATTTGAGGAGCCCCCACAATTTGCCTATACTAGAGTTCTTAATTTGGGAGAAATGTTGCATAATCGAGCATTTGAAGAAACAGTGAGTCCAGAAAGAGTAGGGCATACATGTGGTCATTGTGTTTATTGCAAGCATTCTCTTATAGTAGACAAGTTTTGGGTGCCTAAGTTGGGCAAATATTTCTTTTTGCAATATGCTACAGATTGTGACTCAGTCAGTGTTGTATATGCAATCAAATGCCCTTGCAACCTATGGTACATAGGTGAAACCATTTAGAATATTAAAGTCTGAGTGGCTCAACATTTAATTAGCATCTGATTACATAAAATAGAGGCTTCATTGGTAAAACATTGGATGGAAATGAATCATTCAGTGAGTGAGTTACAATTTATTGTGCTCTTGCAAATAACCTCTAGAATGGGTGGCAATATTGCTAAGAAATTATGTTTAAAGGAACAGAAATTCATTTTTATGTGGGACACGGTGTAGCCCAATTTGCTCAATAAAGAAGTGGCTTGGTCAGCGCTGACAGCAGGGAGAATTGGAGTCCCAATCTTAGGGTGGGAAGATCAATCTATTTAAAATCATGACTTTATGCTGTGCATGTGTTAGCGTCCACTGCATCAGGACGCCATTGCAGAGAGGTCTGAGGTTACACATCTTGCTATTGCAGATGGTATGTTTGTGTTGATTTTTGTATGTTGTAGATTAATGGTTTAGGTACTTTGCTGTTGAAGATATATATTTTTTCCTTTTAGATTTTGGTCTCCTGAGGAAGCGCACGGGAAACATGGTCCATGTTGAGACCAGGTTCACATTGTAAATTGTATAAGTTTGAAGCAATACTGTAAAAGATACTAATGGAGCTTACAGGTTCTGTTGGAAAGAAACAAGTGGCTTTTGTTGGAATGCATATTTATTAGAAAATCTCACCTGTTTGGGGCACTCAAAGCCTGAACTCCTGAATCCCAGACTTAGTCTACTATTGTTTTGATTGTAACTAACGACATACTGGAAAATCCAGTAAGAACTCTGGGCGGGAAAATGTTCTCCCTCACCCATAGGGGCGTAACCTGTCACAGATGCAAGGGGCGTAACCTGTCACAGATGCAATACATCCAGCTTTCCCATGAAACTCTTTGGTCTTCACTCCTAGTCCTCAGTGGTTGCCAATAGATCAGATTTTCAGGATATCCAAAATGAATATACGTGAAAGAGATTTGTGTATAATGGACTGTAAGGCATGCAAATCTCCCTCATGCATATTCATCAATGAGATCCTGAAAACCTGACTTATTGGTGGCTTTTGAGGACTGGGACTGAAGACCAAGATACTAAGCAGTGTAGACAGCAGCTTGGGGATGCCAAGCTGAAAGTAAGTTACTTTCTTTATCTCGGTGGTAGTTTCTTCTAACTCTCAATCTGAGCAGAAGCATTTGACTGGACCCGCCCCTTGAAGGTGCAAGAGTGGCATTTGGAACATTATAGATCCAGTACCGTAGCCAGAAATTCAATTTGGGGATTCCTGAGCCCAACATAGTAGATGACGGCAGAAAAAGACCTGCACGGTCCATCCAGTCTGCCCAACACGACAAACATATGTGTATACCTTACCTTGATTTGTACCTGCCTTATTCAGGGTACAGACCGTACAAGTCTGCCCAGCAGTACTTCCCGCCTCCCAACCACCATTCCCGCCTCCCATCACCGGCTCTGGCACAGACCATATAAGTCTGCCCTCCACTATCCTTGCCTCACAACCACCAACTCCTCTTCCTCCCACCTGCTCCGCCACCCAATTTCGGCTAAGCTTCTGAGGATCCATTCCTTCTGCACAGGATTCCTTTATGCATATCCCACGCATGTTTGAATTCCGTTACCGTTTTCATCTCCACCACCTCCCGCGGGAGGGCATTCCAAGCATCCACCACCCTCTCTGTGAAAAAATACTTCCTGACATCTTTCCTAAGATTCAATTTGGGGGTTCCTGAGCCCAACATGGGTGGGAATAAAATTTTACCTTGCCCTCAGCTCTCTGTGCCCCCCCCCCCCCCCCCGCAACCCTCAGCTCAAATTGTAAATATCTGAGCTGATTTGGATCCCTAAGCCTCGCCAGCTGAAAAAGACCTCTTTCGATGGCCAGAAACTCCTACATGCACAGTCAGCAGCACTTTCCATGGGTCACCACCATGTCCCGTCCCACTATGCATGCTATTTTTGAGCATGCGTGAAAACTAAGCATGCATGGGTATTGGGGGAGGGGGCTGGAATGGCGGCGACCCATGGAAAGGGCCATCAATTGTGAGCATAGGGGAGTTTCTGGCCACCAGAGAAGGGTCACTTCCACTGGTGGGGTTTGGGTTTCCTGCCAGCCATAGCCCCATATGTCACTGGAACCCCTGTCAGCCCACACTTGCACCTTTAAGGGGGCAGGCCCAATACAATACTGCAGTTAAATTTGAGCAGTACTTGAAAGAGGGCTTCTCCTTGGAAGAGGAAGGGTGCTTCATTCACCAGTCACTATCACTAGGGGAAGCATGAGTGGAATGAAAGGTTGTGTGCAAAGACTCATTGCAGGCCTCATTTGTATAAGTCAATAGAGGCTGAAAGGCAAGACCATGGGTGAAAAATACAGCTACTCATCCAATGAGCTGGCTCTGACTGTGACATTCTTCAGTGGGGGGGGGGGGGGGGGGGGGGGGAGAGGCAAGGAATTGAATCTACATGCCTAGGAATGCCACAGAGGTAATTTTGACCCTAATTAGCAGTAAGTCTGGTCTCCCTTCCACAAGATGGAAAACCAGGGTGAAGATGTGCAAATAGCTCTTCACATTCTCAGCTAACAAAGATCCTGTTCTTTTCCATCTAGGGAGGGAATCAGTGCAACCAAACCCACTGGGGAGCTCCTGAAGCCTGATGGATTCATGTGGTTACCTATACAAGCATGTATCTTATGATCTGGGATTCCTGTGGATGCTGACCGAAGATGGCACTATCCTGAAGTGCAGTGTCTGCTGAGAATGAGATCCCTGCACCTCTAGTTTCTTTCCAAACAATGAGATATGTTCCATGACTCTCTCTTCCTGGGTTTCCCTGTTTTAATCCCATCAAGCTGAGTTTGTAAAATAAAATGCCCTTTTTATTTCCATGCTACTGAAGCCGTTGTGTAAAGGCCATAGTCACCCCCCTGTCTCTCCATTAATTAACCCCATACACATCACTCTGTCTTCTGCAACACTGTCCCAGGCGTAACTAGATGTACCTTAGTACCAGTGCATTTTTTCTAACGAAAAAGGTGCCGGTATTCAAAGGTACTCAAAAGCCAGGCCACCCTTCGGGGGTGGGCTGATTACTGAGGGACTCGCCCCACAATAGCCAGGCCCCCTGAAACCAGTCACAGAATCTATGACAAGGCAGAATTGGTGTGTAGAGCACGAGCTCTTTCATTAAAACTTGAGGACCGTGGGTCAATTTTGGCAGACAATGGGAAAAGGTGCTGGTACTCAGTATCCCCAAGTACCCCCTCAAAAAAAGCCCTGCTTAGTACAGTATTTGCAGAAAAGGGGATTCCATTGATAATTTTTTGTAACAATTTTCATCCTGTGACAAGGGTGTAAAGAAACAGATTTGGGTCACTCTGCAAGGAAATCTAACTTTCATTCAGTTGTGGTAAAGTAGCCTAGTGGCTAGAGCAGCAGGCTGACAATCAGGGATGCCCAGTTCAAATCTTACTGCTGGTCCTTGTGCTCTTGGGTAAGTCACCTAACCTTCCATTACCTCAGGTGCAAACTCATATTGTAAGACCTCTCAGGAAAGGGAAATATCCACCTTAAGCTGTTTCTGAGAAAGGTGTGAGCTGTCTAAATATAAAATGTAAAAATGTGCCAGCAGAGGGCAGCATTTTCCTGTTTCCTCTCTTTGTTCAATCATGAATTTTCAATAAAAGTTTCCTGATCACGGAGTCTTTTTATCTAAAAGTCATTGGCTAGGGCTTCGTATTCCTTTCAGCACCTGGAACTCCCCATCCAGTTATGAGGCAGGAATATTGTGTAGGATCAGCCCGTAACCTAGGTTCTCCAGATGTTCCCAGTCAGCACACCTGTCTCTGATTTTGCCAGGTGCAGCACATCTGTTGCTCTAATGCCACATTCAGCAAGTTTGGCCCACTTTTGTGGTGGCTGTTTTTAAAATTGCCTGGATCACTATTGCCTATCAGTGTGTGCAATGTTTTAAATCACTTCACAGTCTACACACTGCCTTCTCCCCAGTCCCGGACACTGGAACTTATCAAATTCCTGTTTACAGTGGGTTTGGGAACATCTCCATCTACACACAGAACAGAGAATGGGTTTTCTGATCTGTCAGCGATGGCAGATTGTAGTGGGTATTTTGGTAAATGCCCTGCCCCCAGCGCTGAGTACCCCAGGAAGCGTACTGCACCAGCAGTTTCTTCCAATCAATGAGCCACTGGCACAACACCTGTTTCCTGTTCTTACTTCCCATCATCTCAGTTTGTTCAGACCAGTACTCTATTGTTTTTCTTAAAACACAGAAAAATAATACTGCAAAAGCGTATAAACCGAGGCAGCAGGATCCAAAAATTCACAAACCTTGCTAAATAAGGAATTTAGTCAAGCGCTGATCTTGAAAAACAACTTCCATCTGATACAGTTTATAATGTCTGACGCTAATCTTTCCCAGCTCAAAAATATAATATAGCATGTGAAAGGAATGATTGTAAAAGTGGCAATTTTTTTACTCACACATTTAAACTTGCTTGCACATCTCTGGGGAACTGCCTCAGGAGCTGAGTAAGGAAGCTTTTCATTTCAGATTGATTCTTAATTTTTAGCCTGTAAGGCTGACCCTCAAATTACAATAAAGTGCTCCCACGATTCTGCGGCAGGATCCTGGTCCTGGTACAGCAGAACACTTGAGGACTTCTGTCAGCACCTCTTCCGGATGCAACTCGTACTGTGACATTTAGAGACACCAGGCTATGACTCCCCTGTAGAGGGGGATCAGTCCTAAGAGAGAGTGCTAAATCTATCTTTTCCATAGGGACACAGCAGAGGTCAGTGTATAACTCCACCTCCCCTTCCTAAATAATCCATCCTAAAAAAGCATTAAACAGCTAATCTGAAGAGTCAGCAATATGCCTGAACACCTTACACAGGTGATGAGGTGGGGAAGAGGGAGCACAGATACTTTATACAAGAAACCAGAAAAGATGGGGGAGGGGAGAGAGAGAGAGAGAGAGAGAGATGGACACTTTATACAGGTAGAGAAATGCTTCTGTCTTCTTCATGGTCTCTCCAGGTCCATATCTGTCAATTTTAGATTGGCCACATCCTGGTAAGTGGACTGCAGTCCCCTGGATATGTCTTCATACATAGAACATTCATCCAGGTTCAGGCCCTGTGGAGTTAAGAGCAAAGATCTCAGGCCACTGGGAGGGTCATTCCCCACCCTCTGTAAACACATGTAATTTATCTGGAGTTCTTACAAGTTGTTTTGTTGACCTAAATATAGACCAACTATGAGTAGGTTCTCAAAATAAATATATGTAGAAGCTAAATTATAAAAAAAGGCAAGGAAAAAGCTTTAAAGAGCTCCAGGCATTACAGGTCCTCGGAGCTGAAACACTTCTTCATAGGCATAAAAAACTTCCATTCAACATTTGTTCAAAAATCACTTCTAACTTTGAACATTTTAAACAAAAGATTGTTAATTTAGCTGTGCAATTGCAGTGTGGATACCATCATGCCTTTTTTATAACTCCCCTTAGTAAATATTTGACCAACAATGGCCAGCGTTTCGCTTAGCTGCTTCAGGGTCAGTGATTTGCAACTCATAGCTTGTCTTCATTCTCAACTAAGTTAACAATTTTTGTTTAAAATGTTCAAAGTTTGAAGTGATTTTTTAAATAAATGTTGAATGGAAGGCTTTTTTATGCCTATGATGAAGTGTTTCAGCTCTGAGGATCTATAATGCCTGGAGCTCTTTGAGGCTTTTTCCTTCCATTCTTTATAATTTAGCATCTACATATATTTATTTTGAGAACATACATATATTTTGCATAGTTGAACGTTATAGCTGAATGTTCTTACCCCACTTGACTGTAGTTTGACCTAAATATAGGCACCAATAATGTTTCAAATTTATAGAATACTAGGACTTACACACTTCATTGATGTCAATAATTGACAGTTATTGACATCATCCTATTGAGAAGCAGATAGTCATGTGATTATGTTATTTAAGAGTTCACAGTTTGATGCTGCGGCCATCTTTGAACCAGTGTATGGAGACTTATTGATGCCCAACAGCTTAGGTAAAATATAATACTATAAATCTTTATGGGTTTTAGAAAAAGATTGCTGAGGTTTATCAGAGAACATTAATTTATGGTTTCAGGGAATTGCCTCGACATAGCTACTTTTAGCGAAACACAGTCTATTCGGATGAGATTCCCCTGGGTTAAACCCTTATGCTACAGTTGAAAGATGAGTACATATATCTTATATGTGAAATTGAAACTAAGAAACTGAATTAATTTTATTTTAATTAATTTTATAAAATTTTGATTGGTTATAAATGAAGTAAGAAAACGTTTTTATACCTATGTGACCGATGACAAGGTGGGGGCATAAGACTTTTCAATTAAGAAATTTAATGATGTTGGCAAGCATCACCGCTGAGGTCTGAGGTGAAGATTAAGATTCTGGGAACATTCTAATGTTAGTGATTGTGGGTGGAATAATTGGCAGTTATGCACATAAGCGCTAGGGTGAACAGTGCACCTAATTTGCATAGTACACAACTGCAAGGGGGCATTACCATGGGTGGAGCATGGGCATGTCACCAAGTGGAGTGGGCTGCTTATAAAATACTACCATTTCCACGTGTTAATTGGTGCGCCAACTTGCATCACCTAATTTTTGGCTTGCCACAGCTGCTTTTCATTAGTATTCTATAATGGTTTAGGTGAGCCTAAAATGAGATGCCAATTTATAGAATTTCCCCCCATCAATGCCTATGTCTCTGTGAGGGAGTAAGTGATATAGTGGCAGGGGTGTAGCCAGACCTCGAGGTGGGAGGGGGCCAGAGCCCAAGGTGAGGGGGCACATTTTGGTCACCGCACCATCGCCTCCCCTCCGCCACCTCGCAGCCCCCTCCTTCGCCCACTGCCGCCACTGTAACATCTTGGCTGGTGGGGGTCCCCAACCTCTGCCAACTGAAGCACCGCCGCAGCAAATACCTTGTCTGGCAGGGAACCCCTGCTAGCTGAAGACTTCGTCCAGTGCTGGTCTCCGGCTCCGCTGTATTGCCTGCCCTGTGCTCTCTTCCCCTCACTTCCGGCATGCTCCTTTTAGTGAAACTGAGCATGCCCAATGTGAGAGGAAGAAAAAGCAAGGCAGGCAATGCGGCTGCGCTGCCACAGCCCAGCACTGGACAAAGTCTTCAGCTGGAAGGGGTTGGGACCCCCGCCAGTCAACCAGGGGCCCAGAGCAAATTTGGGGGTGGGGCCCAGGCCCCTGTGGCCCCACCTAGCTACACCACTGTATAGTGGCAGGTGTCCCTAAGAACACTGCCTCACTGATGGTACAGGTTAGCCACCTTACAGCACCTGCTGAGTCAGAGAAGCGGTGCTCAAGCAAGTAGGTGGTTAAATTCCCTGAGCCAGAAAAGTTCAGGAAGGCCCCGAGTGTAGAGGCTTCCAGGAAGTAGGTCCTGAGGGAAAAGGATTCCATCTAAGCTAAGTTACAGTACCTGAGAGAGGATCAGAGAAGTGGTGTGGCTCAAACTTAACTCTTCAGAGTGGGTGTGCGAAGACTATCAAGGTAGGAGATAACCTTGAACTGTATGCAGAAAATACTTGCTTTTTATATATGTCCAGAGGGAACCAAGGAAGGTGTTAATGGATACTGTGTTGAGCTAGGCTGGGAGCCAGCCCTAGAGAGAGAAAGTGATATGTGAGGAACCAGAAAGAAATAAGGAGACTGTGCTTGTGCTGGAATAAAGCCTGTGAAGTAACGGGACAGATGTTGAGTCAATCAACAAAGCATTTTCCTTTTGCAACCCTGTGTTTATGACTGAATTTGTGCCTGATCCAAGCCACACCCTCAATCACACTACTACAGTGTCTTTATAAAATCCTAGAGTATGTGGCAGAAATTGCACCTTGAGTGCTGGCATGGACATGGATGCCTGACCTGATCAAGGGCAGGTGTGAATGTTTACATGTAAAGTTCGGAAGGTCATGTATTGCTGAAACTACTTGTGAACTGCGTCCATGCTCCCTACAGACCACACTCCAACTCCAACTATGCCTACCAGGAAAGTGCACACTTTGTTCACAAGGTGTGTTCATGTAGGTTAGTATTTTATTAAAGGCCCCTTCACACGTTTGTGGCCACATAAGGGAAAGGGAAATGGGACTTGATATACCGCCTTTCTGAGGTTTTTGCAACTACATTCAAAGCGGTTTACATATATTCAGGTACTTATTTTGTACCAGGAGCAATGGAGGGTTAACTGACTTGCCCAGAGTCACAAGGAGCTGCAGTGGGAATCGAACTCAGTTCCCCAGGATCAAAGTCCACTGCACTAATCACTAGGCTACTCCTCCACTCCATAAGCAGAAAAAAGATTTTATAAACTCGCCCCTAATAAGTTGGGGTACACACGCGTATATCGCTCAAGACTATGAAATATACTTATATGAACCGTCACTTACAAGTATGTATAAGTACCGTACATACTTGAAGATAAGCCAAGATTTTGGGGCCCCTCCCCAAAAGTGCAAAAATTGGGGTCTTGGCTTATAGTCGAGTCTGTGATTTTCCCCTCCCCCATGACAACTTCTTTCTTGCTTCCTGCTCCTCCTGCCACCGCCGTGGTGACCAGCATTTCTTACCATTCCTTCCTGACTGCTGCTACCACTGACAACAACAAAAGAGAAAGCAAATTGAGGTGGTGTGGGGCCTTGAGCATCTGTGCATGCTCAAGGCCGCCCCCCCCCCCCCCCCCGGTTTCCGCTCTCTCTGAGATGACGGGAGCTGGGAAGTCTTGAGCATGCGCAGATGCTCAAGGCCTCACATCAACCCAGCTTGGTTTCTCTTCTGTCAGCAGTGGCTGCACCGGTAGGAGCATCAGCCAGGAAGGAGGTAAGAAATGCTGGTCACCACGGCAGGCAGGTGGGGGGAGGGAAGCAGGATGTGAGAGAGAACTGTCACTGCAGGGCGGAGGGGGTAGGAGAGGGAGAGAAGTGGCAGTACTTGAATATAAGCTTCTCCAGTTTATACTTGAGTTAAGTTTTCCTCACTTTTTGGGGGGAAAACTTTTAACTCGGCCTATACTCAGATAGGCTTATATTTGAGTATATACGATTTGTATCCCCCATTCCCCCATCACCTGCTCTCTATTTTGTGTTTATATTTCTAAAACGTTTGAAGACCCATTTGTTATTGCTGGCATATCCTGGGGGTTGAAGCAGAGTTTGGCCACATTATCATGAGACATGTTTAACATGCTCTTTTATTTGTTTGATATGTGCTATTTTGATGTTTGTTTGTTTGTTTTTTATTTTTGCATTTTTATGCATGTTTTATTGTACTCCGCCTAGGTTTTTTAGGCAGAATAAAAATGTTTAGAAAAAAAACCTACTTCCGTTGTACATACTACCATTTATACCAATATGTATTTTATAAAAAAGGTTTGGCGCTCACTACTGAGCCTTCTATAAAATACTGTCCTCCCTTTCCACACATAGACCTAAATGCCCAATTTTCTACTTACATACTTGGGGGGAGGGGGAGGGAATTTTCAAATGCTTTTTCCATGTGCAAGGCCTATTTTACCTGCATATGAGGCCTTTTATGAAAACGACATGACTGCATAGATGTGTAAAAGTGCCTTCCTTTATAAAATCTGTATGTAGGCATTCCCAGGAGCATAGTCTGGGTGAAGCAGGAGCAGAGGTTTGATCATTGTTCCCTCTAAGCTGAGTGGAGTCCTCCACCTCCAGTTCTGCCAATAGGGGGTGTTGCTTTACTAGTGCATTTTCAATAGTGAGAGACAGGCAAGCTCTGTCAGACTACAGGGAACCTGCCTGTCCCAAGTGATTGAAAACACAATATTGAAACCACCCCCACTGGCAGCAATGCAGTTGGAGGACTCCTGCTCAGCTTAAAGCAGTGGCGTAGCTACGGGAGGCCATGGGGGCCTGGGCCCAACCAAACTGGCTCTAGGGCTCCCAGTTTGACTAGCAGGGGTCCCCAACGCCCACCAGCTAAAGTGTTTGTCCTGCACTGGTCTCACATTGCCTGGCACCCTGTCCTGTTTTCAGTCACTGTGCACACAGTGTTTGGGGGGGGGGGGAGGGGGAGCAGCGGTGGAGGCGGAAGCGGTGGCAGGAGGGCGGCTGCAGGGAGGCGGGCCAAAATGTGCCTCCCCGACCTTGGGCTCTGCCCCCCCCTCCCGTTGAGCCTGGTTTAGAGGGGTTTGATGCATGCATGGATTTCATAAAATGTGCAGGTACACGCATAAGGGCAATTCTACACACTGGATGTTAACATTTTCCTGTCTATTGTGCATGTAATTGTTTAGAATACCAGCTTGTATATATGCAGGTGAACACTGCATATGTGTCACGTTTTCCAAAAGCAGGAACTAGGTTTGTGAGCCCTTGGGCCACTGCCGAGGAGCGGCAGTGGCAGGCAAAACCACCCCACACAGGGATAAGGCAGAACTCTGACAGGCCAGCTAGACTTCATCTGCACTTGACCACTGTTCCTCAGGAGTTGAGCCCCCTGAGTGCAGGTGGCCGGCAGGACTTACCGGAGAGGGCCAGAACTGGATACCAGCAGGATACACACAAGGACTAGAACACACAGGGAGGCTAGGCAGAATACTAGACTAGGACTCTCAGACAGACAAGGGACAGAACTGAAAGCTGCAAGCAGCCACTGAAACAGGGAACAAACACAGATAGACATGAGACAGAACTGAAAGCTGCAAGCAGCCACTGCAACAGGGAACAAACACTGATAGATAAGGGACAGGACTGAAAGCTGCCAGGCAGCCACTGAACAAGAAACACAGACAACCTAGAACTAGACAAAGACATACACACAAGAAACAATACTGGAGAACAAGCAATACGGTACAAGAAGCTACACAAAGACTAAACTAGAATCAGGCAAGAATACAGACTATAAACTGGACTAGGCAGAAGTGCAGCAAGCACCAACAAACCAGGGCCTTAGGCGATGCAAAGGCAAAGCAGAGAGTTTCCAAATGGCTAATAAGCCCAGCAGCAGCTGAGATTCAGCTGCAGCAATCACCAGGCAGCTACAGGTTCTGTGCAGGCTCAAACAAGCCAAGCAAGTCAGGCAGGCTGAAAGATCTGGACTGGACTGGGCTGAAGTCTGGAACGGGAAACAGCACACAGACAATCCAATGCAGCCAGCACACAGAGACAGAGACAGAACTAACTCAGGAAGAACAGACAGGAGCCAGCTCAGAAGCTGACTGCCGGAAACAAGGGGAGTCTGAGAGGGGTCACGGCCACAGACGTAACAATATGTCAGTCACATCACCTAAGCCCTATTCTGCTTAACTTGTATAGTGCATATTTGCAAGGGAGATGTATGCAGAGATGGAGCATGGGCAGGATACAGGTGGGCTCCCACCTACACACAGAACACTGTACAGTGCTGTTCATAAGTACTGTATCACTTGGCCAAAATCTGTTTTTAGCAGTTTAAAACAAATTTAGCTGAGTATTTTCTGTTGCTTTGTTCTAATCAGGGGCAGATTGACTATTCAGGCAACCAGGCAGTGTCCGAGGGCCCAGAGGCTCTAGGGGGCCCAGAGGCTCTACTAGTTACCGCTGCCACTGCACATTACAGCCCTCCTCAGTCCTACCTTGAAGGGCCATGGTGGTCTAGTGGCTTCTGCGGGGGAAGGAAAGAATCCCACTCTTTCCTGCCCGCTGCCGCAACTCTGCCTGGCACCGCCAGCTCTGCCATGTTTTAAAAATCGCTGCTGAGACTGTGAGACTGCCTAGATCTGTGAGACTACTGTGGTAAGTCTCAGCAGCCATTTTGAAAACACAGTGGTGCCACCACTGGGCATAGTAGCGATAGCGGACAGGAAAGAGTGGGGTTCTTTCCTGCCCCCGAAGAAGACATTAGATCACCAGGGCCCAGTGGCATAACAAGGGGGGGGGGGCGGTGGAGGCGGTCTGCCCCGGGTTCATGCCGCTGGGGGGGTGCCACGCGCCTGTTGGCCGAGTCCGCTCGTTCCCTCCCTGCTGCTCCCTCTATGCGGAACAGGTTACTTCCTGTTCCGGGGCAGAGGGAGCAACAGGGAACGAGCGGACTCGGAGCCGACAGGGGCGGGGCACCACCCCAGCAGGTAAAAATGCACCGGGGGGGGGGGGGTAATTTCACCAGGGGGGGTCGCGCTGCACTGGGGGGGGGGGGGGTAATTTCGTCGGGGGGGGGGGCCGCGCTGCACCCGGGGGGGGCACATCGGCGATCCGCCCCGGGTGTCAGCCAGCCTAGGAACGTCACTGCCAGGGCCCTTCAAGGTAGGACAATGACCTTCACTGCCCAGAGTCCCCGACCACTGTCAGTCCGCCCCGATTCTAAAAATCATTCACTTGCAATATACACTATGGTTGGCACCCCTATAGCCATAATTAGAAGCATGGAATATGTTACTGGTTGCTATGTTGAATTTCTATATTATTGTTGATCAGTTGCATTGACAGAATTGTCTTATTATAACCACTGTGGGGTAAATTTATTCAGCTGGCAGCGATCAGCATTTTTTTGGCTGGTAGAGGTGTTATTCTTGGATAGTCAATGCTGGACCATGTCCCGGCACCAGCATTGAATATCTGGGTTTGTACAGCTCACTGTGTCTTATGCGGTCTTCCTAAGTGAAACTGGATAAAGATAGGACTGTGTTTTATGTGGTCCAATTTGTCTGGTTAACGCATATGTGCTGACTCCACTCCCCCCCCCCCCCCCCCCCGGACCGCCCACAAACTAGTCGGTTTTGGCATAGTTGGCTAGAGGAGGATCATCAGTGGCACTATCCAGTTACGTGCCACTGAATATCCCGATAGCCCTGCACAAGGAATTTAAATGGTCAGGAGCCTTTACCCCTCTATTTTTAATATCTATATAAGGTTTGCTTTTGATTTTAAATGTAGCCCTAAAAAGGACTGTTTTCTGTTTTATTGTACTTAATATTTGATTGGCTAGCCTTTATTCTTGCAGAAAAGTCAGCATTGCTCTGGCACGGAGCGGACAAGCTTCCAAAGGTGCATGTGATAATCCGGTTCCAGGTTGAAATCAGTGACTCTGTGAGCTCACGATTTGTCGTTGGCTGCCATTTGGATATGTCCACTGACACCTTGTGCCACAAATTCTTCATGAGATTGAGATCTGGGGACTGAGCAGGCCAGTCAACTGATGCCATCTTTTTTTTCTTCTTCCATTCAACAACGGTCTTGGTCCAATGACAAGGAGCATTGTCATCTTGGGAAATGTTGTTAGGACTCAATTATTGATGTTAATTGGCTCATTAGACAATCAATCTGTGTGTGCATCTCGAGAGTGCGCCCAAATTTTGGCATGCAAATCTAGATGTCATATATAGAATCCGAGGGTAAGTACTGTTTAGCTGATTTCCTTCCTTATATTTGATGCAATTTTATGTTTGCAAATAACATCATGGTGGAGGGGCATTTTCGATAGGGACATCCAAGTTTTGATGAGGATGTCCTCGCAAAACGTCCCAATCCAGGGGCAGGGAAACACGTATTTTCGAAACAAGATGGATGTCCATCTTTTGTTTCGATAATACGGTCAGGGACGTCCAAATCCTGAAATTTGGTCATCCCTAGACTTGGTCGTTTCTGATTTTTGGCGATAATCGAAATCAAGGACGTCCATGTCAGAAACAACCAAATGCAAGCCATTTGGTCATGGGAGGAGACAGCATTTGTAGTGCACTGGTCCCCCTGACATGCCAGGACACCAACTGGGCACCCTAGGGGGCACTGCAGTGGACTTCATAAAATGCTGCCAGGTACCTAGCTCCCTTACCTTGTGTGCTGAGCCCCCCCCCCCCCAAAACCCATTACCCCCAACTGTACACCACTACCATAGCCCTTACGGGTTAAGGGGGGCACCTACATGTGGGTACAGTGGGTTTCTGGTGGGTTTTGAAGGGCTCGCTGTTTCCTCCATAAACATAACAGGTAGGGGGGATGGGCCTGGGTCCGCCTGCCTGAAGTGCAGTGCACCCACTAAAACTGCTCCAGGGACCTCCAAACTGCTGTAATGGAGCTGAGTATGACATCTGAGGCTGGCATAGAGGCTGGCAATCAATATTTTGAAAGATATTTTTTGAGGGTGGGAGGGGGTTAGTGACCACTGGGGGAGTAAGGGGAGGTCATCCCCGATTCTCTCCGGTGGTCATCTGGTCATTTTGGGCACCTTTTTGTGCCTTGGTCGTAAGAAAAACATGACCAGGTAAGGTCGTCCAAGTGTTCGTCAGGACGTCCTTGTTTTTTTCGATTATGGGTCAAGGACGTCCAAGTATTAGGCACGCCCAAGTCCCGCCTTTGTTATGCCTCCGATACGTCCCCTTGAACTTTGGCCGTCCCTGTGACGGAAAGCAGTTGGGGACATCCAAAATCGCCTTTCAATTATACTGATTTGGACAACCTTCTGAGAAGGACGTCCATCTTCCGACTTATGTCGAAAGATGGGTGTCCTTCTCTTTCGAAAATGAGCCCAATAGTTACCTACAAGTCTACCCAAACAGTGCAAGATGATGACTTAAATCAGTGTTCTTCAGTGCAAGGCCCGAGGGCTAATGCAGCCCTTGGAGACCTCCAGGGTGGCCCTTATCATCATTCTGTTTTTTTTCCCTGCTATTCTCTGCCTCTCTAGTCAAGTTTAGGGCAGAAAAGGGGAAGTAGATGGGAGGAAGAGCCACATGCTTGAAGGACAAGGCAGTTCTCAATAGATGAAGAGAATGCATTTGGAAATACCTACTTCCTTGAAGATTCACCCAATTCACAGTTTGAAGGAAGGCTGGTTGGGTGGATGTCATTGACACACAGTGGTCACTAGTGTCGTGACCTCAAATGGAAAGATATTTGGCAGCTCTCCTTCAGCTCACTGGAACCAAAGTAACCCTGACTTAAAAATTAGTGAAGACCACTGCCTTAAATGAATGCAGACTGAATTTGTATGAATGAAGGATGACATTGCAACATAATGATACCTCTCATATATTTCCTCAAGCTATAGATGTAAATGATAACATATCAAAAAGGGAAAATTAGGTTCTTACCTTGGTAATTTTCTTTCCTTTAGTCATAGCAGATGAAGCCATTATGTGTCCATCAACCAGCAGGGGGAGAAAGAGAGCACTCAAATTTCACAGTGCCTCATGGTTAGCTAGCTCCACTGCCTCTTCAGTATTTGAAGCTTCCAAAGCAGTATAACAAACCGCAATGGGAATAACATGAACTTTCCTCACAGCGAACGATGGCCCCATAAATAGGGCATGAAGCATGAACTCAAAAGGAGGGAATGAACACATCCTCCTGGAGGGAATAAACTCGTCCTCCTCTTTGTATTTATGGAGGGAATACACACATCCTCCTGGAGGGAATGAACTCAACCTCCTACACATGAACTGGAGGGAATGAACTCATCCTCCTGTAAGTGAACAAGAATCCTGAAGACTGTTTTCCAACTTTCTCCCAAGGAAGGATTAGAACTTCAGGAAACAAGAACAGAACCTGAAACAGATTCACATCATACAGACAATCATACAAGGAGGGCTCATGGCTTCATCTGCTATGACTAAAGGAAAGAAAATTACCAAGGTAAGAACCTAATTTTCCCTTCCTTGTCATCAAGCAGATGAAGCCATTAAGTATGGGATGTATCAAAGCAATCCCTATATAGGGTGGGAACAAGTCACACCATGCACTAGCACTTGTGCTCCAAAACGCGCATCCCTCCTAGCAGCCACATCCAGCCTGTAATGTCGGGCAAATGAGAGCTTCGAAGCCCATGTTGCTGCACTGCAAAGTGAAGACAGAGTGCTCCAGTTTCAGCCCAAGAGGAAGAAATCGCTCTTGTAGAATGTGCCTTAAAGGCTATAGGCGGAGGCCGGCCGGCAAGCAGAAAAGCTGAAAAGATAGCTTCTTTGAGCCAGCGGGCAATAGTGGCTTTAGACGCTGGAGACCCTCTGCGAGACCTGCTAGTAAAACAAACAAATGATCAGAGGTCCTGAAAGAATTAGTAACTCGCAGATACTGCAACAGAGTCCTGCGCACATCCAACAGGTGCAACTGCCCAAAGGATTCTGGAAACTCCTCCTTAACAAAAGAGGGTAGAAAAATAGGCTGGTTTAGGTGAAACGCTGAAACCACCTTAGGCATGAAGGAAGGCACGGTACGAACCATGACCCCGGACTCTGAAAATTGCAGAAATGGGTCTCGACAGGACAGCGCCTGGAGTTCTGACACCCGTCTCGCCGAAGTAATGGCCACCAGAAAAACGGCCTTTAGTGTCAAATCTTTCTCTGAAGCTCGCCGTAGCGGCTCAAAAGGAGAACCCTGCAGAGCCTTCAAAACTAGCCCCAGGTTCCAAGCCGGACAAGGTGCCCGCACGGGAGGACGGAGCCGAAGCACCCCTCTAAGAAACCGTGCCACATCTGGATGAGCAGCTAAAGACACGCCTGCAACCTTACCATGAAGGGAGGCCAATGCTGCCACTTGCACCCGCAGGGAATTATAGGCCAAGCCTTTTTGTACACTATCCTGCAAAAAGTCCAGAATCGGCGAGACAGGAGCCCGCATGGATGTGATCGCTTTTGAAACACACCCAGCCTCAAACTGGCGCCAGATCCTGGCATAAGCCACGGAAGTGGACCGTTTGCAGGCCTGCAGGAGATTGGAAATAACATTATTGGAATAGCCTTTGCCTCTCAACTGCGCCCTCTCAATAGCCATGCCGTAAGACCAAAACGGCAGGCGTCCTCCATGACCACCGGTCCCTGCAACAACAGGTTCGGACCAGAGGTAAAGGAAGGGGAGCCTCCACTAGCATCTGTCGGAGGTCCGATTACCAAGGCCCCCTGGGCCAATCCGGGGCGATGAGAACCACTTCTCCTGGGTGAAGCCGAATCCACAGGAGCACACTCCCTATCAAGGGCCACGGAAAGAACACATACCAGAGGCCCAGAGGCCAGAGTTGAGCCAAGGCATCCAACCCGGCTTAGCGAGGATCTCTCCGTCTGCTGAAAAGCACGGGACTTTGGCATTTGAGCTTGTCGCCATAAGATCCATTACGGGCTTGCCCCATTTGGCACATATCTGCAGGAATACTTCGTCTGCCAGTTCCCATTCTGCTGGATCGATTTGATGCCTGCTTAGATAATCGGCTTGCACGTTGCTGTGACCTGCAATGTGAGCTGCCGACAGAAACTGTAGATGCAGCTCGGCCCAGTGGCAAATCTGTTCGGCCTGCGCAGCCAGCGCTCTGCACTGAGTGCCGCCTTGTCGGTTTATGTAGGCCACTGTTATCATGTTGTCCGACCTCTTTCAACTCTAGGCGATTGATAGACCACTCCGACTTGTCAGGTGTCCAAAGACCCTGGGCATGCTTCCCCTTGCAATGTGTGCCCCAGCCCTTCAAGCTGGCATCTGTCACCACTAGGCACCAATCGGGGAACGCCAGCGGCATTCCTCGCCGCAGCATGCTGTCTGAGAGCCACCACTCCATGTTGAGTCGGGCCGCAGGGAGCCAAGAGAGTCTGCATTGATAATCCTGAGATACTGGAGACCATCGTTGAAGCAGGGAATACTGCAGAGGTCTCAGGTGCGCTCTCGCCCAGGGCACCAAATCCAAGGTGGCCATCATCGATCCCAACAGCTGGACAATGTCCCCAGCTCGCGGGCGGAGCATCCTCAGGAGCAGACGGACCTGATTCTGAAGCTTGCACCACCTTTGCTCGGGTAGGTACACATACCCCGAGGCTGTGTCGAACTGTGCCCCCAAATATTCTAGAGATTGCGAGGGGGTCAGGTGACTTTTGGCTACATTGACGACCCAGCCCAGAGATTGCAGTACTGAGAAAACTCTGGCTGTAGCTTGATGGCTGTCTGTTGCGGAGTCCGCTCTGATGAGCCAGTCGTCTAGGTACGGGTGAACCCGGATACCTTCTCGCCTGAGCAAAGCAGCTACTACCACCATTACCTTGGAAAAGGTTCGGGGAGCTGTGGCGAGGCCAAAAGGCAAGGCCCAAAACTGGAAATGTTTTCCCATCACCGCAAACCGCAGAAACTTCTGGTGCGGGGGCCAAATTGGAATGTGCAAGTAAGCTTCTTTCAGGTCCAGAGACGTGAGAAACTCTCCTGGCTGTACCGCCGCACTGACGAAGCGAAGGGTTTCCATGTGAAAATGCCACACTCTTAGGGACTTGTTTAATTCTTTTAAGTCCAGAATAGGGCAAAAAGACCCACCTTTTTGCGGCACCACAAAGTAAATGGAGTAGCGGCCGCAGCCGAAATCGACGGGAGGCACCAGGGAAACCGCCCCAATGTGAATCAAGCCTTGTAAGGTATCCTCTACCGCCGCCCGTTTGGCGGCAGAAACGCATCGGGACTCCACAAACACGTCTCTTATCGGGGCATCGAATTCTATTCGGTATCCTTCTCTGATCAGGTCCAGGACCCACTGATCTGAGGTAATCTTGGCCCATTCCTCGAGAAAGAGGGAAAGACGTCCTCCTATAACACGAATCGAGGAGGGGGCCGGTGCACCCTCATTGAGAGGGTCGCCCTTGAACTCCAGGTCTTGAGCCTGCTGCTGCGGAACGTTTGTCCGAGTTCCTCTGCTGAAAACCGGCCACGAGAAGTGGACCCAGCAGAATGCCCTGGGCGGTACCTTCTAGTTTCCCGGAAGCGAGGTCTATAAGAGGAGTGAACCGCCTGACCCTTGGAGGGAGGCCGCGGCCTATCCTCGGGTAAGCGCTGGGGTTTAGCATCTCCCAGGCCTTTCACAATTTTCTCCAACTCCTCACCAAACAGGAGGAGGCCTTGAAAGGGCAACTTCACCAACCTTTGCCATGTCCGCCGCCCAATGCCGTAGCCACAGAAGACGGCGAGCCGCCACTGCTACAGCCATCTGTTTAGCCGAAGCTCTGACAATATCATAAAGGGCGTCAGCCAAAAAGGACAAGGCCGACTCCATTCGCGGAGCCACTTCAGACAAGGGCTCCGCTCCATCACCGGGCTGTTCCACTGCCTGTTGCAACCATGCCAGGCAGGCTCCAGCAGCATAATGTTCCACACCCCCACACTCTTGAGTGTGATGTATAAGATGGCGGTGTTCCAACAACTTGATGGTTGTAGTCGTGGCAGCCTTGTCGGAACACCTGACACCAAGAATGAGGAGTGAGTACAATAACTAACCACGTCACTCAGCCCCTCAGGCCCAGTGAGGAAATGAAACTAAATTTCAGGATACTTGCTTGCTTGAGCTTACAAACCCAGACAGCAACAGGTTTCTTATCAATAACAAAGTAACATTTATTAGTACCCCTTTTTCAGTGAAATAGACAAAGTAATTTTAATGCAATTAAGAATTGTTCAACAAACCCAACAGTTAATTCTAGAAATACTTTTTTTTTCTTTCCAGGAGTTCTCACCGCTGGATCAGATTAAAGGAGTCAGATAAGTATTACATTTCTTTTTCTTTAGTTCTGTTCCCCTTTTAAACTTTCCTTAATACCCCTTTTGTTAACTTTCTTTCTGAATTTGATACTTTGTGTCAACTTTTATGTTTTTCAGGAGACGTCTCCACTCACTTTTTACAGGAACAGGTAAGTGCTTTATTTATTTTCTTTCTCTTTGCCCTTTCCCTTCACAGGTAAGTCTCTCCCACTTTTCCCCTATCCTTTACCCCAGTCCCGTTTTTTCCCACAGTCACTTAGCTGCTGATGCTTCAGACTTCTTTTCTCCCAAACGTGCCAGCGAAATCTTTCTTGTGTCGGGGCCCTTGCAGTCGTCTTCAGAAGGATGTGTACACGACTCTTCTTCCTAAACCTTTCCTTAAATTTAAAGTAAATGGAAGCAAGACCCTATCTACTCTGTTTAGGCCAGTAAGGATTCTGCACTTCAGGGAAGCAAATGTTTTTTTTTACTGCACTGTAGCCTTCTAGCTGAAGAAATAAAAATAATTTCAAATTCCCTCTCTGTCAGATCCTTTCCTTCTCTACCTAAACTCACACAGGTGTGTTTGGCAGTCTTCTTCTTTTCACTATTTATTCACAACACATATCCTCATTTCACATTCCATTCAATTTAAAACTAAGCTGTGACCCTATTAACCCACAACTTAACCCCTACTTAACCCCTATCCCTATGTGCTTAACTCTTGCTTAACTACACTATTTCCTAAACAATCCTTTCTAGACCCTTCCCCTGTTTCCCCTATAATTAGCCCCTTAACTCCAAAAATCCCAAAAATCCCACTAAAACACCCTAAAAATCTTCTCTTTTAACCTGTAACCTTCCCACTAAACCTTAACCAATTCCACAGTAAAATCCCTCAAATTAAAACTCTCAAACACCATACAATTCTCCACACCACCCACTACACCTTCTCTCTCTCAGACTGTCCAACACACTCTCCCCAACTGCCTGCAACCACCATTCCCTAGGAGACCAGCCCGGTTTGCCATTCCGAGGTCCACTCAACCAATCACCAGCCCTTTTCAACATTCCGAATTGGCTGAGCTGACCTGCGGAATGTTGGGCAGCGCTGCTCCAGCTCCATTTTAAAACTACTTTTCCCATTGAAAATAATGGAAACCATACATTTTTGCCAAAAATTACCCGAAAAATTATCAGAAATACTTCTAACTCCAACCAAAAATCCAACCCCACATTCCGTACACACCCCTAATTTCCAATTTTAAAAATCCCAAATTCCAAAGTCCGCCCCTAAATAACCTATCCTAAACCTTTCTCAAAATCCCAAATCCAATCAAAAATCATCCCCAAAATTTCTAAATCCCCTCCCGGACCTACTCTGTCGAATTAAAAAAAATTAACTCTTTCCTAACCCTATTAAACCCACGCCCATCAAAAACCCCTATTTAAAAATTTAAAATTCAAAAACTAAATCACCACAAAAATCCTAAAAAATTCCCCGAACACAAAACCAAAATCAGAATTTAAAAAACTTTAACCCTTTATTTTTTAAAAATAAAAGAACGCATTTTCACGATTTAAAATTAAACTAATTAAAATTTTTAAATAAAAACCCCCTTACCTTGAAGTTGATTTTCTTCTGACGTCTAGACTTCCCTCCATTCCGGTCTCGGACGTCCACAAAAACGGAGCTAAAAACAAAAAAGCTCCAAAGCCGGCCCAAAATTTAGGCCCCGGCTTCGGCCTACACAGAGTTTTTTTTGCCGATGCACGCCGCCGATTTGTGCATGAGGTTCGCCACCTCATGCACACGTGCGCCGACTCCCGATTCGCCGGCCATCTTCCGGGCAGGCTGTAAACCGGCCACAAACCTCTTCTCATCGGCCCGCTTTCATTCCCGGACACTCCTCTTTCTCCCGGAACCACCGCGACGCTGTCCACCGCTGCCTCTCTCCTCTCGTCTCTCCCGGGGATGTGCCCTATCGTCCCCGGAAGTCAGAAAATTTTAGCGCCGCCTCCCTCATGCGCGAACGGCCCCAAACCGGCCTCAGCAGCCCCAGTACAACATACTGGACCCGGAGACGTGCCAAACCGTTCCGGGTCTCCCCAAAACCACTGCTGCCCCCTGCAAGGCCTCAAGCCCTGCCAAAAACAGGATCCGGACAACCACAATGCCGCTCCCTGCCGTTTTCCCCTCTTCACCTGCCACATCGCTCCGCCCCCAAAACCTCCTGACTTTTCCCGGACCCAGGTGACAACCCCTGAAACCCTAATTTCCTCATTCAGGTAAGTATTTATATTTTTATATTTTTTAACCCCCTGCTCTCTGCAGCGCTCCCTGCCCAAAACTGACCCCAGGCAATTTTTTTATTATTATTTAATTATTTATTCCCCTCCTTAACCCCTGGTTACAATAACAACTGCATGCAGACGCCCGAATAGTAAGACCAGCAATTTCAAAGGACCGTTTAAGTGCTGATTCCAGTCTACGGTCTTGCATGTCCTTCAGGGCAATACCTCCTTCAACCGGGAGGGTAGTTCTCTTTGTCACAGCTGTGACTAGGGCATCCACCTTAGGCATTGCAAAGCGAGCCAAATGCTCCTTACTCAGAGGGTATAATTGCCCCATAGCCCTGGAAACTTTCAAAGGTCCTTAGGGGTCAGCCCATTGAGCTGAAATAAGCTCTTGGATGGAGTCATGCAAAGGAAAGGCTCGAGCAGGCTTTTTGGTACTTGCCATCCTCGGATTTCCAGAGGAGGCCACGCCACTCCCAGGATCTTCAATAGAGAGGACCTGTAAGACAATCTGAAATAAGCCCTGGCAGCTCCTCGCGGTGGAAAATCCTCACCGTGGACGGATCATCTGGATCCAGTGGCCCTTCTGCACCTTCCTCTGGTTCCTCTGGCCACGAGGGCCTGCCAGACCCCTCAGAGTCACCACATCCCGACCACGTGGGGGGGGGGGGAAAGGGGGGTGCGCCACTCTCTGAAGGGGAATTTACCCTTCTGCGCTTCTCTTGTGGCCAGCTATCAGGGAAAAACGCCTCAGAGGGCAATCCCAGGCCTGCATCCACTGGAGGGGCAGTAAGGGGGCCGTAGAAAACCCCTGTGGCTGAGCTCTTTTAAGCATATATGCATTATGAAGTAATAATACAAAGTCAGGGGAGAAAAACTCGCCCTGGGCACCCGGTTCCAGTCCGGGGCTAGTAACTCTTTGGCCAGGCTCAATTCGAGGGCCCCCTCCGGTCTCCAGACCCTCCGCCTCAGCGGGGGTCATGCCATGTGGTGCTTTCAAAATGGCGCCCGCTGCCAGCTCCACCGAGCGGGAAGAATCATCGCTCGCTATGCTCAGGCCGGCTTTCACGCCTGAACAGCACGTTTTACAGAGCCCCGCTGCTTATCTGCGCTTGCCACACTTGGAACAGCGCTTAACACTCTCTGCAGCCATCACCGAAAAACGGCGGAAAATTAAAAATGGCGGCTTCGTGCCAAAAACGTCCCGATAGCGGGCCCTCCCCAGAGGAGTCAGAAAACACTCTTACCTCACTGGACCGAGTATACAAGCTCCGGTCACGCTGTAGAAACTGAAGAAAACCTCTTTCTCATTTTTTTTTTTTTTTTTTAACGCTGTGAGGAAAGTAGAGAAAACAGCAAAAGAGGCAATCAAATCAACTCCGGAGGTACAGAACAGTGGGAAATGCAGGGAAAGGCGAACCAATGTGCCTGCATCCACCAAGTATAGAGTGGGAAAGAGCAGGGAAAAGTGAAACTAATGTGCTCACATCCACTGGGGGGATGGGTAAGGCAGGGAAAGGGCTAACCTATGTGCCTTTAAAGTGAAGCTGCTATAGCCTCTAACACCCCGGCTAACAACTGGCAAGCCAGGAGCCACCCCCAGGCAGATTTTTTAAGAAGCTTGATCAAGCTGCAACCACAACCACACTGCTTGGGGAGATAGAGAATACTGAAGAGGCAGTGGAGCTAGCTGACCATGTGGCACTGTGAAATTTGAGTGCTCTCTATCTCCCCCGCTGGTTGATGGACACAACCCATACGTAATGGCTTCATCTGCTTGATGACAAGGAAGCAGTAATTGATGCAGATGATGCAAGACTTATGCACACTACTGTAAGTTGCGTGCGTCTCTGCCACATTTAGGTGTCTGCACTTATGCCAGCTCTACGGCTTGTGTAAGTCAGGCATCTAAATGTTAGTTGTGTAGGTTCTATTGTAAAATAGGCTTCTACCACCTACCAACCAAGCACTTAAATGGAGACACCCAGTTATAGGTTTGTCTCCATAGAATTCATGCGTACACTTACATTAATCCCCAGATTCTATATATTGTGCCCAGTCGGCCAAAAATTGGACACGCTCCTGAGATGCACTTGCAAATTAATTGGCTAATGAGTTAATTAACATCAATAATTAGGTGCTAACACCCAATTATTGATGTTAATTGGCACCCATTTAAATTTGCATCAAGGTGTTGCTTTCTAAAACTAGGAACCTTCTTGTACTTCTCTCATAGGCAGTTAGGCTAATAACTCTCCTGCCTTATGCCCATACTATATAACTGATACTGGTAGTAGATAAGGGATTTCATTGTGTGCTGATGCAGTAGTAATGCTAGAACTTCCAGCACTTTTTCTAACTTTCCCTGTATTCAGGGGACATGCCCACCAGATGTTGTGCTTGCTCTCCTATAGATGGGTCAATCTTATTAAGATCTCTACATCCCTCTGTTTCCATTGATGTGAGATATATGCAGTTATATAGTTCTCATAACCGCCATGCCAGTCTTTCAAAGTAAGGAGGGGGGAAATAGTGGGTCCCTGATTCAGCTCCAGATGTTCTGCCCACTTTACACACAAAACCTTTGTGAATAATCTATTGTGGAGTAACCCCAGGGCTCATGCACCAACTAAAGGCATCATTCTTCTGACTACCTCACTCTAACCGTAATAGAACTGGCACATGATCAGAGATTATTGCCATCATAATGTTTCCTGTTTGGGAACAAAGCCTCTGAAATAAGCATGTAGTCAATTCTGGAATAGCTCTGGGTCATTTGAGTTCACATCAGCCCAGGGCCTCCTCACCAGTCAAACCCAGTTTTTCAAGCAACTATTGTTCAAATATATGTTTCAACTCTGAGTCTTTAACCAATTCTGGCAGACTAATCAGGCAAATATTATTTTGCCAGCTCCGATTCTCTTGGTCCTTGATGTAGTCTAACATGTTGCATCCTCTTGAGTTGAGATTCTCACCTATATATCTCTTAGCTGCTTTACATGAGAGTCAAACTGCTCTCTAGTTTCATCCAGTGCTATCTGGAGCTGGTTAAGCTTCTCCTCCAGAACTGCCAATACTGTTTTTGAAATCTCTTATGCGATGTGACCAGTTAACCCTGCTGACAGTCACTCTCTCTCTCTCTATGTTGCCATTTTACATTTCCTGCTCTTAAATTTCTCTCTACCAGACATGAGTGTATTTTGGACATCCCACACCAAACTGTTCTGGTAAAACCACACCTGCACCGTCACTGCTTCTCCCCCTTGCATCCTCTATGGCTATTTTGCTCACACCTCAGAGAGCACACCGGAAATCTCGCTATAGGGAACATCGGAGCTCCTTACCCCATTGCATATGAAAAGTCTCTGGCAATTTTATAACCGCATGCGAAAAACATTTACATGCTTTTTTCTAGGTGGACTTGACTGGATTTTGAAGTGCTTACAAGGTCTAGATAGGCTGTCTTCCACTCCTAGCCATTCAAACCTCCCCACAGCAGTTCAGAAACTTGCAAGCTGCTTTGAGTGAACTGGATGACGGCAGCACAGAACTGGGGAAACAGAGATTAATCAACTTGGCACTCGGCTCCCTTGCCTATAATGGACTGGATAGGCTCACTTTCACACCAGTCTACTCTAATCAACTAAATCCCCCACGTGGATATATAACCCCAAAGGTCAAAAGAAATATTAGCATGAGATACTCCAATCAGTCCATCTGCTCCAGCCTGATCCAGCTTCTCCCTGCTTGTTCCAGTCCATCTGCTTCAGCTTGTTATAATCCGCCTGACCCAGCTTCTCCCTGAGTGTTCCAGTCCATCTGCTCCAGCTTGTTCCAGTCCCCTGATCCAGCTTCTCCCTGCTTGTTCCAATCCATCTGCTCCAGCTTGTTCCAGTCCGCCTGATCCAGCTTCTCCCTGCTTGTTCCAGTCCATCTGCTCCAGCTTGTTCCTGTCCGCCTGATCCAAATTCTCTCTGCTTGTTCCAGTCCATCTGCTCCAGCTTGTTCCAGTCCGCTTGATCCAGCCTCTCCCTGCTTGTTCCAGTCCATCTGCTCCAACTTCTTCTAGTCCGCCTGATCCAGCTTCTCCCTGCCTGTTCCAGTCCATCTGCTCCAGCTTGTTCCAGTCCGCCTGATCCAGCTCATTCCTGTCCGTCTGCTCCAGCTTGTTCCAGTCCGCCTGATCCAGCTTGTTCCAGTCCTGCTGCTCTGCTCTCCACCGCACTCACCTGTTCCTGCCTGCCTGCCTGCTAGCCAATCAACCTGCCTGCTAGCCAATCACCTGTTCCTGCTTGCCTGCCTGCTAGCCAATCAACCAACCTGCCTGCTTGTCAGCCCCTCAACTTGCCTGCTTGTATGCCCATCAACAACCTGCCTGCCTCCCAGCCGCACAACTACCTACCTGCCTCCCCGCCTGCCACTTTGCCAGCCCATCACTCTCCTGACTGACTGCTCACCCTACCTACCCACCAGCTTACCCACCTTCTGTTCCCTTCTGTTGCCTGCTGTCCCAGTTTTAAACCTCCAGTCTGTTGCTTAACACCTCAGTCACTACAGTTGCACCCGTAAACATCTCAGTCACTACTTATGGCCCCCTTACACATTCTCTTCCTTGCTCTGTCCCTTCCTAATCTTTTCCCCCTCCCCCTGTCTACCGTAGGAACTCACTGCCCATCCATGTCCTATCCTGTCCCGCTCACTACTGCAATACCCTACCCCACCACCTCACCATCCCTACTGTCCTCCTCCTCATGCCTAGCTCTCAACCTTCAACACCTCCTTCCTGCCATGAACCCTTCCCCATTCCTCCTAAGCGCATCCCGTCTTTGTCGCCCTACCTCCCCCACCCTCCTCCACACTCTCTTGCTCCTTCTCCTGCTATCCGCGGGAGACATCAATCCCAACCCAGGTCTCCCATACCTGTCCTCGTCCTCGTCTCATCCATGCAAACGTTTCCGCGATATTTCCAATCTCATCTCTATTCCCCTCCCCCCCCTCCCTCCCCTTCTCGTGTGCCCTGTGGAATGCATGCTCGGTCTGCAATAAACTTTCCTTCACCCATGATCTCTTCATCTCCCACTCCCTTCAATTGCTCGCCCTAACTGAAACCTGGCTCACCCCTGACGACTCTGCCTCAGTTACGGCCCTATGCCATGGAGGTTATCTTTTCTCCCATTCTCCCTGCCCAGTTGGCCGCGGTGGCGGCGTCGGGCTACTACTTTCGCCCTCCTGCAGTTTTCAACCCCTTCTCCTACCGCAGTCTCGCTGCTTCTCATCCTTTGAAGTCCACTCTATCCATCTGTTCCACCCGCTGCCACTCAGAGTTGCAGTCATTTACCACCCCCCTGATAAGTCCCTCCCTTCCTTCCTTACCGGCTTCGATGCCTGGCTCTCCGTTTTTCTTGAGCCCTCATCCCCATCCCTCATTCTTGGTGACTTTAACATTCACACTGATAACCCATCCGACTCGTACGCTTCTCAGTTCCGTACTCTAAAATCCTTCTTCAACCTCCAACTGAGCTCCACCACCCCTACTCACCAATCTGGTCACTGTCTTGACCTCGCCCTCTCTTCTACCTGCTCACCCTCCAATTTCTGTGCCTCAGCTCTTCCTCTCTCTGACCATCACCTGATCACCTTCACACTTCATCACCCTCCCCCTCAGTCCTGCCCAACACTAACCACTACTTCCAGGAATCTCTAGGCTGTTGACCCTCCCACCTTATCCTCTACCATCTCTGATCTTCTCCCTTCCATCATGTCCTCCGAGTCTGTCGACAAGGCTGTCTCCACTTACAATGCCACTCTCTCCTCTGCTCTGGATGCCCTTGCACTTTCCATCTCCCGTCCCACAAGGCGTGCTAATTCCCAGCCCTGGCTGACCCCTTGCACCCGATACCTTCGCTCTTGCGCCCGATCGGCTGAATGCCTCTGGAGGAAATCTCACACCCATACTGATTTCATTCATTACAAATTCATGCTATCCTCCTTCCAGTCCTCCCTATTCCTCGCCAAACAGGACTATTACACCCAATTGACGAATTCCCTCAGCTCCAACCCTCGTCGTCTCTTCGCCACCCTTAACTCCCTCCTCAAAGTGCCCTCCGCTCCCACTCCCCCCTCACTCTCTCCTCAATCACTGGCTGACTACTTCCGCGACAAAGTGGAGAAGATCAACCTCAAATTCACCACCAAACCATCTCCTCTTCTCCACCCTATAACCCACTCCCTCAACCAACCAACCCAGGCCTCTTTCTCCTCTTTTCCTGATATCACCGAAGAGGAAACTGCCCATCTTCGCTCTTCCTCGAAATGTACCACCTGTTCCTCAGACCCCATCCCCACCAACTTACTTAACACCATCACTCCCACTGTCACCCCCCCATCTGTCATATCCTTAATCTCTCTCTCTCCACTGCAACTGTCCTTGACACCTTCAAACATGCTGTAGTCACTCCACTCCTCAAAAAACCATCACTTGACCCTACCTGTCCCTCCAACTACCGCCCCATTTCCCTCCTACCCTTCCTCTCCAAAATACTTGAACGCACCATTCACAGCCGTTGCCTTGATTTTCTCTCCTCTCATGCCATCCTCGATCCACTTCAATCTGGCTTTCGCCCCCTACACTCGACAGAAACGGCACTATCTAAACTCTGCAATGACCTGTTCCTTGCCAAATCCAAAGGTCATTACTCCATCCTCATCCTCCTCGACCTATCCGCCGCTTTTAACACTGTCAATCACAACTTACTTCTCGCCACACTGTCTTCACTTGGGTTCCAGGGCTCTGTCCTCTCCTGGTTCTCCTCTTATCTCTCCCACCATACCTTCAGAGTACATTCTCATGGTTCTTCCTCCACCCCCATCCCACTCTCTGTTGGAGTTCCTCAGGGATCTGTCCTTGGACCCCTTCTTTTTTCAATCTACACCTCCTCCCTGGGCTCCCTAATCTCCTCTCATGGTTTCCAATATCATCTGTATGCTGATAACACCCAGCTTTACCTCTCCACACCAGACATCACTGCAGAAACCCAAGCCAACGTATCGGCCTGTTTATCCGACATTGCTGCCTGGATGTCCAATCGCCACATGAAACTGAACATGGCCAAGACCGAGCTTATTGTCTTCCCTCTCAAACCCACTTCTCCTCTCCCTCCACTCTCTATCTCAGTCGATAACACCCTCATCGTCCCCGTCTCATCTGCCCGCAACCTCGGAGTCATCTTTGACTCCTCCCTCTCCTTCTCTGCGCATATTCAGCAGATAGCCAAGACCTGTCGCTTCTTCCTCTATAACATTAGCAAAATTCACCCTTTCCTCTCTGAGCATACCACCCGAACTCTCATCCACTCTCTTATTACCTCTCGCCTCAACTACTGCAACCTACTCCTCGCTGGCCTCCCACTTTGCCATCTATCCCCCCTTCAGTCCGTTCAGAATTCTGCTGCACGTCTTATCTTCCGCCTAGACCGATATACTCATATCACCCCTCTCCTCAAGTCACTTCACTGGTTTCCGATCAGGTACCGCATACAGTTCAAGCTTCTCTTAGTAACCTACAAATGCACGATCTGCAGCCCCTCCTTACCTCTCTACCCTCATCTCCCCTTACGTTCCTACCCGTAACCTCCGCTCTCAAGACAAATCCCTCCTTTCAGTACCCTTCTCCACCACCGCCAACTCTTCTGCCTCGCCTCACCCCATGCCTGGAATAAACTCCCTGAGCCCATACGCCAGGCCCCCTCCCTGTCCATCTTCAAAGCCTTGCTCAAAGCCCACCTCTTCAATGTCACCTTCGGCAACTAACCACCAGACTTCTATTCAAGAATCTAGACTGCACCAACTTGACATTTCGCCCTTTAGATTGTAAGCTCCTTTGACCAGGGACTGTCCTTTTTGTTGTTAAACTGTACAGCGCTGTGTAACCCTAATAGCACTTTAGAAATGTTAAGTAGTAGTAGTAAGTGATTTGTGTATTCCCATTTTGAAACCTACGCCAGAGAAAGTATGAGTTTACGTTTACAGCTGATCTGGGGCCTGCATAAATTCTCAGGTTTAATTTACATACATAGGCTCGAATTTTCAAAAGTATGCGCAAAAGTGCAGACCCCTCCTCAACCCTACCCTCAGGAATGCCTCTGCTCTGTCTGGGTATGTTTATGTGCATTTTGGGTGGGCAATTTTATAAATGCACATTTCCACAGAAATCTTCTGAAAATTACCCTCATAGATAGCTGTAAACATGCCTAAATGTACAAACATTTCCCCAAATTCTATAACAACGTTTATAAATGTGATTAACATCCCATGACACCCCCACACTCCTCCCATGGCCACACCGCTTTTTCAGCTATGCGTAAGAGAATTTATGTCGCCTCTTGGCACGTAATTGGCTGCATACACAATTTAACATGCAATACTCACCACGTCTTATGTAGAATCCGGGAGCAAACTTGCAGGATACAATAAGTTATGTATGTCCCTTCCACATTTACACAGCTGCAGTTATACCAGGTCTAGGGTCATACCAGGTTATGCTAATATTCTATAGTAACATTTGGGCATCCAGGTTATGTTATAGTAAATGCTAGAACCCTCTTGTTTGTGACCGATCTCCCTGTGCCAAAGTTCTCTCACCTCATACAGATTCTCCCCCTCATCCAGGTGTTTCTTTAACTCCTGCATCTTCTCATTCTCTGCCCGCTTCTGCAGGAAACAAAGAACATCAGGATGAAGGACAGAAAGTCACAGAGAGGACAGTGAGAACTCTTCAAGCCAAAGGACTGTGAGCAGGGGAAAGTGTGAGTACCACAGGGGGTGTCTCAACGGGAGAGGGAGTGCTACTGGGACAGTGTGAGCACTGCAGGGGATGTCTCACTGTGAAGAGTGGGTGCTAAGGGGAAAGTGTGTGTATCACAGTGGGTGTCTTACTGGGGAGAGGGATTGTTACAGGGTGTGTCTAGTTGGAAGATATTACAGCAGAAGATTGTTCTCAACCACTTTCTCTTCAGGTTCTATTTAAAGTTAGAGGTTAAAGTGGGACTTTATCTTTTATTGTATTTTACTACACCATGGTATGCATTGGGCAATCAATTTTTAAAAATATATAAAATACAAAACATAAAAATCACAACTTTCATCTAAGGGACACATCACCTAACATTTGTTCATTAATCTTCATACAATCAAAAGTGCATTGTGTAACCAAAAAACATAAACTTTCAGCAAGTTGCATGTCATCAATTCATGAATGAAAGGAGAAAAATAGTGGTGCATTAGTGTGTGTTAAATGCAAGTCGAAAATAATGAGTTTTTAGCAAGGCTCGAAAGGAAGGGTATGATTTTCCAAACAAATTTGCTGTGGTAGTGAATTCCACAATTCAGGGGCATGCATACATACAGTAGCTTGAAATCTGCAATAAGTGAATTTCTGTGTAAAGGTAATGCACTTGATATACAGCCTTTGTGTGGTACAATCAAAGTGGGTTATATATACTATTTGCAGGTACCACTCAATGCTAGGACTCCTTTCCTGTGAATATCGTAATGCCTCACTCAAATGAAATGTACCTTTATTCAAGGCTGGCTTAATCATTAAGTAAACTAGACAGTCACCTAGGATGGCAATTTTTGCAGGGGAGGAGGTGGCAGGAGCAATTGCAGGTAAGGCAAAACACTAGGTCTTGACAGCCACACAACCTAAAGAACTGTCAGCATGTAGCTTAACCCGAGGCAGAATGGACAGTTTTCAGGTACACGTAAGAACATAAGTACATAAGTATTGCCGTACTGGGACAGACTGAAGGTCCATCAAACCCAGCATCCTGTTTCCAACAGTGGCCAATCCAGGTTACAATTACCTGGCAGGATCCCAAAACAGTACAGTACATTTTATGCTGATTATCCCAGAAATAAGTAGTGGCTCATTTATCTGAATAAATGGCTTTTGGAAATTGTCCTTATTAGAGGTAATTCTTTAGATTGGTGCCTGCATTTAGGCCTGCCGATGCCGTGCACTGGGTGCCAATTCTATGATGACATCTGTGTGCCAAAATGCCATTACAGAATACTAATGTAAGTCAGCATAGGCACATCTCTGTTTAGGTGGAATCATTTATGCCATATCAATGGCAGGTGTAAATGGGCGGGCCTACATGCACCGAGTGATGCAGCGAACATAATCCTATATAATAATTTGCACCTCCAACGTTCCATCACTGTCTGGCTTCGTAACATCTGATGACGTCAGCCAGCCTCCAGCGTTCCATTCCCCCTCACTGCCCCGCCCTCGCGTCAAAACGTAATGACGTCAGAGGGCGGAACAGTGAGAGGGAAGGGAACACTGGAGGTGAGCTGACGTCAGGAGGGATGTTACAAACGGAACGGAAGCCAGCGCCAGCCAGCCAGAGAACGTTCAGGTACAAATCGAGGGGAGGAGAGAATCACAGGACATCGAGGGAGGGAAGAAGAGGGAGGGAGGGCAGGGCAGAGGAGAATCGATGGACATGGATGGGATGGGAGGACAGCAGAGGAGAGAATCATGGGACACGGATGGGAGGGCAGGGAAGAGGAGAATCACTGGACATGGAGGGGAGGGAAGAATCGCTGGACATGGAGGGGAGGGCAGGGAAGAGGAGAATCGCTGGACACGGAGGGGAGAGGATGGGAGGGGAGGGGAGGGAAGGGAAGAATCGATGGATATGGAGGGGAGGGCAGGGGAGAGACAAAAAATCGCTTACAAGAGAGCCTTTCTAGGGCCCGGTTCATTTGTTGAGAAAACAGGCTGGGCTCCACTAGTATTCTATAAGATATGCGAGTCACTTGGAGACATGCCCATGGACCACCCATGCTCCAATTGTCTAAACTCCCCAGGATATACCCTATCTAGAGCACATTCATGTATAACTACCAATTATTGTTGTCTAAGATGCACTAAGTGGTGGGTACACCTACTTTCCAATTCATAGAATTACCTCCATTATGTAAATATAGACAAAACAAAATCTGATGTCTATTTTATGTGGGGTTGTCCTGGGAGGGATGGTATTGGGGTAATCAAGATTGTTGAGATTAATTATCAAAATCTTGGGGACTTGACAGTCAACTGGATGGGTTGACAAAGCTGAAGGTTTGCTTAGAGGATGGGACTTGATATACTGCCTTTCTGTGGTTACAATCAAAACAGTATACATATTATATACAGGTACTTATTTTGTACCTGGGGTAATGGAGGGTTAAGTGAATTGCCCAGAGTCATCAGGAGCTGCAGTAGGAACTGAACCCAGTTTCACTGGTTCTCAAGCTGCTGCACTAACCATTAGGCTACTCTGCCACTCCTAATACCTTCACACTGGCCCTGCCTTTATTAAACTTTATGGAGGGGGAGGGGGGGGGCATCAATATTCAAAATGATGTAAATGGCCAGGAGAGGCTCCTTGCTGTTTGAATCAGTTGTCTTGGGTTAACAAAGGCTGCCGAGAGACACAGCTGGACCCGGGGCAAGACTGCCCCTACCCCAATGGGGGCTGCTGCTGTGTCATCCCCCCCCCCCCACACATTAATGCCACCCCCCCACACACACATACACACACACTCACACTGCCCCTGTCCCCTTACCTTTCTCAGTCTGTCATCTCCTACTCCTGTGTGCCGGGACCCGGATGATTGTATTAATGTGGAGTGTAGGAGTGGCCTAGTGGTTAGTGTGGTGGACTTTGGTCCTGGGGAATTGGGTTCAATGCCCACTGCAGGCACAGGCAGCTCCTTGTGACTCTGGGCAAGTCACTTAACCCTCCATTGCCCCAGGTACAAATAAGTACCTGTATATAATATGTAAGCTGCATTGAACCTGCTATGAGTGGGAAAGTGCAGGGTACAAATGTAACAAAAATAAAAAATAAAATAACCTGGGTCACCCAGGTAATCACTTTAATGCAATCAGCCAGGTCCTGGTATGCAGAAGCAGCAAGAGAGAGACAGACAGACCCTGGGAAATTTTGCACCTGCCCACCCCACCCCCTGGGGCTAACTAAGCATTTTCAGCAGCGCTTAAGCGGATAGTGCCACTCAAAATGCCCAGTTAGCACCTAAGCCATAAATGGCTATTTTGTGGGTGTTACAGGATGGAGTCGGCACTTAGCCAGTCAAATGCCAATATTAAGTGCTTACCTGGCTAAAGTAACTGCATAAATAGTTCTGCATAAAACATAGTCCTATCTTTATGCGGTTCCTTGTAGCCAGTTAAGTGCTGAATATTGCACTTAACCAACTAAGTTTTATCTGGCCACGTATACCCGGACATGGCCCAGCATTAAATATTTGGGTGTAAAGTCAGTGGTGGTCAAAAAATTGCTGACTGCCTCTGGCTGAATCTCTACCCCTATATTGTTTTCACCTTAGCCCCCAGTAAATTTATAATTAGGAGCTACTTCTGAAGGCCTGTGAATCTTTCTACTGCATAGGAGGCCTCTGACCCTTACACACCTCACTCTGCCAAACAACTATGGGACCAAGGTAACACCAGGAATAGGGTATTGGAACCAGAGGACAAGAGACGACAGCCTGTTGTTTCAGCTAACTGCGTGAAGGAAGCTGACTGTCCACCTTATAATTGAAAGAGAAAAACGCCTAGATTTCAACCCAAATCGGGAGATAGACGTTTATCTCACAAAAATGAATAAATCGGTATAATGGAAAGCTGATTTTGGATGTTTTCAACTGCACTCCATCGCGGAAGCGTACAAAGTTGACGGGGGCGTGTCGGAGGCGTGGCGAAGGTGGAACTGGGGCGTGGTTATCGGCCGAGGAGAGATGGGCGCCTTTCGCCGATAATGGAAAAAAAGTATGCGTTTGTAGCTAGAATTTAGGGCACTTTTCCTGGACCCTGTTTTTTCACGAATAAGGCCCCAAAAAGTGCCCTAAATTACCAGATTACCCCCAGAGGGAATCGGGGATGACCTCCCCTGACTCCCCCAGTGGTCACTAACCCCCTCCCACCACAAAAAATGATGTTTCACAACTTTTTATTTTCACCCTCAAATGTCATACCCACCTCCCTGGCAGCAGTATGCAGGTCCCTGGAGCAGTTGTTAGGGAGTGCAGTGGACTTCAGGCAGGTGGACCCAGGCCCATCCCCCCCCCCCACCTGTTACAATTGTGCTGCTTAATGCTTAGTCGTCCAACCCCCCCAAACCCACTGTACCCACATGTAGGTGCCCCCCTTCACCCCTTAGGGCTATAGTAATGGTGTAGACTTGTGGGCAGTGGGTTTTGAGGGGGATTTGGGGGGCTCAACACACAAGGGAAGGGTGCTATGCACCTGGGAGCTCTTTTACCTTTTTGTTTGTTTTTGTAAAAGTGCCCCCTAGGGTGCTCGGTTGGTGTCCTGGCATGTGAGGGGGACCAGTGCACTACGACTCCTGGCCCCTCCCACGAACAAATGCCTTGGATTTATTCGTTTTTGAGCTGGGCGCTTTCATTTTCCATTATCGCTGAAAAACAAAAACGCCCAGCTCACAAATTGTCGAATAAAACATGGACATCTATTTTTTTTTTTTCGAAAATACGGTTCGGTTCGCCCCTTCACGGACCCGTTCTCGGAGATAAACGCCCATGGAGATAGACGTTTTCGTTCAATTATGCCCCTCCACGTCACAGTCCAATGCCTGCTAAACATGGGCTTTGTCTAAGCAACAACAGTTCCCAAATATGGAAATTTAAAATAGAGAAGCTGCTGAAGAAAGAAAGTAATTATCTTACAGTGACCTGTAAAGAGCACAGAATGCAGGGAAGGAAAAAGACTGATATGTAAAAGCTACACTTGCCTTATTTCTGGAAGATAATCAGCTCATACACGTCCGATGAGAAACCATGGTGAAAGATATGTGGTTTTCACTACAGCAAATGCATGAAAAGGCCATTTTGCAGTAATCAGTTACATAAGCTACATATAGTCAGACTCCAGGAAGAACAGTGGAAATTAAAGGTCTGCTTTTGGGGACTGGAAAATAGGTAATAGTTATTAGCTTTGCTGGCATTTCAAATGTAGGTGCTTCTAAAGTGTCAGCCCTAGACCCTCAGAAAGTGAGCCCCTGTGCCGAACGGAGTTAGGCAGCCGGACAATCCTGATCTTACCTGGAGAGTGAGGCAACAACTCCTCAGGAAGTCAGAGGAGTGTAGACACAGGTGAGACTTCCAGGGCAGATGAGAAGCAGGAACAAAGTCCAAGACCAGGCAAGCCTCAGAGCAGGGGACGAACCAGAGCACAGTCCAGGTCCAGGCAAACACAAGGCAGGTGGTAACAGAAGCAAAGTCCAGGTCCAGGCAAGTTTCAGGGCAGGCTGCAAACAAAAGCAAAGTCCAGGTCCAGGCAAGTTTCAAGGCAGGCTGCAAACAAAAGCAAAGTCCAGGTCCAGGCAAGTTTCAAGGCAGGCTGCAAACAAAAGCAAAGTCCAGGTCCAGGCAAGTTTCAGGGCAGGCTGCGAACAGAAGCAAAGTCCAGGTCCAGGCAAGTTTCAAGGCAGGCTGCAAACAAAAGCAAAGTCCAGGTCCAGGCAAGTTTCAAGGCAGGCTGCAAACAAAAGCAAAGTCCAGGTCCAGGCAAGTTTCAAGGCAGGCTGCGAACAGAAGCAAAGTCCAGGTCCAGGCAAGTTTCAAAGCAAGAGCAATCCAGGAAGAATCCAACGCCACAGAATCCACCAAAGCAGAAGCCGAAGCAATGAGAGTTCTGCTTTGCTGCTCCTAAATAGCCCTCCCCATTAGGAGGACCGGTAACAGCTGAAAGGAGGCGGAGCTACCCACAACCGTGACTCAACAGCCCCGGATTGGCCGGCCAGAAGCAGGGGGCGGAGTCAGCCGCGATCGGCCAATCCGGACGTTGTGGGGAGTGACATCGTTCCTCTGAGGCTCCGCGCCTGCAAGGGATCCCTTTCTCGGGGAACGCCGGCCCTGTCCACCTGGCCGGCGTCTCCCCGCCGCCACCGAAGCGGACCGGAGGGCCGGAGCAGCCCAGACTGCAGACAGGATCCCAGCGGTGCGACGCAGGGGCTTGGTGCCCGACCACCTCTCCTGGCCAACACTCCCTGCGACACCCTGACAGCGTGGCATGCCCGACGGAGAAGCGGCACAGGTGAGGGACGCGACAGTACCCCCCCCGAAAGCCCCCCTCCTCCGTCTCGGCCCAGGTCTAGAAGGATAACGAGAGTGAAACTCTCGAACCAAGTCGGGTGCATGGACATTCTTTGCTGGTTCCCAAGAATTATCTTCAGGACCAAAATTTTTCCATGAAATCAAATAAAAAAGTCCTCCCCTTTGGAGCTTGGAATCCAGAATTTCCTGTACCTCAAACTCAGGATCCGGCTCAGAATCAGGAACAGTAATCCGCTTAGGTTCAGGATGCCACTGTGAGGCCCGGAAAGGTTTGAGTAACGAGACGTGGAAAGCATTGTGGATATGCAGATTACTAGGTAAGTGAAGACGATAGACTACCGTCCCCACTCTAGATTGAACAGCAAATGGACCAATAAATCGGGGAGCAAACTTCAAGGACGGAAGACGAAGCTTCAGATATTTGGTGCTAAGCCACACCCGTTGCCCCGGCTGGAAAACGGGAGCGGCCCGACGATGGCGATCAGCAAATCGTTTATACCGGACCGCCGCCCGCTGCAAGTGGTGCTGTACTGTTCTCCAAGTGTCCTGGATAGTGGAGAGAGTTGGCTGAACTAGTGGAGGAGCGTGATCCAAAGGAAGCGGAGGAGGAAGACAAGGATGACGTCCAAAAACAGCAAAAAAGGGTGAAGTCTGGGAGGCAGAGTGCACACTATTATTGTAGGCGAACTCAGCCCAAGGCAAAAGATCAGTCCAATTGTCCTGACGGGCGTTAGTAAAAGCCCGGAGGAAAGCCTTAAGCGTCTGATTAGTCCGTTCAGCCATGCCATTTGTCTGCGGATGATAAGCTGAAGAAAAAAGTGTGGTGACACCAAAAGCGGAGCACAAGGACCTCCAGAATCGAGACGTGAATTGGGAACCTCTATCACTGATGATACGCCGAGGAAATCCATGTAACCGAAAAACATGCTGGACAAAATGAGAGGCCAAAACAGCAGCAGAGGGTAGGGTTCGCATAGGAACAAAATGTGCCATGCGGGAAAAACGATCCACCACCACCCAGATGACAGTGTTACCCTTGGAGGGAGGAAGATCCGTAATAAAGTCCATAGAAATGTCCTGCCACGGATGCTGAGGTATGGGCAGGGGTTGCAGAGGTCCCCAGGCCTTGCCTGGAGGAGACTTGGTGCGAGCACAGGTGGGACAGGTAGAAACAAACTGTAGAATGTCCTGAGCCATATGAGGCCACCAAAAATAACGGGAGATGAGCTGATAGGTCTTTCGGAACCCAAAATGTCCAGAAAAAACAGAAGAATGACCCCACTGTAACACCTTGCGTCTGGAGCGGGCAGGAACCGGGGTCCGCAGAGAAGCAGCAGCCACCACCGACGCAGGAAGACAAGCCGGATTTAGCATAGGAGAAACCTCATCCGGGTCCTCGGGCTCCTCAAAGGCTCGGGAGAGCGCATCAGCTTGGATGTTCTTTTCAGTAGGTCGGAAGATCAAGTGAAAGTCAAAACGGGCAAAAAAAAGAGACCATCTGGCTTGCCGTGGGTTGAGACGCTTGGCATTCTGTAGATAAAGAAGGTTCTTATGATCAGTGATCACAGTAAAAGGATGAGTGGCCCCCTCAAGAAGATAACGCCATTCCTGAAAGGCAAGCTTCATGGCTAGCAATTCTCTGTCCCCCACCGTATAATTACGCTCCGCTGGGGAAAACTTCTTAGAAAAGAAAAAACAAGGATGCCGTTTACCAGAAGAAGCCACCTGTGATAAGACAGCTCCAGCTCCAAGAGCAGATGCATCCACTTCAACAACAAAAGGCTTAGCAATATCTGGAGTACGGAGTACTGGAGCAGACACAAAAGCAGTCTTCAAAGTAGAGAAAGCCTCCAGAGCTGTGGGGGACCAATTCCGCACATCGGCCCCTTTTCTGGTTAAAGCTGTCAAAGGAGCTGTAATCAAAGAATAATGTGGAATAAACTGTCTGTAGTAATTGGCGAAACCAAGGAACCTCTGCAAGGCCCGAAGTCCTTGAGGCCGGGGCCAATCTTGGATAGCCTGAAGCTTAGCAGGGTCCATCTGAAGGCCATCGGCGGAGATAATATGTCCCAGAAAAGGAATAGTCGACTGGTGAAATGCACATTTCTCCAACTTGGCAAACAGTCGATGAGCCCGAAGGCGTTGGAGCACCGTGCGCACGTGCCCTGGATGATCCTGAGGAGAAGCAGAGAAGATAAGGATATCATCCAAATAGACAATAACGGATGAATACAGTAAATCCCGGAAAATGAAATTAATAAAGTCCTGAAAAACAGCTGGGGCATTACACAGGCCGAAAGGCATGACCCGGTATTCAAAGTGGCCTTCGTGAGTATTAAATGCAGTCTTCCACTCATCCCCCTCACGAATGCGGATCAAATTGTATGCACCTCGGAGATCCAACTTGGTGAAGATAACCGCCCCCTGAAGACGATCAAACAACTCAGGGATTAGAGGAAGGGGATAGCGGTTCTTAATCGTGATAGCATTCAGTCCTCGATAGTCAATACAAGGTCTCAGCGACCCGTCTTTTTTGGACACAAAAAAAAAACCCGCACCAGCCGGGGAGGAGGAGGGTCGAATAAATCCCTTGGTAAGATTCTCATGAATGTATTGCCGCATAGCAGCCGACTCAGTTCTGGACAGAGTATATAATCGTCCCCTAGGAGGCATCTTGCCCGGCAGTAAATCAATAGAACAGTCAAAGGGGCGATGGGGAGGGAGGGAGTCAGCCTCCCGTGCATCAAAAACATCTTGAAAGTCACTATATTCCTCAGGAAGACAAGCTTCATAAGGTCGAAGAATCCCAGGTGAGGCGGCAATGCTTCTAGGAGGAGGTTCCACAGGAGTCAGGCAGACCTCAAAACAACGTTTACTCCATTGACTGATCTCCCCAGTCGGCCAGTTGATGCTGGGTGCGTGTAGACGTAACCAGGGTAACCCTAGGATAACAGGATGGATAGCATGGGGCAAAATAAAAAATTGGATCTCTTCATGATGCAAGAGACCCACCTGCATCTTCAGTGGTGGGGTGAGCTGGGTAACAAGATGAGGCAGAGCCGAGCCATGAATGGACGTTACCTGCAGCGCGGGTCTACAAGGCACTGCAGGTTCACCCAGCTTCTTAAGAAGAGATGCATCAATAAAATTACCTCCCGCTCCAGAGTCCAACAGAGCTAAAGTGTTTACCCTGAAGTCATGCCAAAGGAGAATTATGGGCACAGAAATCAAGTTATCTGGAAGGAAATTCGAATGACCCAACGCCACCCCTTCCTCAGGGCTTGGGTCTAGGCATTTCCCGGCTTATTGGGACACTCCTTCACAAAGTGACCAGGTTTACCACAATAAAGGCAAAGTCTATGGTTTCGTCTATGGGCCCTCTCAACGGCTGAAAGACGATGTCTGCCAATCACCATAGGTTCTTCGGACCCCTCTGTGGTTGATCTTGACGCACCCTGAGGAGACGTGGGCCGTCGCCTAGGAGGAGAAGTTCTTCGAGGCGGACGCGAAGTTCCTTGTTCTCGTGCTCGCTCCTGGAATCGAACATCAATCCGGACACAGAGGGAAATAAGTGCATCCAATGTACTAGGAACCTCCCGACCAGCCAACTCATCCTTGATACGCCCGTTCAGACCTTGCCAAAAAATCGCCGTGAGGGCCTCTTGATTCCACTTCAGCTCTGCAGCTAGAGTACGAAATTGGATAGCAAAGGCCCCGACTGAACTGCTTCCTTGCTGAATACGCAGCAGTTCACTAGCTGCGGAGGAAGGGCGTCCCGGGACGTCAAACACCCTGCGAAACCTCCGCAAGAACTCTCCCAGATCAGACAGAAGAGGGTCCTGTTGTTCCCACAAGGGTGAGGCCCATGCCAGGGCTGACCCAGACAATAGCGAGATGATGTACGTAATCTTGGCTCTGTCTGTAGGGAATGAAGCAGGTTGCATGTCAAAGAGCATTTGGCATTGGTTCAAAAACCCGCGGCAGGCGGCAGGTGTACCGTCAAACCGGGGAGGCTCAGGTAGACGGAAGAGAAGCTGGGGTGGAGTTGCTCGGCTGGCACCAGTAGTCGGACTGCGCTGGGCCGACATCTGTGAGCATACATCTTGAAGGACTCCCGAAAGTCTATTAAGCTGGGCCTGCTGCTGTTGAAGAGCTTGGGCCAGGTCGGTCAAATCAGGCTTATCCGGCGAGCTCATGGCTTCGGCTTACTGTCAGCCCTAGACCCTCAGAAAGTGAGCCCCTGTGCCGAACGGAGTTAGGCAGCCGGACAATCCTGATCTTACCTGGAGAGTGAGGCAACAACTCCTCAGGAAGTCAGAGGAGTGTAGACACAGGTGAGACTTCCAGGGCAGATGAGAAGCAGGAACAAAGTCCAAGACCAGGCAAGCCTCAGAGCAGGGGACGAACCAGAGCACAGTCCAGGTCCAGGCAAACACAAGGCAGGTGGTAACAGAAGCAAAGTCCAGGTCCAGGCAAGTTTCAGGGCAGGCTGCAAACAAAAGCAAAGTCCAGGTCCAGGCAAGTTTCAAGGCAGGCTGCAAACAAAAGCAAAGTCCAGGTCCAGGCAAGTTTCAAGGCAGGCTGCAAACAAAAGCAAAGTCCAGGTCCAGGCAAGTTTCAGGGCAGGCTGCGAACAGAAGCAAAGTCCAGGTCCAGGCAAGTTTCAAGGCAGGCTGCAAACAAAAGCAAAGTCCAGGTCCAGGCAAGTTTCAAGGCAGGCTGCAAACAAAAGCAAAGTCCAGGTCCAGGCAAGTTTCAAGGCAGGCTGCGAACAGAAGCAAAGTCCAGGTCCAGGCAAGTTTCAAAGCAAGAGCAATCCAGGAAGAATCCAACGCCACAGAATCCACCAAAGCAGAAGCCGAAGCAATGAGAGTTCTGCTTTGCTGCTCCTAAATAGCCCTCCCCATTAGGAGGACCGGTAACAGCTGAAAGGAGGCGGAGCTACCCACAACCGTGACTCAACAGCCCCGGATTGGCCGGCCAGAAGCAGGGGGCGGAGTCAGCCGCGATCGGCCAATCCGGACGTTGTGGGGAGTGACATCGTTCCTCTGAGGCTCCGCGCCTGCAAGGGATCCCTTTCTCGGGGAACGCCGGCCCTGTCCACCTGGCCGGCGTCTCCCCGCCGCCACCGAAGCGGACCGGAGGGCCGGAGCAGCCCAGACTGCAGACAGGATCCCAGCGGTGCGACGCAGGGGCTTGGTGCCCGACCACCTCTCCTGGCCAACACTCCCTGCGACACCCTGACAGCGTGGCATGCCCGACGGAGAAGCGGCACAGGTGAGGGACGCGACATAAAGTGACCTCCTTGATGTGCAGGGATTCTGAACTTGTATTTACAGCTGCCATGCAGAAATGGAAATAGACTGAGAAGAGCAGTTTGAGGTGGTGTCCAGCCTGGGACACAAGACCTAAGGAAGAAGAGGAGAAAGGGGAAAGGAAAATGGGACTTGATAGGCAAAAGCCTTTCTGAGGGAATCTAACCTGTCCCTGCAAGAATTTAATGGTACATTAAAAAAAAATTCCTGTCTGCTCTCTGAGTTCAAGCCACAGCACTGCAGACAAGGAAGGAACGGAAGTTGGAACACTCTGGTGCGCACATGTAAAACTTCTCTGATTCACTGGCACTGTGTGCTAAGAGATCACCAAATGCACACGCCAGTAGTTCAGGTGACATCTGATGCTGGTGTCTATGTCAGAGCTGAGGTCTGCGCATCAGCCCAGGAGCAGAGAGGATTAATAGTAATGTAGTAAATGACAGGAGATAAAAACCAGAACGGTCTGCCCAATATTTTTTACTTTTGTACCCTGTGCTTTCCCACTCATGGCAGGCTCAATGCGGCTTACATGGGGCAATGGAGGGTTAAGTGACTTGCCCAGAGTCACAAGGAGCTGCCTGTGCTGGGAATTGAACTCACTTCTTCAGTTCCCCAGGACCAAAGTCCACCACCCTAACCACTAGGCCACTCCTCCTCATTATCAATTCATGATTAAATCAACAATGAGTGTGATATTATATACTTGATTATGGTCTTTCTGTGGCGTTTCTGGGACATAGACCATAGAAGTCCACCTGGCCCGATCCTTATGTTCCAACTGCTGGAGTTGCCCTCGAAGCCCACTCCAGCCTATTCATTTTCTCTTTTGCAGGACACAGACCGTAAAAGTCTGTCCAACACTGTCCTCATGTTCCAGCCACTAAAGTTGATGTCTAAGCCCTTTCCAGCCCATCTTAAACCAGATTGCCATATATGAGACACAGACAATACAGGTCTCCCAGCATCGGCCCTAGTTTATCACAGCCAGAGTCGCCATCTAAGTGTCACTCAACACATCCACACACATGCAGCCATTTAAGGTTAGTTTTTTTTATAACTTCCATTTTCTAATTAGAGATCCTCTATGTTTATCCCATGCCTTTTTGAATTTCATCACCATTTGTATCTCTACCACCTCCTTAATGGAGACTTTCCGCATCTGTGCTGTTAAAGCAAGGAGGAGGAGGAGACAGCACTCAAAGAACTTGGTACTCGGTAGGTGAGAGGCTGGCGCAAGTGCAGCATACACTTCCATGGGAACCCCGCAGGAACTGCTTCCGTCCCTGCGGGAACCCTGCAGGAACTGCTTCCATCCCCGCGGGATCCTTGCAGAACTGCTTCCTTCCCTGCAGGAATCCCGCGAACCCTGTTCCCGTGCAAGTCTCTAGTCTGGAGAGACCGACCAGGACAGCAACAGAGACTGCTCAGACTTCCAGCAGTGATAAAGCACAGAAAGGCAGGGAAAAACTGTTGACTGCTACTATTTATCATTTCTATAGCGCTAGTAGACATAAGCAGCGTTGTACTAAACACATATGAGACAGTCACTGCTCGACAGAGTTTACAATCTATTTGAGACAGACAAAAGGACAAATAAAGGATTAGGGAATTACTTATTGTGGGAATGATTAAAATAGTCATGGGTACTGAACAGGAGTTAAGAGTTAAAAGCAGACTCACAAAAGTGGGCTTTTAGCCTAGATTTGAATATGACCAGAGACAGAACTTGACATACGGTGAGGTAAGATAAAAGGAATGGAGTCTGGAGTTGGCAGTGGAAGAGAAGGGTACAGATAAGAGAGATTTACCTGATGAACGGAGTTCCCAGAGAGGGATGTGTGGAGATATAACAAGGATCTGCAGAATGAATGCACTTGTAAGTCAATAAGAGGAGTTTGAACTGTATGCAGAAACAGATAGGAAGCCAATGAAGCAAGGGCAAATCACTTAACCCTCCATTGCCTCAGGTACATATAACCTTAGAAATTGTATATGTAAACCACTTTGACTGTATTTACAGAAAGGCAGTATATCAAGTGTGGAAAAAACATAATATGAACGTAGCGACACTGGCGGAATTTAAGTTGTGCAGTAAGGCATAAGCAAAGTAGGCACATGCTTAGGGCCCAGATGTTTAGGACAGGCCCTGACAGATGTGTTAATTCAGTGGTTTCCAAGACAGATTATTGCCATGGTAAGTCATTTGTTGGCGGGTGGGGTGGGGGGGGGGGGGGAACAGAACCACAGAGGTCGTCTATTCTCCCTGTCTCTTGTGGATTGTCTTCCAATAGGCAGGAAGAGTCAGAAAGCTGCACTTCGTACGTGCTGTTTCCTCCTCTTTCAGTCATTCTCTACAATCAGATCCAGCTAAGACACTGTCTGTGGAAGTTTTAAAATGTATGTGTATTGGGACAATTTCTCCAAATGGGTTAGTTTTGCACATGCTCAAAATTATATATTGGCAAAACCACCAGATCATTGAATATTCGCATTAACGAGCATAGACACAGTATTGCACACCAGAGGGTAGGTGCACCCTTAATATCACATTGAGGGGCATAATCGAACAGAGACGACCATCTCTAAGGGCACCCATCTCTAAGAATATCCTGGCGAAGGGGCGGGGAAACCCGTATTATCGAAACAAGATGGGCCACCTTTTGTTTCGATAATACGGTCAGGGACACCCAAATCTCAAAATTTAGGTCAACCTTAGAGATGGTCGACCTAAATGTTGAGATGGTCGACCTTAGAGATGGTTGTCCCCGGTTTTCGGCAATAATGGAAACCTAGGACGCCCATCTCAGAAACGACCAAATCCAAGCCATTTGGTCGTGGGAAGAGCCAGCATTCATAGTGCACTGGTCCCCCTCACATGCCAGGACAATAACCGGGTACCCTAGGGGGCACTGCAGTGGACTTCACAAATTGCTCCCAGGTGCATAGCTCCCTTACCTTGTGTGCTGAGCCCCCCAACCCCCCCCCAAAACCCACTCCCCACAACTGTACACCACTACCATAGCCCTAAGGGGTAAAGGGGGGCACCTACATGTGGGTACAGTGGGTTTCGGATGGGTTTTGAAGGGCTCACATTTACCAGCACAAGTGTAACAGGTAGGGGGGGATGGGCCTAGGTCCGCCTGCCTGAAGGGCACTGCACCCACTAAAACTGCTCCAGGGACCTGCATACTGCTGTCATGGAGCTGGGTATGACATTTGAGGCTGGCAAAAAAAAATGTAATTTTTTTTTTTTAGGTTGGGAGGGGGTTGGTGACCACTGGGGGAGTAAGGGGAGGTCATCCTTAATTCCCTCCGGTGGTTATCTGGTCAGTTTGGGCACCTTTTTGAGACTTGGTCGTGAAAAAAAATAGACCAAGTAAAGTCGACCAAATGCTCATCAGGGACGCCCTTCTTTTTTCCATTATTGCGCCTATCTCTTAAGCACGCCCCAGTCCCGCCTTCGCTACATTGCCGACACGCCCCCGTGAACTTTGGTCATCCCTGCAACGGGAAGCAGTTGAGGATGCCCAAAATCGGCTTTCGATTATGCCGATTTGGGCGACCCTGAGAGAAGGATGCCCATCTCCCGATTTGTGTCGGAAGATGGGCGCCCTTCTCTTTCGAAAATGCCCCTGATTGTCTACAGTGCTCACATTCTCTAGAAGATTTTTCTGTTAGAGTTGTCGACAGTGTGACTCCTAGACCCCAAGGTGGTGACATCAACAGAAGATTGGTACAGTTGGAGCAACGCTGGTTATTCCGCCTTAAGTCCACAGAACCGCAGGGCCTGAATGCGAAGATTGATTGGTCTGCGTTTTTCTGAAATTACACTGACACAGTCATGTGGATCTTCTATTTACGATTTTGTGTTTTTTCTATTTTTCACTTTTTCATTATTGTTTTATTTTTCACCTGATCCCCGCGGGAACTGCAGCATTGGATTGTTTATCAGATGATTTGATGGCCGTCAAGCACAGCTGTTGGTCTTCTGACAGGCCTTCCAGTATGCATGCGCTGGCGCCCGATATATAACCGGCGCCTTTTTCTATGCTTTTGCACTGGAGTACTATAACCTTCAGCACCGCTGAGGTCGACTCGCCCGGCTTTTTGCTTTTTGTCTTCCTTGTGATTTGGTATGAATGACACTATAGGATAGTTTTTGGTGATATTTCATGCAATTTTCTGTTTCCCTGCAGCACCACTGCTGAGTCAGAATCTGCTTTGAGAAGATTGGTATCCTACATCCCCTGAAGAAGCCCTATGGTGAAACGGGTCCATTGGGATGCCCTGTTGTGATTACCACATGCAGCTAAGCTCAGCCAGTTAAGTTAAGCTGTACTTTCTACAATTTATACTTTTGTAGTGGGGAGCGTTTGTTGATTGCTTTCCCTTTTCATTTTTGTGTTTTTTTGATTTTCACACGATGCAATAAGAAAAACCAAAAAAGATTTAAAAGTTTTACACAACCAATCAGGTTGGTCGGGGGGTTTTGACCGATGATTACACAGAAGTATTGTGACTAGTTTGCCTCAGCCGCTCTAGTCTTAGAGCTTAGTGTCACCCTTGTCTGAGGTCTTTTCTCCCATTTTTTCACAATTTTTGAGTGTTGTTAATTTATACCAAGCAATACGCTAGTTTTTTGTTATACTGTTTAGTTTTGCACATACCATAACAGTAATGAACCTTACTAAGCCAGGGTATGTGGAGTTATAATCTCAGTCTCTCAAATTTACAGCTAATGCTCACCATAGTACTTGCATTGTGCCAAAGACAGCTTCTTTCTGGAATTCATAAGATGTAATGTGGACAGGCAATTTATCGAAGTGTGCTTGGAATTTCTTTCTGATCAAGCCTGTGGCACCCAAAGCGAAGGGAAATATTTCTGTATCTTTCTGCCACGTTGTTTTGGTCTCAGACTGCATTTCTTGGTACTTGAGGATCTTCCCTCTCTTCATGTGATTCACCGAGTAATCGCTTGGAACTGACACCTCTGCAGTGGCGTTCCTTGGTCGGCTGCCACCCGGGGCGGATCACCGCTTCACGCCCTCCCCCCGGGTGCAGCGTCGTCCATCCCCCTCGAGTGCAGCACGACACCCCCCCCCCCCCCGGGTGCAACGACACTCCTCTCCAGGTGCAACGACCCCCCCCCCCCCGGCACATCACCTCCAAGCCCGCACCCCCTGGGTGCATTCTTCTTATTTGCTGGGGTGCTGTTGGCTCTGCTGGTTCCCTGCTCCCTCTGCCCCGGAACAGGAAGTAACAGCAGAGGGAGCAGAGAACCAGCGGAGCCAACAGCCGCACGGCTGCTCCCTCCACCCCTCCTGCAGTGTGCACCCAGGGCGGAATGCCCCCCACCGCCCTGCCCTCGGTATGCCACTGCACCTTTGCAATTAATGCCATTCTGGTGTTTCTTTCTTTTACCACTTTATCCGGTTCTCTTGCATCCAGCTTTTTCTCTCTTGGGATAGGGATGTCCCAGGTGGTCGTAACCTCTTCGTTTCCACAGTTCTCTTATGGTCATGATCCCAATGTGTTTCTAGTACAGTGATATTGTAATGTTTACAGAGTTGCCATCAGCACTTCACAGCCAGTTATGATATAACTAACCTTTTCCAGCTCTTTCTTACAGAATCTACAAATGTCTGTTGCACCAGTTTTTCTATGCTTGTTGTAAACCATCTCATCCATAATTCACTGTCCTGGTCTGCAATAATCAATCTCTCACCCTTACGTTTCAGTTCATCTTAACCATTCAGGTGTCTGAACTTGATCCACATATGGTTTCTGGAGTAATACTTTATATTTTCCACTGTGTTTCTGCATTTGCCACTTGTTTGCTGATCTGATTCTTTAAAGAGCTTTTTTCCTTCTTTGTATATTCTGTTGGTTCCATTCCTTCTGCTCATCAGAATGCCTCCCAAATTTAATGACGGAACTAGATTCTGGAGGCTTGCTCTTATCCTTCAGCACCTTTTGTGCATTTGGATCTGTTGATGATGTTAAATATGCCTGGAGGCCTATGATGGTAGTTCTCTCTACTGTATATAATCTAGAGAACAGCCTAATATGCTTATGTGCCTAGGGCCCACCAAAGGGTTAATCCTGCCCTGATCTAAGGGAGCGTTGATAAGAGTGTGGATAAGGGTTTTAGTAGTGTGTTCAGAAAGGAAGGGACAAATTTTGATGATGTTATAGAGGAAGAAATGACAGGTTTTAACATATTTATAAATGATCTACAGATGGGAGAAACTAGTGAAGTAATTAAATTTGCTGACGACACAGTTATTCAAAGTTGTTAAATCGCAAGAGAATTGTGAAAAATTACAAGAGGACCTTACAAGACTGGGAAACTGGGCATCCAAATGGCAGATGACATTTAATGTGAGAAAGTGCAAAGTGATGAATGTGGGAAAGAGGAACCCGAATTATAGCTACATAAATCAAGGTTCCACATTAGGAGTCACCGACCAGGAAAGGGATCTAGGCATCATCGTTGATGATAGTTGAAACCTTCTGCTCAGTGTACGGCGTTGGCTAAGGAAGCAAATGGAATGTTAGGTATTGTTAGGAAAAGAATGGAAAACAAAAATGAGGACGTTATAATACCTTTGTATCAGTCCATGGTGCAACCGCACCTTGAATATTGTGTGCAATTCTGGTCACCACATTTCAAAAAAGACATAGTGGAATTAGAAAAGATACAGAGAAGGGCAACAAAAATGATAAAGGGGATGGGACGACTTCCCTATGAGGAAAGGCTAAAGTGGCTAGGGCTCTTCAGCTTGGAGAAAAGATAGCTGAGGAGAGATATGATTGCGGTCTATAAAATAATGAATGGATTGTAACGGGTAGATGTGAATCACTTGTTTAGTCTTTCCATAAATACTAGGACTAGGGGACACACAATGAAGCTACAAAGTAGTAAATTTAAAACAAATTGGAGAAAATATTTATTCACTCAATGTGTAATTAAACTCTGGAATTTGTTGTCAGAGAATGTAGTAAAAGCAGTTAGCTTAGCTGGGTTTAAAAAAGGTTTAGAAAGTTTCCTAAAAGAAAAGTCCATAAGCCATTATTAAAATGGACTTGGGGAAAATCCACTGCTAATTTCTAGGATAAGCGGCATAAAATGTATTGTAATGTTTAAGGATCTTGCCAGGTACTTGTAACCTTGATTGGCCACTGTTGGAAACAGGATGCTGGGCTTGATGGGCCTTTGGTCTGTCCCAGAATGGCAATACTTATGTACCTATGTACCACATTGACGAAGCTGACTACATAGTGCATTTCACAGGGAGATTCCAAAGCTGAAGCTTGTATATTCGCATGGTGTAATCGCACCACTGCATCAGTAGAAAGCTGCATAGCAGTTTGTGACTGCAGTGCAATCCTCTTGTGATTTAACAACTTTGAATAACTTTCGGTCATCCATAAATGTAATTACCTCACTAGTTATTCCCATCTCTAGATTATTTATAAATATGTTAAAAAGCAGCAGTCCCAGCACAGACCCCTGGGGAACACCACTATCTACCTACCCGTCTCCACTGAAAATACAGAACATTTAACCCTACTCTCTGTTTTCTATCTTTTAACCAATTTGTAATCCACAATAGGACATTACCTCCTATCCCATTACTTTCTAATTTCATCAGGAATCTTTCATGAGGTACTTTGTCAAATGCCTTTTGAAAATCCAGATGCACAATATCGACCAGTTCACCTTTATCCACATGCTTATTCACCCCTTCAAAGATATGTAATAGATTGCTGAGGCAAGATTTCCCTTGACTAAATTCATATTGGCTTTGTCTCATTAATCTATGCTTATGTTAATGCTTAGTAATTTTGTTCTGTATAATAGTCTCTGCCATTTTGCCCGGCACCAACATCAGGCTCACTGGTCTATAATTTCTTGGATCACTTCTGGAACACTTTTCAAAAATTGGTGTTACATTGGTCACCCTCCAATCTTCCAGTACCATGCTTGATTTTAAAGATAAATTACATATTACTAACGATAGCTCTGCAAGTTTATTTTTCAGTTCTATCAGTACTCTTTCCCTACATCTTTACCTTCTCTTGCATCTCCCCTCCCCCACACAGTATCTGCCCTGCTCTTCCTTCTCCCAGCCCCTGAATCAGCCCCCAACCTTTATATCCCATCTGCCCCTCATCAGACCCCAGCTCTCTTTGCTAATGCCTAGCATTAGATCCTGTCTCCCACCCTCATCTACAACCCCACTCTGATAGCTGAGCCCCCCTTTCTCCCTGCTTCAGATTTATAATCAGCCCCTTCTTGCATCTGCCGCTAGTGTCAGGCCATTTCTGTTACCCTAGCATATGTCAGCATCATCCCCCTTTTGCTATACCCAGCCACTTTCTTCTAGCCCTTGAATCAGGGCCATTTCTAAACTCCAGCCCCTTTCTCCCACCTGGCTCCCCCTTTTCAGCCCCAGCCCCCTTGTCCCACCCAGTTCCCCCATTTTCAGCCCCTTTTTCCCACCTGGCTCCCCCCCTTATAGCTCCCAGTTCCAGCCCCAGCCCTAGCCCCTTTCTTCCATCAGCCCTTCATTTAAAAATCATTTGCAGAGTGACGAGAGCATCTGTTTTCGCTGCCACCACTCTGCCTCCCTTCCATCAGGTCTGACCACCTGCACCACATCAGAGATGAACGACTTCTTGTTAAACTGGAAGTAGTTCATCTCTAACGTGATGCTGGTGGCCAGACCTGATGGAAGGGAGGCAGAGTGCTGGCAATGAAAATAGACGCTTTTGTCACTCTGCAAATGATTTCTAAATGCAGGGCTGGTAGGAGAAAGTGGCTGGGGCTGGAGCAGGGTGCTGAAAAGGTGGCAGGAGGAGGTGGGAAAAAAGGCAGCAGCGATGGTGCTTTCATGGCCTTCCCTTCCAAGAACTATGCTTCACAGGGTCGGTGCTAAAGGTAAGTGCCGAACGTTGGCACCCCCCTGCCGTGCTTACTACACTTCCCATGTAGCACTGGCACTGAGAGGTCTCTAAATGCTGAACACTACACTCTGCCAGCAGCAGTGGAGTACGGCATGGGGTGTGATACAGTAACATACATACAGTATACATAGTAGATGACAGCAGAAAAAGACCTGCACGGTCAGTGTGTCCTACTGGGAAGAACAAGTGCCACAGGGTGTGTTTCACTGAGAAGAGTAGTGCTACAGAGAGACTATGAGTACCATAGGGGGATATCTCACTGGCAACAGTGATTGTTACCAGGAGAGTGTGAGTAGTTCAGGGATTGTCACTCTGAGGAGGAGGGGACGTGAATACTGTAGGAGTGGTCTTGCTATGGGAGTGGTCTTGCTATGGGTGAAGGACTGTGAGTACCGCAGGAAGTGTTCTGCTGGATAGAGACTGTGGTTACAACAAGGAAAGTTCCTAGGTGTGAAATCTATGCAAGATTCACTCACTCTGAAGAGCAGGAAGGTGCCAGGGACCACGGCACAGATAAGCAGCAGAATGCCTTCAGCAGTGATTATCTTATTCTTGGTGGACTCTTCCAGTTTCAGGAAAGCTTCAGGAGCTGGTTCTGTAATGCAGAGAGAGAAACAAGGCTGAGAGTTAGTCCTGGGATAAAAGATGAAATTGGAGTTGGGATTGGGTAGGTAGGAAGGAGGATGGAAAGGAATGACAAGGGTGGTGTGAGAGCTAGCTCTGAGGCCCTGATACACAAAGGACTCCTTACATGGTGTTTAGCCCCAACCAGTGCATCCCAGAATGCACTGGGCAGGGCCTGGGTGCTACCATTTTGTTCCTGGCGGGCCCGAGGCAACAGGGAGGAGCAGTTGCTTCTGCCTCCACCTTGTTGTAAAGGTATAGGGAGGGGCGGGTAGGGGTTGGGTACAGGAGGGAGTGTGTGTGCACATGCAGGGGAAGTTCAATCCACTGGACCACCAGGGAAAATGTTTTTGAAAGGTTCAGGGGTCATGGGGGGGTCACGGTCCATTGGACCACCAGGGTAATTAAAAAAAAAATTCAGGAGGGGCACCAGGAGATGAGAGGTAGGAAGCACAATCAGGCAGTCTTTGCAGCTGCCTGCTTGTACTTCTCTCCTTTCCGACAGCTCCAGAGCGGCCATAAAACTTGCTCATTAAATTAGAGCTGCTCTGGAGCTATGTATCCCCTGGAATACGTATTAGACTACGAATGAGCTCATTGTAATACATTTGCATGGGGTTCTCATACCCCTTTGTGCATTACTAAGTACCTAAATGTTTGCTTTTGAGTGGCTAGAACCAGTCTAAAGCAAATGTTAATAGCACTTTGAGCTTTGTGCATCTGGCCCTGAGTAAGCCAGCACTGATGAGAGAGCAGGGAAAGAGAGGTCAGGGTGTACCTGGGATGAGAAATGGAGCTGTGAGATGATGTAGAGAGACAAATGATGGTGTCCCTGAGGCACAAACATGCAATGGGAGAGTGATATACTGAGAGGGAGGTGTTTCTGGAGTGAAAGTAGGTATTAGAATGGTAATGTAGGGAGAGAGATGTTCTTGGGCTGGGACTGGGAGAAGGCATGGGGTGATTAGTGAAAGAGATGTTTCCTTGAGAGCTGACATGAAGGGGGTGTTGATGCAGAGAGGGAGATAAAGACTGATACAGGATGGGCACTGAGGAAGGGAGAAATTACATAATGAGAGTTTCTCTAAAGTGAGATCTGAAATGGAGGGGGGTGGGGCTTATATAATGAAAAATGGTTGTCCCCATAGTGAGAACTAGCTCTGATCACTGCTCCCTCTAAGCCAGGGGTTCTCAACCCAGTCCTGGGGACACACCTAGCCAGTCAGAATTTAGGATACCCACATTGAATATGTATGGAACAGATTTTCATAGAATGGAGGTAGAGCATGCAAATTTATCTCATGCATATTGATTGTGGATATCCTGAAAACCTGACTGGCTAGGTGTGTCCCAAGGACTAGACTGAGAACCTCTGCTCTAAATTGAGCGGGAGTCCTCCAACTGCATTGCTGCCAGTAGGGGGTGGTGCTTCAATATTGTGTTTTCAATTGCTATGGACAGGTTGGTTACCTGGAGTCCTGCAGAGCTTGCCTGTCTTTCACCACTGAAAAGGTGATAGTGAAACAGCACCTCCCACTGGCAAGACTAAAGATGAACAATGGCTCTGATAGGGGAGGAGGCAGTGATACAGAGAGAGGAGCTGAGGGGTGAGAGCAGGCACTGGCAGGGGTGTAGCCAGACCTCACGGTGGGAGAGGGCCAGAGCCCAAGGTGGGGGGACACATTTTGGTCTATCACCCCCACCCCAACCGCCGCCTCGTCGCAGCCCTACCGCTTCCCACCCACTGCCGCAGCAAATACCTTTGCTGGCAGGAGTCTCCAACCCTCGACAGCTGAAGTGTTGTCCAGCGCCGGTCTCTGGTGCCACTGCATTGCTTCCTCTACTCTTTCTTCCCCTCACATCCTGCACGCTCCTTTTAGTGAAATTCAGTTTCACTAAAAGGAGCGTTCCGGACGTGAGGGGAAGACAGAGCAGGTCAGGCAACGCAGCGGTGCTGGAGACCACCATTGAACAATGCTTCAGCTGGCAGGATTTGAGGACCCCTGTCAGCAAAACCAGGGGTCCACAGGAAATTTTGGGGGGGGGGGGGGGGCCAGGCCCCCGTGGCCCCCACGTAGCTACGCCACTAGGCACTGGAAGAGTGAAGCAGAGTGCTGCTAAGAGGAGTCCTTGGGAAGAGAACAGGTAATGGGTGGGTAATACAGAATGGAAAGTGAAGAGTATCCAGCATCAGGGAAATTCTGTATAGGTTGCCCAAAGTTGGGCATTCGATTTTGCGTGTAGATCCAAGATCCGCATGCAGAGTAATTGGCTTAATTGGTGGTAACAATTAGTAACTAGAGTTAACAAGAGCTTAATTGTCAGGAGTTACACATGGGTCTGCCCTATGCCTAATTTTCATTGCATGCAACTTCAAAGGGGGCGTGGCCATGGGAAGGGCATGGGGTAAAGAATGTTCCCAGAATTTAGGCATGGTGTTATCGAATATCTGCATTTGAGCGTGTAACTGCCATTAGTTGGGCACAAGCATTTACACCAGCCTTTGGCAGGCGTAAATGCTCATGCCCAAAGTTACGTGCAAAATGTGTACCAAGCTAGTGTTCTATGAAGGCCGCACTGCGCGGAATTGTCGTTATAGAATACTAGCTTAGCGTGGATCATCTTAGCGCCTAGATCTGGACAATCTATACAGAATTGGACCGCATGTGTCTGAGCTGGGAGAGAGCAATGTCACGAGGATAAAATTATCTATGTGACTCTGAGGCACAGCTTATAGAAGAAACTGGAGCTGAGTCATGTTCTGACATCAGAAACCATGACTCTGCACATTAAGAGGAGGAGTGGCCTAGTGGTTAGGGTGGTGGACTTTGGTCCTGGGGAACTGATTCCCACTTCAGGCACAGGCAGCTCCTTGTGACTCTGGGCAAGTCACTTAACCCTCCATTGCCCCAGGTACAAATAAGTACCTGTATACAATATGTAAGCCGCATTGAGCCTGCCATGAGTGGGAAAGTGCGGGGTACAAATGTAACAAAAAAAATAGAGTGATGACATCAAAGTTCTTAGGTCACATCACAAAGACATATGAGCTCAGTGAAAAAGTAGTGATGACTCTGAATTGTTGTATTATGTAGTAATGATGTCATTTTGGTGTCAGAGTGATGACAGCAGTACTTCGTGCTGACATAAAAATGACATGGGGACTCGGGGGGTACAGTGATAATCTCAGAGTTCAGGGAAATGAAAGAAGTTGATGCTCAGATTTTGACTCACTCATGATTTGGAGGTAGGTCCCACAGGAGCTTTTAGAATGCACTTTCCCTGCTGACACACTGCACATATACACCCCAGAATCATTTATGTCCACTTTTTGGATGATGATTGTGGCAGAGTTTTTGTCGTGTTTCAGCTGTATCCTGCCTCCTGGCTGTTCTTCATGTGTCATGTTGACAGCCTTGCTGTTTTTGCAGTCGCACTGGATTCTCTTCCACGTGACCTCGATGTCCTTGGCAGTGGTATTAAAGCGGCACTCCAGGGTTGCATTATTCCCTACCTTGTATTTTACGGAGGTGGGCACTGGGTACACCGTTATATTACAGTTCAAAGGTTCTGTGGAAAGAACAAAGTTCAGAGCTGTTCATAACATTGCCACATTGCCTACCACATCCATATTTTCTGTCTCCTCCCCCCCCCCCCCCCAAGGGACAGCTGCCCTGCTATCTTATAGGCAAGAGCTGTTTTAGTGTTAAATTGAACCCAGATTCCCTCCTAATACCTCTCCTAAGCCATATGTACCACAGAGGGTAAAACCCCCCCCCTATTATCTAAATTGTACATTATGAATCAGTATTCATTGTTCGCAGATTTAACAAAGAACAAAAAAGGGAAAGGAGGATGGGATTAGATACACTGCCACAATCAAAGTGGTTTATGTAGAGAGTTCAAGCAGCGGCCTCGCGAGACTTCCGCAGAAGTGTTGCAAGGTCACTGCTTGAACGCTAGGCAGCCATTTTGAATTGGTGCCAGTAGAAAGACAGTCTGCAGACGCATTGGGCAGGAAAGAGGGGGCTCTTTCCTGCCCCGAAGAGGTCACTAGACCACCAGGACACCGCACTAAGGTAAAGGAGGGGAGGGGAGGGGTAGTGAATGGAGTCATGTGGGTCGAGGGAGGCTAGAAAATTGGGGAGGGGATCTACATGGGGGGAAGAGAGAGGGAATTTGGCTTTCTTTAGGGAGGGGTCAAAGTGATGGGGTGAGGTGGGGTATAACAGGGGCACGGCAGGTTGTGACAGGGGTGGGGTGAGCTTGTGACAGGGCTGGGGCAGGGGGGCGGGGCATGTGTCCTCTTTTTTTCTTATGGCAAATATGGTAACCCTAAGCTGCACTGTAAGGGTACTAGCAATTTTAGCATGCACTAAAAATTAGCACATGCTAATGCTAGAGACACCAGCAGGCTTATTTTTGAAAGAGAAGGGCGCCCATCTTCCGACACAAATCGGGATATGGGCATCCTTCTCTCAGGGGCGCCCAAATCAGCATAATCGAGAGACGATTTTGGGCGCCCTCAACTGCTTTCTGTCATGGGGACGACCAAAGTTCACGGGGGCTTGTTGGCATCGTAGCGAAGGCGGGACTGGGGCATGCTTAACACATGGGCGACCTCTGCTGATAATGGAAAAAAGAAGGGCGTCCCTGACGAGCACTTGGCCGACTTTACTTGGTCCATTTTTTCTTGCGACCAAGCCTCAAAAAGGTGCCCGAACTGACCAGATGACCACCGGAGGGAATCAGGGATGACCTCCCCTTACTCCCCCAGTGGTCACCAACCCCCTCCCACCCTAAAAAAAAACTTAAATATTTTTTTTGCCAGCCTCTATGCCTGCCTCAAATGTTATACCCAGCTCCATGACAGCAGTATGCAGGTCCCTGGAGCAGTTTTAGTGGGTGCAGTGCACTTCAGGCAGGCGGACACAGGCCCATCCCCCCCCCCCCACCTTGTGGTGGTAAATGTGAGCCCTTCAAAATCCACCCAAAACCCACTGTACCCACATGTAGGTGCCCCCCTTCACTCCTTAGGGCTATGGTACTGGTGTACAGTTGTGGGGAGAGGGATTTTTGAGGGGGTTGGGGGGCTCAGCACCCAAGGTAAGGGAGCTATGCACCTGGGAGCAATTTGTGAAGTCAACTGCAGTGCCCCCTAGGGAGCCCGGCTGGTGTCCTGGCATATGAGGGGGACCAGTGCACTACGAATGCTGGCTCCTCCCATGACCAAATGGCTTGGATTTGGTCGTTTCTGAGATGGGCGTCCTCGGTTTCCATTATTGCTGAAAATCGGGGACGATCATCTCTAGGGACGATCATCTCTAAGGTTGACCTAAATGTTGAGATTTGGGTGTACCCGACCGTATTATCGAAATGAAAGATGGCCGCCCATCTTGTTTCGATAATATGGGTTTCCCCGCCCCTTCGCGGGTACGTCCTGCGAGAACAGCCCCAGGAAAACTTGGGCTCCCCGTTCGATTATGCCACTCCAGCTGTCTCTAGCATTAGCAAGCACTGATTTTTAGGGTGCTCTACAAAAATGCTAGCACACCTTAGTAAACAGGGCCCTTAGTTTCCTCACAGCCTGAATGCTGAGAGTCATATCTTTCTGCCCATGGGTGGTCTTGTTTCCTTTTTGTCAAAATTAACTCTTAATTATGGATTCTCATGTATGTAGCTGGTCAGTCTTCCTATTCTTAGAGAAAACAAGGTTGTGTACCTTACAGGTGTTTTTTAAGGACAGTGGGACAGTCAGTTACACCTGCTCTATCTCTTCTTCTTTTAAGCTAAGATAACTGAGGGATGCTGTTGGATGATGCCACTCATCTGTGCAACTAATCATCCTGCTATTCTTGGAGAACATCTCTTACAGGAAATCAAACTTCCTTAGTCCTATGAGTGGGATTCATTATTTCCCCTTGTTATCTGAGAATTTTGTGGTGCAAGCAGAACAACTTGCTGTACAAGGCCTTGAGTGAATTCCTTCAAAAAGGCAGTAAATAAATCCTAATAAATAAATAGATATAAATAACTAAAGGCGCCATATATTGACAATTAGGTGCCTATCCTGCTTATTTTCGAAAGGAGAAAAAAGCCCATGTTCGGGAGATGGGCGTCCGTTTCCCGTGTGTGGCCAAATCGGTATAATCGAAAGCCGATTTTGGTCGTCTTCAACTGCACTCTGTCGTGGGAACGAATAAAGTTGACGGGGGCATGTCAGAGGCATGGTGAAGGCGGGACTGGGGCGTGGTTATCGGCCGAGCAGAGATGGGCGCGCTCGGCTGATAATGGAAAAAAGGAAGGCGTTTTTAGCGAGAATTTAGGACACTTTTTTTGGACCCTTTTTTCTCACGAATATGTCCCAAAAAAGTGGCCTAAATGACCAGATGACCACCGGAGGGAATCGGGAATCACCTCCCCTGACTCCCCCAGTGGTCACTAACCCCCTCCCGCCAAAAAAAACCCACTTGCAAAAACCTTATTTCCCAGCCTCTATGCCACCCTCAAATTCCATACCCAACTCCATAACAGCAGAATGTGTTCGATCCTCTCACAGCTATTCCCTGGGTCAGATGTGGCTCTCAGGTGCACTGCAGAGTCACATCAGCATTGCATTGTGGTGGGTGTAGGGTATTGGGCTCCGTGATTTCACTAGCTTGTGTTACAGTCTCACGATGTTGGTAGTTGGTAGGCTCTTCTCCCATGGTTCTTTTCCCCCTGCCTACTGGGTCAGAGTGTGCCCTGTTTTGTTTCCGGTAGTCCACGAGGTAGTGGCCATTTTTGTAAGTCCGTTTTAGATCCCTTTCCTGTGTTAGCCACGTTACAGAACTTAGTTCTTACCTTGAATGTTGCTGAAAGAGGGCATTGTACACCATTCTGCCAGCTCTGAGCTACTGCTAATCTTAGTACCAGGGAGACTCGTTGCCAGTGGGGCACAACCTCTGATCTGCAGTTAACTGTGAGTAAATGCGGTTATTGAAATAAAGGACGTTTTCAGCGAGATTAGTCTTACGGTGTGAACTGCTGTGCCAAGGTTATACAGCAGCAACAAGTCCTGTCCCTGGAGCACTTTTAGTGGGTAATGCAGTGCACTTCAGGCAGGTGGACCCAGGCCCATCCCCCCCTACCTGTACCACTTGTGGTGGTAAATGGGAGCCCTCTAACCCCCCCCCCCCCCACACACACACAAAACCCACTGTACCCACATGTAGGTGCCCCCTTCACTATTAAGTGCTATGGTAATGGTGTTGAGTTGTGGGGAGTGGGTTTTGGGGAGGATTTGGGGGTCTCAGCACCCAAGGTAAAGGAGCTATGCACCTGGGAGGTAATTTAATGTTTTTTCCTATTTTTTAAAAGTGCCCCCTAGGGTGCCCGGTTGGTGTCCTGGCATGTGAGGGGGACCAGTGCACTACGAATCCTGGCCCCTCCCACAACCCAAAGCCTTGGATTTGGTCGTTTTTGAGCTGGGACGCTTCGGTTTTGATTATCGCTGAAAAACAAAAATGCCCAGCTCAAACAAACGCCCACATCTCAAAAACGCCCACATCCAATGTATTTGTCTGGCACAAACCGTATTTTCGAAACTAAAGTTAAACGTCCATCTTTTTCGAAAATACAATTCGGCCCACCCCTTCACGGACCCATTCTCAGAGATGGACGTTCTTACACATGGGCATTTGCGTTCGATTATGCCCCTCCACCTGTATTAGGTGCTATTCTATAAGGGGTCTATTTACCAAGCTGCATTAAAAAGGGCCCTACGGTAGTGTCAGCGGCCGTTTTTGCCGTACACCAGGGCCCTTTTTACCACAGCAGGTAAAAAAGGCCGAAAATCGACATGGCTGTGTGGTAAAATTGCATTTACCATGTAGCCATGCTGGGGAGGGGGGAGCACTTGGCTCCCGCGGTAACCGGGCAGAGCCTATTACCGCTGGGTTAGCGCCACGCTAATAATTATGGAAAAAGTTTCTGTACTGCTGGAATTGGTATGCACTTGAGGTGGAACTACCGCTGGTGGCCACGACAACCCTTTAGTAAAAGGGCCACTAGGTTAGCAGCAGAGTGCCATAGCGCCTAACTGCAAGGGGTGTATATATGTGGGTGATGCATAGGTGGGCCATGGGCATCTCCCAGGTACAAGCATACCTTTTACAATACTATAAACTACCCACGTCACTTGGCACACCTACGTATGCCAACTTATGCCTGCCTCGAGAGAGCACCTACACATGGGCACACCGGTAATGACCTTATGCTAATATTATACAATATTCACAAACATTCCCAGCAGCTAATCCATTGTAATTTCCTAATGCAAGAACTCTGTAAACTTCCGTATCATTGTAATTCCTTATATATAGTTTTTAAGACCATCGAAGGCAAAATCCACATACGCTTGCAGTGTCCCCTCCCTTCCTCTCTTCCTTTCTCTCTTTCTCCCACAGCTCCGCCTCCCGCCATCCTTCGCCCCCGTGCCCGGCCCCGCTGCCCCCCCTGAGGTCGTCACCGCCGCTCCCCCCTCCACCGGGTCCCCCTCCGTGTTACTGGGCCCGTGCAGCGCCTCTCACCTCTGTGTGAAGGTGCTGCACGGACAAGAAGAACAGCTGATCGCCTCTTCGCTGTCTTCAGACGTCTCTCCTTTCCTTCTGGGCCCACCCCCGTCTGACGTAAGTAACCTACGTAGAGACGTCTGAAGACAGCGAAGAGGCGATCAGCTGTTCTTCTTGCCCGTGCAGCGCCTTCACACAGAGGTGAGAGGCGCTGCACGGGCCCAGTAAGACGGAGGGGGACCCGGTGGAGGGGGGAGCGGCGGCGACGACCTCAGGGGGGGCAGCTGGGCCGGGCACGGGGGCGAAGGATGGCGGGAGGCGGAGCTGTGGGAGAAAGAGAGAAAGGAAGAGAGGAAGGGAGGGGAGCCGGGGCTGCTAAAGTTTTGATTTTTATGCAGGGGGAAGCGGGAAGCAGCAGCGACCTCGGGTGGGGGGGGGGGGGGCAAGGCCGTCCATAAAGGACATGTTTGTTTTGGGGGAGGGGGTTACGTTTGTGGCATGCGCAGAGCAGCCAGCATAACGCTTGGCTGCTCTGTGCATGCTTTACGGGCCGATTACCGACGTTTTTAATGAAGGGTTAGTGAATGCAAGTGAGCTGCAACAAACAGCTCATTTGCATTCCCTATCCTTCGTGCATTCTTCGTTTTTTCAAATTCAGTAAGTTCTTTTACGTTTTAGATTCTTTTACGTTTGATTGATGCATCTCCCCCTTAGTGAGAAGAGTTGTGCTGGAGTGAGAGGAGGGGGCTGCAGGGAAAGGGAGACCAATGTGGCGGTAGCAGTGGCGATCCTAGGTCGGCTGCCACCCGGGACGGATCGCCGCTGCACAGCAGCGTCCATTCCCCCAGGGTGCAGCACGACACCCCCCCCCCCCATCGCAATGACACCCCTTCCCTGGCGCATCAAGGCCCCCCCCCCCCCGGTGCATCAAGCCCCCCCCCCCCAGGTGCATTCTTGGCTGCTGGAGGGTGCAGAGAGCAACTGCGCGCCTGTCTGCTCCACTGGCTCCCTGCTCCTTCTGCCCCGGAACAGGAAGTAACCTGTTCCGGGGCAGAGGGAGCAGGGAACCAGCGGAGCCAACAGGTGCGCGGCTGCTCTCTGCACCCTCCAGCAGCATGCACCCGGGGCGGACCGCCCCCACCACCCTGCCCTTGCTACGCCACTAGGCGGGAGGGTGGGGTGCCATGAAAAATTGTTCAGACACTAAGGGTACCATGAACTGCAAAAGTTTGGGAGCACTGCCCTGGCCAGCCAAGACCTGTTGCTTCTTTCTCTATAACATCAGCAAAATTCGCCCTTTCTTCTCTGAGCACACCACCCGAACTCTCGTCCACTCTCTCATTACCTCTCGCCTTGATTACTGCAACCTACTCCTCGCTGGCCTCCCACTTAACCATCTATCCCCCCTTCAATCCGTTCAGAACTCTGCTGCACGTCTTATCTTCCACCTGGACCGATATGCTCATATCACCCCTCTCCTCAAGTCACTTCACTGGCTTCCGATCAGGTACCACATACAATTCAAGCTTCTCCTACTAACCTACAAATGCACTCAATTTGCAGCCCCTAATTACCTCTCTACCCTTATCTCCCCTTACGCTCCTACCTGAAACCTCCGCTCACAGGACAAATCCCTCCTCTCTGTACCCTTCTCCACCACTGCCAATTCCAGGCTCCACCCTTTCTGCCTCGCCTCTCCCTATGCTTGGAACATAGGCGTAGACTGGGGGGGGCGAGGGGGGGCAATGCCCCCCCAAACGACGCGAGGCGCCGCCGCGCCATTAGTTAAAAAAAAAAAAAAACACATGCAGGCACGCGCTCCTCTCCGTCCGCTTGGCTTCCCTGCCCTCTCTATCTGCGTCCCGCCTTCCTCTGACGTCATTTCCTTTCGGGCGGGACGCAGACAGAGAGGGCAGGGAAGCCAAGCGGACGGAGAGGAGTGTTTCCGTCTACCCCTCTCTCTTCCTCCCTCCCTCCGGCTTTGAGCAAGGATTTGAAGATGGGTAGGGAGGGGGCTTGGCGTATGGGCTCAGGAAGTGTATTCCAAGCCATAGGCGTAGTTTGACTGTTTCATTTGGGGGGGCAAAGAATGGGCGGAGCATATTAGCATATAATTTGCAAATTATATGCTAATATGCCCCGCCCATTCTTTGCCCCCCCAAATGAAACAGTCAAACTACGCCTATGGCTTGGAATACACTTCCTGAGCCCATATGCCAAGCCCCCTCCCTACCCATCTTCAAATCCTTGCTCAAAGCCCACCTCTTCAATGTCGCCTTCGGCACCTAACCATTATACCTCTATTCAGGAAATCTAGACTGCCCCAATTTGTTTGACTGCACATTTTGTCCATTAGATTGTAAGCTCTTTCGAGCAGGGACTGTCCTTCTTTGTTAAACTGTACAGTGCTGCGTAACCCTAGTAGCGCTTTAGAAGTGTTAAGTAGTAAGTAGTAGTAGTAGTTTGGTTTTCAACAGTGAATATACATGAGATAGAAGTGCATGCATACTGCCTTTTTGGTATGCCAGTCTATATGGTTACCATATGGCTCCAGAAAAAGGAGGACACTGATCCAGTCCGGGTTTTGCTTCCATTGAAAGCAATGGAAGTAAAACCCAGACTGGCTCAATCTGTCCTCCTTTTTCTGGAGCCATATTCATTGGGGGTTATCCTGAAAACCTGACTGACTTTGGGATACTCCAGGACCAGCTCCACCAGATGAGCTTTATGTTCATGAATCAGGGCAGGGTTGTCTGTTTTTTTGTAAATACGCAGAACAGGAACAGCAGGGTACAGAGAGACAGACCAGCACTGCCTGCCCTAGTGTGCTGCTGTACTTCCTCCTGTCATGGTGGAGGGCTTCAGACTGGGGGTGGCAGTTGCACTTCCCCTTTCTGAGGGCAGGAACAGAGACGGAAAACAGAAATTCGGGCAGAGCTTAGTGCAACCTGGACCCTGAAGAGAATGCTAATCTGCCATCATTGCAGGCAGTAAGCCATGCTTGATTTAATCCCACCGTAGGTTCCAACCTGCAGATTGTATTTCTTTAAAAAAGAAAAGTAAAATGACAAGTCCATGTGTGGAACAGAGATAAAACCAAGTGCAAATCAGTTCTCCTGAACCTGTTAGTGAAGTTTGTTCATATAAACCAGTGGTTCCTGACCAAGTCTTAAGGCCACACCCAAGCAGTTGGATTTTCAGAATAGCCACAATGAATTTGCATGAGATAGTTGATCTGCATACCAAGGAGACAGTGCATGCGAATCTATCTCATGCATATTCATTATGGATATCCTAAAAATCTGACTGACTGGATGTGCCCTGAGGACTGGGTTGAGAACCATTGTTACAAACCCTCTGGTTCCCTGCTGAAAATTGGGTTCTCAACTGGTTCCAAATTTAATCCAGTCTGGATTGCCCTGTTGCTTGCAGAGACTTGTACTTCTAGGGGTCCTTTTACTAAGCCGTGTAAGGCTCTACGCGCGCCCAATGCATGCCAAAATGGAGTTACTGCCCGGCTACCGCATGGCTCCTACGGTAATTTCAGTTTTGGCACGCGTCCGATATGCATGGCCGAAAAATCATTTTTTTTCGGATATGTGTATTGGACGCATGCCAAGTGGTATTTGGTACACGTAGGCCATTACTGCCCAGTTACCGTGTGAGACCTTACCGCTAGGTCAGTGGCTGACGGTAACGTCACAGACCCAAAATGGGCGCACGGCAATTTTGATTTTGCCGCACGTCTATTTTTGACATAAATTTTAAAAAGGATTTTTTTACAGGTGCGCTGAAAAATGGATTGGCGCACGCCTACACTACCACAAGCCATTTTTCACCACACCTTAGTAAAAGGATCCCCTAATTTGTTAAGAGGAGTGTAGGAATAGCTTAGTGGTCAGAACAACAGGCTGAGAGCAGGGAATCCAGAGTTCAAATGCTCCTACTTCTTTTGACCTTGGGGAAGTCACTTCATCCTTCATTATCTCATGGAAGGAGTAACTAATTTGGGGGGCTCACACACACACACAGGGACTAACACCGACTGCACTAACTCATATCCACTCCCATAGCTGAGATAATATTCAAGCACCTTTCTGACTTCACGACACATGCAACTTTAGTTAAATTAGTCCCCTTTATTTTCTAACTCCTGTTACTCTATCTTATCCTATATAATAATTCTCACCTCCAACATTCTATGCATCTTGCTGCCTGTGTTCGTGACTGCTTCGGAGTTGGTATGCTAGGCTTCGTAGCACAGGCTGACGTCAGCAAACACATTGTGACGTCAACATCAGAACTCGAGGTTAAAAAAAAAACCATGCCTCACAGCTGATCCAACCCCCCCCCCCCGCCCAAACTGCCATACAGCTTGACAGAACACACAAAAAAAGGCTCGAGCCTGCCTGACGCCACTGACATGCTCAGCAGCCGCCCTCCCGAAACACCTGGGGGGGGGGTGCAGCATGACACCCCCCTCGGCGCATCAAACCCCCTCCCTCAGTGCATCACTCAAGCCCCCCCCCCCCCGAGTGCATTCTTGCCTGCCGGGTGCACGCCACTGGGGGGGGGGGGGTCTCGGTTCCGCTGGTTCCCTGCTCCCTCTGCCCCGGAACAGGAAGTAACCTGATCCGGGGCAGAGGGAGCAGGGAACCAGTGGAAATGACACCCTCCCACCGGCGTGCACCTGGGGCCGACCACCCCCACCGCCCCGCACTTGCTATGCCACTGGTCAAGGGGAAGATGCTGGATAGAGGAGTAGAGAGGATAGGGAAGAAAGGAAATATGCTTGCTCAGGGAGAGAAGGGTAGATAGTAGGGTGACAGAAGGGAGATGCTGAATTGGGATGGGGAAGAGAGAGAGAGAGGGAGGGAGGGACCCTGAACCTCGGAGGGAGGGAGGGAGACCCTGAACCTCTGAGGGAGGGGGGGATCCTGAAACTCGGAGGGAGGGAGGGGATGACCCTGGCACTCGAAGAGAGGGAGGGGGAGGGGGCCCCTGGCACACACTCTTATTCTCACACACACACTCTCTCTCACAGACACACTCGCAACCAGTCTCACTCTCTCTGTCACACACACACACTCGCACATTCACTTTCTCTCACAGACACACTCGCACCCAGTCTCACTCTCTCTCTGTCACACACACACACTCGCACATTCACTCTCTCTCTCTCTCTCACACAGTCACTCTCACACACACTCTCTTAAACATACACACTCCGAGGAAAACCTTGCTAGTGCCCATTTCATTTGTGTCAGAAACGGGCCTTTTTTACTAGTCTATCTATATGTTCCATCTTTGCTTACACCCTATGATGTCTATTAAAATGTTTTATTGCATATTGTGTTGACATTGTAATGTAGCATACCATGCTGTACCTTGTATTGTTGTTTGAATATTTTTACTGCTGTAATTCTCTATTGCTTATGTTTGACTTATTCTTGCTGTAACTGCCTGGAGTGAATTCCTTTCAAATGGCGGTAAATAAACAGTAATAAATAAATAATAAATCTACAACTTAGGGGTCCTTTTACTAAGGTGTGCTGAAAAATGACCTGCGCTAGTGTAGGCACGGGTTTTGTATACACACAGATCCATTTTCAGCACACCTGTAAAAAAAATGCCTTTTTAAAATTTTGGCCAAAAATGGTCGTGCGGCAAAATGAAAATTGGTGCGTGTCCATTTTGGGTCTGAGACCTTACCACCACCCATTGACTTAGTAGTGGTAAGGTTTCACATGTTAACCAGGTGGTAAAGTTCTATGTGCTTACAATGCCTTTTACTGCCCGGTTAGCGCCATGTACCGGAAAATAAAAATTATTTTCTGGCGCACGTAGTGGACGCGCGTAAAAAATGAAATTACTGCCTGGGCCACGCAGTAGCCGGGCGGTAATTTCAAACTGATGCGCATTGGGCACGCGTAGTCACCTACATGGCTTAGTAAAAAGACCCCTTAGATTCAAAATATCTCATGTAACTTAATATAACTTTCCAGGAAGTCAGATTTGGAAAAGGTGAGTAATTATATCTAAAATCCAAATGTAATTACATTCCCTAAGACAAGCAGAATGTTATACGTTCGTGCATGCCATGGAGTAATCCCAGAATCCTGCCGGCCAACTTTAGCTGGAAGTCGCACAAGACCATATGGTGTTATTTGGGGACTCCTACATTTACACAGAAGCCAGCCTAGGGGAAAGGAAGAGCAGAGCTTTGATTTGTTCCTGCTGAGCATATCTATCTGTTTCTGCTATTACTGATATCTGCTCCTTAGAAAGGGTGTAAGAAATATTTCTTTGGCTATTGTAGGGGCGTAGCCACTTTTGCCTCAGGGCTACTCAGCAGCTAGGCACACCATTCGTGTAGCTGACAGAGATCCTCAAGTCCTGCCAGCTATAGAAAACCGAAGCCCAACCCGATCAGCTAAAGCATAACTGTCAGCAACTCAAAGTGTTCCTACAGATGTCAGCACCTCCAGGATGCTCAATTTTTGCAGCCCTTGGGAACTGAGCATGCTGGAGGAGCCAGCCTCTGTGGCTCAAAGTGTTGCTACTAACTGCCATGCTTTAGCCAAATTTCTTTAGCTGTTAGGGCTTGGAGATTCCCACCAGCTAAGGTATGGGAGGGAAGATAAAAGAAGGTGCCTAGTGTTCACATGAGCCTCTATGCCAGCAGTTCTCAACTCAGTCAGGTTTTCAAGATACCCAGGGCCGTGCCTAGGGTCTCTGGCGCCCCCCTGCAGACTATCAGTTGGCGCCCCCCCCACCCCGTGAAAATGATCACCCCCCCCCCCCCATGAAAATGATCGCTCACCACTTGCCACACTGAAAGGAATTGTCAGCAATATTCTTAGAAACAAATTGCTATACATTGCAAAATAAGATAGCAGATGTAAATTCTCAAAGTGGACATATTCCAAACACTAAAATGAAAATAAAATGATTTTTTTTCTACCTTGTTGTCTGGTGACTTTCTTTTTCTGATCATGCTGGCCCAGTATCTGATTCTGCTGCTATCTGTCCTCTTAACTCCGTTTCCAGGGCTTCCTTTCCATTTATTTCTTTACTTTTCTCCTTTCTTCTTCATTTCTTGCTCTATATCCATTTCCAGCAATTTCTCCTCTCTCCCTGGGTCCTGCCCTCCCATCCATGTCCATTCTTGTCCCTGCCCTTTCCTCCTCCATCCATAGCCAGCAATCCTCCTCTCTCCCCTCCCCTCCATTTCCAGCAATTTGTCCTCTCCCTGGGCCCCCATGTCCATCCTTGTCCCTCTCTGCCCTTCCCTCCTCCATCCATAGCCAGCAATCCTCTCTCCCCTCCCCTTCCAGCAATTTGTCCTCTCCCTGGGCCCTGCCCTCCCATCCATGCCTCTCTGCCCTCCCATCCATTCAGGGTCTGCCCTCCCTCTCACTCCCCATTCCATCCAGGATCTATCCCCCCTCTCTCACTGCCCCCCTCTTTTCGGCTCCCAGTTCCCACCTGCGGCTGCCCCTAGTTCCAGATCCATTGATTCTCCCATCCACCCCTGCCCCAGGCTTGACCCCATTCTCCCTCCTGCTCACTTTTCAGACCCCAGTTCCAGCTCCATGCCCCTTCTCCCATCTGTCTCCCACCCAGTCCCTTCTGCTATCCAAGTGCCCCCCACCCTCACCCCATCTGTCTCCCATCCAGTCCCTTCTGCCCATCCGAGTCCCCCTCACCCCATCTGGCTCCCACCCAGTCCCTTCTGCTATCCAAGTGCCCCCCACCCTCACCCCATCTGTCTCCCACCCAGTCCCTTCTGCCCATCCGAGTCCCCCTCACCCCATCTGGCTCCCACCCAGTCCCTTCTGCTATCCAAGTGCCCCCCACCCTCACCCCATCTGTCTCCCACCCAGTCCCTTCTGCCCATCCGAGTCCCCCTCACCTCATCTGTCTCCCACCCAGTCCCTTCTGCTATCCAAGTGCCCCCCACCCTCACCCCATCTGTCTCCCACCCAGTCCCTTCTGCTATCCAAGTGCCCCCCACCCTCACCCCATCTGTCTCCCACCCAGTCCCTTCTGCCCATCCGAGTCCCCCTCACCCCATCTGTCTCCCACCCAGTCCCTTCTGCTATCCGAGTCCCCCCCACCCCATCTGTCCCCCACCCTCACCCTGCCTCGTCTTCTCCCTGCCACCCGTCTTTAAAAAGAAATTGCCAATGCCGACGCGATAGCGAGCGCAGCACCTCGTGTGCAAGTAAAAGAAGCGAATCCGATCATCTCATTGGGCCTTCCTTCACTGTCCCGCCCTAGAGGAAATAGGAAGTTGCGTCAGAGGAGGGCGGGACAGTGAGGGAAGGCCCAATGAGATGATCGGATCCGCTTCTTTTACTTGCACACGAGGTGCTGCGCTCGCTCGGCAAATAAATTTAAAGGGCTGGTGCGGGAGGGGGGGGGGGGGGGTGCCAGGATCATGAAGAGCGGCGGGAGCGGCGGCACCCACCTCTCTGGTGCCAAAAGATTTAAAGTCCTCGGCGGGGCGAGGGTAAGCACCGCGGCGGCGCCCTCCAGAGGTGGGCGCCCCTCTGCGGCGCTTACCTCGCTTACCGCATCGGCACGGCCCTGAAGATACCCACAAGTAATTTGCAGGAGAGAAATTTGCAAACAATGGAGGCAGTGCATGCAAATTTATTCCATGCATATTAATTGCAGATATCTTGAAAACCAAAGTGGCTTGGTGTGTTCCAAGGACTGGGTTGAGAACCCCTGCTCTATGCAGAAAGCTGTGCATTACAGCTATGTGCTAAAGCTCAGCGCAGTTTCCTAATGCACATGTACACAAAAATTGTAACCAATGCAGTAACCAAATACTAAGCAAATTGCATGCAAAAAATGTGTACAAATATTTGGGAGCAAGCACACATGGGTCAGCACTAGAGGCTGCTCGACCAGGGATATCAACTCCAGTCCTTGAGTGCCACAGGTACATCAAGTATTCAGGTTATCCACAGTGAACATGCATGAGATCAAATTGCATGCACTTCCTCCATTGTATGCAAATCTTTCTCATGCATGTGCATTGTGATATCCTGAAAACCTGACGTACCTGTGGCACTCGAGGACAAGAATTGCCTATCCCTGTGCTATACTTTATGCACAAAAAATTAGTGGAGGAGTGGCCTAGTGGTTAGAGCACCAGTCTTGCAATCCAGAGGTGGCCAGTTCAAATCCCACTGCTGCTCCTTGTGATCTTGGGCAAGTCACCTAATCCTCCATTGCCTCAGGTACAAACTTAGATTGTGAGCCCTCCTGGGACACAGAAATTATCCAGTGTACCTGAGTGTAACTCACCTTGTGCTACCACTGAAAAAGGTGTGCGCAAAATCTAAATAAATAATAAAATATATTGGCATTCAAAGCTGCATGCACAAACACATGTGCTATTCTACACATAAATAATATTGATAGCACCTCCCCCCCTCAGCTCACCATCCCATATCATTTTTTGATTTACCCAGGCACTTCAACAAATCAAGAACAAAACTCGTGGGTCCTTCAGACTCACAGAAAGAAGAAGACAGACATGAAATCCGTATTAATGCCAGCCACAGAGGAATGAGCCGACTTCTTACTCCTCCGCAGACCTGTTAAAGCCCTGGCATTAGAAAAGCATGTGCTCGGCTTTCAGGTCTTTTGCGCACTTCTTTGCATTTGTGTTTAATAGCCAAGACCTTTATTACTATGGGATTTTAACGAGCTGTATGCTGATGTAAGGGGTGTGCTGAAGCATCCCGTGGTAATTTTGCCATGTGCGTGCACTACCCATGTGCTAAACAATATTTTTTTATTTTTGCAGGGGGCTGTCAGGGGCAGAGAGGTGGCATGTTCTGCACTAATCGGTTAGCACAGCTACATTCCTGTGCACTAACCAATTAGTGCAGGTTTAGCGCGTGAGTCCCTACTGCCTACAAAATAAGTAGTGGTAGGGCTCATGCACTAATGGCCATGTGCTAATGTGAACATTAGCATGTGTCAGCAGAAACTGCCTGGGCAGAAAACTCTGAGATCCCACGGAGGGAAACAGTAAAAAAGGGGAGTGGGAAATGGACCACGGACTCCAGAGATGACAAGGACAATCTGGATGCTTGAGAAGATTTATTGATCAAAGACCCGGCACAGTACTGTGTTTTGGCCGGTAGCCTGCCTCAGGGGTCTTATCCCAGTAAATGAATATCAGTTTCTTCAATATAAAATGTGACCAGTCAGTAATATAAAAAGACTTTGGTAGCGTTGATAGATAGCAATAACGCTACCAAAGTCTTTTTAAAGACTACTCCATTATATCCCAACGCCTAAATTAGGAGCAGAGCAGGAGTATTAATACGCATGGATTGTAGAAATGCCAATGCCCACTATTCAACTATGCAACTTAGAATTTACGCACACCTCGTTACACAATACACTTAAGAGTTCTGCACATAAATCCTAATTAATGCCAATTAGTGCTGATAATTGCTTTTTAACATCCAATTAACAGCGCTGATTAGCTAGTTAACCAATTAAGCTACACTCATTGTTATAGAATACGCTTCGATTTCCATGCGGAAATTAAGGCACGATATTTAGAATTTGGGGGTTAGCGATTGAATAATGCCACTGTCTGGTTAACTTTGAGCCCCATCCCTGAAACTTCTCCAATCCCTCTAAATTTTAAACACTTACCCCTGGACTCCCATTACAGCTCCTTGTGACCTTGGGCAAATTCTCTAACCCTCCACTGCCTGGTACAAAACTTAGATTGTGAGCCTCACAGGAAAATTACTGTGCATGTGTTTAATATGTAAACCATTTGGGGTGTACTGCAAAAAGGTGGTATATCAAGATTCATTTAGGCAGCAACTAAAAAGTTCTCTTTTTAGGAAGTATTTTAATGTAGAGTAGAAAAATCAGAAAATGTTTTTTTTTATATTGAATATTCCTATTAATGCAATTACTAAGCAAATGTGATTCACCTTGAGCCAATCAATTTTTTTTGGTCAAGCAAAATACAGCTGTACTATAAAATGACCTTTTTGTGGTACAATCAAAGGTGGTTCAGACCGATTCTGACCAGTTCCTACCAATTCTAACCAGATCAAACTGGTTCAGACCGGTTCGGTTTCGAAGGGTTCAAACCAATTCCGATCAAACCAGTTCCGACTGGATCTGGTTCCAACTGGTTCCAACCAGTTCTGACTAGTTCAATCTGGATCCAACCAATTTAAACCAGTTCCTGACCGGTTCTGACAGGTTCAAACCAGTTCTGATTCTGACTAGTGTTGACCATTTCAAACCGGTTCCAAATGGCTCCAAATGGTTCAGACTAGCAATCTAAGTTTTTTGTACCTGGGGCAACGGAGGGTTAGGTGACATGCCCTAATTATTAGACTACTTCTCCACTCAGTACGATAGAGCTTCTCAAATGTCCTAGGAACTTTACAGTAAGATATCCACAAAATGTACGAGATAAATTAGCATATGGTTCCAATTTGCACAAATTTATTGTTTTATTGGGATTTAATAACTGCCTTAATTAAGAGACTCACCCTAGGCAGTGTACAGTAGGTACAGCTTGACATAAAATTTAAAATTTTGTTAACAGCATAACAATAGTGAAATGATCAAACAAGCATAAATACAATCAGTTTATCTCCTACCTATTCATTGTGGATATCCAGAAAGCCGACTGAGTGTAGGAAGCACAGGACAGTTTGGGAAGCTATGTTCTATGAAACTCTCCAAAATTCATTGATTATTGTATGGGTAAACTTAGAAAAATGACTGTCTATGCTCTTCTCTTTTACCCACCCTATTTCCCTCTTTTATTTTTTTGTCTATTAGATTGTAAGCTCTTTGAGCAGGGACTGTCTTTCTTCTATGTTTGTACAGCGCTGCGTACGCTTTGTAGCGCTGTAGACATGCTAAATAGTAGTAGTAGTAAGGACATAAGAGAGTCTCACTCACAATATTATCAGAACTGATTCCTGTTTAGAGGTAAGAAGGGTATGAGGTTATGGATTGATATACTGCCTTTTTGCGGTACAACCAAAGTGGTTTACATTTATTATATACAGGTATTTTGTCCCTAGTCTCTGTACATGTTGATTTGCCTGGATCACAAGGAGCCATAGTGGCAATCAAAAATTCCCAGTCCACAGTACTAACCGTTACGTAGCTCCTCCACTCCTAAGGCTGGTAGAGTGAAGACATCTAACCTTCTACCAAGAAATAGACTTGCACCATGTTTTTAATCCTGCTCTGGCGTTCATAATTTGAGGACCCTCCACTCCTGATGGAATGAAAACAAAGCAGCCTAATGGTTAGCACAGTGGGCTGGGCACTAAGAAAATCAGGGTTTAGATTCTGCCTCTCCCTCCAATGCTCCTTGTAACTTTGGGAAAGTCACTTCACTCTCCATTGCTGCGGGTATAAACATAGAGAAGTATCAACTGTACTTGCATGTAATTCACCATTTGGACAGATATGTAGAACCCAAGTGGGCAAGACCTCCCAGTAGTTTCAGAGTATCAGAGCAGCTAAGAGTTCCCCAGAAGAGTGCTTGTATATCATTTTGTTTTTCCTAGAGGCTGTTGGTGGTGTTTTTTCATTGTGAGCTTACCTGTAAAATATATGAGAAGGAGCAGGGAGCATAGGAGTGAACAGCAGGATGCCAGGTGCTGCGCCATGATGTTTCTTCCTTTCACTGAGACACTGGACTCGGGTGCACACAGAGGTACAAGAGGGCTTCAATGTTGGAGATGCTGGAAAGTGAGGTATCTGTCTACTGTGGCCTTTGTTTATGCATAGACCCTGCAGCTGGAGATTGGCTTCGCCTGACAACTTCTCTCTTTTCTGCCCTATTTTAAACCCCATAAGATCTGAGTAGGAAATATGCATGACTGCTCCTGAGGCAGCGTTGCCTGACTTCCTTTACAGAAACAGGCAGCTCTTCCGGTTTCTAATTCTGCTGCCAACCTCCCTGAAACTGGTGCTACACAACACTAAGTCAATAATATTTATTTGGTTGGTTATATGCCCTAAAAAAAACATCACGCCACTTTATGGCAAATTACATCCAGGAAGAAGTCTCTGCCCTAGAGAGCTTACAAAATCAGGCTGAGATAGGGGCAGTAAGAATCGAGACTGGATGTAACTTTTGAATGACTCTGTGCTGAAGGTCAAACATTGGAAGCTGGTGATAGAAGTGAGACTGGAAGCTGTACTGGAGGTGTCATTACTCACTTGCTACTGAAGGTCACAAAGTGAACACTGGTGGAAGCAGTGGGACTAGAAATTAGTCTGCGGTCTCATAGCTCTGAATGATTTGCTGCTGACAGTCACAAAATGAGAGTTGGTGGGAGAGTGAGATTAAAATTCAGACTGCAGGTGTCGCAGCTGTGGCACACTGGATACTGAACAGAGCTGACAGCAGTAGGGGGCCTGGAAGATGGGCCTGATTTAGAGAATATCCTATCGATTATGGCATTCCTTTTCTGATTGTTTTAACTGATTTATGGTTTTATTGGTAATAAATAGAAATAAAACAAAAACATAGAAAAGAAAATAAGATGATACTTTTTTTATTGGACTAACAAAACATTTTTTGATTAGCTTTCTAAGGTAACCCTTTTTCTTCAGATCAGAAATAAGCAAATATTGGAAAATAACAGTACACATAAGTGAAACACAAAAGCATTCCAATGACAGTCTCACAGGAAGAGGGTGGGGTGGGTTAGGTGAGGAACAGGGGGAGCTGGGTGGATGAGAGACAAGGAGAGATGGTAGATAAGAGGGTGACAAAGCAGTAGAATTTTATGGTTTATAATGGTTAGAAAACCCAGATCTTTGTTAAGTCCTGCCTTGTGGGTGTCAAAATATTTAATCATTTTGACTTCAAAGGTCTTACGTTCCTGGATTGTTTTAAAGTTTCCTTTTATTGATTTTATTGTAACCCGCTATCACCTGTTGGTTCAGTAATGGCAGTATATCAAGTATGTAAATAAATCAAACATATAAATGGCAAGTGACCGACTCACCTGCAAATGCACAGTAGAGACTTCCCTCTCTGTCCCGCCCCCGCGTCAAGACGTGATGATGGAACAGAGAGGGAAACTGCTCTGAGGAGTGCACCACATGGAAGGGGAGGGAGGAACTGCCGAGGTCGCTACCGCTCCCCCCCCCCAGGTTGCCCCCCCCCCCCAAGGTCGCCGCCGGCCCCCCTCCACCCGCGCCGGGCCCTCGCTTCTCCATTGAACTTACAGCGCCGAAACCGCAGCAGGCAGATCAGCTCCCTTCGGCCTTCCTTCCCTGCCTGTGTCCTGCCCTCACTGACATTACGTCACACGAGGGTGGGACACAGGCAGGGAAGGAAGGCCGATGGGAGCTGATCTGCCTGCTGTGGTTTCGGAGGTGAGGCGCTGTACATTTAATGGAGAGGAGAGGGCCTGGCCCGGGTGGAGGGGGTGGTGGTGGCGACCCCAGGGGGGGAGCGGTAGCGGCGACCTCAGGGGGGAGGGGCGGCGGCGACCTTGGGGGGGGGAGGGCAGGAGAAATGCTGGACATGGGAGGTCTCAGAAGGAGGGGAGCCTTGGAGCTGGAAGGGAGGGGGGCCTTGGAGCTGGCTGGGAGGGGGGACAGAGGGGGACCTTGGAGCTGGGAGGGAGGAGGGGCCTTGGAACTGGGAGGGAGGGCGGGGGGCCTTGGAGCTGGGAGGGGAGGGGGCCTTGGAGCTGGGAGGGAGGGACAGAGGGCCTTGGAGCTGGCAGGGAAGGAGGGAGGATGCTGGACTTGGGAGGTCAGAAGGAGGGGGGCCGTGGAGCTGGGAGGGATGGACAGAGGGGGGCCTTGGAGCTGGCTGGGAGGGAGAGACGGAGGGGGGCCCTTGGAGCTGGGAGGGAATGGGGCCTTGGAACTGGGAGGGGAGGGGGGAGGGACTGGGGCCTTGGAGCTGGGAGGGAGGGGCCTTGGAGCTGGGAGGGAGGGACAGAGGGCCTTGGAGCTGGCAGGGAAGGAGGGAGGGTGGGGGGCCTTGCAGCTGGGAGGGGAGGGGGGAGGGAATGGGGCCTTGGAGCTGGGAGGGAGGGAGTTAGACATCAAAATAGAACATACCAATACTTGCCCGTTTTAACGGGCTTAACAGCTAGTATAAATATAATGGATGAGTGGGACAGTCACCGTGGGTTCTGTATGACAAAGAACTGCAATGATTTTGCTGCATACTTTGCCAACAAAATTAAAAGTCTCTGCCAGGATTTACAGGCAATCCCACCCAATGCCCAACCAGTCAACCAGGGGTGCACAAACTCGCCCCTCCTAACAGAGACAGATGGAACACTTTTAACCTAATGACAGAGGAGAGCCTTGACAAAATCCTAAGAGACCTTTGACCAACTACTTGCTCCTTCGATCCCTGCTCATCAAAGATAGTGCAGCAGGCAAGTTTGGGCCTTATAGAAGGCGCCACAAAAATTGTGAACACCTCTCTTTCTAATGGGCAACTACCAACAGCATTAAAAAGGGCAGTGGTTCGCCGTCTGCTGAAGAAAAACAGCCTTGACCAGGACAAACTTGAAAGTTACAGGCCAGTATCCAACATCCCATTTTTAGGGAAACTCATAGAACAAACAGTCTGTGTTCAACTAAATGAATGACTAGAAAAGAGTAACTGGCTAGATCCATGTCAATCTAGATTCAGACTTGGTTATGGAACAGAAACGGTCCTCGTATCCCTGCTAGATGATCTTCACAGAAACTGAGACAAGGGATTTGCCTTGATGTTAGTACTGTTAGATTTCTCAGCAGCTTTTGACACTGTGGATCATGATATCTTGCTGGCACGACTGACAGAAACAGGTATCAATGGAACAGTACTTGCCTGGTTCAGATCCTATCTATCAGACAGGCAACAATCCATAATGATTGGCAGCAACTCATCACCACCATGGACAGTGACCTGTGGGGTACCACAAAGATCGATACTGTCACCTATTCTGTTCAATATCTACCTCAAGCCACTAGCTGAGCTGATTCGGTCAATGGACACTCAGTTCTATATCTATGCGGATGATGTGCAGCTACTCATACCCAATGAACCTGACTTACCTACAGCCTTGAATAAACTGATCACTTGTCTAACATCAATTCAAGAATGGGCTAAACACAACAAGCTTTGCCTGAACCCAAGTAAACCCGAGCATCTCTGGGTCCCTAACACAAGTGGATACATACCTGACATTAAAATCCCTTTTGGGAGGTATGAACTCCCCCTTGAATCACAAGTCAGGAACCTTGGAATACAGTTAGATTCAACACTTACTCTGATTCCCCAAATCCAAGCAACCTTTAAGAGCTGCTTCTACTATTTGCGACAGCTACACTGCCTCTCTCCTTACATCGAGAAGGTAAATCTTTTTCCAGTTGTGCATGCCATGGTAACATCAAGACAGGATTACTGCAATGCACTATACAATGGTCTGACTACAAAGGGCCTGCACCAGCTCCAGTAGATTCAGAATGCAGCAGCAAGACTCATAGAAGGTTGCAAGCGACATGACCGCATCACACCATTTTTGCAAAAACTTCATTGGCTACCAGTACAATACAGGGCTAAATTTAAAACTCTATGTCTGATCTTCAAGGCCCTGAAAGGAAATGGCCCCAAGTATCTGAAGAATAGGATGATCCTCCACACACCGCCAAGGACACTAAGGTCCTCCCAAGGACTTTCACTAACTACATGCTCTCCAAAAGACATTACACGATGTGATACCCGCAAGCAAGCCTTCTCCGGAGTAGCCCCCACACTCTGGAGTGCATTGCCTGAAAGACTCCGCTTAACACAAGACTACCTCTACTTCAGGAAGCAGATGAAAGCTTGGTTCTTCAAACAAGCCTTTAACGGAAGAAGTAACTAACTTGTTAGTCTCACTCACACACACAAGGATTGACTCGGGCTGCACATACTGCAGCGGGACATGTTTATCCACTCCTACCCTAGCTTAGATAATATTTAACCATCTCTCTGACCTCACGTGCAACTTTCTTCATATCAATCACCCTTACTTTCTAATTCTTCCTACTTTCTTACTCATCTATATGTTACAACTTTGCCTTACCCATCACTACCAATTATGTTCTGGTACATATTGTGTTGTCATTGCAAGTAGTATACCATGCCATACTTTGTATTGTTGTTCGAATATTTTTACTGCTGTAATTGCCTATTGCTTATATTTGATCTATTCTTACTGTACACCGCCTTGAGTGAATTCCTTCAAAAAGGCGGTAAATAAATCCTAATAAATAAATAAAGGATGCAGCAAGGAACCCGAAGCCCAGGTCTAGTACCAGGAAAGGAGGAGATAGAGAATGATAGCATGTGCAAACCAGAATCCTGCCTGCCACTGGATGGTTTCTAAAAAAGGGTTTTACTAGTAATTTTGCATATTTGACTGCTAGCCACTGGAATGATCTACCAATTGATAATAGAAGGCAATCAGATTATAAGGGTTTTTCGAAAATTATTGAAAACATTTTTATTTAGAAAGTATTTAAGTATGTAGTGATTGTTTTGTATAGTGTATGTGCGTTTTATTATTGTACATAAGTCCTGGAGATGCTCCAGTTTCTCTTATTGTTAGCCACACTGAACTTTGATGATATGTGTGGGATACAACCAGTGGTGTGCAGGTGCCGGCTCGCACCGGCTCACGAGAGCCGTTTGTTAGGTTTTTAAGAATTTTGGGAGCTGGTTGTGCTACTTTAACAACCGTCTGCCAAGATTTGGGCTCGTCGTGCCGCCTCTTGGCATCCTTCTTCCCTGTGACACACTCGGGCATCATTCCCCACCGCCCCCCACCCCCACCTGATAAGTACATAAGTATTGCCATACTGGGAAAGACCAAAGGTCTATCAAACCCAGCATCCTGTTTCCAACAGTGGCCAATCCAGATCACAAATACCTGGCAGGATCCCAAAAAGTACAAAACATTTTATACTGCTTATCCCAGAAATAGTGGATTTTCCCCAAGTCCTTTTAATAACGGTCTATGGACTTTTCCTTTAGGAAGCCGTCCAAACCTTTTTAAAACTCCGCTAAGCTAACCGCATTTACCACATTCTCTGGCAACGAAATCCAGAGTTTAATTACACCTCTTCTTCTTGTAGCAATTAACTTTTTAAAAGCTGTGCCGAGCCGGCACATCAGAAAAAGCAGGCAGCTTCAGCCAATCCCTGGGGCTTTTCTTCAGGCTGTCCTGCCACTAAGGGCAGGACAAGCTGAAGGAAGGCCCCCAGGATTGTTGAAGCAGCCTGCTTTTTCTGACGGGTGCCGAGCCGGCCGGCACTGCTTAGAAAAAGTTAATCACAGCAAGAAGAAGAGGTGCTGCATTGCGTGGGGAGCAAGAATGTTGAATAAAAACAGGAAATGGGGTGCCGTTAAAAAGTTGAAGCCAATTAGGTAAATCTCTGTTTACCCTTCTCCATGTAGCTGTCGTTCTGTAATTGTCTATTGCTTACGTTTGACTTCTTCTTGCTGTACATTACCTTGAGGGATCCTTTTACTAAGTCACAGTAAAAGGGGGCCTGCGCTAGCATCAGCGCATGTTTCTGACATGTGTTGAGACCCCCTTTTATTGTAGCAGGTAAAAGGCTGCCTTTTTTGGTTAGAAAGAAATGACCATGTGCTACAAAAATATGATGCACGCAGGGGGTGGGAACTACCACTGAGCTCCTGCAGTAGTCCGGCATAGTAGTTCTGGAATAGTTAGCGGTAAACAAAGCAAACAAACCTATGAGCTGCTGCATCCATGTTGTCGTTCATTATTGTTGATGGCATTTTTATTTAATCTCACTTATATTTTCAAACATGCCAGCTTGTGGAGCATACCGATGTACACAGAGGAGGTATAATAATGGAATAACTTTTCATAGGTAGAGTAGTAATTTGTTATAAATTGTAATGTGTGCAATTTGGGAGGGCTGGTTATAGGGACACCGTAGCACTGTTATATTTGTGCAGAGATGTTTTTCCTCCTGGTAAAAGGGCTACTAAAATAGACATCATGTTATGAAAATTAGGTGCTCAACATTCAGAGTTTCTATCTATTTATTCATGACATTTTAATATCCCACATTAAAAATAAATTAGGTTGAAACCTGGAAGCATTTTTTTCCTGTGCCTAGAAAAGGGTGGCATGTGGGAACTTGCTCCGTTCGTTTTGTGGATTGCAGTGGTATATTATAAAAATGCACTTTCCTTTTTTTTTTTATTACTACTATTTCACAGAGATGTATTGAATAATGAGGAAAGGGCTTCCTTCATGCAGACGTTCTGTCTAGCATCATTTTGATGATGATACAGTATTGCCAATAAAAGAGAAAAAAAAAAGAAAGAAAAAAAGTCAAAAATACCTTAAACGTGTTGTGCACATTAAGTTGAATTGCTGCACTTTTGTAACTAAAATATAAGAGGTAGGGGTTTTTGTCTGTGATTATACCAGTCATGAACGTAAAGGCTTGTCCAGATTGTGAGCATCAATTGTGGACATAAGTAGCCAAAGTGACATTATGAGACTTTTCCCCTTACACCAATGTGCAGTTTACAGTGAACCACACAACTGTTTGTATATCTGTTTGGTGAAGTTTATTACTTATTTGGTGTTTCTAAGTCAATCGTTTTTTGAAGTAATAACATTGTCCAGTTCAGCACACTATTAGCCGCCAAGTTCATACAAAGTTAATTATGTTCAGTGGAAAATAAATCTGTTGGCTCAGGCTGCCTGCTCTGCGAATATTCCATCATTGTTTTATTATGGGCATTTGCTTTAAACTTTGATTGTTTTAATTTGTTTATCCAGACCTTACATTCACAAGATGTCATGGTCTCCAGCTCTCGGACACTGGAGCAACGTGACAAGTGGCAGCAGTAGGCAAGACCCCAACCAGGACTGGGTAACAAGCAAGGCAGGAGACGCTGTAGACTGGCAAAGCTGGAACAACCAAACTGGAACCACAGGACTGGAACTACAGCAGTAGGCAAGCAGGGAATAAGCAGGACAGAGAAGCTGATCTTCACCTGCACTTGGCCACCGTTCCCCAGGGGTTGAGCCCCCAGGTGCAGGCGGACGGCAAGACTTACTGGACTGAGCCTGCAGACAGACTGGACCAACAGGGTTCTCACACCGGACACAGGACTCTAAACAAGCTTGACTAAAACAGGGTTCTGGACTTCTGGATTCAGGAGACTCAGACAGGGTATTGGATACAGAAACAAGCTTGACTGAAACAGGGTTCAGGATTAGGGTACTCAGACAAGAGGGAAAGGAAGCCAAAAGCAGACAGGGTTGGAATCAAGACAGAGGTGCCCACAGGCACGTAGACAAGACAAGGCTGAAGTGCAAATAGCTGACCAACACAGACAGAGAACAGAGCAATGGCTGAAGCTCCAGTAGCTGACAAAGACAGACAGAGAACAGAGTAATGGCTGAAGCTCCAGTAGCTGACAAAGACAGACAGAGAACAGAGCAATGGTTGAAGCTCCAGTAGCTGACAAAGACAGAGAACAGAGCAATGGCTGAAGCTCCAGTAGCTGACAAACACAGACAAAGAGCAGAACTCTAGACAAGAGCAAACAGAAGTGCCACCGGCACACCAATTAGAAGCAAGGCAGAAATGCAAACTGCATACAAACTAACCTCGACCTTTGAAGATGCAAAGGCCCTGAATGGAAGAATACCACTTCCTTATCAAGGTCCTGACTGATGATGTCACAACTACAGGACACAGGCAGAAAGCATACTGAAGCACAGAGAGGCTAAACACACACAGGTGCAGTATAGTGGAGCAATTAGAGCCATGCTGGAAGCAGCCAACACACAGAGACAGAGCCAACTCAGGAAGAACAGACAGAAGCCAGCTCGGAAGCTGACCACCAGAAATAAGGTGAGTCTGAGAGGGGTCACGACCACAATAGTGACACAAGATGAATCCTAAGGGTGGTTGAACAATTAGGTATAAGCTGTTTGTTCTGATTTTACTCATTTTGGAGTGCTTTTGGTCCTGCTGATCTGTACGTCTGCTGTCTGAAATTTTGGAAGATAGAAATTAAAAAATAAAAATAAAATTTTGGATGTACTCTGTAGAAGTTGGTTACTTTTGAAATGTGTGTATCACTGGAGTCATGTGATGTACTGTATGATTTGTGCTTAAAAGACTGCAGGAAGTTTAGGGGATTAGAAGACTTGTTGAAGTAAAGTATTTATGATACTTAATTGTACTTCTGGACGTCAATTTACCAGCCGTCTGCACTGGTGCAAAACCAATGGGTGCTTGTTAGCTTTAGTCCTTAAAACAGTTTTCAAATGGAAAATACTTTGAAGATTGCCCAAAGAAGCAGTACGTACTAGGGCTGTACCAAATATTTGTGAGAAGTCCCGGCATGAAAACTAGAAACAAGCAGTGGGGAGCGGCAGCAGTCCATTTATTTGGCTGGTGGGGCTTGGCATCCCTGCCAGCAAAGGTATGCCTAGCATGCCCACATGGGAGTAGGAAGGGAGAGAGGAATGCGCCCCCCCCCCCCAAATTGCAGGGCGGGCTACACCCAGAGAGAGCCTGCTGTTAAAAATGAGCACACAACTGGATACAAGTGTCATATAATATAATGCAGTGGCATAGCCACAGGTGGGCCTGGGTGGGCCAGGGCCCACCCACTTAGGGTTCAGGCCCACCCAACAGTAGCACATGTTTAGCGGTAGCTGGTGGGGATCCCAAGCTCCGCCAGCTGAAGACTTCCCCCCAGATGGTAATGAAAACACTACTCTCCATGATACCGGCATCTGCACATGCTCAGTTTTCAGTGCATGCCTGCTGCAGACTGCCAAGGAGGAAAGAAGCATTTTCACGCCAGCTGAGATATTTTTTTGGTGGGGGGGGGGGGGGGGGGGGAGGAGGGGGAGAACACTTGGTGCCCACCCACTTCTTGCCTAGGCCCACCCAAAATCTGTTGTCTGGCTACTCCCCTGATATAATGTAATCTAATGTAATTGTAAATGCTCACTGCAAAATAGCCCACAACCTCTCCTGCCTTACCATTGCTCCTTCCAAACCATTTGGCCCATTTTCAAACTCAATGTGTCTTTTCACTGGTTTTCCCCTCACGCCAAATTCAATCCATTTATGTTATGTTTTTGGAGACGGATGGACAATCTTGACCCCTTATGTATTTCTTTTCAACATGCATTGTGGAAAGTGGGGGAATCATGCACACTGTGACTCATGGAATTCTTTCAAACCCCTCTACATTTGCATGTGTGTGTGTGTCTCTGTGTTGCATCTTTGTGTGCATTCATATGTTTTTTTCTAAATCTGAGCTACGTGTGTATGTGTGTGTGTGTGCATGTTTGTTATGCCTGTGTTTTCTCTGTGTGTCTCTGACTTGGAGGAGAGAAGTGAGGGGTAGTTACAATGGAGTAGTACCCAAATATTTCGTTGGTTTGGAAAGAATAATACAATTAAACTAAGTGTGATATTATATCGAATTTTTAGCTGTTATTGCCAACAGAATTCAAAGGTTGGACCTTACAGTTTCATCACAATGTCACTGTCCCAAGGCAAAAGATATTGCCATGCTTCTCCACCACTAGGAGGCAGTATGCAGAGCAACCAGTAGCAAACTACAGGGGTCTTTAACAAAGTGGGGGGTAAGCCCAACGTGGGTTTACTGCTCACTAATCCGGAACTACTGCCAGCCCAATGCAGCCACCAGCAATAGTTCCGGCTGGAGTGTACGCCATTTCTGGCACTCCAGAGATCTTTTTGTCTAGCATGGTGCTAATCCGGTGATAATTGGGCATTGCTGCACACTGCCCGGTTACCACCAGGCTACCATGGGAGTTCTTACTGCCACCTCAATGGGTGGCAGCAGGGCTTTTTTGAGGAGGAGGGGTACTGAGTACCGGTACCTTTTCCATTGCTAAAATTGACCCATGGACCCAAGTTTTAATAAAAGAGCTCAGGCTCTGCATATCAATTCTGCCTTGTCATAGGTTCTGTGACTAGTTGCAGGGGGCCTGGCTATTGTGGGGTGGGTCCCTCAGTGATCACCCCACCCTTGAAGGGTGGCCTAGCATTTGAGTACCGGCACCTTTTTTGCTAGAAAAAACGCACTGGGTGACGGTAAGTACTCCCTGCTGCATGGCCACGCGGTAAGGGTTATCTTACCACATGGCCATTTTTGGGGGGCTTTTTACCCGCTGTGGTAAAAAGGGTCCTAGTGCATGGGAAAAATGGCCCCCACCGCTACCGCAGGGCCTTTTTTCCCTCAGCTTAGTAAAAGGACCCCACCATAATTCAATCACTAGGTGTCACCATATATAGCAACCATCAAGAAAGCTACATGTTTGTGTTTACAATTAAAATTTTAAAACATGAAAAAACTGAAATAATAAAAATGTTCAAAACTTTACAGCAAAAAATAGACTACACGCAAGGGGAAAATATGCCTGTTAGCCCCTTCAGCCTCCCTGCCAGTCCATTCACAAACCGGTAGAGAACAGTTGTGAACTTAACTGAAATATGATTCAAGGGCCTGACTAAAAAGCCACATTTTCAAAGCAGCTTGAAAACGAAGATATGAAGTCTCAAGTCTTAAATCAAAAGGCAATGGGATTGATATTCAAGGCGATTTAACTGGCCAGAAATGACTTCTGGCCAGTCAAATTGCTTGTTCGGGGTCAGCTGCCCATTTTATTTATTTAAAAAATGTATTAACTACTTATCCTTCCAATCTAAGGGGGGCACTTAACTGCTTAGTCCTGTTGAAAATGACTGATCAGCGTCTAACGTAAAACTGGCTATTCTGGGGGCTGATTCAGCATAAATAGAACCCATGTATTTATTTATTAAGATTTATTTACCACCTTTTTGAAGCAATTCACTCAGGGGTCCTTTTACTAAGGGTCAGTAAGCCCAATGCGGGCTTAAAGCTTGCTATACCAGAACTACTGCTGGACTATTGCAGGAGCTCGGCAGTATTTCCCACCCACTGCGTGCACCATTTCCAGCGCTACAAAAATATGTTCTATTTTTGTTGCACCGGTGCTTAACCTGGTGGTAATTGGGTAGCGTTGTGCGCTGTCTGGTTACACCAGGTTAGTACGGGAGCTCTTACCACCAGCTCAATGGGTGGCGGTAAGTGCTTCCCCCGAAATGGCTGCACGGCAAGTGGTTCACTTACAGCATGGCCATTTTCTTTTGACCAAAAAAAGACAACCTTTTACCTGCTGCGGTAAAAGGGGGCCTTAACACATGTCAAAAACACGCGCTGATGCTAGCGTGGGCCCCCTTTTACTGCGGCTTAGTAAAAGGACCCCTCAAGGTAGTGTACAGCAAGAAGTCAAACATAACCAATATGTAGTAAAATATTCTAATTACAATACAAAGTATGGCATAGTATACATCTGCTATATTACAGTGTCAGCACAATATGCAATACATTTTAGGAGACAGCGTAGGGTGTAAGTAAAGATGGAGCATATAGATACAGTGGTGTACCAAGTGGGGGGACAGTGGGGGTGGTCTGTCCCGGGTGCACATTGCAAGGAGGTGCAGGGAGCAGTGGTGTTTATAGGTCGGCTGCCACCTGGGGCAGATCGCTGCTGCGCCCCCCAGCAAATCACCCCCCCCCCCTGTGAATCAACTCCCCCTGTTAATCACGACACCCCCCCCCCCCCCCATGCGCATCGCTCTCACCTCCAGGGGGTGCAGGGAGCAGTCACATGGCTGTCGGCTCCGCCGGTTCCCTGCTCCCTCTGACGTTACTTGCTGTTCTGGGGCAGGGAACCGGCGGAGCTGACAGCCGTGTGACTGCTCCCTGCACCCCCAGGAGGTGAAAGCAATGTGCATGGGGAGGTGTCATGATTCACAGGGCGGGGAGTTGATTTGTTGGGGGGGTGATGTGCCAGGGGCCGCAGCGGCGATCCGCCCTGGGTGGCAGCTGACTGTATAGATAGATAAGATAGAGTATCAGGAGTATGAAAATAAGGGGACTAATTTAAAGAAGGGTGCACGTGAGGTCAGAATGGTGCTTGAAAATGATCATAGCCAGGGTAGTACTTTTATTGGAGACAGCTGGAAGGAGATGGCACAACAACCTTTTTAAAAGTATGGAGCCCTTTTACTAAGCAGTGGTAAAAGGGGTCTTGCGCTAGTGTCCGTTTTTGCCGTGTGCCTGGGCCCCTTTTACCGCAGCGGGTGAAAAGGCAAAAAAAAAGAAATGGCTATGTGGTAAGTTTGCACTCACCACACAGCCATTTTGGGGGGAGCACTTACCACCACCCATCAGGGCAGCCTGATTACCGCCGGGTAACCCCTGCAGAAATATTTGTTCAATATTTCCGCTAGTGCCGGAAATGGCACGCGCTGGGGGTGGAACTTCTGCCGGCACCCGCGTTGGGCTGGCAGTAGCTCCAGGTTGCTGAGCAGCAAGCCCAGTGCCACATGGCAACCCTTTAGTAAAAGGGCCCCTAAATAATATTTGCAGTGCTCTGCCTTCATGACCACAGTGTGGCGTATCTGGGCCTCCTTCTCTTTTGCATTTCAGGGCCCGCTTAGACAGAACTTACACCACTGGTGTTTCATAAGGTAGGAGTCATAACACAGAAAGCAGCGTGATGGGAAGTTTCTAACCTTATCTTATTGCGATGTGGAACTACAAGAAAATACATATGAAGAGTGTGATAAACTAAAAGCAAACTTTTATTTCATTTCATTTTATTACTTGTATACTGCACTTCCAGTAACAATAGTGCTCAATGTGGTTCACAACAATTAAAATACACCCTCATCACAATCAAAATAAAGAAAACATAAAATACAATATAAAATAAATAAAAATAATTCAGTAAAACCCCACACAGACACCAACTCCCTAATACAACTGGCAAGATCCCAAAACCATATAGTACATTTTATGCTGCTTATCCTAGAAATAAGCAGTGGATTTTCCCAAAGTCCATCTAATTAATGGCATATGGACTTTTCTTTTAGGAAGTTATCCAAGCCTTTTTTAAACCTCACTAAACTAACTGCTTTTACCATATTCTCTGTCAATTAATTCCAGAGTTTAATTATATGTTGAGTGAAGAAATATTTTCTCTGATTTGTTTTAAATGTACTACTTTGTAGCTTCATTGTGTGCCCCCTAGTCCTAGTATTTTCGGAAACAGTAAACAAGCGATTCACGTCTACCCATTCCACTCCACTCATTATTTTATAGACCTCTATTATATCTCCCCTCAGCCATTTTTTATCCAAGCTGAACAGCCCTAGCTGCTTTAGCCTTTCCTCATAGGGAAGTCGTCCCATCTCCTTTATCATTTTTGTCACCCTTCTCTGTACCTTTTCTAATTCCACTATATATTTTTTGAGATGTGGTGACCAGAATTGCACACAGTAAAGTATACAGTAGACAAAGAAAAATATTGAACAGGATGGCTGAGAGAGCAGAGCCATGAGGAACATTTGTGGTCAGATTTATCATCTCAGATTTATCTTTACCCTGAACCACACAATATTTCCGCTGTTCTTATACATACATAGATTTCCAGTCCCATCTCAACTAGCCCTGATCAAAGAGCCATTTTTTAAAGCATTTTGAGGAACTTCAAGTTATCTTTGTCCACCCTGGAATCCAATGGCATCATATTCCACATCTCTGATCCCTTCACAGAGAAGGCTCTGGAATGTAAAAAAACATTTCTCATGTCTCTCCCAGTAGGTATGATGCTGTACTATGGAAAATATTAGCAGTAAGTTTCAGAGACTGAGATCATATTCCACGTACCCTCATAGGTGCCCGGTATAAGAGGCTTGGGGAGGCTAAGCCTGTCCAGCCACAGCAGGATGGATCAGCTGTTTCTATAGAAATGCTAAATAGTAGTAGTAGTAGTTCTCCCGCTGCTCTGGGGGGTTTAAATAGCAGCAGCAGCTGCAGTGAAAGCCGTCTCTAGCCTTGTGTATAACCAGTTGTAATTTGATTATCTTACTGCTGGGAGAGCAGATCAGGGGGTTGGCTGGAGGTGTCCTGGGTTGCCAGGGAGATATTTAACTAGGATGAATTCCTGCACATGAGCACTTCATACCAAAGAGACTTGCACTGACCCCTGAAATTTTAAAAGTGCTAAAAATAAGTTTTAAAAGTATTTGCATTAAATCTAATTGCAGAATTTAGGTGCTAGGAAGTGGAATTGGTGTACTCAAATTTGCTCAAGCCATATGCAAATTAGTCCATTTTTGGGAGGTTCTCATTTGCATATTTATGGGTAAATATTGTTGGAAATGTTTACAGCCTTAATGTTAGGGCATGGCTCTGATCAAAAATGTGAAGTTTGATCCAAAAACGAAGGGTTTACCTAGTGTTTTGACTAAAAATTCCCATTAGAGTGTCTGTATGTTAATCTGCATTCAAATAGAGCTCTCTGATTGGATGAGCAGCTCCTGTTAGAAAATCTGCCCGGGAACAGAGAGGAGAGGAGAGAATCAATGGGTGGGTGGGTGTGGATGGCTGGAGGAGGGGCAGGGGAGAGGAGAGAATCAATGGGTGGGTATGGATGGCTGGAGGGGGGGGGCAGGGGAGCGAAGAGAATCATTGGGTGGGTGTGGATGGCTGGAGGGGGGGCAGGGGAGAGGAGAGTTGCTGGACATGGATGGAGGAGAGGGAAGGGAGAGAGAAGAAATGCTGGACATGGATGGAGGGGAGGGAAGAGTGAGGAAGGAGATGAGATGAGGGAAAAGGAAGAGAGAAAAACTGCACATGGATCCACTGGACAATCAAGTCTGCGGAGGACCCAGCTTTTACTTATAGATGTAGGACAAGAAATGAAGAAGAAAGGCAGAAAGTAAAGAAATAAATGGAAAGGAAGCCCTGGAAACGGAGTTAAGAGGACAGATAGCAGCAGAATCGGATACTGGGCCAGCAAGATCAGAAAAACAAAGTCACCAGACAACAAAGGTAGAAAAGATCATTTTATTTTCATTATAGTGTTTGGAATATGTCCAGTTTGAGAATCAGGTGCTCAACATTAAAAGTTTATATGTATTTACTTATTTATGGCATTTTATCCCACATTAAACATGAATTAGGGTGTTTTGTGGCTCTACATGAGAATTGTGATGATATGATCCCTTGTTTCATATTGTTGACGGTCTGAATTTTCCGTATGGGTGGTATATTGGTGTATTAGGTTCTGTCCAGTGTAATATTTATGGTACAGTAAGGTTATGAGTGTGTTTTTGCACAAAGTTGTGCATAGCGTTTTGCAGTTGAGCAATTGTGGTTAGTATATGCTTTGAGCAACCACTTTATTCGTTGACATATGATACATATCTAATATCTAAATTTAATAAAAGGTATTAATTGTGACTTTTATTTTTATTTATTTATTTTTTCTGTGTGTTATCAGACAATTATGGATTTAAGCTCCACCCCTGGCCCCACCCCTAACCCCACCCCCTTTAGCCTCCCCAAACAGTTGGGCCATCGACTGCCTATGCATACCCTTGTTTAGGAATGAGGTCATTACTGTCACAGTAAGCAAAACTAATCTATTTGGAGATATTGCCCCTGAGGTATAGTCAGCAGTGCCCCCTGAGATGATCTTAAGATTGTCCACAGGACATACCAACAAGTTCTTCCCATTAAGTGAGACCAGCAAGGGTGGCCCAAGACAATCTGCCACCTGAGGTGAGGAATGAGCTGCCACCCCAGCTCCTCCTCTGTCCCCCACCCCCCGCCATGATCTGGCATCTCCTCCATTCCTTCCCCAACCTCCTCCCAGAATTTACTTTTTCTTTTCTTGTTTTTCAAAAGGCGGAGGTGGCAGCAGCCATGGGCTGCCGTGCTGCTGGACACAGTCCATTCTCTCTGCTGTAGCCTACCTCTGAGGAAACAAGAAATTATGTCAGAGAGGCGGGCTGCAGTAGAGAGAAGCGGTCGGGACCAGCGGTAGGGCAGCCTATGGGAATTGCTGCTACGGCTGTTGCCAATGCCTTTTAAAAAACAAGAAAAGAAAAGGTAAGTTCAAGGAAGAGGGTTACGGAAGGAAGGGTGGGGGGCGGGGGGGGGGGGTGATGCTGGCTCAGAAGAGTGCTTCCTGAGGCTCATGCCTCAGGTGACCTAATGGTAGGGCCGCCACTGGAGACCAGGCCCTTGAATACTACAAATATTCAGCTGTGACCCATGTAAGTGTTTTATGCAGGTTCCAACTGAATATTGGCTGAGACTCGCATAAGAGTGGCAACCTGACAGAGTTGGATCAGACCTCGATATTCAATGCCAGTGCTTCTCATATGAGAAAAGGCTAAAGAGGTTAGGGCTCTTCAGCTTGCAAAAGAGACGGCTGAGGGGAGATATGATTGAGGTCTACAAAATCCTGAGTGGTGTAGAATGGGTAAAAGTGAATCAATTTTTCACCCTTTGAAAAAGTACAAAGTCCAGGGGACACTCAATTAAATTACATGGAAATACTTAAAAAAAAATAGGATGAAATATTTTTTCACTCAAAGAATAGTTAAGCTCTGGAACTTATTGCCGGAGGATGTAGGGGTAACAACGGTTAGCATATCTGGGTTTAAAAAAGGTTTGGACAAGTCCCTGTAGGAAAAGTCCATAGTCTGTTATTGAGATGAACATGGGGAAAGTCACTGCTTGCCCTGGGATTGGTAGCATGGAATGTTGCTACTATTTGGGTTTCTGCCAGGTACTTGTGTCCTGTATTGGCCAATGTTGGAAGCAGGATACTAGCTAGATGGACCATTGGTCTGATCCAGTATGGCTATTCTTATGTTCTTGTCTAGTTTTGCTTGCAGCAATTGCCCTTTAAAAAAAACATTGACCACCACCGGCTGAATACTGACTGGATATTTTTAATTTCCCCATTTGGCAAGTTTTCCATTTTCAATCTTGACATATACTTTCACTGTTATTTTTCCCATATCAAATTCAGCCTCGTTCTGTAAAATTTTCAGAGTTATTTTGTTCTCAGACAAGACAACCAGACATTCTCTATACTTTTTTTTTTTTTTTTTTTCCTTTATTAATCATTTAATGATTCACACAGCTATGTGATTATACAATTCACATTGAAATAACAAAAGAGATTCTTTACAAAAAGTAATATAAGGAAACAATAAACACTTTTTTTTTCCGTCCACAACTAAAGAAAAGCGATTCCAAGAAAAGGAAAAGAAAAAGAAAAAAGCATTAAGTTATTATTACACACTTACTACCTCTAAATTCAGACTCCAGCCTGCTGTGTAGGAGGGCATGTAACAGTCACTTCAACTCTAGCATCTAAAAAGTCTTTAAGCTGTTTAGGGTCTACAAATTGAAATTGTTTGCCCTCAAGCAGAACAGTACATATACAGGGAAAACGTAAAACAAAATTAGCTTTCAAGGCTTCTACTCTGGGACGGAGTTCCAAAAAGGCCCTCCGTCTCACTTGTGTCGGCCTAGAAAGATCAGGAAAAATCCTAACCTTGGAGCCCATAAACAGTTCATCTAAATGCCTCAGGGAAAGTCTTAACACTGCATTCCGATCCGGCTCCAGCACAAAAGTGACTAACATTGTAGTCCTGTAGGTAATCACATCCAATGAACTTTCTAGGAAGGAAGTAAGGTTCATTTCTTCACCCATTTCTCGTCTAGGGGGGTCTCCTAATGCCCCCCTAGTATTCCAGATGTAATGGGCCCGAGTTATGGGAGGCAATGAGTCTTTGTCCATTCCCAGAATGTCAATCATATATTTTTTCACCATCTCTATTGAAGGAATTAGAGGAGACTTGGGGAAATTGAGAAACCGAAGGTTAAGTCTCCGAGACTGATTTTCAAGGTATTCCAAACGTTTATGTAGGAAAGTATTGTCCTTAACCAAAGCGGATTCCAAAGACCCCATTTCTTGAATCTTAGTATCTACTTTTTCAATCTTAGAGGACTGCTGTGCTGTCACCTGTGCCTGAATCAGAACTGCTTCTGAGAGAGTTTTAATATCATTAGTATTTTCTTTTAACATACTTTGCATAGAGGAGTGAGTATTATATACCATATCCCACAGTGACTCAAGTGTCACAATAGAGGGTTTACTTATTCCACCTGATGACAAAAGGGAGTGTGGTGGGGTCTCGGTACGAGAAAGTCTATTGATAATAGCTTGTGGCAGTACCTTTGAGGCCAAATCGGCCGAAAACGCAGGGTCCGTGGTCCCACTCAAGTTCGCCGCTGTCCTCCCCTCTGGCAGCTCCGAATTTACCCCTTCGGTATCGGATACTGTCTGGGCTGCGGCGAACAGTTCACTTCCTGGTTGTGGAGGTTCCCTGCGGTCTTCGGGGCTCAAGGAAACCCCGTCTCCGCTTCCCATCGACGTCGGCACGTCGACAGTGGCAGAAGGAGTCGATGTACATAGAGGTCCCGGCGGCGTCCTGGGAAACTGCAAAATCGATTGCCTCAATGCCGACGAAGGTCCAGGAGCTGAGGGAAGCTCCCTCACCTTCCCCCTCCGCTTTCCCATCGCGAACGACGAGACGAGGGAACCGCAAGAGGCAACAGTCCACAGCGTCCTCAGGGAGCTCACTCAGGTGCGTGTGTGCAAAGCGCCATCTTGGAATCGAATCCCCACATTCTCTATACCTTATGTATAACTCTTTCCAAGTACCTTTGATTGGAAATAATAAAAAGAGATTTAAGTAACACAATAAATCATTAAGGGCCTTTTTTTAATCAAGTTGCAATAGCAGTTGCGACAATAGCAGTTCTCATGCGGTAATGTTGACGAAGCCCACAGTGAAAGGGGTTTGTTGACATTACTGCATCGGGGACCACTAGCATGGTTTGATAAAAGAGGTCCTCAGTGATTTCATAATATCATAAAATTACATTGTAGGTTCAGAGCTACCATGTTACCCACTTCCAGCAGGGAAATTTTAGGCCTGTAATAGCTCATTAAGGGACATGCAACACTGAGTTCAATGGATAGAATCAGGAACTACAAATCCCACAATGCTTTGGGATTTATGTTCAAAACTAGGACTGGCCAAAAAGTTTCCCTCCTTGAACTGGGTAACTTGGCAGTTCTGTATGTATATATATATATATATATATATATTGGTTCCCAAACCTGATCCTGGAAGCACCCCAGCCAGTCAGGTTTTCAGGATATCCACAATAAATATTCATCAGAGAGATTTGCATGTAGTGGAGGCAGTGCATGCAAATCTCTCACATGAATATTCATTGCAGATATCCTGAAAACCTGACTGGCTTGGTTGCCTCCAGGCCCAGGTTTGGGATGTTTTTCACAAAAACGTCTTCCTACTCCTCTACACCTCCATCTCCATCAAGAAATGGCTTCACTTAGGCTAGGACAGGGGTGGGCAACCTCGATCCTCAAGGGCTGCAAACCCAGTTGGGCTTTCAGGACTTCCCCAATGAATATGCATGTACTATATTCTCACAACTATGTCATCTTCCAACATTTATTATATCTTACAAAATATTTAAAATCTCATACCCATGCTACATTATTATAGTGCAGTCCTATACAGATCCCTAATTACACAATTGCACTACACACACAACCCATTAAACAGAATGTGACCCTCACACCCACATACTCAGAAATATAACCAGGTCTTTATCATGCCGTGATGTCCATAAGTCGCATCACATGTATCAAAATGTGGCGCTAACTGTCCACGTTTTGTTCCACAATTCACATAGCGATGTATTATCCAATCACAGATCCACCTCTGCATGAATTGAATGGATCAATGAAACACATTGTAAATACTTCCAAGATTTCAGGTGCAGTCTGAAGTCACACTGTTGATCTTACAACTGAAATGTATACCACAAAATTGCTGGAGCCCATTTCACACAAGTACCGAACCCATGGGTATGAGATTTTAAATATTTTGTAAGACATAATAAATGTTTGAAGATGACTTATAGTTGTGAGAATATAGTACAGTTATTGTAAGTTACAACTATAGTGGAATTTTGATACCCCTATATTTTGTGTGCAACGAATATGCATGAGATCTATTTGTATACAATGGAGGCAGTGCATGCAAATATATCTCATGCATATTAATTGCCAATTTTTCCTGGCTAATACAATTTTGGCATTAAATAATCATAACCAATAACTCATCCATACATGCATTGCAAATTCTGAATTATCATATTTATTACAACAATCATATCTTAACATTTCAAATTAAACATTGTAACGGTATTTCATCCCTTCTGGCTCAAAAATACTAATGTCCTACTTCAAGACACAGCTGTTAAAAACAAAAGTTCAAAGTTCACAGTGTATTTCAAGATTATATCTTGTAGCTTCGATTCAAGCTTTCCATGTCATAGAAACGCTGACCTTTGATTGCAAGTCCATAAAGTTGGAGAAGAACTTCCTCAAATGAGGAACAGGATATCAGACACCATTGTAGTTAAAATTTCTGCTGGTTCCAAAATATAAATCATAGGTCCCGTTTTTGGTTCCAACACTGGTCGTGTTTCCTTATCACTTCATTAGGAGACCTTATACCTCTGATGGCGAACCTATGACACGCGTGTCAGCACTGACACGTGTGCCATTTTCGCTGACACGTAGCGGATTTCAGCATTTCCTTGATTTGTCCAGGTTTCTCGACAAATCTGCCCCGCATTCCCCGACAGAATCCTCCGATGAGCACATGACCACCTCACCTTCTTAACTCCTCTGCTCTGATGCACGCGCAATGGCAACGCAGGCAGGCTAGAGGCAGCGTCTGTGCTCGTGCGCGTGCCAGCCAGCGCCTGCCTGCTCAGCATCAGCTGGTGATAATCCTGCACGCATTGCACGCTTCACGCAGGCGCAGCAGCCTACTGTCTGCAGCCTGCCACCTTCTCTTCAGCCGCTGCCATAATAATCGCGAGTCAACGAGAGCACGAGGCTGCAGTGGGACGGTCTGGTCTCTGTCTTCCGACTCTTCTCTTGTTGTGCCCTGCCTGCCCCTTGCTTAGCCGCCGCCATAACAGTGAGGTAAGATTCTTAAGAATGGGCTCCCATGATAAATTGTTTGGGATAAATATAAGTAATATAACAGCAGGTTATGCCATGATAAATATTGCGAAATTATAGTTTTTTTCTCGAAGTGACACACCACCCAAGTTATGCTCGGTTTTTTGGCGAATTTTGACACACCAAGCTCAAAAGGTTGCCCATCACTGCCTTATACAGTAAGTAATTCACACAGTTATACTACTTCTCATTCATACATAATACATTTCTAAACCAAAAATGTAATACACATACCTTAAACAACCTCAAATCTCTGTTAGGCACACCATTTGGAGCTCTACAACCTCCGGCATGGTAACTTCATTTCCTGCAATATACGGGACTATGCCTGTGTAATAAAAGGATTCTAGAGATTGCTTTTCAACTCTATCTGCCTTGACTAACAAGCGCACTTGGGGTCTGTATTGTTGATTAGAAGTAATTCTATTTAAAAATGATTAACTTTGTGTGAAAATAAGTTGGAATGCAGAAGATAAAACACAGCTCTAATTAATTTGGTATGTGAAGAGGAGGATGGCGCTTGTTTTCGAAGTTCAGACTGGCCACCTGGACTTGGAAACATGTGACCACATTTCCACAGTATGGATTGTTTACCTATTCTCAAGCATTCTGTAATTTTCCTTGGCTCTGAAAATAAGCTTTAGCTTAATAAAAAGGGGGGCTTGTTGCAGCAGAGCTTTGAGGCTCATCTGTGGGTGGACACATCATGCAGAAAAGACTTGTTACTGATCATAAGGAGACTTCGGGCTTTTGCTGCAACAGGCCTCCCGGCTGATGAGATAAGGGCCTGAAATTCCTGACCAGTGATGTTGTATGTATAGTGTATTATTGCTTCTTTTCCTGGTCTAAGAACTCTTAGCATTGCTTAGATGTAGAGACCAGTGTTGTAATGATTGTTTATAGATAGGTATTGTTTCTTTTTAGTTTTATAGCTAATCATTGTGTGTATATAGCTTAATCATTGTATATATCTTAATCATTGTAGATTTTAGCACCTCTAATAAAGGTCTCATTTACCTAATACGAATCCAAAAGAATCCACAGTAATTATTGAGTAGTCTGTGTCAGTGAGACAGGCTGTAAATCCATAGCAGTACAGCCTGTTACCCCCTCCTTCTTATATGGTCATTAACAAGGGCCAATCCATTTATTTATTGTGCCCGTTGGGTTCAATGGTGTTCCAATTATAAATTAACCTTTGCTTCTTTCGTATCAATTATCTTTCTATGTAACCCCGTCCTTTCTGAATCTGAAAAAGAACTACAAACTGCAAATCCTGAATTGAATGATGGTATAATAGCCAATGATTAACTAAAAGTGTATCTCATTTTTGTAATCATATATTGCTTAAATGCTGTGCTATACGCATTTTTATTTTTCGTGTGGTTTCCCCAATGTACCATAACTGGCATGGGCAACGAATGCCATAAATTACATTCTTTGAATTACAGTCAGTTTTAAATTTTAAATAAAAATACCTATTAATGTTTTTTACCCATAAGTACATAAGTAATGCCATACTGGGAAAAGACCAAGGGTCCATCGAGCCCAGCATCTTGTCCACGACAGCGACCAATCCAGGCCAAGGGCACCTGGCAAGCTTCCCAAACGTACAAACATTCTATACATGTTATTCCTGGGATTTTGGATTTTTCCAAGTCCGTTTAGTAGCGGTTTATGGACTTGTCCTTTAGGAAACCGTCCAACCCCTTTTTAAACTCTGCTAAGCTAACCGCCTTCACCACATTTTCCGGCAATGAATTCCAGAGTTTAATTACGCGTTGGGTGAAGAAACATTTTCTCCTATTTGTTTTAAATTTACTACACTGTAGTTTAATCGCATGCCCCCTAGTCCTAGTATTTTTGGAAAGCGTGAACAGACCTTCACATCCACCTGTTCCACTCCACTCATTATTTTATATACCTCTATCATGTCTCCCCTCAGCCGTCTCTTCTCCAAGCTGAATAGCCCTAGCCTCCTTAGTCTTTCTTCATAGGGAAGTCGTCCCATCCCCGCTATCATTTTGGTCGCCCTTCGCTGCACCTTTTCCAATTCTACTATATCTTTCTTGAGATGCGGCGACCAGAATTGAACACAATACTCAAGGTGCGGTCGCACCATGGAGCGATACAACGGCATTATAACATCCTCACACCTGTTTTCCATACCTTTCCTAATAATACCCAACATTCTATTCGCTTTCCTAGCCGCAGCAGCACACTGAGCAGAAGGTTTCAGCGTGTTATCGACGACGACACCCAGATCCCTTTCTTGGTCCGTAACTCCTAACGTGGAACCTTGCATGACGTAGCTATAATGCGGGTTCTTTTTTCCCACATGCATCACCTTGCACTTGCTCACATTAAACGTCATCTGCCATTTAGCCGCCCAGTCTCCCAGTCTCGTAAGGTCCTCTTGTAATTTTTCACAATCCTGTCGCGAGTTAACGACTTTGAATAACTTTGTGTCATCAGCAAATTTAATTACCTCGCTAGTTACTCCCATCTCTAAATCATTTATAAATATATTAAAAAGCAGCGGTCCTAGCACAGACCCCTGAGGAACCCCACTAACTACCCTTCTCCATTGTGAATACTGCCCATTTAACCCCACCCATATCTGATTAGCACAAATTGCATGTTTACAATACACACATTTAAGACACTCTCCATGCCCTCCAATTTCCACACTTACTACCGACTGGATATATTGTTTTTTAGACAGGATCTCTCCCATATTTCTCTCCCATGTACAAGAGAACCGGGGCTTCTCAACTAACCCTCTATGTAATGATAATATTGGCCAATATTTTAATATAATTTTTGGATCAATTTTTTTTGCTTGTAGTAAGATAATTCAGAATTTGCAATGCATGTATGAATGAGTTATTGGTTATGATTATTAAATGCTAAAATTGTATTAGCGAGAAAAAAATTGGTATTTAGTTACATGGTGGCTAATTATTGAAGATTTAACCCAGTGTTTGGTATTAAATGCATATTAATTGAAGAAATCCTGACAACCCGACTGGCTTGTGGCCCTCAAAGGACCGAGGTGGTCCACTCCATCAGCTATGACATTATGAACCTTTATTGACTGTGGCCTAAAGTCTGGCCAACAGTTTTTGCTGTTCAGCAAGGGCTGACTCCCTTTCCATCCAAAAGACTTTAAATGCTGCTTCTGCAGCTAGGATTGCCAACAGGCTCCAAATTTAGGCTACATTTATTTTATTTATTTATTTATTTATTTATTTGTTACATTTGTATCCCACATTTTCCCACCTATTTGCAGGCTGAATGTGGCTTACATATTACTGGAGAGGCGTTTGCATATTCCGGTGTAAACAAATACAAAGTGATGTTGTGGTAAGATAAAGTTCATGTGGTACAGCCACATTAGGGAATCGTTCAACGGACGAGTTGTGTTATTTCCATTTTGTACGTTAGGTATGTTGTGTTGCAGAGATCAGACGTTTATGATGGATTGGTCGAGTACGCCTTCTCAAACAGGTTAGTTTTTAGTTTTTCCGGAAGTGTAGGTGGTGAAGCATGGCTTTCAAGGCTTTTGGTAAATCAAGTCCTGGGTTTACCCCCTGCATACAGGGACTTGTAATTTAGATCATCTATTACATTCTTTAAGGAAAGAATGACTACAAGTCCCTGTATGCAATGGGGCAGACCCAGGACTGGATCAACCCTGTTGGCAAATCTGGAACCTGATGGCAATGCTATCTCATGCCCCAACTGGCCCATGGTGCAGAAGCCAGGTCCTCCATATAACAGCGTGCAGCACTGCCACTGAGCCATCTTCCAGTCCAGATTTCCAATTAGGTGAAATGGTGCTGATCTCACAGAAGCATCTACCTTCACTGACTGGAAGTGACAGTATGGATCCAGTGGCGTAACCACAGGTGGACCTGGGTGGGCCAGGGCCCACCCACTTCGGGCTCAGGCCCACCCAACAGTAGCACACATTTAGTGGTAGTTGGTGGAGATCCCAAGCTCTACCAGCTGAAGACTCCCCCATGATGGTAACAAAAATGCTAGTCTCCACGCCACCGGCACCTGCACATGCTCAGTTTTCAGGGCATGCCTGCTGCAGACTGCCAAGGTGGAAAGAAGCGTTTTCTCACCAGTTGAGATATTTTTTTGGTTGGGGGGGGGGGGCGGGGAGAACACTTGGTGCCAACCCAGTTCTTGCCTAGGCCCACCTAAAATCTATTTTCTGGCTACGCCCCTGTATGGATCTCTCTTCCATTCTACTGAAAATTGGGGAGTCCCCTCCCCATCTATAAATTTGTCACTGGGTCAGCCTCCAAAAGACTATTTAAAGTTGCCTTATAACACAAATGGTGAAAAGGTAAAGTGTGATTCTGTCAACATGACTCATTCCTCTCGATTTTCACGGGAGTTTCTACTCTTTTGTTCTAGGCAGGGGCATTAGGAGCACTTTCCGTTTTGCAAACTCTTGATGGAAAATTGCCAGGCACAGGGTGTAGAGCTCCTTTTAACCACTAGATGTCAGCAGACACATTCCCTTTTTGTCCTTTAGGTGACATGTTGGTTTCCTTCCTGCGGAAACCCCCCCTTCTCAGATCAAAACTTTGTTAAATTCTGTTGAGCCTTTCATATCTCACCTCTTCCATTCCCTCATGAGTGCCAAGTCCTGGTATAAAACGCTTGTTTTTGGTCTCTGTTGATGAGATATATCCCAGAATACAGAAGGAATTCAAAAGGCAACTGATTACACATTCCTCAATTTGTTATATTTTCTTCCATGAAATAGGAGAGGTTGCAAGACAACAGCAAATGTATTACAGCTGTACAAGGATGGAAACAAAGAGGAAGCAGAATGTTACAGCTTTGTTAATTGAGCATCAATAATGTGCAAGGTAAATGACACACTATTGATAGGATAGTGTAATCCATTGAAGCCAGCAGATTACAGCATTTTAAGCACCATGGTTTCATTTGATGAATTACTTCAGGGCTTAAACCTGTTCTGGGGGACTGCAGAGTCAGTCAGGTTTTCAGTCTCCACAATGAGTATGCATTACAACTACATGTATTGGAGACTCAGCATATGCAAATTTTTTGCATCCATATTCAATGTAGAAAACCTGCAAACCCTAGGACAGGTTTGATGAGTTGATCAGAGTAGTTCAGATCTGGATTTCAGTAAAGCAGTTGAAGTGGTTCAGAAAAAAGCAACGAAAGTGTTATGGGTTTTGCATCACAAGACATATGAGGAAAGACTTGAGGACCATGTGTACCCTGGACGAAAGGAGAGGCAGGGGTGATATGCTACAGACATTCATATATTTGAAAGATATTAATCTACAAACAAACCATTTCCAGAGACAAGAAGGTGGTAGAACTAGAGGACATGAATTAAAGTTGCAAGGGAGCCGACTCGGGAATAATATCAGAAAGTACTTTTTCACAGAGAGGGTGGTAGATACCTGGAATGCCCTCCCGTGGGAGGTGGTAGAGATGAAAACAGTAATGGAATTCCAAAAATGCGAGGGATAAACACAAAGGAATCCTGTATAGAAGGCATGGAACCAAACAAACAGCGGTGATTAGATGGCAACACCAGTAATTGGGAAGCAAAGCCAGTGGTAGGCAGACTTCTACGTTCTGTGCCCTGATTGTGCCTGGACAGATTTAGCTTCAGTAGCTGGAGAACAAGGCCAGTGCCAGGCAGAATTCTATGGTCTGTGCCAAGATTGTGGCTGGACAGATTTGGATGGGCTGGAGTGGGGCTTCAATGACAATTTCAGAAGTTGGAGAACAAGGCCAGTGCTGGGCAGACTTCCTGAAAATGGCAAGGACAAATCAAGTATACATCAGGGGCGTAGCTACCATGGGGCCACAGGGGCATGGGCCCCCGTAGATTTGGCCCTGGACCCCCTGCCGCGACCCTCTCGACCCCCTTCCTGCCGCCAACCCTCCCCTGCCGCCATCGTGTACCCTTGCTGGCGGGGGACCCCAACCCCCGCCAGCCAAAGTTCTCTCCTTGGCCACGCGGCGTTGCTTGCTGAATTATCTGATCAAGTTTCTGTGCGTACGTCTGAAGTCCTGCACGTTGTACATGCAGGACGTCAAATGCACGCATAGAAACAGATTCAAACTTAATCAGATCATTCAGCAATGCTGCGCAGCCGAGAAGAGGACTTTGGCTGGCGGGGGTTGGGGTCCCCCGCCAGCAAAGGTACACGGGGGAGAGGGTTGGAGGCAGGAAGGGGGGGGGGGTCGAGAGGGTTGCGGCAGCAGTGCCGGGGGAGGGGGGCTAAAATGTGCCCCCTCACCTTGGGCTCTGGATCCCCCCTCCCATCGAAGGCTGGCTACGCCCCTGGTATACTTATGTAGTATCAAGTCATATCTTATGCTATGAGTTTATCTTGTTAGGCAGACTGGATGGACCGTACAGGTTTTTATCTGCTGTCATCTACTACGTTACTATGATTCATATGGAAGACTTGTGAGCAAACAAGTTGGTCTGAGAGTTGGAGAACAGATAAACTGGGTGAGAAGTTAGTCGAGCAACTAGACCAGTAATGTTCACTGATGGTCCTCAGGGGCCGTAAAAGCAGAGCTGCTGGATGGAAGACCTTTTGGCAAGCAGATTGGATTTGCATGACATCTCTAATAAATATGCTGGAGGTAGATTTGCATGCATACTACTTCCCTTATAAACAGAGTTTCATGCATATTCCTTAGGGATATCCTGACAGTCTGATCCATTTATAGCCATGGAGAACTGGAGGTCAATATCATTGAACTAGACTCAAAAGAGCAAATTGATAAGTTATCCAGTTCCAGAAGGGAAATTTTATGGCCAGTCCTGGTTTTGAATTTACATCCCAATGCAGTGTGTTATTGGTTGCCTCTGCTTCCAACTGTTGAAATCAGGACTGCTGGTCCACTGATGCATCTGAATGCATCTTCTTCCTGGAACTGAGTAACTTGGCAGCTCTGAAACAGCAGGAGGCAATGGAGTGCAGTCTAGTGAAGAGAAAGTGACCAGTAATGTGTCACCAGGGTCAATGCAAGGCCCAGTCCTCTTCAACATCTTCAGAAGTGGCAGTGTGGAAGCGCAGGGTTGCCACCTCTGTCCAGGTCAACTGAACAGGTTGATCTAGTTCTGGTGTTGTCCTGTTGCATGAGTGGAGTTGTAGTTCTGATTTTCTTATTAAGGAAAGCAATGAGAAAATTACAATTCCAACTCCAAGCATGCAACGGGGAAACACCATTTGATTCCCTTGCTGTAAGGTGGTAATAGAAGAGAAAATGTGCCTATTTGCTGATGATCACACATGCTAGGAAGATAAGAGATAAAAGATGACATTAAAAGTTTGGAAAAACTGTAAGAGGTTTGGCCACTAAGCTTTAAATAAACCCAACAACAACCAAAAAAAACCCCAAACAAATCTAAAAATCACAAATTTGTGATACAGAAATCCAAAGGAGGCAATAAGCTAGTAGTTAGCACAGAAGGAAAGAAATGTGGGAGTTATTATCTTCTGTTAACTTCAAGATATAAACTCAGTGAAACACCCTGGACTGATCACTACAAACTAAACTTATCCCTACACTGGCAGAAGAAGGGATCACACAAAATACAAGAACATACATCCTACAGAACAAGAGGTCAAGTAGACATGAAAACATTCTGGCAACAGTTATATAACGATGAATGGACAGCACAAACAGATTCCATATACTACCTCATGGAATGGGATAAAAGATCCAAATGCATACTCGATGAAATAGCACCCTTAACAACAAGATCTTCACTTAAGCATAACTCGATACCATGGTTCAACGATGAACTGAAAAAGCTAAAAACACAATCCAGAAAACTCAAATGAGCATGGAAAAAATCAAAAAAAGAACACACAATCAACACATGGAAACAATGTGTAAGGAAAGTACAAATACGCTATAAGACAGACCAAAAGATTATACTATAAAACTAAAATAAGGACATATTACAAAAAGACATGAAGAAATTATACCAACTTGTGAACAAACTCCTAGACACCAACCTGGTCACCACATCGAATACAAACATTCCATCTGCAGATAAACTTGCTAAGTATTTCAATGAAAAAATTGTAAACCTACACAACACACTACCTCAGGACAACACTCTACTGGCCGATGGTTCTTTGAGTTTGTATGGCTGTTAGCACTATTGCTTTGCTTTGCTTGCAGGTGCTGTTTGCTGCCCCCCCCCCCCCCTCAAAACTCTTGCCCTAGGTGACCACCTCATCTTGCCTAATGGTTGGGCTGACCCTGACTATGTACTTTTTGAGATGGGGCAACCAGAACAGCACACAATACGACACACCAGAAACCTATGCAGAGGTTTAATGATATTCTCAGCTGAGAACACACTCCATTCCGTCCAACTGAGCAGCTCTCACTTCTGCTGGGTCAGTCACACTGATGTCATCCATTGTTACTGTTCCTACTGGGCCAATAGGCCCATTTTCTGAAGCTAGTGGTACCAGAAGAATCAATGTCTTTGAGCTTAGAATGGTGTTAAGAACCAGGGAGTCAATATGCAAACTTTTCCCAGCATGTGGCCCCAAGGAACCAGCCTCTGACTCCATCTGAACAGGTGCTGCCAGCATAACAACAATTTACTGAGCAAGGAAAAGCCGGAATCCTGGGGTCTGTACAGAAGACCCTAATAAGGTAAGGAAAATGTGAAAGTGAGTTAAAGTTGAGCCAGTTAGACTCTGAGCAGAGCAGCCACTGTGCATGCACCATCTTGGACTGGATAAATACTGTTCACATTTCAACCAAGGCTTTTAATATATGACAAAATCACTGTTTAGTTTACATGCAGGGCAAAAGTGAAAAAAAGAGAATGAAACAAAAAGTGCAGAATGGGTCATAGACTCATATAAGAAGTTTAGACTTGAGATTCAACCAAAGAGCACAAGGAAACTTTGAAGAAGCTACAATTTGTTATTGCTCATATAGCGCTCTCTTCAGTCAAGCACCTAAAAAAGCTAAACCCACTGGATTTACCAGTAAAGGCTTGATTAAATCAGAGAAGATATTTTGCAAAAACCATGTAAAATTCATTGCATGGAAATGAACACTGTACAATAAATTCCCACACTGGTTAGAGGGTCACTAATTTATTGTACTGATTGACAATAATCCCTTGATGTATGTCATGCCCAATCCAAAACTGGGTGCATGTGAACAAACAAAGGAGGTTTACAAAACTTGCACCTTAAAAGTTTGGTCTCAAGAATATTTCAGGTTCTCAGAATATACCAGCAAACTTCCTGAGTCGTCAATCCTTTGTTGGATGTTGGTTAGGTCAGAGGCTTTTGAGTGATGAATGTGTACAAGTGATGGTAATGATGGAAAAATGTTAGCCAAGATACTGTACAAGAATATTTCCATCTGCTTGTAAATAAACAGATACCAGATGGACCAGATATCAAATGAAGAACTGACAGCCATTATAAAGTGTTGCCTAGATGCAGATAACAATGTACTTCCCCAAAAGATGCTTCTGTCTCAAAACCTTCAGATGATCATAGGGGGAAGCCAATCAGTCTTTCATGTGATCTCCTTGGAAGACCTAGGGACAAAGGAGAAAAAGGACCAAGGCAGCCTTTTGTGTTCAAAGGGAGATAAAATTATTGTCATGCAAAAGGAACTTTGAATCCTAGCAGATTTTAAGCACTGTTCTTTCTAAGCTGAGGAGGAGTCCTCCAACTGCATTGCCACCAGTAGGGGTGATGCTTCAATATTATGTTTTCAATTTCTAGGGACAGGCAGGTTCCATGGAGTCCTGAAGAGCTTGCCTGTCCCTAACTATTGAATATCTGATAGTGAAACAGCACCCTCCACTGGCAGGACTGTAGGTGGAGGACTCCTGCTCAGTTTAGAAAGAACAGTGATTCTGAGACTGTTTTTTTTTTTTAATTACACTTAAGAGGATACCTGTCTGTGGTCCCAGAAACATTGAAAACCAAGAGACAATACAGGATATTAGAGACAGGGTACGACCTTTCATTTAGTATGCCAAAGGCTCTTTTGGGTTAGAAAGCAGGGGGAGGCCAAAACATATTGTATGTTCAGAAATGGTGGAAACTGTGTCCAAAACTTGTGCCCCTCTGGGATCTGTAAGAATCAGCAAACTCCTTGAGTTAATCTGCATTGATTTCTGCTTTGTGGAGTGTAAGGATAACATTGGTATGCTAGTTATAACAGATCACTTTACAAACTTTGCACAGGCTTTTCCTTGTTCTAACCAGACTACTAAACAAGTAACCAGGACACTTTGGGATAACTTCTCCAAGGAAACCTGTAAACATAGACTGCACTCTGACTGGGGAATACATTTTAAGCACAAGTTGAGAAAATTCAGAAAGTCTCATGTTACATCCAATGAAAAATGAGCAAACAGAAGGAGATAGAGCTTGGGTAACTTGCTTGGTACATTGCCAGGAAGAGCAAAGGGAAAGTGGCCACAAATGATCCAGATAAACATTTGACATGCAGTAACCATGCTGTGCATGAGACTACTGGATCCCCCTTTTCTCTTTATGTTTGACGGGAGACCCTGATTACCAGCAGGGCTGCCGAGAGAGGGGGGGTAAAATTCCCTGGGCCCGGTGTCCGGCACTGGGGTCTGTCTCTCTCCTGCTTCTGTGTGTAATGTGATAACGGTCCTGGCGCACAGATGCAGAAAGGTAGGGTGCCGGGGTGGTGGCAGCTTGAGTGAGTGAGGGGTGGCTGCGGCAGTCTTGCCCCAGGCCTGGCTCTGTTTCTCGGCAGCCCTGATTACCAGTGGGTGTGATGATCCCTAGTGTGCTCAGAGAGGAGAATGTTTGTGATTGTAATGACTTTGTAACTTCCTTTGGGAAGGATTTATGTGAGGCTTATGCAGTTACTGCATCCACTGTTTAGAAAAGAGAGATTTGCAGTTATCATCCACACAACTCTGACCTCTACACATTCCGTACTTAGGCCTACCTCAAAAAATTCTAAGAAGGGTACAAAATTTGATTTCTGTTTGTTGACTGGAGTACTAGACATTCAGGGGCGTAGCCAGACACACAATTTTGGGTGGGCCTAGACCAAACATGGGTGGGTAGAAGAACTCTGCCCTGTCCCACAAGTGATTTGGTCTCTCCCTCTCTCGCCTGCATACCATATGGACTCTCAAATATCCCCCCTTCCCCGCATACCTTTTAAGTAGCAGATTTTCACCAGCAGCGAGCAGCAACTAATACACACTGCTCATGTTGGCCCCACAGCCTTCCCTCTGGTGCAACTTCCTGTTTACACATAGGCAGGAATATATCAGAGGAAAGGCTGTAGGGCCAGTGCGAACAGTATGTATCAGTCGCTGCTTGCTGCAGGTGAAGATCTGCTATTTATAAGGTATGCAGGAAGGATAGTTGTTAGGAGTATTTGGCTGATGGGGCTTGGGGATCCCTACCAGCCACACCACAGGTATGCTGCTAGTGGGTGGGCCTGAGCCCACCCGGGCCCACCCTTGGCTACACCATTGCATGGTATAAGTGCTTGTGACTAAATCATAGGCATGTGTTTTACCTGTTATGCTAATATTCTGTAAAGGAATATAGGCACCAGTTTTCCCAAGTGAAGAAGTAGCCTAATGGTTAGTGTAGCAGCTTGAGAACCTACAGAACTGGGTTTGATTCCCACTGTAGTTCCTCGTGACTCTAGGCAAGTCATTTAATTCTCCATTGCTCCAGGCATAGGAGCCAGCTTCGTGGGTGTTTGAGCAGAGGGGTAGCCAGGTTTTCATCTCAGGGGGAGCAGACTTTTATAAAATAGGTGCGCTGGTTGAGGTCAGCTAGACAGCAGTGTCTGTGTTGTTGCTCAAGGGCTGTTGCAGGCACTGATTAATACAGGCTCTGTTGCGTCCTGCCTACAAGGAAACAGTAAGTTACATCAGGAGGCAGGATGCAGGAGAGGTCCCTGGACTGTCCAGAGCAGGCAACCTGTCTTCTTAACTACCTAGCACACAGATTTATTCCACTGCTAGACACCTTGTTAACATTAGAGTAGCCATACTGGGTCAGACCAATGGTCCATCTAGCCCATTATCCTGTTTCCAACAATGGCCAACCCAGGTCACAAGCACCTCGCAGAAACCGAAATTGTGACAACATTCCACGATAACAATCTAATACAGAATAGGGAGCCACAAAAGAAAAAAAAAACAAAAATTGAAATGGAGACCCCCTCCTCTCTGCCCAAGGAAGCCAGACTCTATAAATAGTGCAATACTGGTAAAAAAAGAAACAGAAATGCATTTTCTCCTGTACTTTGCAAAATAAAAATTGAAAGAAATGTACCTTTTACAAAACAGGTATTTGTATTTTCAAATGTAAGCCACATTTAATCCGACTTTGCTTGGGATAATGTGTGATATAAATGTGTAAAAAAAAATCCTTTATCATTCACTTTTTAAGACACTGCCTATCCTGCTGGATAGTGATGGCACAAGGAAAGCAAGTTTTGTCCAGTGAAGACTAACTCAAAATAACCTGTTCCTTAGATGGGCCCTAGTATTACCATTATTAAAAACGCAACCATACCATGCCTCTGTGGCTATGTTCCACTAATGTTAAATGATTAACTGGTTTTCTTGAAAGGGTTATATAAACATAGGATGCAAGACTAGGGACACAAATATACATTTATTTATTAATTCAATATCACAATTCCTCATTCACAGCCACAAAACAACTTTTTAGGGTGGATAGTGTTCCTTTTATTATCGACCAGATAGAGATAAGAGTTTTCAGTTTTGGCACAGTCATCACAAGCAAAAAATATAAGAAAACCAATGGACTGCATTAGGGGCTTATAGCCCATTTATGTTTAAACAAAAGATCTGATGAAACAAAATATTTCTTTTTATTTTGACTTATAAAACCACTTGCCCCTGAAACACGTTCAAAACAGAATAATCCATTTGTGTATCTAAAAGAAAGTTCTACAAAATAGATGATGTGATTCCATGTGCCCCAATGAAAGGAGAGTTTAATTCTACTGCCATTTAATTTCAATATATTCTATCACCTTTAAAACAGCAGGCTTCCCAAGGCAGATTACAACAGTTAAGATGAACCCATCAGGAAACAGGATATCCTCACTGAAATCTGGATATCTGTATTGTATAGAACAAGAACAGTGAAGAAAAATAAGCTCAACCTATAGAGTTTATAATTGCGGTTTCTACCGTCTACAATATTTTTGAAGCTGTTTTAGTGATATTCAGTTGTTATTTCTTTTCTCCTGCTTTTAAGGCACTGCCTATCTAACTGAAAAGTTTTAGACTTGCTACAGATGGACCAACAATAAAAAATGACAAGGTGGAGGCAGCAGCTCATACGTTTGCTTGCTTTGTTTCGAGTGAACGGCAATGACGGCTGCGCGGGGGAGTGCAACCGGCTTCCTTGCTTACAATGGACTAGATAGGCTCACTTCTACTCCTATTAAAACCTCCTTGGGCAGCTCTTTCTCCCTTCTCCACCCCTCCCCCCTCCCCAAGTCTTACATCTTTCGCGTTTCACCCACAGCCTCTCTACAGTCTGTGTGGTCATTTTCAGTGCCCTGAAGCGTTCTCTGTCCGACACTGGCAATTCAGATAGTCAGCCTTCTTGCCAGCATCGGGGCCTCTCCTCAGGCGCATCCCGCCTACTGTAATGCTATGTCCTGTTTTCAGCAGAGCAGGGGCGTAGCCACGGGTGGGCCTGGACGGGCCCAGGCCCAGCCACTTTCCCTCCAGGCCCGCCCATCCAACATCCTGCTGCTGTCGCTGCCTTTTCTCCCGCGGCTCCGCCAGGTCCAGGAAGCAGCGTTCAGCAGCGTTGCCTGCCTGCCTTTTAAAATAATTTGTCTCCCCAGGCTCCGCTGCATTTACTTCTTCGCCTGTCGCAAAGCGCTGCCGTTCGCAGAGGCAGCTCCGCTCCCCTTTGCCGCGTCCATCTGGCCCTACATATCCACTACAGGAAGTGGATCAGAGAGGGCTGGATGGACGTGGCAAAGGGGAGTGGACCTGCCTGTGCGAACGGCAGTGCTTTGCGACGGGCGAAGAAGTAAATGCAGCGGAGCCTGGGGAGACAAATTATTTTAAAAGGCAGGCATGCAGGCAACGCTGCTGAACGCTGCTTCCTGCCACACTGGTGACTGGCACAGGGATGAGTCTTCTCAAGCCTTGGGGGCCTCCAGAAGATTCTTCAGCTGTCAGGGCCCGGAGATCCCCGCCAGCCTAGGTATTTATCTTTACGGGAGGGGAATGGACAGAGAGGAAATATGTGGGTCATGCCCACCCAGTCCACCCCCAGGCCCACCCAAAAAATTAGGTCTGGCTACACTACTGCCGCAGAGGTGGGACGCGCCTGAGGAGAGGCCCTGACGCTGGCAAGAAGGTTGACTATCTGAATCGCTGGTGCCGGACGGAGAATGCTTCAGGGCTATAAAAACGGCCATGCGGATGATATAGGCAGAAGAGACAGGAGAAGATCGTGAGGGAGGGAAGAGGACGGAGGTAGAGAACGATATTGGTATGTGGCAGTGTCGCATAGGAGCCATGTTTTCTAAAAGTCTGTTTGGGGGATCAACTGCTCCCCCTGCGCCCCCCTAGCTACACCACTGTGTTTGAGCACCCCCAACATTGAACAAATTCCTTGATTGTGTCCAGGGAGAGGACATTTTCATTGAGTTTAGCACCCCCAATAATTTTGAAAAGTTGGTTCCAGATACAAAATAAGTACCAGTATATAATATGTAAACTGCTTTCATTGTAACCGCAGAAATATGGTATGTCAAATCCCATCCCCGTTCCCCTTAGAGAATAGGGACTTAAAATGTAGACACACTATTATAGAAATGTCTTTCATGTGTAAGATTGGGTGGCGGAGCAGGTGGGGGGAAGAGGGGGTGGTGGTTGGGAGGCGAGGATAGGGGAGGGCAGACTTATATGGTCTGTACCAGAGCCGGTGATGGGAGGCGGGACTGGTGGTTGGGAGGCGGGAAATACTGCTGGGCAGACTTATATGGTCTGTGCCCTGAAAAGGACAGGTACAAATTCAAGGTAAGGTATACACATATGAGTTTGTCTTGGGCAGACTGGATGGACCATGCAGATCTTTTTCTGCCGTCATCTACTATGTTACTATGTGTAAAGGTTAGCACTTAAATGTGCAGGTTGCAAAGTCTGTCACCTCCACAATCAAGTGCAGGTATACATGTACAGAGCCCCAGGTGATGCTGCTCTTTGTCTGAACATGTTTTGTTGTAAAGTGCTTATTCCTGCTGGAGCTGTCATACATGATCCTCTTGTGCCTCATACGTATTTTATAAAAGACTCAACATTCACCAAGGTTTTATAAAATACACTGAGGTTTTATAAAATACACTGCAACTTGCAAACATCCCAGCTTGAGCATCCCTTTCCTTACTTAGGTGACCTGTGCAAAATTGGACATATATCTCTCAAGTTCTAACTGATCTGCATTTGATTTAAAAACCCTTAATTTGATGTATAATTTTTTGCTAGAAATGAAAAAAAAAATGAAGAAATGGTCATTTATGTCCCTTTGGTTTGGTCTGGTCTACATCGATTGCCCCTGTATCTGCCTCCCCTCTGCTCAAAAAAATCCGCAATCAAGCGGAGAACTCGAACGCCCCACGGGAAAATACAAATGCAGATAAAAAGTCGGATGTTTGACCACGGAAATACAAATCCTGGAGACAATATCTTAAAATCTTCTTTATTTGATGAAAAGACTCGACACAAGACTGTTGTGTTTCGGCCTACAGGCCTGCATCAGGAGTCTACCGCTATGTCGTAGCGGGTATGAATCTGAAGTGCCTGAAACACGATTTGGTCCGTGTGACGAACCAAACGTGATTTGATTGGCTGTATGCAAAAGTGGTCTTGAAAAAGACCTTTCGTGGTGAGCTTGTCCGTAGTGGGTCACTAGGAGCGCAGCATTGAACGTGACCAAAATCGTGTTTCAGGCACTTCAGATTCATACCCGTTACAACATAGCGGTAGACTCCTGATGCAGGCCTGTAGGCCGAAACACAACATAAGATATTGACTCCAGGTTTTGTATTTCCGAGGTCAAACATCCCACTTTTTACCTGCAATCCCCTCTGCTCAAGCCATTGCTGCCCAAGTTTTTTTTAAATTTATTAAAGCCCCTGATCATAGCTGTAATTTGCCTGTATTTTGAGGGAGGGGGCAAAGGGAAGTAATATTGGTAGTAGCGGGGGGGGGGGGGGGGGGGGGGGGATAAAGTTGCCAGATTTGATCCAGACCTGGGTTTACATATTGCATGCAGGGACTTGTGGTTTTGCTTTTCTTGGGGTATGCAATGGGGCAAGTCTCTGCATGCAATGGGGTACCCAGTCAAGCAAATCTGGATCCAGATGGCAACCTTAGTGGAGGGGGTACTTCCTCCCATGCCCATCCCACTATGATGCCTATGCACCTCACTCAGGACCCCATTCTACTCCCAGATCCCCCTCTTGTCTCATTTTCAGTCTTATAAGGGCTTCTGCACTATTGCTGATTCTCAAAATGGCACCAACTGACCCAAGGCCAGTACCATTTGGTTGTATGGCAGAAGGCACTACAGGTAAAGGGTCAATGATTTGATATATTGCCTTTCTGTGGTACAGCCAAACCAGTTTACATATGTTATACGCAAGTACTTTCTCTTTTCCTAGAGGGCTCACAATCTAAGTTTTGTACCTGGGGCAACAGAGCTACAGTGGGAATCAAACCTAGTTCCCCAGGTTCTTAGTCCACTACATTAACTATCAGACTATTCCTCCACTCCACCCAGAATGTTATATTTCCCACTAACAGACCTAAGCCCAGCACCCTAACTCTTCCTAACTCCTCAGGCAATGTTAACTTTAAAAAGTGTAATAACGCAATATTGGTGATCATTGTTTCCCATGTTAAATTAAATTCATAAGAACCAACAGTGGCCCTGTTCTGCTCCTGTTACAGCCACTCCTCCACTTAATATTTCTTTCTTAAATGCCAGTTTTTGGAAGAGACAAACCCTCAACCTGGTTTCCCACCAATCAGCATTACAATCTGGAGCTGTGTACATTAGGGAGAGGGGTGAAGAAAAAGAAAAGGAAAGGGCAGAGGCAAAACAGCAAGAGAGACATTGGAGATAGGAGAAAGAATTGTCAGGACTTAAACCAGAGAGACAGAGTGAATGAAAAAGAAAGAACGTGATTTGGTGGAGCGAGGGGAAGGAAGAGACAGAGATGAATGAGGGTAGAAGGACAGGGACTAGAAGGGATCTGGGGGAAGGACTGAGTGGATGACCAGAAACTAGAAGGGAGGTGGGGGACAGACTGAAAGGGGAGTAAGGGTAGGACAACAGGGAACCAGAAGTGAAGTGGGAGAAGGAGGGGAATGAGGGTGGGACAAGAGGAAACCAGAAGGGAGGTGGGGGGAAGGAGTGGGACTTGAAGGGATGTCAGGGAGGGAGGAGGGGGACCTGAAGGGAGGTGAGGGTGAGGGAAGGACAGGGAAGGACTAAGAAGGGAATAAGGGTAGGATGGGAAATCTGAACCAATGTAGAGGAAGGACTGAGGAGAGAATGGGGGTAGGAGGATGGGAAACCTGAATGAAGATGGCAGAGATAAAGAAAGTGATAAATTTAGGTTTTGACTTTCTTTTTTTTATTTTGCAGGTTTCCACTTGTAAATTCATTATCCTAGCTAATTTCGTTCAAGCTTTTAGATTGCATAGTTTAATAAAAAGTGCATTTCATAAAATTATTCACAAAAGGCCTTTTGTAGTGAAAGCTTCCACTTTTCCGTGAGAGTTTTCTGAAATGTATTTTCTCTAAATTAATAGAGAACCACTGAATCTCATCAGGACCTAGTCATTAGCCTTGACACTGGGAGCTCACCCCATCCCCCTCTCTCTCTGTCTCTCTCTCAGTCTGCTCTCTTCCATGCCCAGCACTCTCTCTCTCTCAGAATGCCACTTTCATACTCCTTCTATCACATCACCTTCTTTCAGGCAGTCTCTCTGCCTGCCTGCCTGTCTCTCTCTCTCTTCTGACTGGTCACATTCTCTCAGCTGGAGGCTTGTTCAGAGGACTTACCACTGGGAAAGTGTCAAAACCTAATCTAAGTCCATGACCTATCACCTATGAAAGACTCCTGAGAAAATTAAAAAGGGCTTGGTGGGCAAGGGAAGTTGCATGAGGGGTGTTATGTGGCATATGTAGTAGATGAGGTTCTCTCTTCCCCTTCTTCTTCCCATTCTTGTGGACATTATCTCTCTTTCTATTGTTTCCCACAGAACTGCCTCCCCTGGAAGTTGCCAACCTGTTGGTTTTCAGTCAGTCTGGCTGGGTTTTGTATGGCTAGGCCAACTGCTGGGTGACTTTTTGTATTGGCAATAGAAAAGCTGGCTTTCTTAGGACAGTAACAGAAAGTAGGATGCATAGGCCGGGCCCACAGCTGCAACCTGAAGCAGCAGGAGGACTCAGGAGTCAGTGATCACACAGTTATATGCCCTGGCCCTACTTGGCCCAAGTAGCCCAATCAGCATTGGGCTGGCCACCCCCTCCTCTCCCTTCCCCTAAAATCACCTGTATTCACTATTCAGGGCTGCTGAGAGACAAAGCAAGGCCTGGGGCAGGACTGGACCGCTGCACGCATCCCTCTGCCACGCCCCCTGCCCCCCACACTCGGGCCACCACCCCCACACCTTTCGTCCTCGCTCTGTCCTCTCCTGCGTTGCTTCTGTCCCTGCTGGGAGTCAGAACTGGATGATTGCATTAATGCGATATTGTGTTAATTCAATCATCCAAGTCCTGGGCAGAACGCAGGAGCAGGAGAGGACAGACTCAGAAGCAGGTAAGAAGTTTGCCGGCGCTGAGCCTGGGCTGCCCCTTTAAGGCTTGGCCTGGGGAATTTTGCCCCCCCCCCATGCCACCCCTTCCAGTGGCCCTGATAGTATTCATTGGTGGCCATGAGGGTCAGCACTCAAACAAAAAGGGATGGGTCATGGAGCCTCACATTCAAGCTCTCTGTAAGGTGCTGCTAGTTCTTAATCACCTCCCCTCCCCCCACACCAAAGTAGCAGAAAATGCACATCAGAGGAGGAAGGAGCAGCAAAGCCTTACAGCGCACTTGTGCATGAAGCTCTGTAACCCGTCCTCTTTCATTTGAGTGCAGCCACTTGCAGCCACTAATGAATACAGAAGGTTTAGGGAAGGGGATGGAACAGTGGGTAAGGAAGAACTAGGAAGTGTTGGAGGACCATGACCAAGAGGGAGGGGAGATGAGAGAGATTGAGAGAAGCTGGATTACATTGTGGAAGAGGAAGGAAGAGAGAAGCTGAATATGGAGGGATATATTCACAGAGGAAAGATACTGGACATGGGGAAAGCAGAGAGACAGATAGACATGATGATACTGGACATAGGGGATAGGGACAGAGAAGCGCCTGCTTCAGGAGCCTTAAGATGTTCCAAAGGTTTATGAACTTTACGTTTAGACTGCTGTAGCAGATTTTGGAAGTATTATTTTGTATCATTTGGATTGCAACATCCAATAACTTAACCACACAAGAAACTTTGTTTTCTTTTCTATATAAACCTTTGGAACATCTTAAGGCTCCTGAAGCAGGCACATAGGCGCCGAAGCACGGCTGCTGTGTCGAGCCACTTGATGCTCTTAAATAAAGACTTTGTAGTGTTAAACGTCTCCCTGGTTTATTGGAAGGGCTAGATCATCCTACTCCTTTTTTGGTTTAGAAAAGTAAAATGACCAGACAACAAAGGTAGAAAAAATAATTTTATTTTCTGTTTAGTGATTAGAATTGCCAGGTTTTGGAATATACATTTGCCTGCTGGGTTCCAGGGCCTAAATTTAGGAGGAGACCCCAGATTCACTACCAGACTGTGCCTTCTTCAGCTTCAAGCAGGATACAGCCCTCTTTGGCATTTGTCCTGGTTGTGCCCCTCTAACACCATCCTTGACATCTGCTATCTTTATATTTTGTACAATACAGGGGGACATGCAAGGTCTGTCTTCCAGAGGTTTCAGTTTAATCTCTGTCTACATATTTATATTTCTAGTTTGTGGCCATTTATTCTGTATTTGGTATCTGTATTCTGTGTACATGACCATGGTAATCTGTTTGCATTAATTTTCTAGGTAACTATCTGTAGTAATTTAGCTTCTTCAGTTTTCCCAATAGATGTATTGATGTTCTAATGTCCATTGTAATATTTACGGTGCTGCCTTTTCATAGCGTGTCCTTGTTTTGGAAGATTGTGCTAATATGCCAAGTTTGCTCTAGGAACTGAGAGACTTTTTTTGTACTGGTACTGAGAGGGTTCGTGGTTTGACCTTGTGGGGCATACTTAACAGTATGTGCCCAGAAGTGCAGTGCTAATATCAGCCATGATTCTGGAGGGCTGGTAGGCAGTAGGGAACACAAGGAAAGCTCCTGCTGTTGTGTTGCATTGCTCTGATGAACCCAGGGGTGGATTTATGTGTACTGTGGCCCCTAAGCTGTAATATTTAAGATGCCCCCTTCAGTTAAGTAGGGAGTAAATTTTAGGTTTAATAGTTTTCCATGCTAGTGAATCATGAGGCCCTAAGCTGTAGTTTGCCTAACTTAGATGTAAATCTGGCCTCAGACAAGCCAGTTGGTGGAAAGAGCCAAACTGGGGCCAAGGCTGCAGTGATGAGTTGGACTGTGTTCATAAGGGCTGGAGGAGTCAGAATGCGTATTTTCCCTAATCTAAAACCTCAGCATTTCTGTGCTGGTGCCTCTCTGCGAACAGGGCTGGTGTTAGTCATCCAGGGGCCCAAGGCAAAAAATGTGGATGAAACCCTAAAGCCCGTCTTTAGGCAAGCTTGGGGTCCTCTGTGGAATGGAGGGCATGGAGGCCCAGGGCTGTTGCCTTTATTGTCACTCACTGTCAGCCCTGTCGGTGAGTCTGAGCATGGTAGCCACTATATGGTTCTCTCTCTTTCCCAAATTGGTTTCCTAGTTATTGGAAACCTGTGCCATCTCCCTCCCCTGCAAACTCCCTTTCTCCATTGCTATTTAAATTCCCTGGTATAGCCTTCAAAAGCACAGAACAGTCCTAGACCTCTTTCACCCAAGCATGCTTTAAGCATGAAGTGAGTGAATGCATCATTTTTTTCTTCTTCTTGAAAACATGAATGCTTAAAGCTATGATGACTGGTTCCACTGCTCATAAATTTCCAGTTTTCTCGAGGTTACCATGTGTCAAGTATAAGTAGGCATTCAGAACAGTATCTCTATGTATAAACTGGGACAAGACCAGGAACGGCTCAGCCAGGCCTTGGTGACCTGAATTCATTTTGGTACCCCTATTTGCAGCCTTCCTGCCCAGGATTCTGTATCCCCCATACTGCACCTGCGTGCAGGGAGGAAGCAGGTTTGCATTGCATGTCATATGACGCAGTGGTGGTGGAGTGAAGTTAGTGCAGGAAGCTCAGAGAGAAGAGCTCAAGGTCCGGAAAAGAGTCTCGCGCCTGCTTCCTGCCATGAAGCCAGCTCTCTGTACCAGCTGCAGCAGAGACAAAGAAAGCAATTCAGCCAAGGATAAGTGAGTCCGGGGACTGCAGGAGGCTACAGCTGCTTCCTGCCTGACACTTACCTGCAACTGGGACAGAGAAATCAGGTAACAACTCAGCTTCATGAATCCTGCTACTGAAAGTGAAGGGAGGGGGCACTGCACTGGCGGGTCTGCTGTGCTGAAGAGGGGCCGTAAAAGGGGAACGAGGAGCAAATCTTCCGAGAAGGGGCTGAGAACAGTTGTAGGACCTAAGGTACCCATAGTTGGCAGTGGGCTGCTAAGGCAGAGCCTCCTCTGGGGGCTGTGTCCGAATACACCCAGAAATATAGGTTTAGGATATTTATTGTCCTGTGTTTTCTCATGGATGGAATTTCTTAGTGTACGATAAAAAAGATTATACATTTTTTGGTTGTAAAAATGGTCTCTGTAGCTGTCAATTGCATTTAACTTATAATTCTTGGTTCTCTTTAGGGTAGGGATATATGGCCCCTTTTGTTACCCAAAGGTAACAACATCTTTAATGTCATTGGAAGACACAGGACTTTCCAATGACTTCACGTCACTTATTATTATTATTATTAGCATTTGTATAGCGCTACCAGACGCACGCAGCGCTGAACACCTGACACAGAAAGACAGTCCCTGCTCCATAGAGCTTACACTTAGGAGCCAGTCCTGCTCTTGCCTCAGTGCATCTATGGACTTCTAGTTCTAATTTTGTTTTTTAAAAACAGGATCTGTATTTCCATACACAGAGTAAACCTGACCAAGGTAATCTGAAGTATTCTGGTGTCATGTGTGAATAGGTAGCAGTGGAGAAGTATAGTTTCTGCCAACAGGGCCCCTGAGTGCCTATAGTGGCAGCAGGTGGGGACTAGTACCAAAATTTTAGTTCCTGTCATAAGGAGGCATCATTTTCCCTTGCTGAGGATGAACAGTTTCCTCTGCAGAAATACAGAGGTGCATTTCTTAGGCCAGTGGTTCTCAACGCTGTCTTTACGACAAACCTAGTCAGGTTTGTAGGGTAGTGAATATGCAGTGAAACAACAATCTGTTAGCACAGGTAGGTTTGGAAACTGTGCATCAAAGGACTTTCTTGTTTGTTTCTGTATTATTTGTTTTATATGATTTATGTATGTTCATTTGTACTCTGCTCTAGATAAGAGTGGAATATAAATTGTAATAAAATGAAATGAAAAAAACACATTTGCATGCACTTCCTCCATTGTAGGCAAATTCATTTCATGTATGTTCATTGTGGGTATCCTGAAAACCTGACTGGCTAAATGTGTGTCCTGAGGACTGGGTTGAGAACCACTGGCTTAGTCCAGTGGTCTTCACTCACAGCCCCTGGAAGCTGCCAACAGGTCAGGTTTTCAGGTTAACCCTAAAAAATATGTATGACAGAGATTTGCATACAACGGAGGTAGTAAGCCTTCAAATCTCTCATGCATATTCATTAGGATTATCAAGAAAACCTACTGTTGATGGCCTTCGAGGACTGGGAGTGAACACCACTGGCTTATGTATGTTGTGTGTATGTTATGTATGCAAACCCATACTACACACAGGGCACGAGTATGGCATAGGTGTGCCTAGGGCCCAAATGCCTAGGAGGGGCCCTCTTAGATGTGTATATCAGTAGTTCCCAAGGCTGATATATCTGTTTATTTATTGACTGATTGATTGGGCTTTATTAACAGCCTTTATGAGGAGATTAATCCGGCAGTATATAGCAGGTACAGCTTGACATAAAATTTATGATTTTGCTAACAGCATAACAATAGTAAAATGACCAAAATAAGCATAAATATAATCAATGAGGTAAATTTGGAGATGGCAAATTGAATCCTACTAATAGGACTAACTTGATTCAGTATCAGAAATATACACAGTTAATAGCACTGTAAGACAATCATATAATTAGCCTACTTAGAGGGGCATAATCGAACGAAAACGTCTATCTCTATGGGCGTTTATCTCCGAGAACGGGTCCGTGAAGGGGCGGACCGAACCGTATTTTCGAAAAAAATAGACGTCCATGTTTTATTCGACAATTTGTGAGCTGGGCGTTTTTGTTTGTCAGCGATAATGGAAAATGAAAGCGCCCAGCTCAAAAATGAACAAGGCATTTGTTCGTGGGAGGGGCCAGGATTCGTAGTGCACTGGTCCCCCTCACATGCCAGGACACCAACCGGGCACCCTAGGGGGCACTTTTACAAAAACAAAAAAAAAGGTAAAAAAGCTCCCAGGTGCATAGCACCCTTCCCTTGTGTGTTGAGCCCCCCAAATCCCCCTCAAAACCCACTGCCCACAAGTCTACACCATTACTATAGCCCTAAGGGGTGAAGGGGGGCACCTACATGTGGGTACAGTGGGTTTGGGGGGTTGGACGACTAATAAGCATTAAGCAGCACAATTATAACAGGTAGGGGGGATAGGCCTGGGTCCACCTGCCTGAAGTCCACTGCACCCCCTAACAACTGCTCCAGGGACCTGCATACTGCTGCCAGGGAGGTGGGTATGACATTTGATGGTGAAAATAAAAAGTTGTGAAACATCATTTTTTTTGTGGTGGGAGGGGGTTAGTGACCACTGGGGGAGTCAGGGGAGGTCATCCCCGATTCCCTCTGGGGGTAATTTGGTCATTTAGGGCACTTTTTGGGGCCTTATTTGTGAAAAAACAGGGTCCAGGAAAAGTGCCCTAAATTCTAGCTACAAACGCATACTTTTTTTCCATTATCGGCGAAAGGCGCCCATCTCTGTTCGGGTGATAACCATGCCCCAGTCCCGCCTTCACCACGCCTCCGACACGCCCCTGTCAACTTTGTACGCTTCCACGATGGAGTGCAGTTGAAAACGTCCAAGTTCGGCTTTCGATTATACCGCGTTATTCGTTTTTGTGAGATAAACGTCCATCTCCCGATTTAGGTCGGAACTTGGGCGTTTTTCTCGTTCAATTATAAGCAGGTTAGTCTCCTCATACTTGTTATACCAGGCCACATGTCTACATCATCTGCTAGAGCAAGAGAAATACTGAAGATATGAAGGTAACACCAGCCCCCTGTAGAAGCAATAAAGTTATCTCTGGGCTGTTTTTCTCTAGATCCATCTACTGGAAGGGAGGCATAACCCCACTTGCCTGGGTTGATCTGGCAAGGACGATAAAGAAATATGATAAATGACAACTGAACATGAATGATACCATAATAGGCAGAATGGAAGAACATTCATATAACAGATATGATACCCACAATTTCAGCACAATACAATGAAACACCTTGATAGGCGCATTAGAATATTCAAATAACATAGATATGATGCTAAAGCTGTTCACATAATACAATGAAATGCCTTATGGGCACACATTAGAATATTCAAGTAAGACAGACATGGTACGGTCATTGTTTGTACAATACAATAAAAATATCTTTCTAGGTGGTTAAGGGGGCAAGTTCAGTTAAGATATACAGACAGGGTAAGATGGGTAGTACAAAAGTCCTTCAAATGAATAGATGGGTAGCTAAACTGAAGGCAGGTAATATATGCCCTGGGGTTCTACATGGAATGTTGCTACTCTTTGGGATTCTGAATGGAATCTTGTTACTCTTTGGGGTTCTACATAGAATGACGCTACTATTTGGGTTTCTGTCAGGCACTTGTGACTTGGATTGGCCACTGTTGAAAACAGGATACTGGGCTAGATGGACCATTGGTCTGATCCAGTATGACTAGGCTTCTGTTCTTATATACAACTGAATAAGCTGTGCAGCATGCTAGATATTTGCCTTGTTAAGTCAATTACTGGCAGACAGAAGAGGACGAAAAAGAACTACAAGCCTCAGAACCACATTAGGGCAGTAGCCCCCACACCTGTACCGGGGGACCTTCAGCCATTCGGACTTTCAAAATGTCCACAATTAATATGCATGAAGTGTGTTTTTGTCAAGGATATCCTGAAAACCTGACTGATTGTGGATTTCTCACAACCAGTTTGGGAATCACTGCACTAGACTGGCTTGTCCTGAAAAGCTAGAACCAGTTAGCAATGTGGAGCTGTGCAGATAAAGGTCTGTAGTTCTATAATATAGCACTATATACATATCAACACTTAGGATAGTATGTTATTTCTAGGGTCTATGAGAGTGTGGGATGGTATGACTCCAGCTGCTCTCTTAGCATGGTCTGAAAGAGCAGCTTAGCATGTGAAGGATGGGGTTCTGTCCTTGATGGAATATGAAAATAAAGCCTTCAATCTTCAAGGCAATATTTTAACTGTTATTGTATAAAGGTGTTAGTTCCAATGACTCTCATAACATAGTAAATGACTACAGATAAAGAGCAGTGTGGTCCACCAAAGGGGAGATGCTTAAAACTTAACGGGCCAGCAACGTGAGCTTTTGACCGGTTCAAACCGGTTTAGCGAGCAGGGAATCCAGTGATGAATGCACAAATGAGTTCTGCGGGCTTTTTACTGTTCATGGCAGCACACACCGGGAATCATAAGCTAATGTATGTAAATGAGCTGTTCAGTATTCAAATGTGCATTTCAAGGGATGCACAGCAGTTTCTGAGGGATGCACAGAAAGGACCACCTCCCTTTAGCGATAGAAAATTAACGGGAGGTCTGGAGCAACCGTATCATGACAGTAGCTTTTCGGCGGAGCAGTCTGCTATGTTTGCATGTAGGTTTCCTCCATCTTTGAACTGGATTTCAATTAAAGAAATAAAAAATCACATGGCCCCGGGTACAAAGCAGTAACATCCGACCCCCTGCTAGTTCCCGAGAAAGGAAGCCTTCTCTGCAGCTATGAGTCTTGCCCATCAAGCTTCTGTCCAAAATGTCTAGGAAACATCTCTCACCGGAGTCACACCGCCTCTCTAGAGTCACATCGCTGGGCCCTGGAATCTCTGGCTGGAACCGCACCGCAGGGTCTGGAAATCCCTCACCCCAAGCTACAGCTGCTAGAGCTTCGAACTGTTGACAGGATTTCTTCCTGGCTCTTGCCCCCTCATTACAGTGCACCAGGCAGCCAGGGCAGTTGTCTTTAGCTGTGGCAGTATTTTGAAAGGAAAAAAAAAAGCTACACATGACTTACACGCAGCTTGAATGCGTGCATGAAAGCTGTGTGTAGCACATGCTGAATGAGCATGCGCAGAGCAGCCACACTTAGCGATTGACTGCGCTGTGCATTGGCAGCCTAGTGATTGCCTTGCCCCCTACCGAGCTGCTCATTGTTTTTGTGTGCAGCTCATTTGCCTCCAGTTTTTTTTGTTAGCATCACTCACTATTAATTAGTGAGGTAGAAATAGAGGGTGGTGCTTTACAGGGACTTCTGTGCATCGGTCCCCAAATCTGCCCATTAAGGTAGTAATTGCTGCTTCATTCATTCCCCACCCCCTCCTCCTTGCTTTTCATTAGGGCTGTAAGGTTTTTCTCACCAGTAATTCAGGCAGCCAGAACAGAATCATAGCCAATTACAGTTACAGGAATTTCCTTGCCTCATCGCAGAGTGCTAGAGTTTCTTACAAGTGACAACAGTGGGAAAACACTTGGCAATGTCTCCCTAAGCAGAGAAAAGAGAAACACCTGACAGTAGTTAATTGAAAGATGGAAGAGCAGTCTGGAAAAACTGAACACTCCTCAAACATTTGTGGTTGAGCACAGAAATGTGTGAAGTTCTTGTCCCACAATGAAACTTAGTTAAAAGTGATACATTACATTGATTAGTATCCTATTATACATTAACAACCTACATTCCATTGTATTTTACTTACTAGCCTAACAGGAAGGTAATGAATTTTGGAAAGCCATGAGCAATGTGGAGGCAAGGGAAGAGTAGCTTAGTGGTTAGTGCAGTGGGCTGAGAAAGGGAAACTAGGTTAAATTCCCACTGCAGCTCTTTGTGACTCTGGTCAAAGTCACTTAACTCTCTATTACCCCAGATATAATACTTACATTATGAGCCCACTAGGAACAGAGAAAGTACCTGCATACAATAAATGTAGAACAACTTTGACTGTACCACAGAAAGGCAAAGTACAGGCACAAAGCAGACACAAAGTCCAGAAGAGTCTTGATTCAAAATCAATCCAAAAAGACCCAATGTGGCCACGTTTCACCTAAAAAGGCTGCATCAGGGGTATAACAAAGAACTAATAAAGCAAAACGTATATAAAATTAAATACATAACAAGCATATCAAATATAACAAAAACAATAAATTATCCTTAAAATGCATATATGGTAATAAAAAGTGACTCTAGTCAGAAATAAATAATTTAACCTAATAGCTATAATCATATAAATTAGCAAAAATATAAATCTAATAACTATAAAAATCATATAAATTAGCAAAAATATAAACATATATATATATATTGTGCTGTTTGTTTTAACATGTAATTTTGTTTTTATCATGTACATGTTTATATTTTTTGCTAATTTATATGCTTTTTATAGTTGGTAGGTTAATTTATTTATTTATTTCTTATTAGTGTCACTTTTTATTATCATATATGTGTTTTAAGGATATTTTATTGTTTTTCTTATATTTGATATGCATGTTTTTATGTATTTAATTGTATATTTGTTTTGTTTAATTAGTTCTTTGTTCTACCCCTGATGCAGCCTTTTTAGGTGAAACGTGATCACATCGGTCTTGTTGAATAAAGATTGATTTTGAATCAAGAGTCTTCTGGACTTTGTGTCTGCTTTGTGTGTGTACATTCTGTTTGCTGCAGATGACACACTTCTTCGCTGTGTTTGGTGTCCCACAGAAAGGCAAAGCATCAAATCCCATTACCCTTAATGCTTACATGCACACATTTATTTCACATTTACCAAGTAATCTGGTTTTGGTCCCCCTCCTAGTTTTTTTGTTTGTTTTTTATCATCTTTATTTACTGGGGTGTCAATGTCAATGTATCACGTTTATACCACAATATCCTTTTGCAGGTTCACAGCAGTTTACAAAAGAGAATAGGAGTTTACATCACACAAAATAGCGTCAATAATACATGCAAGAGAAAAATATCAATGATCAGTTTCTAAAGAAGAAGGTTTTCCATTTTTTTTCCGAAAAACTAAATAGGCACTCTCTGACCTTATAGAAGAGGGTAGAGAAACTACTACAAAAGGAAACACATTGACAAATTTCAAAGCACGCATCCCTCTAGGACTAGGAAAACCAAATAATAACAATTCCTGTATACGGGAGGATCGACTGATTAGAAAATAAAAAAACAAGGTACCCAGCAATACCGATGTGCACCCATAGATCACTTGAAACAACAAACAATCTGATTTAAATGTCACACGCTTGTATATAGGAAGCCAGTGCAGTACTATCAAGCATGGAAAAATTAGTTCATACCTGCTAATTTTCTTTCCATTAGTCCTAACAGATCAATCCAGAGACTTGTGGGCTATGTCCATCTACTAGCAGGTGGAGATAGAGAGAACACGAGAGCTCTGCCTTTTAGCAGCCTGTCCAGCAGGTATTGTTGATACCAAAGCAGAGAACTACATGAATCTGAAAAAGAGAATCCTGCCTCTCGAAAGACATAGTCGTACAAAAACATCAACACTAGAACAAGAAAACCCGAACTCAAAGAACTTAGAACAAGCCAGCTGGCTGAAGCTGTGATTACATGCACCGTAGACTAAAATGCCAGACCAATGTCAAGGCAGGAATAAGCCCTTGCCTCTCACAACCATGCTTGTTTGTCTTTTGTCCTTTTTTTTTTTTAATATAAAGAGTTAAAGTTTCTTTGTGAACTACTTCTACTGAAGACCCCACCTAGAGAGCCAGAAGACAGAATTGACCAAGCACAATACCCCAAAGGCCACATTGCACCGAGTCAACACATCCAACCTGTAGTACTTCACAAAGGTATGGACCGAGGACCAAGTAGCTGAGCAACAAATCTCCTCAATTGAAGCAGCCTGTGCCTCTGCATGGGACACATCTTGCGCCCTGGTCGAATGCGCCTTCAACTGGCTAGGCGGAGCCTTCCCCGCCAAAATGTTGACCGACGAAACGGCCTTCCTCAACCACTGGGCATTGGTAACCTTGGATGCTAGCTCCCCTTTATTGTCACCAGCAAACAGGACAAAGAGATGATCAGAATGATGGAAATCATTGCTGACTTCCAAATAGCGAAGAAACACCCTACGGACATCTAGGCACCGAAGGGCTCGAAAATCCTCTGGGTAATCCTCCCAATAAAACGAGGGGAGCATGATTGGCTGATTCAAATGGAATGTGGAGACCACCTTTGTATGAAAGGAAGTAACTGTCCTCACCGCCATACTTGCTTACGTAAAATGGAGGAATGGGTCCCTGCAAGAAAGTGCCTGCAGTTCCAACACCCACTGGGCCGATGCCATGGCCACCAGAATACCTGTCTTCAGAGTCAGATTCTTCAGGGAAATGGTACCCAATGGCTCAAAGGGCATCTGTTGTAAGTCCCTCAGCACCAAACTGAGCTACCACTCCGGACAAAACGGACACCGAGGGGGGCAGAGATGGTTAACCCACGGAAGAAACCGAGACACATCCGGTGTGATGCCAGGGAACTCCCCTGAATATGGCCCCTGAAACAGGCTAGTGCTGCCACTTGCATCTTTAGGGAATTCAATGCCAACTGCTTTGGCAGGCTGTCCTGCAAAAATGACAAAATGTGACCCAATGATGCCGAACATGGGGCTACGCCCCTGTGCATACACCAGGCTTCAAAGGTCTTCCACACCCATGCATATGCCACAGAAGTAGACTTCTTCCATGCATGGGGTAGCATGGTAATCATAAGACCACATAGCCCTTTTTTCGCAGGTTGGCACTCTCAAGAACCACGCCATAAGACCAAAGGGGGAGGGATCATCCATGAGCACTGGACCTTGCGACAGGAGCACCCCATGGGCGTAGACTGGGGGGGCGAGGGGGGGGGCATTGCCCCCCCCCAAATGACGACGTTGCAGCGACGAATGGGCAGGCAGCGCTGCGGTAGTAAGTAAAAACAAGGAGGCAGGTTCGACTCCGCCCTTCACTTCCCTGCCCTCTCAGCGTCCCGCCCGCCCGAAAGGAAATGACATCAGAAGAAGGTGGGACGCAGAGGGCAGGGAAGTGAAGGGCGGAGTCGAACCTGCCTCGTTGTTGCTTTTACTACCGCAGCGCTGCCTGCCTGTTCGTCGCTGCGACTTCGGGAGTGGAATGGAAGTGAGCCAGCCTATCTCGTCCACTGTAAGTAAGGAAGATATCACTGTTTCCACTCCCCCGCGCAGCCGTCGCCGTTCACTTAATACAGCAAGCAAACCTGTGAGCTGCTTCATCCATGTTGTCGTTTTACAGATGCTGCGAAGGGGGAGAGAGGGGAGAGACGCTGGATAGAAGGGGGGAGGGGATGGACAGAAACAGGATGGGCAGGGGAGAGAGGAGAATTGCTGGACGACAGGGATTGATGGAGGGGACAGGGGAGAGAGGAAATTTGCTGGAGATGGATGGAGGAGAGGGCAGGGGAGAATGGAGAGTTGCTGGACGGAGTGGAGGGCAGGGGAAGGAGGAGAATTGCTGGACATGGATAGATGGAGGGAAAAGGGGAGAGAGGAAATTTGCTGGAGATGGATGGATGGAGGAGAGGGCAGGGGAGTGGAGAGTTGCTGGAGGAGAAATGTTGGATATGGATGGAGAGGAAATGATGCATTTAAGGGCTGGATCGGAACACTTTGAGGGCAGATACTGAAACTGGAGGAAGGATAGGGACAGGGCTACAGATGGTAGACTGGACGCATAAAGACACAGGAGGATGGTGGACATGGTGAGTGAAAAAATATCAAATGGAAAGAAGATACTGGGACCAAAGCGAATAGAAAAACGAACTGATCAGACAACACACTGCCTCATCCTCTCCTCTCAACATAACAAGTACAAACCCACAACCATAAATATCCCAGGACACACCCTCCCTACCTCAGACAGCTTGAAAATACTGGGCGTCACACTCAACTGCAACCTTACTCTCGAGAGGCAAGTAAACTGTGTAATAAAGAAAATGTTCTATTCAATGTGGAAGCTCAAGCGATTAAAACCTTTCTTCCCAAGGGAAACCTTTCGAAACCTAATACAATCAATGGTCCTAAGTCATGCAGATTATTGCAACGTAATCTACGCGGGATGCAAAGAACAACTCACAAAAAAACTCCAGACCTCCCAAAACACAGCAGCCAGGTTGCTATTCATCAAAACACCCTTCGAAAGTGCCAAACCCCTTTGAGAAAAGCTGCATTGGCTTCCACTCAAAGAACGGATCATCTTCAAAATCTGCACTCTAGTCCACAAAATTATATATGGCGAAGTCCCTGGATACATGACAGACCTTATAGATCTACCAATAAGTACATAAGTACATAAGTAATGCCATACTGGGAAAAGACCAAGGGTCCATCGAGCCCAGCATCCTGTCCACGACAGCGGCCAATCCAGGCCAAGGGCACCTGGCAAGCTTCCCAAACGTACAAACATTCTATACATGTTATTCCTGGAATTTTGGATTTTTCCAAGTCCGTTTAGTAGCGGTTTATGGACTTGTCCTTTATGAATCCGTCCAACCCCTTTTTAAACTCTGCTAAGCTAACCGCCTTCACCACTTTCTCCGGCAACGAATTCCAGAGTTTAATTACACGTTAGGTGAAGAAAAATTTTCTCCGATTTGTTTTAAATTTACTACACTGTAGTTTCATCGCATGCCCCCTAGTCCTAGTATTTTTGGAAAGCGTGAACAGACGCTTCACATCCACCTGTTCCACTCCACTCATTATTTTATATACCTCTATCAAGAAACAGAGTCAGATCGTCAAGATCATACCTAAACCTACACTACCCAAATTGCAAAGGTCTGAAATACAAAACAACTTACGCATTCGCCTTCTCCTACATAAGCGCACAACTATGGAATGGCCTCCCAAAAGCTGTGAAAACAATCCATGACCACCTGAACTTCAGGAAATCACTGAAAAACAACCTCTTCAAAAAGGCCTACCCCAACGACCCTACATAAACCTCTTCACCAAGCAACACAGCATGACTAATGATCGTACTGGACAACACACAACCTTCATCCCTTCTGACCCTCTACATATACCTCATTCGATCACCATACAACCTTGTATTTGTTCAACTGACTGGGTAAACGCCTTTTACAGTACTATGTAAGTCACATTGAGCCTGCAAATAGGTGGGAAAATGTGGGGAACAAATGCAACAAATAAATAAAGTATCTTCTTTTTCATTAGATGTATGGACAGGGGGAAAATGATGTTTAAATGCTCCCAGGTTTCAACCTAATTACATTTTTGTAACCTTTGTACTTATAAATGGAAACGCTGAATGTTGAGTACCTGATTTTCATAACAGACCATGCCTGTTTTGGTGACCCTTTACTAAGTGAAAATATTTCTGCACGAATACAAGGAGTCCCTACTAGCCCCTCCAAATGACACACCGATAATGACACACTGATTACGATTTAAAACAAATTAGTACCCTAACCGATGGAAACCGATACTTCCTCGTTGTACATCCGTATACTGCACAAACCGGCATGTTTGAAAATATAAGTGAGATCAACTAAAAATGCCACCAACAATAAAGAACGACAACGAGGATGCAGCAGCTGATAGGTTTGCTTGTTTTGTTTTGGTTATACAGGGATGACGGCTGCGCGGGGGAGGCGAAGCTGAATCGACTTCAACGTTTTGACGTCGTGCCGCCGCCTGAGCGCAATGTAACATCTTGGCATGGGCGTTTTCGCTCAGTGCGTTGAATTATTGAAGAAAGGAGGAGGTGGTACCTACTGCCATCCCCGTGGGATTCCCGCAAACCCCGTTCTTACTGGGCGTTCCGCTCGCCTGTGATACAACTTCCTGTTTCCGGCAAGGCGAGATGCTTCGGAGGGAGAGAAGCTAAACCTGCTTGGGTGCACCGTAGAAAGGAAACTAAGGGATTGTTGGTGGGCAACCTCAGGTATGAATTTGACGACATGGGGGCGGGGAGCGGTGTTTGAGGGAGAAGTGCCGGATCGCGGACAAGGAGAAGAGTGGAAGACAGGTGGTAGATCACGGGGAGGAGAGATCGGTTCCCCGAATGAGTGTGAGAGCAGCTAAATCCGTGACACACGCCTAATGCTTGTGACTTTCAAGCTCATTTTCAAAGCACTTAGCCTCCCAAAGTTCCATAGAAACCTATGGAACTTAGCCTCCCAAAGTGCTTTGAAAATATGCCTCTTGGTATCTTTGATAAAGATGTTCACAGTCACAGATAAGGGCCAAATTTGTCCTATCCAGTTGTCTCTGGCTACACCTCTCTAGCTTGGAATATTGCCCTGGCCAGATCTTTACCCTGATTCTCTTTTAGCTGAGGAAGGCTCCCAGCTGGCAGCTGTATAACTTGACCGTCTGTATGAGTTTGCTCTTTATTGTTATTAGTTGAGAAGTGTTACTTTAGGGGCTCATTTTCAAAGCACTTAGCCTTCCAAAGTTCCATAGAAACCTATGGAACTTTGGAAGGCTAAGTGCTTTGGAAATATGCATTAAACCATCCAGCTGCCCATTCCAGGCAGTTTGGCACCTCTGCTACTTTCCGCCAATCTCATGTAAGACTGGACCAGTGCCCTGCCGTCATTCCTTCTAGTCACCCTTGCCACACATTCCTGCTAGGATCTTGATGTAGCGCTAGCCCTCTTCAGTGGAAGTGTGTATGTATGTATTGTTAATTTCCCATGCTTGACCCCTCATCAGTCTGTGATAAGTGAGAATATTTGTTTCCATACATAGCTGGCATGTATGGGTAGACTAGATAGGCCGTCTTTATGTGTTGTCATTTGCTGAAACATTTCTTTTTCATAGCTACATCAAACCCTTAGTCCCCGCTCTTTTCTTTGCTCTATCTCCTCCTTGCTTTCCCTTAGCAGTACTGGTCCTGTTTTATCCTAAACGTTTATTTATTAAATTCACTTTGAGATATAGAATGTTGGCAGTGTTGTGCTGCTTGGCTCATTTCTTTCCTGTTCTTTGACGCTGGTTGCCCATTATTTGATGCATCAGATTTAGACCTGGAGTTACTAAGATGTAGTAAAATATTATTTTACCACAGGGTTCACTAACCTGTGGCATCTCGATACTACAGGTTAGTCATTTCTGTAGTAAATTTAATTTTGTGTTGCCTTGAATATCTTGAACTCTGCAAATATAGTGGGTCTGCTATCATTTTAAAGGGCCAGAACAGTGCTTACTAATACGTCCACATTTCCCTCTTGATCCCCTATTATAGTAACCTTCCACCCCCTGTATCCCGTTGACACTTACATGTGGTCTCCCTAGTGGCTAGTGAGGGGGCAGGAACGGACCTTGCTGCCATGTTGGCTCCTGGATTTAAAATGATAACCTCAGGCCCATAGTAATAATCTCACAGTGCTGCTACTAGGAGCCTCTAAGCCCAGAGATTACCCTCCCCGGCCATCTCTGCTCCGAGCCATATGTACTCAATGTATGTCTCGTAGATACAAATTGGGAAAAATCCTTCATTACATCTGGCCCTTTATGTCCAAGGAGAAAATGCTTAGTACCAAGGCCCTATAACAGGTATAATCGCCAGAATCAAGTTTAGTGCAAAACTACTTACAATGTCAACACAATACGTAATAGAACATTTTAATAGACAGTATGTTATAAAGAGTAAGAGGAGTTAGAAAATGAGGTGATAATTTAAAGAAAGATGCAATTGTTTGTTCTTTGTGGTAGTTCCTTCACTAATCTCTTCTTTGGGCTTTGTCCTTTCTTCATGGCTTACCTTTGAGGTTGTAATGAAGGAATCTGCTCCCACTGCCTCGAAGTGTCAGTAAGGTAATCTTTTGCTGCCCTTGAGCCTTTGCTGTATCTGGAAAAAAAAAGGTGTGAGCTAAATTCTGTGTTCTGGGCCAGTGCCTCACTAATTCGCCCTTTAATCTAGTCCTGTATAACCTCCAAACTGCTGATCATTTTTTTTCCATTTATTTCAAGTCCCTTTTAATTTTCCACCCTGTTACTGATTTTTGTGTCATCTGTACACAGATATGTTTTCCATTAAGTTCCTTTGCTGTCTAAAAGTATTGAAAAGCACTGGTCCTAGCACTGAGCCCAAAGTGCCCCCAATGGTCATGTTTTCATCAGGTGAACTCCATTACCAGAGCCCGATGTAAGATTTTGGTGCCCATAGGCAATGCTGAGGGATACAGAGGGCTTACCTCTCTTGAAGTTCAGAAAACAGGGAAATCGTGCCTTCCTTAGATGTGAGAAAAGGCTCATCCTTAGTTCATCCTTAGTCCAGCGCCACTGCTCCTGGTCCTAAGTATTTTGCTCCTTCAAAATTTGGCATCAAAGACAATTGCCTACCTCCAGACATCTGTTATTCATCTTTCTGATTCCTCATCAAGTTAATAGCTTTCTCTTAGTTGCCTTCTGATTAGTTTGTTTACTAGGGTTCTAAGAGACACTGTGTCAAAGACCTTCTTGTAGTGCTGATAGGCCACATCCACTGTAGCCCCCAATCTACCACTTTTATTAGGTCATCAGAGACCACACAAATGCTTCTTCTTGTGAATCTAGTGTATATCAGGTCTTGTAATTCTTTGTTTCAAGGTGCTTCACTCATTTTCTTTGGTAGGGTTTGCATAGCTTTTGTTTGTTTTTTGCAGGTCTGTAATTATCTATAGTCTGGGCTCCTGTAGTCCTTTCATAATTCCATGGTTTATTGTTTATTTTGAGTTTGCTAAACCACCTTATTTGTACCCTAAGTCAAGATGGTTTACTGTCATAAAATGGAATAAGGAAAAGAACTCCATAACAATGGTTCTGCAGGAAGGGAATAATTCTACAGCTCTTGTCAAAACTGTGCGATCACTGTCTGAATCATGGAAGCCGAGGGCTGTGTCAGGCATGCATGGAGGTTTTCACAATCCCACCACCTGAGATTGGCAGGAGGAGAAGGAGAGCAGATTGTGTCTGCCTTCTCTACTGCCCAGGACCTGAGTTGTGCTTTGAACCATGTGGTTGCATAAATTCCTAAGCAGCTCAAACCAGTGGTTCCCAAACCTGGTCCTGGAGGCACCCCAGCCAGTCAGGTTTTCAGGCTACCCACAATGAATATTCATAAGAGAGATTTGCATGCAGAGGAGGCAGTGCATGCAGATCTCTCTCATGAATATTCATTGTTGATATACTGAAAACCTGATGGGGTGCCTCCAGGACCAGGTTTGGAAACCACTGGCTCAAACTAAAAGTTTCAGTGGGAGGCAGGGGTAGTGGTAAATGAAGTTCAAGTTGAGGAATTGAGGAAGATGGGATTGATGCAGGGACTGGTCCTGTTTTGGACATTTTTGTAAGTGATGTTAAGGAAGGGCTATCTTTCCTCTTTGCAGATGATAACATGATGAGGGATCCAGCAAAGCTTGAGGAATTGTCTGCAGCAGGGGTGTCCAAACTCGGCCCTCACCATGTCGGGTTTTCAGGATTTCCCCAATGAATATGCACGAGATCTGTTTGCATCCAATGGAGGCAATTCACACAACTAGATCTGATGCACATTCATTGGGGAAATCCTGAAAACCCGACTGGATTGTGGTACTTGAGGGCCGAGGTTGGGCAACCCCGGTTTGCGGTCTGGCAGCTAAGATTTTAAGGCTAAAAAATGCAGGATGATACATTTGAACTGCAAACTCTTACAGGAACAGCATATTATAGGGAGTGAAGTTCTGCACGTAAAAGAGAAACGGGACTGGGGGTGATTCCTATCGGGTGATCTTAAGGTGGCAAATTAAATCGCTAGTAGCATGACTAACTTGATAAAGTGTTAAATGCATAAACAGGTAGCAGCACTGTAAACCAATCATATAACAGAAATATGATAAAAGTCAGCAGAAAATGAAAGATATCATAATAGGTAACATGGAAGAACAAATACATGAATAAATAAATAAATAAAAAGAGAAACCAGATGGAGTTAGGCCGGGGGGGTGGCTATTAGTCAGTAGTCATATTTATAAATCATATAAGGACAGACTTAATGATCTAAACATGTATACTCTGGAGGAAAAGGGAGATATGCTAAAGTCATTTAAGTATCTCCAAGCTATAAGTGCACAGGAGGTGGGCCTCTTTCAGCTGAAAGGAAGCTCTGGTACAAGGGGTCATAAGATGAGGGTGAAAGGGGTAAGGCTCAGGAGTAATCTAAGGAAATAGTTCTTTACAGAAAGTGTGGTGGATGTGTGGAACAGCCTTCTAGTACAGTTGGTGAGGACAAAGATTGGATCTGAATTCAGAAAAGCATAGGACAAGCACAGAGGATCTCTGAGGGAGAGGAGGGGATTGTAGAGCTGGCAAACTGGATAAGCCATATAGTCTTTATCTGCCATCATTTTTCTGTTTTCTGTGAGTTATGCTTCAGGTAGCAGAAAGTGAAGAACTCTCTTCACTGCGTCTCTTTCCTCCTTCTGGCTGTACAGCGTGGGTTGAAGGGGGTGGGGATCAGGGAGAGAGCAGAGTGAGTGTGGGAATTGGCAAGGAGAGATGATGAAGGGGAAGAAAAGGGGAGAGGTCACATGTGATGTTTGTGTGAGAGGGGATTGACTTGGGTGGGGGTGGGGTTGACAAAGATATGGTAAGTGGTGGGTGTCTGCAGGCATCTGATAGAAGACATCCAGTGCCAGAGTGAGGGGATCCCTACCCCCTGTCCTGTCTTCCCCTTTCTTACATTATTCCTCCTTCCTCAAGCCAGTTCCCCCCCCCATCCCTGATATCCCAGAGAGCCCATTCTTAAGTCCTTTCCTCCTTTTCACTGCACTAACTAAAAACTTGTTTCCTCCATCCAAAATTTTTTTTTACCAGGATGTGTCTGAGAGGTCAGGAATGACTTTGTTTTTATCAAAGAAAATACAGTTTGTATTTAATATGCAAGTATATTGATTAATTGTATATCTTTTATGCATATAATTTTGTTGTGGTGAAGTCTGTTTTCATGTGTCTTCTCTCTGAGGAAACTGTATTGCACAATGAGTCTTGGTTGTTTTAGCTGTGTTGCATGGTAATAATTGATTTGTGTTTTATTGCCTTTGTTATTCAAGATATGTTGCTTATTAACTACTGAGCAAGGAAGCAAGTTGAAATGCCTGATTTGTCTGATGAATTTGTTGAGGCTTTACAAAACTATCTGCCTACTTAACGGTCTGTGCAGCAAGACTTTCTTGTTGTGTTCGCATACCTAAGTATTCCTTTAGAGGCTATTAAGTGGAGTTAAGCCAGTGTTGCACCCCTGTGTTGGGTCATGCCGTCCCTAAAGATGTGTGAGAGGAAATTCAGTTTTTGAGACTGTGGAAGTGGGTGAAAACTTGGTTGTTTGTAAAGCATTTAGTTATTGTTTATGATTGTGGTAGAGCAGTGATTCTCAACTGGTGTGTTGTAGGGCAGGTCAGCACAAACAGCAGAGGCTGGGAGGGGAAAGCAGCTACAGTAGACATGGCTATACGAACCTGATACCATGCTCCTTCCTGGGTTGTTCACGCAGCAAACTGCACTTAACAGGCTTTCACTTCTGATGTCTCTGCACACCAGAAATTAAAGCATGCTACGCACAGTTTACTGCCTGCACAGCATCAGGGTTGGTGTAGCCACATCTCCTGCTCGGACTGTGATTCTTGCTGTTGCTCTTTCCTCTGTGCCACTATTCTGCTGAGTGCTAATGTTGCACTTCTTTTGTGTGTTTGTATGGGGGGGGGGGGGGGGAAGGAGAGGGGTTATGTACCTCCTGTACCATAAGGATGAGGGGGAAGGGAGAAGATACATGGAGCTTCTAGACCATTAAGGGTGGAGAGGAATTGAGAAGAGATGGGGAGTTGCTACACCATAGGGGAGGCAGAGAGATGCTGGCCTACAAGTGTGTTTGTGGGGGGAGGGGTGGAGAGAGAAGATGAAGGGGAGATACCAGGCGTGGTGAAGCCATATGGAAGAGGCCATGGGAGTTGAGAGGAGGAAGGAGTGGCCTAGTGGTTAGGGTGGTGGTCCTGAGGAACTGAGTTTGATTCCCACTTCAGGCACAGGCGGCTCCTTGTGACTCTGGGCAAGTCACTTAACCCTCCATTGCCCTATGTAAGCCGCATTGAGCCTGCCATGAGTGGGAAAGCGTGGGGTACAAATGTAATAAAAAAAAAAAAAGCTTAATACAGAAGGTAGACGTGCATTAGTGGAATGGAAGAAGGGAAAGGACAAATGGACAATGCCCAATGGAAAGAGAGCAGAAGACAGGAAAGCAGAAAAGAGAAACTGTGACCAACATGCTTGGAAAAAAGAAAGCCTTTGTTATCTGCTTGTTTTATAAGTGTGTTTTATTTTGAATTTAAGGGGAGATTTTGGGAAGCTTTGAGAAATGTGCATCACAGATGTCTTAGAATTTTTTTCTGTAGAAGAGGAAATGCATGTCTGTTTTTATTTCTTCCATGTTGTGATACAAGCCTATTGGCTCTTTGGGGTTTCCAGTTCAGTTCTTGTCTTCATATTTCTAATTTGTGATGCCTGGTTGTATATTTTGTGAGGGTCTGTCTGTAATTTGCATGTGACCAAGGTGTGGTATTTTATTCATGTACAGTTTATGTGTAGAACTGTGTAGCAGTCCTACTTGATCTGTTTTCCCAGTAGTAGATGTATTGGTGTTCTAAGCTGCCTTTCATAGGTAGGGGGTCATGTTGTATGAATCAAAGGAGTTACTGCTTCTGTGGTATGGTAGGTTTGGTACATGTATGTTCAGGTAGGATATTTTGAGGTTTTGTAGTCATAATGTGTCTGGTAGTGGAGAGATGTTTGCTATTAGATGACATGAGAATTGATGTGCGTTGTGTTTGCACATATATATATTGTTTTTTTGTGTGTAGCTGGCATGGAATAATGTGCTAGTTCTGATCTGCATCTGTTGTTGGGGGAAGATAAGAGTTTTTGTGGATGCAGAGTATGTTTACATTTAATTCATGTGATGGTCATACATAGTGTTTCACATATGTGAGCATCATCCTTCAGGTGTGTCCCAACGGTAAAAAGGTTGAAAACCACTGGATTAGACATTAGTTTATGAAATAGGGGTGCTCTATTGAAAGTTTTATTTTGTATTTGTATGGTAACTGTGGTTTATTGTAATTTGCCTTAGGACCTGTGTATTCTAGGCAGAATATCAAAAACTTGATGAACGATCTAAATAAATGGAAGGATGGATGTAATCTATGTAAATGTGACACAGAATTTCACAGACTGTGCCGCAGAATCTATCCTTGAATCAATGTAGGAAACTAGGGGCAGTGCCTAAAATCATGGCACAATGTGTTGTGCTGTGTGACTTGTTACATTCAGGCTTACAAAATGTCCCACAGGCTTATTGCAGCGTGAAAAAAAAAATCACTTGTCACATTTTCTGACCTTCCATGCCTGTCTTATGTTCAGTCTTTCCATTGCTCTTTCTGTGCAACTTCTCAGCTGTAGCCTCTGAGGTCTCTTCTCGTTTCCATCAGATTTTTAGACCCTGCCTAATCTGCCCATAGCACTGACAGGGGAACACTGTGTGTGTGGTTAATTTTTCAGACTGGTTCTAGTACTTTTTCTTCACACTTTATTTAAGAATCCCTGATTGTCTGATCCCTCCTTTTTGAGCAGTTTTCAGTCATTGTACCATGGGGCCCCCCTGTAAGAGCATTCCCACCCTTTACCCTCACTTCTTCTTCCCCCAGCCTCTGTTACTTAGGGCTTCCGGAACTTCTGCAGTTCAGCGTGGCGCAGTCACTCGAGCTGCACAGTGTCTGTACCCTTGTGAGAGCAACACATAGTACTGGGGGCTCTAAATTTCTAGAAACCATATGGAATTAAAAACTTGGCAGCAGATGCCGTACTTTGTTCAGCAGCAAGTAATCCAGTCATCTGGTGTGTTGTGACCCCTACTACTACTTATCATTTCTATAGCGCTGCAAGGCATACGCAGCGCTGTACACCATACACAGAAAGACAGTCACTGCTCAAAGAGCTTACAATCTAGATAAAACCCCTGGTTTGAACACAACTGTTTTAAAGAGTGTAACATTTCCCACTTAGACCCTGCCCTCTAAATTTGTGCATCCATTCAAACTGGTCCTCAAGAGGAGCTGGGTTTGCCTGGGACTTTCAAGACGGCCTGAGATTTTCAGCCATAGGGAGAAACCTGTGGAAACATTAAGAGCTGAAAGCAGGAAGTTAGCATTAGCTGGGGACATACAAGCAGCAAATTTCTTCTGAGGACACTCGGTCATTGTTTGGACTCAGATTCTGTGTACCTCTGTGTTTGTGGTGCTGCTGGGGTGGGCTGTTGCTGGGTGCGTCTGGGGTTTTGACTATGTGTGTGTCTACTGTCAGGAGTCCTGGCTGCTGCCCTGCTTTTGGAGCTCTAAATGAGCAAAGGTGGAAAAAACGGATCATGTTGGGCCAGAAATAGTGGATCATCTGCGGACTGGGGAAGGGATTTCTGAAAGCACGGATCTCGCCGACTCTGTCCCTTTTGCAGTTTCCTCTGGGTCTAAGGGGATGGTAGCTGTCAAACTTATGATTCCTTCCCTAGAATGCTGATCTACTAAGCATCAGGGCAGGAATTCTGCAAATGGCATAACATAAGAACATAAAAGTAGCCATACTGGGTCAGACCAATGGTCCATCTAGCCCAGTATCCTGTTTTCCAAACAGTGGCCGCCAGGTCACAAGTACCTGGCAGAAACCCAAATGTGGCAACACAAGCGGTTACTTCCCATGTCTGTCTCAATAGCAGACCATGGACTTTTTCTCCAGGAATTTGTCCAAACCTTTTTTAAACCCAAAGTTAGACATCAGGAAGATCTGCGCTAAACTAGTATTCTTCAAAGGGTGCAGAATACTAGTTTATTGCAAATCTCACGCGTAGCTGTAACCCACCTTGGATTATAGGGATTTGCGGGATAAAAGACCTTAATACCATAGCGTAGCAATCCCTATGAGGAAAGGCTGAAGTGGCTAGAGCTCTTCAGTTTGGAGAAAAGACGGCTGAGGGGAGATATGATAGAGATCTATAAAATAATGAGCGGAGTGGAACGGGTAGACATGAATTGTTTGTTTACTCTTTCCAGAAATACTAGGAATAGGGGGCATGCGATGAAGCTGCAAAGTAGTACATTTAAAAAGAATTGGAGAAAATGTTTCTTCACTCAACTTGTAATTAAACTCTGGAATTCATTGCCAGAGAATGTGGTAAAGGTGGTTAGTTTAGCGGGGTTTAAAAAAGGTTTGGACGGCTTCCTAAAGGAAAAGTCCATAGACCATTATTAAAATGACTTGGGGAAAATCCACTGCTTATTTCTGTGATGAGCAGCACAAAATGTATTGAACTTTTTTTGGATCTTGCCAGGTATTTGTGACCTGGATTGGCCACTGTTGGAAACAGGATGCAGAGCTTGATGAACCTTTGGTCTGTCCCAGTGTGGGAATACTTATGTACTTATCCATTCCCAAATTTGAGGGACATATAGAGAATCTGGGAGTTAGAATTATGCTCCTGATCTGACCTAATCTTGAAGGGGTGACCTGAGTGCACTCTGGGCAGCTGAGCTGACCTTTGCTATCTGCTGGAGGTCCAGTGACCTGCTGAGCTTTCAGCTCCTGCAGTTCTCTTTTATTTGATATAGTGCCCTTCAGATTTTGTTACAGGTCCTGCTCTAGCATGTTTTGTGCTGTAAAAGCATTTTGGACCCTGATAAGTCATCAACAATCTCAAGATTCAGTCTAGCTCTCTTGTCTTCCACAGTTCTTCCTGCAATAGAAAATGTCTTCTTAGAAGATGTACTGGTAGCAAGGTGTACAGGATACCCCATACAAATTTTGCTAGATGTGGCCAGCATGTTTGCTTGTTTTTCCAAAAAATCAAAATATCGTTGTCTGCATCACTCAAACATAAATAACAGTCCAGTTCATTAACAGGCTTCAGAGTAAAAAATGACATGGGGACAAAGTTTGTCCTTGTCCCCAGTGGGCTCTGTCCCCATCCCCGTGGTTACTGCGGGTCCCCGCCCCCATGTCATTCTCTACCATGGACCATGTTAGAGGTATCTCCACACCAGAACTTTGCTTTAATTTTTATATTCATCCACAGATTAAAAAATCATAAGAGTGCTTCATAGGTCATTTCCTTGTCATCAGCAGCAGATGAATCCATTAACTGATGGGTTATGTCCGCCTACCAGCAGGTGGAGATAGAGAACACTGAAAAACCATAGTGCTTTATTGGCGGCTAGCTCCATCTGCCTTCAGTATTTCTCTATCTCCCAGCAGGTGTGGACGTAGCTTGATCAGCCCCTGGAAAAAATTCTGCCTGGGGTGGCTCCTGTGCTTTTGCCAGTTGAAGCTGGGGTGTTGTGGCTGGTGGTGCCCACTTTGAAGGCATATAGGTTCGCCCTTTCCCTGCCTTACCCGTCCCCCTGCCTACCGGAGTACCTCTGTTGCTGCCTGCCTCCAACTTTCCTCACAGCGTTAAAAAAAAAAAAAAAAAAAAAAAAAAAAAAAAAAAGAGTACGCATTGGTTCTGCGTAGCTATTCTGAGGCTATTTTCCACGTGCAGCTTGACCGGAGCTCGTTTGACTCGGTCTTTTGAGGTGAGAGTGGTGCCCAGCTTCTCCGGGGAGGTCCCGCGGACGCCGTTCCGATCGGGGTAAGTTTTAGTGCGAAGCCGCCATTTTACTTATATATTTCTGTCCGGTCGGACGATGGCTGCTGAAGCAGTTAAACGCTGCTCCCGTTGTTGTAAACGTAGATCAGCAGCGGGGCTCTGTAAGATGTGCTCTTTAGACGCTAGAGCTGGTATGAGCATGGCGAGCGATGATTCTTCCCGCTCAATGGAGCTGGCAGCGGGCGCCATTTTGGAAGCGCCGCATGTCTTGACCCTCACTGTTGCGGAGGAGTCTGAGCACAGGGGGACGCCTCGGTTAGAGGCTACCAGAGGAGTGCCTGTTCCCGTGTCTCCTGATTCGGAGACGGAGGGTCAGGGTGAGTTTTTCTCCCTGGAGTTTGTGCTTTTAATGCATAAAGCTTTCATGCTGAAAAGAGCTCTGCCACATGTGTCTGACACTGCGCTGCTACCTGGTTTCCCCCCGGGTGTTGATGGCCTGGGGCTGGCTGATTCCCACGAGCGTTGGAAGGATGCAAAACGTTGGAAGGATGCAAAACATAGACGGGTAAATTCCCCGTCGGAGAGTGGCGCACTTCCCTCCCCCCCCCCCCTCCCCCATGGTCGGGCGGTGTGGATTCTGAGGGTTCTGGCAGGGCCTCATGGTCTGAAGAGCCAGAGGAAAGTGCCGGTTTGCCACTGGATCTGGATGATCCCAATGTAGTGAGGATTTTCCACCGCGATGAGCTGCAGCGCTCATTTCTGACGCCTTGCAGGCCCTCTTGATCGATGATCCTGCCAAGGGCGAGGCCTCCGAGGATGGCGAGTACTAAGAAGCCTGCTCGAGCCTTTCCTGTGCATGACTCCATCCAAGAGCTTATTTCAGCTCAATGGTCTGAACCCGATGGGCCTTTGAAAGTGCCCAGGGCTATGGGTCAGCTTTACCCTCTAAGTGAGGAGCACTTGGCCCCTTTGGGGATGCCTAAAGTGGACGCTTTGGTCATGGCGGTGACTAAGAGGACCACCCTCCCTGTAGAGGGACGGGTTGCCCTGAAAGACATGCAGGACCGGCGGCTTGAATCCGCGTTGAAACGGTCTTTTGAAATATCGGGCCTCGCCTTAAGTGCATCTATTTGCAGTTCCTATGCTGCCCGGGCCTGCCTTTCTTGGTTACAACAGGCAGTGGAGCAGCCCGCTGATGGTGTAGAGTCCCTTGCTGAGGTTGCACCGCGGATGGAGTCGGCCCTGTCATTTTTGGCTGACGTCCTCTGTGATCTGGTCAGAGCCTCGGCTAAACAGATGTCTGTGGTGGTTGCGGCCCATCGCCTTCTATGGCTACGGCATTGGGCGTCTGACATGGCCTCTAAGCCCTTTCGGGTCCACCTGTTATTTGGAGAGAAGCTGGATAGGCCTTCTTCCAAGGGTTCTGTGTGGCCCTCCTCTTCTAGACCTCGCTTCCGTGAAGCTCGCAGGTATCGCCCGGGGCACTCTGCTGGGTTTTCTCAACGTGCCCGTTTTCAGCAGAGGATCCTTTCGCTCGGACAGGCGTTCCACAGCGGCCAGTTCAGGGGCGCCGGTCCATTACTCGATTTCTGCAGTAGGAGGGCGTCTTTCCCTCTTTCTCGAGGAATGGACCAAGATTTCCTCCGATCAGTGGGTCCTGATTGGAATTCAGCGCCCCGGTGAGAGACGTGTTTTTGGAGTCCTGATGCGGTACTGCCGTCAAACGGGCGGCGGTAGAGGAGACCTTACAAGTCTTGCTGCACCTCGGGGCAGTGATCCCTGTGCCTCCCGCCGAACACGGCTGCGGTCGCTACTTCATTTACTTTGTGGTGCCTCGAAAAGGCGGGTCTTTCCGACCGACCTCGACTTAAGGTCAGTCAACGAGGCACTAAGAGTGCGACATTTTCGCATGGAAACCCTGCGCTCCATCATTGCGGTGGTACAGCCAGGAGAATATCTCACGTCTCTGGACCTAAAAGAAGCTTACTTGCACATTCCTATTTGGCCCCCGCATCAACTGTTTCTTCAGTTTGCGGTGATGGGAAAACATTTCCAGTTTCGGGCCTTGCCTTTTGGCCTCGCCACAGCTCCCCGCACCTTTTCCAAGGTTATGGTGGTAGTATCTGCCTTTCTCAGGCGAGAGGGTATCCAGGTTCACCCGTACCTCGACGACTGGCTCATCAGAGCGGATTCGGCAGACGAAAGTCGTCTGTCCACAGCCAGATTGGTCTCAGTACTGCAATCTCTAGACTGGGTCGTCAATATACCCAAAAGTCACCTGATCCCCTCTCAGTCTCTCTAATATTTGGGGGTCCGGTTCGACACGGCCTCTGGGTTTGTCTTTCTACCCGACCAAAGGCGGTGCAAGCTTCAGAATCGGGTCCGTCTGCTCCTGTGTTATGACTGGAAATGTGAGCCCTTGTGCCCCGACTGAGCACGGTGAAGATGGAGTGACACTGCACTCGGTCAGGCAGCCAGACAACCCCTAGCTTCACCTGGGAAGCGACCGCCGTTCCCTGAGAGTTGAGCCCTCAGGTGGTGGCAGCCATCTTGGAGCTGAGCTGCTTCAGGAAGGAAGCCCATATTTGGGCGTAGAGCATCTCCTCTGTTGGGGGCAGCCACCACCTATGGATGCCTCACCTGCGAGCTTGGGACTTTGTCCAGCTGCTGGGGTCGATGACGGCCACTTTGGAGGTAGTGCCATGGACGAGAGCACACTTGAGACCTCTGCAGATTGCCCTGCTTCAACGATGGTGTCCAGTGTCCCAGGATTATCAACGCAGACTAACGTGGCTCCCTGCGACCTGGCTCAGTATGGAGTGGTGGCTCTCTGACAGCATTCTGCGGCGAGGAATGCCGCTGGCGCTTCCCTCTTGGTGCCTGGTGATAACCGATGCCAGCCTGGTCGGCTGGGGAGCACATTGCAAGGGAAGCTATGCCCAGGGTCTGTGGACACCCGCGGAATTGGGGTGGTCCATCATTCGCTTGGAACTGAGAGCGATATTCCAGGCTCTTCTGGCCTTTCACAAGACTCTGGAGGGGATGTCTGCCAGAGTTCTGTCGGACAACACGACAGCTGTGGCCTACATAAATTGACAGGGCGGCACTCAGTGCAAAGCACTGGCCGCGGAGGCCGCTCAGATTTGCCACTGGGCCGAGCTACACCTGCAGCTTCTTTCTGCAGCGCATATAGCAGGTCAGAGCAACGTGCAAGCCAATTTTCTAAGCAGGTGTCAAATCGACCCAACGGAGTGGGAACTGGCAGACGAAGTGTTTCTTCAGAGCTGTGCCAAATGAGGAACGTCCGTAGCAGATCTAATGGTGTCAAGCGCAAATGCCAAAGTCCTGTGCTTTTTCAGCAGACGGAGAGATCCTCGCTCGGCAGGGTTGGATGCCTTGGCTCAGCCCTGGCCTCCAGGCCTCCTGTATGTGTTCCCTCCTTGGCCCTTGATAGGGCGAGTCCTGCGAATTCGGCTACATCAAGGAGTGGTGATTCTCATTGCCCCGGATTGGCCCAGGCGGCCGTGGTACGCGGACCTCCGGCGGATTCTGGTGGAGGCCCCTCTTCCTTTGCCTCTGGTACCGAATCTGTTGATGCAGGGACCGGTGACCATGGAGGATCCCTGCCGCTTTGGTCTTACGGCATGGCTCTTGAGAGGGCGCAATTGAGAGACAAAGGCTATTCTAACAAAGTAATCTCCACTGTCTTGCAGGCCCACAAGCGGTCCACTTCCGTTGCTTATGCTTGGATCTGGCGCCAGTTTGAGGCGTGGTGTGTTTCAAAGGCAATCACAGTCTCGCCGATACTGGACTTTTTGCAGGATGGCTTACAAAAAGGCTTGGCCTACAATTCCCTGCGAGTGCAAGTGGCAGCTTTGGCATGCTTTCGAGGGAAGGTCTCTGGCGTTTCCCTGGCCGTTCATCTGGACGTTGCCCAATTTCTAAGAGGGGCACTCCGGCTCCACCCGCCAGTGCGGTTTTTGTGTCTGGCTTGGAACCTGTGGCTGGTGTTGAAGGCTCTCCAGTGTTTGCCCTTCGAGCCGCTGAGGCGAGCGTCAGAGAAGGATGCGACTCTAAAGACAGTCTTTTTGGTGGCCATGACCTCGGCGAGATGTGTGTCTGAGCTCCAGGCTCTGTCTTGTCGAGATCCCTTTCTGCATTCTCGGAGTCTAGAGTAACGGTACGTACGGTGCCTTCCTTCCTGCCTAAGGTGGTTTCAGCGTTTCACCTAAACCAGCCTTTCCTTGTCATCAAGCAGATGAAGCCATTACGTATGGGTTGTGTCCATCAACCAGCAGGGAGGGATAGAGCACTCAACTTTTCACAGTGCCTCATGGCCAGCCAGCTCCACTGCCTTTTCAGTATTCTCTATCTCCCCAAGCAGGGTGGCTGCAGCCTCTTCGAGCGCCATCAAAAATCTGCCTGGGGGTGGCTCCTGGCTTGCCAGTTGTTAGCCGGGGTGTTAGAGGCTATAGCAGCTTCACTTTGAAGGCACATAGGTTAGCCCTTTCCCTGCCTTACCCATGCCCCCGTGGATGTGGACATATTAGCTTGCTTTTCCCTGTCCTTTCCCACTCAGTGGATGCAGGCACATTGGTTCACCTTTCCCTGCCTTTCCCACTCATCTGAGCCTCCGGAGTTCTTATTACCTCTGCTTTCCTCACAGCATTAAAAAAAAAAATGGAACAGAGGTTTTCCTTTGATTCTTCTATGGGACCGGAGCTGTGATACTCGGTCCAGTGAGGTAAGAGTGTTTTCTAACTCCTCCGGGGTGGGCCTGCGATCGGGGCGTTTTTGGCGCGAAACCGCCATTTTGAATTTTCCCGCCGTTTTCGGTGATGGCTGCAGAGAATGTAAAGCGCTGTTCCCGGTATGGCAAGCACAAATCAGCAGCGGGGCTCTGTAAATCATGCTGTACAGGTGTAAGAGCCGGCCCGAGCATGGCGAACGATGATTCTTCCCGCTCAGAGCTGGCAGCGGATGCCATTTTGAATTGTCCGCATGGCGCGGCCTCCGTAGAGACGGAGAGCCCTGAGCCCGGGGGGGGGGGGGGGGGGGGGGCTCGAATTGAGGCTATTCAGGGAGCGGCTAGCCCCGGACGGGATCTGGGTGCCCAGGGCGAGTTTTTCTCCCCTGATTTTGTGTTGTTATTGCATAAAGCATACATGCTGAAAAGAGCTCTCCCTCAAGGGTCGTCTGAGGCCCCCTTCTATTGTCCCCCCCCCCCCCCAGTGGATTCTGGCCTGGGACTGCCCGCTGAGGCTATTTTCCCTGATAATTGGCATAAAGAAAAGCGTAGCAGGGTTAATTCCCCTTCAGATTGTGGTGCACCTCCCCCCCCCCCCCCCCCCCCCCGCCCGTGGTCGGGCTGTGAGGATTCGGAGAGTTCTGGCAGGCCTTTGTGGTTTGAGGAGCCAGAGTCAGGTGCAGAATTACCACAGGATCTGGATGATCCTTCCGCGGTGAGGATTTTCCACCGTGATGAGCTGCCAGCGCTTATTTCAGATGCCCTACAGGTCCTTTCTATTGAAGAGCCTGACAGTGGCACGGCCTCCTCTGTGAATCCTAGGATGGCTAGTACCAAAAAGCCTGCTCGAGCCTTTCCTTTGCATGACTCCATCCAAGAGCTTATTTCCGCTCAGTGGACTGACCCCGAGGGACCTTTGAAAGTTTCCAGGGCTATGGGGCAATTATACCCTCTGAGTGAGGAGCATATGGCTCGCTTTGCTATGCCTAAAGTGGATGCCCTAGTCACAGCTGTGACAAAGAGAACTACCCTCCCTGTTGAAGGAGGTGTTGCCCTGAAGGATATTCAAGACCGTAGACTGGAATCAGCACTTAAACGGTCCTTTGAAATTGCAGGTCTCACTATTCGGGCGTCTGCATGCAGTTGTTATGCTGCTGGAGCCTGCCTGGTTTGGTTGCAACAGGTAGTGGAACAGCCCGGTGATGGAGCGGAGCCCTTTTCAGATGTGGCTCCGCGGATGGAGTCGGCCTTGTCCTTTCTTGCTGACGCCCTTTATGATATTGTCAGAGCTTCGGCTAAACAAATGGCAGTAGCAGTGGCGGCTCGCCGTCTTCTTTGGCTTCGGCATTGGGCGGCGGACATGGCCTCTAAGCAAAGGTTGGTGAAGTTGCCCTTTAAAGGCCTTCTCCTGTTTGGTGAGGAGTTGGAGAAAATTGTGAAGGGCCTGGGTGAGGCTAAACCCCAGCGCTTGCCCGAAGATAGGCCTCGGCCTTCCTCTAAGGGTGCGGCGGTCCACTCCTCTTACAGACCTCGCTTCCGTGAAGCTCGAAGGTACCGCCCGGGGCGTTCTGCTGGGTTCACTTCTCGTGCCCGTTTTCAGCAGAAGAACTACTTTCTCTTGGACAAACGTTCCACAGGCACTGGCTCAAGGCCTGGAGTTCAGGGGCGACCCCATCAATGATGGTGCGCCGGCCCTCTCCTCGAGTCCTGTCATCGGAGGACGTCTTTCCCTCTTTGCCGAGGAGTGGGCCAACATTTCCTCAGATCAGTGGGTCTCGGACCTGATCAGAGATGGTTACAGAATAGAATTTGACGCCCCTGTAAGAGACGTGTTTGTGGAGTCCCGATGCGGTTCTGCCGCAAAACGGGCAGCGGTAGAGGAGACTTTACAAGGTCTGATTCAGATAGGGGCCGTGTCCCCGGTACCTCCCGCCGAACACGGCTGCGGCCGCTACTCCATCTACTTTGTGGTGCCGCGAAAAGGAGGGTCTTTTCGCCCTATTCTGGACTTAAAAGAATTAAACAAGTCCCTCAGAGTGCGGCATTTTCATATGGAAACCCTGCACTCCGTCATTGCGGCGGTACAGCCAGGAGAGTTTCTCACGTCTCTGGACCTGAAAGAAGCTTACTTGCACATTCCAATTTGGCCCCCGCACTAGAAGTTTCTGAGGTTTGCGGTGATGGGAAAGCATTTCCAGTTCCTGGCCTTGCCTTTTGGCCTCGCCACAGCTCCCCGCACCTTTTCGAAGGTTATGGTGGTAGTAGCTGCCTTTCTAAGGCGAGAGGGTATTCGGGTTCACCCGTACCTGGACGACTGGCTCATTCGAGCAAACTCTGCTGCAGAGAGTCAGCATGTAACAGCCAGAGTGGTCTCAATACTTCAATCTCTGGGCTGGGTCGTCAATTTGGCCAAAAGTCACCTGACCCCCTCGCAGTCTCTAGAATATTTGGGGGCCAGGTTCGAGACAACCTCGGGGTATGTGTACCTACCCGAGCAAAGGCGGTGCAAGCTTCAGAATCAGGTCCGTTTGCTCCTGAGGATGCCCCGCCCGCGAGCTTGGGACATTGTCCAGCTGCTTGGATCGATGACGGCCACCATGGAACTGGTGCCCTGGGCGAGAGCGCACCTGAGACCTCTACAGTATGCTCTACTCCAAAGATGGTCTCCAGTATCTCAGGATTACCAATGCAGACTCCCTTGGCTCCCTGCGGCCCGATTCAGCATGGAGTAGTGGCTCTCAGACAGCATGCTGCGGCGAGGAATGCCGCTGGCGCTCCCCGATTGGTGCCTAGTGGTGACAGATGCCAGTCTGAAAGGCTGGGGCGCACATTGCAAGGGGAAGCATGCCCAGGGTCTATGGACACCCGAGGAGTCGGAGTGGTCCATCAACCGCCTAGAGTTGAAAGCAGTGTTTCAGGCGCTTCTGGCCTTTCAAGTGACCCTGGAAGGATTGGCTGTCAGAGTGATGTCGGACAACACGACAGCAGTGGCCTACATAAATCGACAAGGTGGCACTCAGTGCAGAGCTCTAGCCGCACAGGCCGAACAAATTTGCCACTGGGCCGAGCTGCATCTACAGTTTCTGTCGGCAGCTCATATTGCAGGTCAGAGCAACGTGCAAGCCGATTATCTAAGCAGGCATCAGATCGATCCAGCGGAGTGGGAACTTGCAGACGAAGTGTTCCTGCAGATATGTGCCAAGTGGGGCAAGCCCGTGATGGATCTAATGGCGACAAGCTCCAATGCCAAAGTCCCGTGCTTCTTCAGCAGACGGAGAGATCCTCGCGCGGCGGAATTGGATGCCTTGGCTCAACCCTGGCCTCTGGACCTACTGTATGTGTTTCCTCCGTGGCTCTTGTTAGGGCGAGTGCTCCTGCGGATTCGGCTGCATCCAGGAGAAGTGGTTCTTGTCGCCCCGGATTGGCCCAGGAGGCCTTGGTATGCGGACCTCCGACAGATGCTCGTAGAGGATCCCCTTCAGTTACCTCTGGTTCCCAACCTGTTGTCACAGGGTCCGGTGACCATGGAGGACGCCGGCCGATTTGGTCTTATGGCCTGGCGATTGAGAGGGCGCAATTGAGAGGCAGAGGCTATTCCAATAAAATAATTACCACTCTTCTGCAAGTGCTCCATTCCCATGGCTTATGCCAGGATTTGGCGCCAGTTTGAAGTCTGGTGTGCTTCCAGAGAGATCACACCCCTGCGGGCTCCTGTCTCGCCGATTGTGGACTTTTTGCAGGATGGTGTACAAATAGGCTTGGCCTATAATTCCCTGTGGGTGCAAGTGGCAGCATTGGCCTTCCTGCGTGGCATGGTTGAAGGCGTGTCTTTAGCTGCTCATCCGGATGTGGCACGGTTTCTTAGAGGAGTGCTTCGGCTCCGTCCTCCAGCTTGGAACCTGGGGCTAGTGCTGAAGGCCCTTCAGGGTGCTCCCTTTGAACCGCTTCGGCGTGCCTCAGAGAAAGATTTGACACTGAAGCCCGTCTTGTTAGTGGCCATTACTTCGGCGAGACGGGTGTCAGAGCTCCAGGCGCTGTCCTGTAGAGACCCTTTTACTACTACTACTACTACTATTTAGCATTTCTATAGCGCTACAAGGCGTACGCAGCGCTGCACAAACATAGAAGAAAGACAGTCCCTGCTCAAAGAGCTTACAATCTAATAGACAAAAAAAAAAAATAAAGTAAGCAAATCAAATCAATTAATGTGAACGGGAAGGAAGAGAGGAGGGTAGGTGGAGGCGAGTGGTTACGAGTCAAAAGCAATGTTAAAGAGGTGGGCTTTCAGTCTAGATTTAAAGGTGGCCAAGGGTGGGGCAAGACGTAGGGGCTCAGGAAGTTTATTCCAGGCGTAGGGTGCAGCGAGACAGAAGGCGCGAAGTCTGGAGTTGGCAGTAGTGGAGAAGGGAACAGATAAGAAGGATTTATCCATGGAGCGGAGTGCACGGGAAGGGTGCAGTTTTCAGAGTCCGGGGTCACGGTTCGGACCGTGCCTTCCTTCTTGCCTAAGGTGGTTTCAACGTTTCACCTAAACCAACCTATTTTCTTGCCCTCCTTTGTCGAGGAGGAGTTTCCAGAATCTTTTGGGCAATTGCACCTGTTGGACGTGCGCAGGACTCTGCTGCAGTATCTGCGAGTTACTAACTCTTTCAGGACCTCTGATCATCTGTTTGTTTTGCTATCAGGTCCTCGCAGAGGGTCTCCAGCGTCTAAAGCCACTTTTGCCCGCTGGCTTAAAGAATCTATCTTTTCATCTTATTTGCTTGCCGGCCGGCCTCCGCCTGATGCTTTTAAGGCGCATTCCACTAGAAGAATTTCCTCTTCTTGGGCTGAAACTGGAGCACTCTCTCTTCAAGAGATTTGTAGTGCAGCAACATGGGCTTCGAAGCTCTCTTTTGCCCGACATTACAGGCTGGATGTGGCTGCCAGGAGGGACGCACATTTTGGAGTGCAAGTGCTGGCGCGTGGTGTGGCTTGTTCCCACCCTATCTAGGGATTGCTTTGATACATCCCATCTGTAATGGCTGCATCTGCTTGATGACAAGGAAGGGAAAATTAGGTTCTTATCGTGATAATTTTCTTTCCTTTAGTCATAGCAGATGCAGCCATGATCTCTCCCTGTCTGATGCTATCTGCTGTAAATCTATTTCAGGTTCTGTTCGTGTTTCCTGGAGATTCCGTCCTTGGGAGAAAGTCGGAAAACAGTCTTCAGGATTCTTGTTCAATTAAAGGAGGATGACTTAATTCCCTCCAGTTTCATGTTTTGGAGGATGAGTTTATTCCCTCCGGGAGGATGAGTTTATTTCCTCCAGTTATGTCTCAGTGGAGGATGAGTTTATGCCCTCCGGGAGGATGTTTCATTCCCTCCATTCCGAGTTAATGCCCTTTGTTGTAAGGCCATCGTTCGCTGTGAGGAAAGCTTATGTTATTCCCATTGCGGTTTGCCATACTGCTTTGGAAGCTTCAAATACTGAAGAGAGGCAGTGGAGCAAGCTGGTATGAGGCACTGAAAAAAGTATGCTCTCTATCTCCCTCTGCTGGTTGATGGACACAACCCATCTGTAATGGCTGCATCTGCTATGACTAAAGGAAAGAAAATTATCACGGTAAGAACCTAATTTTCCCTCATAATTGTTTGAGGCTTCTGCAAATAAAGATAGAGCCCTTGGGGACAGGACGGAGACGGGGCCTGCGGGGATGGGGCGAGGACGGAGACAGGGCCTGGGGGGATGGGGCGAGGACGGAGACAGGGCCTGCGGGCATGGGGCGAGGACGGAGACAGGGCCTGCGGGGATGGGGCGAGGACAAACTTTGTCCCCACGTCATTCTTTAGTCCATGATTTCTTTGTATGTGGCAGAGTGACTATAGGCACAGTTGCTGTGCTCTTGACGTGAAGCATGAGTGCTAAATATTATAGGCTTTTTTTGTGGGGGGGGGGGGGGGGGGTTAGGGCTGGGTATTAGGTTGCCTGCTGTGCTGTATTGACATCCTTTGCTGGCTCTGGAGGAGTAGCCTAGGAGTTGTGGACTGAGAACCAGGTAAACTGGGTTTGATTCCCACCCCGGCTCCTGTGACTCTTGGCAAGTCTCTTAACCTTACATTGCCCCAGTACAAAAATTAGATTGTGAGCTCTCTAGGGTCAGAGAAAGTACCTGGATATAATATGTAAACCACTTTGTACCACAGAAAGGTGGTATATCAAATCCACACTCTCGTGCATGTGTGTCCTTCTTTGTGCCATGGGAACTTCTCCATCCTTTCCGACTCTAACAGTGGTTCTTCCAGCTCTGTGATGGAACTTTTATATATGTACGTATACATTCCATTCAGTCTTTCCCCATCTTCCTCTGCTGGGCCTGGCATTATTTGTCTTTATTATGATTTGTAAACCGCTTGGCATGAAGATAAATGAATGAAATGATGTTGGACAGCCAGAGCCAAGTTTTTGGTGTTTGGGTGTCCTGGTGCCTAAACTCTGAGATTGGAACTGGCAGATGACCACCCAGTCAAAGAAACTGTCCTGCTTTATTTGGAACTGGGGATGGCACTAGATAGGGTATGCATGGCTTTCAACAAGATCTTTGTACGCTTCTGTACAGGTGACATAGATAACTATTCTAGGCCCTAAAATGAATTAACGGAGTGGGAAGTGACAAAAGGTAGTAGTAAATGGTACTCATGCCAAGGATAGAGTATTACCGGTAGTTTGTTGTAGGGGTTGGTCCTTAGTTTGGTTCTTTTCAACATTTTTCAACTTTTTAGGGGGGGGGGGGGGGGGGGAGAAACAAAACTTGGTGTTTGGTACTGTTTAGGGGGAGGGGAGTTAGGGCTGACATTGGGATGAATATATTTTGATTTTATGGGTGGGACTGTTTTATGCCTGAGATTGTTTTATTTGAATTTAGTGGGATAGGTGAATAATGTTTTTAATAATAATATTTTTATAAACAGTATTGCAGAAGGGCTTTTTTTTTTGCATCCGATACCAAAATCTACTACTACTTATCATTTCTATAGCGCTACTAGATGTACGCAGCGCTGTACAATTGAACGTGAAGAGACAGTCCCTGCTCGACAGAGCTTACAATCTAATTAGGACAGACAAACAGGACAAATAAGAGATAAGGGAATTACTAAGGTGGGGATGATAAAATAAGGGTACTGATCAAGTGAGTAAAGGTTAGGAGTTAAAAGCAGCATCAAAAAGGTGGGCTTTTAGCCTAGATTTGAAGACGGCCAGAGATGGAGCTTGACGTACCGGCTCAGGAAGTTTATTCCAGGCATATGGTGCAGCAAGATAAAAGGAACGGAGTCTGGAGTTAGCGGTGGAGGAGAAGGGTGCAGATAAGAGAGATTTACCCAGTGAACAGAGTTCCCGGGGAGGAGTGTAGGGAGAGATAAGAGTAAAGAGGTACTGAGGAGCTGCAGAGTGAATGCACTCATAAGTCAATAAGAGTAGTTTGAACTGTATGCTGAAATGGATAGGAAGCCAATGAAGTGACTTGAGGAGAGGGCTAATATGAGCATAGCAACACTGGCGAAATATAAGTTGTGCGGCAGAATTTTGAACAGATTGAAGGGGAGAGAGATGGCTAAGTGGGAGACCTGTGAGAAGCAAGTTGCAATAGTCTAAGCGAGAGGTGATAAGAGTGTGGATAAGGGTTCTGGTAGTGTGTTCGGAAAGGAAAGGGTGAATTTTGGTGGTGATATAGAGAAAGAAACAACAGGTTTTAGCAGTCTGGTGCAGGGGTAGGCAACTCCGGTCCTCGAGAGCTGCAGGCAGGTCAGGTTTTCAGGATATTCACAATGAATATGCAGGAGATAGATTTGCAAGCACTGCCTCCATGGTATGCAAATCTATCTCATGCATATTCATTGTGGATATCCTGAAAACCTGACCTGCCTGCGGCTCTCGAGGACCGGAGTTGCCTACCCCTGGTCTGGTGAATATGTGCAGAGAAGGGTAGATACTGTGGAAGATTTGTAAACCATTAAGGGGAAGCTTTCAAAGCTTGAGGAAGGGTCTAGAGCAGAGGTGAGCAAATTATGGTTTGCATGGTGAAAATCAGGCCATGGAGTCTGGCTTGCCTATCATAAAAATATCATTCAGTTAAATATGTAGCCTGTCATGTAGTTCAGAGTTTCCCAAGTCAGTCCTGGAGTACCCTCTTGCCAGTCAGGTTTTCGGATATCCACAATGAATATGCATGAAAGAGATTTGCATAGAATGGAGGGAGGGAGTGTATGCAAATCAGTCTCATGCATATTTATTGTGGATATCCTGAAAACCTGACTGGTTAAGGAGTACTCCAAGACCGACTTGGGAAACACTGATCTAGTAGCTCCATGGCTACCTTGTTCATGTCATTAAAGGCCTTGCATTGCCCAATTAAATCTCTCTCCATTTCTTCTGACTGTGAAAAAAGGTCTGTATAGCATACCAAGATGTATATACTATTCCCCAGTGGTGCCGCCTTCTTGCTTCATGAGCCCCGGAGGTCTGTTGCTTTAGTGTTATGTTTAATATAAAATACCGCTATTCTTTCTAGTCTGACCTGGTTCTTTGTGTACCATGTCTGTAACCATTATTAAATCCAAGCCATCCTTTTCAGTGACCATATCTAGATCTGGCAATCTGTTTCCAATGCTATGAGTATTAATGTATACAGCTTTCCAGATGTTGCTTCCCCCTCCCCCATTTTTCTACAAGTGTTTAATGTTTACTTACCTTGTGGCTATGTCCACCCATCCTTAATAATCCTCAGTGGGTTTGCTAGTCTGTTCTCGGAAGATGCTTCACCGCTTTTGACAGGTAAACTCCTCCTCTACTTTTATTGTCCTTGAAATATCATCACATGATCCAGGAAACTGAAATGATCTTGTTTATACCATCTATGCAGCCATGCATTCTTCTCCATATTCTCTGCCTCTGCTTTTTTCCTTGCCTAGGGCACTGCTTCTCACCCCAGTCATTGAGGCATGTATAGTCACATTGGGTTTTCAGGATATCCACAGTGAATATATTTGAGTGAGATTTGCATGCACTGCTTCCTTGGTATGTAAATCTATCTTGTGCGTATTCATTTTGGATATCTTGAAAACCTGATTGGACTAGGGGTGCCTCAAGGACTGGGTTGAGAAGCACTGCCCCAGATGTAGAAGTGGTGCTCTCTTTAATACCATGTGCTTCATCTTCCTTCCCAGAGTTGTGAAGTCACTTGTGATAACATTTGGAGGATACCTCTCAGTAATGCTGCCTCTCATTGTTAGATCTCAAACAAATTGTGTCTGTACCTATAATTACCTTAAATAACCCATGTTCCAGTCATGAGGTGGTTCTTTTTGATGACTAAGGAACTGGGGAATTTTACCAGTCTCCTCCGGGATTCTTTGGGGGGGGGGGGGGGGGGTAATAAAGAGGGAACATCTACATGTTACATTAATGGGGAGCATTGGAGTGGTTTAGAACTCCATGGCAGTTATGATTTGATACATAAATATAATTCTGGAATTACGAAGGTCCTGGACATCATAGCCTTATGAAGGGACAGTAAGGTTAGGGATGTTAAGAAGCTTCCAGGTTTTATGTCAGATGGATACTATGAATGGGGAGATGAGGAGGACAAGAGAGCTACATGATTGTCAATGTGACATGGAAAACAGTCGTGCTTGAGAAATGCTGAAGCTTGGTCATGCCTTGAGACAGCTTTATAGCGAAATTTTGGCCACAGTCGGTGTGATTTACAGAAGTGGAAGAGCACTCTGTTTTTGAAAGATGTCATCAGACCCTTTCTTGTTTATTGTCACTTTTTAAGTTTGTTAATACAGAAATTGTTTTCAAGTAAAGTTTTAACAATTGTTTTGAAAGGGTTTTTTTAATGCCTATGATAGGAGTTTACCCTAGTAAACTCCTCTTCACCTTGTAAGCTTTTGCAAAGGGTGGAGGTAAGAGTACAAAGTGTTAATTACCTTAGTATTAGCAATAATAAAGCTGGATTACCATAATAGGGTCTTGGCAGCTTTGTCATCCTGATGAAATAAATTTCAATTGGTACAAAATAAGGCTGGCAGTCTCGTTTGGAATCTGCAGTGTGACAGAGCTTTGATCCCTCCAGTGGCTTTTGTCGTGACTGTACACATTAAGCCTAAATTGCTGTTACTTCTATTTAAGACACTCTGAGAGGGGAGTCCCATATACTTGATGTCTTGGATATGATGGTACACTGCTAATAGGTATTTCTCAGAGGACAAGCAGGCCAGACAGTTCTCACATGTGGTGATGACCTCCATGTCGCCTGGTGTGGAATGCTTTTATAGTGTACTATAACTTCAAGAGCATGTGACCGCACTCCAAGGCACATGTTTGAGTGCATTCCCACCCACCGCGAGAATGTGGGACCATCTGTCTCTTCATCCACAGTGAGGAGAGAATGTGCTTCTCGGCTCCTCACAGTGTCTGGTGCGTCGGTACTTTCTGCCTTCCCTTCAGGTTTTTTTTTTTTTTTTTGCCCTGTTCTGTGTCCTTTTCAGGAGTGTTTTTTTTTACCTCTTCCCTACAGTTTTTTTCCCCCTACTTTTAAGTTTTCTTATTTTTCTTAGGTTCACGAGACCCTCTTTGCCTGAGCTTGGGTCAAGATCTTTCCCTACAGTTTTTATTGGTGATTTGCCCCTTTTTCTGTCACTATTGAGTTGTATGATTTGGACATCTGTTTTCCCTTCCATGTCATCAAAGGTTCCCAGTGGCTTCAAGCACTGTGCAATCGGACCATCTATGGAACTGCTTCCTTGCATCTTCCTGAGTCTGTCTCCAGCATCTTGTTGACTTCCAGAAAAGATTCCTTCAAGAAGTGTTGTTCTTTCAAATGGAGGAGGTTTTGTCGTCTAATGTGAGGGCAAGGCCCTAGATCCTCTTTCTTGCCCTACATAGACCCTGCATGAATACCTTCTGCACCTTGCTGAGTCTGATCTTAAGACCAACTCAGTAAGAGTTCACCTCAGTGCAATTAGTACTTACTATCACCGTGTGGAAGGTAAGTCCATCTCTGGACAGCCTCTAGTTGTTTGCTTCGTGAGAGGTTTACTGTTGACAGAGCCCCTTGTCCAAACCTCCGCCTGTGTCTTGTGACCTCAACGTCATCCTCACCCAGCTGATGAAAGCTTTCTTCTGAGCTACTTGATACTGCCTCTGAAGTACTTGACATGAAAGGTCTTGTTTTTGGTGGCTGTTAATTCAGCTCACAGTCTGTGAGCTTCAGGCCTTAGTAGTGGATCCACCTTACACGAAATTTCATCATAACAGAGTAGTTCTCAGCATGCACCCTAAATTCCTGCCTAAGGTTGTGCAGAGTTCCATCTGGACCATTTTATTGTCCTTCCAAAGTCCCCCCCCCCCCCCCCCCCAAACCTCATACCCATCTTGGCAAAAGCTCACTGCATACCTTGGACTGCAAGCGAGCATTGACCTTTTACCTGGAGCGGACTAGGCACTGCAGACAGTCCACCCAGCTTTTAGTTTCTTTTGATCCCAATAGGATGGGGGTCATAATCTCCAGTTGACTAGCAGATCGCATTTCTTTCACTTATGCTCAGGCTGGGCTGACTCTTGAGAGTTATGTCAAGGCTCATAATGTCAGAGCCATGGTGGAATCGGTGGCCCACTTGTAGTCAGTCTCTGTAGAAGAGATTTGAAAAGCTGCAGCATGGTCTTCAGTCCACACATTTGCATCTCACTATTGCCTTGAGCAAGATACCCAATGCGATAGTAGGCTTAGACAGACAGTTCTGCAGAATTTGTTTGGGATCTGAATCCGACTCCACCCTATTAGGCCAGTTTTGTTCTGTTCCAAGTTGCATTCTCGCACAGTTTGTATATAGTTTCAGTTTAATTACTGTTTTGAACTTGCTGTTCAAAAACAACAGAAGGTCGATTGGAATTTGCGTGATCCTGTTAGCTAAGGATTCCTACATGTGAGAATTACCTGGCTTGCTTGTCCTCGGAGAAAGCGAAGATACTTACCTGTAGCAGGTATTCTCCGAGGACAGCAGGCCATCAATTCTCACATACCCTCCCACTTCCCCTTAGAGTTGTTTTATATAGCTATTGTACTGGTGGTCCTATGCTCTCATGGGGAGCAGGAAGGTACTTGTGCATGCATGATGGGGGTGCTGTCGTGTGCTCTTAAAGCTATACTATAAAAGCATTCCTCACTGGGTGATGTGGATGATGTCATCACATGTGAGAATTGTCCTCGGAGAATACCTGCTACAGGTAAGTATCTTCACTTTATGGTCAGATAATATTTTCTATGTTCCAATTGTTCATGCTGTGACTAGAATACAGCTCCGGAAATGAATGTTTTCTGTTATCGCAGCCCATTGTTGGAATGAGATGTCTTGGGACTTGAGAACTGAACTGGATATTATATTATTTAAAAGGAATTGAAGACTTGGTTGTTTTCTATGAAGTAATGGAGATTGCCTGTACTTTGGAAGGGGTGAGGATATGATCTGTTTTATTGTATTGTGTCTTTCTGCTGTAAACTACAGTGAACAGATATAAATTTATACGGGTGGTATATAAATCTTTTAAATACGTACTTTTACACGAGATGGATCCGGTCCTCTACTGTGAGGCGGCGAAGGCCATTCTGAGAGGTGAGATCGTCAGCTATACCTGCCATCGTAGGAAGGCCAGAGACCGAGAGATCCTTTGTTTATGTCATCAGCTTTGTGTAGCTGGTTGGTGGTTCATGTCGAGAGCCTTTTCTGCAGTTCACTGAGGCAGGAGTGACTATTCGCACAGTGCCTTCCTTCCTGCCCAAGATTGGTTCTCGCTTCCATGTGAATCAGCAGCTCTGTCTCCCTTCCTTTCGTAGGGAGGACTACCCAGAGGAGTACTCCGCTCTTGAATATCTGGATGTGAGACGAGTCATCATCAGATACTTGGAAGTGACCAATGATTTCCGGAAATCGGATCATCTGTTTGTCCTGTTTGCAGGTCCTCGTAAGGGTCTGCAGGCTGCTAAGCCTACAGTGGCAAGATGGGTCAAGGAAGCCATTGCAGCGGCTTATGTGGCCGCGGGGAAGGTGCCGCCTATCCAGCTGAAGGCTCACTCCACGAGAGCTCAGGCGGCCTCGATGGCAGAGGCCGGATCCGTCTCCTTGGGAGAGATATGCAAGGCGGCAACGTGGGCTTCGGCTCATACATTCTCCAAGCATTACCGTTTGACTGTGGCTGCACGGGCGGAGGCCCGGTTTGGAGCTTCAGTGTTGCGGTCAGGGATTTCTATGTCCCGCCCTGGGTGAGTACTGCTTCGGTACATCCCACCAGTCTATGGATTGATCAGCTTGATGATATGGAAGGTAAAATTATGTATCATACCTGATAATTTTCTTTCCATTAATCATAGCTGATCAATCCATAGCCCCTCCCAGATATCTGTACTGTTTATATTCTGGTTGAATTTTAGGTTCAAGTTTAGCCTTCAGTTACTTCAGGAGGACTTCGTGTTCAAGTTCTTCTTTCACTTGGATTCTTCAAGAGTTGAGACGAGTTTGTGTTACAGTGAGCTGCTGCATTCCTCTCCCCTCCGTTTTACGGGGCTGGATTGAGACATAAATTCTGCCGGCACTCCCTCCCGCTTCGTGCGGCTGTAGGGCAGCTTTGTACCCCTCCCGCTTCGGCGGTGTTAGGGTCAGTCAGCTCCTCCCGCGGTTGCGGTTGCAGGATAAGCCAGATCCCCCCCGCATCGGCGGGTGTGGTGTCCCTCCCCCGCTCCGCGGGGATGAGCTGGACGGATTCCCCTCCCCCACTTGTGTGGGGATGAGCTGGGTTAATTCCCCTCCCCCGTTTCGGCGGTGGTGAGCTGGGCAGAGTGTCCCTTCGTGGGTGTAATTCTCTAAGTGCTGAGTCCTGCGGATGGAGCTTTGATATCGACATACTGAGGAGTTTCCGGCAGCACATGACCACATATAGGGAGGCAAAAGTTTGCTCTCTATCTCCACCTGCTGGTAGATGGACACAACCCACCAGTCTATGGATTGATCAGCTATGATTAATGGAAAGAAAATTATCAGGTATGATTATACATAATTTTACCTTCCTTTCCAATAACAAAGTGGGAGATGGTGACAACAGATGCTAGCAAGTCGGGTTGGAGAGCTTATTACAAGTTCCATCTGGCACAGGCCACCCGGATGGAACAGGAGTCTCAGTGTTCAACAAATCACTTGAAGCTCAGGACAATTCAGAATGCCTTATAAGAATTCGCTCCCTTTCTGACGGGGGCCCGGTCTGAGTTTTCTACAACGGTGGCTTGTATCAACAAGCAAGGCGGGACCTGCAGGTGGCCTCCCTCATGAGCTGGGTGGAGAAAAATCTCTGCTTATTGGCAGCTCATATCGCTGGGTACTTGAATTTGGAGGTGGATTTTGTCAGGAGGTACTCCTTGGATCCGTTAGAATGGGAACTATCCAGCCAGGGTTTTCAGCTGATAGTGGACCGATAGGGTTCTCCACTTCTGGACTTGATGGTGATGAAAAGGAAAGCCAAAGTGCCCAAGTTCTTCAACCATTGGAAAGAACTGGTCTTGATGCCGTAATGCAGCCCTGACCAGAGACACATCTACTGTATGTCTTCTTTCCTTGGCCCATGGTAGGCCACATGTTGAAAAGGATCGCATTACACCGGGGTTGAATAATTCTCATAGCCCGGATTGGCCTCAGAGGCTGTGGTATGTAAACCTGATTCAACTGCTGCACGGGGATCCTTTCTGTCTTCCACAGGTATATGGCCTACTGAAGCTAGGTCCAGTACTCATGAAATAATCCAGGCCCCTTTGGTCTCATGGCTAGGCCATTGAAGGGGCTCGGTTGAGATAAAAAGGTTATCCTGATTCGGTCATTGCTACCTTACTTCATGCTCAGAAACACTCTGCATACGTGGCATATGTGAGGGTGTGGAGAACATTTTAGGGCTGGTGTTCTGAGTGTGAACTTTCTCCCTTTTCTGCTCAGATTGAGCACAGCCTAGCATTTCTCCAGGCAGGTCTTCAGAAAGGATTCGCATTGGGTTCTCTAAAAGTTCACATTGTGGCTTTGGCCTGTTTCAGGGGCCAACAACAGAAGACGTCTCTTGCGGCTCACTCAGATTCATTAGATTCTTATGGGGAGTGGGCCACTTGAGGCCTCTCTTTTGTACGTCATGTCCAGAGTGGAACCTTAATCTAGTCCTTTGGGCTCTTCAGAAGCCTCTTTTTGAGTCGCTCTGGAAGGCCTCCTTGAAAGATCTTATGCTAATGATGGCATTCTTGGTAGTGGTTGCGTCAGTACATCGGGTTTTGGCGCTTCAGGCTTTCTCTTGTCAGGATCTGTTTCTCAGCTTTTCAGAGGTGGGCATCTCCCTGTACATGGTTTCTTCAAGTTCAGTTTATTTGATGTACTGTAAATTTTCAAAAAGAAGTCTAAGCAGCGTACAATATATAAATAATTAGGGAAAAGAGGGAACCGCACAATCTTACTTGCCACAAAATAAAGCAAAAAACACAAAAGCATAATAGGAAAAGGAAAAATTACAGAGCCAACAAGAGGGGAAAAAACAGGGGATGCAAAGGACAGTAGGAGACTTGGAGCTGTCTCAGGTACATATCAATATCTAGTCACAGGAAAAAAGAAATCCCAGGATCAGACGTCGGGAAAAGCTAGAGAAAAGTAATAAGTCTTTAGCTGAGATTTAAAACTAGGGAAGGCGTGCTCAAGACGTAAGTAAAGGGGAAGGGCGGTCCATAGTGTAGGAGATACCTAATTTCTGGTAGCATCTTCCTTTCTTCTGAAAGTGGTTTGTCTCAGCATTTCATCTCAACCAATCTGTGGGGTTTCCATCCTTTTCACAGAGAAGACAAAGAGGCTCAGTATTCTTCCTTGAAGCTTCAGAGGCCTCATTAGATATCTGGAATGGGTTTTGCAAATTGGACAGACTTTATGCTTTTTGGTAAGAGTCTTGGCCTTAGGACTTCTAAGCCTACAATTGCTAGATGACTGATGGAGATGATTGTGTCGGCTTATTTGTTGGTGGGGAAGCAGGCTCATCAGGTCTTGCGGATTCATTCTGTAAGGTGTACAGCAATATCCTGGGGTTGAGACTACCTTAGTGTCGCTGGCAGATATTTGCAAGGTGGCGACATGGTCGTTGCATACCTTTGCCAAGCACTACAGGGTGGATGTTGCAGCACACTTGGAAGCCAGTTTTGGGGCTTTGGTCCTCATGGTGGCAGCACCAGGATCTCACCCACTCTAGGGATTGCTTTTAAAAATCTCATATGTTCTGGAATAATGGGAAGCTACATAATGGAAGGAGAGATTAGATCTTACTTGATACATTTTCTTTCCATTAGTCCTTCCCACTATTAACAGTGGCTTGCCCGAGGTTTCTGAGATGTTTTTTGACCCATTACTTCGCATCAACTCCCAACTGTCACTTTGCATTGTGCTTCCTGCATATCTCTTGTTCTCTACAAGTTGTTCAGAGGTGAGAGAGGTCCACATGTTTGCTTGTCTGGTTTTTGTTCGGTTAGTGAGTTGTTTAAGGTTGTGTTTTTTATTCTGAGTTTATCCTTACTGCTTGCCTACATAAATACTGAGTAACTGGACTGAATGCCAAGCTGGATGTCTCAGCTCAGTCCACCTGCTAGTTGATGGACATAACTATCCCATAGGTTCTGGAATAGTGAGAAGAACTAATGGAAAGAAAATTATCAGGTAAGACCTAATTTCTCTTTCTTTGGTGAGCAACTGGAAAAAGAATGGACTCTTTTTTTTTTTTTTTTTTTTTTTTTTTTAATTATTTTTATTTTTTTTTTTATTTTGTTTAAATTTTTATTGTCAGGTACTGCATAATAAGGGAACAAACTTGCCAACAGAATGTTGTCTAGAACCAACCTAGTGCTTCCTATTATAGGAAACACAAACTGTAGTCGTAGTAAAGTGATTAATCAAACATGACATTTACCAACTGTAATGTATCATAGTTCATGTAAAGCACTCACTGACAATACATAATTCTATCTACAGCAACCTCCTACCCCTGCCTTTCTCCCATATCCAGTTAACCTCAAAATTGTCTGTTTTCCCATCATTGCTGAGTATTTTGGTTGCTATTAGTCCACTTTTGTAGAAATAAGGATCAAGGGTCAAGAAACAAGCCATAAGTGATAGCTTCTTAATGGACTAGATTAATACATTTCTGACTAACTTTCAAAAACTACACTTTCTTCATAGTGCGGTTACTCTGGTTTAATTAGTACAGAATCAGTTAGGCCTGATGTCTGTATATGTCAGGAAGTTGCAAGATATGTTACAATTACAGCTAAGTAAGGGAGGCTTGACAGAGATAATATAGATAGGAGAATTACGGTTCCAGCAGTCCTTATTCTGATATGTGATATCACCAATGCTTTTATAAAGTTCTTTTCACTGTAGAGAATGACACAAGAACAAAATTTGTCCCCGCCCTGTCCTCCTTGGGTTCTGTCTCCATCCCCATGGGCTCTGTTCTCATCTGCAGAAGCCTCAAACACTTATGATTTTTATATTTAAATCTTTTTATTGAAGTATAAAAAGGAACAATATGCTGTGCAACTGTTGTGTATAAATTACAAATAGAAAACAATAATAACAACTAGCAGCTATAATAACCCACTCATCACCACCACCACCCTCTACCCTTCCAACCCCAACAATAGCCGACTTCTACTACCCCAAGGAAGCCTAATCCACCCTGTTAAATTGTCCAGGGGTACAAAATACAACCCATTCTGTATGCCCTAGAGGGGGATCTCAGGATTCAGTCTAGCTTCTTAGAAGATGTGCTGGTAGCAGGATGTATAGGATCCCCCATTCAAATTTTGCTAGCTGTGGCTAGCATGTTTGCTTGTTTTTCCACAAAATAAAAATATTGTTGTCTGCATCAATCAAACATAAATAACACTCCAGTTCATTTACATGCTTCAAAAGTAGATGATATGGGGACAAAGTTTGTCCCAGTCCCTACTGGCTCTGTCCCAGTCCCCATCCCCGCAGTTACTGCAGATCCCCGTTCCCGTGTCATTCTCTGTTTCACTGTTTTGCTGCTTGGAGTAGTTCTGAAATTTTAGTACCCTGATTAAGTCCTAAAAGAAGTCATAAAGTTTCATCTACTGAGATGTCATTTTGGTTCTTCAGTGTAGTGTGGCACACTGTACTGCCTGTGAAAGTTTGCCTTTGTCGTTGATTTTGGTTTGTTTCACTGATGTAAACTCCCTTTTTACAGTTTAGGTATTGCATCGTGTGTGCTATATTCAGTAGAGCAACCTGTATGTGAATTGGTGAAAACTGAGCAGATCTTTCAGGTATTTTGCACCATTTAATCAAAAGATGACAAAAGTTGTTCATTTCCTCATATTGTTTCTTAGCATTTCTAAAGCAGAGTGTGTACCGTGAGACAGTTTTTGTGATTTGGCACATTTGCCCTTTTTGTCGATGTTTCAATCACCTGAGATTTGGCATTCTCCTTTAAAGGGTTGCTATAATTGAATTTGTTCACATTTGCAAGACCCTGACGCAGGCGGGTTGGCTGAAGCACCAACCAACTGTGTTGGGTCTTAGCAGTAAACCTCAGAGTTCATGCCCTTATCTTGGAGGCCCTTTGTACTTTTGTATTTGGCATTTTCATTGCATGCCATATTCTGAAACCAGTCTGAAGGGCTGACAGATTCTTCCATCTCTATCTAAAATACCATCTACTACTACTACTACTACTTAACATTTCTAGAGCGCTACTAGGGTTACGCAGCGCTGTACAATTTAACAAAGAGAGACAGTCCCTGCTCAAAGAGCTTACAATCTAATAGACAAGTGAACGGTCGGTCCGATCGGGGCAGTCAAATTGGGGCAGTCTGGATTCACTGAACGGTAAGGGTTAGGTGCCGAACGCAGCATTGAAGAGGTGGGCTTTAAGCAAAGACTTGAAGATGGGCAGGGAGGGGGCTTGGCGTAAGGGTTCAGGAAGGTTGTTCCAAGCATAGGGTGAGGCGAGGCAGAATGAGCGGAGCCTGGAGTTGGCGGTGGTGGAGAAGGGTACTGAGAGGAGGGATTTATCCTGTGAACGGAGGTTACGGGCGGGAACGTAAGGGGAGATGAGGGTAGAGAGGTAGTGAGGGGCAGCAGACTGAGTGCATTTGTAGGTAAGAAGGAGAAGCTTGAATTGAATGCGGTATCTCTCCTTGTTAGGAACAGTTTGTTTTGAGTCTCCAACCTGCCCCAGAATAAAGTCTTTGGCAGTATTTCCTCAGCACTGCAGGTATCGTTCCAGAGATCTTGCATTGCTTGACAAAAAGATTGTGGAATAAGGTCCCCTTTACCACAGCCCCTTTAACAGACATCATCTTTGGAGGAAAAGAAGGCAAATTTTCAAAAGCCATTGCCTGTGTAAATGACTTGTTAGCCAGTTAAAGGAGCAGTTTGAAAATTGCTTATGCAATGCACCCATTGTAGTGCATTGCTTGTTCTTTTGCCTGCATTTTGAGGCACTGGCCCTACGGCAGAGGTAAACCCAGAGAGGTAACAGCATGCCTAGATTTGCTTTTTCAAAAGTATATGTAGTAGTCTTGCTGGGAAGACTACAAGCAGAAAAAGGAGCTGGAGGGGGATCCAATATGGACCCCTGAAGGGAGGCATGAACATGTGTTGCTCTGTGCCTACTTCCTGTATTTCCTGTGGGAAAGCATAAGGGGAACTCTAGAGACTTTCCCTATGAATCCTAAATTGCTTCACCTTACTGGTGAATGCCAATCCCAGTGCTTCTGCTTCAGTCACCTGAAGTTGCGCTGGGAGGTTCTGACTTGGGCTGTAAGAAGCATTAGGTCCCTCAAATACTGACACTTCTCTCCAGCCCCAACTAGTACGCAGCTCCTTCTCCACTACAGCCAGCTACCTGGTGAGCAGTGCAACAGGCTGTGAGGAGAAAGACTGACAGATCGATTTGGAGTCACTGGGGATATCAGCTGCGATAGAAAGAATCCAGAACATTGCTGAGACAGATGTGGGGCTGACCTTGAGTATTCCTGGGACATCTTTGAGAAGTGGAAAGAGATATGGCCCCTCTACTGTTGATGAGGGTATGGTTTCTGGGTCAAGTGTGGTTAAGTGCTTTTACTAAACTTGTTACTTCTTCATGCTTCTCTTTGGACATGGCTGTTAAAGATACAAAGAAGTCTGATCAAAGGATGGACCCTATGGAAGATCAGATTACTGAACTTCAGAAGGTGTAGGTTTCCTTGATTAAAAGATGAGATTAAAAAAAATTGGAAATTTCTTAGTGTCCCTTCGGATCGGCCCAGCTGAACTGATGGGTTGTGCACGCCTTCCAGCAGGTGGAGACTGAGAACATTGTTTCTTGAGAGCCTATAAGAGCCCAGCTTAGCCCCCTCAAGTCTCAGTATTCTCAGTCTCCAGCAGGTGAAAGATGTGGTGAGCCCTTCAGTCAGGCGCACCAAGGAATTTCACCGGACAGATTGCCTGTTTGTTGTGCTTGGCAGTGGTCGTAGAGGTTGCGCGGCATGTAAGGCCACTTTGGCCAAGTGGATTAAGGAAGCGATTAGCTCAGCTTACATTCTGAAAAACAGGTCTATTCCAGAGGGCATTGGAGCTCATTGGAGGGCATTGGCGGCGTCCTGGATGGAGTATTCTTTAGTACCTCCGGTGGATATTTGCAGGGCAGCTACATGGTCCTCTTTGCATTTGTTTGTTAAACATTACCGTGTGGATGTTCAGGTGCACCGAGATGTGATGTTTGGACAGCATGGTGGGGCTGTTAGGGTACCACCCTTAATGGACTGCTTTGATACTTCCCATCAGTTCAGCTGGGCCGGCCTGGAGGAAAGGAGAAATTAGGTCCTACCTGCTAATTTGCTTTCCTTTAGTTCCTCTGGACCGGCTGAGCACCCTCTCTAGTCTGCTTTTTGTCGTTTGCCAAAGTTAGTTTGGTGTTCTTTCTCCTTGGGGAACTCTAGTACTTTCTTTCTTTTTTTTTTTTTTCTTCAAAAAAAAAAAAAAAAAAAAAAAAAGGAAAAAAGTGAAAACAAGGAAACAAGTCTCTGTTAAGCATGTTGATTATACACAGAGCTACCTGTATAATACTCTGTTGCATTGGTTGGTTGCCAGCATGCTTCTTGTTTTCTTTGTTTGAATGGTTGTATAACCCAGCGGAGCACAGATGTCTTTTTTTTTCTTCTTCTGCTTTGTTGAGACCTGAGGGGGCTGAGCTGGGCTCTTATTGTCTCTCAAGAAACAATGTTCTCAGTCTCCACGTGCTGGAAGGTGTGCACAACCCATTAGTTCAGGTGGGCTGGTCTGGAGGGACTAAAGGAAAGCAAATTTGCAGGTAGGACCTAATTTCTCCATATGGAAAATGATTTATGTTGTCACTTTAATTTTTCTAAACTCCCATTGATGCCTTCTCCAGATTTGTTTTAAAAGTATATAGAAATTGTTTTACATATTCCAAGAGATTCTTTACCACCTTTTTCCAAAGCTTGCTATATACTGCTAACAGTTCAAGAGCAGCAAGAGACTGCTGTTGACAGAGCTGTTGATGGTAACCTGCAGAAATTGGTGATCTCTCAGTAGATAGTTTGGATTTGACAGGGTTTCAGGAACATTTTTTCTGAAGTTCTGCAATGAGCTACTGTTGTAGTGACTTGTATTTCCTGAGGATCGTGATCATGTACTAAAACCTTTTTTTTTTCCTAGATGTAGTTTGTTCATAGGGCAAAAAAATTTGGATTTTTTTCTAACTTGGCTAAAACCACACAGGATCGAAGGAAAATGTTTCTCAACATGAGGCAACAAGTTTTGACTTTTGGAGATGATTTTCACTATCCAAACAAGGCCTTTATGGCTATTGACTTTTGGGATTGGACCAGAGCTTTTTTTTTTTTCTGTGCAGGTATTGCAGTACATGCATTGAATCTGTGAATGTATTGTGGAAATCTATGTGACCCCTGACAAAGGTTTTTCCCAAACTTGGCCAAGTTGGATCCTCTTTCATTAAAGTTGACATTTGGATAAACTCTTGCAGTATCTGAACATGAGGCAACAAGTTTTGTCTTTTGGAGATGCCTCAACCCCTTCATATATGCTGACGATGTTACAATCTTTATCCCTTTCAAAAATGACCTGCTGGACATTATTCCCAAAACCATGCACAGCATTAATACCATGGAATCTTGGGCATCAAGCTGAAATTGAACAGGGTAAAAACAGTGCCTGATACTCTCATCTCCACACAATACCAAACGCTTCACAACCATCAACGCCCTAGGATCATCCCTCCCTGTATCTGACAAACTGAAAGTTCTAAGAGTCACTATAGACTGTGACTTATCCCTCGACAACCAGGCAGCAGACACTTCAAAGAAAATGTTTCACACAATGTGGAAACTGAAACGTATAAAACACCACTTCCCAAGAGACTTATTCCATTCCCTGGCCCAAGCCACGGTCCTTGCCCATGCAGACTATTGCAATGGAATCTACGGTGATTGCAAAGACCAAATCCTAAAGTAATGACAAACAGCACAAAATACAGCAGCAAGACTCATAGTTGGAAAAAAACGATTAGAAAGTGCCAGACCACTACTCCAAAAATTACACTGGCTACCAATCAAAGCACGCATTTCCTTCAAGATATGTTCCCAAGTCTACAGAATTATCTTCAGGCTCTCACTGGGCTAAATGACCCTCCTAATATATCTGCCAATCTGTAACGCAACTAAATCCGCAAGATCTTACCTTACCCTCCACGTCCTAAGATGCCAAGATGTAAAATATAAATCTACATACTCCACCGGCTTCTCGTATGTCTGCACGAAACTCTGGAACACACTACCGAAAGACCTAAAATTTATGGACAGCTACCTAATCTTCAGAAAACATTTGAAAATCACTTATTCATGAAATTCCTTCCCGTCGACCCAGCGTAGCCAAGAAGATCACCGGAAAATATTACATAACTACAAAAATGGACAGAAATGAACTAGACTTTCATCACTCCAAATGACCCTGATACTCAAAACCTGCTTACCTTAAGACAACTGCAAACCATGACAGCCTGTCAAATTCATGCAACTGTAACCCTCATGGCGCTACATAATTTGCAACCAGTGGACTCTGGACTACAGTAAGCCACATTGAATTTTGGATCTCTCTATATTGTGGTTTAAGTAGCACAATTATTATTATTATTATTATTTATTGCATTTGTACCCCACATTATCCCACATTTTTGCAGGCTCAGTGTGGCTTACAGAGTAGGGTTATGATAGTCAGTACATGATTTAAATGCAGTTGATCATAAGCTGAGGTAAAAGTGGATTTAGATAGGCGGATGTTGGGTATGTTGTGTGAGAAGTGTTTTAGGTGTGCTTGGGTGGTTTGGGGGATGATTTGTATCATTGAGGGTGACTTTTGTAAGCTTTGTTAAAGAGGTTTGTTTTCAGAGCTTTGCGGAAGCTGGTTAGATTGTTCATGGATTTCAGGGCCTTGGGTAACGCATTCCAAAACTGTGTGCTTTTGTATGCAAAGGTCGTAGCATAGGCCTGTTTGTATTTCACTCTTTTGCAGCTGGGGAAATTCAGATTGAGGAATTTGCGGGCCGATCTTTTGGCGTTTCTGGGCAGTAGGTCCACTAGGTTTAGCATATAGAGTGGGGCGTCTGCGTGAATGATCTTGTGCACGGTTGTGCAGATCTTGAACTCAATACGTTCCTTGAGCGGGAGCCAATGTAGTTTCTCTCTTAGGGGCTTCGCACTTTCATATTTAGGTTTTCCAAAGATGAGTCTGGCTGCCGTGTTTTGGGTTGTTTGGAGTTTTTTAATGGTCTGTTCTTTACAGGCTGCGTACAGAGCATTGCAGTAGTCCAAGTGGCTTATTACTAGTGACTGTACCAGGGTGCAAAAGATGTTTCTTGGGGAAAAAAGGTTTAATTCTTTTGAGTTTCCACATCGATTGGAACATTTTTGTTGTTGTGTTCTTCACGTGGGTATCAAGTGTGAGGTTTCGATCAATGGTGACTCCAAGAATTTTCAGGTTTTCTGAGATAGGAAGTGTGCAGTGAGGTGTGGTTATAGTGGAGTAGTTAGTTGTTTGTGTTGTATTGGGAGGTGAGAACTAGGCATTGGGTTTTTTCTGCGTTGAGCTTTAACCGGAATGAGTCCGCCCATGAGTGCATGATCTGGAAGCTCTGGTTGATCTCGTTGATTATTTCGTTTAAGTCACTCTTAAACGGGATGGAGATTGTGACGTCATCGGCATATATGTAGGGGTTAAGGTTTTGATTGGCCAAGAGTTTGGCTAGTGGTATCATCATTAGGTTGAAGATTGTAGGTGAAAGGGGGGATCCTTGAGGGACTCCACATTCCGGTGTCCAAGGCGGTGATCTGGCAGTGTTCGTTATAACTTGGTAGGATCTAGTGGTGAGGAATCCTTTAAACCATTTGAGAACTGGGCCTCCGATTCCGAAGTATTCTAGTATGTGTAATAGTATTCCATGATCCACCATGTCGAAGGCACTAGACATGTCGAATTGTAATATGAGTATGTTCTTGCCGGTTGCAATTGTTTTTTTGAAGGAGTTCATTGCAGACACTAGTACGGTTTCGGTGCTATGATTTGATCGGAATCCTGACTGTGACTCGTGTAGAATTGAGTGTTTGGTCAGATAATCCGTGAGCTGCTTCGTCACTATGCCTTCCATTAACTTTGTAGTGAGTGGGATAGAGGCGACTGGTCGGTAGTTGGTTAAGTCCATTGTGCTTTTCTTGGCGTCTTTTGGCAACGGAGTGAGTAGTATGTTTCCATTTTCCGTGGGGAAGAGACCATGTAGGAGTCTATAGTTTACTTGGTTCCTCAGGTCTTTTTTAAATTGTTTGGGTGCAGCTCTTATTAGGCTGGTAGGGCAAATGTCGAGTTTGCACTGAGGTTTGGCATATTTATTGAGCCAGTGTGTGAGTTCATCTACTGAAATTAAGTCAAAGTTGGTCCATGATCGGTCAGCTGGGTATTCCCCAGGTATTGGGCCTAAGCATTCAAGTATGCTTGAATATTCAATGGTGTTACTTGGTATCATGCGTCGGAGCTTTGTGATTTTTTCGTTGAAATACTTCGCTAGGTTGGCTGCCGATGGGGTGTCTGTGTTGTTCGAGGTGACCCGTGTGGTGTTTAGGAGATTGTTTACGATTGAAAAGAGTTTGTGTGTGTCCTTGTAATCTGGTCCTATTATGGTTTTGTAATACGTTCTGATGCTGTATTTGTATTTTCTTTGTAACTGTTTCCATTCTTTAAGTGTGTGTTCGACTTTTTTTTTGCTCCATGCTCTTTCTAGTCTACTACTACTACTTATCATTTCTATAGCGCTACTAGACATACGCAGCGCTGTACACTTGAACATGAAGAGACAGTCCCTGCTCGACAGAGCTTACAATCTAATTAGGACATACAAACAGGACAAACAAGAGATAAGGGAATATTAAGGTGAGGATGATAAAATAAGGGTTCTGAACAAGTGAATAAGGATTAGGAGTTAAAAGCAGCATCAAAAAGGTGGGCTTTTAGCTTAGATTTGAAGACGGCCAGAGATGCAGCTTGACGTACTGGCTCAGGAAGTCTATTCCAGGCAGAGGTGCAGCAAGATAAAAGGAACGGAGTCTGGAGTCAGTGGTGGAGGAGAAGGGTGCAGATAAGAGAGATTTACCCACTGAATGGAGTTCCCGGGGAGGAATGTAGGGAGAGATGAGAGTGGAGAGGTACTAAGGAGCTGCAGAGTGAATGCACTTATAGGTCAATAAGAGGAGTTTGAACTGTATGCGGAAACGGATAGGAAGCCAGTGAAGTGACTTGAGGAGAGGGCTAATATGAGCATAATGACCCTGGAGGAATATTAGTCATGCAGCAGAATTTTGAACAGATTGAAGAGGAGAGAGATGGCTAAGTGGGAGACCTGTGAGAAGCAAGTTGCAATAGTCTAAGCGAGAGATGATAAGAGTGTGGATGAGGGTTTTGGTAGTGTGTTCAGAAAGGAAAGGGCAAATTTTGCTGATATTATAGAGAAAGAAACGACAGGTTTTAGCAGTCTGCTGAATATGTGCAGAGAAGGAGAGGGAGGAGTCGAAGATGACCCTAAGGTTACGAGCTGATGAGACAGGATGGATGAGAGTGTTATCCACAGAAATAGAGAATGAGGGAGGAGGAGAGGTTGGTTTAGGGAGAAAGATAAGAAGCTCAGTCTTGGTCATGTTTAGTTTCAGATGGCGCAGAGACATCCAGGCAGCAATGTCAGACAGGCAGGCTGATACTTAGGCCTGGGTTTCGACTGAGAGTTTTAGTGTGGAGAGGTACATCTGGGAGTCATCAGCGTAAAGATGATACTGAAAACTATGGGATGAGATCAGAGTACCAAGGGAAGAAGTATAGATGGAGAAGAGAAGAGGTCCCAGGACAGATCCCTGAGGTACACCAACTGACAGTGGGATAGAAGTAGAAGAGGATCCACTAGAGTATACACTAAAGGTACGCTGGGAGAGATAAGAAGAAAACCAGGAAAGAACAGAGCCCTGAAATCCAAGTGAGGACAGCGTATCAAGGAGCAGGCTGTGATCAACAGTGTCAAAAGCAGCAGATAGATCGAGAAGGATGAGGATAGAATAGAGACCTTTGGATCTGGCTAGGAACAGATCATTGGAGACTTTTTAGCAAGCATTGTTTCAGTTGAATGAAGGGGGCGAAAGCCAGATTGAAGTGGATAAAGAATAGCTTGAGATGAAAGAAAGTCAAGGCAACGGCGGTGAACAGCACGTTCAAGTATCTTGGATAGGAAAGGGAGATGGGGCGATAGTTGGAATGACAGGATCCAATGAAGGTTTCTTAAGGAGTGGTGTGACTATGGCATGCTTGAAGGCATCAGGAACAGTCGCAGTGGACAGTGAAAGATTGAGGATATGACAGATAAATGGGATGACAGTAGGAGAGATAGTGTTAAGTAGATGGGTGGGAATAGGATCAGAGGAACAGGTAGTTAGTTTCGAGGAGGAAAGAAGATGTGTAGTTTCCTCTTCAGTGATTTCAGAAAAGGAAGAAAAGGAGGCAGGGGTTGGAGGGTTGAGAGAATGAACTAAGGGAAGGAGAGGTGGAGGTGACCTGGTTGAGAATTCAAGTTTAATCTTGTGAACCTTATCATGAAAGTACTCAGCCTGAGTGTGGGGAGAAAGTGAAGTGGGGGTTGGAGGTGAAGGCACTTTGAGGAGAGAGTTCAGTGTGGCAAAGAGACGTCGAGGGTTTGAGCCAAGAGAATTTGTCAACTGGATGTAATAGTCCTGTTTGGCAAGTAAAAGAGCAGACTGGAAGGAGGTCAGCAATAATTTGAAATGTATGGTCAGCATGGGCACGGGATTTCAGCCAAAGGCATTCGGCAGAATGGGCACAGGAAAGTAGGTAGTGGATTCTAGAGGTCAGCCAAGGTTGGGGTTTGGTACGTTTTACAGAACGGGGAATGAGAGGAGCAAGAGTATCCAGAGCACAGGAGAGAATAGTATTATAGGAAGAGACAGCCTCATTGACAGACTTGGATAACATTGTGGTGGAGAAGAGATTTGAAACACTGGAGTAGAAGGGTCAATAGCCTGAAGATTCCTAAATGTATTGGTTAAGATTGGGCAGGACTGGGGAGGAGGGTGTTTAAGTGTGAAAGTTATCAGATGATGGTCAGAGAGGGGAAGAGTTGAGGCACAGAAACTGGAGAGTGAGCAGTTAGAGGAGAGGATAAGATCAAGACAGTGGCCGTTCTGGTGAGTGGGGGCAGTGAAGCACAGTTGAAGATTGAAAGAGGATGTTAAAGCAAGAAACTGTGAAGCATAAGAGTCAAAGGGATCATTAGCATGAATGTTAAAATCCCCAAGAATGAGGGAAGGAGATGAAGGTTCAAGAAAGAAGGAAAGCCAGGCATCAAAGTCAGTGAGAAAGGAAGAAAGGGACTTATCAGGGGGTCGATAAATGACTGCTACTCGGAGAGGCAGAGGAGCAAATAGACGGATGGAGTGGACTTCGAAGGAAGAAAAACAGTGAGACTGAAGTAGAAGAGGTTGAAATCTACAAGAGGAGAGGAACAGAAATTAGATTGGAGATGTACGACGACAGCGACGAAGGCGAGAAGTACTCAGAAAGGAGATGGATGAATAGAAGGAAGGAAATATTTAAGGTTGAGAGCTGAGAAAAAGGAAGAGGAAAAAAGAGATGGTGAGATGATGAATACAGATGGTGGACAATGTGTTCCTGCAGTGTACAGTGGTTTAAGATGGAGAAACAAATTAGGAAGGGACAGTGGCAAGAAGAAAAAGTGTACTGGAGCCATAAGTAGTAACTGGGAGAAAAATAGATGTAAAGAGAAAAATGCCCGGCGTGCGTCACCTAGAGCGGAGGCCCTGAGTGGATCGGATCGGAGTGGACCTGGGAGTTACCCCGGAGAAGGCTGAAAGGATATGCAGATGAGCTGCAAGTCCTCTACAGCACCTGAAAGGCAGCCGGTGGTAGAGCTGGGTACCTCTCAGCTGAGGAAAGGCTTACCAGGGGTTAGGCCGAAGCCAGCATTCCTCTCCCTGAGGGTCGCCTGATCGTAGCCAAAAAGCACCCGGAAACCCAGGGCACTTGGAGCGAGGGCCCTGGGAAGATTGGGGTGGACCTGGGAGTCACCCCGGATACAGCTGTGAGGAAATGCAGAAGGGCTGCAAGTCCTCCACAGCACCTGAAAGGCAGCCAGTGGAAGAGCTGGGCACCTCTCAACTGAGGAAAGGCTGTCATTTCATCTGTTAAGTTTACCCGTTATGTTTTAGTTGGAGTGTGCTTTTCATTATCCAGTATTATCTATTTGTGTAATATTTTTTAATTTGAATAAAAAATTTTTTAAAAAGAAAAAGAATCTGGAGATTTTCCAGACATTTTCTCCTTGGGCAGTTTTTCAAAGGGAAAGTAAGCATGTCCCTCTCCTTTTGAAAATGGTGTAAAGGTTTACAGGGTGAATTACCCATGGTGTCTGCACCAGTGCAGGTAGCCTTGAAAGTTGTCATTGGTCTGATTGTTGTAAAGTAGACCCTATGGTTGGGGTAATCAGACTTTTTACCCTTGTGACTATTGTCTGCCTCAGGAGCTGAAGCAGGTCGGGAAAAAAATATCGGGGGATGTCTCACTCAGGAGAAGAGAGTTTTGTGTGTATGTATGTGGGGGGGGGGGGGGGGGGGGCATTTCAAAACATAAAAACAAAACCTTGTGTAGGGATAAGCTTGATTAATATAATGTTCAAGCACTATACTTAGGAATGCTGCAATTTGGACTTCTGTATCTGTTCTTTTTTTTTTTTTTTGTGAATTTGTGGCTTTTTGTCAGCCAGGAAAGAGAAACAGAAGAGCTTGGTAGCACAAATGGCCACAGCAGGCACTACTACACCCATATCTTTAGATACTGACAGCACCCTGCTTGTGTCCTCTGACCCATGTGACCTCCTGCACCTCTTTCCCAGCCCCTGTAACTCCAAAGCCATCCCTGCCCCCTGTCCAAATTGTTGAGTTTTATGTCTTGTAGAAGCCTTTTCTTAATGATGTCTGCATGGACATCCTTTGAGATACTGTGTTGGTGAGCTGTTAACAGTGGAAACTAAAAGACGAAGCAGGCCACCTCTGCCTTAAGGAGTATTCTTTCTGCATAAAGTGCACTGACTACCATTACTTTACAGGGCCAGATTTAAATATCTTTGATTTTCAAGGTCCTCAGACAAAATGGTCCATAGTACCTAAATAATAAGTTAGTCCTCTGCACACCTTTGAGGCTTCTAAGGTCTTCTCAAGGAGCATCATCTGTACTCTTGTCAAAAGAAACTGCACAAATGTGATACCCACCGACTAGCCTTCTCAGGAGTAGCCCCCGCACTCCGGAGCATACTCATAAAGGGGCTGTGCCAAACTCAAGACTTCCTTTACTTCAGGAAGAAGGTGAATGCCTGGCTCGTCTTCCTTTAATACATGTGACAAGTGACTATTTGCCTCAAGCTAGACTAGCTTATTGCACACCATGCAACTTAGACCATTTCCTCATATCTTATTCAGTTGTACATATAATTTACCTTCAGTTTAGCCACACATTTATTTATCTCGCTGACTTTGTACTACCCATCTTGTCCCGTCTATATATTTCAACTGGACTTGTTCTCTCAATTACCTGTTAAAATGTTTTGTTGTATTGTACAAACATTGCCATCATATCTGTGTTGTTTGAATGTTCTAATGTATGCCTATTAAATTGCTTCCATTGTATCTTATCTGTTATGTGGATGTTCTTCCATGCTACTTATTATGGTATCATTTGTATTCTGCTGTCTGTCTATATCTGTTATGGGATTGTTTTACAGTGCTGTTTAATGTTTTTGTATTTTTGATACTGTCTCATGTTAGTCCTTTTCCTAGAATTCAGTCTGCCATCTCCAGGTTTACCTCGTTGATTGTATTTATGCTTTATATTTGTTCATTTTACTATTATATTAACATTGTAAGTTTCATGACAAGCTGTAACTGCTTTGCACCGTGTTGGGTGAATCGCTTCCTAAAAGTGGTTAATGAATCCGAGTAGATAAATGTTGCTTGCAAGCTCCTGCTGTTATTGACCGTTTATGAATTAAATTATGTCAGCATTTGGCTGCATAACACCACGTCTTCTGCAGTGAAATATTGCATATGAAGGCTAATTTAAGTCTGTCCACTTTCATTCCTGGTTTTCTTCTACAGTCCTGAGACAATCTGACCTTTCTCTCCCTTCTTGGCAAGTACGGATCCTCTGTTCTTATCCTTGGCCTTCTAGAATTCTGAGTGCCTTGATCTCTACTCCCTCCACTAGGATGTCATTGTATGCATCCATCACCCTGCCTGAGAAGAAATATTTGATGTTTCTTCTTGGTATGTGATCTCTGGAGCCTCATCTTGTGATCCTGTTTTGATATATTTTTCTAGAGCATTTTTTTCCTCTGAAAAGATTTGTTCCTTGTGCTTGATTTATATCTTTGAGATATTTGAATGTCTCTCTCATATCAAGCTTGACTCTCTTCTCCTCTTTCTGGACCACCTCTGTATCCCTTTGGAGAAATGGCTGCTAGAACTGGATATAACATTCTAAGCGAGTATAGGTGAGGTCTTGCCAGTGATCAATACAGAGGAATTGTTAACCTCCTGTCTTTCTGCTTCTCCCTGTACACTCTAGCCATGATCCAATTGCACTCTCACTACTTTGAGATTATCAGATATGATCACGTCAAGGTCATCTTTTCAGTGTGTGCAGTATCTTATCCTCCATTGTGAATTGCTCCCTCGGATTTCTGCATCTCGGCTGCCCATTTCTGCATGTACTTGACAGCTCTTCTGGCTTTCTTAAATCTCTTCTCATTATGACTGCTCCCCCAGGGGTGTCCCACTCTGCTGCAGATCTGCAGCTCTTGCTCTCATTTTCAAAAAAGGTAATGTTTTTTTTTCCTAACCTGTTATATAATATTGCTTACAAAGATATTGTCAAAACTAGCCCCAGGATGGATATCCATAGCTTTTAATTTTCCTCCTTTCCGTCATCACTGTCTTCTATCTATCATTTAACCACTTTATAATCCTGCCTACCATTTTGGGACCTACCCACTGGGCTGTTGAACATCTGACATGGTCAGTATCGACAACTTCGTTGAAATCCAAATAAGCATCTATACCATTATAAGTACTCCTGCCACCTATGAATGGTCCTTGAAATCTTTTGCGCATATTGTGTAGCATTTCTGTTTTTTCTTTGTCGTCATCCTCCATTTCGCCTTTGTCTTACAAACCAACCTCTGTACTTTCTCCTTCCACCGACTCCCTTGAAAAAAGTTTCACCACCTAGCTATCTTTTCTTCTGCTCACACCTTTGTCACCTTGATTACCTTCCCTGCTTCCTTCAGCTTCTACAGATATTCTTTTGTGGCTTCCTTTCCCCCCCCCCCTCCTGGATTCCCTTTTAAACCTTTGCTACTCTTTTTGCGCTTGACTTTTTTAACCCCCTCCTTTCAAAATGCCATTCCCTTTTTCGTTATATACTTTGCTAACGTGGAGATGTTGGCCAGCCTTCATAGCTCCTTTAAGTTTAGCACACTGTTTTTCTATTACATGAAAAATGGCCCACTCAGCCAGCTTCCTTCTGAAGATACTCCCCTCCATTTTTTAACAAAAGTAACACAAAGGAACTTCCCCTCCCACTTAAATCCTTTATATATCTGCCTCAACAGTCCTTTTGCTCTGTTGAGTGTAAACACTGCAGCCTCTAACATAGTTAAAGACTTAGCCATCATGGGGCTAATCTCTTGAGGGAGAGCAAAATTTCTCAATTCCAGAAGAATTCAGCCAAAATGCCCTTTAGCCTTCTCTGTGTTGAGCCAGAACTGGCCTTGATTAGGGGCACAACAGACAGCACGAATCTGAAACTGGGATACCACATAAAACCCATAAGAGTTTGGTTCTCCTAGCTTACTCTCCTCTCATGTCTGGAGTGATTTCAAACTGATCTTTGCTTTTTAAATTTCCAGTTTACTGCTAGGTTGTTCATCAAACAGGGCAGTGTTTGGGGAGCTTTTAAAAGGCACCACTGAAAACAGGAAGAGCAGCTGGAGAAACAAGTTCATCGTTTTTTGATCGCCTGATCACGGCTAAGCCATCTCAGATGTGTTCTTAATCCATTTTTGCCCATCTGATCTCAAAGCTGAAAGCAAATAGACATAATACACTGTACACCCAGTTACTTCAATATGCCTTTTACATCTGTATAGGTCGAATTATTCTGCACCCTGGAAAATGTCAGAATTTTATTTCAAGCAAATAGACAACATTGTATGGTGTAAAAGGTTGTTTTTTGGTGTGTGTGTGTTTAGAATGGAAGGAGAAAGAGGTTAGGGCCAGTGTTGAGTTAATTTTAAATGTTAGTAGTTGAATAAATTTACTCCACAGGTTTCAAATGTTATTAAAACTGTATTTAACTTTTTTTTAATTCAATACTTTGCATTCTTTTATTCATGCCCTATTCACCTTGCAGCTGGATTACTGTACGTGTACGTAGGAATTATGCTAGTCTATTTAACTTAAAAAGGTTACAGGCTTTGCAAAACACTGCTTTACACCTTTTATATCATGTGAAGAAGGGTGCTCATCTCCACTGGAATTTAGGATTCAGTATAAGATTTTACTTTGACACTTAAAGCCTTCTGTACCAGTATACCATCTTCTCTCTCTTCCCTTACCATCCCATATACCCTTTATTGTACTCTCAGGTCATTAAATGATCATAGGCTGTTACTACCTGAGCCCTCTTTCACACACTTTGAATCTACACATCATAGTGCTTTTTTTTCTTCCTTTCCCCAGCTCTGTGGAATGATCTCTTCATGCAGAACTCTCTCCTTTTTTTTTTTTTCAAATTTAAGATACCTATTGAAAGCCTTTGGGATTCTTTTAGTGAGTTAGGTTTCGGATTGCCAACCTGGAAGTGGTCCAGGTAACCTTTGTGTGACTGAAATTATCTTTCCTATCTGATATTTGGTGTGTGTTCTTGTTATTTTTATTTTATCTTTTTTTTGTTTTATGCGTTAGATTGTATATCACTGAGTCAGATGTGTCAGAATAAGCCTTTTAGCAAATTCAATAAACAGTAAACACCACCTCTAAACAATGAAAAATTCAGCCAGAAGAATAGAAACAAATCATGTAGTAGGTGCTACTACTATATTTATTCCAATTTCTGTACTGCATGATCTACACACTGCCGGTCTCAGCAGACAATAAACAAATTCAAAGCTAATATATAAAAATCATACTTGTCAGATTTAATACAGAAAAGCCATGGTTCTGCTCAAATGGGTGAATATTAGAGAATGACATGGACAAAGTTTGTCTCCATCCCTGTCCCATCCCCGCAGACCCTGTCCTCATCTGCAGAAGCCTCGAACACTTTTATGATTTTATATTTAAATCTTTTTATTTAAAGTATAAAAGAAACAATATGTGCAACTGTTTATAGATCACAAATAGAAAACAATAATGAGCAACTGTAATAACCTTCCCCCCTCCATCCTTTCAACCAACCCCAACAGTAGCTGACTTTTGCTACCCCAAAGAACCCTAATCCACTCTGTTTAAATTTACAGGGGAACAAAATACAATCCGCTCTGTATGCTCTAGTGGAGGAGAAATATGCCCTACGAAGCATTGTTATGATTTTGTGTATGAATAATAAATCATCAACCGTCTCAGGATTCAGTCTTGCTCTCCTGTCTTCTACAGTCCTTCCTGCAATAGAAAATGTCTTCTCAGAAGATGGGCTGGTAGCAGGAATGCACAGGATTCTCCCATGCAATATTTTGCCAGTTGTGGTCAGCACTTTTGCTCATTTAAAAAAAAAAAAAAAAATCAAATCTTCATCATCTGCATTACTCGAACATAACTGACTGACCAATTCATTAACAGCCTTCAAAGTAGAGAATGACATGGGGCCAAAGTTTGTCACTGTCCCTATGGGCTCTGTCCCCATCCCTGTGGTTACCGTGGGACCCAGTCCTTGTGTCATTCTCTAGTCAATATATATAATTTTTTTTTTTGATACAGGCTGTGGCAGCTGAAATAAATCTGGACTCGATATCTGGATAATGACAATATTCAGCCATCTTGCTCTCTTTATTTGGATGGTTATACAGTTTGCAGACTGAATATTGCTACTAACGGATAACTCAAGGGACTGCCCTAGTACTGTTGAGATCGTGTCTGGGAGGTCTGCAGTGATTTTGAGTGGCAAAATGCAGGTAGCAGGTGCTATTATCCAGGTGAGTGATTTTGTCAGGTTAAATATTTTCAATTTCCTCTGAAACTTCAAGTAATTTACTTCCAGTGTAGGGAGGACATTTCACCACGAAGGCCCTTTACTGAAAATGCCATTCTGTATGTTAGTGTTGCCATCTGAACAGGTGGGACCAAAGAGATTTGATAATGGGAGACAGCATGAGCCTATCTGGCCCATTATGTGGGCTGAAGCCAGTAGGTGGAGCTTGTTGCCCTATCAATTTCATTGTTTTGGATGTCCCAAGATGGCGGCACCTGCATTGGTGAGAATTAAAACTTCCTTGGGTGAAGACTAGCTTTAGCCTTCTGATGACATACCATCGCCTATTATCAAACCTCCTTGGGTGGGACCCACAACATATTTGTCTCTAGATCTCAAGGTACGACCTAACTGCTGTTTAACCAGCACACTAGCCAATAAGTAGGGTTACCACTATACAAAACCAAATGAACCATATCATAGAGCTGTGGACCATCCTCTGAGCTGCCAGTAGCCAATGTAGTCTCCTCAGATTGCTCGCCAGGAGTGTGTAAACGAAGTATTTCATTTTCTAGATGGAGTAAATGTTCTCAGACTTCCCACTGAAGGAGAAAATCAGAGAGCAGCTAATGTATTTGTGTTTTTTAAATAAAAATACAGTGTTGTAAGTTGCTACCCCTGCTGAGTCCTCGCTCTCTGCTGGCTCACACTGTGCTTTCAGTTTCTCGGCAGCAGGGACAACACTTGGCCCGTCTCCCATAATATTAGCACTTTCCTGTTTGGAATAAGGATTTTTTTTCCCTATTTTCCATACACTGGCAGTAGAGCACAGCTTGTAGCAGCCTCCGCCACCCCCACCTTCTCTGGCTCTGGCTCTGTACCCAGGAGCTGCTGGCTTGACAAGGCCTACTCTTGTGATCCTGGGCAGCCTTTGCAAAGTCAGGGGCGTGTGCTGTCTAGGGCCCTCCAGGAAACAATTCTATCTACTGTTCGAGGTGAGGGAGGAATTCCTTACAACCACCCAAGAAGGATCCTGACTGGTAGGGTGAATAGGTTTTCTTACGTTGAGGGGAAACACATTTTTTTCTCTCTGTGTATGCAGGAAAACTCAGGCCTTTCTGCTTAATGGCATGATGTGCTACAAAACCACTCAGTCTTGCAGTCCTTGCTGTCATACAATAGGTACATTACAGGATCATTGAGCTCTTCTCCAGGAAATCAATGATTTAGCCATTTTCTTTTCTCTGCTTTTAGCCGTTGGAGTAATACATGAGGACCAGTTCAAAGCAATTTCCACAGGTCAAAGTCATGACATCCATGTAAATTTCTGGCTAAAAATTTGAAGTGATGTCAAAGAGGCAGTGAAACAGTCAAAAGAAATGCCACCTGGAGAGGCAGCTCCAGGAGGGGCTGCAGTAAAAATGCCAACAAACACCAGTATGGCAACCAGGATAAAATTTATTGGCACACGTTTCAGCATCCACCTCCATCAGTGGTAATAGATCTTATTGGACAAGAACACAGGGCACTGTTGACTGTATAGGACTTGCTGACTGAGAATCTTCTGTTCTCAAGTAATGCTGCACAACTTCAGAAAATATCAAGCTGCAATTCAACCTTGGTGCGGTTAAAATTTGGGCCAGTCTTCAACAATGTACGTATCGTTTGTCACATCAAGAGGAGGGCGTGGTTAGGTATGTGTGTGGATCCTGTTTTACTTTTCGAACAAAGGCATATTTTGCAGCTGCAGCACTTTTTAAAGAGAAGCTACTGCAAGGCCTGTAGGTAAAGCATCCAGGATTTTATTCTAGAGAATTTCAAAATTGCTCATAATACAAGTATAAAATGCTGTCTGTTGCAAAGACTAAACCCCATAAAACTGTACAGCCATGTGAGATCTAGCAGTCAAGATTAAAAAAAAAAAACCTGCTGTTTCCCACTGTCTGCTATGATGGTGGTGGAGAGCAGCTGAACTTCAGCAGCCGGAATTGCTCAAAGCAACAAAATGAAGCACAGTGTTTATTTATATTATCCTTCAAACACTGAGCATTTCAAAGGCTTCTACTAAAATAGCACTGCCCATCACTCCCCTTGTTACAACAATACCAAGACAGAGGGGAGCTCTCAAGGGGTGTGCAGAAGCTCCCTCCTTCCCCTCAATTCCCCCCACCACCTCCATATCACAGAAGAGTCCTCTCTTGTTCACTACCTTGGCAACTGCCAGTATAATGGAGGAGTAGTCTAAGGGGTTAGAGAAGTGGTTAGAGCAGCAGACCGGCAACCAAGGAAGCCAGGGTTCAGATCCTACTAATGGGCAAGTTGCTTCACCCACTTTGATCTCCGATGCCATAGTAACAGATGGCAGATAAAAGACCAGCATGGTCCATCTGGTCTACAGAACATGTGGGTTACCTCCTCTGTGCCTTTGTTTAAGGTTGTACTGGATGCTAGGTAAAGGTTACACCCCTCTGTGCGTTTTTTTTCCTCCCCTCCCACCTCTGGACCCCGATGCTCAGAAGCAAATAGCCCAGACTAACGCTCACATTTGCTAGCGCCAAATGTTCAGAGCCACCAAGCGTGTGAATCAATGAGCTCGCCAGCAGTGAGTGCAGTGAACATGCAAATGCACGTTGATGAGGTGATTTGCCATTCACCCCCAATTCATGGTGGACAGTGTGCCACACCAGGGTGCTCCTTCCGTGACAAATCCTATGGAGCTGGTGTTAGGGTGTAAAAGGCTTGTTTTCCCATCACGTGTTCGCATATGTCAGATAGAGGTATGACAGTTTGGAAGCACAAATTGAGCTCAATTATTCTGTTGGTTCTGCTATGTCCCCTCTGAACTAATAATTTAGTAATAGTGTATTTTTAGGGGTTTACATGCTACATAATCAGCTAATGGATGAAAAGTGGCGTAAGTTTCCTTGTGTAAAGAGCCTATTATTACACTCTGCTGGGTGCTGTGTTATCTATGTGTTGAAGCACATTTTTTTTTTGCAATGTCTTAAGCTTTCGGCAGAGAACATATGTGGGTCCCGGCAGGAAAAGCTTGCCTTCAGAATTGTGTAGCTCGAAGCTGAGTGAACGGCACCTCTTCCTCCTCTTTCTCTTCTCCCTCCTCTGACTTTCCAGGACATGCGCTCAAGAGCTGTGCTTAACGCACAACTCTTGAGCACATGCACCTGGCACAGTCCTCTCCCTGAACTCTTAATGCTCAATGCTAACAACGCGCCTATATTTGCATGTCATTAGCGTTGAGCACTAGAAAGCTGGGTTTCTACCAAGTACTAACACTGCTACTAATAGGGTTTCTGCCAGGTACTTGTGACCTGGATTGGCCACTGTGAGAAGCAGGATACTGTACTAGATGGACAATTGGTCTGACCCAGTATGACTATTCTTATGTTTTAATGTGTTGCCGCTATGTTGTGGAGGCGTTTTTCATGCACTGTTCAGTACAGCACCAGAGTTTTGAGCATCTGGGCCTCTGTGCTTTTGAAGTGTGACAGTCATTTGTTTTCCTTTGATCCCTTCCTTTTGCTATTTAGGGATGCTCTGCATTTAACCCAGCCTTTTTGAATTCTGTCACTGTTTTTGTCCCCACCACCTTCACCGGGAGGGCCCTCGTTCACTGCTTTTTCCGCTAAAATGTATTTCCCGAGGCTGTTTTTAAAGCTTACCTCTTTGCAGCCTCTTTTCACATCCTCTAGTTCTACTGCTTCCCTGTGTTTGAAAAAAAAAAAGTGTGTACATATTGCCTCATCTCTCCTCTCAGGGTATGCATATTAATGTCTTCATCTCTCTTCTCATATGTCTTGTGGCACAGCCCCATACCATTTTGGTCACTTTTTTTCTGATCCATCACAAGTCGTTTTATGTCCTTAGCGAGATATGGTCTCTAAAATTGATGGGCAGATGATCAAATCCCCCACACTGTTCCGATTAACGCTCTAAAATTAACACCAGAAAACGGGGGGAAACAACGCCACCCCCCTACGATCGAAGCTAATAGCATGCAAATTTAAGAAACCTATTAGCTTTGATCATGGGGGTACATCTGTGGGAGAATTGTGCCTTGGCATATGCCCAAGTCACAGTTCTCCCGTAGGAGTTTTGACAAGGCTGTCAAAAAAAAAAAGCCTGGACCTGTCAAACAGCAGACGAGGTTTGACAGGTCCGGGATTTTCTCCTGGACCTGTCAAACCTAAGCCCGACCCCCCCCCCCCCCCCACTTAAGTCGTGGAGGGCCAGTGGACCTCCAGGCCCCCCAAACACTAAAAAGGCCCTGGTGGTCCAGTGGTACTGCTAGCCCCCATCCCTACTGAAGAGACCCTGGTGGTCCAGTGGGACCACTAACTTTCCTCACCTGCACCCCCCCCCGCAGCCTTTCTCAAAGTTGAAGGAGGGAGGAACTAGTACTCCCTCCCTCCTCTGCGGGCACATCCTCAAAATGGCGGTGCCCTACCTGGTGCATTCTGGGATGTGCTGGGCAGGACTTAACCCTTTTATTTATTCGTGACATTTATACCCCACATTAGCCTGAAATAGACTCAAGTTCAATGTGGCTTACAAACCTACAATAAAGTGAATAAAATGTAATAATGTACAGAATATTACACAAATTACAGTAACTTCAAGAAGCAAATTAGTACTTGTGCAGTAAGAAACCAGGAATTTAGATTATCTCAAGGACAAACAAATAATTAAGGGTGGATAGGTGAAAGCATAATTAGACAGGACGAGATGGGAAACGAGATTAAGAAAATGGTGTGGGTAAAATTCAAATAGCGTTCTGTGTATTCAGAAAGGCCAGACTGAAGAGAGGTGTTTTTAGAAGACTTTTCTAAAAGTTAGGTAATCATCTATAAACTTGATTGATTTAGGAAGAGAATTCCAAATTTTGGTGCCTTGATAGGAGAAATTAGCAGAGTGAATTGTTCTATATATCACATTTGTACAGATAAGGAAATGTAAGACAAGATATTCTCTAGATGATGAAATAGCATTACGAGGGGGTAATTCATTAAGATTATTCATTTATGATGGGACTTGACCAAACAGGATTTGGTTAATGAAAACGCATAATTTGAAAGATATTCTATTTCTTATTGGTAACCAATGTAGCTCGTATAAAAGAGTAGTGGCTTTGGCGAAGTGAGGAGATCTACATATAAGACGAGCAGCAGCATTTTGAGCTGTTTGTAATTTTTTGAGAAGACCACCCTTAAGTCCATCATAGATGGAATAGCAATAGTCGAATTTGGTGAGGACAAGGAATTGAACCAAAGTACGAAAGACAGATTTAGAGAAAAATGGCCTCAATCTTTTTAGCTTCCAAGGTGAGTGAAAGACACTCGAGAGAGATTTGGTTTTCAAGGTTGAGGAAATTACCTATAGTGACTCCCAAGGTTTTCATTGATGACTCAAGGGAATAGGTTTTGTTCTTAATAGGATGGTGAATGCTAGTTATAATTTGAAAGTTAGTTTTATTCATGTTTAGTTTGAAATTAGAAGCCCATGGTTCCATAAGTTTTATCCCTAGACTAATCATATGTGTTATGTCAAACAATTCCTTAGAGATTGAGATAAAAATGGTGACATTATCAGCATATATGTATGTCAAAAGAACATGTTTTTCTAAAAGATGACCAAGAGGTATCATCATAACAAGATGGGGGAAAGAGGGGAACCCTGAGGGACCCCACAGCCAGGAGACCAAGTGGAAGAAAGTATACCTGATTGATTTGATATGACCTCGATCTTAAGAAGCGAGAAAACCATTTCAGGACGACTCCACAGATTCCATAATAGTCAAGAATATTTAAAAGTATATTATGATCAGCAATATCAAAGGCTGGATAGATCAAATTGAAGTATCAATCTTTTGTTGCCAAAAGTTAATTCTCTCCAAAAGTTAGCTAAGGTGGAGGTAAGCACAGTTTCTGTACTGTAAGAGGGCCTAAAACCAGATTGTGAACTATGCAAAATGACGTGAAGCTGGAGATACTCCATAAGTCAGAGCAAAGTCCTTCCACTACTTTAACAAGAAGAAGAATTGAGGCTACTGGTCTATAGTTGGAAACTAAACTTAAGCTAGTTTGGGTATTTTTAGATATAGGAGTAAAAATAATACTGCCATTGTCAGAGAGAAAGAAACCTTGAGACAGTATCAAAGTAAGATTCGAGTGGAAATGATGTAAGAATAAATCAGGAGCTGACTTGAGGAGATAAGTAGGGCATGTATCAAGCAGACAATGTGAATTTACTTATTTGCATATATGGAAGTCAAACCCCACCCAGTGCATCCCAGGATGCTAGTCCCTCCCTTCTCCAACTTCAAGGTAGACCGCAGAAGGGAGGGCCAGTGAGAGTGAGGAGGGTTAGGTGTCCCACTGGACCACTAGGATGTTTTTAGTGTTTTGGGAGGGGGCCTTGAGGTCCACTGGACCTCCAAGCCTTGTGTTTGGGGGGCAGGCTTAGGTTTGAGAGATCCAGGAGAAAGTCCCGGGCCTGTCGGACCTCTTCTTCTGGTCTCCCCTGTTCCTCCTTTGCTCAGCAAACCCTAGTGCCAGCTCTGAGCTGGCTTAGGGTTTGCAGCAGGAGCAACACCCTTGTTTGGCTTGCTGCCCGCTGATAATAAGGGAGGAATGGAGGAGACCCTCATTTGCATGCAGTTAGCAGTGAGCCGATGAGTTTGTTGTTTTACGTGCTCGCTGGCTCTGATCCTGGGGAGCAGGCCTCTAGTACCCATGTTTACTTCTGATCATCTGCCGGTGAGTGCAGTATTCCAAATGGGGCCTCATGAATGACGTATACAGAGGCAGTATTACCTCCTCCCTTCTACTGGTTATGCTGGTCTCTAGCATCCTTCTAGCTCTGCACCCAACCTGGTCACATTGTTTTGCCACCCTATTTTCTAGCCTGTGTTAACACATTGACACATATTGATACATATTAGCAAATGTTAATGCAAGCTATACACGAACTCCCTTTCTGTAGGGCATGTATTATTAGGAAAGGTATGGAAAAACAGGTGTGAGGCTGTTATAATGCCGTTGTATCGCTCCATGGTGCGACTGCACCTTGAGTATTGTGTTCAATTCTGGTAGCCGCATCTCAAGAAAGATATAGTAGAATTGGAAAAGGTGCAGAGAAGGGCGACTAAAATGATAGCGGGGATGGGACGACTTCCCTATGAAGAAAGATTAAGGAGGCTAGGGCTATTCAGCTTGGAGAAGAGACGGCTGAGGGGAGAAATGATAGAGGTATATAAAATAATGAGTGGAGTGGAACAGGTGGATGTGAAGCGTCTGTTCACGCTTTCCAAAAATACAAGGACTAGGGGGCATGCGATGAAACTACAGTGTAGTAAATTTAAAACAAATTGGAGAAAAGTTTTCTTCACCCAACGTATAATTAAACTCTGGAATTCGTTGCTGAAGAAAGTGGTGAAGGCGGTTAGCTTAGCAGAGTTTAAAAAGGGGTTGGTCGGTTTCCTAAAGGACAAGTCCATAAACCGCTACTAAATGGACTTGGGAAAAATCCACAATTCCAGGAATAACATGTATAGAATGTTTGTACATTTGGGAAGCTTGTCAGGTGCCCTTGTTCTGGATTGGCCGCTGATGTGGACAGGATGCTGGGCTTGATGGACCCTTGGTCTTTTCCCATTATGGCATTACTTATGTACTTATGTAGTCTTGCACTCATACTTGTGCGCTTAGTGCGCAAAATTGCACATGCAGGTTATAGAAAATTTCCAGTTACATGCGTAAGTTCATAGCACATTAGCCACTAATTGGCGTAACCATTGATTATTGGAGTTAATTGGTGTTAATTGGCACTGATTTGGAAACTTAGCATAGAAAATCTATAGTGCATAACTGCAAGGGGGCATGACCAGGTCAGGGATACCATATTTGCTGTGAAAAAAGAGGACACAAAATAAAATTCAGCCCTGTCACACCCCTGCCCCACCCGTCCCAGGCACTACAGTGTCACCTTGACCCCCCCCCCCCCCCCCCAGAAAGCCAAATTCTGTAAGAGGAAATGCTGGTAAAGTAACAGAAATGCATTTTCTTCTATGTTAAATACAAAATGAAAAGATGTACACAACATGCTCATGAAATGCTTAGAAATGTATTAAAAAAGGAGAAAGGAAGACTAAACGACAACCGGCATGGTTAAAAAGTGAGATGAAGGAAGCTATCCAGTTGTCCAGAGAGACTCAAATTTTTTGGAGCCCGGTCCGAAAGATCGGCGTCTGTGTTTGCACCGATGTCAGGAGTTGCATCGGATGCATCGTTCCATATGGCTGAGAGGCTTTGCATCAAGTGGGGCCTCTATGCTCATCTCTGATATACAGTCATACCAGCTCTACATGAGCCTATACTTGTGCAATGTCTTATGCAGTAATGTCTGATTTGGCGGATTCTCTCCCATAGGAGCCGGCCGAACCATTTTGCCAGTTGGTCAAGCAGCAGGAGGAGTATAGAAAGTTCTTGGCCAGAGGCGCTTATTTGAAATTCTGAAAATCTTTAAAAACCTTTATTTTTAAGAAAATATTTTTACTGATGGACCCCCCCCCCCCCAATAAGGAAGAATCTTATCGCAAAGTGTCCATTTCCATTCTTTTTCACTTCATAATATTATTCTTTCAAATTAATTATCACATTCTATTTAATCATTGTTTAATTCAACCCTACATGTCTTTTATATTGATGTATTCACTGACTAATTTGTATTGTTTACTATGTTAGATACATTGAACCCAATTTGCATTGTTAATACAATAATCTGTTAGCCACATTGAACCTGATTTGATTGGGAAAATGTGGGGTATAAATGAAATAATTTTTTTTTTGCATCCTTGACACAATCATCATATTTTATGGTACATACAGCTGTTTGCATGCCTTCCAAAGTAGCTAAATTGTCTAATACCCCTTCAGCTCAATGCTGACTTTGCCAATTGGAGTCTGGTGCATTCTCCTACATGCTCTGTTACTTCGAACTCCTACAGGATTACTGGCAAAAAGTGTGGGAGAACCTTAGTGTGATCTTTCATTTAAATGATACATTGCATTTTAAATATATTTGGAAATACCTTGGCCTGGTCCAAGCTTTGTAAAGGCCTCATTCCAAACTTCTCAATTTGTTAATTCCAGTGGCCCTTCAGATTATCTTGCATATTTGGAAAGAGAGTTTGCATATAAAATATAATTTTTGGTGGGATATAGTATGCCATGTTCATCCTCCACCACGTAATACGTGCAGCAGCTCAGTCAGAAGCCATTCTTTCACAAAACGTGTGAACCACTGAATGACAGCTAATTCTCATGTAAGTTTTGTATTGTACCAATTAGCAACTTCTTGTACACACCATGTGTGTGTTGGTTTGTTTGCTGTTGAAAACCCACAATAAAAAATTGATCTAAAAGATGGTAGTCGAAGAGACCCCAAAGAAAATGTCACGCTGTATATACCTCTACTGTTCCTTTTTTTTTTAAATTCTCCCCTATGCTCTGTTCTTGTTCCCCTGGGTTCTGTGGTTTGCCCTGCTTCCGTCCCCACCCCTCGCAAGGCGAGGCTGTGCTGTAGTGTGTGTCATGGAGTTCTCATTTAAACCTAGTTCCTTGATCTGATTGGGCAGGAAGCAGAGGCCTGGTTTACTAATCTGCTATTGAGATCAGTGCAGTAGGGCTTGGCAGAACAAGATTGTGGCTTCAAAGAGGAGAGGAAACGGCTCCCACAGTGAGCAAACTTGCCATGGCTCTGTTGCACATAATTGAGCCCAAGGCTCCTATGCTGCCCTGATCTGTCACAACTTTGTTATACAATGTGACACTCACAGCTTATATGCAACATTAACAAGCCACAGCTCTGTTACACAGCATGACCCTCACAGCTCTTACATGGCATTAACAAGCCCCGGCTCTCTCACTTTATTTGTATTTTACTTTAAGGGGTAAATTGGAGGCATGTTTGTTCGGCTATCTGTGTTTTAGGTGAAATCTGTTCCTGCCAGGGCAAAAAAGGAGGTCAGAGATTAAAACATTACATTCTCTATATGCAGTGATCAGAATAATTTTTTACTTATGCTGTTTCAAGGTCAATGTCAACCTCTGACATTCATGTCATATTTTTTCATTTTGGAGAGCTTATCCCCAAGCTCATGGAGAGTTCACCATACTGCACGAATCACAGTCAGGATTTCGATCCAACCATAGCACTGAAGCAGTGCTATAATCACTCTCATAACCAAATTTAAACAACTAATTGCAACTGGAAACAATGTGCTCCTCCTACAATTTGACATGTCCAGCGCGTTCGACATGGTCAGCCACCAAATACTCTCAAACATCCTGGATTATTTTGAGATTGGAGGAAACGTACTCAGATGGTTCGAAGGCTTCTTAACAGCAAGAACCTATCAAGTAATATCAAATACAAAAACGTCAACACCATGGAAACCTGAATGCAGAGTACCACAAGGATCACCGCTCTCGCTGACTCTTTTTAACTTAATGATGATACCATTAGCCAAATCGCTATCCAACCAAGGACTCAACCCATACATCTATGCAGATGATGTCACGATATACATTCCGTTCAAACAAGATATAACCGAAATTACAAATGAAATCACACACAGCCTCCAAATAATGAACTCATGGGCAGATGCATTCCAACTAAAGCTAAGCGCAGAAAAAAACACAAGCTCATTTTCAAAGCACTTAGCCTCCCAAAGTTCCATAGAAACCTATGGAACTTAGCCTCCCAAAGTGCTTTGAAAATATGCCTCAATGTCTCATCCTGTCCTCACAATACAAACAAACCCAATACCATAAACACCCTGGATTACAACCTCCCGGTCTCAGACAGCTTGAAAATTTTGGGAGTCACAATTGACCAAAATCTCACACTTGAAGATCATGCGAAAAATACAGCAAAAAAAAAATGTTCTACTCAATGTGGAAACTTAAAAGAATCAAACCTTTCTTCCCAAGGGAAGTATTCTGCAGCCTAGTACAATCAATGGTGCTAAGCCATCTAGACTTCAATGCTATCTATGCAGGATGTAAAGAACAAATCATTAAGCTCAAAATACAGCAGCCAGACTCATATTTGGGAAAGTGAAATATGAAAGCGCCAAACCCCTAAGAGAGAAACTACACTGGCTCCCACTAAAAGAACGAATTGCATTCAAAGTGTGCACCCTGGTCCACAAAATCGTTCACGGGGAAGCCCTGACCTATATGTCAGACCTTATAGACTTGCCTACCAGGAACGCAAAAAGATCAGCACGCACATTCCTCAATCTCCATTACCCTAACTGCAAAGGGCTAAAATATAAATCCACATACGCGACCAGTTTCTAATACATCTGCACGTAGCTATGGAACGCACTACCGAAGGCCATAAAAATAACACAAGACCTAACTTCCGAAGGCTACTGAAAACAGATTTGTTCAAGAAGGCATACCACAAACATCCATCTTAAATACTAAATAATAAGACTTTACATGACCTAGACATAACTGAAATCTTATCACTTGACTGATTAACCTCTTTGCCTTTAATAAATAAACACTACCACTTCAATCTTTATGTCGAATATGGTCTCTCCATAGTCGATGACCTAAATTATGCTACAGCCCAATTTATTGCTCAGGAACCTTTATGCATTACCATAAGTTATTCTTCCTTACCATGTATATGCACATGATGCATATCTATACCATGATCTGTTCCACGTATGTTATATTCCATGTATTTTATCATGTATGTATGCAACTTAACGCATTACCATTTGTAATTCTGTTACCCGGAAATGGCAACCGCCATTACGGCAAATGTAAGCCACATTGAGCCTGCAAATTGGTGGGAAAATGTGGGATACAAATGCTACAAATAAATAAAATAAATAAATGGACTGATTGTGGGAGAGAAATGTGTCTGCTGCCCCCCCCCCCCCCCCCCACAAAAGAGATAGAGGAGTGTTTTGATGGCTTTTGTCTTTTGCTGGGGTGTTAGAACCCCACCCAAGCCCCTGTCTTCCTCTGTAAAACATTGAAAACTGTATGGTTGTTCACCACTCCCAGCTCAACACAGCACCTGTATTCATCAGCTCCTGATGATAGGGCCTATGTATCACTTGCCCGTGTATCGTATTATATCCACTGGATTTTCCTTCACTACTCTTGTTAGAAAATTCCTCACATACCTGCAACATGTTTACTCTGTGTATCTAACCTCTGTCTAACTCTGTATACACGTCTCTGTGGTGTGTATGTATACCTACGTGTATGTTTCTGTGTAATATCCCTGTTATTGTGTGTGTATGTATGTATAAATTACATTATTAGCAGGAAGTAGCAGAGGGCTGCAATGCATACTTAAAATGTGAGTGTATGCATGTATAGATTATTACACCTACACACTGTCTAGCATGCATGCACAGCTGTTTGCTGCCTCCAGCTGAGACCCTGTCATTTTACACCTATGCCAGGAATGTCTGAGTAATCCTGAGAGCATGGTGTGAAGGAGGGGAAACTGAACTGAACAATCTCTCTCTCTCTCCTCCCCCCCCCCCCCCCCCCCCCCCCCATTTTATCTCAGTACTTTAATCCAGACCTAGTTTTGTAACTTGTCATCCCATTGCAGTCTGCACAGGAATGGAAATTGGAATAAGAGAACTGGAATCCCAAATGATTTGGAATTTAAATTTTAATTACTCACCTTTTCAAATACAAGCTAAAGGTGGGTTACATTCAGGTACAGAGCCACATAGCCTCTTATAAATGAGGCCCTAAATTGTGTCTGAGGCAGTGGAGTATTAAGTAAGTGGCTTGCCTAAGGTTTAGAAGCCCGATGTTTATTTTTGTCAGGCTTTGAAGTTATAAAAGCAGATAGTGAGAGCACCACGGGTCCCTGAAGCAGAATTTGGCACGGGGCACTCCGTTGTGCCGCTTTGAGATAACTGTCTCCAGTATTTTACACAATTTATAAAATGTTGGACAATTTACTGATAAGTGATCTATTTGAACCGCAAGATCTGGATTTTTTAAAAATTTTGTATTTTTCAATATTGTTTTATTTATATGGTTTGGGCACACTTTAAACCACTATTGAACACTTCTTGGCACCTGTTTGTTTTGGTGGGGAAGCCAGTGATGTGGTAATTTCATTAGATAAGTTAGCTGGTTTTTCCAGCCATTGTCAACATTCATATGCTCTCAGCTGAGGTGAGAAAAAAAGTGAGTTTGAAGCACTGAGTCTTCTCCACTTCTAAGTTTTTCTGTATATGTGTGATTAATTGAACAGAGTGAATTTTATATATGGTTGCCATGGGTGTTATAGTGAATTACAAGAGTTTTGGGTTCGAGTTAAGGCTAGGAGGATCATCAGTGAGAGAAGTGGGACTTCTTTAGCTCTTAGCTCACTTCTCCAACCACAACTGCTAGATTCTTACCCCTACTGCAGCCTGAAATTTGGTTGTCATCTCGCAGCTGTCTCTGTTTGAGGCAAGCTGTTGTCTGTGGATAGCTCAAAGCTTATGTTTAAATAGTATGCAAGCACTGGTAATTCTGCTTCCAGCACTCCACAAGGGTGCAGGCCATAACATACCCAGAGGCACACACCAAAGAACTCTTCCAACACAAAGTAGGTCTTGGGTTCTTCATACAGGAACTTCTCAGCTGAGGCTTATTTGTGTGTCTTCCAGATTGTCTGCTCACTTTTCACATCAATGAGGATCTGTTCTCTGCCCATCTCTGATCCTTGCACCCCCCCCCCCCCCCCCCCTTGAGGATACCGTGTTCCTGTCCTAGGTTGTTTTCTATTCCACTGTAGATGGTCCCACTAAACGTTGTTATCCAGGCAGGAAAAGGTGAGAGACTATATGTAGGGTACCTTTTTTAGTTTCCAGCCCCTCCCCATCTCACTCTGTCTACCTTTTCAGTCTCTTCACTGCACGCACACCCACCAGCCACCTTTTGCAGCCCCCTCTCGGTTCTCCAGGCCCCTCACCCCCTCTCTCCCTGCACCCTCACCATCTTCATCGCGCAGCATAAGGAGGAGCTGCCCAGTGGCATCTCGGGCTGCTTCCTGTTTCTCTGCCGTCCTGGAACAGACTGTTCCTTTGAGCCACACAGACTTCTACAGCCGCGTGGCAGGAACCAATGGGGACCAGGGTGGCGGAGGAGCAGGAAACAGCGCCTCTTCGTGTCGTGCTGAAGTCGGTGAGTGTGCAAGGAGGAAGGGAGGCAGCAGGTGGGGAATTCTGTGGAAATTCTGCATTGCGCAGTAGTACACAATTCTCTCAGGTGTAGTTTTTAGCTAGATCATTTATGGCGGGTACACAAAATAAACCCTCTGAGAGGAACATAAAGACCATAACCTGCTCTTATTCCATCTTACCTTAAATACTAAATGTAAGGCACATTTTAGATGGACATCTCAATTCCAGTTTCTAAATTCTGGTAGTGTTTTAGGAAAGGGTCTGATGATGCAGATCCTTTTCTAAATTATTTGCAGTATTGGAGGTGTATGTTCCAACTACATATAGTGACGGCACCCATTTTGCAATTGTCAGTGTCTAAAACATCAGTGGAGACAATATGGTAACGTACTGCCTTGAAAAGCCAAAACAGTGTAACTGTTGAGAATGTAAATATGTGAAAAGCCCAAAAAACTGATTTCTTTGAATAAATTCCCATGATGTAATTCTTGACCAAAAGTAATACAGTACTGTGTTCTGGCTCAACATATCTCCCATTTATCGAGAGATACAGTAGAAGTCCAGAAATCTAGACTGCTCAGGGATCGAGTCAGTCCAGATTTTTGGATTTTCTGGATTCTCAGGCAGCCCTCCGTTCCTGGCCCTTCACTCACTCTCCCAGCCCCCCTCCTTGGCTACGCCTTCCCTCCCCGTACGGTCCGGCATCTTTCCCCCCATTCCCGGCCCTGCTCGCTTGCTTTCTCTCTAACCTGTTTTGAAGTTTTCGCAGCACCAATGGCAGCCTTACTCACTGGTTGCCTCCGGCATGCACCGGAACTTTTCCTTCTGACCCATACCACCCCTTCAGAAGACAAGACGTTGTTTCAAAAGGGTGGGACAAGTCAGAGGGGAAAGGCCCGGTGCATGCTGGAGGCAGCCAGTGAGTAAGGTTGCTGCTGATGCTATGAAGACTTCAGGACAGGTTAGAGAGAGAGCAAGTGGGCAGGGCCAGCAGTGGGGAGAAAGACACCGGACCGTGCAGGAAGGAGGGAGGTGTAGCCACGGGAGGGGCCTTGGGGGCCTGTGAGAATGAGTGAAGGGCCAGGAACAGAGGGAGAGAAGGTGTACCATGTTGAGGGGGGGAGTCAGAGTCCAGTTTCTCAGGCAGTTGGCATGCAAATTTTAAAGGGTCCAGATTTCTGGCTGATTCAGATTTCCAGCACCTGGATTTCTGGACTTCCACTGTACTGTTTTAGACTTGTGCTACAGGCTAGAAAATGCATTCAAATGTTAAGTGGCTTCCATAGCTACAGTTAGCTTAGTTTTGACAAAAATTTCAGTTACTATGTTCTAGCTTTTCAGGGCAGCATACATATCTTAAGTGTAAGCACTTATATGTCATATGTGTAAGAACCGATATTTAGACATGTATGTCTGTAATTTTGGAAACCTACACATTTTTGTTCTCCCATTTAATCTGCAGAATCTACAATCATTCTGGAGAGGAAGTGACATCACTGGAGTGGATGGTTTCTCTGGTGTAGTGCTCCGTTGGGGCTGTGCTGTAATTTAGAGGCAGTTGCTTCCTGCAGTGTGCTTTTCTTTTGAAAATGTTGTATTCCACTGCTTATATCTTCTGATGGAAGCTGGAGAACTATAAATTCACCAGTAGCAGAGCGAATTCGGGCACATTGAAACAGGCTAGTTTGGGGGGCACTGACAAGATGGCAGCAGCTGCAGAATCTAGCCCACAGGACCTGATGGCTGATGCAACCAGTGGAAGTGCGAATTGTGCAATGCCTACTTCAGTCTCTGGGGACCTATTGATGGTGCTAGAGGCTCTTCGAGAGGAGGTTCAGTCTATTCGCACAGATGTGCGCAGCGCAGTGGATGAAATTCAGCAGGTCTTTCTGATCTGAGTAAGCGCAAGGTTGAGGGAGTGGAGGGCCAGATTGAGGAGACACATCCGAAGATCAGCTTGCTGCAGCAGGTCGACCTGGATCTTTGGGATAAATTGGAGGATTTGGAGAACAGCCCAAGGCAGTGTAATTTGCAGCTGCAAGGTATTCCTGAAGAAACTGCTTTCCAGGATCCTGAACAAGTAGCGCAGGAAGAGAGCACGGGGTGCCAATGCTCCAACTCCTTCAGTGCTCATTGAATGTGCTCACAGGATGCTGGACCACCAGGTGGAGAATAAGACCCGGGATATTGTGATCTGCTTCTCTAGTTACGTTATTAAGGATGAGTTGTTCAGTACGCCTGTAAGCTGTCTGACTATCATTGGAAGGGAGTTTTGGTGGAGGTGTATCAGGACCTGTCTCCTGTGACTCTTAAGCGGAGGAGAGAGCTGCTTGGCATTACTCGATACCTGCGGGAGGTGGAATACCAATACAGAGGGGTTTTCCCCTTTGCCCTTACCTTCACTGTGGGTGGTGCCACTAAGTGAGTAAAGGAGCCTGGGGAGGCCTGGATGGTTTTGGTGGCATTGAAGGCGGAGAATCTGCCGGAGGAGGCTCGCCAGTTGGTTGCATCTCAGGTTCCTTCTAAACATCCCTCCGTTGGCAGCAGGCAAAGGGGGCTTTGAGATGGGCGAGCAACTGGTTCGAGTGTTGATGGTCATGGAGCGTGAAGATGGTGGGGGGTGGTCAAGGGTTAGCAGATTATAATTGTAAGGTAGTATCCTTTAATGTTCAGGGTTTGAACCCACCACACAAGCAGGGGCTGTTGTTTAAGGAATTGAGGAGGCTTAATTGTGATATAGTGCATTTTCCTCAGTTTTCTTTTTCTTTTTTTGCTGTACTACTCGGGTCAAGAAGACGGGGGTGGCTGTTACTTCCTCTACGTGTAACCACTATGAAGAGAGATTTAGAGGGCAGAATGTTGCTTTTACAGGGGGAATTAGGTGACTAGCAGGTGGCTATTTTAAATGTATATGCCCCATGTGATCCACTGGCTGCATTTTGGAAGACCCTGCACACTTTCTTGAGGAGCTCAAGTTATGGGATGTCTACTAGTGGGAGGATATGTCAATTTAGTACTAGACCCCCTCTGAGATGGGACTTCAGGGCACCGATGGAGCTCAGCTATCCCGTGAGCAGTTCTGCAGGAGCATCATTTAGCAGATTTGTGGCGTAGTTGGTACCCTTCCGGTAAAGGATATTCTTGCTTTTCAGCCAGACATGGTAGTTATTCCCTTATTGATCTTCTTTTGGGAGATACCTATTGGTTACAGTGTCTCTTGGGCACTCAGATCGAGTCTCAGACCTGGCCTGACCATACTCCAATTTGGGCCATTTTTAACGTGGGTCATGATCTGTCTAGGAGGGGAAATTAGCACTTGAATGAAAGCCTGTTGCGAGACCCTTAGGTGGTGGAGGATGTCCAGAGGGAGTTTAGTGATAAGGGGGATGGTCTGGGAGGGGCTGAAAGCAGTTATTCGGGTGGAGGGGGTTATTAAATGGAGTGCCTTTAGGAAGCGCCAGAGGATAGCTCAAGAGTGGGAACTGTTGGCTCAAATTGGAATGCCAGCGTAAGCAGGGCAGTTCTCGTTCTGTGTTACAGGTGTTGCAATAGAAGAGAGCTGAACTTTAGAAGTTGCAGTTAGGTGAACTTGCACACCAACTCCAGAAAACATAACAAATGCACTTTGAATATGGGAACAAACCGGGTAGGCTACTTGCTAGGCAGCATAGACAGAGACAAAAGGAATTGGCTATGCTTCGCATAAGAGGGAAGGGAGGGTAATATTTTTATAAGCAAGCAGATATCCAGCAACTGTAACGCTAGGAGTCTGAGGTGACTGCTGACTCTTGTCAGTGCTTATCTGCAGAACATTCAGTTGCCCATGTTATCTGACCAGCTGCGAGAGCAAGGTGTATGATGCCATCAAGCGCCACCCCACTGGAAAAGCTCCTGGTTTGGATGTTTATTTTCTCTAGGTTTTGTAAACATTTTGTGGTTCAGCTTGTGCCTCTAATGGCTCGGGCGTTTAATGGGGTGCATCAAGGCCTGGAGTTGCCGCACTCTATGAAAATGGTGGGCATTACCATCCTGTGCAAGCCAGGGAAGGATAGCACATTATATGGATCGTACCACTCGATTTCCCTCTTGAACCTTGATGTTAAGATTTTGGCTAAGCTGTTAGCCGATTGCTTGGTGGCTTTACTCACTCAGCTTGTTCACCCAGACCAGACAGGATTTGTTAGTGGCTGACGGGGTGGACAACGTTAAGTGGGCCTTGTATTCCATCTGGGTTGCTCGTAAGGGAGACTCCCTCACTGTGCTTTTGGGGATAGATGTGGTGAAGGCACTTGACAGGGTCAGCTGGGTTTTTGTGCTGGCTGTGTTGAGTAAGTTGGGGCTGGGTGCGTAATACATTCATTGGATTGAGAGCTTGTATATTGCCCCTACAGAAGCTATAATAGTTAATGTGGAATATTCCGGAGCTTTCCCTTTAGCTTCAAGGTATGTGACAGGGGTGTCCTTTATCCCCTTTATTGTTTGCTTTAGTTATGGAATCCTTGGCTGAACGAATAAGGGACCACCTGGTTATTAGGGGATTATGGGTGGGTGCGGAGGAATATAAAATTTCAGTATTTGTGGATGGTGTTCTGCTCATTATGATTCATCTGCATGTTTATTGGTGGAATTGTGATGTATGGGACGGTTTTGGATTTAAAATCAACCTAGATAAAATGGAGGCATTAAATATCAATCTAATGGAGGAAGAGGTGGCACAAATTAAGGAGAATTTTCCCTTTTAATTGGGTGTGTGCCTCTCTTAAATATTTGGGCATTCAAACTACCCCTTGGGTGGAAGACCTTTTTCAGGCCAATTATGGGCCTCTAGTCAAAAAGGTGCATTTTAGATCTCTCCCGTTAGATGGGGGCTTGTTGTCTTGGTTGGGTAGAGTAGGGGTGGTGAAAATGAATATATTGTGCGCTATTTATTTGTTTGTCTCTCTTCCTGCCTCTGCCCAAGAGTATTCTTAAGCAATGGCAGTGGGATATTACCAGATTTATCTGGTGGGGTAAACCTCCTGTTTGGGACTGGCAGTTTTGTGCAAGCATAAGTCTGAAGATGGGCTTGGTAATCCTGATCTTCACAGGTATTATGAAGCCGCGCAGTTGCATCTCGTCTGGGATTGGCAACCTGATTGGGAGCCTAAATGTTATGTTTACCGTGAACAGGCCGTTGTCCCAGGAGTTCCCCTGTATTCTTTGCTATGGGTGCGTAGAGAGCTCAGGGAATGTGTGAGCTACTCAGGCCGATAACTGACTAAACATTTGGTTGCTTTATGGGGTAGGATCTGGGATGGGGTACTAAGCAGGAGGGGCTGTGCTGGATCTTTTCTTGCTCCTTTTTTTATGATTTATCATTGTTATTAATTTTCTGCAAACTTAAACAGGTATATTCTGTTAAGTAAAATACAGCCATTAAGAACAATGCTATTACAGGAAATCCTTTTATCGTAACATATACTGGCTTCATTAGACCCCTAGATATGAAGGGGGGGTAGGAATTTAGTGAAGATTATAATACTACTGTTTATTACAGCATTGAAAGAAAATATGTCGCCGTAATTCTCATTTAACTTTTCAAAGTCTCTATCATTGTTTTGAGTCTAGGAAAGACTTAGCTGATCAGGCATATAAAACACGTATTTTATCTGATTTAACCTTACAATACATGTACATGGATATACCAAAAGGAAGGATCCTCCTAATTCTATTGTCTTTAACTTCATAGAAAGAAACATTTTCCTTCTTTGTTGAGTAACTTTTGTCACATCAGGATAAAGCCAAATTTTTTCACCTCCAAATTTGTGATTCGCTGATTTAAAATAGAGTCTCATGATTGAATTTAAGTCTTGTTGAAAAACATAAGACACAATCAGTGTCGCTCTTTCCGTGACATTATCCAGTGACTGTTCCAAAATAGCCGTAATATTGTCCACATTTATTTCATTTCCATCATTATCATTCCTTTCTCTGTCTGCTTTTTTAATTGTTTTTGGTATAAAATAAATTTTATTTAAAGGAGGAATTGCCTCTTGTGGGTAATTTAAATTTTCTCTCAGGAATCTGGTGAACATTTCTAATGGGGATACCCCCAAAAGTTTAGGAAAATTAAGCAGAGATTCAATCTCCTGTTGTAGTTCTCTATTTGTTCGATCTTCCTTCTTATATCAACATTGTCTTTTATTACTGCAACTTTAAATTCACTTGTTTGTTTCATCTCATTCTGTAAACTCTCAATTTTTGTGGAAAAATCTTGTTTGACTGTTTCTATTGAATCATTCAATTCTTGCACTTTTGAGTTCACAACTTTTACCTCTCCTGAAGATTGTTGTAAGGTTTTCTCCATATCTAATAATTTCAGCCATATCTTCCCGAGGCTTACCTCTGGTTCCTTCCCTAAAGATATAGTTGTTAATGCTGAGTCGGTCACCCCATTGGGTCCGCCAACATCCACTCTTTTGGTGTCCATTGGGTTTGCCACTCGGCTCGCTGACGTTGCAGGGCACGGAAGGATCATAGAAAACGGTGGGGGAGACAATGATGTTTCACCTTCCAGCGGGGGAGCCGCTTCACCGGATCTTCCCACTATGGAATCCACCCCGCTTACTACCTGAGAGAGAACGGGAAAGAAGCGCTCCAGCCCTGGTCTCACTGGCATGGACGTCTCGGTAGGTGGGGGAACTGCCCGGACAGTCCCTTTTCTCTTTGAATGAGGCATTTGTAAGCAAGGAAAAAGCTAACTTTAGCGAGGCTTGCTGGAGCAAACTTACAAGGCATCTGCTCTTGGCGCCATCTTGACACGCCCCCCTCTTGCTCCTTTTAATTGGGGATTGGAGGGAGTGTGAGCAGGATTAGGCTGTCCAGGCTGGATGGACCAGTTATGGGGGTACATTATTGTTTGCAACTATTAGAGGATGGGTCTCTCAAGGCTTTTGGTCAGTTGCAGAAGGAGTTTGTGCTCTCCCATCAAGAGTTGTATAATACCTTAGGGTTCGTCATTCTATGAGCCAGAGGGATTGGGAGGTGGGGGTCACCTGGGGTCGGTCCTTGAACTGGTGGGAAGAATTGTGGGTTGTCCATCAAGGTGCTAAAGGATTAATTTCTGCTTTATATTCTTTGCACATATCCTCTGGGTTTCATAAGTTACCCTATATGCAGGCATGGGAAACAGATCTCAGGGTTACTTTTTCAGCCTCCCAATAGACCGATATTCTACTCACAGCTCATACATTTTCAGTCTCCACAGCTATTAAGGAGGCTAATCTGAAGGTGCTGATGTACTGGCATCTGACCCAGGCGCGCTTGCATAAGTTGTTTCCACTCTGTTCTCTTTACTGTTGGAGAGGGTGTGAGCAGTGGGGTACATATTTTCATTTGTGGTCCTATTGTTCAGAGGTTTTGGGAAGGGATTATCCACGAGATGCAAAAGATTTTTGGGATTGCTTATGCTATGGACTCTGCATGATGCCTGCTTGGTATGGAGGGGGATCTTGCCCCATCCAGTATGCCAGTGCTGATGTGTTGTGTGGCAGCTAGGCTGGTCTTGGCAAAATATTCGAAGGTACTTGAGAGTCCTCCCATTTCTCTGTGCATGCCTGTCTTTGAGCTAATCCCCAGCCCTGGCTGACCCCCTGCATCCGTTACCTTCGCTCATGCGCCCGATCTGCTGAACGCCTCTGGAGGAAATCTTGCACCTATTCAGATTTCCTTCATTACAAATTCATGCTATCCTTCAAGCTTGAACTTGACTGAATATCTTGAAAACTCTCTGGAGTGTATTACAGAGAGAACAACATTGCTTGTGACTTTTGCTCTTGAACTGGATAGACACAATATTCTAAGATTATATTTTCACCATTTAAATGACTTATTTTTGGGACAAAAAAATACAGATTTTCCCCAACTTAGCAAGGAACACGCAAAAGAGAAGAAAGGAATTTCTACTTTATAAATCTAGAGCTTTAAAATTGGGTGCTACTTTTTTGCTGAAGTTCCCATGCAAATGTCATATAATGTTTGGTTCAAATAATTATATATTTTTTACCCCTCAAAAATTATTACAATTCATTTCATCTAAGGAAAATGTTCAATTACCTAATGTGCTGCCTCCCTAATTAAAGCGTTGTTACGTTGGCTGTAGAAATCAGCTATGTCCCTACCGTTATAAATATTTGGCTTATTTTTATAGGCATGTTTTTCTTTTCAGTTTCCTAGTATCTTGTCTCAACTTATTGGGGACTAATATAATTTGATATTTTCTTACTTGGAACCAAATTTGGTAATAAGTAATTTTGTTTTTCTTGTTAAGTAGTATTTCTGATATTTCCTACGTTTATGTCTTGAGATGTAAATGTGAAAATTTATAAATAAAGAATTAAAAAAAACAAACAAGTTCATGCTATCCTCCTTCCAGTCCTCCCTATTGCTTGCCAAACAGGACTACTACACCCAATTGACCAACTCTCTCAGCTCCAACCCTCATCGTCTCTTCGCCACGCTTAACTCCCTCCTCAAGGTGCCCTCCGCTTCCACCCCCACCCCCTCACTCTCTCCTCAATCACTGGCTGACTACAAGGTGCAACAGATCAACCTTGAGTTCACTACCAAGCCACCTCCTCCCCTTCACTCTTCTACCCTCTCCCTCAACCAACCAACCAACCCTGGCCTCTTTCTCCTCCTTCCCTGATATCACCGAGGAAGAAACCGCCCGCCTTCTTTCTTCCTCGAAATGCACCACTTGTTCCTCTGATCCCATCCCCACCAACTTACTTAACACCATCTCTCATACTATCACCCCGTCCATCTGTCATATCCTCAACCTCTCTCAACTGCAACCGTCCCTGACACCTTCAAGCACGCTGTAGTCACACCTCTCCTCAAAAAACCATCACTTGACCCTACTAGTCCCTCCAACTACCGCCCCATCTCCCTCCTACCTTTCCTCTCCAAAATACTTGAGCGCGCTGTTCACAGCCGCTGCCTTGATTTTCTCTCCTCTCAGGCCATCGCCGATCCACTTCATTCCGGTTTTCGCCCTCTACACTCGACAGAAACAGCACTCTCTAAAGTCTGTAGTGACCTGTTCCTTGCCAAATCCAGAGGCCACTACTCCATCCTCATCCTCCTCGATCTATCCGCAGCTTTTGACACTGTCAATCATGACTTACTGCTTGCCACACTACCCTCATTTGGGTTCCAGGGCTCTGTCCTCTCCTGGTTCTCCTCCTATCTCTCCTACCGCACCTTCAGAGTACACTCCCATGGATCTTCCTCCTCCATCCCGCTCTCTGTTGGAGTTCCCCAGGGATCTGTCCTTGGGCCCCTTCTTTTTTCGATCTACACCTCTTCCCTGGGCTCACTGATCTCATCTCATGGTTTCCAGTATCATCTTTATGCTGATGACACCCAGCTGTATCTCTCCACACCAGACATCACCGCGGAGACCCAGGCCAAGGTATCGGCCTGCTTATCCGACATTGCTACATGGATGTCCAACCGCCACCTGAAACCGAACATGACCAAGACCGAGCTTATCGTCTTTCCACCAAAACCCACTTCTCCGCTCTCAATCTCAGTTGATAACACCCTCAACCTCCCCGTCTCATCCGCTCGCAACCTCAGTGTCATCTTCGACTCCTCCCTCTCCTGTGCGCATATCCAGCAGACAGCCAAGACCTGTCGCTTCTTCCTCTTTAACATCAGCAAAATTCGCCCTTTCCTCTCTGAGCACACCACCTGAACTCTCATCCACGCTCTCATTACCTCTCGCCTTGACTACTGCAACCTACTGCTCACTGGCCTCCCACTTAGCCATCTATCCCCCCTTCAATCCATTCAGAACTCTGCTGCACGTCTTATATTCCGACTGAACCGATATACTCATATCACCCCTCTCCTCAGGTCACTTCACTGGCTTCCAATCAGATACCGCATACAGTTCAAGCTTCTCCTTCTCACCTACAAATGCACTCAGTCTGCAGCCCCTCACTACCTCTCTACCCTCATCTCCCCTTACGTTCCCGCCCGAAACCTCCGCTCACAGGATGAATCCCTCCTCTCAGTATCCTTCTCCACCAACTCCAGGCTCCGCCCATTCTGCCTCGCCTCATCCTATGCTTGGAATAAACTTCCTGAGCCTTTACGCCAAGCCCCCTCCCTGCCCATCTTCAAATCCCTGCTCAAAGCCCACCTCTTCAATGTTGCTTTTGGCACCTAATCCTTTTTACCTTTCAGGATATCTAGACCGCCCCAATTCGACTGCCCCTTGACTGACTGTACATTTGTCCTTTAGATTGTAAGTTCTTTGAGCAGGGACTGTCCTATGTTAAATTGTACAGCGCTGCGTAACCCTAGTAGCGCTTTAGAAATGTTAAATAGTAGTAGTAGTAGCTATGATACTTATAGAAACCCTTACTGCTATTCGGTTGAATAAAAAACCACAGGTGCAAACTCAGTGGGCTATATTGGATATCTATTTGAAATATTGTTGACCTGTTTGAGAGTAGTGATGGTTCTGGTACAGTATTAGCCAAGGAATGTTTGTGGTTCTTTGATGCTGTAATCTTAGTCTGTGTTCACGGCACCCTTTGTGTCTGAGCAATTTTTCGTCCCCCCCCCCCCGGTCAAACTGCTGTCCATCTGTCCCCCCCCAGCCACACAGGTCTCTGCTCACCGTCCCCTGGCCACACAGGTCTCCGCCTTTTTCTCTGCACAAATATAACAGTGCAAGGGTTTCCCTATAACTAGCCCCTTCAAATGACACACTGATTACAATTTATAACAAATCACTACTCTATCTATGAAAAGCTATTCCATTAATATACTTCCTCCTTGTACATCTATATGCTGCACAAGCCGGCATGTTTAAAAATATAAGTGAGATTAAATGAAAAATGCTACCAACAATAAAGAATGACAACTTGGATGCAGCAGCTCATAGGTTTGCCCTCTTTGTTTTGAATGGGAAGGGAAACAGAGACTGACCTATTGGTTTCAACTTTTTGACTTCATGCCGTCTCCTGTTTTCATGTAGCCTCCATGGCAGTTGCCTCTGCGAGTCCCGAAGGCCCATCTGCTCTGAGCCCCAGTGGCTGCGACAAAAAAAAAAAAAAGCAAGTGTGGGGCCGCAGCAGCCTTTAGGCATAGGCTGTAGGCTCTGCTGGTCCTCTGCCCCCACTGACGGTAACTTCCAGTTCCGAGGGCAGAGGACCAGCAGAACTGACAGCACATGCTTTTGAAGGCTGCTGCAGCCCTGCACTTGCTTTTTTTGTTTTTGTTTTTCTGCTGTCTGCAGTAGCGGTTTGGGAGGGAGATTGGGATTTGCTGCGGCGCTTCAGGGTGCCGCGGTTCACAGTTTGGGAAACGCTTGTATATGAGTACTTTCATGTGGTTGTATTTGTTTTTCTGTGGCAACCCTTTCAATAAAAATGTTAATTAAAAAAAAACAAAAAACAAACCTGCAATCATACAACATTGTTGATTTTCATGGGAGTAAACAAAACCCTGGGGGATTAAGGGGCAACCTCCCTTAATCCTTCCTGTAGAGCGCTGTCCAAAATGATAATTTTGTCTCCCAAGCCCCATCCAAACACACCCAAACCACACTCTTGTCATATCCACATGTTTTCAATTTATATATGTAAATTCTGGTTTTCTGAAATTGAGTTTTCTATATGTATCTGAGATACATATAGAAATGTACGTTATTCCTAGTTTCTTGCCTCATAATGTGGTGTTGATTGTGGTCAATATAAGAATGATTATATTTCCTATGTTATAGTATGTTAAAATATATTTTCTATATCTATTACATTTTTGAAACGGATGTAAAATTGTAAAATCATAAATTAAAAAAATAAAAAAAAGAAATTTACATGTGTAAAATGTGAATAGGGCTTCTAAAATAATCACTTAGAACAACAGCAAGGATGACTGAAGAATAGTCAGACGATGCTTCAAGTGGTCTAAAAGTTTATTGAACAACAATCAAAACTCTACACAGCTGTGTTTCGGGCTAAGATGCCTGCTTCGAGTCTCCTGGATTGTAATCTGATTCTTAAAGAATTTAGACTGCATCATCCACTTAGAGCGATGTCTGTTGTCAATGAAAAACCACAAAAAGATCGCACTGTGTGCCAAAACGATCACTTCCTGTACCTCACAATAACTTCTCGATTACAAACTATTATATCTTCTAAAATAACCAGCATAAAATTTTAAAATAGATCATGAACCTGATCACTAACTAATGATATCTCAGTATAGATGTCATTCTCTCCCTATGTTTTGCTTCAAAGATGACATGAGCAGCTGCATTTGTATTTGTTGAGCAAGACCAATGTATATTTTGGGAAGACCATCCTGGTGCTATAATCCAAGCATGTCAACTCAGGCTCTTGTGTCTTGATTAATTGTACTTTTGCCAAAAAGGATTGTGCCTGGTAGGTTAGCTGAAGCTGCCAAAAACATTCTACAGATCAGTAGGGACATAGACTATTTTTTGTTAATGGTCACACCCAGGTCCTGGACCTCGGAAGTGACAAATAATGTTAGCTAATTAAATGGATCCAGTCCTTGTAACTTGGTTTCTACAAGTCCAAATGATCTTGTATGTTTCGAAGAATCCCTAAGTGAACAGAAGCTGACACAACCTTGGTATGGTACAAAGTTAAATATTTAAATTACAGAAATAATCAAAAATAGGAAGATGGAGTAGAAAAAATGGAGAAAAGACTTCAGTGAACCTTGATATTGAAGCTTTTTTTTTTTTTTTAAAGAAGCAGCAAATAGTTCACTCAAGGAAAAACATCACTGATCTGAAAAACTCCATTATATAGTTTATTAAGACTTAGTATTCCACTCTAACAGGGGGATGATCAGAAGCAAATAGCGGCGCTAGAGGCTGTTAGCACCATACTAGAGTTGGCGTTTGCTAGCACCCCATGATCAGAGCCCTCGAGCACGTGAAACAACACGCTCGAGGGCTCGGAACGCAACTAGCGTGCAAGTGCATGCTAAGCAGGGCTAAACATATTCATCCCCAGTGATCAGCGGCCAGCGTGCCAAAGGTTGGGTCACTGGCTGTGGCAAACCCTACGCCAGCTCCGAGCTGGTGTTAGGGTTTGCAGATCATTGGGGAGGAATGGTGAGCCCTGTCCAGCATGCATTTGCATGGTGGTAGACCCCATTCCCCCCAACAGTAAGCCTGCCGGCGACAGGGGCTGGAGGTGTGGCAGACCTCCGGTCCCCCCAACAATTCCCTCCCCCAGGTTCAGGGAGGACTGGAGATCCGGTGGGTTTCCAGCCCCCCCCCCCCCAACTCCCCCAGCAAAGGGTCCCTGGTGGCCTAGTGGGTGACCAACCAACCTCCCCCCCCCCACAGTGATAGGGAGGCTGGAGGTCCGCTGGACCTCTGGTCCCCCCCCCAACGATCCCCCCCCCAACGATCCCCCCCCCGACGATCCCCCACCCAGGTTCAGTGAGGGCTGGAGATCTGGTGGGTCTCCAGCCCCCCCCCCCAGTCCCACAGCAAGGGGTCCCTGGTGGCCTAGTGGGCAACCAACCAACCATTCCTCCAGCAACAGGGTAGCTGGAGGTCCGCTGGACCTCCGGTCCCCCCCCCCTGGTTCAGGGAGGGCTGGGTGGGTCTCCAGCCCCTCCTAGTCCCCCAGCAAGGGTTCCCTGGTGGTCCAGACCCCCCTTCCTTGTGTGTTGGAGGAGGGAGGGTAGCCTGCCTCCCTCCTCTTCCTGCGACGCCGCAAAATGGCGCCCAGCCCTGCTCAGCATATCCTGGGATGCGCTGGGTGGGGCTAAGGGGTATAGCTACTAGACGTACACAGCGCTGTACACTTGAACATGAAGAGACAGTCCCTGCTCGACAGAGCTTACAATCTAATTATGACAAACAGGACAAAAAATATTAAAGTGAGGATGATAAAATAAGGGTTCTGAACAAGTGAATAAGGGTTAGGAGTTAAAAGCAGCATCAAAAAGGTGGGCTTTTAGCTTAGCTTAGATTTGAAGACGGCCAGAGATGGAGCTTGACGTACCGGCTCATGAAATTTATTCCAGGCATATGGTGCAGCAAAATAAAAGGAACAGAGTATGGAGTTAGCGGTGGAGGAGAAGGTTGCAGATAAGAGAGATTTACCCAGTGAAAGGAGTTCCCGGGGAGGAATGTAGGGAGAGATGAGAGTGGAGAGGTACTGAGGAGCTGCAGAGTGAATGCACTTATAAGTCAATAAGAGTAGTTTGAACTGTATGCGGAAACGGATAGGAAGCCAATGAAGTGACTTGAGGAGAGGGCTAATATGAGCATAACGACACTGGCGGAATATTAGTCGTGCAACAGAATTTTGAACAGATTGAAGAGGAGAGAGATGGCTAAGTGGGAGACCTGTGAGAAGCAAGTTGCAATAGTCTAAGCGAGAGATGATAAGAGTGTGGATGAGGGTTTTGGTAGTGTGTTCAGAAAGGAAAGGGTGAATTTTGCTGATATAGAGAAAGAAACGACAGGTTTTAGCAGTCTGCTGAATATGTGCCGAGAAGGACAGGGAGGAGTCGAAGATGACCCTAAGGTTACGAGCTGATGAGACAGGATGGATGAGAGTGTTATCCACAGAAATAGAGAATGGGGGAGGAGGAGAGGTTGGTTTAGGGGGAAAGATAAGAAGCTCAGTCTTGGTCATGTTTAGTTTCAGATGGCGCTGAGACATCCAGGCAGCAATGTCAGACAGGCAGGCTGATACTTTGGCTTGGATTTCAGCTGAGATTTCTGGTGTGGAGAGGTAGATCTGGGAGTCATCAGCATAAAGATGATACTGAAAACCATGGGATGAGATCAGAGTACCAAGGGAAGAAGTATAGATGGAGAAAAGAAGAGGTCTCAGGTCAGATTCCTGAGGTACACCAACTGACAGTGGGATAGAGGCAGAGGAGGATCCACTAGAGTATACACTAAAGGTATGCTGGGAGAGATAAGAAGAAAACCAGGAAAGAACAGAGCCCTGAAATCCAAGTGAGGACAGGGTATCAAGGAGTAGGCTGTGATCAACAGTGTCAAAAGCAGCAGATAGATCGAGAAGGATGAGGATAGAATAGAGACCTTTGGATCTGGCCAGGAACAGATCATTGGAGACTTTAGCAAGCGCTGTTTCAGTTGAATGAAGGGAGCGAAAGCCAGATTGAAGTGGATCAAGAATAGCTTGAGATGAAAGAAAGTCAAGGCAACGGCGGTGAACAGAACATTCAAGTATCTTGGATAGGAAAGGGAGGAGGGAGATGGGGCGATAGTTGGATGGACAGGGAGGGTCCAATGAAGGTTTTTTAAGGAGTGGTGTGACTACGTCATGTTTGAAGGCATCAGGAACAGTCACAATGGAAAGTAAAAGATTGAGGATATGACGGATAAAAGGGATGACAGTAGGAGAGATAGTGTTAAGTAGATGGGTGGGAATAGGATCAGAGGAACAGGTAGTTAGTTTCGAGGAGGAAAGAAGATGTGTAGTTTCCTCTTCAGTGATTTCAGAAAAGGAAGAAAAGGAGGCAGGGGTTGGAGGGTCGAGAGAATGGACTAAGGGAAGGAGAGGTGGAGGTGACCTGGTTGAGAATTCAAGTTTAATCTTGTGAACCTTATCATGAAAGTACTCAGCCAGAGTCTGGGGGGAAAGTGAAGGGGGAGTCAAGGTGAAGGCACTTTGAGGAGAGAGTTCAGTGTGGCAAAGAGACGTCGAGGGTTTGAGCCAAGAGAATTAGTCAACTGGATGTAATAGTCCTGTTTGGCAAGTAAAAGAGCAGACTGGAAGGAGGTCAGCAAGAATTTGAAATGTATGGTCAGCATGGGCACGGGATTTCAGCCAAAGGCATTCGGCAGAGCGGGCACAGGAACGTAGGTAGTGGATTCTAGAGGTCAGCCAAGGTTGGGGTTTGGTACGTTTTACAGAACAGGGAATGAGAGGAGCGAGAGTATCCAGAGCAGAGGAGAGAATAGTATTATAGGAAGAGACAGCCTCATTGACAGACTTGGATAACATAGTGGTAGAGAAGAGATTTGAAACACTGGAGTAGAAGGGTCAATAGCCTGAAGATTCCTAAATGTATTGGTTAAGATTGGGCAGGACTGGAGAGGAGGGTGTTTAAGTGTGAAAGTTATCAGATGATGATCAGAGAGGGGAAGAGTTGAGGCACAGAAACTGGAGAGTGAGCAGTTAGAGGAGAGGATAAGATCAAGACAATGGCTGTTCTGGTGAGTGGGGGCAGTGAAGCACAGTTGAAGATTGAAAGAGGATGTTAAAGCAAGAAGCATAAGAGTCAGAGGGATCATTAGCATGAACGTTAAAATCCCCAAGAATGAGGGAAGGAGATGAAGGTTCAAGAAAGAAGGAAAGCCAGGCATCAAAGTCAGTGAGAAAGGAAGAAAGGGACTTATCAGGGGGTCGATAAATGACTGCTACTCGGAGAGGCAGAGGACCAAATAGACGGATGGAGTGGACTTCGAAGGAAGAAAAACAGTGAGACTGAGGTGGAAGAAGAGGTTGAAATCTACAAGAGGGTGAAAGTAGTAGCCCGACACCACCTCCGCGGCCAACTGGGTGAGAAGTATGGGAGAAAAGATAACCTCCATGGCATAGGGCTGCAACTGAAGTAGAGTCTTCAGGGTAAAGCCAAGTTTCAGTTAGGGCAAGCAGATGGAGAGTACGAGAGATAAAGAGGTCATGGATGTAGGAAAGTTTGCTTCAACTACTACAACGCCATATGATCTTCTCAATACACGTCGGTACATATAAATATTCGGCGTCCCCCGGAACTCTTCAACACACCAATCCAAAACTCACTGCTAATACAACAGATATGCAATCAATCTTGAACGATTGCATAATTTTAGGGAGCAGTATTAGATTTTTTGATTTGGGACAGTCTCACCCAAGGGTTTAAATTTAGAGATTGATTGGGCATCTCTGCTGAGATACACCCCCCCCCCCCCCCCCAAAAAAAAATACTCTGCTTTCATCATAAATCTCTGCAGGATCGGATCCCGGCATATGATTATATAGTGAATTCCTTCAAAAAGGCAATAAATAAATCCTAATAATAAATAGCTCTTAACTGGAAGTGGCAACTGGATCCTTCGAGTCCCTATCTGTTGCTCATCTTCAGGGTAGTTTCCATCTTCATGAGAAGGCTCCATATAGTATGCAGCTTTGGGAAGCTCAATATAAGATGTTGATGAGAATCTATGTATTATTTCTGCAGTTTTTAATGTGAGATTTCTATTTTATTTGCTGATTTTTAGTAGATTTTTATTTGTCCAAATTTCTATTCTGCGCATTCCTACGTTCTTGGTGGATTACAGAATTAACATACACAGGGCCCAGTTTACTAAGGTGTGCTAGTGTTTTTAGCACGTGCTAAAAGTTAGCATGCGCTAATGCTAGACACCCATAGGAATATATGGGTGTTTCTAGCATTAGCGCGCTAAAACCGCTAGCACATCTACAGCGCGGCTTAGTAAACATGGTCCGTAAACTTTAAAACCATATCTCCAATCAACAAGACAAAATCTCAAAACAAATAAAATACCACGACAAACACTTGTCATGAGCAGTGATTTGATCCAAAATAGCCATTTATCAGCCCTTTAAATCTTGCTTTACCTTAGAGATTCATTAAGTGCTTGTAAATATAAGAATATTTTTGATTGTTCTCTAAAAGAGAGCAGTATTTCTATTTTACACATTTCAATTGGCAAACTATTCCTTAATTTAGGTCCTGCAGTTTGAAAAGTAGTAGTAGAAGGCCTAAAAGACTCATGGATCGAGAACTTGGAACATCCAATAGATGCTCAGTGTCGGACCTTAAAAAACATATAGGTTTGTAAATTTTAAGAGCAGATGAAAGCAGGAATGGAATTGCATTATTCAGTGCTTTAAAAATCAATATAAGAACCTTAAATTCAATCCTATCAGCTATTGGCAACTAATACAGAGAAGCTGGTGGTAACGTAACATGTTTGTTTCTAGATTTTCCTGTTAGCAAACGCACTACAATTTTGGGCTATCTGAAGTGCTCGTAGCATGTAACCCAGAAACCCAAACAATAGAGCATTATATTAATTAAAATGAGGGAAAATAATGGCTTACATTGTCTACACGGGAGAAATACCCCTCTGAAGTGGTAGAACAAAAATAACTCTTATGACGTACACGAAACAGTGGAACAGTAAGGTCACAGGATGAGTCTTCCAACACTAAACACTCGTAAAACTTTTGGATTCTCAAGAATGATGTATACTGAACAACTAAGACCTGATATGGGACTGTGTTTCGGCTTTAAAAACCTGCCTCAGGGGTCTTCTGTAGATAAAATCTGAATAATAATCTTCTACATAGTTAAAACAAGAACATCCATGAGTCTGCTGCTCAGCTCAACACTATGCCTGAATGCAACTGTTTGAGCTACATCTGAAAGGAAAGTGAGCTAAATCCCAAATCTCTTCTTTCCTTCTTAAGCTATGTTTTTTCTGTCTACTTTCAATAGCTATGGACTTCTCTAAACAGTTGTCTAAGCAGTTGAAAATGAATGGATCAATATTCAGCCACCGCAGTCAGCGTTTTTATTTAAATGCTAGCTGCAGTGCTCAACTATTCAGAGTGGCCAGTGCTGGATATCCAGATAAACAGTCAGCACTAGAACTTATCTGCATAATGGCAAATATGAATTCAGTCTGCTATCTGGATAACTTAAGGACAGCTTCTGTATAGCAGCCTGAACATTGCCACTATCCAAGTTCCAGAACCACTCTGGCTTCACCTCTGCTCTGCTGCATAGTGCAAAGATAGTCTGTAAGGATGTTGAGAGGTACTATATGGATAGTGCCTCTGAATATCTGTCATTGGCAATTATATGGATAGCAGTTGCTGTTATCTGGATTAGTGCTTTTCAGTGTTTATCCCCCCCCCCACCCAAAAAAAAAAAACAAACAAACATTAAAATGCTTCCAGCTAGCGATATCAACTGTTAAAAACACTGTCAAGAAATGTAAGTTACTTGGGATTGCTACAGTCAAGGGCTGGAAGATCAAGAAAAATTAAGTAGAATTGCTTGAAATTGGTCAGATCTGCAAAACAATCTCACAGATCACTGGAGATGACCTAATGAAAAGCATTGCTGACAGTTGTCCATGTATAGCATTACTTACACATCGGTGTGATGGATGGGAAAGTTGTTAGGAGAAAATCTTTTGTACAGTCTCATTATTATTATTATTTGTTACATTTGTATCCCACATTTTCCATATCATCAAGCTGATCAATCCATAGACTGGTGGGTTGTGTCCATCTACCAGCAGGTGGAGATAGAGAGCAAACTTTTGCCTCCCTATATGTGGTCATGTGCTGCCGGAAACTCCTCAGTATGTTCTCTATCTCAGCAGGTGGTGGTCACACACAGCAGCAGCTCTGGCTAGGCCTCCAAGCCTAATTTTTAGGTTTTGTTGAGTGCCTGGGGTTGAGGGCTCTTTTGAGCAAGTGCAAACCTGGTGGTGCCAGGTCCCTCCTTTTCTCCCCCCTCCCGCTGGCTCCGTTAAAAAAAAAAAAAAAAAAAATTTTGAACGTCCTTAAAGGCGTTTATTTCGACGTTTATTTAAGCGTCTATTGCAGCTACTCACTGGGACACCAGGTCGTTACAACTCGGAGCGGACAGCAGGTAATTTTTACCTTTTTATAGCGGGCAGGGGGTTCCCCGATTCTTCTCCTCGTGGCATATGGCGTCGGAGGGCGAGGGCGCAAAGGGTCGCTCCCCGGGTCGCTTGAGCGCTTCTAGAGGGGATGCGGGGGTCTTAAAGCCTGATTCGCCCTTGTTGGGTGACAGTTTCGTGACCGATGAATGTCCCGGTCCTTCCTCCGGCGTGGCGGTTTTTCCCGCCATAAACGCCCATTCCCCGCTCCTCGCCTCCGCCATCTTGGCCGGCCACGCGGCTCGGACGGCTTCTTCTTGGGCCGCCCTTGAGGTTGGAGACATTAATGCCATGAACGCCCTTAATTTGGGCGACGGCACAGAAGCGGCTAAAGTTAAGAGCCGTTCTTCCCGCGCGGCTCCTTCGCGGAGTTTCGCGCCGGACGCCATTTTGGATGCGCAGCATGTCTCTCCCCCGCTATTGCGAGCGCCGGTTGAGGGTGCGTCTAGGGCTGTTGCCCAGGCTGCGGAAGTGCCCAGTCTGGGGGGTTTCTCCCCCGAGTTTGTTTTGCTGCTGCATCAGGCCTTCCTCATGCACAACGCTGCCCCTGCTCCCTCGTCTGGTAAAGAGGTTGAGGTTCCCAGAGGTAAACGCCCTCGGGTTGATTCCCAGGCCTTGGAGGAATTTGTCTCCTCCGATGTAGATGAGGGCAGCGTGTCTGAGGTCTCCCAACGGTCCTTTGCGGATTCCTTGCAGGAGACGGATCCCCGCTCGGATGGAGCGGATGACCCCTCTGCAGCGCGGCTTTTTAGCCCAGAGGATTTGCCCAACCTGTTGTTACAGGCCATGGACACTTTGAAGATTTCCTCTCCGGAGGACGTCTCTCCCTCAGCCCCTGTTGGCTCTGCCATTATGCTGGGGACGAAGCGCCCGCCTAGAACCTTCCACGTGCATGATGCCATGCACACCTTAATTTCGGCTCAATGGGATGTCCCAGAAGCGAGCCTTAAAGTGGCTAGGGCTATGTTCCGCCTCTATCCTTTGGCTGTGAGTGAACGTGAGGCCTATCTGTGGCCTACCGTGGATTCTTTAATCACTGCGGTGACTAAGAAAACGGCGTTGCCGGTGGAAGGTGGCACGGCCCTAAAGGACGCCCAAGACAGAAGATTGGAGGCGGCCTTAAGGTCGTCCTTTGAGGCGGCTGCTTTAAGTTTGCAGGCCTCAGTTTGCGGCTCCTATGTGGCCAGGGCGTGCCTGACTATGGTGCAGCGGGCTTCCCCCTCGGATCATTCCTTGAGGGCTGATTGGCCGGCCCTGGAATCGGGCTTAGCCTATTTGGCAGACTTGCTGTATGATGTCTTGAGGGCCTCAGCGAAAGGCATGGCTCAGACAATCTCTGCGCGGCGGTGGCTTTGGCTGAAACATTGGTCTGCTGACCACGCCTCTAAATCCCGCCTGGCTAGGTTGCCTTTTAAAGGCAAGCTGCTCTTTGGGGTCGAGCTGGACAAAATCGTGACCGATCTCGGCACGTCTAAGGGCAAGAAATTACCAGAGGTCAGGGCTCGGGCTAGTACTCGTCCCGGTACCTCCAGAGGACGGTTGCAGGAAGCCCGTCGGTACCGCCCGGGCAAGTCGAGTTCCTCTGCCCCCTCTTCCTTCAAGAGGAATTTCTCCCCCAAGCAGCATTCCTTTCGCAGAGACCGCCGTCCCGGAGGTGCTCCCTCCGGTCCTCCCCCAGGGTCTCGTACCCAATGACGGGGTCTTGGTCCACGCCCCAGTGCAGATTGGAGGACGGCTGTCCTCGTTTCTGGGCGAGTGGACCACAATAACTTCAGACGCGTGGGTGCTGGAAGTCATCAGAGACGGCTACAAACTAGAGTTCTGCCGACCCTTAAAAGACGGGTTTGTACTCTCTCCCTGCAAGTCTCCGGTCAAAGCTGTGGCAGTGCAACAGACCTTGGACAATCTGATCCGCCTGGGCGCGGTCGTTCCGGTGCCAGAAAGTCAGCTTGGCAAGGGACGTTACTCCATTTACTTTGTGGTACCAAAGAAAGGAGGTTCTGTACGGCCTATCCTCGACCTCAAAGGGGTCAATCGGGCCTTGAAAGTGCGGCACTTTCGCATGGAGACTCTCCGCTCTGTTATAGCGGCAGTGAAGGCAGGAGAGTTCCTGGCATCCTTGGACATCAAGGAAGCGTACCTGCATATTCCCATCTGGCCTCCTCATCAACGCTTTCTGCGTTTTGCAGTCCTGGGACGACACTTCCAGTTCAGAGCCCTCCCTTTCGGGTTGGCTACTGCTCCGCGGACCTTTTCCAAAGTAATGGTGGTCATCGCGGCCTTCCTACGAAAGGAAGGGGTACAAGTCCATCCTTATCTGGACGACTGGTTGATCCGAGCCCCCTCTTATGCAGAGTGCGGCAAAGCTGTGGACCGGGTAGTTGCTCTTTTGAGCTCCCTGGGATGGATCATCAACTGGGAGAAAAGCCAGCTGCGCCCGACTCAGTCCCTGGAGTACCTGGGAGTTCGATTCGACACCCAAGTGGGCAGAGTGTTCCTGCCAGACAATCGGATTGTCAAACTTCAGGCTCAGGTGGACCAGTTCCTAGTAGCCTCTCCCCTTCGGGCTTGGGACTATGTGCAGCTGTTGGGCTCTATGACGGCCACGATGGAAGTTGTGCCCTGGGCCAGGGCTCATATGAGACCACTTCAACACTCTTTGCTGCAGCGCTGGACTCCGATGTCGGGGGATTATGCTGTGCGCCTTCCCTTAGACCCAGCAGTGCGCAAGGCGCTGAGCTGGTGGATGCAGACAGACAAGTTGTCTGCAGGAATGCCTCTGGTGACCCCAGAGTGGATTGTCGTCACGACGGACGCCTCGTTGTCGGGCTGGGGAGCCCACTGCTTGGGAAGGACAGCGCAGGGGCTCTGGTCTCCTGCAGAGGCAAAGTGGTCTATCAACCTCCTGGAACTCAGAGCCATTCGGTTGGCGCTTTTGGAGTTCATCCCGGTACTGGTGTTGAAGCCTGTACGGGTCCTGTCGGACAATGCCACGGCTGTGGCCTATGTCAACCGCCAGGGAGGTACCAAGAGCGCCCCTCTAGCCAAGGAGGCTATGAATCTTTGCCAGTGGGCGGAAGCGAACCTGGAGCAGCTTTCAGCGGCCCACATTGCCGGAGTCATGAATGTCAAGGCGGACTTTCTCAGTCGCCATACCTTGGAGCCCGGAGAGTGGCAGCTATCTGCTCAGGCGTTCTTGGACATCACGAAGCGCTGGGGCCAGCCGAGCCTAGATCTGATGGGGTCATCGGCCAATTGCCAAGTGCCGCACTTTTTCAGCAGAGGACGGGACCCTCGATCCCTGGGAGTAGATGCTCTTCTCCAACAGTGGCCGACACAAGAGCTTCTCTATGTGTTCCCGCCCTGGCCCATGTTGGGCAGGGTGCTAGACCGGGTGGCAAAGCATCCCGGCAGGGTAATCCTGGTGGGTCCGGATTGGCCCAGGCGTCCCTGGTATGCAGACTTGTTCAGGCTGTCAGTCGACGATCCTCTGCGGCTGCCAGTGGAGCAGGGCCTGTTACATCAGGGTCCCGTGGTGATGGAGGATCCCTCCCCCTTTGGTCTTACGGCCTGGCTATTGAGCGGCAGCGTCTGAGGAAGAAGGGCTTCTCAGACAAGGTCATCGCCACTATGCTGAGAGCGAGGAAGCGCTCTACTTCTACTGCTTACGCCAGGGTTTGGCGTACCTTTGCAGCGTGGTGTGAAGCAGGCTCACTTTCTCCCTTCACTGCTCCAATTTCTTCAGTGTTGGCGTTCCTGCAAGAAGGTCTGGAGAAAGGCCTGTCGCTCAGTTCCCTTAAAGTCCAGGTAGCGGCTCTGGCTTGCTTCAGGGGCCACCTGAAGGGTGCTTTCCTGGCTTCGCAGCCAGATGTGGTGCGCTTTCTCAAGGGAGTTAATCACCTGCGCCCTCCTCTGCACTCAGTGGTGCCTGCGTGGAATCTCAACCTGGTACTAAGAGCATTGCAGAAGCCGCCTTTTGAACCCTTGTCGAGGGCATCTCTGAAAGACCTGACGTTGAAAGCAGTCTTTTTGGTGGCTATCACTTCAGCCAGAAGAGTTTCCGAGCTCCAGGCGCTCTCATGTCGAGAGCCTTTTCTGCAGTTCACTGAGGCAGGAGTGACTATTCGCACAGTGCCTTCCTTCCTGCCCAAGATTGTTTCTCGCTTCCATGTGAATCAGCAGCTCTGTCTCCCTTCCTTTCGTAGGGAGGACTACCCAGAGGAGTACTCTGCTCTTAAATATCTGGATGTGAGACGAGTCATCATCAGATACTTGGAAGTGACCAATGATTTCCGGAAATCGGATCATCTGTTGTCCTGTTTGCAGGTCCTCGTAAGGGTCTGCAGGCTGCTAAGCCTACAGTGGCAAGATGGGTCAAGGAAGCCATTGCAGCGGCTTATGTGGCCGCGGGGAAGGTGCCGCCTATCCAGCTGAAGGCTCACTCCACGAGAGCTCAGGCGGCCTCGATGGCAGAGGCCGGATCCGTCTCCTTGGAAGAGATATGCAAGGCGGCAACTTGGGCTTCGGCTCATACATTCTCCAAGCATTACCGTTTGACTGTGGCTGCACGGGCGGAGGCCCGGTTTGGAGCTTCAGTGTTGAGGTCAGGGATTTCAATGTCCCGCCCTGGGTGAGTACTGCTTCGGTACATCCCACCAGTCTATGGATTGATCAGCTTGATGATATGGAAGGTAAAATTATGTATAATCATACCTGATAATTTTCTTTCCATTAATCATAGCTGATCAGTCCATAGCCCCTCCCAGATATCTGTACTGTTTTTATTCTGGTTGCATTTCAGGTTCAAGTTTAGTCTTCAGTTACTTCAGAAAGACTTCGTGTTCAAGTTTTTTCACTTGGATTCTTCAAGAGTTAAGACGAGTTTGTGTTACAGTGAGCTGCTGCATTCCTCTCCCCTCCGTTTTACGGGGCTGGATTGAGACTTAAAATTCTGCCGGCACTCCCTCCCGCTTCGTGCGGCTTTAGGGCAGCTTTGTACCCCTCCCGCTTCGGCGGTGTTAGGGTCAGTCAGCTCCTCCCGCGGTTGCGGTTGCAGGATAAGCCAGATCCCCCCGCATCGGCGGGTGTGGTGTGCCTCCCCCGCTCCGCGGGGATGAGCTGGACGGATTCCCCTCCCCCACTTGTGTGGGGATGAGCTGGGTTAATTCCCCTCCCCCGTTTCGGCGGTGGTGAGCTGGGCAGAGTGTCCCTTCGTGGGTGTAATTCTCTAAGTGCTGAGTCCTGCGGATGGAGCTTTGATATCGACATACTGAGGAGTTTCCGGCAGCACATGACCACATATAGGGAGGCAAAAGTTTGCTCTCTATCTCCACCTGCTGGTAGATGGACACAACCCACCAGTCTATGGATTGATCAGCTATGATTAATGGAAAGAAAATTATCAGGTATGATTATACATAATTTTACCTTCCTACCCATTTGCAGGCTCAATGTGGCTTACATAGTACTGTAAGGCGTTTGCCAAGACCGGTAGAGAAACAAATACAAGGTTATACTGTGGTCGAATAAGGTCCGATTGTTTCAGGCACAATGGGGTCAAAGAGAGGGAAGGTTAAATAGTGTCTAATGTGATCGTTGGGTTTGCTGTGTTGCAGAGTGTTGGCATCTATGTTGGGTCAATAGGGTATGCCTTTTTGAACAGATAGGTTTTTAGTGATTTTCTGAAGTTTAGATGGTCGTAGATTGTTTTCACTCCTTTTGGCAGTGCGCTTCATAGTTTTGTACTTATACAGTGGGGGAAATAAGTATTTGATCCCTTGCTGATTTTGTAAGTTTGCCCACTGACAAAGACATGAGCAGCCCATAATTGAAGGGTAGGTTATTGGTAACAGTGAGAGATAGCACATCACAAATTAAATCCGGAAAATCACATTGTGGAAAGTATATGAATTTATTTGCATTCTGCAGAGGGAAATAAGTATTTAATCCCTCTGGCAAACAAGACCTAATACTTGGTGGCAAAACCCTTGTTGGCAAGCACAGCGGTCAGACGTCTTCTGTAGTTGATGATGAGGTTTGCACACATGTCAGGAGGAATTTTGGTCCACTCCTCTTTGCAGATCATCTCTAAATCATTAAGAGTTCTGGGCTGTCGCTTGGCAACTCGCATCTTCAGCTCCCTCCATAAGTTTTCAATGGGATTAAGGTCTGGTGACTGGCTAGGCCACTCCATGACCCTAATGTGCTTCTTCCTGAGCCACTCCTTTGTTGCCTTGGCTGTATGTTTTGGGTCATTGTCGTGCTGGAAGACCCAGCCACGACCCATTTTTAAGGCCCTGGCAGAGGGAAGGAGGTTGTCACTCAGAATTGTACGGTACATGGCCCCATCCATTCTCCCATTGATGCGGTGAAGTAGTCCTGTGCCCTTAGCAGAGAAACACCCCCAAAACATAACATTTCCACCTCCATGCTTGACAGTGGGGACGGTGTTCTTTGGGTCATAGGCAGCATTTCTCTTCCTCCAAACACGGCGAGTTGAGCTCATGCCAAAGAGCTCAATTTTTGTCTCATCTGACCACAGCACCTTCTCCCAATCACTCTCGGCATCATCCAGGTGTTCACTGGCAAACTTCAGACGGGCCGTCACATGTGCCTTCCGGAGCAGGGGGACCTTGCGGGCACTGCAGGATTGCAATCCGTTACGTCGTAATGTGTTACCAATGGTTTTCGTGGTGACAGTGGTCCCAGCTGCCTTGAGATCATTGACAAGTTCCCCCCTTGTAGTTGTAGGCTGATTTCTAACCTTCCTCATGATCAAGGATACCCCACGAGGTGAGATTTTGCGTGGAGCCCCAGATCTTTGTCGATTGACAGTCATTTTGTACTTCTTCCATTTTCTTACTATGGCACCAACAGTTGTCTCCTTCTCGCCCAGCGTCTTACTGATGGTTTTGTAGCCCATTCCAGCCTTGTGCAGGTGTATGATCTTGTCCCTGACATCCTTAGACAGCTCCTTGCTCTTGGCCATTTTGTAGAGGTTAGAGTCTGACTGATTCACTGAGTCTGTGGACAGGTGTCTTTCATACAGGTGACCATTGCCGACAGCTGTCTGTCATGCAGGTAACGAGTTGATTTGGAGCATCTACCTGGTCTGTAGGGGCCAGATCTCTTACTGGTTGGTGGGGGATCAAATACTTATTTCCCTCTGCAGAATGCAAATAAATTCATATACTTTCCACAATGTGATTTTACGGATTTAATTTGTGATGTGCTATCTCTCACTGTTACCAATAACCTACCCTTCAATTATGGGCTGCTCATGTCTTTGTCAGTGGGCAAACTTACAAAATCAGCAAGGGATCAAATACTTATTTCCCCCACTGTATATGAGAAGCTGGATGCAAACGTTGCTTTGTATTTAAGTCCTTTGCAGTATGGGTAGTGGAGGTTTATAGAAGTCATCATATAGATGCAAAAGAAAACCCTGATAAACCTGAAACATTTTGAAACAAAGCACTTTGGACTAATATTGTGACTGAACAGTTCAATTTTCAACTACACCCAATACATTTGAGGGGAAGGGTGAAAATTTTAAAGAAAAGCTTGCCAGCTGTTAAGTGTAGGGACAGATCTGTTGTTGTTTATTTATTTATTAGGATTTATTTACCGCTTTTTTGAGAGAATTCACTCAAGGCGGTGTACAGTAAGAAAAGATCAAGCATGAGCAATAGGCAATTATAGCAGTCAAAATATTCAAATAAGAATACAAAGTATGGCATAGAGGGGCATTTTCAAAAGAAATGTCCAAGTTGCGATTTGAATGTCTTTGTAAAACGTCCAAATCTGGAGATGGGGAAAACTGTATTTAAAAAAAAAAATGGATGTCCATCTTTCATATCGAAAATACTGTCAAAGACATCCAAATCCAAGGAAGTCCTTAAATGTGGACGTTTCTAGATTTGGACGTCTTTGATTTTCGGCAATTTTTGAAACCAAAGACTTCTAAGTCAAAAACGTCCAAATGCAAGCCATTTGGACGTGGGAAGAGCCAGTATTTCTAGTGCACTGGTCCTCCTGACATGCCAGGACACCAACCGGGCACTCTAGGGAGCACTGCAGTGGACTTCATAAATTACTCCCAGGAACATAGCTCCCTTACTTTGTTTGCTGAACCCCCCCAAAACCCACTACCCACAACTGTACACAACTACCATAGCCCTTACGGGTGAAGGGGGGCACCTAGATGTGGTACAGTGGGTTTGTGGTGGGTTTAGGAGATCTCACTGTTTCCTCCACAAATGTAACAGGTGGGGGGGGGGGGGGGGGGGTATGGGCCTGGGTCTGCCTGTCTGAAGTGCACTGCAGTACCCACTAAAACTGCTCCTGGGACCTTCATGCGTTGTCATGGACCTGAGTATGACATCTGAGGCTGGCATAGAGGCTGGTATGAAATATTTTTAAAGATGTTTTCTGAGGGTGGGAAGGGGGTTAGTGACTACTGGGGGAGTAACGGGAGGTCATCTCCTGTTCCCTCTGGTGGTCATCTGGTCATTTTGGGCACCTTTTTGTGCCTTATTCATAAAAAAAAAACCATCCAGGTGAAAACATTCAAGTGTTTTGTCATGGACATCCTTGCTTTTTTCAATTATGGGTCAAAGACGTCCAAGTGTTAGACACGCCCAAGTCCTGCCTTCACTACACCTCCGACACGCCCCCTTGAAATTTGGACGTTCTTGCGACGGACTTCAGTTGAAGATGTCCAAAATCAGGTTTTGATTATACCGATTTGGACGTCTCTGGGAGATGGACGTCCATGTTCCGATTTATGTCGAAAGATGGACATCCTTCTCTTTCGAAAATGAGCCTGATAGTGTACTACTTACAATGTCAACACAATATGTAATAGAACATTACTACTACTACTATTTAGCATTTCTATAGCGCTACTAGGCATACGCAGTGCTGCACAAACATAGAAGAAAGACAGTCCCTGCTCAAAGAGCTTACAATCTAATAGGTGGCACAGAAAATATTATGCGGGTGGAAGGAAGACCAAAACAAATTTCACTGTGGGGGAAAAAAAAAAAGAAGAAAGGGATCCTCTTTCATGTCCAAGGTGTGTTATATCCTTTCGTTGCTATGGTCAGTTCATAAACGCAATCAAATGCAGTCACTGTAGATCAAATTAACAGAAGCAAGACACCAAATATAAAATGAAACTTACCTGTATTGAGGCTAGAATGCTGCATGAAACTCCTCCTTATGTGCCTTGTGTACAATAGAATCCAAGCATTGTTCCAAAGCCACTAAGAAATATGAATAAGTCTATGCTCTGGAACTGCTTCTTAATCCAACGTAGTACTGCATCAGGGATCAGCATTCCGAGTAGCAACAGTTTTTTTTTTTTTTTCTTCTACTGTAGACCACGAGTTTGCGATTGGTGGAAGGAGAACCTGTTACCATACACTACATCAGGGATCAGCATTCCATATGCTAGTGGTTCCCAAACCTGTGCTGGGGGAAGCCCCAGCCAGTCAGGTTTTCAGGATATCTGTAATGAATATTCATGAGTTAGATTTGCATGTAAAACAGGTAGTGCATGCAAATCTAACTCATGAATATTCATTACAGATATCCTGAAAACCTGACTGGCTGGGGCTTCCCCAGGACAAGTTTGGGATGGGAGTCACTAGCGTATGGAATGCTGATCCGTGTAGTGTACAAAACTAGAACCGCATTTAATACAAGTTTCAGCGCATAGATTTATACATATTTCTTAGCGGCTTTGGAACAATGCTTAGATCAGTGGTTCCCAAACTTTTTTTTTGTTTCACGGCACCTTTACTGGCTGAGTAATTTGTTGCGACACCCCACCTGCCACACATCATGTCCAATATTTCTTCCTCTCTCCCTCATGCACCATCTCTTCCTTCACCCCTGTGCCCAAAATTTGTCCCTTTCAATGCGGCATCTCCCCCTCCCCTCGACCCATATATACAAGATTTCACCCGTTTGGTGTATCTCTCCTGCTTACCACCAGAGCTTAGCTGAGAGAGGAGGATGAAGAAGATCCCAGAGCTGAGCACAGGAGGGAGGCAATATGATGTCCCACAGCCCCGGCCTCCCTCCTTGAGAGCTGAGTAGTGAACAGCCAGAGTCCAGCGACATAGTGAACAGCCAGAGTCCAGCGCTGGGAGTAGACCTCCAAACTTTCAGGCCGCTGGCATTAGCAGCAATGTGTAAGCGCTGCCTTCAGCCTGCCCCAGAAGCCGTACAGCCACTTTCTGTTCCCACATAGGCGGAGACGCTGTACAAAGGCGGCTTCGTGGGCAGGCCGAAGGCAGCGCATACATCACGGCTGACAGCCTGCAGCGTGTGGACAGGCGGGGCAGGGAGTGGAGAGAGGAAGGTGAACGATACCGCACCAATTTGGAGGGGGGGGGGGGGGTCGGGTACACATGGCAGCACCCCTTCAACTTGTTCCGGCGCTTGGTATGTGAATTCCCATCTGCCCCGCAGCACCCTGCAAGTTCACCGCGTCACACTGGAATGCTGCGGTGCACAGTTTCGGAAACACTGACTTAGATGTTTTTTATACACAAGGCACAGAAGGAGTTTCACACAGCATTCTAGCTTCAATACAGATAACTTTCAAACTACAGGCGCTGCATTTAATTGATTTTATGGACAGGCTAAGTATAACACCTTGTACAGGAAGTTTATGTTTGAGGAAGTGAAATTAAAATAGTAATGGTCACTGAGCACAAAATTTTCATAAAAGGTGGAGACATTGATTCTAGTGATTGATAGTTGGGAACATTTTAATATGTAGCCTTGATTGGCTACACCTGCAAGTCTGAGGATCCCTTTTGAATTTGTGTGTGTGTATTTAGTTTGACCAGGTGTTTTTAAGCTTGTGCATAACCTGTAACTTCTGATTTTCTTCATTAAGCTGTGACATGCTTTCAGCTGCCCATTTCTTTCCCTAATGCAGTCTGCTAAAATTCCTCAAGGCAGTTATACGGCATCACCTAAAGGCTGGTATTTCTGTATATTGTTGATTGTTTAGTTTTGCTTAGTTTATTGATATTTGAGATACTGCCTTTCCAAAAAGACAATCTAAGTGGTGTACAATAAAAATAACTACATAAATTCAGTAGGACAGAAGAAGAAGAAATAGGAGAGCAGGAACTGCAACACTAAACACAAGGAACCTCCCCCCCCCAAAAAAAAAAAATTAAAAAGAATAAATTTAAAATTAAAAATATTAAAATGTGACAACTCTAAAGATCATACAGGTTGAATGCTAACGACCAGAGTTCTCTATCTCCTACAAGTGTGGAAAAACTAGGCAACATAAGTGGGTCTTACGAGGCCCTAAACCAAGGATTAGACTAAAGCTCAGTGGGAAGGAAGCCCTTAGGGTGGGGATAATACAAAAGAAACAGTGTCGGGTACATTCCAAGTGTGAGCAATGAATGGAGATGGGAATGATGGAAATGCTAAGCCATAGTTACAAAACTATATTTATGTTAAATGCTTGATTGATCTTCCCTACTGAAAGCAAATATCAAACAGAAATGGAGAAGGTTATAGCTCCCTATGGAACCTCACAGGTTACCTTATTAAATAATGTGGCCTTGTTACTAACATGGACTTCAACACAATAGATATACAGCCCGATATTCAGCACTATTTAACCGGCCAGGAACAGCTCCTAGGCGGTTAAATAGTGTTTAATCAGTTATCTGTGAATATTCAGCGGCAGATAGCTGGCTATCTCCTGCTGAATATTCCTGGTCAGTGCTTAGTGGATAACCGGTTATATCATACTATATAGCCACTATCCGCAAATGTTCAGCACATCGCCACTAAGTTTGGCAGCCAAATTGGGCTACCGAAATAGCAGGCTATCTTTGGCCTGTTTAAACTTAACCGGCCAGCATTGAATGTTGGCTTAGCCGGTTAAGTTTAAACTGGATATTCAGTGCCAGTTACCGGAAACAACCTGGTATTGAATATCCGGGATCAGCACCGACTGCAGGAGGCAGCCCGACTTACTCCCATGGTCTGAATATTAGCCCCATAACGTCCATACTAGCTGCTCTGAACCTGTCCAAAGTAAAAGGGCTGGTTAGCAAAGGGAAGTCTTGTAGTAAACTCTTCCTTAATTTAGGGTGGCCGCCTTGGGCAATATCTTCCCATGAGCTAGTGTCAATGCTTTATTTATTCATTCCAGCCTTGAGAAAGTCTTTGAAGCACCTCCACTGTTATCTTCTTAAACGTATGTCCCAACTGAGCTGTCTGCAGCCAAACATTGGACAATGTGGCCAGCCCAGCAGTGTCGAATGCTCATTGCCCTGATGTCTGTGGTGTTTGCCTGCAAGAGCATACGTATATGTTAGTGAACTTTATGTTCTGTCAGTATCAAATAAATTGACTGAATTTAGAGGCTGCTTGTGATGAAACAGTGGGTTTCCAAGCCTGAAAGCTGTATTATGTCTTGAAGTGTATTTCTCCAAATTGGCCAGCAGATGGTGCTTGTTTTGAGTTTTAAAGCTGTTGCAGAAAAAGGGAAAGGAGTCTTGATATACTGCCTTTCTGTGGTATTTTGCAACTACATTCAAAGCGGTTTGCATATATACAGGTACTTGGTTTGTTTAAATGACTTGCCCACAGTCACAAGGAGCTGCAGTGGGAATCAAACCCAGTTCCCCAGGATCAAAGTCCGCTGCACTAACCACTAGGCTACTCCTCCACACAGAAGACTTTTTCTTCTACAGTTTCAGCTTATGGAAAGGCAATCTGCAGTACCATTGGACAGCTACTTTCAGAATTGATGCCTTGAGCTCTGATTGGCCCTGGATTTCAAATCTAGCCTGACGGTACTGGATTTTCCCCATTCTCAGCCAGGGAGGGTTGAGAGAAAGATCTTTTTACTGAGGCTCGGTGAGCAGTTACATTTTATAACATGTGGTCAGCTATATTTCCTGACCGCTCCAGGTACTATCCATGTAGTAAACAAATGTTTACATAGTTTTATAATTGATCCATATTCAGTTACCTGTTATTGCTTGCTGAGTTCACCTTTTTTTGTTCACTGTTCAAGTTCTGTGACAATAAACCTTATTTAGTTTATTGACTCTGCTGTCCTGGACTGACCAACGATCCTGGTTCATGTGGAACTATGGGACCCCTGGAGTGTGGCCCCAGTGGCCTAGAAATCACCGGGGAATGACCTGAGAGTGGGAGGTTAGCCCAAAAGCAAACTGGACCCAGTCAGTGGGTGGAGGGTGCTAGTGTAGAGCACAAGCCCAAGTGCAGGGGAGGGTGGGCAAGGGGTAACCCCAGGTGGGTGCTAGGTGTTTCGTGACACTGCTCGATGGTGCTTCTCCACAGTCTTAATGTGGCCACATTTCACCTCCATAAATTAGGGTGGGGCATGATTAATAGATGTTGCAGATTTTGAGCACTTGCTTCCTCATACAACCGAAGGCTGCATTACAAATCGAGCATTGTGAAATGTCATTGGAAGTTATGCCAGTAGGAGATTATGCAGTCCTCCTGCCAGAAAAGAAAGAAGGCAGTTCTAAAGTGGTATGTATCCATTCCAGAGGAGTATTAGGCAGCCCATTTGAGGGGGCAGTATCACTTTTGCAGTGGGGAGGAAGCAGTACTTTGAACCCTACAATAGTAACAAAAAGTAGAAAGTACGAGTGTTGGAAACAGCATGCGGTGGACCAAATCAGTTTGAGCAACCCATCTTACTTGGAAATGTGTTGCAACAGAATGTGTTACTCACAGATTGTCCTCATCAGCACTCTTTGGTCCTACAGATAGGACAGTCATGAAAGATGATCATCCTTGACTGCAAGATATTGCCTATAACCCTATCCCAGGCTCTAGTTCTCATTTCCCCCTCTTACCATAAGTTGTTTTTGTGTCAGGCTTTTACTCTCACTCTTTCATCATTGAGAATCTCCTGTGATTGTCCCAGGCTTTTACTCTCACTCTTTCATCATTGAGAATCTCCTGTGATTGTCGCAGACTTCACCCCTCATCCCTGCATCATTTAGGATTCTCTGTTCCTTTCCCAAGTTTTATCCATTGCTGAGTATCCTCTGGGCCTGTGCTGTGCTGAAGATCTTTCCTCCTCGCTCTCCCACCGCTGAGGATCCTGCAGGCCTGTGCCAGAATGTTTTCCTCCTATGTGAGCAATTTCTCTGTAGCAAGCTCTGACTGTTCTCTCACAGGATAGAGGAGCAAAGGCTTGTCTAATTGTGCCTTGTTACATTACTGCATGAGCCACTTTGCCATTAGTTAGTGCCCACAAAAAGAAGAAGAGGTGAAATGTATATTTGTGGTCGGCCAGCGTTTATATATTTTTCCCGTATCCTTATTGGTCAGGTAACATATTTCTGTCTAATCCTTAAAGTCAAAATTGCAGAACATAAGTATATAAGTAATGCCACACTGGGAAAAGACCAAGGGTCGATCAAGCCCAGCATCCTGTCCACAACTGCGGCCAATCCAGGCCAAGGGCACCTGGCAAGCTTCCCAAACGTACAAACATTCTATACATGTTATTCCTGGAATTGTGGATTTTTCCCAAGGCCATTTAGTAGTGGTTTATGGACTTGGCCTTTAGGAAACCGTCTAACCCCTTTTTAAACTCTGCCAAGCTAACCGCCTTCACCACGTTCTCCGGCAACGAATTCCAGAGTTTAATTATGCGTTGGGTGAAGACAAATTTTCTCCGATTTGTTTTAAATTTACTACACTGTAGTTTGATCGCATTCCCCCTAGAACTAGTATTTTTGGAAAGCGTGAACAGACGCTTCACATCCACCTGTTCCACTCCACTCATTATTTTATATACCTCTATCATGTCTCCCATCAGCCGTCTCTTCTCCAAGCTGAAAAGCCCTAGTCTCCTTACTCTTTCTTCATAGGGAAGTCATCCCATTCCCGCTATCATTTTAGTCGCCCTTCGCTTCACCTTTTCAAATTCTACTATATCTTTCTTGAGATGCTGTGACCAGAATCGTGTGTCTATTTGCCTTGTAGTATTGTCCTAATCGCCACTTTCCCATCTCTTCTCTCCTGTATGTCTTTTGCTCAGTCTTTCAGTAGGGCATCTGATAGTGGCCCTCTGCCACACATGGGACTCCTCCTTGTGCCTTTGACAGTGTCAGATCATCATCAGAGTTCCTCTGTTGCAAGTGCAGGGCTGTGACAGTAGTTCAACAAAGTCTATATCTTCTTTTTCGAGCTATTTAAAGAAGTCATTTGTTAGTGAAATATAATGCTTGCTGCTTATCAGATTTTGTCATTGGTTTCTGTGTGCAATGGTATGTGTGTGTTAAGGTACCTACTACTACTTATCATTTCTATAGCGCTACAAGGCATACGCAGCGCTGCACACCATACACAAAAGACAGTCCCTGCTCAAAGTATGTATTTCTGTATCCCTGCATATGTTGTTGTGTGTGTCTCTTGTCTGTATATGCTTTGCTCAGTGTATATGTGTAAGAGTTTGGACACTGCAGGACCTACCCGGCAGATGAAAACTTGGCTGTGTTCTTCCTGCTCTATATACTCTCACCTGCAGAACCCCAGGCTGTATTTCTTATCAGTTACGTGATGTGTTCTACGAAAGGGGAAATGGGACTTAATATACTGCCTTTCTGAGGCTTTTGCAACTACATTCAAAGAGGTTTACATATATTATTTATTTGTAGCATTTGTATCCCACATTTTCCCAGCATATTCAGGTACTAAAGAAGTTCATTATTGTAAAGATGAACGGCATCACTTTAATCTGGCAGGCACTAAACCACAGAGATAATGGCCATTGTGTGGAACAGAATGCTGTGACATCCTAGGGTCCCGTATAAAATCAGGGCCCTAACACAGAGGAGATAGGGATAACTGAGGTGGGGTGACCCTGTGGACCTCACTTACTTTGGCTTTACCTGACATTCTTCCCTTACCTCTCCCTCCTCCCCCCCCCCCCCCCCCAAACACACTTTCTTCCCCTAAGTGCTCTGACTCTTTCCTTCCCCTTTTCAAGCATGTCTCTGGGGGAGCTTTGGTTACTTAACAGCAGCCATATTATCTGTAGGAGAGAGTAGCAGACAGAGAGGGGGAGGAGAGGAAGTGGGTTGGAGTAAAGCCTTAAAAGGTCGTGTTAAACTAGAGAAGCTGAGGGGCAGTTTCCACTGAGCAATTCATGTCTTTTTCCTCTGTTTTTCCATTGATTTTTCTTCATTATTGCTCTTTCGTTGTTCCTCTGCCCCCTCCCCCCCAGCAGATTCTAACTATGACACCTCGGTGCTATGCAGCTACTGGAAGCAACTGTACCTTACTGCAGTTTTTCCATGTGTCTTGGCTGCCCTCCGTACATTTTCAGCTGCTGCACCTACAAAGCAATGAATTTCCAAGCTTTACGCTCCCCTTTTAGTAGATCCAGGACCCGGGAGCTAGATCTTTCTGTTCACTGTGTCCCCCTTCCGTCCTACTGCAAGCACCCAAGGAGCATTCTCCAAGTTTGGATTACTGAACTCCCAGCTCCGGCAAAGCATTGTGGAACTTTGCTTTTGTTGAAGTACTTCATATCCAAGAATTCAATGTGGCAGAAGTTGTCAACTGGTGCTTACTTCAGGAGACAGGCTATCTTGCATTAGAGATAACCTCCCTGTGTGTCCTGATCACAGAATGGAAGCAGTGCCCTTCAACAGTATACATATTGCAAAGGGGATGCTTGGGAAGGTTCTTATGAATCAAGTCAGATTACTGACTGTGTCTGTCTATTGTTGGCAGGTTTGAAGTGCATGTCTATCCTGGGCCTGAACTTCAGGTGAAGGTGTAGCTGATTCTCCTGGAGTGGGAGAATGGACGCTGAGGATACTTATAATGGAGTAAGTGACCTAATGCACCTTACACATGAAGGGAATTCAGCCTCTAGAGAGGGCTACCCTCAAGGGGAAGGTTGTAAGGAGGAAGAAAAACTATAAACAGCATTGTTGTATACATAAATTTAACTCTCAAATGCATATTTCTTAGGGTGCACATGGCCTGTGAATAGGTTTAGCATCCTATCCTACTCTTGTAAGGATCTGCCTCTGCGTAGAGCCCTCATTGAAGCACTAATGTTCATCATATTTTTTTTTTCTTTCTCTCTTCCTTCACAGAGCCTCATGTTTGGGGGCCACGTGAAGGGAACAGGGTCAGCCATGGATATCATTGGGGCTGAAGATGAGGACTTTGAGAACGATATAGACCCAGTAAGACATTCTCTATTTCTAGGGAAGGGGGTCACAGGGGTGAAAATATATTTTGGTAAACTTTGGGACTGGTCAGACATTAAAAGTTAGGGAAATATTCTCTTTTCTCAGTTTTTTTAAAACTCTTTTATTTTAAATTATGCTCTTTATTTTGTTAAAATGTGTGTTGGCTTCTTATATTTTTATTTCCTGCTCTTTTGAGTTTCATGTTCGTGGTTGATGGCAGCTTCTCTGGCTCTCCTCCCTAGCCTCTGGTAAAAAGAACTAGATATTCTCAGCACCCTGTCCCCAGAGGCCTGGGAAAATGTTAAAGAGCTATTTTCAAAGGGATTTCTGTGGTATAAAGGTGTTTACCCATGGAAAAAAACCTCCTTTTAATATTTCCATTCACTTCGTGGGGAAAAGTTGCAGAGCCTGAGGTGGGCATACTTACAGGTGTATGCATGTGTGTGTGTGTATATATATATAGATAGTATATATATATAGATTTGTATATACACGGGGCTTTCATCTTGACATCACCGTCACCGTGCACTTTTTAAACCTGTGTCCTTTGCATCTGCAAAGTAAGCAGGCTGTGAAAACCGCTGACACTGTCAATCTGGTTGTGAGTTCCCCCCATTGCATGTAGGGACTTGTAGTTCTGATTCCCCATCTGCATGCCCTAAGAAAAGCAAGACGAGTCCCAGCATGCAGTGGGGTAACCCCTATCCTGGATCAACCTTGTCAAGTGGATCTGGAGCTAGTTGGCAACTCTAAATGCCTGAAAATGGGATTGAAAATAGGTAGCACATTGGAATATCCCCAAAGAGAAGACCTGACGTTGTTCCCCAGCTGCAGTAGGCTTCTGTTTTTAGTAGAGGTCTACTGGGATTTCTATAAGAGAGCCTGCATCTGACCAACTCAGTTGTCCATCCACTTTTGGTTGGTAAATGAGTACCCAGCCTTAGCCTGGGGATAAAGATGATTCAGTAAGACAATGACAAACCACCCCGCTACTACTCTGACAAGAAGCCATCATGCAAGTGGCAGCCCACCAAGAAGTCTTTTTTTTTTTTTTTATAATTCTTTTTATTAACTTTTTTCTTTACATACATCCCATATAGCTAAACACATTTATCACAAAGCTTTCTCATATATGAATCCACAACCTCCCTCCACCCCCCTCCCCCCCCCCCCCCCCCAGGCATCTCAGGTATACATCCAACTCCCCCTACAACAGAGCATCCTCACTATACATATGTCACCCCGTTAATCCTCGCCATTCCACATAGGAGGACCATGTTTTTGCAAATCTCACCATGCCCCCTACTACTACTACTACTATTTAACATTTCTAGAGCGCTACAAAGTGTACGCAGCGCTGTACAAACACAGAAGAAAGACAGTCCCTGCTCAAAGAGCTTACAATCTAATAGACAAAAAGTAAAGCATTTAAATTTAAAATATTTAAGCAGTCAAGCACAAGAGAACAGTCACAGAAGGACAGAAGATGTTGAAGGGTGGTCAGTGTGATTAGGTGTAACTCTGGTTGGAGTAGTGGGAGAAGGTGATAGAAGAATAGAAATGGGTGAGGTAAAGTAATGAGTGGGTTGATAGGGAGGTTATATAAGACATGTCACTCTAGGGGTGGGTGGGTAGAGGGGTAGGGTGGGTAGGATTAAGTCTAAAGCAGGAGAAGGTATTCTCTGCAGCCTATCTGTGAGATGGAAAATGCTCTCTGAAGCTGCTGCTATAAGTTGTTAGTTTTCTCTCCCTGAAAGAGATCCAAGCCACACCCACGAAGTTCAAACTGTCAGTGGGGAGGGTGAGGGGAGGAAATGGCAGTGCTTAGGGCTGTAAGTTTGTCCATCAAACAGCAATAGTCCATTTTAATCAATACTTGAGTCGCCAATTGCTTCCAATATCTTGCAATTAGAATCCTGGCTGCAGTTACAATGTATGATAGGGGCCCATGACGTAAGCCACGACCCTCCCTTAACGGGATGTTCAATAAGCACAGCCCAGGAGTTAGTACAACCTCAGCTCCAAGGCCATTCTGCAGTCTCATCTGTAAATCTTGCCAGAACTGCTGTATCCTCGGACAGTCCCACCATATATGCCAAAACGTTCCTTCCGCCCCACAATTATGCCAGCAACTTGCCCTTCCCGTTTTAAACATACGGGACAGCCTACTGGGAGTCATATACCATTGATACAGCATTTTATATCCATTTTCCAATAAGGGGGTAGCCACAGAAAATGACAGTAGTCGTTTAAATATCCTTTTCCAAGTTTCTGGTTCATATGTAGAACCCAATAGGGACTCCCATTTATTAATACACATTTTTAATGGTTGGGACTTATGAAGTAAAGCTCTATAAATTCGGGAAATCCCTCCTTTACCTTCCCCAGATCTCATTGCCATTTCAAGCTCCGTGGCCACCAGAGACAGATCTTCTCTGGCTTTTCTTCTGCACAAAGTCTCTGATCTGCATATAATGAAACCTGTCTCTGTCCCCCAAGCCAAATTCCTCTTTTAAAGTTTCAAACGAATGGCATTTCCCGTCCTCCCATACCTGACCCAACAGTCGCAGAGAAGCCGCTGACCAGTGCCCATACACCCCTTCTCTCCTCCCAGGGACAAAATCTGTAGCATATATTATGGGCGTAGTCAGATGATATTTACGCCCCGGGAACCATGCTGCTCTACATCTTGCCCATTCTTCTAGCGCCACCCTCATTGGGCCCGTCAATCCTGATATGAGTCCCCTCAGCAATTGTAGGGGAAGCCACGACACCGCCCATATCGGCACCCCCTTCAACCCCCACTGCGCTGCATAGGTCCACAGCTTATTTGGACCCCTCTGCACCGTGGCTAGCATTTGAAACAGAGCAGCTCTGTAATAAAGCCCCAAATTCGGTACCCCCATGCCCCCATCCTTTCTTAATTGATATAGTATTCTGCGGTTCACTCGGGGTGGCCTCTTGCGCCAAATAAAGGCGAACATTTTCTTATTAAGTGTGTGAAAGAAGTTATGTGGCACAGAGACAGCCACCGCCATAAATAAGTAAAGCAACTTGGGAAGCATTGTCATCTTTACCGCTGCTATTCTGCCCATCCATGACATTTGCAGCCCCCCCCCCATCTCTCTAATTCTTGCAGGAGTTCCCGCATTTTAGGGACAAAGTTCTCTTGGTATAAATCCCCCGTATCTGGTGTTAAATTAACCCCCAAATATCTAATAAATTTAGGAGACCATTGAAAAGGAAAGAGAGATTGTGTTTCCTCTTGTAACCCTGCAGAGCATTGTATTGGCATGAGTTCTGATTTTTGAGTGTTAATCTTGAGACCTGCGATTTGTCCATACCCCTGAAGTATCGTCATCACTGCTCTCAGTGAGGATTCAGGTTGTGAAAGTGTAAGCAGGACATCATCAGCATAAAGCATAATTTTAGTTTCTTGCCGCCCTATTCGAATGCCCTGCACCTCTGGATCTTGTCTAACCAAGATTGCCAGTGGCTCCATAGCTAATGCGAACAATAGCGGGGACAAGGCACACCCCTGCCTAGTACCTCTAAACAATTCAAATGAATCAGTGTATGTACCATTAATTCGTAACTGAGACATAGGGTGACGATAGAGCGCCATTGCCCACTAATGCCCACTTTCTTCAGCAATGCAAACAAATAGGGCCATAGCACTCTATCAAATGCCTTCTCAGCGTCCAGTGAGAGAAAGATCGCCGGTTGTCCCACCTGTTTGATTCTGTCCAATATATATTGTGCTCGTCTCATGTTATCAAAAGTTTGCCTATTTGCTATAAATCCCGCTTGGTCCTCATGGACCAAGCGCGGCAACACCAAGAAGTCTTTTAATGACTTGGTACTTTCATAAAGGGGAACATTTTTGCTGAATGTGAATATAGACAAGCAAATCCATATCTGTGTGAGGTGGTTCACGCCTCTCCTTCGCCTTCCACCCTGGTCTATGCTGGTATGAGTCAGACCACAGCCAATCATGGATAGGCAACGCCATGTTGTGGAAAGGAGAAGATGCGGTAACATGTCTAGATAAAGACCTGGTACCCTTCTCCTGCAGGAAAAAAGAGGGTGCACAATTTTTGGTATTCCTGTTGAAGCAGTAGGAAGATTAATACCAGAATTATTATGTACAAATTAGGACAGGGAAATAACGTCTGTGATCCAAGATGAAGCCGCTTTGCATTTTTTCTCTTTGGGGTCACCTTTCCCTGTGGTCTTCTTTTATACGTAATATAATAAGTGTGTTTCTTTGCTGTTCCTTCCTTCCCTCCGTTTAGGCTGTAGATGACCAAAGCAGCTACTTTCAGAGCATTGAACTGGTAAAAGAGCATCCAGCCTACATCATGGTCTTCCTGCAACATGTCGTTCTACAGTTCGACTGCAGCCCTCTGGTAAGTTCCCATTGTGGGTCAGAGCAAGCCAATCCATTGCTTATGTGGGCTTCTTTTGGGCTTAGATCTGATATCTCTCTCACGCTCTCTGTGACAGCCTCTTCCGTTCAAAGGGAGGGAGGGAGGGAAGGACAGCTGGATGAGTATGGAGATTTAACAGCATAAGCACTGTCTCTGCATGTCAGTTTGGGAAGATAATAGTTTTATCTCTTGTTCTTTTCCCTGTCTGGGCTCTCCCAGTACCGAGAACTGCCCATTGCAAAGAATTGAGAAGGAGGCTGGAATGTGGTTCACAGTGGATCTTGTACAGCTGTGACTCTATGGGGACACCAGGTCATACCATTGAGTGCATTGTCTTCATTGCTATCTATTTTTGTCCTCTCGCCCTGACTTACAGATGCAACATCTTGGGGAACTTCAGGTGTGCTGTGTACTCCTGTGTGTGTTTTTATGTATGCGAACTACAGACATGCACTGAGTGTGTCCAGGACTCTGACTCACTTTTTTTCTGTTTTGTGGGTACAAGTTATTGAGGTGCTCTTTCCTTTGCTCAGTCCCTGCACAGACCTCAGCAGTTTCTTTTCTGGAAAGCTGCCTTCTTGCTGTACCTTTCTGCATGCTGGTGGGTGCTATCATTGCTCCCAGTTTGTATTGCTGTGGTTTGAAGGGGGCAGGTGGAAGAGTGGTTTTACAGGGTTATTGTCATATTCTGTGAAAATCATGTCTGGTAATTACCTAGGGCTGGAACCCTGGCAGTTCCTGTTATAATTGTAAGGGTATTAGGTTCATTCCCTAGAGCAGGGGTTTTCAACCTAGTCCTTGGGGCACTTTTCAAGTAAATCTGCATAACATAGATTTGCATACAATGCAAATCTCTCTCATGCATATTTATTGCAGATGTCTTGAAAATCTGCTTTTGCATATTCTGCTTTTATTGAGCTGTAGATCTAGTCATGCTGTTTGGCAGAAAGGTACTGTGGGCACATGTGCCAGCCTGTGGAAAAAGTTTTGTTTGTGTGTGTCTGCTCTGTCGACTACCCAATTTGGCATCTGCAGCAAACTTCTTCCCTTGCCCTGGATCTGGACTTCTCCCATATTCTTGTTTTCCTTTCTGTGCTGAAAGTGCAGCTGGTTTGAGGATTTTGGTGACGGGGTATGTCACGACCTCCACCGACACAGTTTATGTGCTTGTATGTATTTAATTCCTCTCTCCTGTCTCTTTCCTAGCTGTGCTACCTCCATGCGGAGCTAATGAAAAACCTCAGTTCCAAAGAAAGCAAGAAGCAGTTTGTAGATTTTTATCATACATTTTTGGATAAGGGAGCGGTGAGTATTGTGACGGGTTTTTGCTTTCTCAAGCCTTAGCTTCAAATAATGACACAAGACCTCTCTCTCCTTTTCCTCTTCCCAGTCATCTCAATAATATTCTTGAGGCAGAAAAAAACCTTTTCAGTTGGAGGGACAAAACAAACCACTTTCCAGCCAAATCTTCAAGCTCTCTAGTTGTTGATGCTGTGTTGGGCAAAATAGGGGTAAGGCTGTGGCCCGAGAGTCATCCCCCATTTTGCTCCCTATGGATTAAATGTTGCCTTCTACCTAGTGGAAGTGTGGCATGAATCCTGTAAGGTTAAGGGTCGCATACCACATACTTTACACAATACCTATAGGCAGTGCCATCTTTTAGAATGGAGCAGGGCCTAGTACTATAATGAACTGCAGGGCTTTCTATATCTGTACACCACACTAGGGTGTGTATCTCCATGAAGTCTGTAATCTAGACTTGGGCTGTCGTGTTTGTGTGTGCATGAAAGACCCTTCCTAATCCCCTGCAAAAGGCAAAATTAAAAAGAGGGCTTGCTATATAGTGCAGGATCTGAAAGTAACTTTTTATTTCATGTCACTCCTTCATTCCAGTGCCACACATTTCACCTCTCATTACCCCAACCTATCTCTCAATTTATATACATCCCTCCCAGCATATCTTGCGTCTTCCTCTTGTTTCCTCTCAATCATCTGTCTCTGTTGTCTCTTACATAAGAACATAAGAGTAACATACTGGTCATACCAATGGTCCATCTAGCCCAGTAGGATACTGGGCTAGATGGACCATTGGTATGACCAGTATGATCATTGGTATGACCATGGTTTCCTAACTGTGGCCAAGCCAGGTCACAGGTACCTGGCAGAAATAATTCCTAGCATTCTATTTGCTTTCTTGGCCGCCACCGTACACTGAGCAGAAGATTTCAGCATATTATTTACAACGAAACCTAGATCTTTTTCTTGAGTGCTGACCTCCAAAGTGGACCCTAGCATTAGGTAACTATGATTCGGATTAGTCTTTCCAATGTGCATCACGTTGCATTTGTCCACATTAAATTTCATCTGCTATTTGGATGCCCAGTCTTCCAATTTTCGAAGATCTTCCTGCAACATTTGACAGTCCGCATGTGTTTTAACAACCTTGAATAGTTTTGTATCATCTGCAAATTTAATCACCTCACTCGTCATTCTGATTTCCGTATCATTTATAAGTATGTTAAATAGCACCAGTCCTAGTACAGATCCCTGTGACACTCCACTATTCACTCTATTGAGAGAAATGACCATTTAACCCTTCCCTCTGTTTTCTGTCCAATAACCAATTCCTAATCCACACCAGAACCTTGCCTCCTATCCCATGACTCTTTAATTTTCTCAGGAGTCTCTCATTAGGAACTTTATCAAAAGCTTTCTGAAAATCTAGATACACTACATCAACTGGCTCACGTTTATTCACATATTTATTCACGCTTTCAAAGAAATGAAGCAAATTGGTGAGGTAAGACTTCCCTTGGCTGAACACATACTGATTCTGTCCCATTAAACCACGTTTGTCTATGTGTTCTGTAATTTTATTCTTTATAATAGTTTCCACTATTTTGCCCGGCACTGACGTCAGGCTTACCGGTCTGTAATTTCCCTGATCACCTCTGGAACCTTAAAAATAGGTGTCACATTGTTCACCCTCCAATCCTCAGGTACTACGGATGATTTTAACAACAGATTACATGCAATTTCATGCTTGAGTTCTTTGAGTACCCTTGGATGTATGCCATCCAGTCCAGGTGATTTACTGCTCTTTAATTTGTCAGTTTGGCTCAGTACATCTTCCAGGTTCACCAAGATTTTTTTCAGTTCCTCCGCATCATCATCCTTGAAAACCATTTCAAGGCAGCTCTCTTACATCTTTTTCCTTAAAGACTGAAGCAAAGAATTCATTCAATTTCTCCGCTATGGCCTTGTCCTCCCTGAGTGCCCCTTTTACTCCTTTGTGATCTAATGGTCCCACAGATTCCCTCACAGGCTTTCTGCTTTTGATGTACCTGAAAAAGTTGTTACTATGAGTTTTAGCATCTGGACTGGGCTTCCAAGATGGTATTTTTTGAATAACGTCCACATCGGATTTAGTGTCCTAACTTTAGCAGCTGGTCCTTTTAGTTTCTTTTTAACCATTTCCCTCATTTTATTACAGTCACCATTTTGAAAATTAAATGCAGCAACAGTAGATTTCCTTTGTGGGTTCATCTAAGATAGTAGCTGAAACTTGATCATGTTTTGATCACTGTTTCCCAGGGGACCCAACACCACCACCTCTCGCACTATGCCCTGCATGCCACCAAGGACCAGATCCAAAATGGTCTCCCCCCCCCCTAATCTGGTACCCACATGTACCAAGACAACTGACTCCTTCCCAGCACTAAGATCCTGTCTAGATGATGCGTGAGATCCACCTTCGCACTAGGCAGGCAAGTGAGCAGATGATCATCATGTCCACCAGCCACCCTGTTATCTACATACCTAATGATCGAATCATCAACTACAACAGCTGTCCTAACCCTTCCCGCCAGGGCAGAAGTTCTTGGAGACTAAACTAGGTCCTGCTGTGCCTGCTAGAGGCCATCTGTTAAAGCTGTGGTACAAAGTTAAAGTTTTAAAACTAGAGGGGAAAGAGTATGGAGACTAGTTGATTGTTTGCTTTTTTATATTTTTATTCTGCCTATCAATAACCCACAATTCCTCCTTTAAACCCCAATCTTTTAAGTTTCCCAAAGCACAGAGCAAAATAATGTTCACTTTCCAGAAAAGAACTTCCAGCACCCTCTCCTTCTCTGAGCCCCCCACCCATCATATCCTTCACTCTGTCCTATGTTCGGTATCCCTGGTTTTCCAGGCGAGTTGGGACATAACACACTGGGGTCTGCAGGTGGCTAGTTCTTTCAACTGAGCACCTTTCCACAACATGACAATGGCAACGACAGCATGGGAGCAGGCAAAGATGAATGTGCTCACAGTCTGACATTGCTTCTTCTTCCCTTTGCACTTCTGCTGCTGCTACTCCTTGCAGCCCCATATTTTAGTTCTACACCTGCTCTCCCTAAGCAGAAGTTAACATGTCCCCTCGCTTCTCTCCCAAGAGCCCTGTGTGTGAGCAGACATGTCTGCTCTCCTCCCCTTCCTTCAGTCCTAGGCAAGGTAGAACTTTCTTTAGATTGATGCAGTGGTTCCATTTGCACCATCCTGGAGATGTCCTCTCTGGAGGGAATTTCTGCCTCAATGCTCCTGTGGAAGGCTTCCTACTTACCCAACTGTACCCAGATATATAACTTGCCTTGGAAAAAGACGTGAGCTAAATACTTAAATTCTAAAGCCCTCTAATTGTCATGCAAACTTCTCTTTCTCCTTCTAGATTCTGCGTGTACCAGTGCCATCGACCATTTCCTTTGAGCTGGGTAAGGAGCTCTGTGTTCACAATATTGCACAAGAAAAACTACATCAGCAACCTACAGACTGTAGAGCTAATTAAAATGAATATGACACACTTCTGCTGTGTGGACTGGTGAGACATCCAGTGGCCAGAGCTGGAATTTGTCTGAAGTCCTTATCATGTTATTGAACATGCAACATTAATTGGCAGTCTGATAGCAGAGGTGGAGCGGGGAAAATCCTGCCAGGGTTTCAGCTCTGTGTAATGTGTGACTTCCACATTCTGATCTATTCCTATGTAGATCGCACAAGGCCAGAACTGTTCCCTGAAGAAACCCAGAAGAAGTACATCCAGTCGATTCAGAGCCATCAGTTCCAGGAGGTTAACCGGCAGCTGGAGGATTTTAGGTATGTCTGCAGAAGTTTTTGCGACCGATATGTGAACCCATTCTTCTTTCCCTGTAGGCTGCTCTTACAGACGGCCCTTGGGGTACACTGCTGTTAGCTTATACTTACTGACATGCTACTTTCTCCATCAACAAGGAAGCTGAATCAGTCACACAAGTGGCTCACATCATCTAATGGTGTTCTGTAGTTTAGAAACTAGTGGAAACCTTTCTGAGTATGTGTGCCGCGCCCCATGGAGGTACTTCAATTTGTTCATCATAGCTCTACTAAATTGACATGCTTAAAGCTCTCTCAACCCCTGCAGCCTTTTTTTTTTTTGTTTTCGTGGTCTTTTCATCTTTCTTCAGTCTTTTCTGCCATTCAAAAAAAAAAAAAAAATCCTTCTAGAACTAGCCCCTTTTCTATTTTTCTCTTCCGAATCACTATGTTTTAACTTAGCTGCTGTATTCTTTGACATGTTAAAAGAGCAACTTCATGAGGTGGCGGACCTCATGTGTAATCTAGATAGGATTTTAGATTGTGCTGGGGAGGAGCCGGCCATCTTTGTACATGTGGGTACCAGTGACATAGGAAAATGTGGGAGGGAGGTTCTGGAAGCCAAATTTAGGCTCCTAGGTAAAAAGCTGAAATATAGATCTTCCAGGGTATCGTTTTCAGAAATGCTCCCCGTACCACGCGCAGGACCCAAGAGGTAGGCAGAGCTCTGCAGTTTCAATATGTGATTGAGACGGTGCAGGGATGAGGGATTTAGATTTGTCAGGGACTGTGTGACATTCTGGGAAAGGGGGAGACTGTTCTGAAAGGATGGTTTCCACTTTAATGGGAATGGAAGCAGACTGCTGGTGGTAACATTTAAAAAGGAGATAGAGCAGCTTTTAAACTAAAATGGGGGGGGGGGGGGGGGGAGCCGACAGTTGCCCCGGGAGCGCATGGTTCAGTGTGGAGTATCCTTGAAGGATATTATTGAAACAGGATCTTTAGGGGACCTCACTAGAGAGATTTCTTTATTGGTGAAAGAAAGCCAGGATTGTTCAGTGGGAGAACAGAGTAAAGGATGCAAATTGAGCAATGCTATAATAATGAGTGATTTCAATTATCCTAATTTTGACTAGATAAATTCAATTCAGTGTTTCATCAGGGACTGCTAGGGAGGTAAAATTTCTAGGTGTAATAAATGGCTGCTTCTTGGAGCAACTGGTCCAGGAACCAACAAGAGGGGGAGCTATTTTGGATCTACAGTAATCCTTAGTGAGATGCGGGGCATAGTATGAGAGGTCACTGTGTTGGATCTGCTGGGAAACAGTGATCGTAACATGATCAAATTATGATCAAATTTGATCTGATATTTGGAGTGAAGTCTCTAAGGAAATCTACTGTAGCAGTTTTTAATTTTCGAAAGGGTGACTATGACAAAATGAGGAAAATGGTTAAAATGAAGCTGAAAGGATCAGCCGCAAAGGTTAGAACTTTAAATCAGGTATTGATATTGTTTAAAAATACCATCGTGGGAGCCCAGATTAGATGTTCCAAGTATTAACAAAGGTAAGAAAAAGAGCAACTGGCAGCCAGCATGGTTAAAAGGTGAGGTGAAAGAGCCTATTACAGCCAAAAGTACATCCTTCAAAAAAATGGAAAAAGTATCTGAATGAAGAAAATAAGAAGCAACATAAGCACTGACAAGCCAGATGCAAAGCATTGATAACGAAGGCTAAAAGAGAATATGAAGAAAAACTTGTCGTGGAGACAAAAACTCATAGTAACGCTTTGTTCAGGTATATGAGAAGCAGGAATCTGTGGGATCATTAAGGAAGGAGCACTCGGGGAGGACAAGGCCATAGTAAAGAGATTGAATCAATTCTTTGCTTTGGTCTTTACTGAAGATGATAAAAGACATACCTATACGGAAAATGGTTTTCAGGTGTGACGATAATGGAGGTACTGAAGGAAATCTTGGTGAACCTGGAAAACATACTGAGCCAAATTGACAAGTTAGAGTGATAAATCACCTGGACCGGATGGTATACACCCCACTGTATTGAAAGAACTCAAACATGAAATTGCTGATCTGCTAATTATCTGTAACCTGTCGTTAAAATTGTCCATAGTACCTGAAAGCTGGAGAGTGGCCAATGTGATGCCGATTTTTAAAAAGGGTTCCAGGGGTGATCCAGCCATTTTTCTCAGTGGAGGAGGGTGCTGATAGTTGAGTGCCGCTGGGATTTGTACTGGGACCGTTGCTACTTAACATATTTATAAATTATCTGGAAATTGGAATGAGTGAGGTGATTAAATTTGCAGATGACACGAAACTATTCAAAGTTGTCAAAACGCATGCATATTGTGAAAAGTTGCAGGAAGACCTTGGGAAACTGGAAGACTGATCATCCAAATGGCAGATGAAATTTAATATAGACAAATGCAAAGTAATTCTTCCCTTTGCATTGGGAAGAATAATCCGAATCATAATTTATTTATTTATTTGATATTTGTATCACACATTATCCGAATACAATTATTCAGCTCTATGTGGCTTACATAAGTAATAAACAGTACAAGTTAATGTATAATACATATTATGAAAACTGTAAGAGATGAAGGAACATTCTTGAAAAAGTAGTGACTGTTATCTGATGCTAGGGTCCACTTTAGGAGTCAGCATTCAAGAAAAAGACCTACATGTCATTGTAGAAAATAAGCTGAAATTCTCTGCCCAGTGTATGGCGGCAGCCAAGAAAGCAAATAGGGTGCTACGAATACTTAGCAGAAGGATGAAAAATGAAACAAAAAATATTATTATGCTTCTGCATCACTCCATGATGCGATCTTACCTTGAGTATTGTGTTCAATTCTGGTTGCTGTATTTCAAAAAAGATATAGCAGAATTAGAAAAGGTTAAAGGAGAGTGACCAAAATGATACAGGAGATGAAACTGCTTCCATATGAGGAAAGGCTAAAGAGGTTAGGGTTCTTCAACGTGGAAAAGAGATGACTGAGGGGAGATATGATTGAGATCTACAAAATCCTGAGTGGTGTGGAGTGGGTGGAGATGAATCAATTTTTCACTCATTCAAAAAGTACAAAGATCAGGGGACACGCAAAACAAATAGGAGGGAATATTTTTTCACTCAAAGATTAGCTAAGCTCTTCAACTCATTACCGGAGGATGTGGTAGAAGTGGTTAGCGTATCTGGGTTTAAAAAAGGTTTGGACAAGTTCCTGGAGGAAAAGTCTTGTTATTGAGACGGACATGGGGGAAGCCACTGCTTGCCCTGGGATTGGTAGCATGGAATGGTGCTACTAATTGGGTTTCTGCCAGGTACTTGTGATCTGGATTGGCCACTGCTGGAAACAGGATACTGGGCTAGATGGACCATTGGTCTGACCCAGTATGGCTATACTTATGTTCTTATATTCTTAGGTGTCTTCCCACCTGTGGTAGAAAAATGGGCCTCAAGGATGGGCACAGGATCTGCCTTTTTTCCCCTAGGTCTAGCACATAATGTAGACAATTGCTACAGTTGTAGCAAAATGTCTGAGGGCCTGTGCATTCTGCACATTTAAACTGGCAGTACACTTGGCACAGGAATCTACTGCAAATAAGCAGGCAGTAAAGTCTCAAATCTCGAAATGTTCTGCATCACATGAGGCAACTGGGATGTAGTCATTGTCCAGCACAATTGGATATCAGTGGTGTTCCTTAAACTCTGTGCCATAACCTTTGCACAAGAGGGTCAACGCCAAATATAGATGCCACGCTATCTAGATTGCATTACATAGCAAACCAGTAGGTGCTACATCCATCAACGCAGAACCTGGGTATTGAGGTCTCTGAGCAAACCCTGAGAACAGTCATTCTGGTCACAGAGCAGAACTACAGGTGTGGAAACAGATTACCAACATGTCAGCACATATTTGGTCAGGCACTGAGAATCCTTCCTGAGGGTAGGATTCAGAGCAGCTGGCTCAGATAAAAACGGCAGAGGCAGGTGGAGCTTTCAAGGACCAGAGTCCACTTCCGACAACAAAGTATCACAACAGTGTCATAGTATTAGATGGGCCCTTTTCCTTCCAGTTTTCCTTTCACTTCACTTCACATTCAAACCTTGAACTTCTTCTAATGAGAAGAAAAAAAAAGAAAATCTTCCCCTCAGATATCACTCCTCTGTCTTTTTCAACGATGTACAACTTCTTATCTCACCCTTTCCTTACAGTTTTCCTTCCACTTCACATTCTAACCTTGAATGTTTGCTAATGAGAAGAAAAAGAACATCTTCCTTCTCCGATATCATTCCTCACTCTTTTCAATGATATTCAACTCCTTATCTCAGAACACTGGGATATCTTTTTCAGAAAAGTTTAGTCCAGAGTCTAGCATGTATTGCTAACTGGGATCTAGAATCCAAATCTGTCTAGTTTTTGAGAAAAGAAACACTCTATTCCTTTTATTCTCTGGTGCTTTCTTTTCAACCAAAGATATTTGTTCTCTTTTTGGACATTTTTCTCATGGTAAGTTAAATTTTGTCCCTCAGATTTCAGCTGTAGTCAAGAGATCTGTTTTGGCTGTCAGAACGATCTGCTCGTAGTGACCACATCTAGATTCTCATATCTTAAAACCTTAACTCCATTCATTAGTTCTCATTTACCTTGATTATTGCAGCTTTTTCCTGGGTACAGTTTCTTGAAATACGCAGCAGCTACAAGTGGTGAAAAACAGTTTTGAGATTACTTCATAATACCCCCCTCATTATGGAACAACACTGGGTTCCAGTCACTAGCAAGATCAAATGTAAAAGTTTGTTAACTCATCACACCTACCTTTATAGGTACCCCAGCATATCTTGATTTACTTCTTTTTCCATATGTCAATTAAATTTGGTCAGTTGGTTGATTAAGAGGGCAGCTACTTTCTCACATGGGTGATACGGTTGTTGGGATAACTTTGTTCCTTAAATAAATGAAGTAATAATTTAAAAACTATTATGTGTTTGCTGAGGTTCAAAGATCTGAAAGCATTCGATATGACATATATGAATAATAGGGAAAATCAGGAAGGGGAAAACACTTTTACAAGTGTTCCTATATTTGAATGACTGGTTAGTAGTTGCATGTGAAGCAGCAGCAGCACCAAATAGGCCAATCAATAAATAGTACAATAAAAACACAGCAAACAAATACAATTTATATTTTCTAAGTTACAGTATAGACATTAACTGCTTGGTGCTTTGAAGCAAAACTTTTAATTCTGTTTTTTGAAGATCCTCATGGTATGGCAGTTCTTACAAGCTAGGCCTACCCTAGGCTTCTGTGCACATGTTTATGCCAGTACCCCACTTCTGTTTCTCAGGGTCTGCTTTTAGATTTGCATGTTTTTGGCTGTCATTTTATGAAGCGTTATGAGCTGAATTTATAAAATTCATCTCATAACGCTTCCTGACACAGGCTTTCACGCCAAAACCTGACCATGTCAGGACTTTGACTGCTGTTATTTTATACAAATTATATATGATGTGTTTTATTGTATTATGCATTTATGATTTTGTTTCCTTTATTAATAAATGCAATGTAAATATTAACCCTTCATTATTATCCTGCTAGACCAATCCAACCCGATGGATTGAATCCCTTTCTCCGAGGACAAGCAGGCTGCTTGTTCTCACTGATGGGTGACGTCCACGGCAGCCCCTCCAATCGGAAACTTCACTAGCAAAGGCCTTTGCTAGTCCTCGCGCGCCCATGCGCACCGCACATGCGCGGCCATCTTCCCGCCCGAACCGGCTCGTGTTCGTCAGTCTTCTTTTGTCCGCGCTCGGTTCGGTCGTGTTTACGCCGTTCGCGCCCCTTATGTTGACCCTCACGTGTCTTTTTGACCTTTCGTTACTTAAAAAAAAAAAAAAAAAAAGGATTTCGGAGAAAGGCCTTTCGGTCTTTTTCCCCTTCCCGTATTTCCAGTTTTTGCCCCGTTAAGTTTTCTTTCGTTTTCGGGGTAGGCCCTTTTGAGGCCTCGGGTCGAATTTTTTTTCCCCTTCTTTTTGGTGCCTTACCGCAATTACGAGTTTTGATTTCGCCGGCGTGATTTTTCCGCCCATGTCATCGAAGTCTCCCAGCGGCTTCAAGGAGTGCACCCAGTGCGCCCGGGTAATCTCGCTCACTGACAGGCACGCGTCGTGTCTTCAGTGTCTGGGGGCTGGGCACCGCCCGTAGGCCTGTAGTCTTTGCACCCTTTTACAGAAAAGGACTCAGGTAGCGAGATTGGCCCAGTGGAACGTTTTGTTCTCGGGCTCTTCGTCGGCATCGGCACCGGGAGTATCGAGTGCGTCGACGTCGACAGCGTCAAGACCTCCGCCCTCGGCCGCGACTGCATCAAGTGCATCGAGGCATTGACCCTCTGCATCGTCGGGGCCGAGACATCGGAAGGCTGCGTCGGCGTCGGTGGTACCGGGACCTCCACTAGTGCTGATGTCGTCGGACGGTGGTGCTTCGACTGGAGTGCAGGTGAGGGCTGTCCATTCCCCTGCTGGTGGTGGTGAGCCTTCGGGTGGGTCTCCCCCTACCCTGAGGGCTCCTGCGGTACAGCCCCCCCGAGACCGACCTTCTTCGGCCTTGGCCCCGAGGAAGCGACGGCTGGATTCTACATCCTCCTCGTCGGTACCGGGAAGCTCCGGTGACATGCTTCGTTTGAAAAAGTCAAAGAAGCATCGACACCGGTCTCCTTCCCGCGTTGGTACCGAGAGCTCTGGGTCGCCGAGGGAGTCGGCACCCAGTAGGCATCGGCACCGGGAGGACCGCTCACCCTCTGTTAAGGAGGTGTCGATGCGCTCCACCTTGGACAGCCCGGAACAGCCTCCACGCCCGGAACAGACTCTGACATCGACACCTGCATCGGCTTACATGTCTTTCTCTACAGCCGCTCTGGGATCCTGGGAGAGCTGTTGCGCCCTTCCCCTCCGGTACCGGGGGTGCTTGCGCCACCGGTACCGTCGAGTGAGGCGCCGGCTGGCCCCTTGCCCGGGGTGAGGTCTCCGACATCAGTGCCACTTGCGGTACCGACTGCGGTCGCCTCCCAGGAAGGCTCCCCGACGACATCGGTGGAGGGAGCTTCGCCGGTGCGAGCGAGGGAGTCTACCTCTTGACGCTCACACCGTGGCTGTGGTTCCACGGAGTCGAGCCGGGCATGGCTTCAGACACAGGTCCGTGAACTTGTGTCTGATACCGATGGTGAGGCCTCGTGGGAGGAGGAGGAGGACATCAGATATTTCTCTGACGAGGAGTCTGTCTTTTGCGGCCTTTGTCCGGGAGATGTCTACGGCCATCCCTTTCCCGGTGGTTGTGGAGGACGAGCCCAGGGCTGAAATGTTTGAGCTCCTGGACTATCCTTCTCCACCTAAGGAAACGTCCACAGTACCCATGCATCATGTCCTAAAAAAGACATTGCTGGCGAACTGGACCAAGCCTTTAAGTAATCCCCACATTCCCAAGAAGATCGAGTCCCAGTACCGGATCCATGGGGACCCAGAGCTGATGCGCACTCAGTTGCCTCACGACTCTGGAGTTGTGGATTTGGCCCTAAAGAAGGCTAAGAGTTCTAGAGAGCATGCTTCGGCGCCCCCGGGCAAAGACTCTAGAACCTTAGACTCCTTTGGGAGGAAGGCCTACCATTCCTCTATGCTCGTGGCCAAAATTCAGTCCTACCAGCTCTACACGAGCATACACATGCGGAACAATGTGCGGCAGTTGGCGGGCTTGGTGGACAAGCTCCCTCCTGAGCAAGCCAAACATTTCAGGAGGTGGTCAGGCAGCTGAAGGCGTGCAGAAAATTCCTGGCCAGAGGGGTGCATGACACCTTTGATGTTGCGTCCAGGGCCGCTGCTCAAGGTGTGGTGATGCGCAGACTGTCATGGCTGCGTGCTTCCGACCTGGAAAATAGGATCCAGCAGCGGATTGCGGACTCGCCTTGCCGTGCGGATAATATTTTTGGAGAGAAGGTCGAACAGGTGGTAGAGCAGCTCCACCAGCGGGATACCACTTTCGACAAATTCTCCCGCCGGCAGCCTTCAGCTTCTACCTCCACAGGTAGACGTTTTTATGGGGGAAGGAAGACTGTTCCCTACTCTTCTGGTAAGCGTAGGTACAATCCTCCTTCTCGACAGCCTGCGGCCCAGGCTAAGCCCCAGCGCGCTCGCTCTCGTCAGCAGCGTGCACCTCAGCAAGGCCCCTCGGCTCCCCAGCAAAAGCAAGGGACGAGCTTTTGACTGGCTCCAGCAGAGCATAGCCGACATCCAAGTGTCAGTGCCGGGCGATCTACCGGTCGGAGGGAGGTTGAAAGTTTTTCACCAAAGGTGGCCTCTCATAACCTCCGATCAGTGGGTTCTTCAAATAGTCCGGCAAGGATACACCCTTAATTTGGCCTCAAAACCTCCAAATTGTCCACCGGGAGCTCAGTCTTACAGCTTCCAACACAAGCAGGTACTTGCAGAGGAACTCTCCGCCCTTCTCAGCGCCAATGCGGTCGAGCCCATGCCATCCAGGCAGGAAGGGCTGGGATTCTATTCCAGGTACTTCCTTGTGGAAAAGAAAACAGGGGGGATGCGTCCCATCCTAGACCTAAGGGCCCTGAACAAATATCTGGTCAAGGAAAAGTTCAGGATGCTTTCCCTGGGCACCCTTCTCCCCATGATTCAGGAAAACGATTGGCTATGCTCTCTGGACTTGAAGGACGCCTACACGCATATCCCGATACTGCCAGCTCACAGACAGTATCTGCGATTTCAGCTGGGCACACGTCACTTCCAGTACTGTGTGCTACCCTTTGGGCTCGTCTCTGCACCCAGAGTGTTCACGAAGTGCTTGGCTGTAGTAGCAGCGGCACTTCGCAGGCTGGGGGTACACGTGTTCCCATATCTCGACGATTGGCTGGTGAAGAACACATCCGAGGCAGGAGCTCTACAGTCCATGCAGATGACTATTCGCCTCCTGGAGCTACTGGGGTTTGTGATAAATTATCCAAAGTCTCATCTTCTCCCAGTGCAGAGACTAGAATTCATAGGAGCTCTGCTGGATTCTCGGACGGCTCGTGCCTATCTCCCAGAGGCGAGAGCCAACAACTTGTTGTCCCTCGTCTCGCGGGTGCGAGCGTCCCAGCAGATCACAGCTCGGCAGATGTTGAGATTGCTGGGCCACATGGCCTCCACAGTTCATGTGACTCCCATGACCCGCCTTCACATGAGCTCTGCTCAATGGGCCCTAGCTTCCCAGTGGTTTCAGGCTGCTGGGGATCTAGAAGACGTGATCCACCTGTCCACGAGTTTTCTCAAATCCCTGTATTGGTGGACGATTTGGTCCAATTTGACTCTGGGACGTCCTTTCCAAATTCCTCAGCCACAAAAAGTGCTGACTACGGATGCGTCTCTCCTGGGGTGGGGAGCTCATGTCGATGGGCTTAACACCCAGGGAAGCTGGTCCCTCCAGGAACGCGATCTGCAGATCAATCTTCTGGAGTTGCGAGCGGTCTGGAACGCTCTGAAGGCTTTCAGAGATCGGCTGTCCCACCAAATTATCCAAATTCAGACAGACAACCAGGTTGCCATGTATTACATCAACAAGCAGGGGGGCACCGGATCTCGCCCCCTGTGTCAGGAAGCCGTCAGCATGTGGCTCTGGGCTTGCCGTCACGGCATGGTGCTCCAAGCCACATATCTGGCAGGCGTAAACAACAGTCTGGCCGACAGGTTGAGCAGGATTATGCAACCTCACGACTGGTCGCTCAATTCCCGAGTAGTGCGCCAGATCTTCCAGGTGTGGGGCACCCCCTTGGTAGATCTCTTTGCATCTCGAGCCAACCACAAAGTCCCTCAGTTCTGTTCCAGGCTTCAGGCCCACGGCAGACTGGCATCGGATGCCTTCCTCCTGGACTGGGGGAAGGTCTGCTGTATGCTTATCCTCCCATACCTCTGGTGGGGAAGACTTTGTTGAAACTCAAGCAAGACCGAGGCACCATGATTCTGATTGCTCCTTTTTGGCCGCGTCAGATCTGGTTCCCTCTTCTTCTGGAGTTGTCCTCTGAAGAACCGTGGAGATTGGAGTGTTTTCCGACCCTCATCACACAGGACGAGGGGGTGCTTCTGCATCCCAACCTCCAGTCTCTGGCTCTCACGGCCTGGATGTTGAGAGCGTAGACTTTGTCTCTTTGGGTCTGTCAGTGGGTGTCTCCCGCATCTTGCTTGCTTCCAGGAAAGATTCCACTAAGAGGAGTTACTTCTTTCTATGGAGGAGGTTTGCCGTCTGGTGTGACAGCAAGGCCCTAGATCCTCGCTCTTGTCCTACACAGACCCTGCTTGAATACCTTCTGCACTTGTCTGAGTCTGGTCTCAAGACCAACTCTGTGTAAGGGTTCACCTTAGTGCAATCAGTGCATACCATTACCGTGTGGAAGGTAAGCTGATCTCAGGACAGCCTTTAGTTGTTCGCTTCATGAGAGGTTTGCTTTTGTCAAAGCCCCCCGTCAAACCTCCTACAGTGTCATGGGATCTCAATGTCGTTCTCATCCAGCTGATGAAACCTCCTTTTGAGCCACTGAACTCCTGCCATCTGAAGTACTTGACCTGGAAGGTCATTTTCTTGGTGGCAGTTACTTCAGCTCGTAGGGTCAGTGAGCTTCAGGCCCTGGTAGCCCAGGCCCCTTACACCAAATTTCATCATAACAGAGTAGTCCTCCGCACTCACCCTAAGTTCTTGCCAAAGGTTGTGTCGGAGTTCCATCTGAACCAGTCAATTGTCTTGCCAACATTCTTTCCCCGTCCTCATTCCTGCCCTGCTGAACGTCAGCTGCACACATTGGACTGCAAGAGAGCATTGGCCTTCTATCTGGAGCGGACACAGCCCAACAGACAGTCCGCCCAATTGTTTGTTTCTTTTGATCCCAACAGGAGGGGAGTGGCTGTGGGGAAACGCACCATATCCAATTGGCTAGCAGATTGCATTTCCTTCACTTACGCCCAGGCTGGGCTGGCTCTTGAGGGTCATGTCATGGCTCATAATGTTAGAGCCATGGCAGCGTCGGTAGCCCACTTGAAGTCAGCCACCATTGAAGAAATTTGCAAAGCTGCGACGTGGTCATCTGTCCACACATTCACATCTCATTACTGCCTGCAGCAGGATACCCGACGCGACAGTCGGTTCGGGCAGTCAGTGCTTCAGAATCTGTTCGGGGTTTAGAATCCAACTCCACCCCCCTAGGCCCATGTTTATTCTGTTCCAGGCTACACTCTCAGTTAGTTGGATAATTGTTAGGTCAATCTCAGTTATGTCCTCGCCGTTGCGAGGCCCAATTGACCATGTTTGTTGTTTTGAGTGAGCCTGGGGGCTAGGGATACCCCATCAGTGAGAACAAGCAGCCTGCTTGTCCTCGGAGAAAGCGAATGCTACATACCTGTAGAAGGTAGTCTCCAAGGACAGCAGGCTGATTGTTCTCACAAACCCGCCCGCCTCCCCTTTGGAGTTGTGTCTTCCCTTGTCTTTGTCTTGCTAAATATGGGACTGACGAACACGAGCCCGTTCGGGCGGGAAGACGGCCGCGCGTGCGCGCGAGGACTAGCAAAGGCCTTTGCTAGTGAAGTTTCCGATTGGAGGGGCTGCCGTGGACGTCACCCATAAGTGAGAACAATCAGCCTGCTGTCCTCGGAGAATACCTTCTACAGGTATGTAGCATTCGCTTTACTAGCAAATGGAGGTAGAGATACTGATTATTCCAGTGACATCACCAGTGTAAGGGCTGGTGCAGCCTGGAATTCTCCAGTATTTCTTTACATCCAGCAGATAGCTTCTGTCAGCAACAGACCAACCTACACTATTGCCCAGTTTGTGATGGGGTTGCCCCTGTTTTGGAGAACTGCTGGGGTGGATTGCAGTTCTCCAAATCCCCCTCCCATGCTGCCCATGGGATCCCAGATCTTGCCAGGAATGGTAGCCTTGTTGCTGTCCCTCCGTTTTGCAGACTAGTGTGGAGAGAGTGAGTCTAAAAGGATGTGGGTATGGGTGGGGGGGAAGGCTTCTCCATGCACTCACTTCAGCTGACAGGAGCCAAATGGCTGCAAGCCATTGTGGAGTGTGTCAAGCAGGATCTAGTGGGGAGGTGCCTCCAGCCTTGGGGGAGCTACCGCACCCATGCAGGATCTTTGGGGTCAGAGACCCTGGGGACCTTGGCATTTGGACATGAGCCAGAACCTTTTCTTGCCTGGGGACCCTGGGGTCTCATTGAGGTCTCCCCACTGGAAGTGAGTTTTCCCAAAATCGGGGGACCTCTCGCTGGGAGAGTAGGAGGATTCCTCAGTGGTCTAAATGTTCATCACAAAGAGCTTGGTCAGCTCATTGATTTGGTGACCAGTGCCCTGTGTATTATGACACGGGATCCTTTTCTTGAGGGCAACTGGAGACCATCTAAAGCCTTTCCATTGCATAGGGCTGTGTTAGTGTGAGAGGGGTTGGAGCAGGAGGCCTTCATAAAATACAGCCAGACAAGGAAAAATGACAACAAAACTCCTTTTATTAAACAAATACAGAACTCTGTTACCTCACCGATATAGTAAAGTAAAGAATAAGATCTCTTTCGTTTCAGAGGCAAAGTTCACACTGGCCTGCAGCTGACAGGCCTCAAGCCCACAGTACACACAACAGTCTGGCTCCAGCCGCATCTCGAGGACAGCATTCTTGTAAATCTAAAGTTAAAGCTTAGCTAAATTGTGGTAGCTTACATATAAGCAGGGGAGACCTACACTGCAGGGCGGCTTCTCTCCTCTCTGTTCTGTTCTGCCAGAGGGCTTTTACATCTTGATCACTGTTAAGCCCCGCCTTCCTGGCCAGATGTCCTAACATCCCTGTTCTTACATTGGCTCTGCTTCAGCCTCTGACATATCTAGTTTAGCGCCATGTGCTTTAGGGTGGCTAAACTGCAACCTCGGTGAGGGAGTGTTCTTAGGGACACTTGCTGTTATACCACTCACTCCCTCACAAAAACCCTCTCCCAGATGGTGCTGGCCAAATACGATGCCAGAAGGCATTCTCCGGGGCACCCAGCTCTTGAGTACACTCTGCTTGTTGCCTTGTGCAGATCTGGATAAGTTGTTTCAGCTTCCCAAAGTGAATGCTGTGGTCACAGCGGTGACTAAGAAGACGACAAGCCCAATTGAAGGGGGCTCAGCACTGAAGGATGCCCACAGCAGGAAGCTGGAGCAGCTCCTTTAAATAGATCTTCGCCCCCTTGGTGATTGAAATCCAGGCTTTGGTGTATGGATGCCTTTTGACCCACACCCTTCTGCACTAGCTCAGCAATTATGAGAGTCCTTGGAGGTGGTGCACTTTGAGTCAGAGGTGCCTTTCCTGGCAGATGTTCTCTGTGACTCGTCTACATCTCCCCTTGGTTAGTGGCTTCAGTAGTAGTGACTCATAGGTGGTGACCGATGGCGGCCTCAAAGTAAGTTGCCCTTTAGGGGCCAGTTACTGTTTAGTGAAGATTTTGAGAACCTGGTGAAGTACCTGGCAAAGGCTAAGCCTCAGTGACTCCTAGAGGACCACCCCCACACAACACCTCCCCACTTGGTGAGTAACTTGAGGTCGAAGAACAGTGGCTGTTTACATTTTGGCAAGTAGCCATCAGGGCTCCTGTGACATCTAAGATTCAGAAGGGCATGCCCTTTCAGGGAACCCAGAGGATGAGGGATTCTGGAGCACTGATCTTAGTAGTGCATGCTCAAGGCTTCCAGTGATGGTCAACCAGGCCCCTCAGTAGTGCAGGAGTGCAGCAGACTGTCTCTGTTGTACTACAGGTGGGCCTACATCGCCTTAAATCAGTGGGTTCTGGAGGTGGTATATCAGGAGTATGCTTGGTTTGCTAAACCTATTTTCAAAATCTTTGTTCTTATGTTCTCTCTCTGAGTCCCATATTTCCATATGGAAACCCTGTGGTCAGTAATAGCCTTGGCCTGGCTGGGTGAGCATCTGACTTCCCTAGATCTGGCAGAGACCTGTTTCTATGTTGCCATTTGGGGGTCTCACAAGTACCTTTGCATTTCAATTTCAGTTCAAAGCTCTTCCCTTCAGCCAGGCAGCAGTGCCCTGAACCTAGATGTGGTGTATTTAGATTTTAGCAAAGCCTTTGACATGACTAATAAAGCCTTTGACACAGATGACAAATAAGCTGAGTGCCCTTGGTATGAGCCCAAAAATGACTGACTGGGTTAGGAACTGACTGAGTGGAAGGCGACAGAAGGTAGTGGTAAATGAAGCTCATTCTGAGGAAAAGGATGTTACCAGTGATGTGCTGCAAGTTTCAGTTATTGGGCCAGTTCTTTTCAACATGTTTGTAGGTGATATCGCTGAAGGGCTGTCTGGTAAGGTTTGCTTCTTTTGCGGATAATACCAAGATCTTCAATAGGATAGAGAACCTTGATTGTGTGTTAACATGCAGAAAGACTTGGCAAAGCTAGAGGAATGGTCTGGAATATGGGAGCCTAGATTTAATGCTAAAAAAATACAGGGTCGTGTGTTTGGGCTGCAAAAACCTGAGAGAGCGGTACAGTTTCGGGGGTGGAGAACTTTTGTGCACGAAAGAGGAGGAGGACTTGGGTGTTATCATAAGTACATAAGTATTGTCATACTGGGAAAGACCAAAGGTCCATCAGGCCCAGCATCCTGTTCCCAACAGTGGCCAATCCAGATCACAAATACCTGGCAAGATCCCAAAAAAGTACAAAACATTTTATACTGCTTATCCCAGAAATAGTGGATTTTCCCCAAGCCCATTTAATAACGGTCTATAGACTTTTCCTTTAGGAAGCCGTCCAAACCTTTTTTTAAACTCTGCTAAGCTAACCGCCTTTACCACATTCTCTGGCAACGAATTCCAGAGTTTAATTATGCGTTGAGTGAAGCAATATTTTCTCCGATTCGTTTTAAATTTACTACATTGTAGCTTCATTGCATGCCCCCTCGTCCTAGTATTTTTGGAAAGCGTAAGCAGACGCTTCACATCTACCCATTCAACTCCACTCATTATTTTATAGACCTCTATCATATCTCCCCTTAGCCGCCTTTTCTCCAAGCTGAAGAGCCCTAGCCGCTTTAGCCTTTCCTCATAGGGAAGTTGTCCCATCTCCTATATCATTTTCGTCACCCTTCTCTGCACCTTTTCTAATTCCACTATATCTTTTTTGAGATACGGCGACCAGAATTGAACACAATATTAGAGGTGTGGTCGCACCATGGAGCGATACAAAGGCATTATAACATCCTCATTTTTGTTTTCCATTCCTTTCCTAATAATACCTAACATTCTATTTGCTTTCTTAGCTGCAGCAGCACACTGAGCAGAAGGTTTCAACGTATCATCAACAATGACACCTAGATCCCTTTCTTGGTCTGTGACTCCTAAAGTGGAACCTTGCATGACGTAGTTATAATTTGGGTTCCTCTTTCCCACATGCATCACTTTGCACTTGCTCACATTAAACGTCATCTGCCATTTCCATATCATCAAGCTGATCAATCCATAGACTGGTGGGTTGTGTCCATCTACCAGCAGGTGGAGATAGAGAGCAAACTTTTGCCTCCCTATATGTGGTCATGTGCTGCCGGAAACTCCTCAGTATGTTCTCTATCTCAGCAGGTGGTGGTCACACACAGCAGCAGCTCTGGCTAGGCCTCCAAGCCTAATCCTTAGGTTTTGTTGAGGCCTGGGGTTGAGGGCTCTTTTGAGCAAGTGCAAACCTGGTGGTGCCAGGTCCCTCCTTTTCTCCCCCCTCCCGCTGGCTCCGTTTAAAAAAAAAAAAAAAAAAAAAAAATTTTAAACGTCTTTACAGGCGTTTAATTCGACGTTTCTTTAAACGTTCATTGCAGCTACTCACTGGGACACCAGTTCGTTACAGCTCGGAGCGGCAAGCAGGTAATTTTACCTTTTTATAGCGGGCAGGGGGTTCCCCGATTCTTCTCCTCGTGGCATATGGCGTCGGAGGGCGAGGGCGCAAAGGGTCGCTCCCCGGATCGCTGGAGCGCTTCTAGAGGGGATGCGGGGGTTTTACAACCTGATTCGCCCTTGATGGGTGACAGTTTAGTGACCGATGAATGTCCCGGTCGTTCCTCCGGCGTGGCGTTTTTTTCCCGCCATAAACGCCCATCCCCCGCTCCTCGCCTCCGCCATCTTGGCCGGCCACGCGGCTCGGACGGCTTCTTCGTGGGCCGCCCTTGAGGTTGGAGACATTAATGCCATGAACGCCCTTAATTTGGGCGACGGCACAAAGCGGCTAAAGTTAAGCGCCGTTCTTCCCGCGCGGCTCCTTCGTGGAGTTTCGCGCCGGACGCCATTTTGGATGCGCAGCATGTCTCTCCCCCGCTATTGCGAGCGCCGGTTGAGAGTGCGTCTAGGGCTGTTGCCCAGGCTGCGGAAGTGCACAGTCTGGGGGGTTTCTCCCCCGAGTTTGTTTTGCTGCTGCATCAGGCTTTCCTCATGCAAAACGCTGCCCCTGCTCCCTCTTCTGATAAAGAGGTTGAGGTTCCCAGAGGTAAACGCCCTCGGGTTGATTTCCAGGCCTTGGAGGACTTTGTCTCCTCCGATGTAGATGAGGGCAGCGTGTCTGAGGTCTCCCAACGGTCCTTTGCGGATTCCTTGGAGGAGATAGATCCCCGCTCGGATGGAGCGGATGACCCCTCTGCAGCGCGGCTTTTTAGCCCAGAGGATTTGCCCAACCTGTTGTTACAGGCCATGGACACTTTGAAGATTTCCTCTCCGGAGGACGTCTCTCCCTCAGCCCCTGTTGGCTCTGCCATTATGCTGGGGACGAAGCGCCCGCCTAGATCCTTCCACGTGCATGATGCCATGCACACCTTAATTGCGGCTCAATGGGATGTCCCGGAAACGAGCCTTAAAGTGGCTAGGGCTATGTCCCGCCTCTATCCTTTGGCTGTGAGTGAACGTGAGGCCTATCTGTGGCCTACCGTGGATTCTTTAATCACTGCGGTGACTAAGAAAACGGCGTTGCCGGTGGAAGGTGGCACGGCCCTAAAGGACGCCCAAGACAGAAGATTGGAGGCGGCCTTAAGGTCGTCCTTTGAGGCAGCTGCGTTAAATTTGCAGGCCTCAGTTTGCGGCTCCTATGTGGCCAGGGCGTGCCTGACTATGGTGCAGCGGGCTTCCCCCTCGGATCTTTCCTTGAGGGCTGATTGGCCGGCCCTGGAATCGGGCTTAGCCTATTTGGCAGACTTGCTGTATGATGTCTTGAGAGCCTCAGCTAAGGGCATGGCTCAGACAGTCTCTGCGCGGCGGTGGCTTTGGCTGAAACATTGGTCGGCTGACCACGCTTCTAAATCCCGCCTGGCTAGATTGCCTTTTAAAGGCAAGCTGCTCTTTGGGGTCGAGCTGGACAAAATCGTGACCGATCTCGGCACGTCTAAGGGCAAGAAATTACCAGAGGTCAGGGCTCGGGCTAGTACTCGTCCCGGTACCTCCAGAGGACGGTTGCTGGAAGCCCGTCGGTACCGCCCGGGCAAGTCGGGTTCCTCTGCCCCCTCTTCCTTCAAGAGGAATTTCTCCCCCAAGCAGCATTCCTTTCGCAGAGACCGCCGTCCCGGAGGTGCTCCCTCCGGTCCTCCCCCAGGGTCTCGTACCCAATGACGGGGCCTTGGTCCACGCCCCAGTGCAGATTGGAGGACGGCTGTCCTCGTTTCTGGGCGAGTGGACCACTTTAACTTCAGACGCGTGGGTGCTGGAAGTCATCAGAGACGGCTACAAGCTAGAGTTCTGCCAACCCTTAAGAGACGGGTTTGTACTCTCTCCCTGCAAGTCTCCGGTCAAGCTGTGGCAGTGCAGCAGACCTTGGACAACCTGATCCGCCTGGGTGCGGTCGTTCCGGTGCCAAAAAATCAGATTGGCAAGGGACGTTACTCCATTTACTTTGTGGTTCCAAAGAAAGGAGGTTCTGTCCGGCCTATCCTCGACCTCAAAGGGGTCAATCGGGCCTGGAAAGTGAGGCACTTTCGCATGGAGACTCTCCGCTCTGTTATAGCGGCAGTGAAGGCAGGAGAGTTCTTGGCTTCCTTGGACATCAAGGAAGCGTACCTGCATATTCCCATCTGGCCTCCTCTCCAACGCTTTCTGCGTTTTGCAGTCCTGAGACGACACTTCCAGTTCAGAGCCCTCCCTTTCGGGTTGGCTACTGCTCTGCGGACCTTTTCCAAAGTAATGGGGGTCATAGCGGCCTTCCTGCTAAAGGAAGGAGTACAAGTCCATCCTTATCTGGACGACTGGTTGATCCGAGCCCCCTCTTATGTAGAGTGCGGCAAAGCTATGGACCGGGTAGTTGCTCTGGTGAGCTCCCTGGGATGGATCATCAACTGGAAGAAGAGCCAGCTGCGCCCGACTCAGTCCCTGGAGTATCTGGGAGTTCGATTCGACACTCAAGTGGGCAGAGTGTTCCTGCCAGACAATCGGATTGTCAAGCTTCAGGCTCAGGTGGACTAGTTCCTAGTAGCCTCTCCTATTCGGGCTTGGGACTACGTGCAGCTGTTGGGCTCTATGACGGCCACGATGGAAGTAGTGCCCTGGGCCAGGGCTCATATGAGACCACTACAGCTATCTCTGCTGCTGCGCTGGACTCCGATGTCGGAGGATTATGCTGTGCGCCTTCCCGTGGACCCAGCAGTGCGCAAGGCGCTGAGCTGGTGGACGCAGACAGACAAGTTGTCTGCAGGATTGCCTCTGGTGACCCCGGAGTGGATTGTCGTCACGACAGACGCCTCTTTGATGGGCTGGGGAGCCCACTGCTTGGGAAGGACAGCGCAGGGGCTCTAGTCTCCTGCAGAGGCAAGTGGTCTATCAACCTCCTGGAACTCAGAGCCATTCGGTTGGTGTTATTGGAGTTCATCCCGGTACTGGTGTTGTAGCCTGTACGGGTCCTGTCGGACAATGCCACGGCTGTGGCCTATATCAACCGCCAGGGAGGTACCAAGAGCGCCCCTCTAGCCAAGGAGGCTATGAGTCTTTGCCAGTGGGCGGAAGCGAACCTGGAGCAGCTTTCAGCGGCCCACATTGCCGGAGTCATGAATGTCAAGGTGGACTTTCTCAGTCGCCATACCTTGGAGCCCGGAGAGTGGCAACTATCTGCTCAGGCGTTCTTGGACATCACGAAGCGCTGGGGCCAGCCGAGCCTAGATCTGATGGCGTCATCGGCCAATTGCCAAGTGCCGCGCTTCTTCAGCAGAGGACGGGACCCTCGATCCCTGGGAGTAGATGCTCTTCTCCAACAGTGGCCGACACAAGAGCTCCTCTATGTGTTCCCGCCCTGGCCCATGTTGGGCAGGGTGCTAGACCGGGTGGCAAAGCATCCCGGCAGGGTAATCCTGGTGGGTCCGGATTGGCCCAGACGTCCCTGGTATGCGGACTTGATCAGGCTCTCAGTCGACGATCCTCTGCGGCTGTCAGTGGAGCAGGGCCTGTTACATCAGGGTCCCGTGGTGATGGAGGATCCCTCTCCCTTTGGTCTTACGGCCTGGCTATTGAGCGGCAGCGTCTGAGGAAGAAGGGCTTCTCAGACAAGGTCATCGCCACTATGCTGAGAGCGAGGAAGCGCTCTACTTCTACTGCTTATGCCAGGGTTTGGCGTATCTTTGCAGCATGGTGTGAAGCAGGCTCACTTTCTCCCTTCACTGCTCCAATTTCTTCAGTGTTGGCGTTCCTGCAAGAAGGTCTGGAGAAAGGCCTGTCGCTCAGTTCCCTTAAAGTCCAGGTAGCGGCTCTGGCTTGCTTCAGGGGCCGCCTGAAGGGTGCTTCCCTGGCTTCGCAGCCAGATGTGGTGCGCTTACTCAAGGGAGTTAATCACCTGCGCCCTCCTCTGCACTCAGTGGTGCCTGCGTGGAATCTCAACCTGGTGCTAAGAGCATTGCAGAAGCCGCCTTTTGAACCCTTGTCGAGGGCATCTCTGAAAGACCTGACGTTGAAAGCAGTCTTTTTGGTGGCTATCACTTCAGCCAGAAGAGTTTCCGAGCTCCAGGTGCTCTCATGTCGAGAGCCTTTTCTGCAGTTCACTGAGGCAGGAGTGACTATTCGCACAGTGCCTTCCTTCCTGCCCAAGATTGTTTCTCGCTTCCATGTGAATCAGCAGCTCTGTCTCCCTTCCTTTCGTAGGGAGGACTACCCAGAGGAGTACTCCGCTCTTGAATATCTGGATGTGAGACGAGTCATCATCAGATACTTGGAAGTGACCAATGATTTCCGGAAATCGGATCATCTGTTTGTCCTGTTTGCAGGTCCTCGTAAGGGTCTGCAGGCTGCTAAGCCTACAGTGGCAAGATGGGTCAAGGAAGCCATTGCAGCGGCTTATGTGGCCGCGGGGAAGGTGCCGCCTATCCAGCTGAAGGCTCACTCCACGAGAGCTCAGGCGGCCTCGATGGCAGAGGCCGGATCCGTCTCCTTGGAAGAGATATGCAAGGCGGCAACGGGGCTTCGGCTCATACATTCTCCAAGCATTACCGTTTGACTGTGGCTGCACGGGCGGAGGCCCGGTTTGGAGCTTCAGTGTTGAGGTCAGGGATTTCTATGTCCCGCCCTGGGTGAGTACTGCTTCGGTACATCCCACCAGTCTATGGATTGATCAGCTTGATGATATGGAAGGTAAAATTATGTATAATCATACCTGATAATTTTCTTTCCATTAATCATAGCTGATCAATCCATAGCCCCTCCCAGATATCTGTACTGTTTATATTCTGGTTGAATTTTAGGTTCAAGTTTAGCCTTCAGTTACTTCAGGAGGACTTCGTGTTCAAGTTCTTCTTTCACTTGGATTCTTCAAGAGTTGAGACGAGTTTGTGTTACAGTGAGCTGCTGCATTCCTCTCCCCTCCGTTTTACGGGGCTGGATTGAGACATAAATTCTGCCGGCACTCCCTCCCGCTTCGTGCGGCTGTAGGGCAGCTTTGTACCCCTCCCGCTTCGGCGGTGTTAGGGTCAGTCAGCTCCTCCCGCGGTTGCGGTTGCAGGATAAGCCAGATCCCCCCGCATCGGCGGGTGTGGTGTCCCTCCCCCGCTCCGCGGGGATGAGCTGGACGGATTCCCCTCCCCCACTTGTGTGGGGATGAGCTGGGTTAATTCCCCTCCCCCGTTTCGGCGGTGGTGAGCTGGGCAGAGTGTCCCTTCGTGGGTGTAATTCTCTAAGTGCTGAGTCCTGCGGATGGAGCTTTGATATCGACATACTGAGGAGTTTCCGGCAGCACATGACCACATATAGGGAGGCAAAAGTTTGCTCTCTATCTCCACCTGCTGGTAGATGGACACAACCCACCAGTCTATGGATTGATCAGCTATGATTAATGGAAAGAAAATTATCAGGTATGATTATACATAATTTTACCTTAGACGCCCAGTCTCCCAGTCTTGTAAGGTCCTCTTGTAATTTTTCACAATCCTCCCACGATTTAACGACTTTGAATAACTTTGTGTCATCAGCAAATATATTTACCTCACTAGTTACTCCCATCTCTAGGTCATTTATAAATACGTTAAAAAGCAGCGGTCCCAGTACAGACCCCTGGGGAACCCCACTAACTACCCTTCTCCATTGAGAATACTGACCATTTAACCTTACTCTCTGTTTTCTATCTTTTAACCAGTTTTTAATCCACAATAGAACACTACCTCCTATCCCATGACTCTCCAATTTCTTCTGGAATCTTTCATGAGGTACTTTGTCAAACGCCTTCTGAAAATCCAGATACACAATATCAACTGGCTCCCCTTTAGCCACATGTTTGTTCACCTCTTCAAAGAAATGTAGTAGATTGGTGAGGCAAGATTTCCCTTCACTAAATCCATGCTGACTTTGTCTCATTAATCCATGCTTTTGAATATGCTCTGTAATTTTGTTCTTAATAATAGTCTCTACCATTTTGGGCGGCACCGATGTCTATAATTTCCTGGATCTCCTCTGGAACCTTTTTAAAATATTGGCGTTACATTGGCCACCCTCCAGTCTTCCGGTACCACACTCGATTTTAAGGATAAATTACATATTTCTAACAATAGCTCTGCAAGCTCATTTTTCAGTTCTATCAGTACTCTGGGATGAATACCATCTGGTCTGGGAGATTTGCTACTCTTCAATTTGTAGAACTGCCCCATTACATCCTCCCAAATCTTCATCGATGAAGCAAAGAATTCATTTAATCTCTCTGCTACGGCTTTGTCTTCCCGGATTGCCCTTTTACTCCTCGGTCATCTAGCGGTCCAACCAATTCTTTTGCCGGCTTCCTGCTTTTAATATACCTAAAAAAACTTTTACTATGTGTTTTTGCCTCCAACGCAATTTTTTTTTTCGAAGTCCCTCTTAGCCTTCCTTATCAGCGCATTGCATTTGACTTGACATTCCTTATACCGTTTCTTATTATTTTCAGTCGGTTCCTGATGATCTTAATGTGGCCAAACAGGTAGAAAAGGTGATGGCGAAAGTTAGTTAGAAGGATGCTTAGGTGTGTAGGGAGAGGAATAGCCAGTAGGAAAAAAGGAAGTGATGATGCCCCAGTATAAGACTCTGGTGAGACCTCATTTGTATACGATTCTGGAGATAGTACCTTCAAAAAGATAAAAACAGGATGGAGTCAGTCCAAAGGGACGCTACTAAAATGGTTAGTGGTCTTTGTCATAAAGCTTATGGGGACAGACTTAAAGATCTCAATTTACGTACTTTAGAAGAAAGGCAGGAGAGGGGGAGATATGATAGACATTTAAATACCTATGTGGCATAAATGCACAGGAGGCAAGTCTTTCAATTGAAAGGAAGCTCTGGAACGAGGGGGATTGGATGAAGGTTCCCTATCCATTTCCGCATTCAATTCAAACTTCTCTTACTAACCTATAAATGCATTCACTCTACCGCTCCCCAGTACCTCTCCACTCTTGTCTCTCCCTACACCCCCCCCCTCCTCGGATACTCCGTTCTGTGGATAAATCTCTCTTGTCTGTCCCCTTCTCCTCTACTGCTAATTCCAGACTCCGTTCCTTTTATCTCACTGGACCTTACGCCTGGAATAGTGTTCCCGAGCTTGTACGTCTAGCCCCGTCTTTGGCCGTTTTCAAATCCAGGCTAAAAGCCCACCTCTTTAACGCTGCTTTTGACTACTAACCACTACTCACTTGCCCTGTACCCCTTTTATCCCTACCTTTTTAATTCCCTTACCTCTTAGTTGTTCTGTCTGTTTGTCCTATTTAGATTGTGAGCTCTTTGAGCAGGAACTGTCTTTTCATGTATGGTGTACAGCGCTGCGTATGCCTTGTAGCGCTATAGAAGTGATAAGTAGTAGTAGTAGTAGAAGGTGAAAAGGGATTGACTCAAATAACGTGAGGAAATACTTCTTCACGGAAATGGGGGTGAATTCGTGGAATGGCTCTCCAGAGGAAGTGATGGAGACAAAAACAGTATCTGAATTTGAGATCTTGGGTCAATACATAGGATCTCTAAGGGAGTGATAGGGAGAGTAGATGGAATGGATGGACAGACTGGATAGACTATCTGCCTATGTTTCTCTGTAAAATTGGTTTGTGGCAAGGTGGACCTAATTCTGCTTTGGCAGTTACATATGGAAGAATTCCAGGCTGCACTTGCCCTTATACTGGTAATATCACTTGAATAGTTTAGTATCTCTACGTCCATCTGCTGGAAGGAGGACTCATCCCATTGGCCTGGACTTGTCAAGCAAGACTCATGGAAAGGGATTTATTTCTTTAGATTTTGCTCACACCTTTTTCAGTAGTAGCTCAAGGTGAGTTATATTCAGGTACACTGGATATTTCTCTGTCCCAGGAGGGCTCACAATCTAAGTTTGTACCTGAGGCAATGGAGGGTTAAGTGATTTGCCCAAGATCGCAAGGAGCAGCAGTGGGATTTGAACCGGCCACCTCTGGATTGCAAGACCGATGCTCTAACCACTAGGCCACTTCTCCTCACCTTATTTAATTATTCATTTTGTATTTTCCTAACCAGACCAGTCCAAAACTTGTGAGTAATGCCCATCAGCCAGCAAAATGGAGACAGAGACTTGAAGTATGATTTTAAAAGGCACTGTGCAGCCACAACTCACGAATATTCTCTGTCTCCAGCAGATGATGGTGATGAGCAATGTGTGCATCACTGGACTGGTCTGGTGAGGCAGCTCCTGAGCTCAGTTGAAGAACTGGTCACCTAGTTGAGCTTAGCTGGATGAAGAGGAATTAAGGACATCCAGGCCTCTGAAGATATCTGGAGGAGTCCCGTCTCAGGTCAACTGGGTAGTTCAAGGTTGATTAATCTGTTGTTGTTTTTTTGCCCCCCCCCCCCCCCCCCCCCCCCACACACACACACAAAGAGCTAGAATTATGAAAGGAAGTATTTATTTCTCACTGAAGGAATGAGTTTTAAAGGTCAAAGCTGAGGAGGTATTTTTACAGGAGGGAGTTCCTGTGTTCTATTTCAATTTTCCCCTGCTGATTATTTGCTCTGGGAGTGGTGCATTGGTTATCAGGCCACTTTTAAGCTGATTTATGGCAGGTGCTGGAAGTGGCAACAAGTCTCCTTCCAGCCAGCAGTGTTAGTTTTTCTGTAACCACATCAGTGAGAGCTGTGGGCAACACTGGGCCCAGAGTTTGCCTGTCTGGGCACGTCCAGTTGGCGTTGCAGCTACCTTAATTGTTTTTGTGTCGGGAGCGGCCCAACCTGCTATCCTTGCCCCACAGTTTTCTTTTCTCTCAGGCCAGGCAACTGCAGGCAAAAGAGACAAGTGTGGTACTTCGGAGGGAGTGTCCCTGCACATAATTGTACAGTTGATGGAGGCCCTGGCTGAATCTGTTAAGTTCTGTTCGCACTGTGGGACCAGATGCAGCAGTTCTTAGGGGCAGTGCAGTGCCTGCCAAGGGAACTTTGCTGTTCAGGAGCAGCAATCCAGTTCACTTCCAGAAAGTTGTAGAGAAAATAATTTGTAATGACATCCTTCTGCTCCCATGGAGGGCAAGTCTGGTATCTGAAAAAATGCTGAGAGGTGACCATCTACCTCAGTCAATTTTCTTCAAATGGATTAGTTTTACACATACTATGACAAGAATGAACCTCACTCCTAAACCAGACATGTGGCATGTGACCTCAGTCTCTTAAATGCTAATGCTCACTATAGAAGTTGCATTGTGCCAAAAGAGAGCTTCCTTTTGGAGTTCGTAAGATGTTAGGTGTATAGGTGATTTATCCAGGTACACTTGGAAAGTCTTTTTAATGAGACCTGTGTTGCCCAAATTAATGAGAAATATTTCCATATCCCTCTGCCACATTTTCTTAGTCTCGGGCTTCTGGAGATCAGCAGTAGCTCTTGTTTTCCCCCTAGAGATTGTCCTCCTCCACAGAGCCTTTCTTTTGTGGAAGTTGCAGGAGAGTGTGCAACTTCAGGGTTCAGAGAATGATTTGAGTGATTAGAAGTCTCTTCTCAGGCCAAATGACTGAAGATGGGTACTTTGCAAGATGCTGACTTCTTTCTGTTACTTCTGGGGAAAATTGGTGCAAGCCACTGGAATACAATGAGGGGGTCCCTCCTTGTCAGAGTCTTGGAGGAGGGAAAGCTCTTGGCAGAATGAGATGACCCCAGGGTTGTCTGGTTCCACAAGAAAAAGCTTGCAGAGGTAAGTATTTCAGAGCCTACAGTGCAGGAGTCAAGGACTTCTGAAGATCCTGTCCTCAAGGGGATTCATAAGCCTACTAAAGTATTTCCTATTCCTTAAACTATTCAGACCCACATTATAGCAGAGTGGAATGCTCTGGAAACTGGTCTTTTGCATAGGAAAAGCCATGGGGAAGTTTTATCCACTACTTCCTGAGGAAGAAGAAAAGTTGGTTGCCAAAAGTGGATGCCATGGTAATGGTGGTTACCCAGAAGACATCTGTCCTAATGGAGGCTGGTATGGCTCTGAAAGATATCCAAGATCACAAAATGGAATATGTCCTCAAACAGGCCTTTGAGATGGCAGCGGTCTACAGGGAGCAGTATGTAGTGCTTAAATGTCTGAAGTATGTTTGCACTGGATTAGAGGCCGACTGAATTTAGGTTTTGGTTTTAGCTGAAAGGTTATTTTAATTTTCACATGTAGGCTCCCTGGTTGGGTCAGTAGCGGTCTTCAGTTACTCCTGCCCATTGCAGCTTTGCTCTCAAAATGGCTGTCATGACTGGGGAATCACTTCTGCCCTGTCTACACCACTAGAAGACTAGGGGAGATAGTTGTAGGAGGAGGGGCTACTTTTTGTATTTTTTTTTTTGTATTGCAATTTCAAGTAATGCAGTTTTGATCTTGCACAATAGTAAATAGAGTGCTCCAAATAAATGTTTTTGATACAAAATTTTAGGAGGAATTGAAGTCTGTAAATTTAGGATGATTGCCTCTTTGCAAGTTTATGATATCAGCCATCACTTCGCATATGGCACAAAGCCACTGTAAAAGCACTGTGATTTTTAGTTTCAGTTTTCATTAGCTATGGGCCATGTGTGTGGGAGCTTTTTTGCTTAGAAGTAAAATATGGTTTTTTGTTAATTAAATTATATTCTGTCTTAGATACTGTCTGGCTGATAGTTAGCCAGTGGCTGTCAGTTTTTTTATGTCACCACTGGCTGTGTTCCCAAATCAATGCCGGGCCATGTCTGGGCACCGGCACTGAATATCTAGTTGTTTGTTGTCACTAAAACATATTCAGTCAAGTACAATATTCAAGCACGTAAGATAGGACCAATTTTTAATGGCTTGATTCATGTGGTTACCTTATGCGGTTAAGAGCTGACTATCTGCACTTAACTGCACAAGTGCCAACTCCACTCCAAGAATGCCCACAAGATAGCCGGTTTCAGCTCAAGGCGCTAACCACAAACATTCAGCAGCACTAACCAGTTAAGTGCCAATGAATATTTTTGGATAGCCACAGACAAGGGATTTAAACGGCCAGGGGCATCTTTGGGCGTTTTAAATCACTTTGAATATTGGGCAGTGTGATTTTCGCAGAGGGATGCAGAGCGTAAACTATGAGAATCTGTGGTGCAGGGTTGTAGCCAGACCTCGGCGGGAGGGAGGTCCAGAGCCCAAGGTGAGGGGGCACAGTTTAGCCCGCCTCCCTCAGCCGCCGACCTCCCCCGTCGCCGCCAGGTACCTTTGCTGGCGGGGGACCCTAACCCTCGCCAGCTGAAGTCTTCTTCAGCGCCGGTCTCCGGCGCCTTCACCGATCTGTTTCTGTGAGTCCTGACTCCTGATGTCCTGCATGCACGTCCTGCACGTTACGTGCATGCAGGAAGTCAGGAGTCACTCAGGACTCACAGAAACAGATCAGCGAAGGCGCTGGAGACCGGTGCTGAAGAAGACTTCAGCTGGCAAGGGTTAGGGTCCCCCGCCAGCAAAGGTATCTGGCGGCGACGGGGGAGGTCGGTTGGCGGGGGTTGGGGACCCCCACCAGCAAAGGTACCTGGCGGCGGGGTCGAAAGTAGAGGGGGCTAGGGCTAAATCTGTGGGGGCCCATGCCCCCGTGGCCCCACCTAGCTTCGCCCCTGCTGCGGCGGTCTTCACATTTCACATTCACACAACCAGACATGAAATTTTGGTTTTCGCATCGATAGAAACAAGGTGATGCGTTTAGGCTGCAGTTTTGGATGAAAACTTTGAGGAAGTTTTGGTTGGCCTCTACAGGATTGACTGACGGTGGCTCAGTCCGTCAGGACTGTAGAGGCCAACCAAGTTTTGGTTTTGGTTGCAGCACCGGAACCAACCCAAAACCCTTTTTCTGCCTGGTTTCGGTTTCAGCCAAAAGATTATCTTAATTTTTGGCCATGTTTTTGGATTTGGCCGAAAATGACCCTGTGTTTTCAGTGGAAGTCTAAAATTAGTTATTTGTCTCCCGCCCACTCTTGTCCTGGAGTTGCTCCTTCTCCTGCACTCCCACCAGAGTTTGTTCCCTCACCAGTAGGCCCCCTTGGCCTGTCTCACAATCCTTGTGACCTAGGGTTGTATTTGGGGCAGAAGTGGTCCCCAGTTACTCCTTCCCATTCTGTCTCTGCTCTCAAAATGGCTGCCATGACTGGGGCAATGCTCCTACCCTGACTTCACTAGAAAACTGAGGTGGGGGGAGGCTACTCTTTGTATTTTATTTTTGTACTGTGATTGCAGTTATGATCTAAGACAATAGTTTATATGGTAAATAGAGTGCTTCACATAAATGCTTGTGATACAAAATTTTAGCAGGAATTTAAATCTGTACATTTGGGCTAATTAGCTCCTTAGGGATGGGCCTCTGTGGATGTTTTTAGTTTATTTCTATTAGCTGTTGTCCACGTGTGTGGAGACGTTTTTGCTTGGCAGTAAAGTACAGTCTTTCATTATTAAATTATTTTCTGGCTTGGATACTGTGGATTTAGCAGAGGGATGCAGACTGCAAGCTCGGTTAATTCACAGTGGCCCTCACTGGTTCACATTCACACAACCAAATTTGAGTTTTCAGTTTCGGCTGGATTTTCCGTTTTTGCCTGAAACATTCAGACAGTTTTTTGGTGGCAGTTTCAGTTGGCCTGTACACTGAATTCATCAGGCAGGGGATGTAATGGTGGTGAACGAGGACCCAAATGAATTGGCCCACCTGGAATCTGGTGTTGTCTACATGGCTTTATAGTAGGGGTGGACAATTATTGTGTTATAAACGTGATTAATTTGTAAAAATTATAACTATTTCCATTTTTTAACTGACCGTATTTTTTAACACTTCCCTGCCTCTCGCGTTTACCTTTAGACCTCCTCTTCATAGAGTCTCCGGCAGTGGCAGTGATTGCCACGTACTGCCTACTGCTGACCTGGAAACCTTGCCTCTGCTGCATATGCGCCCTCTCTGCTGCAACTCCCTATTTTGCCGTCAAACGTGTCAAAGACGAGGCTTCCAGGTCAACTGCAGGCAGCATAGGGGATTAGCTGCCACTGCCTGAGACTCTGTGAAAATGAGATCTGTTAACAAATTAACAGTGTTTAAAAATGGAAACCAAGTTAATTGCTGCCTCTACCAGAGACTCAAGAAGAAGGCTAGTGGAAAAAATGGGAACCCCTGCACTGTTATCGGTGAAGAGGAAGACAGAATCCCATAGGACCCGTGGGTGTTACTATCTTTCTCTGGGTAGACAAACAGCCCAGTAAGTTCTGGGGGTGAAGAGGGACCTAGTAGACCACTTGAAAGTTCCACTGTACCTGTCAAAGCACAGCACTCTCCATTATTGTTCAAGAAGTTGAGTATAGATAGGATGGTGATGTTATGTAGGACTTGGAGAGGAAGCATTAGGGAAGAGCAGAAGTTCTGTTTTAGCCACATCCAAGCAGCATCAGACAAGCAGATGAGTGTTTATTTCTTCAATTTATATATTTGATTTATTTATTCTGTTTATAAATTAATTGTATTATTGAATATTTTAGCTTTGTGAGGGAGTCTATAGAATGCTGCCACTTCCCCTTAAAGATACTCCCTCACAGTGCCAGAGCCACCTTAAAATTCATAGCCCCGCCCATGGGGGAAGTGACATGGGAGGGGTGGAATCAGGCAAGGTCCAGGAAGTATAAAAGCTCAGGGCACAGCTGTGTTAAGGAGGCCCAGAGGAAAGCATCGATGCCTCCACCACCTGCATGTGAACTGCAACTGCTACAGTCAAGTAGACCACGTTCAACTTGGAACCTTGCAACTTTGAATTTTGAACAATACCAACAAAAGCTGGAATATAGAAGGACCAAACATAACGGAATCACAAAAAGTGTCCCTCTGAAAAATGCAGAGAATGTAGCAAAAAAGCTTTATTGAAAAGTTCCCGAGCCTGTACGTCTAGCCCTATCTTTGGCTGTTTTCAAGTCCAAACTTAAAGCCCACCTCTTTACCGCTGCTTTTGACTCCTAACCACTGCTCACTTGCCCTGTCCTTTTTATCCTCACCTCTTTATTCCCTTACCCTTAATTGTTCTGTCTGTCTGCCTGTCTTATCTAGGTTGTAAGCTCTTTGAGCAGGGACTGTCTTTTTGTGTATGGTGTACAGCTCTGCGTATGCCTTGTAGCGCTATAGAAATGATAAGTAGTAGTAGTAGTAGTCCTTTATCAATGACCTGAAAATACAATGCTCCAAAGCACTAGTGGTTCTCAGTTCTTAAAACTAATCCGCTTGTGTTCATAACAGGAGAACCTTGATAAATTTAAAGAACATTTTTGTGTTTATTTTCTCTCCCCTACCTGATATTTATAATACAGCAGTTGCAGGTAAAAGAAAATACTGTTTGTCTTACCTTGGCTCTGGGCCCACCCTCGTTCATGATACCACAAGCTTATGTTGAAGTTACTGTTATTTTGTTTGAAACTTTATTTTTTATTGCCCTAAATGCATGCGATGATTAAGCATGATTTATCATATGATTAAAATTTCTTATATCACGATTAATTTTGATTACATTTTTAATCATTGCCCTCTCCTACTTTATTTATTTATTTATTTATTACACTTGTATCCCACATTTTCCTGCATAGCAGTAGGCTCAATGTGGCTTACAGGTTCTGGAGAGGAGAGTACCAACTCCGTGAATATATACAGAGTGGAAAATAGAGTAACAGTAGGTGCAAGGAAGCTGATAAGGTTCCGGAAAAGAGAATACAACTCTGGGACGAGTATATAGTAGCATATAGAGAAAAGTAATCCCAATGAGGCTGATAAGTCTCTGGGGATGGGACTACAGCTTCTAGTGAGCAATACAGAGTAGGATAAGAGTAGAAGTACACTTAATTATAACTGGAATGGTAAAATTCGTACAGTTTGAAGTAATAGGATTATGTGGAAGGGGTATTGTTCATTTCTTTATACCTTCTCATCTGGACCTCAGCCAGATCTGTGGTGGTCTTCATCTCTGCTAGGATACTTCTGTGGTGGAGAGGATTTGGGGAATAGCATCAAAGATCTAAGGAAAGTTAGACCTTAGAGGTTTCCAGTCCATGAGGTACTTCAAGAACGCTTCAAGGTCAAACATGTTTCACAGAGATATTAGAGACTAGGTAGGATGGTTGGTTTGTAAGCTCTTTCAACCACAGAACAGATCTTCATTCTTTTGCTTCAACTACAGGAAAGGTGCCCCAGGGTCAGAAGGCTGCAGCAGATTCCCCATTTCAGGATGGAGACCCTGTATTTGGTCATTTTGGCGATGCGAACAGGAGAATTACATCGCTTAATCTCGAGGCATCGTATTTACACCTTCTCATTTGAACTCCGCACCAAAGATTTCTAAGATCTGCCAACCTAGATCAGCACTACCAGTTTCAGGCTCTACCTTTGCCTCGGCTACAGATCCCCAGACATTTTCAAAGATCATGGTGGTAGTGACAGCTGCTATGCATAGAGAGGAGCTCATGGTCCACTTGCATCTGACAATTGGCTTATCAGAGCCAATACAGAGCAAGAGGAGTTATCAGGTGACAGCCCAAGTAATATAGTGTGTAAAGAACTTGGGATGGATAGTCAATTTCCTAATGCATGAAATATATAGAAAAATGGAAAATGAAGGTAGATAAAGGCCATATGGCCTATCTAGTCTGTCCATCAACATCAACCACTATCTCTTCCTCCCCCTAACAGATGGGAGCTCTATTTACTGTCAGTCTGGGGAAAGTGTTCTTGCCCAAACAGAGGATCCAGAAACTTCAGGCTCAGATTTGCCCCTTTATGGGGCAGAGATTACCATGAGCCTGAATGTATATGCAGGTGTTGGGGTCCATGACTGCAACCTTAGATCTGATGTCCTGAGCTCAGGCTCATATGCATCCCCTAGTTTTCTCTGCTGAGTCATTGGTCGACAGACATATGATGTTCAACTGCCATTGCTGATAGACTGTTAAGACCAGCATGAAATGGTGGATAGGCTCTCAGAATTTATCAAGAGGAATGCCCTGGATGGTGATCACTGTGGATGCGTGGGGGGGGGGGGGGGGCTACCAGCAGCTTAATCCATCAGTATTTTGGTGACCCAAGCCATCAAGAGGATGATGAAGGCCTTTCAGACTTTGTTCCAGGGGATGACAGTTCAAATCTTCTCCAACAATGCTACAGTGGTAGCATATGTCAGCTGTCAAGGAGGTACAAAGCATCAGGGTGTGATCAGAGACTCTGTTACACTATTTCATTGGGCCACGCAACATGTTCAAATTTTGTCAATGGTTCACATAGCAGAGTTGGGAATATACAAGCAGATTTCTTGAGCAGGAACTCGCTGGACTCTGAAGAATAGGAACTCTTGGCAGGGACATTTGCCAAGATCATCCACCAATGGGAAGTTCCAGCGGTGGACTTGATGGCATCCAGTCACAATGCCAAAATACCTCTCTTTTTCAATAAGAAAAAATAACTGAGATCAATGGGTCTCAACTCTCTTTGACAAATGTGACTACAATCGGACTTGCTGTATGTTTTCCCCATGGCTGCTGTTGGATCATCTGTTACAAAAGATAGTGTCTCATCTCAACCTAGTGGTGCTGGACTGGTGGAGGCATCCTTGGTATATGGACCTTGTTCAGTTGCAGATAGATAACAGCCTCTAATTACTGTAGGGGTGAGGACTCCTCTCACAAGGACCAGTGGTCATAGATGACCAGTCTCCTTTTTGTCTTTTGGCCTGACCATGAGAGGTCGCATTTGAGGCAAAAGACTATGTGGAGTTGGAGTCTTTTCTTCCCACTCAATGCAAGGATTGCTTTGTTACATTCCATACATTCTGGACTGGTCTGGTTAGGACGAAAAGAAAGGAAAAATTTGTTCTTACCTCCTAATTTTCTTTCCTTGGGTCCAGCCAGACCAGTCCAGAGACCCAATCTGTAGCTGGAGAGAGGGATCCTTTTTCTGCGTTTGGTTTCATTCTCCACTGGATATCTGCAGGGAGGAGCTAGTGATTCTTTGAGTTTTCCCAAGGAAGCACATTGTTAATTTGGAGTCCTGAATTGTCTTTTCTGAATTTTTGAACAGAGGAAATTAGTTTGTCTACATATAAAATTTTGGTAAACTGTGCCTGCATGGTGCCTCCTCATAAGTAGGAACTCCTAGATCTTAGGTATCTTTCTCTATCTGCAGGTTGACAGGTATGACTCATACATTCTGGACTGGTCTGGTTAGACTCAAGGAAAGAAAATTAGCAGGCAAGATCAAACTTTTCCCCTTATCAACTGCCCTATATTGTGCTGCTGCTTCTGCCTCTTGTTTACTTTGTTGGGATCTTGGTTTTTATAGAGAGAGTGCCTCCTTTTTTTGATGATGTAATTAATAGATGTGTGCACCAGATTAGATTCCATACGAGTCACTTAGATTACTATCTACTTTCTTCAGAATCTGGATTTTTTGATAACTTGCCAAAAATCCAATCTCACTCCTCCAGGGAATTAACATTCATAGAGTCTTGGCTCTAAACACATTAAAGGCAAAGGCTTTTCTGTCAGACAGCCAAATGAAAGATCCACTAGAATGCATCTAACGAGTTACATCTGCCACCAACGTGACAGTAATATCTTACACGAAGATGCATTAAGATTCTACACTCAGCAGTATGACCTATGTCTCCTCAGAGCTGCATTTGTTCAGGATCTATTACATTAACATGATGAAAAGAACTGTGTGTTGGTATTGAGGAAGAAAGGATAGGGTACCTCAACAATTTGTATCCATAAAACAGAAAAATGTGAGAGACAATCCTGGGGACACTTGGTGCATGTCTGTGCTTTTTAGATGTGCACTGAGAGGTGAAGTTCACAGCAGATGGAAGAACACAGCGGATCAAAAGAAGGCAAGACAAAACTGGATAAAAATGTTTTATTGAATAAAATAATTAGAACCCAACATGGATATGTTTTGAATGATCTCCATCAGGGTTAAAAACTGTAAATACAGTAACAAAAACCAATAGATTTATGTTAATATATTTAAAAACATCATATACAAAATAGCAACACTGTGCTTACCAACATAAGTTTTTGCAAGATGTTAAATCTAACCAACTTATCACTCTTACCAAAAGAATAATACTTTTCTTAATATATTCCCATCAGCAAATATTGCCTCAGAAATACATATATATTTTTAGTTATTCTACTGCACAGCCTTTTCTATCTTCTCTTGTTAGAAACATTAAAAATGTCTGTAAAATATATTCAAGTTGGAAACATGGAATTTTATTTTAATTACTGCTTCAAATAGTTATAAATATGCTTTAATCTAATTTTCCTTCTTTTTTGAAGAAAGCTAAAAACATAAATATGCATTGACTTAAAAGCAATGCTAATACATCCCACATTACGGGACAAATGCTGCACATATGCATAATTCGTAATACTACAAACATATATATGTATATGCAAAACCAAATTAATTTGTCTGTATCTGCCTTCACTCATACTAACAGTTACATTGCTTCTACATTCCAAACATTAGAAATGGATTTGTCAGGCTGTCACACAGCAAACAAATCCCAAATCTGTAGTAGTCCAGTCTTGTTTCCTGTTTGGTTTGTTGAGGTACTAAGTGACAGTTATATTTTTAGATTTTAAATAGAACATTGCCTCTTGTCCCATGTCTAATTTCCTCAGGAGCCTCTCATTAGGGGCTTTGTCAAAAGCTTTCTGAAAATCTGGAGACACTATCAGCCATAATTGAACAGGAAATCTAGACGTTTTTCCTGTTTGATTATGGATGGGTTTTTTTTTTTTTTTTTTTACTTAGACATTTTTTAGAAAATACCCTTCTATATCAACTGGCTCAACTTTATCCACATGTTTATTCATTTCTTCAAAAAAGGAAGATTGGTGAGGCAAGATTTCCCTTGGCTAAATCCATGTTGGCTGTGTCACATTAAGTCATGTCTGTCTGTGTTAGTAATTTTGTTAGTGGACTATGTTTACTTTTGTATCTTCAAGCTGGATTAACTATCCAAGACAAGATGAAGGCCCATCAAATCTGAGCCATGTTGGTAGCCTATATAAGATGCTTCCCTAGGTCATCTGCAGAACTGTCAAGCTGGGCCTCGTTACATGCTTTCATGAGACGGTGCAGTAGGACAGCCAGTGTTAAAGAGCCTTTTTGCTTAGTGGCATCGGTTTTGCCAGCATTATCAAGTGGATCAGGTTGCTCAAAGCTTGAAATAATGGGGCTCTCCAAAAGCAGAACATCAAATCTGCATGAACTCTTTCAGATATGGAGTTAACACTCTGCAACTGTCAGCTTGGGAGACCCGCTTCTGTGACTGATTTATCCTTTTTGTTAATGAAAAAAAATAAAGTTGCTTACCTGTATTGAGTGTTCTTTGTAGACAGCAGGATAAATTGAAGGGACAATCCCACGTACCTCCCAGACAGCTGATGTTAAGCTGTATACTAAGTGAGTACCTCTGTGGGGCCATGATGTGAGGGAAGAGGTATACGTGTTTAGAAGTTCTTCCAGTCCCACCTGAACTCCGAGAACTATTCCATTCCAGTGCTGTTGGGCACTTGATTTTATCCTGCTGTTACAGGTAAGCAACTTTGCTGTCCCATCTTTTATTCTCCTATGTTGATCTTATGTAACTAGAAACAAGTTTCCTTAAATTCTGAGGGTATCTGACATCTAATAAAAGCATAGGTAGTGACAGAGTAGCCAGAGGCCAGTGTCAAAACTGCACTTGAAGCTCATTTAACATTGGCTGTTAGAGATGAAAGAGCCAGAGGGAAGGGTTCCCTGGGCTCTGCTTCCTCTTTTGGATGAGGGGGTACAAGGTCCCTTTGGTTGGCAAGGGATGCTGGAGGTGACCGGGGCTCTACTTCCTCTTTGTGAGGGAGAAAGGTGCAGATGTGATGAATCCCTTGTCTTGGCTCCCTCTTCTGAAGAAAACATTGTTCTAAGGAGTGTTGTAGGATATACTTTTTCAAATACTATCACCATCTCCTTTCCAGGGCAAAGCGGATTCTAGGAATGACTCCAGGGGAGCCGGAGCTGATGGAGCTGGAGTCGTATCGAACAAATGATAAGAGCATTCTGGAGTCCAAGGAGAAGCAACTGGCAGAGCAGCTTCTTACACGACTGGATGAGATGCAGTGAGTATCCTAGGCTTGGAGCAAGGGAGATAGTTTATTTTCCAGTCTGCGGGACTGAGGAGAGATTCTGTACCAGCTTAAGAGCAACACCGGTGAAGAGAGAAGGTAAGGAACTTAGGCTAAGACAAGCTAAGAGATCCAGAGTACCTGGGGGCTTCCTTCATTTCTACATCTGTCTCATTGTTGCCTCCTACAACATAGCAAGTAGGAGCAGCTAGCCAGGTAAAAGTTCCTGCAGTCTTGAACAGGGGCTTCTGTGCCCACTGGCTTAGGGAGGAGGGACTATTATTGGGCAGGGATACCTCTTTTTTTTAAGGTTAGAAGAACAAAAGAAAACAGTTGTATCCAGAAGCATCTTTATAAATGGTGGATGCACACGGGTCGGTGCAGTGCCAGTGAAAGCTTGGGAACAGGAAGAAAGTGAGATTTATGGTTCTATCTGGCCAGGCTGGGAGTGGTTGAGAATGCCGTGCAGCTTGTCCCAGGCTCAGGCTCTGTAACATCTGCTGGATCCTGAACCTCCTCTCCACCCCCAGCCTTGGCTCAGGCTCAGTGGAAATGGTACCCTGCTGTGCTTCCTCCTCCCCTCTGCCATGTCAGCAGTTGTAGGGACTCTGGGAGAGGGGTGAACCTTCCTTCCAGTGAGGAAGCCCAGGAAACAGCTGTGTTCTTTGAGTAGGAACACATCTGGCAACAGAATGTTTAATTAAAGGGGGGAAAAGCGCATACAAAAGCAAAACTTGGGAACATGACCTTTAACCTTTCATCTCTCTCTCTCTGCCCAAACTGGTAATGGTTAGCAGCTGTCCTCCCTGAATGTCTAAGACTGAGCTTGGCTGTGTGTGGATGTTCCAGCATCCCCTTTCCCTCACCCCCCTCAAATGTTCTTTCACCGAGTTGCATCATCCATAGCTGGGATATAAAAGTTGCAGATCTTGCTGCCTCAGGCTTTTGTTCAGCCTGTGACTGCAGCAGTGAAGAAGCTCACGCCCTCTCCTCACAGATATGCACATCTTAGCAGCGACATCCAAACTCCCTGACAGCCTGCACCATGTTCTGCCGGTGAGTGAGCCAGAAGGACCCCTTCTTTCTCTGGAGAGGGGAGTACCTCTTACTCAGTGATATTCTCCTCACCCCACATCACCCCATGCTCTATATTTTTTGCATGGCGACTTCTCCAAGGACACTGTGCAGGGTGATAAGTGATGCATTCTGGTGGCATTGTGGGTCATTGTAGACTTTTCAGTGGGAGCAAGCACTCTGACTTAGCATCCTCGAGAGTCCTAGTTCCTGATAAAACAACTGTGAAGCTGGTCCTTCATTTGCATTCTATTGAATGTTGTCTTATATTTTTCCCTCTCTCAGTCTTTCCCTCATCTTTCACTTTGTCTCTCTCATTTTCTGTCTCTTGCTGTTTGTCTTCCCTTCTCTTATTTTCCCTTTATATAGGACTGTTTGTTTACCATACATGAATAGGATATGCGTCATGTATATATGTGTCTCTTTCTCTTTGCAGCCCAACTATTTCCACGGACGAGGAGAAAAGGTAAAAGCTCAATAATTGTCATTATTTGCATCTGGGTGGAAAGAGGGTGATCGCTGCTGCTATTTATATCTGTGTACGTTCAGTCTAGAGTGGACTGGTAACTCTATCCAGGAATGAACTCACTGTGGTGGGAGTTCCCTCTGATGTGGCAGACAGAGGGAAATAGGGAGGAGAGAGAAGAAAAAAAAATCACACTTTCCCATGCCAGCAGAGCATAGGGTGTGGTCACGAGTCTGGGAGTTGAACTGAGGCAGTGTGGGTGGAGTGGCTGCTGCAGGATTGAAAGAGGCTGTACTGCTGGGTAAAGAGGAGGAACAGAGACTGTTGAGAACAAGGGGGTATTCAGCTCACTGTCCCCCATCCCTCACCCCAGCTTGGCATCCTGGGCCAAATTTTATGATAAAGAGCATCATTCTCTTTATAATGGTACTAAGTAGAAATAAAATAAAGTAAAATAAGACAATACCTTTTTTATTGGACACATTTTTGACAGGCTTTTTGAAGGCAGAGCTGCCACCTTCAGGCTGGTTATGAGCAAAAGATGGCAATGGGGCTCATTTTCAAAGCACTTAACCTTACAAAGTTTCATAGTAACCTATGGAACTTTGTAAGGCTGTGCTTTGAAAATACGCCTTAATATCAAAATATATATAGTGAAACATTGCGAGCATTCCAAAGACTGTTTTGAGGGAAGAAGAAAGCTCTGCATTTGAAAGCTTAACTGTGACCTTTGTCAAAAAACGCTTTGTTAGTCCAATAAAATAGTTAATCACCTTATTTTACTTTTTAAAAATTTCTGTTACCTTTAAAGTGGACTAACACAGCAACCACACTGCGTAATGCTTTCGTACGTCCAGTGGGTATCGCACAAGAATTGCCATTAAACATAGTCCCAGAAAATGTTACATGAGCTTTGCCAAAGCGGACTGTCAGACTCCAGCAGCAAGAATACAGTCATAGTAGTGTCCCCCTGTCACTGAGCTTCCTTACAGCGATGCCAGTCTCTGAGAGAATAAGGCTGTGCCTGTTGTTTGATCCTTCCTGCTTTTTGTCTCCCTGCCCTCCTTCTCCCCAGCTCCGCCATATTCAGTGCCATCGTGACTTATATGAAGCACCTGGGGGTGAAGACCAAGGTGGCTGACAACAAGAAATCCAAAGGCATTTTTTTCCGGAAAAAGGTGAGAGCTAAGGCCTCTGAAGTATGGTGTCCTGGGGAAAGAGGGATAGACGGACATCCCTGGTATGGATTCTTAGGATTATAAGTAGTTCTTCTACTCAGTAATAAAAAACTTTTTCCTCATTTTTTTTTCTTTTGTGCCTCCATTCAGATTTCAGGGAACAAAAAGGGAGATGAGATTTTGAAACCAAAGAAAGGATTCAGTATCCTGGACCCCACCCGCTGGAATCGGACCGGACAAGAGGTGCACTGTAAGTTACATAAATTGTGCTGTTTGTATATATGTCTCTCATACTGTTGGTGTGGGAGCTCTCCAGACTTCAATTTTTATCAGATCCCTATTTTTAAAAATTATGCCTTATAGAGAAAGATGAATCTTATAGTACAAGGGCATCTCTCTTTAGCTGTTCCATATGGAGTGCATCTCTTATGGGATGAGAGAGATTTTTAAGAGTATGTAGCAACCCATAAAATGTCTGAGCCTATCTGACCATACATCTGGACAGTCTGTGTGATGTCAGAGGAGCTCCTTTCAGTTGGCTGCTGACCTCACTGAAGGAGAGTCCAATCTTTAAAACTCTGGTGGTCGAATAAGAACTGCTATCCTTCTTCAATTTAAAAAAAACTACCCCTTTTTCTCTGTAAGGCCATTAAACCCCAAGACCCTTTTAGCCTCTCCTTCCGCTATGATCTCTTACTGTCTTTGAGCCTTGCTCAGGTGTAGGACTCCATTTTTCTGGCTTTCCTCACATTCATTTTCATGCCATCTTTACCTCATTTATCTTCCTTTATTTTTACAGATTTTGACAACAAGCCATCAAAGGTTGACCCTGAAGGTATTCCCTCCCTTTTACCCCATCCCCCTCTCTCAAATCAGACATCTGCTCCTCACTCCCTCACTGACAGCATGATGGCATGTACCAGAATCACTCCTGGCTGTGGGGCAGAGGCAGGGGAGATTTGGGGTAGGGTGGTATCTCCATTCTTAACATCCATAATTAACTCTTCTCTTTTCCACCAATATGAAAGTTCATTGCTTCCCTCCCCCCCCCTTACTCTCCTCCCCTTCATCTGTTCTTTGTTAAAAATGATTCTCATGTCAATAGCATGGACTCTGCATGCTGCTGTTAACCTGTGGATTGGTGAGATCTGCTGAGCGCCCTTTCTCAGTGTTTCCCCTACCCCCACCCCGCTCTAAGGTACAGGGAAATAAACACCACTGCTGCCATTTTGCATAACAGCACAAGTATGGCACACACAGGAGGGGCCTTCCCATACTTTTTGTGCTTCAGTCATTTGTCCAAACCTGCAACTTGAGAGTACATTTACTTGGGGTGGGGGGAGGTGGAGAATTTGAACTGAAAAGGCGTTACAGATCAAACCAGATGTGAAATGTTTTAAGTACCTTACAGATTTACTGGCTGGGAAAGAATCTTGGGGGTGAATGTTATGGATGGTGGAGGGAGAGCTTGCATTTGGGTGTTAGACACAGTATTTGTTAATATCTGGATCTCACCGTTGGAGGAGGCAGTGAGTATACCGTATTGACACATTTCAGGTGAAAAGTCAGGAGTGGCTGAGAGAAAGAGCAGCACTGTGAAGCCCCCAGACCGTGGGGAGCTTAGTGCCGTGCATCGGAAGATTGCAACCAGCAGCGAGGGAAGTGAGACGGTAGCTGTGGCAGTTGCTGTCCATCCACCTAGTGAAGCTGCAGACGAGGAGGCAGGTCAGTGATTACAAATCATTGAAAGTGAAATGGAGCAAGGAGTTGGTGAGGGATGAGCACAGACCAGTGATATGCCTACAGTGACTACATCAGCACTTCAGTCTTTTACTTTTGCAGGATCTGAGGGGACACCCACCTTGGAAGCTACCGATGCTGGGAGAGGGGCCGTTTCTGTGGAGCAAGCAGTGTCAGGGGAGCATCTGGTGGAAGATGGCGGAGAGAACGAGAGGTGAGATGTGGTTTGGGGGTCAGTGAAAAGGGGGCAAAAGCAAGGCGTGGGGGACTGGATAGAGATGGTAGAGTCCCGGGGCAGATGGCCGCTGCACCCCCCCCCCCCCCCCCCCAGTGCATTCTTCTTGCCCGCTGGGGTGCTGGGAGCAGCCGCGCGGCTGTCTGCTCCGCTGGTTTCCTGCTCCCTCTGAGCCGGAACAGGAAGTAACAGCAGAGGGAGCAGAGAAACCAGCAGAGCCAACAGCTGCGCGGCTGCTCCCTTTTCACCGTGCACCCGGGGCGGACCGCCCCCACCACCCTGCCCTTGGTACGCCACTGGGTAAATAAAGATAGTGGTTACAGGGAGGAAGGGGTTGATGCTGGGAATGCAGATGCACAGTAGAGGGTGAATACTGTGCATAAAGAAAGATAAAGAGACTGAATGGGGCTGCTTGCGCTGCGCTCGCTTCTGCTCACAGTGCTTGAGGCCTCTCCTCATTGTATCTCAGCATCTGCCTTTTATGGTTGCACTTGTCTTCTGTTCTTGAGGCTTTTCATTCTGTCTGTTGATTTTTGACTGGTGTCACTGTGCATCTATCAGGGGTGTGCTTGCACTCTTGTGTCACTGTGTTTTTCCTGCTCCTGTCTGATTCACCATTCCCTCCTCACCTGTGGCAATCCGCAGGACTACAGAATATCTGTAAACTAGGTTCTTGGTAATACTGCCTTTTGAGATCTAGGCACAGATGCAGCCTTTTAATAAACAAGTGTTGGCGAAAACACTCCAGGCAGAACCTTACTTGTGCGTGGCCTGGCTTTCATCTAAGTGTGGGCGGGTGATGCTGGGTCAGTTCCTGAGACTCAGCAGGAAGAAGAGGGCCTCACCGTGTCTTAAGACTTTCCATGAGGCTGAGATGCAGCAGGCCTTTACCTTCATCATCCTTAAGCTTATATCTGCTACGTCCTTTGCTTTGATTGCTCTTTTTACAGAGGATTTCTTGTTTGCTGCTGAAATCCTTATTGCGTCGTCTGATGAATCCCATCTTCCACCCTGTAGTTCTGTAAACATCTCGTGCCCCACTTTGTGTATCACTCCTACAGTGTTATATTACTGTGTAAGTGTATTTCTTCAGTTTATGGGCACCTTTAATAAATTGCATATAGGCATGAATCGCTGTCTCAGTTTGCATCGTACAGGGATATCTGAGGTAACAGGCAATAGCTTTGTCTTGGATTGGAAGGCATGCGAGTGGCAGAAGCAAGGTCTGAGCCCTCTTCTCTGGGTTCCCAGTTTGTTACTTTAGAATAAGCACTAGGATGATTGAAGAATTGTTCTCAGGGTGGTGCTGTGTCTGACAGGGAACTATTCGCATACTTTTAATATTCAACATTGTGAGCCTGTTTTTGCTTAAAAAAAAAAAAAAAGTACCCTCACAAAAAGCAGGCCTAGTTTTTGTGGGTATTTTTCCTCGGGCAATAAAGCAAAACTGACTGCACAGTTTTGCTTTGATTATCACAGCAAAGCCCGCAGGCCACACCACGGGTGGTTTATTTTTACCCTCTCCCAGCGCTGTGGGTGCCTTGCTTGGTGTATCTCTGTCGTTTGCTGTTGCTGTTCAGTGTGGTATGTGTGTATGTACCGCACATCTTTGACCGTCTGTGTGTTTAATGGATAGTGTTCTGCAGAGATGTCGGTGGAAGCTTTTGTTTCAGAGTGGCCCAGTCCTTTGTGATTTGTCACTGTCGTGCTGCTTTCATTTTTGTCTTTTGCCACATGTCTCTGTTGGGGCATACAGGTGTATCTCCCCCCCCCCCCCCCCCCCTGTTATCAGGTGTGGTATATGTTTAGTTGCTGGTGTCGTATGTGCGTGGGAGCTCTGTTTCAGGGGAGAAGCCTTGCTGCCTTACAGCCGTGATGTGTTGCTGTGGTGTGGCAGTTGTATGCCGCCTTGAGGAGGAATCGCCTTTGGCTGCTTTTGCCCCAGCCGCTGACAGCAGCAATGTTCTTGGCCTGCTTTGTGTTGCTTCACTGGATTGGAACTGGGATTCCTGGCCACCATCACTTCAGTACCTCCTGCCAGGACCATAGCAGATTCTAAAGCTGGGCTTTGAGCACTGACTGGTCTTTAGCCATTGCTGAAGCATTTCCCCACCTAGTCATTAATCTTCACTTCCTGCTTTGTTTCCAGAAGGAGAAAAAGGTTGGTGACTCTCATACACCCCACTCCTCTTTGCATGCTTTGAGTTTGGAGTGGGAATGGAAGGAAAAGCCGAGGCAGACTGTAAGTAAAGAGCACAGGAGAGGGGGCAGAAGCCTTCGCAGCAGATCCTCCCACAGCTAAGTACTCTCCTACCTGCTCGAAGTGTCTCGTGGCTCCCAAGATATCAGACATTCTTAAACATCGTTTTAGCTGGTGGGACATTTGCCAGAAACACCACTTCACCCTCCTGTGTTCATTTTCAAATATCTTATGTAACTGGTGCTCAGATGAAGATGTACATTTTTGTTTTTGCCAATTATTAGATCCGTATGTGGTAGAGACAGATGCCATGTTTTGGAGGTTGTAGTATGAGATTTTGGGGTTTTCCTTAGGGCCTCCTGTACGATATATCTATAAAATTTATGTATTTTCTAAGTTCAATAAGATATCAGAATCTCTAAAATATCCTCTCTGTTAGAACAGCAAATGTTATCCTGAATAAGTAAACAGTAGCCTGATGTGTCATATGCGCGCTGTGTCTTGCTAATGTTGCCACACTTAAGGAGCCCTGTCCTAAAGTTCACATATTATTTAATTAGGTACATGGCTGCTTCCCCTCTCTCCCCTCTTCTGAGCGAGATGGTGTAGCTGTCTCTGTCATTTATCTGTTATCTCTTTCTCTTCCCCCTATCCCCTCACTGGTTGCATGACTACTACTTCAACCCTGACTCTCCCCCTCATCCTCCTCCCTGCTGTGTTTGGTGTGATGATGGCCTCCACCTTGGGGGGGGGAGCAGGCTGCCGGGCCGACTGGGGCGCTCTGAGAGCCTGCGCGTGCATGAGCGGAAGCGATCGCAGCGTGGCTCTGCCAAGGGCAAGCAGCCACGGTCCCGGAGTGACGTGGACCTAGATGCTGCAGCCAGAGCCACCGATTTGGGAGAGAAGCCACTGCAGCCACAGCAGCAGAAGAAGCAGAGCTTGACGTAGGTGTCTGGGAGGGGGAGGAAGGGGAGTAGACACTGGTTGATGGAAAAGGGGTGGAAGAGATGGTAAAGAATTGACTTTGTGCCTATCCTCTGACTCCAAGGTCACCTGCAGACTTTGGAACTGGCCTTTTTACTCCCACTGCAAGGCGTTCATGGACTGATGAGCCTGCTGTTCTTCCCAAGGCAGTGGAAACTACAGTTGTCAGAATGCTTTGAGATGAATAAATGTTAGGAAAAGTGCAGCTGCAGTATTTGCAGTGGACAGCTGGTGTCAGACTTGCCCTTCTATTTCTCAAAAGACTGAGCCATCTCTTAAAAGTACAAGGTGATGTCTACTGTGATCTGTCTTTGCACTTCAGAAGGTTGCCTTGTAAGAGAGAGATCCTTCCTGGGTGTGCAGCTTCTTTGTGACTTTCCCTGTGATACCTGTTACTCCTGTGTGGACCTCATAGCTCAGAGGGTGTTCATTTACTTCTCTGCAGCCCTGAACCAGGAGGGGGTGGGGGAGGGGACTCCCCGCAGTCCTTTCTGCCTCCCCAGTCTGAGGAGCTTGAGCCGCGTGTTTCGGAGCTGGAACTGGACCCGCCCAACTGGCGCAACCTTGCCGGCCCCGAGACTCTCCTCAGACTGAAGAAAAGTGAAGTCAGGCGGCAGGAAGTCATCAATGGTAGGAAGCAATGACAACTACAAAACCATTCGTCTGCCTGCATATTTCCTTCATGTAGAAGTGAATTAAGAACCCCTGACTGGTCTCCCCTGTGTGTGCCTCTCTCTTTCTCTCTGCAGAGCTGTTTATCACAGAGCATGCTCACGTGCGCATGCTGAAAGTGCTCCTGGAAGTTTTCTACCAGCCCATGCTCAATGTCTGGATCCCACCTACTGAGTTGCACAATATCTTCCCCAGCCTGGAGGATCTGATTGAGGTGCACGGTAAGAAAATCTTGTCAAGACCCATTCCTCCTTCTGTCCATCTGTACTACTACTACTTGATATTTCTAGAGCGCTACTAGGGTTACGCAGCGCTGTACAGTTTAACAGAAAAGGACAGTCCCTGCTCAAAGGAGCTTACAATCTAAATGACGAAATGACAAGTTGGGGCAGTCTAGATTTCTTGAATAGAGGTAAAGTGGTTAGGTGCCAAAGGCGACATTGAAGAGGTGGGCTTTGAGCAAGGATTTGAAGATGGGCAGGGAGGGGGCCTGGCGTATTGGCTCAGGGAGTTTATTCCAAGCATGGGGTGAGGCGAGGCAGAAAGGGCGGAGCCTGGAGTTGGTGGTGGTGGAGAAGGGTACTGAAAGGAGGGATTTGTCTTGAGAGCGGAGGTTGCGGGTAGGAACGTAAGGGGAGATGAGGGTAGAGAGGTAAGGAGGGGCTGCAGATCGAGTGCATTTGTAGGTTAGAAGGAGAAGCTTGAACTGTATGCGGTACCTGATTGGAAGCCAGTGAAGTGATTTGAGGAGAGGGGTGATGTGAGTATATCGGTCCAGGCGGAAGATAAGACGTGCAGCAGAGTTCTGAACGGACTGAAGGGGGGATAGGTGGCAAAGTGGGAGGCCAGTGAGGAGTAGGTTGCAGTAGTCAAGGTGAGAGGTAATGAGAGAGTGGATGAGAGTTCGGGTGGTGTGCTCAGAGAGGAAAGGGTGAATTTTGCTAATGTTGTAGAGGAAGAAGCAACAGGTCTTGGCTATCTGCTGGATATGCGCAGAGAAGGAGAGGGAGGAGTCGAAGATGACTCCGAGGTTGCGGGCAGATGAGACGGGGTCGATGAGGGTGTTGTCAACTGAGATAGAGAGTGGAGGGAGAGGAGAAGTGGGTTTGGGTGGGAAGACAATAAGCTCGGTCTTGGCCATGTTCAGGTGGCAGTTGGACATCCAGGCAGCAATGTCGGACAAGCAGGCCGATACTTTGGCCTGGGTTTCCGCAGTGATGTCTGGTGTGGAGAGATAAAGCTGGGTGTCATCAGCATAAGGATGATACTGGAAACCATGAGATGAGATCAGGGAGCCCAGGGAAGAGGTGTAGATTGAAAAAAGAAGGGGTCCAATGTCCTCTCTCACGTTGTTTCTCTCTTAGCTTTGTTCCTGGAAAGCCTGAAGAACCTACGGCAGGAGAATGGTTGCGTGATGGAGATAGGAGATGCCCTCCTAGCTAGGGTAAGACTATTAGATGAGAAAAACTCTGTATTGCCACATTTGACACTGGGTGAGTGTGGGCACTGAAATCATTTTTTTTTTAGTCTAGTTGTTCTTTCTGAGCTTTAATAAAAGTTCCACTCTGGCTTTTCAGTTTGTTTTTCCACCATGTCATTTATTTTAATTGCTTCCAACCCAATGGAAGTTGGAAAAAAAAGTATGCAAAAGGAGTAAAGAATGTCTGTCTTTCTCTTTGGGGCAAAATGACTCTGAAAATTTAACAGAATGGGATGAAACTGGGCATGTGTGAAAAATTAGTGAAAACACACACCTTAAAATGCCTCTCCCTTTCTCTATTTTTCCAACCCTTCCTAAAACTACCCCCTACAACTACCCCACCAGCCTGTAAAGTGCACCTTAACCCCCCACATAAAACTATTCTTCTGCAACTGCCCCAACACACATGTATACATATGCAAAGGGGAAAGAATTCTATTAGCCATGGCTCTCCATGCTTTCCCAACTTGTTTCTATTTTCATATCTGAGGATTGACAGCCCTTTTTAAGAGCCCAGCCGAAATCAGGATCTTCGATTTCTGCCAAAACCAAATCTGCAACCGAAACTGTTCACTCCAGTTTAGGCAGAAACTGAAGCAGAACTGCCTCTTCTGAGCCCACCCGCCCAACGGCAATGGTGGGTAGCGGGCACAGTCCTCACTTATTCTTGCCTGTGCCATTTCCAGTTTCAAGAGACTGCCACAGGAAGTTCCAGAAACCATTTTCACCTGATGCTGGCCGTGTGCAGGACCGAGTGGGGATGCTCCTGCACCACTACCCACCAATGAAAATGTAGACCCAGGGGGGTGGGCTCTGAATGGGTCTGCTGGGGTTGGGGGGGGGGGGGGGCAGAGTGATTGTGATGGGACTAGGGTGGGGAGAGTTTCTGTTTCAGCCAAAAATGTACTGACATTTTCGCTGAAATCCGAACCCAGATTTTGAGCCGGTTTCAATACCAAATCCCAAACCAAAATTCGGTCAGCCTCTACATGCTTTTAATGTAGCCAGTTATATAGGTGATTATCCTGTTCCTCATCCAGGCTGAAATGCTTCTCTGCTCTCCTGTGTGATGCTCTGTTGTACAGTGTATGGTGAGGGTATGAAGTTGGGCATAGAATTCTGTATCCTCTGTCTGTTCTGTAAGACCTCACCAGTCCATCGAAAAACCTGCTGTGCCAGAGCTGTTCTGTGCTCTGCTTTAATAGAGAGGATTAAAGGGTAGCATGATGATCAAAAGAACACAAAAATAACTTTTTTGTGGAGAAAATATCCTCATTTGTTGTTCTGTTAATCACTTGCTTTCCTCTCCTTTTTTTTTCCTGTCACCTCCTTCCCCATCTCAGTTTGATGGCCAAGAGGGAGACTGGTTCCAGAAGATTTCCTCCCGATTTTGCAGTCATCAGTCCTTTGCCCTAGAGCAGCTGAAAGGAAAACAGAAGAAAGACCCCCGTTTCAACCAATTCATTCAGGTAAAAGTAGCCCCTCCATTTGCACTCTGTAGTGGTGGTGAAAGAGATGCTCCCAATTCTATGCTGTGTGATGGTGGAAGGGAAGCCCTCCTTCCTTTGTGGGGAAAGGAGTACTCATTTTTGCAAATCTTTGACCTTCCTATGTGCTCCATAGGAAGCAGAGAGTAGACCTCAATGCCGGCGGCTGCAGTTGAAGGACATTATTCCTATCGAGATGCAGAGACTCACCAAGTACCCTTTGCTTCTGCAGAACATTGCCAAATGTACTGGTGAGTGAAGGGCATGCTCTGCAACTACCTACGTTCTTGTCCTACTATGATGTTATTTCGGCGTTATACAAGTGTTGCATGACTATTTGGTGTATGAGTGCAGGCACTCATCAATTTTCCATTCTTACTGGTGCTGTGACCCTCCCCTCCCCCCTCCTCCCAAATATCACTCTACCTACCTTGAACTGTGTTTTGTTAGACAAATGAGGGAGGCGAAACTTCTGGATCTGATGAATCTTCCCTTTTCCGTTTCCAGAAGAGGTAGATGAGAAACACAAGGTCCTGAAAGCTGCTGAGTGTTGCCGGAAGATCCTTAATCATGTCAACCAGCAAGTGAAGGAAACTGAGAACTTGCTGGTAAGGGATGGAGTAGTGAGATGGGGGTTGGGGGGACATGATTGACTTTGTACAGTGTGCATAGTGGAGGTAATTCTGTAAGTAGGCATCTTCATTTAGGCTCCCTGATGCCGTGGGGTGAGGGCTTATTCTATAATGGAATTTGGACACCCAAATGCCATTAGAGGCAGACAAATCGAACCAGCAACCAAAATTTGCAGTTAGGTTTCAGCTGAAACTGAAAGCAAACCCCCGCATCATTCTTGGCAGCGCTCTCCTTCCCTCCCACCACCCAAAGGCCTTCCCCAGTCCTACCTGTAAACCTGGTGGTCTAGCGGGTCTCCAGGGCAAAAGCGATCTCCAGTTGCTCTTGCCCCTGTAGGTTCTGCAGCAAAAGTGACTGCCAGGACGTCCTGTGGCATCCTCATGATACTGCAGCGGATGTCCTGGCAGCCATTTTGACTGCAAACTTGAGGGGGCAAGAGTGACTGGGGATGTCTCTGGTAGGCCCAAGTAGGGCCTTCAGGTGGTGGGTTGGGGGGTGTGGCGCCAGGCAGAGTGATCACTGGGGCCCAAGGAGGGCCTTCAGGTGGTGGGTTGGAGGGGGTGGCACCAGACAGAGAGATCATGGGGGTGGGGGTGGGGAGATTTGGCTCAGTTTCGGTGCCAAAACTGAAATTTGGTCGAGCTCTAGATGCCATTACAGAATATTCCCCATAACCTATCAGGGCACTTAAAATCTAGGTGCCCACAGTTAAATCAGCCATAGACATGCTGGGCACCCAAATATAGAAGGAGTGCTTGTAACTTACAGTATTCTGAAAGATGTGCGCAGAAGTGGCAGCTCCGCCCCTGTGTATGCCACCCTTACAGAATAGTGCTTTTGGAGAATATTAACATTTATGCACGCATCAGTGTCAGAACTCTGTACATTTACACACACAATGCCCTGTTACAGAATTGCCTTCAAATGTTCCTGCACAGCAGCATCCTGTCTCTTTAGTTTCTGTATACCACATACCTATATTGCATTATATAAAAATTAAAGGCATTACTGAGAACCAGAAGTTTTCCAATGAGCTTGGATCTGTCGCCAGTGTAAACAGGTACATTAAGATGTCTGCTGAGAATAGCAATTGTTCTATTGATATAAAGAGCAGAAAGGGTCTTCGAATGACACACAAAGCTCTGCATGTTTTTCTACAGACACGCAAAGTGTTTGTTTGTTTTTTTTGTTTGCTCATTTGTTTTGAAGTAAAGACATCCAAAGGAAGACACATTTGGCTATGATTATCTGACCCCTGGAGCAGGATCTGCCGAAACACGGGCCATGTCGGGTCATTGAATAAAGTTGCTTCCTTTCTATTTGGTTCCGCCTTGTGGTTCCATCTGCAGCTCCATACACTTCTTTTGCTTCCCTATTGATAGCGGAAAGGTACCCAGACAGTCCATTCAGAAAAGGCACTCAGGATTGCTGCTTCTAGCGCATCTTCAACTACCATCACTTACGTATTGCTTTTCTCTCGGCAGAGACTTAAGGATTACCAGCGACGTCTGGACCTGTCAAACCTCAGGCAGATCAATCATCCCCTTGTGAATGAATTCAAGGCAAGATGAATTTGTGTTCTAACTGAACCCCTACCACACTGTTAGCTCTGCCGTAGGGAAACCTACCTCTAAGGAGAGATGCAGAAAGTATTGCAGGAGAGCTATAGAGAACTTGGAGAAAATCCCATTCGTGGAGGACCTGTAAGAAATGTTGGAGAAGCAAAAATGGAAGTTGTGGGAAGGTGGAAGAGTTCTGTCTGGGGCTAGGGGGGGAGCTCAGGAGAGAGTGTAGCAGTGGCACCATATGAGCCAACTTTTCAAAATGATTAGGGATGTTAAATCCAATGGAAATGTCTCCTCCCTGGACACAGACAAACACCCACAGAGTTGTCTCCTATGAGTGTCACTACCGTGTAGTTCAGCTTTCAGTGTATCAGTGTTTTCTTCAGACTCAGGACTGTCCTCTTTTTGCAGAATTTGGACATCACTGCTAAGAACATGGTCCATGAGGGACAGCTGATTTGGAGAGTTTCCAGGGATAAATCTGTTGGTGAGAACTTTTGTGATTCTACTAAGATCTTTAAGAATCTGTTCCCAGTCAACTCCACCTCACCCTTTTTTTCTGTGTGTATATATAAATATCCCTTCTGTTGTCAGTATATATAAATGCCCTTTAGAACTTGAAAGTTGTGATATCACTTTGTCAGTTTTGTTGCAATACTTGCTGCCAAGGGCGAGCTCTCCGTAGTGGAACACATACTGTAGAAAAACACACCATTTTCCAACTGCAAGAGAGCAGAAGATATCTATGGGGCTGGAGGCAGGTAGTGGGACCAGTAGCAGGAAGAGGGAAAGCATTTTTCAGTAGGAGCAGGAGTAGAGCGGAAATGGGCATACTAGGCGGTCACCTAGGGCAGCAGTTTCTAGAAGGGCAGCAAAAAGCAGCTGTAGCCCTGACAACTACATCAAAGAACCATCAGTTCATATTTATACCTGCAAATCAAAGTTTAATATTTAAAATTATGATGTCTAATTATTTGCTTTTATAGAAATGTTGTAGGATTAATATGACTGTAGAGTTTAATTATCAGAGTTTGAAGGAAGTGGAGCCCATGGGCTAGGGATTTGAAAATTATTGGTGGGGGGGGGGGGGGGAGTGCATAAGGTTGAAGATTTCACCTGGGGTGCCCAGTATTCTTGACTTGGGGGTACAGGGCACAGAGTTTTGGTATCAGTGTGGGATAGGCTCCCACCTATCCTGTTTAATTTTCAACGGGTAGGAACTGGTTTATAAGTTATTGAGCCGATATTCAAAGCAAGTTACACATTTTCTGCCTGCCAGTGAACTCATCATGTGCTTATCTGTGTATTTTCAAATTTTAAACCAATAATATTGGGCTGTTTAAATCACTGACTGGCCAGATTCTATCTATAAATAGTAGCCAGGTTAGGGAGTGAAGCAGAGGCAGTGCTAAAAATGATCAGTAACAGTGATATTCATCTACGAAGTGGACAGGTTATCCATCTAGTTTATACCTGCCTTATAACAAGTCTAAAAGAACAAATAGAGGAGAAACTCCAAACCTCATGATTGCGTGTAAAACCAATAGTCAGGGTGGGGACACAAAAATGAGGAAACCAAAGCTAATCCAACAAATCGGGTCTTTAATTCTTCAAAATTGATGTAACCCAGTTATTGAAAGGCTCGACATGGCCGTGTTTTGGCAGATGTGCCTCCGTCAGGAGCCTTATCTTATTGACCACATAAACAAAAGTGTAAAAATGAAGGCAGGTACAAATATATTACACATAGTACTAAGCTACTTCAAGCGGTTACACCGAGCTACAAGCTTGCATTGTTTCACATTGATGTAGCTCGGTGTAACCGCTTGAAGTAGCTTGGTCTTATGTGTAATATATTTGTACCGGCCTTCATTTTTACACTTTTGTTTATGTGGTCAATAAGATAAGGCTCCTGACGGAGGCACGTCTGCCAAAACACGGCCATGTCAAGCCTTTTGACAATTGGCTTGCATCACTTTTGAAGCCATAAAGGCCTGATTTGTTGGCTATGGTTTCCTCTTTTTGTTTCCTCACCCCTGACTGTTGCAACAAGTCTAAACAGATAGTTCCGACCTGGTCACTGCTCAATTGGGGCAATTCTATAAACAGAGCGTTAACATTTGCACATGCAGAATACTAGCATACATGTACATATGTGCTAGCATGCTGCCTAAATGCTCTTCTGCAAATAATCTGCTTAACTTCTATTTGCAAGGGTGGTGGGGGGGGGGGGGGGGGAGCTTGGTGGGGGGGGGGGAGCTTACACAGGGGTACAGCAAGGGCTGGACATAGGTGGGGCTCCCACTTTGTAAGTTATATTTGTCTTTGCCACACTTAGGCGCTCACACGTAACCCCACCACTATGACTGGCTTACGTGCAAGTGCCGAAATATTAGGCACGTATATACCGGGTCACACTAATATTCACCTAGGTTCTAAGTGCTTCCTTGTCATTGCTACAAAAATTCATATCTGATCTCAAGTTTTTCCTATATGCTGATGCCTATGGCTAGGGCAGTTAGTATATACATATGAGGAACTGTCAGCCTGCACTACACAATTCCCGTCCTTTTGTGTTCCACCCAACTGTTCTATCAAATATTGTATTTCATTTCTCCATCCCTTGCTGTCTGTCGCTCCACTAACTATGCCTTCTTGCTAATTATTCTTGAATTGTAAACTGCTCAGAGATTCTTTTGATGGGCGAGATGTAAGCCCTTAATAAACTTGGAAACTATAGAAGAGGCTCTTACTAGTAGTGTGCTAAACAGGCGGGCGGGCGGCGGGCCTATCCTAGCCTCCCCTTCCCTTACTTACTATCTACTGCCCTGGTGGTCTAGTGACCTCGTCAGGGCAGGAAAGATCCCCCTGTTTCTTGCCCGGAGTGCTGCCTTTGCCCTGCATGCTGTTGCTGATGGTCTCGGGACTCAAAATGGCCACCGAGAGTTGAAGCGGCCTCGCGAGACTTCAACTCTCGGCGGCCATTTTGAATCCCGAGACCGTCACAGCAACAGCATGCAGGGGAGGGGAGGTGACGGGAGGCAGGGGAGAGGAATATGTGACGGGGCGGGGTGAGGATGCGAAAGGGTCAGGGTGTGGGCGGGGCAGGGGGCATGTGTCCTCTTTTTGAGAGGACAAAATATGGTAACCCTAGCTGAGGGCAATACGTAATATGGTTGACTCCAATTCAGTTTGGTCCTTGTTCTATGGTTATATCAATTCATGATATGACTACTGTAATGTCATTTATGCTGGTATCACCAAATCCAATCTTAAGCGTCTTCAAATGTCTTTACTGGTTGCCAATTAAATTCAAGATTCTTACTTTGACACACAAGGTTCTACACTACAATACTCCTGCTTGCTTGGCATCTTTGATTATTCTCTATACGCCATCTATTACCCTCCGTTCTTTGAATGATAATAGATTGGTTCTCCCCCACCCATCAAAAGCACGGTGGGGATCAACTAGGTTGAATGTTTTCTATTTTCTTTCACCTGCCCTTTGGAACTCTCTTCCTCAATATCTTTGGTTAGACATCTTCCACCTGGCGTTTGATGTCTGACTTTTTCTCCTGATCCAGCGGATTGACCCTGTTACAGAAGAACTGACCCTATGAGGTACTGCATCATAATAAGTGTGTGTTCTTTCCTATCTACATATGCAGTTTCTTTCATTTCTTTTGTTTTCATAATTGTAAACCAAATAAATGATAAACGATATGTTCTTGCACTGATCAACAGTTCACATCATGAGGATTCACAAGATTTTTGAAGAAAGTTGAAATTTATATTGGATGATTTTCATTTCTTTTTCTATGTGGCGTTTGTTTTAATTTTACTGTTTTTTTTTTTTTGTAATTGTAACATCTATATAAATAATTCCCACCTCCAACGTTCTGAAGCTCACTCCGTGGCAGTGAAGCTCTGAGCCATGAAGCCATGTAGTGTTCATAGGCTCTCAGTACCAGTCATAGACCCCCTTCAGCCCCGCCCCACCCACACATAATTTCGCAACTCCAGCGTTCTGAACCTGCCTCCGTCCAAGTGAAGCCCTGAAGCCCAGTAGTTTGTAACCTCACAGCTGCACTCAGCCCCGCCCCCCGCACAATACGTCAGCCACTCACAGCACCCCTCTCACTCCTGCAGCCAACCCAACAGCACTCAACGAAAGCTGCCGACCCCCCCCCCGCCGCCACCAACTTTGCTCCCCCCCCCCCCCCCCCGCCGTCGCCCCCCCTCGGTGCATCAACCCCCCCCCCCCCCCCCCCCCCCCGGGCACATCGACCCCCTCGCTACCCGCAGCTGCCACTGGTAATGCTGTCCGGCCGCTGCTGCTTCTCCTGTTGAGCAGCAGCGGCCGCTACGAAAAGAAAAAAAGCAATAAATGTTTTTAAACCTCAAACGCAGCACCGTAGACAGTCACCAGGCATTGGCTGTCGGCTCTTCAGCCGCTCCTCCTCTCGCCTCCACATCACTGCCCCTGGAGTAAGACCCGGGAGGAGCACAGCGACGAGAGAGGCAAGAGGAGGAGCGGCTGCAGAGCCGACAGCCAATGGCTGATGGTTGTCTACGGTGCCGCGTTTAATGTTTTAAAACATTTATTCTTTTTTTCTTTTCGTAGCGGCCGCTGCTGCTCAACAGGAGAAGCAGCAGCGGCCGGACAGCGTTACCAGTGGCAGCTGCGGGTGGCGAGGGGGTTTGATGCGCTGGGGGAAGGGGAGGGGAGGTTTGCTGGACATGGGTGGCTGGAGGGGGGAGTCGCTGGACATGGGTGGCTGCAGAGGGGGCGGGGGAGAGGTGGATCGCTGCACATGCATGGCTGGGGGGGGGGGGGCAGGGGAGAGGGAAGTGGGGAGGGGGTCCTGAGACCATAGAGTGGCCTAGTGGTTAGGGTGGTGGACTTTGGTCCTGGGGAACTGAGGAACTGAGTTCAATTCCCGGCACAGGCAGCTCCTTGTGACTCTGGGCAAGTCACTTAACCCTCCATTGCCTGCCACATTGAGCCTGCCATGAGTGGGAAAAAGTGCGGGGTACAAATGTAACAAAAATAAAATAAATAAAGAGGTGGGGGTGGGGAGGGGGGCCCTGTGAGGGGGGCGGGGGCACACACTCACTGTCTCTCACATACACTCTCTCTGACACACTCAGTCTATCACACTCTATCTCTGTCACACACACAGACACTCTTGCCTCTCACATAAACACACACACACTCTGTCTCTCTCTCATTCTCTCTCTGACACACACACTCCATCTCTCACACACACTCTCTCTCAAACATATACACTACTACTACTATTAAACATTTCTGAGTAAAACCTTGCTAGCGCCCGTTTCATTTGTGTCAGAAACGGGCCTTTTTTACTAGTGTTTTTATATTTGTAAGCTTCCAAGAATAATGTATTAATTTAAACTCCATTGTTGGTGCTTAAATTATTGCGATGACCAATCCAACTGAGAATTCATCCCATGTGCTTGGCAGTTGGAGTGTGTGTGTATTTCTCTTCAATAGAGGCAGGGAGAGGGATGCAGGTGAGAGGCGGAGGTTAATAGGAGGCAGTCTATTCTTCTGCAGATGTGCACAGGACTGTCCCTTACTCTTCTTTCATGCTCTCTTTTTCCAGATGTCCATGTACTCCTTCTAGATGACATCTTGGTGCTTTTACAAAGACAGGATGACAAAATGGTGCTAAAATGCCACAGCCGAACCATGACTCCCACCCCAGATGGTAAACAGATGTGGAGCCCAATCATCCGACTTAACTCCGTCATGACCAGGGAGGTGGCCACAGGTGAGGCTAAAGGTCACAAAAGATGGAGAGTGAGGGTTCATAAGTGAGACTAGGAGCACAGGAAGGAAGTGGCAGCAGGTAAGACCCCAGTAGTCTTGGATAGGTAGGGTAATGGGCTTGATCAGAGACCTCTTGGAAATAGTTGTTCAGGTTGAAAGGACTTAGACTGTTTGCTCAAAATGAATGTGTTACTGAGTCTAGGGGGTGTGAGTTCTTCATATCTCCTGACCCTCCTCTTCTCACCTTCTTTTCTTTATTGCAGATAACAAAGCCTTCTACGTTATCTTCAGCTGGCAGGGAGGAGCACAGATCTATGAACTGGTTGCACAGTCTAGTTCAGAGCGCAAGATGTAAGACATGGTAGTGTAAACAGGGAGATAGGAGAGAGAAAGGAAGAGGGGAGGGAATTTTAGGACAGAGCACAAGAGAGCTCGGTATTAGTCATGAATGAAACATGGAAAGCTACCTCAGATACACTCAATGTTGTACAGAAAGCAGGGATAGAAGACTAAGGCAAGCTGTGATGTAAAATGCTGCCTCATACAGGGCTGTAGCAAGATTAGTGCAGCCACGAGGGGGCACCAAAACTAGGGTTACCATAAGTCCGGTTTTACCTGGACATGCCCTCTCTTTGAGGACATGGCCGAGCAAACAGGCGGGTTTTGCCAGCCTTGCCCGTTTGTCCGGATTTGTGGACAAACAGGCAGGCGGGCCTAGGGGTGTCCTATCCACCCCTTTCCTTACCTTACTGTCCTGCCCTTGTGGTCTAGTGACCTCTTCGGGGCAGGAAAGAGCTGCTCTGCAAACTGTCTCTTGCTGCATCTAGTCCCGGCGCCGATTCAGAATGGCCACCGAGAGTTCAAGCAGCGGCCTTGCGAGACTTCTGCAGAAGTCTTACAAGGTCACTCTCTGCAGCCATTTTGAATCGGTGCCAATATGGGAGGCAGCAAGACAGTTTGCAGCTGCTCTGGGCAGGAAAGAGGCAGCTCTTTCCTGCCCCTAAAGAGGTCACTAGACCACTAGAGCAGTACAGTAAGGAGAGGGGAGGATAGGACACCCTTAGAGGGTGTGACGGGGGGGCAGGGTGGTATATGACAGGGGGTGTGGCGGGGGCAGGACATGTGTCCTTTTTTTGGGGGGGGGGGGAGCAAATATGGTAACCCTAACCAAAACTGCCCCGTCCACCATGGGCATGACCCCCCCCCCCCAAAAAAAAAAAAAAACGCTGCACATAGTGCCTCCGTGTCTCCCTCCTATTCCCCCTCCCAAACAAACTATGCAGCATCACCACATCTCCCTTTCCCCCTTCTCTTCCTGTCCCAGCTAGACGTGTGTGTCCAAAATGAACAGCAACAGTCTGTAGAGCTTCCTGTTCAGTGCATTGCAAGGCACTGCTGGGTCCCGTCCTCTTTGACACATACTTCCTGTGTGGGCAGGACCCAGGAGTCCCTCCCAACGTGCTGGAACTGGAGGCTCAATGGCGCACCACTGTGCTTTTTAGGTGAACTAGCTGGGCCCTGGAAGATTTGAAAGAGATGAATTCCTGGGGGGAGGAGTAGGAATGGGAGAGGTGGAGATGCATCATTTGTTTGGGGGGAGAGGAGCAGGAGGGAGACAGGGAAGCACTCTGTGCTGCATCAGGGGGAGGGGCTTTCAGGAAGGAGATGGATGTGCTTAGGCGGGAGGCTATGGAGAAGTATGGATGCTCAGGGGCAGGGGGAGCCATGGTGTCTGATTGCACAGGATTCACTTATAGCTTGGTACAGCCCTGCTCATACACATGACCTTTCCTCATGACACTGCTGCTGCTATCTAGTTGTTCAGTACATATTCACCAGTTATAGTCACTGCCAGATGTCTCCTGCTATCATGTTTGTTTTCTCCTTGTGACTTGTTATAGGGATTGAATAGTTTCCTTTCTTCCCCTCTCTCTGTAGCTGGTGCACACTCATCAGTGAGACTGCAGGATCACTCATCAGTGAGACTGCAGGATTAATCAAGCTACCACTGGCTTACTCGCGTAAATACCCTCGGAGTTCCTCCAGTGGGTCTACTCAGCGCAGCCCTGGATCGTAAGTACATCCCTGAGAAACCTCACGCGACCACACACACACACGTGTGTAGTGCCTCAGTAGGACATACACAACAGGGCATACTTTTGTCACCTGAGAGCACATAGAACATGCCTCAGTGGACATGCGGATAGATACCGCATTTCACTTGTTTTCACACGCAAAGACCAGATCACCTGTCTCTACCATGCCTTATTAAATATCAGGAGACATCAACTTTGCTTTTTCCACAATAGGAATTTCTCATTCCTTCTAGACTAGCTTTGAAGCTCTGTCATTGCATCTTTCTTTCACAGTTTTCAGGAGAACCTCCCGAGCTCCTCGGAAAATGGAGGTTCTGTGAAGGAGGCACTGCATATAGATGGTAAGTAATTATTGGTTTCCCCTTCAGTCTACTGAGACTGTTCACAGGGTACAGTCCCTGCTCATGAACTCACCCCAAGGATCACTTAGTGCCCCTTACAGCACAGTGAGCAGTCCTAATTCATGACCCACTTCATATCTTTATCCTTCTTTTTCTTGAGTAGAGCTAGAGATTTCTAAATACTTCTGTAAAACATAATGGCAGAAACAGACTATATGGCCTATCTACTCTGCCCATCCACCCCAATTCCTCAGCTCTTGCTCAGAGATCCTCGTTGCTTGACCCAGGTTGTCTTGAATTCTAATCCTGTCCTGGTCTGCTTCAACAATACTGGGAGGCTGTTCCATGTATGCAGCACTCTTTCATTAAAGAAATATTTCCTGTCTCCATTCACTGTCATCCTTTGACCCTCCTTTCCATTGAAAGAGACCCACCTCCTGTGCGCTTTTACCTTGGAGGTATTCAGATTATCTCTTATCATATCTCACCTTTCTTCCAGGGTAAACATGTTTTCATCTTTAAACTGGTTCCTCTGTGCTTTATGATAAATACTGATGATAGTTTTTGTAGCTGTCCTTTAGACTTAATCTGTCCAGTTTATATCCTTTTGAAGCTGTTAATATCCCGAAATGCACACAGTACAGAGATCAACTTTTCCGGCTGCTGCTTCCTTTCCTTGTACATCCAAGCATCCTTCTGGCTCTTGCTGTCACTTTAGATACTTTAGCTATAATGCTGTGGGTTATAATATAGAGTGGTTATGTACTCACGTCTCCAGAGATGTATAAAACAAGGAACCTGTCGTTGGGTTCTTTAGCAGGCCAAGGATCTGTAGCCGATGGGATGGGGAAGTGAGATGGATCCTTACTTGGACAAGTAATTGTTGTTGTTCCTTCCCCCCCCCCCCCCCCCCCCCCCCCTGTTAAAACAAGGTAGAATTAAAGAGACTTTTCTCCACCTATCTGTGAGGGGTTGGAGCCTATGTAAAATCACTCTGGTACTTTGCTATATGGAGTCATCTGGTTTCCTCGCACCCCCTCCCCCAAACTACCTCTCATAAAGTCTTAGCCACTTTAAAATGATCAGATATGATCATCCCCAGATCCTTTTCTGTGGGTTTTTCTAGTCCAAATGCATGACCCTATATGTTTTGTATTAAATTTTAACTTATGAATTAAGCAGGCCTCAGCTAGTCCAGTTCATCAGTACCAAGCTGGCTGAGTGAAGATGATTCAAGAAGCATTCCTTGATCAGATTGTTAGCTGTCTGTTTCTGCACTTTTACAACCTGTAGAGTTTGTGTTTCTGGCTGTATGTACAGGAGTTGAAGTGTACAATGCCTGTTAACAAGAGGTTTAAACTGTCCTTGGGATCGAATAAAAGCACCTTCCAGCACAGTGTGCAGTTGTTGCTTAGAGCCCCATCACATCGCTGATGGCACACTTGATTTCTTACCAGAGAGCCAGAAGAAAACGAACTCCACAGTCAGCCAACAACGAAGAGAAGCAGAGGTGGAACAATAAATAGCCACAGGAGTCATACAATGTGTTTAAAAAAGGATGGATTTATTGAAAGATTAATAACCCAATGAGGGACTGTAGAATGATATTATCAACCTTTCAATAAATCCATTCTTTTTTAACACATTGTGCAACCCCTGTGGCTATTCATTGTTCCATCTCAGCCAACACCTGGTTTCTGCGCTACTGTTTACATCTTTTTTTTCTCCTTTCTCTGACAGAGAAAGAGAAGGATACATCCCTGGAAGCTGGGCACTTTGAGGAGAGAAGCTCCCAGGGGGATGAAAAGATGGGGAAAGAGGACAGATCGCAGGACCTGGCAGACTTCCTGCTCGCGAACGGCATTAATACATATCGACCGAGTGATTTTGCAGGGATGCAGGTGGCCAAGGCAGCCCTAGATGAAGGTGAGAACCTGAATTGACGGAGGTCTTTCTGAGCTCATGGGTTGCGTGCTCTTCTTCTTGTGCTTTTCCTATAATCCTCCTACACCCACAGTCCCAATGGAGGGAGCTCTGTGAGAGATTCAGCATATGCAGGGAATGGTTAATAGGGGGGGGGGGGGGGGAGAGGTGCAGAGGACTGCAGAAAATTCTGTACAGAATTTCTCGAGTGACCTGAGGAAAAGAGAGTAAAAGGGTCATTACCCCCCCCCCCCCCCCTTGCTGATAGTTGAGAGGGAGGCAGGAATGAAGCTTTCCACTGGTGACAGAAAATTGGGTTTGTGTAAGCTCTTTCAAGTTTGTGCAAAGTGTAATCTCACTGTCTCTTTTCCACTCTTCTCCTCTTCTCTCCTCCTCCCCTTCTCATTCCCAGTGTCTGTGTTGAAAAGGTTACTTGTGCGGAACATTCGCTTTTCGGTGGATGAGGAGGAGGAGCTCATTCTGAGGTGCTGGCAGGAATCCCCCGAGCACAGACAGTGTACAGAGCCACCATGCACAGAGTTGGATGCCTGGATGGGAACAGAGGGCACAGAGAAAGTGGAAAATGGACCAGATGGAGAGGGAGGACCAGAGGAGAACTGGAAGGATGCAGCAAGTGAAGAGCAAGAGAGTGAGTCATGTTGACCCTAAGCTGCTCCTGGCACCAGTGAGTACAGGAAATTGGAGGCGGGGGGGTGGGGGGGCGAGTCAGCCAGAGCAGGTGATCTCAGGTAGACACGTGTAGATAAAGGAGACTGGCAGGCTTTGGGTGAAAGACAGTTGTACAAGAGGTTTGAAGATCATGTAATAAAGATGGGCACACATCTGGCTACTTTATAAACTTTTCAGGGGATTGGGTGAGTGCACCATGGGTTTATTAAGAACTGGATGAGAGTGCCAAGGGATTATCAGGGATTGGGTTAGCATGCCATGGAATTAAGGATTGGAAGATTGTTCTAAAGGACTATTATGAATTAGGTATATGTGTTTTGGGATTAGCTGAGTGTACAGTGAAACTAGCATGGGATTTGATTAATGCATCATGGCATTAGCAGGGAATTGGATGATTATTGTATGGGATTAGGAGGAATTGAATTTAGAATTGCATAGTATGCCTTAGGGACTTGCCCAGGAGGGTTAGGATTTTCATGGAATGGGTTAGTGCATTGTGGGATTATCAGACATTTATCTTGTAAAACTATAATGAGAACGAGGGTCTCTCTTCACACACAGATTTTAGGGAAGAAAATGGGGCAAGCCTTCCCATGCAGCCCGAGGAGAGTACAGAGGTTCTCAGCACCCCTATAGTGCTGTCTCAAGAACAGTCAGAGGAAGTGGGGAGAAAGATCCGCCTGCTGGAGCGGAACATTAAAAAGCTGAAGGTGAGGATTTGTCCTAACATTCAAGAGTGGTCTGGTGGACATAGCTGCTTGTAACTAGTAACATAGTAGATGATGGCAGATAAAGACCTGCATGGTCCATCCAGTCTGCCCAACAAGATAAACATACTCAGAAGTGCTTTTATTCACCTCTTATAAAAGGAGGCTCATATATAATCAGTATATATTTATTTGCATTTAGCTTACAATTTTTTTTTGTAGTAGCTCAAGGTGAGTTACATTCAGGTACAGTAGGTATAGTTCCCTGTTCCCAGAGAGCTTGCAGTCTGTTTGTATGTGAGGCAATGGAGGGTTAATTGACTCTCCCAAGATCACAAGGAGTAGCAGGAGTATTTGAACCAGGTTTCCCTGATTGTCATCCCTGGTGCTCTAACAACTGTGCTACTCCTCCACACTGCTTCAAAATTGTTTCTCTTCTTTCTGCCTCTTGCAGGTGATTGAAGAGCAATACTGCCACCTCCAGAAAGTGATAACAAGTTTCACTTCACAGCAGAGTTTCACATGAGTGCAGGTAAGTAATGGAGAGCAAGAAGGAAGGAAGGAAAACTAGGAGGTGGGATGGACTGGAGGAGACCCAAGGAGCAGTTGAGTAAAGTGTGTATGGAAGACCCAAGGATTGGCTAAGGAAGGAGAGAGGTAGATCTGGGGAATAATGTAGAGTATGGGAGACCCAAGGACTAGCTAAAATGGAGGCAGGAAATCCAGAATGATAGTGGCGTTTGGAAAATCTAAGTGACTGGCTGAGGAGAAGGGATAGAGACCGGAGAGGACTGACCAAAAGTGAGAGGTTGGAGAGCAGGTCTGTAACTAATACAGGAAGGAAGCCAAACAGGACATTGCAGAATGTGTGGGATAATGAGTGACATTCACAGCAGAATATGGGGGATAATGGGTGACAGCAGCAGAATACGGAGGATAATGAGCGACAGCAGATTGGTCTTGTGATCCAGGTGAGTTTGTAGTCCAGATGTTCTCTCACATCTTGTGCTCCCTGCAGGTTCGTGCACCTGGAGGAGTGGAGGAGAGTGGCTACAGGACCCTGTGCCAGGATTTCAGAAGCACTTATAGGGGCGCCACATGGTCCCTGACACTCTCCTGCTTCTGAAGACTTTTTGCATTCTGCTAGGCCCTGGACTTGTGTATATAACAGACATATATATATATAGAGAAAGCTCTATACTTGTAGACATAGAAAGCTTATGGTATTATACGAGGTGGAATCGGTGGCAAAATGACCTCAGGACTGTTTGAGAGGGGTGTGTCTTGACACTTCCTAGGAATGGGTCCAAGTGCCTATCTTGTGGGAAGTGTGGGTCTGGACACTAGTCCTCGTACAGTTAAATGAGAGGCACAACCTGCCCTTCACCAGCTACCATGGCATGGTCAGTATCAAACCAGCAATAATGTACATGTTGCCAAAGTGCCTTAGTGCCTTTTTATACTGTTTGTGACAATTTGTTACATAAAGCGCACACGCATGGATGTATATATAGATATACACATGCATGTGTGTGTGTTTTCTTGGAGATGTTTTTTATATATTATATAGATATATACATATATATATATATATATATGGAATTGTAGCTGTATAGAAGAGAGTCAGGAAAATCATGTCTTGGAAATACTATGGATTATAATTTAGAGTGGTTATGTACTCGCCTCTCCAGAGATGTATAAAACAAGGAACCCATCATTGGGTTCTTTAGCAGGCCAGGGATCTGTGGCTGATGGGACCGGGGATTAGGAGATGGATGCTGACTTGGACAAATTATTATTATATTTTAATACTGCCACATTTTCGTGTTCACCCGTGGGGGGAGGGGGGTCAGAGCCTGTGTAAAAATCATCCCACCACTCCTGCTATATGGAGTCTCCTGGTCCCCCCCCCCCCCCCCCCCCCAACACAGGGAACTGCAGCTGGCCAGGAGTTCCAGTTGCATTAGTTGTTCACTGGGAGAGGTGTGGGCGCCTGGAAGGCAACTGGGGCCATCTGCTGGAGAGAACCCGGGCCCTCAGCTGAGTGTACACACAGTATTAGTGCTGTTATACCTTTGACATACATTCCCAAAAGCCATCTTTCATGCTGTCTTTTGTTTGGGTGAAAATTGATCTCTTCATGTAATTACCTATATGTATGGTGCTGTGGCTGGGGCTCAGAGCTACCTTAGCTGGCTGGCTAAATAATCTTTTCAGTATTAGTGTTTTCACATGTTCTATTTATGGCAGAGTGAACATAGCTGGTGAAACTCTGTGTTCTCTTTGCTCAAGATATCAAAAAATGCCCAGCAAAAATCAGAGTAAAACAGGCTGAAGTGCCTCCAACCCCGCAGCGTCACAGGTTTAAAAAAATAAAAATAAAAAGCGCACTGAAGCTTTGCATGCTGCTTTCACAGAGCTTGGCCACTTCAGAGCTCATGTTTCAAGCAGTGTGTTTCATTCTATGTTGCCATAACCAAATCAGCACGTTCAACACCAAGCCTGCTTATTTTAACCATGTAGTGTTTTTTTGTTTGTTTTGTTTGTTTTTTAATTCTTCCATGGAGCCTGTTACTGGGTTGTGTTTCCTGAATGTGTAATAGGAATGCACTATGTGCATGATTTTGGGAAGGGTTTCCAAGTTGCTGTTTTGATTTGTGTATTTTATTCCAGAACACCCTGAGGACCAAAAAAAAAAAATCAACTTCATTAATGAATTGTGTAATATAAATATTTGCCTAGTTTGCATGAAAGACCAAGTTAAAGGTTCCCTGGGAATTTTGTGTCTCTTTTAAAAATTAATGTAACTGCTTTACTGCCTTAAATAATGATGGTCAATGGTTATTTAAAAAAAAAAAAGAAAAAAAAATATATATATATACACACACTTTGTGCAAGGGGTGAGACAAGAAGCAAGTGAAAGCTGAGAATATCCAGTCAGCATGAGGATAGGTACTGGAATGGGAATTTTAAAATAAAAGAAAACCAAACTAGCATGCTCCGTATATTGTCCTGTCTGGCTTTCCTTAAACTTTTGCTGCTGCCTCACTTCCTCTGGAGGGGGTGGGGGTTACAAAATACCCCCCCCCCCCCCCCCCCCGAAGGTTTCACATTGCTACCAGGAATCCTGATTACCTAAATGGCATGGTGCTGATGAACAATAGCCATGCCAAATTCCTGTGGTACTCCAGGATCTTCTGGGAAAGCTTCCGAGCTGCAAGAGAAGATATAGCAGATGGGGGGAGGGGAGGGGAGTGTCATGGATTTGATATACTATGAGCCAAACCAATTTAACATTTATTCTGTGCAGGTACTTTCTCTGCCCCTAGTGGGCTTACAGTCTTTTAGTACCTGGGGCAATAGAGGTTAAGTGACTTGCCCAGGGTCACAAAGAACCACAGTGGGAATCAAACCCAGTTCCTCAGCTTCTTATTCCATTGCACTAACCATTAGGGTACTTGCTGCCCCCAGGGCCAGGACCAAGTTGTGATCTCATTGTGCAAGCTGGGGATAATTCCACAGATATAGACCACTGTCTGCCTTTGCTGGAAGCTGACTTTGGTTGATGCCCATAGGAACTTAGAATTTATTTTATTTTAAAAACTGTATAGACTGCATTCCTGGAGTTGGTGATAGATCTTTCCTTTTATAGTTATTAAGCTTTCTCTTTTTCAAAGCTTAAAACGGCTGTCAAATTCTTCTGTTCAGCTCGCATTCTGTGGTGGCTCTGGTACCAAGAGGTGATGCTGCCTGCTTGCCTTTTTCTTCACCTCTGTTCTTTTTCACTCCTTGCCCTTATTTTTGTTTCTAGCTATCTGGCTGTTTTTTCTGTGTAAACCTTCTTGATATGCTTTTAGCCCAAAGTGCAGTGTAACAAATGTTCATAATAAAATAAAACAATCCCACCCAAACCAGTGTAAACCATTGGTCACCCTTTTCGAATCTGGGCACATGTAGTTTTGGATATGGTGGTCTGCAGAATTTTTAAGTCTGTGCCCTTGGCATGGTGATTGAGTGGCAGTGAAGCTGTCTGTGAATCTTTTGTAGTATTCTTGAGTAATGGAAGATTTCTCCTAAATCTCAGCCAGAGGAGAGAATGGTAGAATCCCATCTCATCCTGCCACCTTTACTTCCCCTGACCTCTGGAAAAAGCTGTTATCACCCCGTGAATCTGTAGGTTTTCCATTGAGTTTGTGTATAAGTTCATTGACCTTGAGACTTCCCGTTGGTGACAGAACTAGATTTGGTTTCAGCTGGGTGCTTCTGTGTTTTTCAAGGCCAGTGGAATTGGATGTGAATGCTATAGTCTGCTGATACAATTTATCCTGGTGATGGGAGAACTCGGGAGTCAAAGGATGGGAGGGGCTTTCAGACTTGCTTGATTTTTGACACACACACACTCACTAGCTGTTTACTTCGTACAATTTTCCCTTTCATTCCCAAACATTGTACACGTCCCTCCATTCTACACAACCTGTTGAATGCCAGCCAGGCCTCCACTCCCTTTTGTAGCTCTCTCTCTCTTCCAAGCCCGTTGGCACACTTTTTCTACTATGCAGGGACTTCCATCCAGCAAGTACACTCACCGCAGTTGTGCTCTCATACATTGCAGAAGCTGCATGTATGTGCACATTGCTGGCTCTGACAGACCATTTTCTGGGCATTTTGCACAGCTTCTACATGTGTAAATAGTGGCATTTATACTTGTGAATTGGTGATTTCAGAATGCTGCTGTTTACACATGTAGAAACCTAGAACTCACAGATTTGAAGGGGACTACCTCTGGGCATGGTTTGGGAGGGCCAAACAATTATACATGTATTTCACATTTTACAATGAGATTACTCACACTCATATGTTTAATTTCCTTATCAGCTTTTACTTAATCTCCAAGGCACACACTAGTTTTAGCATAGTGCTCATTAAGCCAGGGTTTAAAGCAGAGTGAATGAGGCAGAGAATGTATAATTGTCTGAAATGGGGCCTCATACCGATGGTTGCTGGCACATCAGCACTCATACCTGGAAGATGCTAAGTGATGCTACTCTTTTTGTGTGCGTGAAGGCTTGTGTAGTGGCTGCTCCTGCTGTTTGCGCTGTCAAATACATGTGTATTTGCCAGCATCCTTATATATATTTTACAGGTTATCAATAGAAATCAAACAAAATAAAACATGGAAAAGAAAATAAGATGATACCTTTTTTATTGGACATAATTTAATACATTTCTTGATTAGCTTTCGAAGGTTGCCCTTCTTCCTCAGATCGGAAATAAGCAAATGTAGTAGCAGATAGTATATATGAGAGAAACATCAAAGCATTACTTTGACAGTCTGACAGAGTGGGAGGGTAGGGGTATGCATGGGGACATCAAAGCATTTCATTTTACAGAAAGCTCAGAGTTTGGTAGATCCTTCTGTAAAATACTGGGAGAACCGTGAACATCACAACCTGGCATCCCAATTCCTAACTCAGTATTCAATGCAAAATGGAGCTTTGTATATATTATAGACAAATGCTGGACCTTATGGCCATCCCCTCCTCTGGGAACTATGCAGCACTGTGCAATACTTCATGCTACTGACTTTCTGCATTACTCTCTCTGGATGTCTGTGCATGATAACATAAGAAAAGTCAGGATGCATTAACCAAGGTTTGCTGAGCCCAGCATCCTGTCTCTGACACAGTAGCCAGTCCGGGTCATAATATCTGGCAGATTCTATAGCTCATTTTGAGGGATAAGCAGTAGCTTTCCCAAGTCTACCTAGCTTTTTTTTTTTTTTTATTAACATTTCCTCCTGAAACTTGTCCAAACTGCCTTTGAATCCCAATGTTGTTCCCTCAACCACATCCTCTGGCAACAGATTTCAAAGTTTAATTATGTACTGCACTATGAAAAAAAAACAAAAAAACTTTGGGGTCCTTTTATTAAGGTGCGCTAAAAAATGGCCTGCGGTAGTGTAGGCGCAAGTTTTGGGCACGTGCAGAATCATTTTTCAGCGCATCTGTTAAAAAAAAAAAAAAGGCATTTTTAAAATTTTTGACAAAATTGGACGTGCGGCAAAATGAAAATTGCCACGCTTCCATTTTGGGTTGGAGACCTTACCACCAGCCATTGACCTAGCAGTAAAGTCTCACGTGGTAACCAGTCAGTAATGACCTACATGCGCCAAATGCCACGGCGTGCATCCTAGCCGTGCGGTAACATTTTGGGTGCACATAGATGCTTAGGCAGCTTAGTAAAAGGGCCCCTTAATGTTCTCAGGATGCTCCTGCTGCTTAGTTTCATGGCGTGTCATCATGTTTTAGTGTTAGGGAATGATGTTCATTGTACTTCCTCATTCAGGGCTTGGGCAAGAGACACCTTCAGCTTTGGGCCCCCCATCCCATATTGACTTAAATCCCTAGACTAAGATTTTGATAATTGGGACTGCTAAGATTAATCACCCCAACATCACCTTTCCCAGAGCAATCCTTCACAAAACTACATCTGAATTTTTCTATGTATTTGCTTAATCAGATCAATTTTCAAAAACTGTGCAGGTAAATTTGACAATTGCCACTGTCCTTGTGTCTAAAAGTACATTCTAATGGTTCTTTGCACATGTGTGACTGTCAGGACCTATCATTTTCAATATAATGCAGCTGCTTCTTTGAAGCTGCTATCCTAGGTGACCCCCTAGTTAACCTCTTTTCTGACAACTCATGTCATTCATTATACACCTACCTATACACTTTACTCTTTAATAGATAATAGGCTTGTTTTGCCACCACTAGCGAGGACAAAATGGGAATCCGTGCGATCCTCCACATTTTTTTATTCCTTGCCCCAGCCCTTTGGAATATGCTTCCTCAAAATCTCTGACTGGAGAATTCATATACTACTTTCTGTACACTGCTGAAAACATTTTTTTTTTCAGTTTGGCCTTCGGATTATGAAGGGAGTTTTGATGTAGCTTTGAAGTGTCCTTAGCTATTGACCGAATACTGCAGTGGGGAGAAGGAAGACATGAAGAAAATAACTGATGTTTTTATAATGATATTGATATACTAGTATCAAAGTTTTTTTTGTGTGTGTGTTTTTTTTTTGTCTGTGACTAATTGTAAGTGAATGCTTGTTTATTGAATGTCCGGCCTGAGTATTTGAGCTTTACTATCTATATTGGAGTCTCTTATATTATTTGTTCATTTATAATTATTCTTGATTTGATTGTAAACTGTTTTGGTTTGACTACAAGAAAAATGGTATAACAAATATTAATAAACGATAATCCAGCCCTGCACTCATAATTTTATAATCTATCATATCCCCTTTCCGTTGTCTATTCCATGCTGAAGAGCCTTTTTTCATAGGGCAGGTGTTCCATCTCCTGTATCACTTTCATTACCCTTCTCTGAACTTTAAAGTACTTCTATGTCCTTTTTGAGAACACACACTACTCTAAAGTGCACCATGGACCTATACCGAAGAATGATATTCTCATTTTTGTTCTTTAGCTTCTTTGAATAATCCTGAACATTCTGTTTGCTTGTTTAGCAGCTGTGGCACATGGGCTGAAATTTTCAATGTGTTATTCATAGTGAGGTGGTGATGCTTAAGTTAAAATGCAGAATTTTGCAGCTGTAGTTGGGATTAATTTTCATTATGTGTATCACTTTGTACTTGTCCAAATTAAGTTCCATCTGCCATCTCAAGATTCCCTGCTATTTTAATAACTTTGAATTATTTTGTGTTATCTCAAATTTATGAGTATGTTAAATAGCCCAGGTCCCAGTATTGACCCTTTTCCATTTGGAGAACTAAACATATGGGGCTCAGTTCAATAAAGGGTGGTAAATGTTAGGCACTAAGCTGGTATGCTGGGGGCTAGGGTAATTTTCCACAGGTCACCTGTGGGCCAATACTCAGAATTGTGGCACTGTATGGACCAGCGCCCAACCAATACTGCAGGAGCAGCGCAGAAAAATAGCTCCCCAATGTTCAACTGTAAAAAGATGCAAATGATATGTGTGCTGTTTGATTGGAAGCAAAGGGGAGGAACATGCCTGGTGTATGTGCACAAGAGTTTTGCTCTAAGCAGGGCTCTTGTACGCATGTGCCAAGCAAATGCGGAAGCAAAGCACACATCAGCACTGTTTTTCGCCTTTAAATAGAAGCTTTTCAAAGGGGGTTTTTTGCCTGAAAAGCTTATATTAAGTGCAGAAAACGATTGCCAATTTGTGCTTTCATTTTTAGGGTTTGCTCTTTCTCTCACAAATTCGCTTCTCGCTACCAGCATTTAGGGGCTTAGACAGATTTCCTTCTGCTTCCAAATTAAATTTAAAAAAAAACCACCTTAAAAAATCATAAGAAATCCTCTCTTCAAACACTCCCAACGCTAGCTCTGAGCAGGCATTACATTTTTAGCAATAAAGACATCTTTGTTTTGTGCGCTGTTCTCTGAGCATTGGGAGGAAATAGGAAATGACCTCGTTAACATCCTTTTGACTGCATTGAAATTTATTTGTGCTAATCTTTGGTAGGCACATTGTTTCCCGCTTTATAGCCCTTTGAACATTCTGCACTGATTAACATCGGCGCTAATCAGCTCTAACACCAGCGTTAGGTTCTGAGCATTGGCCCACTAAAGTGTGTGCGCTGTACTTGAATTCTAACATAGTAAATGACAGCAGATAAAGATGTGTACATCCAGTCTACCCAACAAGATAACCTCATTTCTATAATGGTAATTGTGCAATTGTTGTCAGAATACTAACATAGGTCCATATTTTCACGTTATATTACTTATGAGCGCTTATGCTAGCTCGATGGCAGGTATAAATGCTCGTGTCTGAACAGCATTCCAGTATTGAAGTGCTTTGCACATCCCTGCCCCTCTTGCAGTTACGTTCTATAGAATTTAGGTGATAACAGCATAGAATAGCACCTAAAGGAAAGGGATGGTAAGACCAAATATAATGCCTCTGTATCGCACTTTGGTGTGACCTCACCTTGAGTATTGCGTTCAATTCTGGTCGCCGTATCTCAAAAAAGATATAGGTGAATTAGAAAAGGTTCAAAGAAGAGTGACCAGAATGATAAAGGAGATGGAATGCCTCATATGCAGAAAGGCTGAAGAGGTTATGGCTCTTCAGCTTGGAAAAGAGACAGCTGAGGGGGGATATTGAGGTCTACAAAATCCTGAGTAGTATAGAACAGGTAAAAGTGAATTGATTTTTCACTCTTTCAAAAAGTACAAAGACCAGGGGGACACTCAAAATTACATGGAAATATTTTTAAAAGAGGACATCACAACCCAAGATGTATCGCTGTGCTGTTAGCTCCACATGCCGCACAGCAAAAATACAGGTTCTCTCTCGTATCTTACTAGCTTTGGCATGCTTAACAGTGAAACTACATAGATGGCCCCTCTCACAATATGGGAATGCTTAAAAGTGGTAATGTGTGGTAAACGTATATCCCTCCAGGCCCATGTTCATAAGGATACTCAATGGAAAGAGCATGAACTAAGAGCTGAAATTCAATCCTTGAAACAGTTATGTAAGGGAGGGCGAGGTTCCCATGGCCATTATGCGGCTCTTCACAAAGCTAGATTAGGCCTCTACGAGCCAGAACTTCATACTATTAATGAACAATTGAAGCACTCTAAACAGGAATAGTTTTAATTTAATAATAAGGCAAGCAAAGTACTTGGCCATAAAACGTCAAAGTACTCGTAATTATATTCATAAGATCATAGCCGTTAAGGGGCAATGCTGCACGTAAGACACTGATATCAAACGGGCTTTTCTGGCATTTTATAAACAACTTTACACCCCCAAAAGCACTCCAATAGTGTTAAGTTTTTTATTTGGGTCACTTTGCCAGTATTGGCCCCTTCAGAAGTTGCAGCTCTTTCAGCCCCTTTCATTGTTGGGGAAATGATATGGGCAGTTGAACACCTTCCAACGGGTGAGGCCCTGGGCAATGATGGATACAGTAACAAGTTTTATTTTAAAAAATTTAAGGGTTTATTAGCACCACTGCTGGCTAAAGTCTATAATTTGATAGATGCGGATACTGCATTACCTCATGCCTGGCAGCGGTGACAATTCTACTTAAACCTAACAAGAACCCCCAACTTTGCAACTTGTATAGACCTATATCTCTTCTCGGTACAGATTATAAAATCTTTGCAAAAGTCTTAGCCAACAGGATACAGAAGGTGCTGCCCTATGAAAATCAGGGGTTTATACATGGAAGACCAACCTTTGATAATACTAGGAGAGCTTTACCTTTGTTGTCTATTCTATTGTCCTTAGATGCAGAGAAGGCCTTTGACAGGGTCTACCTGCCCTATATGTTGGTAGTCTTAAGGAAGGGCTTGTCTGGGCTTTCTCTGCATGGGATACAGGCTTTATACAAACAACCACTTACCATGTTGAAGCTGAATGGTTCATAAACTACATTTTTTTAAATTAGCTTGGGGTACTCAGCAGGGCTGTCCCCTGTTACAACTACTACTCATTTCTATAGTGCTACTGGACATACGCAGCGCTGTACACATTATATGCTGGTACTCTGTCCCTAGAGGGCTCACAATCTTAAGTTTTTGTACCTGGGGCCATGGAGGGTTAAGTGACTTGCCCAAGGTCACAAGGAGCTTTAGTGGGAAACGAACCCAGGTTGCTAGGATCAAAGCTCACTGTACTAACTATTAGGCCACTCCTCCAATCCCTGTTCTTTTTGCATTATCCATTGAACCCTTAGCTCATTTAATCGTGCCTCTCCCAATATCACAGGGATCCAGAGTGGGGGGGGATGGCTCATAAAATTATGCTTTTTGCAGATGATATTCTTATCCCTCTACCTCTTTTTAAAGGCTGTAGTTACTCTCTTAGATCTATATGGAGCTGTATTGGGATTTTAAATTAATCTACATCAATCTGAAATCCTTAACCTAATTGTGAGAGATGCTGACATACAGCTTCTGCAGCAATCTTTCCCATTTTGATGGACATCAAGCTCTATGCAACATCTAGAGGTGTAGTTGACAAGCTCTATTAAGAACATAAGAATAGCCATACTAGGTCAGACCAATGATCCATCTATCCCAGTATCCTGTTTCCAACAGTGGCCAAGCAATTACCTGGCAGAAGCCCAAATTGTGGCAATACTCCATGCTACCAATCCCAAGGCAAGCAGTTGCTTCCCCATGTCTGTCTCAATAGCAGAATGTGGACTTTTCCAAACCTGTTTTTAAACCCAGATTTGCTAACCACTGTTACCACATCCTCTGGCAAAGAGTTCCAGAGCTTAACTATTTGTCGAGTGAAAAAATATTTCCTCCTATTTGTTTTAAAAGTATTTCCATGTAACTTCCCTGAGTGTCCCTAAGTCTTTGTACTTTTGAAACGAGTAAAAACTTGATTTACTTCTACTCATTCTACACCACTCAGAATTTTGTAGATCTCAATCATCTGTCTCTTTTCCACGCTGAAGATCCCAATCATATATATGAACAAATTTTCACCCAAGATTTAGTTGTAGAGTTAGACAGTTGGGACAGTTTTCGAACTTCCTGGGTGGGTCAAATCTCAGCTCTTAAAATGATAACTTTACCAAAACCATTATGTTTTTTTTTTGCCATTCTATTATCCATTCCAAAAAACCTTTTCCACCCTTTAACTAAAGGGCATTCACCTATATTTGGAAAAAGAAGCCCTCCAGCATAAGCAAATGTACCTTTGTACCAGTTTAAAATACATGGGGGTGCCCCATTTTGAATTCTATCACAAAGCATCACTGTTACAAATTGTGGCAATCTGGCAACAAGGCATTCCTATCTTGGACACGAACAGAACAGCAGTCCTTAGATGAGGTCCCACTGGGCTGTCCCTTGGCTCCTTTTAGATCTGAAACTCCTTCTGGTCCATGTTGATGGTGTGATGCAAGACTCATTGGCAACAGATCCCAGATGTTTCCAGACTGGTACTACCATTTTTCCATACCTATTCTATATGAGCCCTGCTTTACCACAGGGTCGATTGATAAAACCTATGTTAAATGGGCAGACAGCTCCCTACACACTTTGGGACAGATCTGGATCGAGGGAGAGCTGCTTTCATTTCCAGATTTAGAAGGAGGAATATGGGTTAACTCACAAGGAGTTTTTTTCAGTATAGGCAATTAAGAGATTTCCTACTTTGTAGGGCCAAAGAGGAACTATGTTTAGCAGAAACCACCTTGGAATTGGCCCTAAACTCAGGCACTAGGAGAAGGGGTGTTTCTAGATTATATAAGGCATTATTAAAGGTATAACAACTCCATAATGAAACATATTAACAAGCGGGAAGACACTGTTGGCCTGTACCTATGAACCCCAACTAGGAAAAAAATCTTTCAATATCTGTTCGAGGTCTCGATTGCCATTCGTGTGATTAAAAATGGGTATAGGATTTTTGTTTTATCATTGGTTTTATACACCGGAGAAACTTTAATATATATAAGACAAGTATCATTATGCTGGTGTAAGGGTGGGGAAACAAGGTTCCTTTTTCCATATTTGATGGACCTGTTTGGCAGTTCAGCTTTTTTGGAAGGCACTTACTACTTCAGAAACTCAATACCTTTTTAGCTTAGTGCCTACCTACTCTGAGCTGATTGCTGTCTCTTATGTCATAAGGTTGTGGGCATACCAAAGGAAACATAACTGTTATACGTTGACCATGTTTCCCATTATCCTTTTTGCTACCACATATCCATTCCTCTCTATCTTCCTACGCCTACCTCCCAACGCCCAATCCCTCCCATGCTCAATTTACTTATCCGTTAACCCCATTATTTTTGCTTTTACTACAAACTGTATATTCTTCTTACGACTTTGTAATTTCTTTATATTGTTAATATGTAAGCTGCATTGAGCCTGCCATGTGTGGGAAAGCGCGGGGTACAAATGTAATAAATAAATAAAATAAATAAATATACCCTAGTGACTTGTGTTTACAGCAGCTAAGACAGTGCTGGCTCAACTTTGGAGATGATTGGCTTTGCCACCTCTTGAATCTGTACTTGAAAAGGTGGATTACTATTGTTTGATATCCCAACTGACTGCTGCCAAATATGGTAGAGATGGGATATTTATACTACCTGGAGGAACAATGTCCCAACTGATTGAACTTTTCTTTTTTTTACCTGTTCTGCTGACTAAGATTTATTACCCTAGATCTGTGTATTTTATTTTTATGAGAGCTGTATGGGAAGGGGGGGGGGGGGGGGGAGAACATTGTTAAAACATAGTAAGCTGTTCTGGAGGCTGTGAAGTTTCACTGTTTTATGTTTGGAATGTTGTTGCTTACTAGTGAATAAATACAAATTAAAAACAAAAAGAAATACTTTTAAAACAAATAGAAATATTTTTCCACTTAAAGAACAGCTGTGCTCTGGAACTCGTTGCCAGAAGATATGGTAACAGTGGTTAGTGTATTTGGGTTTTAAAAATGGTTTGGACAAGTTCCTGGAGGAAAAGACCATAACCTGCTATTGAGACAGACATGGGGAAACCACTGCTTGCCCTAGGATTGGTAGCAATGGAATTTTGCTACTTTTGGGGATTTTACATGGAATGTTTCTACTCTTTGGGCAGATACTTGTGACCTGGCTTGGCCACTGTTGGGAACAGGATACTGGGCTAGATGGGCCATTGGTCTAACCCAGTATGGCTATTCTTATGTTAACTGCAAATGAGTGCCAATTAACTCCAATTATTGCTGATTATTAGAATCAATTTGTACCCACTGAAGCAATTATGCACAGAGCTGCCACTATTCTATAAATAAGTGCACAAATGTAATGGAAGTGCCCATGGACTGTAAATTTGCATGTGAGATTTATATGGAATGAGGGGATTAGCCCTAATCCATTTCCTGTCTTTTAGCCAGTTTCCAATCCATAACTGGGAATTCCTATGACTTTAATTTTTTTTTTTTTTTTTTTTGGGGGGGGGGGGGGATTTGTAAAATGCCTTTGAAAATACAACCAGCTCATCTTTGTTCATTTGTTTACACCATGAAGAACATCTAATAAATTGCTAAGGCTGATTCATTCCTGTGATGATGCCTTATCAGCCCCAAATTTTTGTTTAGGTTTTCTATGTTTACAGAAATTTTTCATTTTGTTATGGTTTTATTTTTCATTTTGAGGCAGTGTCGAAAATGGTGGACATACACTGTGACAAGAAAAAAAATCAACATTTGTATTCATTTTCTGTTTTGAGCTGACAATGATGTGTTTGGCTATAGGATCAGTAATTTTGCTTTTCAAAATAGATTCTACCATTTTGCCCAGCACCAAAACATAAGACTTTACTGGTCTATAGTTACCTGTACTTTTTAGATGTGTTTCGCAGAACAATAGTGTCTGTTGGGGAGTGTTGGTCCTTTTTATCTGTCCATCCATCTGGATAGATTTCTTTGAGTATACACAAACTTGTTTTTCTATAAATCCTGAAGATGTGCCGAGACAGGACCTGCTCCTCTGAGGAGGGAAAATGCACTGTTGAATATTTACCTGCTGAGAAATTGTGTTCAATTTTAAAAGAGGTACTACAATTACCTATTTAATGACTATTTAATAAAGGCGTTTTAGAGTCAAACTCTGATTAGAGTTTGATTCCTACCACCCCCCTCTCTTACTCTTTGATTTATGTAGTCTTTTAATTAGTCATCTCAGGTTCTTGAGGAAAACATTAAAGAAAATAGCACAATGCAACTAGTACTCTGAAGGTATGTTATTTTAGTTTGCATACTCCTATCTTAGCAGCTTGGACAACTCACTGATACCAAGATGCAGGGAGCAGTCCAGCAGCAAGCTGGGGGGACTAGCCAGTCTTTTGCACTGAGTGTGGCATGTTTATTTCCCACTTTGTGAGAGATCATATGTGTGTACTTGGTGCAGAGAGCTCTTACTACTCAGTAGTAGATTTGGAAGAATTGAGGCAGACAGATAAGTACAGGAGGCCTTCAGAGACATAGTAAAGACGTTCTACCTCTAGTCTTGCAGTTTCTGTGCTGCCTTGGAGGAGAAAGGTCCTCTGAGCAAATTACCTTTGTATGGCAGGAAGTGATCCTGTAGCCTGGATCTACCCTTTGAGTGATGTCCTCTCACACCAAGGATGAGTCTCCTAAGGCATGTGCCCAGGTGGGAAGGGTTAATGATTCAATCAGTAGGCATTTAGATAGCTGGGTGGATGTGATGATCACTTGACTGTCTGGTGTAAAGGTGGTGGACCTCACATGTCACCTAGGTAAGATTTTAGACAATGTGGGGAGGAGCCCGTTGTCTTAGTTCATATGATTATCAATGACAGGAAAGTGAGGGACCAAATTTAGGAAAGAAGGTATCAACATGGGCTACTGTATTAAATGGGGCCTGTTCTAAAACTGCACGAGTTAGTGGTTGGTAACTACTCCTCTTAGACTCTTAGGTAGAAAAATGAAATCCAGATTTTCAAGCATAGCATTCTCAGAAATGCTGCCAATTCCATGTGCAGGACACAAGAGGCAGACAGAACTCTGATCTTAATGCAGGGGGGAGGAATTTAGATTTGTTAGAAATTGGGCAAAATTGTGGAAAGATGGGCTCCACTTTTACCAGGGTAGAACCAGGCTGCAAGCATCAACATTTCAAAAGTAAATAGAGCAACTTTTAAAACAGAACCTGGGGGAAAGTTGACAGTTGCTCAAGAGCGTATGGTTTCAAATGAGGTATCTTTGAAGAATATCACCAAAAGAGTGAAATTAGTGCATCTTATTAGAAAGGTTTCATTAAAGGCAAATGTAGACTGGAGCTAGCAATGAAGTTGGGTAGCTTTTGGGGAAAGGGTAGGGGAGTTGTTTCTCAGTATATAAGCTTTAGCAGTATGCATAGTTTTGCATAACTGTGTACTTGGTTGCAACAATTTATGAAAATTCTGGTTGATGATATGAACTCTGTAATAGCGGTTGCTGTTTTGATGTTTGAAACTAAAGTTAAAAAAAACACAGTAAATAGAATTGAAAGATTGCAAATTATCACTGTCAATGGTTGAGCAAGTTGTTACTGGAAACAAAAACATTGTGTCTGTATGAATGTTAGAAGCCTAAAAAATAAGATAAAGAAGTTAAAATATTTATCATTGAATGAAAAGCTAGACATAGTAGGCATCTTTGAGACCTGTTGGAGGGAGGATAACCAATGGGACGCTGTCATACCAGGGTACAAATTATATCTCAGTGATAGGGTGGATCAAATTGGTGGAGGGGTAGCCCTATATATTAAATAAGGTCTTAGTCAAATAGAATTAATGTTCTTCAGGAAACAAAGTACAGTGGAATAAGACAGAAATTCCATGTGTACAGAGCAAAAATATAGTGATAAGTGTACACTACAGTCTGCCTGGTCAGAATGAACAGATCTGGCTGTTGAAATGTTAGCAGAATTATGGAAGCTAACAAACTGGATAGCAATAATAATGGGTGATTTTAAGTACCTCAATATTGACTGGATAAATGTAAGATTGGGGCATGGTAGGGAGGAAAATGTCCTAGATGGAATAAATGACTGTTTCTTGGAGCAGCTGCTTCAGCAATCAACAAGAGGAGAAGTAATTGTTTATTAAAACTTCATATATACTGCTTTTCAAAACTTGAATCAAAGTGGTTAACAAAAGATGAAAACAGGGCAAAAGGAAAGGCACTACAACTTGCTGACAGAAAAGCTGAAAGAGAATAAAAAGAATGGTAGGGCATGAGAGTTGAGAGCTACACCACTGAATGCGCATCTTCCAGCTCACTAGACAACACCATCTGCTAGAGAAAAGTGCATTTTTAGACAGGATTTGCAATTTTGAATAAAATGGTTCAGCTCTAAGTTCTGGAGGAAGAGAATTCCAGAGAGAAGGCGCAACAGAGAAGAAAGTAGAGTGACAGGTAGATTCAAGTCTACAACAGGTAATGGAGGGAATAGACAGATGGTTACCAGTGGATGACCGCAAAGGTCATGAAGGTCTGTAAGGAACAATTAGAGGAGATAGGTAAGCAGAGATCCCCATGTAAAAGATTTTGAGAGTCAAGGTCAAAATCTTAAGCTGGCTCCGGTATGGGACCGGAAGCCAGTGATAGTGTTTCAGTAGAGGTGAAATATGATCAAAATGGTGGGCACCAGAAATGAAACAAATTGACATATTCTGGACTAGTTGGAGATTTTTTGAAAAGGAAGGCTGGAAGACTTGCATAATCGAAATTACAGTAATCTAGTCAAGAGCAACAAGGGCATAGATAAAAGTAGCACAAGTGTAGTTGTCGAGAAAAGAATGGATGGAACATAAGGGACTAGATTCTATATATCACACCTAAAAAACTGGCGCCAAAATGAAGTAAGCCTAAATTTAGGCATATTTTATAGAATAAGCCTTTTAAAGTTAGTCGTGAGCAGTTATGCCAAGTAAACTTGGTGTAAATGCCTAAATTATGCATGGACTGGGTGTATTCTATAACAATGCACGTAGATTTTAGAAATGCCCATGACCCACCCATTCAATGCCCCCTTTTCAACTATGTGACTTAGAATTTACACACATCATGTTATAGAATACGCTTAGACAGTTGTGTGTCCAAGTTCTAATGATTGCCAATTAGTGCTAATTGCTTGGTAATTGGCTTGTTAAGTAATTACATTGCATGTGCAAATCCAGAATATGAGTAGATTTGCTCACGCAACTTAAGTCGTGCTATATAGAATCTGGGGGATAGTGTGAACCAACTCCACCAAAGTAAGTGGGGCACTCTGAAGCCAAGGGGCAACTGCAGGAAGACTAGCATAACCTGCAATCCATATTGCTACTGACTGACAGGATAAGAACTAAATATTTCAAGATGATCCAATGACTAATTCATCAAGATGTGACTGAGGAATAGAAAAATCAGCGTAAATGTAGAACCTAATGGTCAAGGTTTGGATTAGGGTTGCAAGAGAGCTAATGAAGATGTTAAAAAGAAGAGGGGAGAACAGTGAGCTCTGGGGAACCCCACAGAGAAGAGGGAAGAGATCAGAAGCTATAGAGAGAGAGAGAGAGAGAGTGGATACCTTAAATGACCAGTGAGAAAAGAGGAGAACCAAGACAAAACAGAGCCTGAGATACCCAAAAAGGTAAGTCTAGACAGGAGAAGACTTACCAGAATGACTGACCAGATCAAACATGGCAGTGAGATGTAAGGAAACCAGTAGGCCAGCGTTGCTGTGATGAAAAGCAGCATGAATGTCATTTAAAAGTGAAGCAATAACCATCTCCATAGAATGACCATGCCAAAAACCAGATTGCGAGGGGTGTAGGAATTTAGAAGCTTCAACATGCTGCATTAGTTGGGAGCTAATGACGAGAGAGCACATAAAGCTTACAGCAATGAACATTTGAGAGCTCAGAGTGGTGCTGCTGAGGTCTATTAGTTAAGAGGTTAACAGATAATATATGCATGAGAATTATTAATCCTAAATAGTGGTGGATGCGTGACATGTTTTGGAGACCGAATTATAGGCATTAGCTGGGAAGGCACAATTCTCTCGGTTTCAAAACGAAAGGTATATTCAAAATTGGTTTGTAGTTGCTAATTAGTATCGGATCAAGATCAGGTTTCTTCAGAATAGGGCAAACTGCAGTTTTCCAGGTTGTAGGAAATATATCAGAGGAGAGGCTATGTCGAATCATTGCCAAGGGAAGAACATCATGAGAAAGTACTGCAAACCACTTAGAAGGGATAGTGTCAAACGAACAAGTGGTTTTCCTAGTGGAGGTAACTCCTTTAGTAAGGGAAGTCAGACATGGAAGGTTGAACCAGAACCAGGACCAGGACCATGTCAGTTGTAGTGGAGGTTGCATTACAGAATCTGAGGGCTAGGATTGTGGAGTAACTGAGGGGGCAGTGGAGAAGAAGGTGTGGGTGATGGAGGAAAAATTATTTGAATGTCTTCAATCTTGTGACTGGCTACCAAAATCTATTTGTGGTCAGAGTGCTGGGCATAGACCATCAGAGGCCCAAAGCCAGAAATGGTGGAGAGCACATGGACAGGTTCTAGAGCAGTTCATAGAGTTGGTAATTAGAGTTTAGTGTTGACAGTGAAGGGACTTGAATTTGAAGTGATAGGTCATGATAGCAACTAAGGTAAGAAGGCAATCTTGTGCTCTGCTATGCCACACCCTCTTAGCCCGGCGTAGCTGTCTCTGGATATGTCACAAACCACCCTGATACCAAGGTTTCCTAGAAAAATGACGTGGTTGAAGGGGCTGAAGAGGTGCAAAGGATTAAACTGCTGGATGATTGGGTGAAGGGAGAATGGTTAATGAAGTCTGAGGAAAAGGATAACAGACTTAAAATCATGATAATTAAGGGGGGTTGAGGGGCAGGTGTGGTAAACTGGGGAAGGTGGAGACAGAAGGAAATAAGATAGTGGTCAGAACAAGGTATAGGGGTGAAATTAAAGTTTGAAAGAGTAAGAGCAGTGGGTTAATATGACGTCAAGGACATGGCCAGCTCTCTGGATAGGGAAGGGGTTATGTTGGAAGATCTAGTTCTTAGTGGAACACAGGATTTGGTGCAAGATGTAATGGTGATCATACAAGATCAAATTTTATTTAATAACTGGAGTCCAACACAATACATAAATCTTATATGCTGTCAGGTACCTGAAGCTCAAGATGGTTTACAAAATAATCACACCAAGATGATCATAACAAAATAAAACAAATTATTACATAAAATATTTTTGGAATAACCAATTTTTCAGCAATTACATCAAGAACTATGTTAGCAATTAACTAAGACTATGATAAAATAAGAAGAAAAACAACAACAAAAATGGAGCAGCTGCAAAGGTTAAAAGTTTACATTGGGTATGGATGTTAAAAAATATCACTGTGGAAGCTCAGACCAGATATACTCCACCTATTAAAAAAGGTGGAAAGAAGAGCAAATGACAGCTGGTATGGTTGCAAGGAGAGGTGAAGGAGACTATTATAGCAAAAAGAACTTCAGAAAATGGAACAAGTACCTATATGAAGATAATAGGAAACAGCGTAAGCACTAGATGCAAAGTACTGATAAAGAAGGCAAAGAAAGGTACCCCAGAAAACTATAGACTGGTGAGCCTTACAGTAGTGCTGGGCAAAATGGTAGAGACTATTATAAAGAACATAATTACGGACCGTATACATAAGCATGGTTTAATGGAACAAAGCCAACATGGATTTAGGCAAGGGAAGTCTTACCAGTCTATGCACGTATTTATTCATACCTTCAAAAAAATGTCGCAAAAGTGAGCCAGTTGATATAGCATATCTGGATTTTCAGGAAGCATTTGACAAAGTATCTCAAGAGGGCTTCTGAGGAAGTCATGGGATAGGAGGCAATGTCCTATTGAGAACTGGTTTAAAGGTAGAAAACAGTAGGGTTAAATGGTCAATATTCTCAATGGGTTCCCCAGGGATCTGTACTGGGACTGCTGCTTTTTAACATATTTATAAGTGACCTGGATAAAGGAATAAGTTATGTTATCAGATTTGTTGATGACACAAAGGGGCCTGTTTACTAAGTTGTGCTAAGGGCTCACTAGCATTTTTAGCACACACTAAACGCTAAAGACACCCATATATTCCTGTGGGTGTCTCTAGTGTTTAACGTGTGCTAAAAACACTAGCACGCCTTAGTAAACAGGGACCAAAGTTATTTAAAATTGTTAAATCACAAGAAGATTGTGAGAAACTGGCAACAACACCATGAGAGACTGGGCATCCAAATGGCAGATGAAATTTAATGTGAGCAAGTGTAAAGTGATGCATAAAGGGAAGAGTAACCCAAACTATATCTACGTGATGCAAGTTTTCACATTAGGAGTCACCCAGGAAAAGGATCTAGGTGTCGTCATTGATGGCACATTGAAATCCTCTGTTCAGTGTGCAGTGGTGGCTGAAAAAGCAACTAGAATGTTAGATCCTAAAAGGAAAGGAATGGAGAATAAAACAGAGTATCACCACGCCACTATATTGCGCCATGGTGAAATCGTACCTCAAATATTGCAATTCTAGTCACCGAATTTCAAAACAGGTATAACTGAATTAGAAAAGGTAAGGAGAAGGATGACTCAAATGCTAAAGCCGATGGAATGACTCCGTTATGAGGAAAGATTAAAGAGGCAAGGGCTCTTCAGCTTAGAGGAGGTATGCCAGAGGTCTATAAAATAATGGGTAAACTTGAATTACTTGTTTATTCTTTTCAAAAGTAGAAGGGCTAAGGGGCATGCAATGAAACATATAAAACAAATCTGAGAAATATTTCTTTACGCGGTGTATAAATAAGCTTTGGAATTCATTGCCAGAGAACATGGTAAAAGCCGTTAGCATAGGAGAGTTAAAAAAAATAAAAGGTTTGGACAAGTTCCTGGGGGAAAGTCCTTAAACTGTTATTAAGATGGAGTTGGGGAAAAATCACTGCTTTATTTCTTGGATAAGCAGCATAAAATCTGTTGTACTCTTTTGGGAACCTGCCAAGTACCTGTGACCTGGATTGACCATTGTTGGAAACAAAATATTGGGCTTTGGATGGACCTTTGTTCTGTCCTACTGTTTTATTTATTTATTTGTGTCCCACCTTTTCTCACTTATTAGTTGGCTCAAAGTGGTTTACATGGTTCGGGAGAGGTGGTTACAGACTCCGGTGTGAATAAACACAGTATAGGGGTACTATTACAGTGACAAGTACAGTAAAGAAGTATCGGTAAATAGGTTGGAGTGATTCAGACAAAATGTTAGGGTGTGATCATGCATCGGGGTTGAAAACTGCCTGTTTCCTGATTAAAATGCCATTACTATGGCAATGCTTATGCACTTATGTAATGCTATAAGCTGGCAGTAAGCAGTACAGTGGCAGGAAGGTCAGCCTCTGTTACCAGGAAGACACTGGTGGTGAGAAGATGTGGCAACCATGGGAAGAAAGGAACAGTCGATGCTAGGAGAGCCCAGACCACATTGCACAAAAACAAGTAGTCTGTTGCAAACAAAGTTATTCTCACAGCTGCTGTCTTTGTTGTGAGGGGCCCAACCCCTGCTGCAACAGTCCACAACTCAGTCCTCAGACACATCCAGTCAATTAGATTTCCAGGATACCTCCAGTAAATATGCATTATATAGATTTGCATATAACAGAGGTAGTGCATGCAAATTTGTCATGCATTTTCATTGTGCCCAAACTCTGTAGCTCAAGAAGAGGTGACCTCATTAGTGTGGTCCAAAGAGTTAAAGGATGCTTGGAAAAGGCAGTAAGAGCATAAAGGGGAACAAGGAGAGTTTGTCAGGTGGGGATCTAAAAGGACAGCAGACTGGGAATGAGAGGGGAGGGAAATAATATGAGAAAGAAGGTAGAGAAGTGAGAAAGCTTGGAAAAATACACCCACTATCCAAACCAACCAAAATTGCAAACTTATCACATAGTCTGCACTCCTGTAAGACACCCACATATTTCACACACACTCCATCATTCCCAATATTGTTTCACATGCACCCACTAGCCATCCTTCCTCACTTCTTTCTTAGAGACACCACTCACAGACATTCAGAAATCAAGTAGACCTCTGGTCACACAACAATTGCCATTTACTCCCATCCCTCCCCACCTACCCAGTGACTAAGAGAAAGTTGAACATGCCCTTCGCCAATGAGTTCTCCATGCAGATGTTCCTGAGTCTGTGCACTTTTCAACCTGTTAAAAATCAGCTTTACATTGGCCACCCTCCAGGTACTGTGCTTATTTTAAATGTTAGAAACGTACATAGAAAATGATAGCAGATAAAAACCATATGGCCTATCCACAGTCTGCCCATCCATACCATCTACTGTCCTTTCCTTTGAAGGGCCTGCAAGAGTGATGGATTGCTTTGGGTTTCAACTGGTTGATATGAAGGGTCCTCTTGTGGTTTGTCCATAGCCATAAAGGTAGTGGAGGTATGCATACCATCCTGCTTCAAAAGCCATTTGAGATTCAAAATTGCACTTTTCTTTGAGGTTGGAAAGCATCTGCCAACACTGAAGCGATTGTTTCACTTGAACTGTTATCCAGGGCTCATGGGTTGCAGATTACTAGTAACAGGTTAGCAGTTACATGTATGAGCTCTTTCAGAACTCTGGGATGAATGTTATCTGGTCCTGGTGATTTATTGCTCTTTGGTTTGCTTGTTTGCCCTATTACATGTATCTGCATTGTGCATTCCATCAAATGGAAAAGGTAGAATAGACATTTTTCAAATTAAAACCAGTTGCTCCAAATTACTTCTACCCTTTGCTGTCGTCATCCTATCAGAGCAAAGGGCATATCCCCAAGGAAAGCTAAAGTACACAAAAGACTTTCTATCTCTCAGAGCCCTTAAATTATAGTATAAATTACTTATGGACGTTTGGAGTGTTTAGGAGTATGTTAGACAATTAGAGACAGTGGATCCTATTTAGAGGTAGATTGGATGAAGGATAATGGTTTATCTTCAAATCCGGGAAAGAAAGCTTTATGGGTAAAAAGTGGCTCTCTGTGATTTTTCTTTCCCCGTTTTTGAAATGTGATTTCTTATGCTTAACTTGAAATACTGAGGTTAGAAACTCAGGGAATACTTGTTGACTCCCCATTGACTGCTCAGTCACAAGTTCATAGGTTTCTGCTAGTACATTGCCCAATTATGGATTCAGAATTTGAAGCTGGATGTAGCCTGTGATCAGTTGGCTACAGTAGTGCATACAGTGATCATGGGATGTCTCAGCTACTGCAATTCCCTTTGTATGGGCCTATTAAAAAGAAGAAAAAGGTCAGAGCAGTTGTCTTCAGTTCCTATAGAACACGAGTGCCTGTATTTTGTTAGCTTGAAATCAGTACGATCATATTATTCTAGCATTAGGTCAGTTACACTGGGTACCAGGGGTAGCAGGGTTCAATTTAGATCTATGGTTTTCATTTTTCAAAATTATGGGTTTTTTTTTAATAGCACCTAAATTGCAGAAGAAAAAGAAATGGTATATTCCAAATTGATCCTGAAATTCCTCATAAGAAGGCCTATTACAGGCTACCAGAGCAACATCCAGTTTGAAAGAGATGGTAATATGCCAAAACTGTGGTGTTCCCTTCCTAGAGATTTAAAACTTTATAGGGAGCATCTAGTCTTTAAGAAATGCATCAAAGCATGATTATTTTGAGAGGAGAATGCTTAGGTGCTGCAATTTTTTAAGCTTCAATTGGAAACTAGTTTGTATCAGCAAAATAATAGTACTCAGGGTCTCAGGGTTACTCTGATGTGGTCTGATATTGATGGTGTCTGTTGCTCTTTGTGCTGATGTACTTTTGTCTTTTGCTTTATTTAGATTTTGCTCACACCTTTTTCAGTAGTAGCCCAAGGTGAGTTACATTCAGGTACACTTAGTAATTTTTTTTGTTATTTTTATATGTTGTGATGCAGTGTACATCTATTGGAGCATGACTTTGTTTTTGACTTACTGTAAAAGCAGCTGCTGGAAAATAAGCAGACATTCTGCAGGTTCCTTTCTAGCTCTGTTTCTGGGTTTGACTTCCTGAGGCCCTTTCCAGCCCCTTCTGTGGTCCTATGAAGCTTAGTATAACTGCAATGGGAGAAACTTCACACCCCCATCGATCACAAAATAAGAAAGCACTTGTTTTCCTTTCTATGGAAACAGAACATCATGTAGAGTTTTATTGCTTTTGGTGAGGTTGCTGCTAGCAACCAGAAATTTCTCTTTACAACTGGTTCAAACACTTCAACATCTTACGTTAGAATTTAAATGTAATATATGTATATAGATATAGATATAATCTGTATTTACAAAAATCAAACTTTCAAAAAACCCCAAAGCTACTTTCTTGTTCAACCACAAATACATTAGTGTTTTCGCTTTTTAAAAAACACGGGAAAACCACGATTTTACGGAACAACCACCACATCTGAAAGTGACAGAGAATGCCGAGAGGGGGAGAGAATGCAGGACTGCATTTTGATAGAGGTCGATACCAAGAGGATTGAGGAAGATAGATCATTGTGGTTCTATTGCATCCGCTTCTCAACTTTAAAGGGGACAGTTTCAAATAATTGCCTACAGTTGACTCCTTGAATGAAGTAGTTGCTCACTCAAACTGTAAAGGGACAAAACGTGCCAAGTCAAAATAAATGATGTCGGCAGATAATGCCTCTATGTGACTTACTGCAGTGAGGAAATGGCTTCTGAAGTAGTAGCTGGTGATAGTTTCCTACCATTATGACATCATCTGCTATAACATGGGCTTGTGCTTTGTTACTGTTTTAAAGGTAGCCTATTTCTTATTCATCCTGAGTACAGCAACCCCTTAAGAAAGTGGAGCTATAATGGGAGGAGTCAGTGGTCAGGGCCTGGAACCTATATCTCCAGGCGCTATCACCTTTATCTTGATCATGGGGAAAAGGGCCTGTGTGAAACACACCACCAATCACTCTCTAAGGGAGGGGTTCTCAACCCAGACCTTGAGACACACCTAACCAGTCAGGTTTTCAAGATACCACCAATGAATATGCATGGAGTAGATTTGCATACCAAGGAGGCAGTTCATGCAGATTCAATGTGGGTATCCTGAAAACCTGACTGGCTAGGTGTGTCCTGAGGACTGGGTTGAGAACCCCTGTTCTAAGGTAATCAGATAGCTCCATGGCTTAAGGAGAGCCTGAAAGTAGGCCTAGATTTACCCTCCAATTACAGGTTTCAACTTGTAGCTCCTTTCTTTCATAGAAAAATTGAACTATAAGCACAATGTGGTCAAAATAGGATATCTCTTATGCCATGTCTCATTTTATACAGCAGCCATGGCCTGGGGCCTTTACAGTGGTCACTGTATCATCTGTTGGCAACAGAGACTGGGGATCTTTAGGTTGTGTTCAGTTCTATTTCTTGACTCCTATAGAATGCTTTTCCCTACCACTAGCTCCAGGTGACATAACTAGGATATGCTGATAGTCGCCTGTGTTTTACTTTACTGCACCCATTTTCATGGTGTACCTGCAAAGACTGCTATGGCCTATAGCAGAACTTTCAGTTTTCTGCAGTCAGGTGAGACTTGCTGCGTTCAGGAAACCCTGCTGGCCTACAGTGGGATTCTTTTTCTTTGACCCATTTATGAATCTTTGATAAAAGCTTAAGAAAACCCAAATCATTGTTTTCACTTGACTCTTGGAACATATGCGTAAACTTTGTATTTTTTTTCTATAAAAATATATACATATCAAATGAAATAATTCATTCATTTGTTTCTTTTCGTAATAGTCTTCTGACTATTTAGACCTCATAAATCTATTTTTAAGATATATAGATCTCTAATTGCAAATGTCCAAGTTCCAACCACTCTTTCTTCTGGGTTTCAAGGTGGGGCATCACTCCCCCTCCCAAACCTCCAAAACTAAGAACAACTGACTTCTGAAGTCTTTGTTGCCTTTAAATCTTATTTTGGCCTTTGCCTTCCAGTGGGAGGGAAATCTCTGCTTTGCAGATGTGATCGCTGGCCAGGGACTGCTCAGTTCAGCTCAGCTGGTCCGCTGTGGCCTCCTTGGGCTTGCTGGCCTGGGCCTTGTACTTGCGCATCGTGTGCCGCAGAAGCCCCGGCCGCTCCTCCACGCTATCTGGGCTGAAGTCATTCTCCGAGCTGCACTCACTCACATCGGTGATCTCCAGCTCTGAGTCGGAGGCTAGATCCTCCTTGGCACCTCCCACAGGTGTCTCACCCATGGCCTGGCTCTCTGTTCTCCCGGGAAGAGGATGCAACTCCCCTCGTAGGGGCAGGGTACCCAAGGTTGGCGGTAAGCAGACCCGGGCAGGGGTACTGGAGGGTAGTGCTGATCTCTCCAGGTTGGCCTCCCCAGGAAGGAGGGAGACCACTGGGGTGGGCACCTGAGCCAGCGGGTTGGGGTAGAAGTGTGGAGGGTAGAGGGATCCAGGGAGCTTGGAGCCAGCCAGCGGGAAGGCACCGGAGAGGTAAGGGTTAAAACTCCAAGGGTATTCAGTGAAGGGCAGGTTTCGGCTGTAGGGAGCTAGTAAGCTGGGTGGCTTAGAATAACTGGAGACACCTGATGAAAGGAAGGAAGAAAGAAAGAAAGGAAAGATATCAGGAGAGTGTGATGATCCCTAAAGGCATTTGTTTACAGGTACAGTCTTCCCATTTGATTTAAAAACTGGCCATTGTATTCCTGCTCTGCAAACTGTCACTAAGGTTTTAAAGATACATTCCCCAATGTCCCTCAAATTGCCACCCTTTTTTCTCCTTACTCCCTAACTGCCCCAGGGCCCTGATTTTTTATTTTAATTCTGGTGGCTGTAACTAACCACTTCTAGGATTACCTATTGCTATTTATGTTCCAGAAATGTACTTGGTTTACCCATCCTGTCCTGTTGCCAAATGCATGAAGTGGTGAAAGGAAAGAATTAACAAGGACAGCTCTGGTTTTAGTGAAGATCAGTCTTCTCTTTGATCAGATTGCGTTTCTAACATGATGGCAGAATACATCATATTTTATTATTTCTTTTATGTCTTTATCTGATGTACAAACAACCTTTTACTTGTCTATAGCTTTTCTTCCACTTGCTTTCCTCCAGGATTTTGCAGTTGTGTTCATTCTTGTAAGGGAGTCTGATCGGATTTTCTCCATCAGCTTTGTGAAATGTGCATGTCTTCTATTTTTATATTTTGCACAGTACAGGTTGAAATTCATTTCTGTTTCTAGCAGGGCCAGCTCAAGGGACTGTGGCACCTTCTCTATGATTCCCCCCCCCCCCCCCCCCCCAGGACTGTGGTCTGCCATCCCCCCCTCCCTCTCCTTTCTCTTGGTCTACCTTGAAAATCCCAGAGTGCACCAGCAGCAGCAATTCATACACACTGCCTGCACCTAGCTGGAAACAGGAAGTTGTAGCAGTGGGGGTGGGATGCAGCAGAGGGAATGTTCCAGGCCAGCACATGTGAATCGCTGCTGCTTCTGGTGCTCTCTAGGAGTTTGAAGGTAGACCAGGAAGGAGGGGGATTGAAAGAGGAGAATACAAGACTGGATTGGGGGGGGGGGGGCACGGAGTGAGAGAAAAAAGCTGGACTGGTATTATAGCACCCTCAACCAGTGGCTCACCTGCCCGTTGGGCGTAGCCACGGGCGGGCCTGGACGGGCCCAGGCCCAGCCACTTTCCTTTAGGCCCACCTATCCAACATCCTGCTGCTGTCGCTGCCTTTTCTCCCGTGGCTCTGCCGGGTCCGGGAAGCAGTGTTCAGCAGTATTGCCTGCCTTTTAAAATAATTCGTCTCCCCAGGCTCCGCTGCATTTACTTCTTCGCCCGTTGCAAAGTGCTGCCGTTCGCACAGGCAGCTCCGCTCCCTTTTTCCGCGTCCATCTAGCCCTACGTATCCACTATAGGTAGTGGATCAGAGAGGGCCGGATGGACGCGGCAAAGGGGAGCGGAGCTGCCTGTGCGAACGCCAGCGCTTTGCGACGGACGAAGAAGTAAATGCAGTGGAGCTTGGAGAGATGAATTATTTTAAAAGGCAGGCAAGCATGCAGGCAACGCTGCTGAACACTGCTTCCCGCCACGCTGGTGACTGGCGCAGGGATGAGACTTCTCAAGCCTTGGGGGCCGCCAGAAGATTCTTCAGCTGGCAGGGCCCGGAGATCCCCGCCAGTCTAGGTATTTATCTTTATGGGAGGGGGATGGACAGAGAGGAAATATGTGGGTCATGCCCACCCAGTCCACCCCCAGGCCCACCCAAAAATTGAGGACTGGCTACGCTACTGGTTGAGCTGGCCCTGGTTTCTAGTTCCCTAGTGTTGCAGAGTCTGCATATTTCTAGGAGGTCAGAAACAAACTGAGCTAAAAAAAAATTCCATCTCTAATTTGTGGTTATTTCCTCTATTTGGTGAGGGTCTGTCTTGTATGTGTATTTTTTGTGCAGGGCCTGTACAAGTGTCCCCACTCAGCAGAGAAGCCACTGAACAAACTGGTAGACATCTTCTTGTTTACACTCGCATGCTTGAAGACTAACTCAAAAGGGTGTTGGGGGTACTTCTCTCCCTAGTTTGCCAACAGTGGTCCCTCTTGCTCAACCGTTGTGATATCCATGCCCCTTACATCTCCACCACCTAGCTGTGCTTTCACCACCCTGCATCCCTCTTCATACTTCTGCTCTCCCCTCCTTTCCCATTTCTTCCAGCCTCCCTGGGACTGACTGCAAGCAATAGGATCTCACCTGACACCCCCCCCCCCAAAAAAATAAATAAATAAACAGAGCATCTCTCATTTCACTGTCCTAAACTCTTGGTGCAAACCCCACAAACAACATCAAAGACCCCTTTTTCTGATTCTACTCTATTACCACAGTGGGCTGATCCCAATAGAGGAAAGCGTTGTCTCACCTGACCCTAGGAAAGGGAAGGCTGTCTCCAATCTTAGTTTCTCCACTTCTGAATTTGAGACCTGTCGCTCAAAGAGAGGGCTCCGGCTTCCAGGATCACCCAGGCGAGGTGGGGAAAAGAGGGTCTGTAGAGCCTAGGGGTGTGAGAGTGCATTACATGACTAAACTAGAAGGTAACCAGAGGAAATCTTACTCTTAGCCATAGTCAGCAGTGTATTCTTGATGCAATATTTTGTGTACTGCTGTTGGCAACCTCTATGATCAATTTTCTTCTTGTTATACATAACTTTGCAATAAACATTCAAGTTTATTTTTAGAGTAGAAACTGTGTCTACATTTTATTTTATTCCTTGCTGAAGTCCTCTGTCCTAAAAGCACAGGGAGGGGAAGCAGGCCACCAGTCCTTCACCAAAGATGGAAGTTGAGGAGCTCAGTTGAAGAAGTGAAATTATTTGAGGATGAGGATTCCCAAGCAGCTCCTTGTCATAAGACACAGGGTGAGCCAGTCCTGGTTTTAACCCCTAATTCCAGAACCCATAGTTAAGATTAAAATTTTGCCCTGGACACAAAATTTTGAAGGTTTCCTATACCCAAGTTATAAGGGAACTGCTCCGGCTTGTTCTACAGCAGGGGTTCTCAGGATATCCTCAATAAATATGCAGGAGAGAGATTTGCATATAATGGAGGCAGTGTATGGAAATCTCCCTCATGCATACTAGTTTGGGATATCCTGAAAATCTGACTGATTTGTGTGTCCTGAGAACCCCTGCACTAGACTCTAGAGCCACAGTAACAGTGCTTCACTCCCGAGTCCCTCCCCCTTCCTCCCATTCTTTAATTTCCAAGGGAACCCAACCCCTACCCCCCCCCCCCATTCTGTTCTTCTGTCTTGCCTATGGCAAAAATCGTCCCCCTGTTAACTCCATTGTACTAGAAACTTGCTTGCCTTTAAAGAAGCTGTAATTAGGTATTCCTAGACAGCAGGAAAGTCAAAGAGCAGAGGCTCCATTAAGCCCTGCTACCATAGAGTTTGTGAGGGAAGAGGCTGGGAGTCTATCAGCAGTCCATCATCTTTTTAGGCACTGGGTTACTTTACCCCCCTTATGTAGGAGAAGGGGAGCACTGAGAAGGGGCTTATATAGTCTACGACCTGCAAAGTTTGGGACACAGCCAGCTCTGCCTGACTCCACCTGATTAACTCCAAGGCTTAATCCGGAAGGAGACTCCAGCTCGATACTATTGACTTCTTGACTTCAAATCAAACTCCTTCCATTAATCACTGGCTTCCAGTTAAAGTGAAATATCTTCCCTCTGCCTTCTCTCGATTTTTGTGATACCTATGTTCCAGGAAATCAAGGCATTCCTTCCTTTCTAGGTGTTAATAAACTAGTGAGGTATTGGATGCCTGTGGAAGGGACAGATCTTTCCGCAGTACTAGAACGATCAACCATGCTATCACATTTACATCTTTCCTCTAGGCATGCAGCATTAAAGGGGAGGGGAAAGTCTACCCCCTTCCTACCCGGGATCCATTGACACGATTTCGTCTGCTTTCTGCCGGGGAAGGGGACACAAGGTTAATTTTAGTAGGATGTGTGTGCTCTCACTGTCAGTATTACGGTAAAAGGCATAACTGGCAGCACCTATTAACTTCTATTATACATCACAGGGAAACTTCTTTGATCTTACCTACCAGCTTCTATTATGAACTGTAGGAGACAACAACGCAAGCAACATCTATTAACCGGATTGGTAAACTGGTAGCAAGAATTCAAGCACTGTAATTTCCAGACAGACATGACGGAAGTACCTTAATGTACAATGAACACCGGAAGGAAGCACTAGCCAGGCAGCTGTAATAAAGCGAGATGTCCCTGAAATATTCCATACCCCATTGAATATCAGCTGCTCTGACCATAGACATGGGGGGGGGGGGGGGGGGGGGGGGGGTCAAAGTTGATATTTTCATTTAATTGTAAATATGAAATCTAAACGGGAGTGGAGTAGGAAAATGGTGATGCCCCCCACCCTATTTCACAATACTCAGTAAAACCGCCCAGACTTTTACAGAGAAGAAATCGGCTACACCTCCCAATGTGATGCAACCTTTTCAGTCCCTCTCCGAAATCTGTCCTGATGATCCCACGAACGAGAGTCAGGTTTTCAGGTTACCTACCATGAATATGCCTAGAATAAATTTGCATACACTAGAAACTCCCCTCCCCTATACTAGTGTCTCACATGTATATTGGTTGTGGACGTCATCAAACCCCCACACAGACTGTAGGGTGAGGGTCACCAAAGCCCTGGTCTAGGTTTACCCAAGTGCATCAATATTTCAGAGAAGATCGATCCAATCGTCATTTCAGTTTCATTGCATTGACAGAAAACGCAGGAACTACCAGTGCATAGATACACGGGACCAAACCAGGCCGGCTCCGATAACCTTGAAAGAAATGGAGTCGCCTGCTGACTGCATTCATTTATCTGTGAAGCATGATCTGTAGAGACTTTCCTGGATCATATCAGGGGCTCTGTGTACAAGTGCAGGAGGGAGGGAGGTCTCCTCTTACCTCGGGAGTGAGGGGCCCACATTCAGGGGTGTGAGCTCCGCTGAATGGGCTCTGGGCCAGCAGGAAGGAAGAATTGGCCATATCCAGGAGAGGGTAGTTCACTAGAACTACTTTGCTGAAGTTGAATTTGTAAGTGAAGCGTTTGCCTTTGGTCTTGTGGAGGATCCGCTTGTTGTAGTAATACCTGAGGACAGGGAGAGAGAGGTTTTATAAAGCAGTCAGATAGAAAGATAACTGGGAAAAAAATCTATCCTTGTTTGCCGAAATGCCCCCTGCTGTTTTACTAGGGCAAACAAATTAAGCTGCTGTGTTTAGGGTAGCTGGGTTTTTGAAATTAAATGTCAAAAGTGATTTGCTAAGAGAGGATTGAAGTGTGTGTGACTGGTTTAAGCCCCCCTTTCGGGGGAGCCCATGCCTGAAGCTGCGGTCAAAGGCCCCATAAGGAGCCGTGGGGGCTGTTTCGGCACCCAGCCCAACCCGGCCCCCTCTCATACCACTGCTATTAACTTTAATCACCAGCTCCTTAACCTGCAGGACTCTCAGGGAGATGAAGAGGGGGGGGGGTGGGCAGCAATTAGCAAACACAGAAACCTGCATAGCAAACATAAACACGTACAGTGGAAACCCAGATCTGACCAGAAAGGGAAAGCTAAAAACCGGGGATATAAATACTACTTATTTTTAGCTCCTACGTCTAGCCTTAAATTACAGACACGTAGCACTGTGTGCCCAGAAATTGTAATTTACAGCGCCCCGGAGATAATTTATATTAATTAGAAGGGGCGGGGCAGAGCAGTTTAGGGCTGCCACTGGCAAGCCGGCAGGAAGAGGAGGGCGGAAAGCTTGCATTTATTGACTGACACCTGTGGCTTTTATTTCCATCAACTGCTAATCAGGAGTTATGGTTTTTGGTAAAGGGGAGAGAGGGCTGTATTCATATACAGCCACAATTACCTTACAGTAATAAAGATCATGCATAGGTGTATCTTATGTGTCTTATACTATACAGAGGTTTGTTACAACATGCTTTTGATCTCCCTATGGGAGAAAACTGGCCTCTGCAAATTGCATTACCCTTCATTAGAATGGTATTAAGAATCTGGATTCCCCCCTCCCCCCCTAAAGATGTTATTGTACATAAGCTTTTGAGACTACATAGGTCTCCTATTGTCACATGACCAGATGTTCTTCAGGTCTGTCACATTGGAAGAATGAAGGAACTGGTGTGATCTCCTGAGCTCATGGTATTTCATTATATCACTAACTCTTTGGGCCAATAAAAGGTGGCATATTCGACAAAGAAGCCCATTTATTGTGGTACATAAGGACACGTTTATAATACACACAATTCTATTGTCACTGAGATCATACACACACATAGAGCAGTACCAACCACTCACTCAGTCTAGTCAGCTAGCAGTGCCTGGTGGCAATGGGTTTTGTTCCTCTGCTATGAATCTGAAGATTTTTCATGACCACCAAATCAGTCTTAGAAGAGCAGTAATAACCAGTCTCCAACACCTGACTTGTATTGATTGACGGGCATCGTGCCAGTCCCTATCCTAGCAGTGAGTAAATAAGATAGTGGCTTTCTTGGACTATAAGCGTCTCACCTGAGGGCCCTGCTCAGCTTGTCATAGTTCATATGGGGTTTGCATTTTCGGATGCCCCACAACCGGGCCACCTCATCGGGGTCCTTGATAACAAACTCCCCATAGTCTCCTTGCCAGGCAATAACATTTTGGTATTCCTCTTTCTGCAGCAGTTCCAGGATGAAGTGCCAGAGCTGGATTTGCCGGGAGCCTGGGCTGGACTCGGGCTTGTATGCCCAGTCAGGAAAGGCGAACCCTAGAGAGACAAAACAAAATAATAGGTGTACACCCCTGATGTCTACACATATCCCTGGGACCCTTCCCTGTGACATACTTCCTCAGGATGTCTCCTGATAGCATACACTTGATAAATCAATACACAGTCCAAATTAATCATTTCAATACTGGGAGCCATTCAAAAATGTGCCATATATCATTCAACAGTAAAACCCAATTATCACAGCACCATACTGTATGACAGTCTTCTGGACCTCAGTGGCAACTTTTTCTTCACATGGACCATTCAATCTGCAGTTATCCTACTTCCTCATCGGTCACTGTTTATTGATTACCATTTATAACTCATTCATTGTAATATCAAACTCATTTTAAAAACATTTTCTTTCCCTTAAATTTTATATATAAGCTCAACGCCACTTATCTTAATTTTCTGATGGACTCACTGCCAACATGGACCATGTTTCACCTTTGGCTGCATCAGGGTACGGCCCTCAACTTCTAGTTCTGGCTGTATTGCAGAAACTAGAAGTTGAGGACCGTACCCTGATAAATGGTAACCAAAAAACAATAACCGATGAGGAAATAGGCTAACTGCGGATTGAGTGGTCCATGTGAAGACAAAGTTGCCACTGAGGTCCAGAAGACTGTTATATGGTATGGTGTTGTGATAATTGAGTTTTTAGTGTTGGGTGATATATGGCACATTCCTGATAGCACACAGCCATGAAGCCATTTCTTTGTGACAACCATCACTGGCATCCCTCCCCATGAACCTTAAAAAAAAAATCTCTAGCTATTCCAGGACCCTTCTGCCAATGTATGTTTTCTTCACTTTTTAACCATCTTTTCTCTATTTTCTCACTGTCTTCTGTGGATTTTCACTTTCTCTTACTTTGTAAAATAAATAAATCTGTATTTCTGCTGTTAGTTCTTAATTTATGTTTACAAGTTGGTTCATTTTTCTCTCCATTTTTCCCTTCATTTCACTTTTGCTTTATGTCTATTTTAATATGTTATTTACAGGAAGTACTACAGAATGTCATATGTCTGTCAATGCAGATTTCCATCTGTGTCCTTTTTCAGTGTATCCACGGAACTTTCCACTGCCAAGAGAATTACATGTGCAAGTTCTGTAGCATCAGAAAAATAGACACATTTATTGAAGGGATCAGATGCAACAAGATGACACCCATTTCCCGACCTGTTTCCAAATAAGCACACATCTTTTCTTATGCTGTAATGCATTTAAATTGGCCAGTACCATAAAGTACATCCAAAAGTTGAAAAAGCACAGGGACAGAAAGCATCAAGAACATGGACACAACTGACCCGCTTCTTTCATACAAAAACAAGTTTCATTATGGCTCACAGACAGAAACACAGCCTCCCCATGTCTCTCTCTCCAAAGGTTGCTAGCCACCAAACCAAAAGGTTAGTGGGTAGATTCAAAAAAGGGCACCAAACATTACGTACAAAAAAGTTGAACGCTGCCCTTAAGCAAGTGTTCTAAAATGGCAGTGGAGTGCTGAACGTGTTGATATTTGAGCGCCTTACTTTAAGTGTGAGCATTACACTGCGTCAAAGGCTGGTGTACATGCTCACACCTAAATACTATGAGTTGCCTGCATAACTGACAGAATTCTGTAAACTTAGCATGTAAGTACCTGACATGTCCCTGATCTGCTCATGCCCCTCCCATGTTAAGTCCCTCTTTGCAATTACACACTATAGAACTTAGACACTATTCAATAAGGTACCTAAAATATCCATGTGGTAAACATTTCCGCCTAAGCGTATTCTATACGTGGTGCCTAGATTTAGGTGAAGTATATAGAATATGCTTAGTGGATATTCCAGCACCTAAAACTATGCATCTCCATTTACACCATAAATCCTTGCATGTAGATTTACACACACGGGGCCATATTCTATAACTATGCACGTAAATTTAGGAACGACCATGAAATGCCCATTTTCAAGCCCATAGCCATGCTCTTTTTGAACTGCACACATTTGAATTTAGCTGCAGTTCATTACAGAATACGCTTAGTGAGTTGTGCATGTAAATTCAAATTATTAACAAGTGCTGTTATCAACGCTGATTAGCTTGTTAAGCCAATTAAGTTACACGCGTTGTTATGGAATATACTTAGATTTTGGTGAGGAACCCTAGGTCTGCTATATAGAATCTGAGGGAAAGCGGTAAATATTCAGCCATCAGCAGTGAGCATTTTGACCACCACCGGCATTATTCTTGGGTGTTCAGTGCTGGGCCATGTCTGGGCTTTGGCATTGAAAATCCAGTTTATGCAGCGCTGACTAACACTTGGCCAATTAAGTCAATATTCAGAACTTAACTGGCCATGAGTTGCCACTTAAAGATAGTACTGTGTTTTATGTGGTCCCATTTATGCAGTTACCCTGGCAGAAGAACTGAATATTAACACTTAACCAGCCAAGTGCTGACTCCGCCCCTGGAACACCCACAAAATAGCCAGCTGACTCTTAGGTGCTAACTGTTCATTTCCAGTGGCAATAACTGGTTACGTGCTGCTGAAAATGAGCAGATAGCCCCAAAAGTGAATTAACCAGTCAAAAGTCATGTCAGGTCAGTTAAATCATTTTGAATATTAACCGGTACGTTTATAGAACAGTACCTAAGTGTAGTTATATGGGTAATGCAAATTGGTACCAATTTATACCACTTAGAGTTCATTAATGCCAGATAAAGCCAATTAGTGCCGACTTAAACAATTAAGTTAGGGCCCCTTTTACTAAGCTGGGGTAAAAGGGAGCCTACGCTGACATCAGCGTGTGTTTTTGATGCACGCTGAGGCCCCCTTTTACCGCAGTGGGTAAAAGCTGTCTTTTTTTCCTAAGAAATGGCCATGTGGTAAGTGAACCACTTGCCGCATGGCTATTTTGAGGGGGGGAGCACTTACCATCACCTATTGAGGTGGCAATAAGGGCTCCCGTACTAACCCGGCAGTAACTGGGCAGCATATGGCACTGCCCACTTACTGATGGGTAAACACCGGCAGTAAAAAAAATTACAAATATTTTTACAGTACCAAAAATGGCGTGCGCTGGGGGTGGGAACTACCGCCGGGTTGCTGTGGTTGCTCGGCAGTAGTTTCAGATTAGCGAGTGGTAAGTCCATGTTGTAATTACCGCTGCTTAGTAAAAGACCCCCCCCCCCCCCCTTAGGCCCTAGTCTGTAACTTGCATGTACAGTTTTGCACACTAATTGCAAATGTGTGTGTCCAATTAGGGGGTAAGTGTCTAGATCCCCCCCCCCCCCCCACTCACTAAAACAGCAAAGACACTGGTATGTGTTTCTGTACCTCTGTATCCTGTAGTCAGTTTTCTAAGGGAAACTACAATAATTTTCCTTTTGAACTTTGTTAATTGTGCAGAGGTACAAAAGTGGCCCAGTTCTTTACCACTATACAGCGTAATGCAAATTGCCACATTTTTGTTCACCACGGAGTACGTCTATCCAATCATCTTGTTTCCTATTTTTAACATTGTGGAGTGGAGGAGTGGCCTAGTGGTTAGTGCACTGGTCTTGTAATCCAGAGGTGGCTGGTTCAAATCCCACTGCTGCTCCTTGTGATCTTGGGTAAGTCACTTAACCCTCCATTGCCTCAGGTACAAACCAAGATTGTGAGCCCTCCTGGGACAGAGAAATATCTAATGTACCTGAATTTATCTCACCTTGAGCTACTACTGAAAAAGGTGTGAGCAAAATGAATATAAAAATAAATTCTCATATCTGTCCCTGATTCAACACTAGCAACTGCCTAGTGTGCCCAATTCTGAAGGCACCAAATACCTAGGCCAAAGAGAAACCTGCTCCTGCTTTCTTCAGGGCTGTGTGCATGGGCTGCCACTGTGGCCCTATGGTTTTCCTCTGATCCTGTTCTGGTTTTCCAGTCTTTGACATCATTTACACCTCTCTTCCTCACTCTCTGGAATATGATGTGTGTTTTTTTGCCTATGGATGTCAAATCTTAAACTAGGCCGTATCTGGTATTCACTTCCCCCCTTTATCTTTTATCTTGGTTCTATTTTCCTGCGTTTTTTTCTTATTTCTTTTTTCTCTGCCCTCCTCTTTTCAGCTTTACAGGTACTAGTGCTATGCCTGCATGGGGCTCAGAGAATGAGGGGTGACATGATACAGACATTCAAATATTTGAAAGGTATTAATCCGCAAACAAACCTTTACCGGAGATGGGAAGGCGGTAGAACTAGAGGATATGAATTGAGGTTGAAGGGGAGCAGACTCAGGAGTAATGTCAGGAAGTATTTTTTCACGGAGAGGGTGATGGATACGTGGAATGCCCTCCCGGGAGGTGGTGGAGATGAAAACAGTAATGGAATTCAAACATGCGTGGGATAAACACAAAGGAATTCTGTTTAGAAGGAATGGATCCACGGAATCTTAGCAGAGATTAGGTGGTGACGCCAGTAATTGGGAAGCAAAAATGGTGCTGGGCAGACTTCTACGGTCTACGCCCTGATCATGACTGAATAGATATGGATGGACTTAAGTGTAAATTTTAAGGGGCTTTGATGTTAGCTTCAGAACGTTTAGTACAAGAAGAGTGCTGGGCAGACTTCTACGGTCTGTGCCCTGAGAATGGCAAGGACAAACCAAACTTGGATATACATATAAAGTACCGCATACCACGTAAAATGAGTTTATCATGTTGGGCAGACTAGATGGACCATACAGGTCTTTATCTGCCATCATTTACTATGTTACTATGAAACTGTCCATGCTCTATTCATAAGTTACATGTATCATTGTGCTGCTTTTATGTGGCTCTGAGAAAATCAGCTATTCAGGGTCTGCATTATATTCAGTTTGAGCTGTATGAGGCTCTACAGTTTTAAGCTTTGCATGGATCAATATGCCCCCTTTATGGAGATCTGTTGAGGATCAGCATGGTCCGGCCTCCAAATTTACTAAGAATAATAATAGCAGCAGCAGAAACTTAGCAGGAAGAGGTTGTAACTTCTTTATACCTCAGCGACAACTTATTTCACAAGAGCCGAGACTCAACTCTTGGCTCACCAGTCTCTTCATCGGTCTAATTATGTCAACTTTAATACAAATTTTGTCATATAAATCCTTTAAAATCGTTGTAGTTTTTCTTAAAATACTACTTAACTTAAGGTTGATTGTGGGACCATTTGCTGACATGTGGCATGTTTCACAGAAGTACTGGGTCAGGGTCCGGTCCAAAAATGTATCTGCCAGCATCTGACATACATATCACGCATTGCTTCAGAAGTAATGTGTGATATGTATGTGGGAACACTGGCAGATACATTTTTGGAGCAAACCCTGACTCAGCATTTCTGCAAAACATGCCGAATGTCTGTGAACAGTTCTACAATCAACCTTAAGTTAAGTAGTATTTTAAGAAAAACTACAAAAATTAAAAAGGATTTATATGATGAAATTTGTATCAAAGTCAACATAATGAGACTGATGAAGAGGCTGGTGAGCCAAGAGTTGAGTGGCTCTTGTGAAATAAGTTGTCGCTGAGGTCTTGAATTTAATAAAACCTGTTGCTATGTCCAAAAACTTTTGAGTGATATGTTAGCACTGAGTATATGTACTATGAATTGACAAAGTGAGCACCCGCTATGAAAAATCAGTGATCTAATAATTTGTAACTTCTTTCTGAGCACTAATGTTTTATACTGATGAAAATGAAATTGGGAGAAAGGAAAATTTTGATCATTTTGTTTAACTGTCAACTATTCCTGTAATTATTAGTGTTAATAGGTTAAGGTATACAGCAAGACTCAAAAAGTTAAAGGCCAACAACCCACTTACTCCTCAATTTCCATCTAAGGCAAAAGTCTTGTGTTATAACAGTTGAAGTATGGAAGAGAGCTTGTGTGAGGAGAGTAAAGAATTTGTTTTTTTGTAAGTTTTTTCTTACTTTGTTCTTCCTTGAAATCTTCCTGGTCTTCAGAGCTCTGTTTGTTTACAGAAAAAAAAATTGTGCAAAGTCTCTATACCTTACTTTTGAGCAGTTATCTTCCCTTGCTGTTGCAAAATCAGATTTTAATTTCTAAAAATAATGGTAAAAACATTTCTCAAGGGCTAGTCTCCCCCACTCAGCTCCCAATAGAAAAGAAGCAGATGATGATGTCATGTTTTGATTACAAACTGTCATAAAAGTACATGATGAGAGCCAAACTATGACATCACCACTCACAGCTATCCTGTTTCAAGACTACAGACTCATGGGTGCTACAAGCAGGTTTGTTTATTTATTTTATTTATTAGGATTTATTTACCGCCTATTTGAAAGAATTCACTCAAGGCGGTGTACAGTAAGAATAGATCAAACATGAGCAGGAGGCAATTAGAGCAGTAAAAATATTCCAACAACAATACAAAGTATGGCATGGCTACTTGCAATGTTGTACTGGTAATTATAGTGATATTTTCCCTAAATGTATGAGGCTCTACAGTTTTAAACTTTTCATGGATCCATATGCCCCCTTTATGGAGATCTGTTGAGGATCAGCATGGTCAAGCCTCCAAATCTACTAAGAATAATAATAGCAGCAGCAGCAGCAGCAGCAGTAACTTAGCAGGAAGAGGTTGTAACTACCCACCCCCATTCTGTTAGACTGTCACTAAAATGCTTTGATGTTGCACTTATATATATACTGTCATCTACCAACATTTGCTTATTTCCCATCTGACCAAGAAGGGCAACCTTCCAAAGCTAATCAAGAAATGTATTAAGTTATGTCCAATAAAAAAGGTATCATCTTATTTTCTTTTCCATGTTTTATTTTGCTTTATTTCTATTGATTACCTTTAAAAGTGTACTAACACGGCTACCACACCTCTCTACCCTAAATGATTGTAATTTAACAACTGCATATGACAGTAGCTAAAAAATGACGAGACAATTTGCAGTTATGCTAAATTACGCATTCTTTTTCTTCAAGGACTTCTGGCTTGATTTTCCTATGAGATGAGTGGAATTTCACCATAGGGACTATCTCATTTTAATTAACTAAAAATCATTTGGTAGTTATTATCCTATGATCTCTTGCTCTCTGTCTTAATTTCTCCTCATCAAAAATTAGAAAATTAAAGGATTCATTTTGTGATGTTGTTGTTTTTTAAACGAATATATTCTTTATTTAGCATGCTATAATTTATAAATACTTTATAACTCACCTTGCAAATATTGTAGCAATTATATTGGGATTTTTTTTTTTAGACGTACATTAGTTTTCAGGGAGATTTAAGATACAAGCCTGGGGCACAGGGTCACTTGTTGATACTGAAGACAAAAATAGGGACAATTGAGGAGCTGGGGAAGGAATGGGTTAAGCTGATAGGGTCTCTCCAAGGAAGGAGCAAAGAATTTCAGAAGGGAAAGCACCCCGAAGAAATCATTTCCTGAAAGTTGACGAAGTGCTTCACCGACAAATGCTGTTTCCATATCGCCTTAAAGATGACTGATTACCATATGTTCAAGTTTAAATAACAAATGTAAATTAAATTACATGTAAACAAATTGATCAATATGGGAAAAGATGTATTCTCTCACATCACCACCTTTTAGTATATCATATAAGGAGGCCCTGAGACAGAATGTCTGGACAACAAAGCAGAATAAAACTAGAAAATGAATGCTACATTTAATACATTTTAGACATACAGCAAAAAAACAAAACAAAACACAGTATTATGAACTTAATCAACTGCACCTTAATACACTATTATATGTTTTGCTGAATTGAGAATGACTGGTAGTTTAGTAAGTTATCATTAAATTACTGTTCATAGTAGTCTTTATATATTTTCACATGTATTTTTATATTTCACTGATAGCAGGAAAAGTTCCTCTAACATTTCAGGGGAACAAAAAGTTATTTTATCAAATATACATTTTAAAGCTTGTCCTTTGCTACCAGTTTAATTGATTTACTAATAGTTAGATTTTAAACTATTATACCTGGCTGCTTTAAAAACATCAGCCGAGAACGAATACCAATAAACAATATACAGCATGCATGAAACAACTGGATGTGATAACTTTTGTAGTGTTTATTTGAAAAAATATAAATAATAGTATAGTTTTATTCTACCGCTATGTGCTAGTTGTGGGTTTTTCTTTTCACTTTTTTTTTTTTTAGTAATGATTTGTGAGACTTCCCAAAATATGATCAATACTTTCACTCATTTTGAACTAACTAGTACTTTCGTCAAATCGACACTTCACGGACCAAATTGCTTTCGTTTTTGTAGACATTGTTATTGATCGAGAGAAATATGATTTTCACATTTTAATTTTGGACAATAAATGTTTTAAAACATACTATACTATAATAATGTTTCTAAGTTTGCGCCTAATTTTTAAAAAGTTTTGCTTGAATCTACCAGACTTGAATTTAGGAGGGAAAGGCAAAGAAATAGTTTTACCAACGTCTGTCCCTGTTTAAGTCTAATCATACCTTATAGAGAACACACGAACTAACGCTGTGCTTACAGAAAAAAAGAGAGAAAATAAATGGAAACAAAAATGAAAAAAGAAATGCATTTTAAATTACCTGGAGTCCAAAGAGCTGGCATCGAGGGAGTGAGGAGTAAAT